>NC_091973.1:10000000-11306914 GCF_036711975.1 Onthophagus taurus
AACTTGAAGAAACAAAAAATGCACAAGGTCGTGCGGATCAAGTTCTCCAGTTGATGCGGTAGCTGGCTTGGGACAAAATTCGAGGAGATCCAAATTTCACCAGGGACCCATCCAGGACCATAACCAGTAAGAAAACCCAAAGCGATACAACTCTCGCCGAGAAAAACACAACGAAGGAAGAAGAAAGAAAAGAAAAGCAACTCATGATACCATTAATTTACTTATTGTAAGTCATTTTTTAACATTTAACATTGTACCAAAATTAAGGCGTTCACTTTTTAAAATTTTTGTAAATCAATTTTTCAAACCGGTGAAATAAGTTATATAAAAAATCCAACAACATTAGAACAGGCTATGTCAAAAGTCTTGGAATACCAAAATTGGCAATACAGATGCGGCATAGGACAAGCACCGCAAAATCAACATAAACTACAACAACAAATTATACCTGGACAAATGAAAGTACACCATGTACCGGGACCATAAACATCAAGAAATCAAGTAATACATCCATTTACCAGACCTATTTTCTCACAACAAGGTTTTCAACCACAAAGACCAAATTTTTCACAATCTTTTCAACCATTTAATCAAATTCAATATAGACCACCCTTACAAAATTATAATCAACCACAAAAATATCCTCAGCCTTTTCAAAAACAAATGTTTGCAAAACCACCTTCATTTAAGTTTACTAAAACTCCACAACAAATGCTAGACAAACGTCAGCTAAGACAACAACCTATGGAAGTTGATATAACTAAACAAAAGGTAAAAATGACATCATTTGGGCCAGCAACCCCTACAGAAATGCGATGGCATGTGGAAGAATTAAACCAACAATCTGAAGAATATCCAGATTACGGAAATGAATTCTACTACGAATATGACGAAGAAAATGATTACCAAAATACTTTAGAAGAAAATATTTTGGAAGAAGACGACAACAATTACTACCAAGAAGGGGATGTAAATTTTACAATACAAGCCTCGACCAGTGGTACGAAATCTCCAGGAGAGGAGAAAAACTCGAAGAACACATAGAATTTAATCAGCAACAATCAACACACCTACCATAGATTTACCTACCAGAAATAGAAGCAAAATTATTAATTGATACCGGAGCATCAGCTTCAACTCTTTTAACGGAAATCGCAAAACAATATTTTTCAGATTACATTGAATATGGAACTGAAAGGTTTCAGTGTTAAAACTATGCATAAAACAACACATCATTACTATATATTAGAAATTCCTTCATTACATACATTTCAAGCTCCAGATCAATATCACAAATTTAATATAGTATATTTCTCAGAAAAGTATCAAGGAATTGTAGGAACAAAATTATAAGTACGAAGGCTTTCACGGCCGGTGTGAATTAAACTAAAACTAGAACTAACACTAGAAACTTTCGGGTTTTGCCGTGCGTCTTTTAATAAAAGGTTTGACGTTTCGGATGCCATGTTGCAACCTTCTTCAGAAACTGGTTCGAAGTGACGAGATCAAAAAACGGTAACTATATATAAGTCGGAAAAGCTAATTAATAATCAGTTAACGCTAATTACAAGCTAATTAATAACTAATTGCGTCGCGTCCGGTGTGAGGCGGGAAGAGGTCTTCGTGTTCACCACCATCTTCCATGTTCTGCTAAGCTCCCAGCCATCCTCTCTGTTAACGTTATTTTTATGTCGGTGGATCTCTATGGCTTCTCTTGTCAGTCTTTGGTAGTATCTGCTGTCCCTACCCAGCACCTTTGTTTGTTCGAAGTCTATTCGGTGCCCCTCTGCATGGCAATGTTCCGCAACCGCCGACTGCTGGATCTTCTTCAGCCTTACATCCCTCTCATGCTCCTTGATGCGGCACTCGACGTTGCGTCCAGTTTGGCCAACATAAACCTTCCCACAACTACACGATAGTCGATAGACTCCCGCTCCTTTTAATGGAGTTAGTTTGTCTTTGGCTATCGGGAGTGTGTTCCGAATTTTGCTGACCGTGCCGTACCGCACTACGATGTCGTTCTTCTTGAGGTGCCTAGCAATTCGTTCCGTTACACCTGAAACATAGGGAAGACAGATAAATCCAAGTGGTTTTGTACTTACCGTGTCCTCTTTCTGCTTTCGCTGCTTGATGGCCTGGTTGATGTCCCTCGAAGTGTATCCATTCTTCTGCAGCACGCCTCGTAGAAAGTGTTGCTCCTTCTTCAAGTTCTCTCCTTCACATAGTCTCGCTGCTCGCTGAAATAATGTACGGATCACGGACCTCTTCTGTTGGGGATGATGATGTGAACATGCCCATGCATGGTGGTGAACACGAAGACCTCTTCCCGCCTCACACCGGACGCGACGCAATTAGTTATTAATTAGCTTGTAATTAGCGTTAACTGATTATTAATTAGTTTTTCCGACTTATATATAGTTACCGTTTTTTTGATCTCGTCACTTCGAACCAGTTTCTGAAGAAGGTTGCAACATGGCATCCGAAACGTCAAACCTTTTATTAAAAGACGCACGGCAAAACCCGAAAGTTTCTAGTGTTAGTTCTAATTTTAGTTTAAAGGAACAAAATTATTAAAACAAATGGAAGCAATAATAAATACGAAAGAAAAAAAAATACATCACGGATTTTTGGAAACAAGCTTCACGAAAATACCTCTACATTTTGATAATCCACGAATAATATTGGAACCTAGACAACGAAAAATCATCAAATTACCAGTAGACAGAAACTTTCAGGAAATTTATATAAATCACCAAGATATAGCTCCAGGAGTAGAAATTCCAGAGAATATAACAATTGCAAAAGATTACCAGGCGATCACCGAAGTAACCAACTTTAACGACTACCCAATGGAAATCGCTTTTGATAAACCAATTAATACAACAGTTTATGAATAAATATCTGACGAAAGAAATCACTTTAGAATCCCGCCAAATATCGTACAAAGGATTCAACGCGAAAATATCGAAAGTAAACTTCGATTAAATCATTTGAATAGTGAAGAAAAGAAAATTATAAAAAATTTATGTTTCGAATATAAAGATTTGGTTCACGATGAAAGACTACCACTCACTTTCACTTCGAAAATCTAACACCAAATTCGTTTAAAGGATGAAATACCAGTATACCAAAAACCATACAGGAAATCGCCAATGCGAAGAAATTAATAAACAGGTAAAAAGCATGTAAGCTCAAAATATTGTAGAAGAAAGTTCAAGTTCATGGTCCAGTAGCAATTGTACCTAAAAAATTAGATGCAAGTGGCAAAAGAAAATATCGAATGGTAATCGACTATAGAAGACTAAATGATAAAACTATAGAAGACAAATTTCCTATACCAAATATAAATGATATTTTAGACAAGCTTGGAAGAGCAAATTATTTTACAACACTCGATTTGGCATTTGACTATCACCAGATAGAAGTACACGAAGAAGACAAGGAAAAAACTGCTTTCAGCACAGAACAAGGTCATTATCATTTTACAAGAATGCCATTTGGATTGAAGAACGCCCCGGCAACATTCCAGCGTGCGATGAACTATATCTTGAGAGGATTAACTGTAGATTGCTGCTACGTATATCTAGATGACGTAATAATCTACTCATCATCATTGAAAGAACATGAACAAAAATTTCGAAAGGTATTTAACCGTTTAAGAGAAGCAAATATGAAACTTAGTTTGGATAAATGCGAATTCTTTAAAAAGGAAGTAGGATATCTAGGTCATGTAATTACTCTAGATGGAATTAATCCAAATCCCGATAAAATTGAAGTGATAAAAAAATATCCAATTCCGAAAACACAAAAAGAAATTCAAGCAGTTTTAGGACTTTTAGGATACTATCGTCGATTCATTAACAATTTTTACAAATTAACGAAACCTATGTAACATCCTATATAACATCATGTCTTAAAAAGGGCGCAACAATCAGTCACTGAAGATTACAAAAAAGACTTTGAAACGTGTAAAAATATTTTATGTAACGAACCAATCTTAAAATATCCAGATTTTTCGAAACCATTTCTGGTTACGACAGATGCTAGTAATGTAGCGATAGAAGCTATACTATCACAAGGCCCTATAGGAAAAGACTTACCAGTATGTTACATATCGAGAACCTTGACAGAATCTGAACAACGTTATTCTACTATTGAGAAGGAATTACTTGCAGTTATTTGGGCATGTAAAAAATTTCGACCCTACATTTATGGTCAAAAATTTACGATTGTCACAGACCACCGACCATTAGTTTGGTTACATACGTTAAAAGAACCAAATTCCAAATTACAGCGATGGAAAATTAAATTGAGCGAATATGACTACGACGTAATACACAAAAAGGGTAAAATCAATCGAAATGCAGACGCATTATCAAGGATTGAGATACATTACCAGAAAGGCGAAGAAAAAATTGACAAAAACGACGGAGCGTCAATAATACCATTTAAGAATTAAAAGAATTAATGAAACTAGCTGTATTAGGATATAACTCGTCAACTCACAAAGCAACAGGCGTGATACGCTTTTGAACTTTTATATGGTCACACAAATTCCAGAGAACCATTAGATTTGTATTACGATAACATTTATTTTCGAGAATACATACAAAATCATAAAGAAAGAACAAAACATCTTTATAATAGCATAGCTCAAAAAATGCAACAGGAAAAAGTGAAGATAATAACTAAATTAAATGAAAAACGTGAACTAAGAAAATTTCAAATCGGTCAACAAGTTTATGTAAAACCTTCCAAATATTATACTAAAAAGACAAAAGAACGTTACTGGGAACCATGCACAATAACGCACATTTTTGATAACAATACAGTAGAAGTTAAAAATTCTAAAAATAAAATATTAAAATATCATATTAATTCTTTAAAATCTGGATCTTTTCCAGAATCCTCATCGGAAGAGGTTCAGCAGAAATAAGTAAAATCGATAATCAAACAGGAATACTACCCACCAAACTAGGTGTGGCATATAATGTAGAAAATCAATTTGAAATAAGTATCCAAAAAGATTATTCAAACCTTTTAATTGTTTGGAAAACTTTATAAAACAAGAAACGAGTTTTATAAAACACGGATTTCCTACAGAACATCTACAAGAATTAGAAAATTTAAAAGAACAAGAAATTGCCAGAGTGCAAGAATACTTCGAAGCGACCGAATTAACCACAAGATACAAACGAGGTGCAGTACACTTTATGGGAGGAATTATAAAGGCCATAACAGGCAATTTAGATGCTGAAGATGGAAAACGATATGAAGGAATTCTATTGAATCTACAAAACAACCAAGAAAAAATGAAAAACGTTATGAACACACAATTGCTAATATTAGATAACGTTACGACAATTTTTGAAAAGTCAATAGAAATAATGATAAAAAAATCAAGAAGAATTAGCGTTAAAGGCAGAGAAAACAGAGTTAAGAGTAAACGCACTAGAGATATTAAATCACCAATTAATAATCTTGGATCAATTAAGAGATAGATTACCAGATTTACTGCAGACGATTACTTTTGCAGAATTAGGCATTTTACATCCTACCGTAATCGAATCAAACTTACTTTTAGATTGTATTAAAAATATTCATTTAAACGTTAATCACGAATTTCCTTTTGTTATAATAGTCGATAAGATTTATCATATAGAATCGTTAATTAAGATTAAAGTTTATCAAAACGAGAAACACTATGTATTTGTGTTAGTAATACCGATGGTTAGTAATGAACCTCATCAATATTATTCTTTGAGTGCGCTACCGATATTTTTGAATAATAACACATTTAAACAAATAACTCCAACATTTAAATATTTAGGTGTTAAAGATCAATTGTTTATTAATTCAGATCAGCCTTGTTTAGAAATTTAAAAAAAAACCTGTTTATGTAGGTAATCATGAAATAGAACATTTTATTAATAATAATTCTCCAGTGAAATTCATATTTTAAATATTGACGATAATTATGAAAATTGAATTTATGAACATTTTCGTATAAATGATTTTGAGATAATTGATATTAATTCTAATGTAAAATTGTTATTAAGTGCTAAAGAAAATAAATTAATTCAAAAATGTAATAAAGAAAAAGATACCATTATTATCCATGGTGTTTATCTTATTAAAAATATTAATAATTGTGAATTTAAAGTTAAAAATAACGTAATTAAAAATTATAAGAAAATTTGAATAGCAATATTAAATTTATCGAGTATACAAGTAATTTTAAAAAAATAGAAAATGTAAATTTGACCAAGTCAACAATATTTAATATTTCTAAAACAATAACGGAACAACAAGAACTTTTAAATTCAATAATAATCAATCGATTGGTTATATTAAGGATTACATTATGTATTGTTATGTATATATTATATTAAAAAAGGGAACACCAATAAAAATTATCAAATTCCAGTTGAGGAATTACCGCCGATATAACCGCCGTAATCCCATTTTAGCCCGGAGGAGTTATAAGCCGAGAACAAAGAAAATCTAAAATAAATAATCAGCAGATTCTTTTGTAATCGCCGTAATAAATTTATGCGCTCAACTAGAGATAATTTAGTCTAGTATCAATATTCATTGTATTAGATTCAGTGTGTTTTTGTAATCAAGTTTCAAATAAATAAGTTTTTAGCTTTTTAAAAATAGTTTTAAGAATAGTTTTCTTGATCCAACAAGACTAAATTTAAAGCAAAACTACGCGTATTCTTCCTTCCATAAACTTGTTTAAAAGTAATTATAAAATAAATCTTGTATAAGTAGTATTTAGAGAAGACAAAAATCTTGTAAAATGAAATAATTCTTGTCTTCAAGCAAGAATGAAAAAATAGAATACGTATATTATAGTTAATAATTGAAATGATTAACAGACGACCATATATACGATATTCAGGTGACAAATGTCATATTGCAGCACGTTGGAGTTGAAAAAGAAAATGTACCCAAAACGTGATTTGGTGACGTTATACGACGTTTTGAGCCATGTTTGAACTTTCTATCTTTTTTAGTTCCGGTAACTATGTCGATCATATATGTGACATTCAGTTGTCGCGCCTTACTTACACACAAACAAAGCAATTCCCGATAGAAACCCTACCACAAGCTAGCTTTGAAACTGTGGAGACGGGCGAGTTCGATCTATCTTTTTTTTAAGGGCGCCACGGATTTTATCCGTTGGTTCCTACCAGAAATATACCACACACTCCAATAAAATCCGAAAGCAGAGACACATAAACGAATAATATATTCACGCAAGTCACTTAATCGAAGAAATAATATTGAAATGATGTTGGTAAACATATATATATATTGATAAAATATCAATTCCTTCAAAGTAACATAACAACGTTTCAGTATAAATGTTTAAGCAAATAATAAATTTTGATCGAAGTTACACATGTAAAGATTAAACAAGATCGCATATAAAAATAAAAATCAAAACATAACCCCAAAAATCCCAAACCTGTGAAATAAAAGAATTAATTAATAATTGTCGTAATTAATTCGACATTAATTAATTAATTATTGTAATATTAATTAATTATTGTAATAATTAATATTGTTGTAATTAATAATTAGTAATTGGACCAATTCGATGTAGCTACACGAAATTCGTTTAAAGAAAATCAACAATCACGTATCAAAAAAATTACCCCTCAAATGCGACCAAGTGCACAAAAAAATTGTAATTATAATTCAATAACAAAAAAATTATAAGAAAATTATCCAGTAAAAAAAATATGAAATATATATATATATATACCAAAGTAGGGCGATCATTCCGAAAATTTGCATATGGCCATAGTTTTTTATTCTGAACAAAACTTCTTAGTAACACTTTCACGTACTGTAAATAGAAAAGGTACTTTACCTGCCACAAAAAGAGTTTTTCTTTCACCGTCCATGCTTACTTGTTTTTTAAAACTTGAAAATATGTTCAAAATTAGTCTTTAATCAAGCAAGGTCAAACCCCAAAAAATGACAATTAATATCGAAAAAAAAATTTTACGTTTTATAAGAGTCGTTTCGCCTATCCGGGGACACACTGTATATATATATATATATATATATCTTATCTGAATCCCTTGATCTATTCGATAATCAGATCTTCACGTTCTCTCCAAAATTTCTCTATTCCCCCAAACTTCCAAGTTCCACCAAATTTCCAAGTTCCACCAAATTTCCAAGTTCCACTAAATTTCCAAGTTTCACCAAATTTACGTCTTGTAGGTTAATGTCAACAAATTTAAACTTTCAACCAGAGATGCCAACCCATTCGATATTTCCAAGGTCACAACGGTCTCAAAAAGTTGAAATGTCACCAAACTGTCATTGGCACAAAAAAATTATATGACGCAGCAATAGCAATTTCAAAAGATAGAAGTAAAAATAAAATTGCAAATGAAAACAAAGATAAAAAAAGCCTACAACGAGAAAAGAATCCACTTATTAATCAAAATCTACACAATAGAATAACGTACCTTAGTTTTTAGGCGGCTTTAAAGAACGTCTCACGTGTTTAACGTTTTAAAACCGAATACATCGGCGTAAATCGATATGATTTCCAAAAAAAAGCGAGTCCAAATCCACAATAATGTGACGAAAAAGCTTTATCACAACCAAAAATTCAACAATTGAAAACTTTTTCTTAAATAACCACGCTTTCTTATAACGTTTACGGAGCGTAAGATAAAATGACTATCGTTACTCAACGATCAGAACGAGACTGCCAAATGAAGAAAACAACCACCCGTCGCTCGCTACAAACCACCTTCGAACCAATCAAAAAGCGACAACCTCACAACCAGTCTCCAACGACAATCTGAATTCAAATTTAAAAAAATTCTGACGACCAAAAATTTTTACCAAACACAAAAATATAAGTAACGGAAAACAAAACCGTTACACAGTTGGTAAATGTCATATTGGCGCACGTTGGAGATGAAAAACAAAATGTGCCCAAAACGTGATTTGGTGACGTTATTCGACGTTTTGAGCCTTGTTTGAACTTTCTCTCGCTTTTGGTTCCGGTAACTCTGTCGACCATATACGTGACATTCAGGTGACAAATGTCATATTGGAGCACGTTGGAGACGAAAAACAAAATGTGCCGAAAAGGTGATTTGGTGACGTATACGAGGTTTTGAGCCATGATTGACCTTTCTATCTCTTTTGGTTCCGTTAACTCTGTAGACCATATATGTGACATTTAGATGGTAAATGTCATGTTGGGGCACGTTGGAGATAAAAAACAAAATGTGACCAAAAGGTGATTTGGTGACGTTATACGACGTTTTGAGCCATGTTTGAACTTTCTATCACCTTTGGTTGCGATAATTCTGTCGACCATGTATGTGATATTCAGGTGACAAATGTCATATTGGAGCACGTTGGAGATAGTATACAAAATGTGCCCAAATCGTGATTTGGTGACGTTATACGCCGTTTGGAGCCATGTTTAAACTTTCTATCTCTTTTGGTTCCGATAACTCTGTCGACCATATAGGTGACATTCAGGTGACAAATGTCATATTGGAGCACGTTGGAGATAAAAAACAAAATGTGCCCGAAAGGTGATTTGGTGACGTTATACGACGTTTTGAGCCATGTTCTATCTTTTTTGGTTCCGGTAACTCTGTCGACCATATATGTAACATTCAGATGGTAACTGTCATATTGGAGCACGTTAGAGCTAGAAAACAAAATGTTCCCAAAACGTGATTTCGTGACGTTATACGACGTTTTGGGCCATGTCTGAACTTTCTATCACCTTTGGTTCCGATAATTCTGTCGACCATATATGTGATATTCAGGTGACAAATGTCATATTGGAGCACGTTGGAGATAAAAAACAAAATGTGTCCAAAACGTGATTTGGTGACGTTATACGCCGTGTTGGGCCATGTCTGAACTTTCTATCTCTTTTGGTTCCGTTAACTTTGTCGACCATATATGTGACATTCAGATGGTAAATGTCATATTGGAGCACGTTGGAGATGAAAAACAAAATGTGCCCAAAAGGTGATTTGGTGACGCTATACGACGTTTTGAGCCATGTTCGAACTTTCTATCTCTTTTGGCCCCTTTAACTCTGTCGACCATATATGTGACTTCAGATGGTAAATGTCATATTGGGGCATGTTGGAGATAAAAAACAAAATGTGCCCAAAAGGTGATTTGGTGACGTTATACGACGTTTTGAGCCATGTTTGAGCTTTCTATCTCTTTTGGTTCCGGTAACTGTCGACCATATACGTGACATTCAGGTGACAAATGTCATATTGGAGCACGTTAGAGCTAAAAAACAAAATGTACCCACAACGTGATTTGGTGACGTTATACGACGTTTTGAGCCATGTTTATTAAACTTTCTATCTCTTTTGGTTCCGATAACTCTGTCGACCATATAGGTGACATTCAGGTGACAAATGTCATATTGGAACACGTTAGAGCCAAAAAAGAAAATGTCACCAAAGCGTGATTTGGTGACGTTATACGACGTCATGTCGGTTTTGAGCCATGTTTAAACTTTCTATCTTTTATGGTTCCGGTAATTCTGTCGACCATATATGTGATATTCAGGTGACAAATGTCATATTGGAGCACGTTGGAGATAAAAAACAAAATGTGCCCAAAACGTGATTTGGTGACGTTATACGCCGTTTTGAGCTATGTTTGAACTTTCTATCAATTTTGGTTCCGATTATTCTATCGACCATATATGTGACATTCAAGTGACAAATATCATATTGGAGTACGTTGGAGATAAAAAACAAAATGTGCCCAAAACGTGATATTATGACGTTATACGCCGTTTTGAGCCATGTTTGAACTTTCTATCACTTTTAGTTCCGATAACTCTGCCTACCATATATGTGACATTCAAGTGACAAATATCATATTGGAGTACGTTGGAGATAAAAAACAAAATGTGCCCAAAACGTGATATTATGACGTTATACGCCGTGTTGAGCCATGTTTGAACTTTCTATCACCTTTGGTTCCCAAAATTCTGTCGATCATATATGTGATATTCAGGTGGCAAGTGTCATATCGGAGTATGTTGGAGATAAAAGACAAAATGTGTCTAAAACGTGATATTATAACGTTATACGCCGTTTTGAGCCATGTTAGAACTTTCTATCACTTTAGGTTCCGATAATTCTGTCGACCATATATGTGATACTTAGGTGACAAATGTCGTATTGGAGCATGTTGGAGATAAAAAACAAAATGTGCCCAAAACGTGATATTATGACGTTATACCCCGTTTTGAGCCATGTTTAACCTTTCTATCACTTTTGGTTCCGATAATTCTGTTGACCATATTTGTGATATTCAGGCGCCAAATGACATGTTGGAGCATGTTGGAGATAAAAAACAAAATGTGCCCAAAACGTGATATTATGACGTTATACGCCGTTCTGAGCCATGTTTGAACTTTCTATCACTTTTGTTTCCGATAATTCTGTTGACCATATTTGTGATATTCAGGCGCCAAATGACATGTTGGAGCATGTTGGAGATAAAAAACAAAATGTGCCCAAAACGTGATATTATGACGTTATACGCCGTTCTGAGCCATGTTTGAACTTTCTATCACTTTTGGTTCCGATAATTTTGTCGACCATGTCATATTGGAGCATGTTGGAGATAAAAAACAAAATGTGCGCAAAACGTGATATTATGACGTTATACGTCGTTCTGAGCCATGTTTGAACTTTCTATCACTTTTGGTTCCGATAATTCTGTTGACCATATTTGTGATATTCAGGCGCCAAATGACATGTTGGAGCATGTTGGAGATAAAAAACAAAATGTGCCCAAAACGTGATATTATGACGTTATACGCCGTTCTGAGCCATGTTTGAACTTTCTATCACTTTTGGTACCGATAATTTTGTCGACCATGTCATATTGGAGCATGTTGGAGATAAAAAACAAAATGTTCCCAAAACGTGATATTATGACGTTATACGCCGTTCTGAGCCATGTTTGAACTTTCTATCACTTTTGGTTCCGATAATTCTGTTGACCATATTTGTGATATTCAGGCGCCAAATGACATGTTGGAGTATGTTGGAGATAAAAAACAAAATGTTCCCAAAACGTGATATTATGACGTTATACGCCGTTCTGAGCCATGTTTGAACTTTCTATCACTTTTGGTTCCGATAATTCTGCTGACCATATTTGTGATATTCAGGCGCCGAACGTCATATTGGAGCATGTTGGAGATAGAAAACAAAATGTGCCCAAAGCGTCATATTATGACGCTATACGCCGTTCTGAGCCATGTTTGAACTTTCTATCACTTTTGGTTCCGATAATTCTGCTGACCATATTTGTGATATTCAGGCGCCAAACGTCATATTGGAGCATGTTGGAGATAAAAAACAAAATGGGCCCAAAACGTGATATTATGACCTTATACGGCGTTTTGAGCCATGTTTGAACTTTCTATCACTTTGGTTCCCAAAATTCTGTCGATCATATATGTGATATTCAGGTGGCAAGTGTCATATCGGAGTATGTTGGAGATAAAAGACAAAATGTGTCTAAAACGTGATATTATAACGTTATACGCCGTTTTGAGCCATGTTAGAACTTTCTATCACTTTAGGTTCCGATAATTCTGTCGACCATATATGTGATACTTAGGTGACAAATGTCGTATTGGAGCATGTTGGAGATAAAAAACAAAATGTGCCCAAAACGTGATATTATGACGTTATACCCCGTTTTGAGCCATGTTTAACCTTTCTATCACTTTTGGTTCCGATAATTCTGTTGACCATATTTGTGATATTCAGGCGCCAAATGACATGTTGGAGCATGTTGGAGATAAAAAACAAAATGTGCCCAAAACGTGATATTATGACGTTATACGCCGTTCTGAGCCATGTTTGAACTTTCTATCACTTTTGTTTCCGATAATTCTGTTGACCATATTTGTGATATTCAGGCGCCAAATGACATGTTGGAGCATGTTGGAGATAAAAAACAAAATGTGCCCAAAACGTGATATTATGACGTTATACGCCGTTCTGAGCCATGTTTGAACTTTCTATCACTTTTGGTTCCGATAATTTTGTCGACCATGTCATATTGGAGCATGTTGGAGATAAAAAACAAAATGTGCGCAAAACGTGATATTATGACGTTATACGTCGTTCTGAGCCATGTTTGAACTTTCTATCACTTTTGGTTCCGATAATTCTGTTGACCATATTTGTGATATTCAGGCGCCAAATGACATGTTGGAGCATGTTGGAGATAAAAAACAAAATGTGCCCAAAACGTGATATTATGACGTTATACGCCGTTCTGAGCCATGTTTGAACTTTCTATCACTTTTGGTTCCGATAATTTTGTCGACCATGTCATATTGGAGCATGTTGGAGATAAAAAACAAAATGTGCGCAAAACGTGATATTATGACGTTATACGTCGTTCTGAGCCATGTTTGAACTTTCTATCACTTTTGGTTCCGATAATTCTGTTGACCATATTTGTGATATTCAGGCGCCAAATGACATGTTGGAGCATGTTGGAGATAAAAAACAAAATGTTCCCAAAACGTGATATTATGACGTTATACGCCGTTCTGAGCCATGTTTGAACTTTCTATCACTTTTGGATCCGATAATTCTGTCGACCATATATGTGATATTCAGGGGCCAAATGTCATATTGGAGCATGTTGGAGATAAAAAACAAAATGTGCCCAAAACGTGATATTATGACGTTATACGCCGTTCTGAGCCATGTTTGAACTTTCTATCACTTTTGGTTCCGATAATTCTGCTGACCATATTTGTGATATTCAGGCGCCAAACGTCATATTGGAGCATGTTGGAGATAGAAAACAAAATGTGCCCAAAGCGTCATATTATGACGCTATACGCCGTTCTGAGCCATGTTTGAACTTTCTATCACTTTTGGTTCCGATAATTCTGCTGACCATATTTGTGATATTCAGGCGCCAAACGTCATATTGGAGCATGTTGGAGATAAAAAACAAAATGTGCCCAAAACGTGATATTATGACGTTATACACCGTTCTGAGCCATGTGTGAACTTTATATCACTTTTGGTTCCGATAATTCTGTTGACCATATCATATTTGTGTTATTCAGGCGCCAAATGACATGTTCGAGCTTGTTGGAGATAAAAAACAAAATGTGCCCAAAACGTGATATTATGACGTTATACGCCGTTCTGAGCCATGTTTGAACTTTTTATCACTTTTGGTTCCGATAATTCTGTTGACCATATTTGTGTTATTCAGGCGCCAAATGACATGTTCGAGCATGTTGGAGATAAAAAACAAAATGTGCCCAAAACGTGATATTATGACGTTATACGCCGTTCTGAGCCATGTTTGAACTTTCTATCACTTTTGGATCCGATAATTCTGTCGACCTTATATGTGATATTCAGGGGCCAAATGTCATATTGGAGCATGTTGGAGATAAAAAACAAAATGTGCCCAAAACGTGATATTATGACGTTATACGCCGTTCTGAGCCATGTTTGAACTTTCTATCACTTTTGGTTCCGATAATTCTGCCGACCATATTTGTGATATTCAGGCGCCAAATGACATGTTGGAGCATGTTGGAGATAAAAAACAAAATGTGCCCAAAACGTGATATTATGACGTTATACGCCGTTCTGAGCCATGTTTGAACTTTCTATCACTTTTGGTTCCGATAATTTTGTCGACCATGTCATATTGGAGCATGTTGGAGATAAAAAACAAAATGTGCCCAAAACGTGATATTATGACGTTATACGCCGTTCTGAGCCATGTTTGAACTTTCTATCACTTTTGGTTCCGATAATTCTGTTGACCATATTTGTGATATTCAGGCGCCAAATGACATGTTGGAGCATGTTGGAGATAAAAAACAAAATGTTCCCAAAACGTGATATTATGACGTTATACGCCGTTCTGAGCCATGTTTGAACTTTCTATCACTTTTGGTTCCGATAATTCTGCCGACCATATTTGTGATATTCAGGCGCCAAATGACATGTTGGAGCATGTTGGAGATAAAAAACAAAATGTGCCCAAAACGTGATATTATGACGTTATACGCCGTTCTGAGCCATGTTTGAACTTTCTATCACTTTTGGTTCCGATAATTTTGTCGACCATGTCATATTGGAGCATGTTGGAGATAAAAAACAAAATGTGCCCAAAACGTGATATTATGACGTTATACGCCGTTCTGAGCCATGTTTGAACTTTCTATCACTTTTGGTTCCGATAATTCTGTTGACCATATTTGTGATATTCAGGCGCCAAATGACATGTTGGAGCATGTTGGAGATAAAAAACAAAATGTTCCCAAAACGTGATATTATGACGTTATACGCCGTTCTGAGCCATGTTTGAACTTTCTATCACTTTTGGATCCGATAATTCTGTCGACCATATATGTGATATTCAGGGGCCAAATGTCATATTGGAGCATGTTGGAGATAAAAAACAAAATGTGCCCAAAACGTGATATTATGACGTTATACGCCGTTCTGAGCCATGTTTGAACTTTCTATGACTTTTGGTTCCGATAATTCTGCCGACCATATTTGTGATATTCAGGCGCCAAATGACATGTTGGAGCATGTTGGAGATAAAAAACAAAATGTGCCCAAAGCGTCATATTATGACGCTATACGCCGTTCTGAGCCATGTTTGAACTTTCTATCACTTTTGGTTCCGATAATTCTGCTGACCATATTTGTGATATTCAGGCGCCAAACGTCATATTGGAGCATGTTGGAGATAAAAAACAAAATGTGCCCAAAACGTGATATTATGACGTTATACACCGTTCTGAGCCATGTGTGAACTTTATATCACTTTTGGTTCCGATAATTCTGTTGACCATATTTGTGTTATTCAGGCGCCAAATGACATGTTCGAGCATGTTGGAGATAAAAAACAAAATGTGCCCAAAACGTGATATTATGACGTTATACGCCGTTCTGAGCCATGTTTGAACTTTTTATCACTTTTGGTTCCGATAATTCTGCCGACCATATTTGTGATATTCAGGCGCCAAATGACATGTTGGAGCATGTTGGAGATAAAAAACAAAATGTTCCCAAAACGTCATATTATGACGTTATACGCCGTTCTGAGCCATGTTTGAACTTTCTATCACTTTTGGTTCCGATAATTCTGCCTACCATATTTGTGATATTCAGGCGCCAAATGACATGTTGGAGCATGTTGGAGATAAAAAACAAAATGTGCCCAAAAGGTGATTTGGTGACGTTATACGACGTTTTGAGCCATGTTTGAGCTTTCTATCACTTTTGGTTCCGATAATTCTGCTGACCATGTTTGTGATATTCAGGCGCCAAATGACATGTTGGAGCATGTTGGAGATAAAAAACAAAATGTGCCCAAAACGTGATATTATGATGTTATACGCCGTTCTGAGCCATGTTTGAACTTTCTATCACTTTTGGTTCCGATAATTCTGCTGACCATATTTGTGATATTCAGGCGCCAAATGACATGTTGGAGCATGTTGGGGATAAAAAACAAAATGTGCCCAAAACGTGATATTATGACGTTATACGCCGTTCTGAGCCATGTTTGAACTTTCTATCACTTTAGGTTCCGATAATTCTGTTGACCATATTTGTGTTATTCAGGCGCCAAATGACATGTTGGAGCATGTTGGAGATAAAAAACAAAATGTGTCCAAAACGTGATATTATGACGTTATACGCCGTTCTAAGCCATGTTTGAACTTTCTATCACTTTTGGATCCGATAATTCTGTCGACCTTATATGTGATATTCAGGGGCCAAATGTCATATTGGAGCATGTTGGAGATAAAAAACAAAATGTGCCCAAAACGTGATATTATGACGTTATACGCCGTTCTGAGCCATGTTTGAACTTTCTATCACTTTTGATTCCAATAATTCTGTTGACCATATTTGTGATATTCAGGCGCCAAATGACATGTTGGAGCATGTTGGAGATAAAAAACAAAATGTGCCCAAAACGTGATATTATGACGTTATACGCCGTTCTGAGCCATGTTTGAACTTTCTATCACTTTTGGTTCCGATAATTCTGCTGACCATATTTGTGTTATTCAGGCGTCAAATGACATGTTGGAGCATGTTGGAGATAAAAAACAAAATGTGTCCAAAACGTGATATTATGACGTTATACGCCGTTCTGAGCCATGTTTGAACTTTCTATCACTTTTGGTTCCGATAATTCTGCTGACCATGTTTGTGATATTCAGGCGCCAAATGACATGTTGGAGCATGTTGGAGATAAAAAACAAAATGTGCCCAAAACGTGATATTATGACGTTATACGCCGTTCTGAGCCATGTTTGAACTTTCTATCACTTTTGGTTCCGATAATTCTGCTGACCATATTTGTGATATTCAGGCGCCAAATGACATGTTGGAGCATGTTGGAGATAAAAAACAAAATGGGCCCAAAGCGTGATATTATGACCTTATACGGCGTTTTGAGCCATGTTTGAACTTTCTATCACTTTGGTTCCCAAAATTCTGTCGATCATATATGTGATATTCAGGTGGCAAGTGTCATATCGGAGTATGTTGGAGATAAAAGACAAAATGTGTCTAAAACGTGATATTATAACGTTATACGCCGTTTTGAGCCATGTTAGAACTTTCTATCACTTTAGGTTCCGATAATTCTGTCGACCATATATGTGATACTTAGGTGACAAATGTCGTATTGGAGCATGTTGGAGATAAAAAACAAAATGTGCCCAAAACGTGATATTATGACGTATACCCCGTTTTGAGCCATGTTTAACCTTTCTATCACTTTTGGTTCCGATAATTCTGTTGACCATATTTGTGATATTCAGGCGCCAAATGACATGTTGGAGCATGTTGGAGATAAAAAACAAAATGTGCCCAAAACGTGAAATTATGACGTTATACGCCGTTCTGAGCCATGTTTGAACTTTTTATCACTTTTGTTTCCGATAATTCTGTTGACCATATTTGTGATATTCAGGCGCCAAATGACATGTTGGAGCATGTTGGAGATAAAAAACAAAATGTGCCCAAAACGTGATATTATGACGTTATACGCCGTTCTGAGCCATGTTTGAACTTTCTATCACTTTTGGTTCCGATAATTTTGTCGACCATGTCATATTGGAGCATGTTGGAGATAAAAAACAAAATGTGCGCAAAACGTGATATTATGATGTTATACGCCTTTCTGAGCCATGTTTGAACTTTCTATCACTTTTGGTTCCGATAATTCTGTTGACCATATTTGTGATATTCAGGCGCCAAATGACATGTTGGAGCATGTTGGAGATAAAAAACAAAATGTGCCCAAAACGTGATATTATGATGTTATACGCCTTTCTGAGCCATGTTTGAACTTTCTATCACTTTTGGTTCCGATAATTCTGTTGACCATATTTGTGATATTCAGGCGCCAAATGACATGTTGGAGCATGTTGGAGATAAAAAACAAAATGTGCCCAAAACGTGATATTATGACGTTATACGCCGTTCTGAGCCATGTTTGAACTTTCTATCACTTTTGGTTCCGATAATTCTGTTGACCATATTTGTGATATTCAGGCGCCAAATGACATGTTGGAGCATGTTGGAGATAAAAAACAAAATGTTCCCAAAACGTGATATTATGACGTTATACGCCGTTCTGAGCCATGTTTGAACTTTCTATCACTTTTGGATCCGATAATTCTGTCGACCATATATGTGATATTCAGGGGCCAAATGTCATATTGGAGCATGTTGGAGATAAAAAACAAAATGTGCCCAAAACGTGATATTATGACGTTATACGCCGTTCTGAGCCATGTTTGAACTTTCTATGACTTTTGGTTCCGATAATTCTGCCGACCATATTTGTGATATTCAGGCGCCAAATGACATGTTGGAGCATGTTGGAGATAAAAAACAAAATGTGCCCAAAGCGTCATATTATGACGCTATACGCCGTTCTGAGCCATGTTTGAACTTTCTATCACTTTTGGTTCCGATAATTCTGCCGACCATATTTGTGATATTCAGGCGCCAAATGACATGTTGGAGCATGTTGGAGATAAAAAACAAAATGTGCCCAAAACGTGATATTATGACGTTATACGCCGTTCTGAGCCATGTTTGAACTTTCTATCACTTTTGGTTCCGATAATTCTGCTGACCATATTTGTGATATTCAGGCGTCAAATGTCATATTGGAGCATGTTGGAGATAAAAAACAAAATGTGCCCAAAACGTGATATTATGACGTTATACGCCGTTCTGAGCCATGTTTGAACTTTCTATCACTTTTGGTTCCGATAATTCTGCTGACCATATTTGTGTTATTCAGGCGTCAAATGACATGTTGGAGCATGTTGGAGATAAAAAACAAAATGTGTCCAAAACGTGATATTATGACGTTATACGCCGTTCTGAGCCATGTTTGAACTTTCTATCACTTTTGGTTCCGATAATTCTGCTGACCATGTTTGTGATATTCAGGCGCCAAATGACATGTTGGAGCATGTTGGAGATAAAAAACAAAATGTGCCCAAAACGTGATATTATGATGTTATACGCCGTTCTGAGCCATGTTTGAACTTTCTATCACTTTTGGTTCCGATAATTCTGCTGACCATATTTGTGATATTCAGGCGCCAAATGACATGTTGGAGCATGTTGGGGATAAAAAACAAAATGTGCCCAAAACGTGATATTATGACGTTATACGCCGTTCTGAGCCATGTTTGAACTTTCTATCACTTTAGGTTCCGATAATTCTGTTGACCATATTTGTGTTATTCAGGCGCCAAATGACATGTTGGAGCATGTTGGAGATAAAAAACAAAATGTGTCCAAAACGTGATATTATGACGTTATACGCCGTTCTAAGCCATGTTTGAACTTTCTATCACTTTTGGATCCGATAATTCTGTCGACCTTATATGTGATATTCAGGGGCCAAATGTCATATTGGAGCATGTTGGAGATAAAAAACAAAATGTGCCCAAAACGTGATATTATGACGTTATACGCCGTTCTGAGCCATGTTTGAACTTTTTATCACTTTTGGTTCTGATAATTCTGCCGACCATATTTGTGATATTCAGGCGCCAAATGACATGTTGGAGCATGTTGGAGATAAAAAACAAAATGTTCCCAAAACGTGATATTATGACGTTATACGCCGTTCTGAGCCATGTTTGAACTTTCTATCACTT
Source organism: Onthophagus taurus (assembly GCF_036711975.1). Taxonomy (NCBI): domain Eukaryota; kingdom Metazoa; phylum Arthropoda; class Insecta; order Coleoptera; family Scarabaeidae; genus Onthophagus; species Onthophagus taurus. Next base: position 10,020,270 of record NC_091973.1, read on the forward strand.
TTGGTTCCGATAATTCTGCCGACCATATTTGTGATATTCAGGCGCCAAATGACATGTTGGAGCATGTTGGAGATAAAAAACAAAATGTTCCCAAAACGTGATATTATGACGTTATACGCCGTTCTGAGCCATGTTTGAACTTTCTATCACTTTTGGTTCTGATAATTCTGCCGACCATATTTGTGATATTCAGGCGCCAAATGACATGTTGGAGCATGTTGGAGATAAAAAACAAAATGTGCCCAAAACGTGATATTATGACGTTATACGCCGTTCTGAGCCATGTTTGAACTTTCTATCACTTTTGATTTCGATAATTCAGTCGACCATATATGTGATATTTAGGTGACAAATGTCCTACTGGAGCATGTTGGAGATAAAAAACAAAATGGGCCCAAAACGTGATATTATGACCTTATACGGCGTTTTGAGCCATGTTTGAACTTTCTATCACTTTGGTTCCCAAAATTCTGTCGATCATATATGTGATATTCAGGTGGCAAGTGTCATATCGGAGTATGTTGGAGATAAAAGACAAAATGTGTCTAAAACGTGATATTATAACGTTATACGCCGTTTTGAGCCATGTTAGAACTTTCTATCACTTTAGGTTCCGATAATTCTGTCGACCATATATGTGATACTTAGGTGACAAATGTCGTATTGGAGCATGTTGGAGATAAAAAACAAAATGTGCCCAAAACGTGATATTATGACGTATACCCCGTTTTGAGCCATGTTTAACCTTTCTATCACTTTTGGTTCCGATAATTCTGTTGACCATATTTGTGATATTCAGGCGCCAAATGACATGTTGGAGCATGTTGGAGATAAAAAACAAAATGTGCCCAAAACGTGATATTATGACGTTATACGCCGTTCTGAGCCATGTTTGAACTTTTTATCACTTTTGTTTCCGATAATTCTGTTGACCATATTTGTGATATTCAGGCGCCAAATGACATGTTGGAGCATGTTGGAGATAAAAAACAAAATGTGCCCAAAACGTGATATTATGACGTTATACGCCGTTCTGAGCCATGTTTGAACTTTCTATCACTTTTGGTTCCGATAATTTTGTCGACCATGTCATATTGGAGCATGTTGGAGATAAAAAACAAAATGTGCGCAAAACGTGATATTATGATGTTATACGCCTTTCTGAGCCATGTTTGAACTTTCTATCACTTTTGGTTCCGATAATTCTGTTGACCATATTTGTGATATTCAGGCGCCAAATGACATGTTGGAGCATGTTGGAGATAAAAAACAAAATGTGCCCAAAACGTGATATTATGACGTTATACGCCGTTCTGAGCCATGTTTGAACTTTCTATCACTTTTGGTTCCGATAATTTTGTCGACCATGTCATATTGGAGCATGTTGGAGATAAAAAACAAAATGTGCCCAAAACGTGATATTATGATGTTATACGCCTTTCTGAGCCATGTTTGAACTTTCTATCACTTTTGGTTCCGATAATTCTGTTGACCATATTTGTGATATTCAGGCGCCAAATGACATGTTGGAGCATGTTGGAGATAAAAAACAAAATGTGCCCAAAACGTGATATTATGACGTTATACGCCGTTCTGAGCCATGTTTGAACTTTCTATCACTTTTGGTTCCGATAATTCTGTTGACCATATTTGTGATATTCAGGCGCCAAATGACATGTTGGAGCATGTAGGAGATAAAAAACAAAATGTTCCCAAAACGTGATATTATGACGTTATACGCCGTTCTGAGCCATGTTTGAACTTTCTATCACTTTTGGATCCGATAATTCTGTCGACCATATATGTGATATTCAGGGGCCAAATGTCATATTGGAGCATGTTGGAGATAAAAAACAAAATGTGCCCAAAACGTGATATTATGACGTTATACGCCGTTCTGAGCCATGTTTGAACTTTCTATGACTTTTGGTTCCGATAATTCTGCCGACCATATTTTTGATATTCAGGCGCCAAATGACATGTTGGAGCATGTTGGAGATAAAAAACAAAATGTGCCCAAAGCGTCATATTATGACGCTATACGCCGTTCTGAGCCATGTTTGAACTTTCTATCACTTTTGGTTCCGATAATTCTGCTGACCATATTTGTGATATTCAGGCGCCAAACGTCATATTGGAGCATGTTGGAGATAAAAAACAAAATGTGCCCAAAACGTGATATTATGACGTTATACACCGTTCTGAGCCATGTGTGAACTTTATATCACTTTTGGTTCCGATAATTCTGTTGAAAATATTTGTGTTATTCAGGCGCCAAATGACATGTTCGAGCATGTTGGAGATAAAAAACAAAATGTGCCCAAAACGTGATATTATGACGTTATACGCCGTTCTGAGCCATGTTTGAACTTTTTATCACTTTTGGTTCCGATAATTCTGTTGACCATATTTGTGTTATTCAGGCGCCAAATGACATGTTCGAGCATGTTGGAGATAAAAAACAAAATGTGCCCAAAACGTGATATTATGACGTTATGCGCCGTTCTGAGCCATGTTTGAACTTTCTATCACTTTTGGATCCGATAATTCTGTCGACCTTATATGTGATATTCAGGGGCCAAATGTCATATTGGAGCATGTTGGAGATAAAAAACAAAATGTGCCCAAAACGTGATATTATGACGTTATACGCCGTTCTGAGCCATGTTTGAACTTTTTATCACTTTTGGTTCCGATAATTCTGCCGACCATATTTGTGATATTCAGGCGCCAAATGACATGTTGGAGCATGTTGGAGATAAAAAACAAAATGTTCCCAAAACGTGATATTATGACGTTATACGCCGTTCTGAGCCATGTTTGAACTTTCTATCACTTTTGGTTCCGATAATTCTGCCGACCATATTTGTGATATTCAGGCGCCAAATGACATGTTGGAGCATGTTGGAGATAAAAAACAAAATGTGCCCAAAACGTGATATTATGACGTTATACGCCGTTCTGAGCCATGTTTGAACTTTCTATCACTTTTGGTTCCGATAATTCTGCTGACCATATTTGTGATATTCAGGCGTCAAATGTCATATTGGAGCATGTTGGAGATAAAAAACAAAATGTGCCCAAAACGTGATATTATGACGTTATACGCCGTTCTGAGCCATGTTTGAACTTTCTATCACTTTAGGTTCCGATAATTCTGTTGACCATATTTGTGTTATTCAGGCGCCAAATGACATGTTGGAGCATGTTGGAGATAAAAAACAAAATGTGCCCAAAACGTGATATTATGACGTTATACGCCGTTCTGAGCCATGTTTGAACTTTCTATCACTTTTGGATCCGATAATTCTGTCGACCTTATATGTGATATTCAGGGGCCAAATGTCATATTGGAGCATGTTGGAGATAAAAAACAAAATGTGCCCAAAACGTGATATTATGACGTTATACGCCGTTCTGAGCCATGTTTGAACTTTCTATCACTTTAGGTTCCGATAATTCTGTTGACCATATTTGTGTTATTCAGGCGCCAAATGACATGTTGGAGCATGTTGGAGATAAAAAACAAAATGTGTCCAAAACGTGATATTATGACGTTACACGCCGTTCTGAGCCATGTTTGAACTTTCTATCACTTTTGATTCCGATAATTCTGTTGACCATATTTGTGATATTCAGGCGCCAAATGACATGTTGGAGCATGTTGGAGATAAAAAACAAAATGTGCCCAAAACGTGATATTATGACGTTATACGCCGTTCTGAGCCATGTTTGAACTTTCTATCACTTTTGGTTCCGATAATTCTGCTGACCATATTTGTGTTATTCAGGCGTCAAATGACATGTTGGAGCATGTTGGAGATAAAAAACAGAATGTGTCCAAAACGTGATATTATGACGTTATACGCCGTTCTGAGCCATGTTTGAACTTTCTATCACTTTTGGTTCCGATAATTCTGCTGACCATATTTGTGATATTCAGGCGCCAAATGACATGTTGGAGCATGTTGGGGATAAAAAACAAAATGTGCCCAAAACGTGATATTATGACGTTATACGCCGTTCTGAGCCATGTTTGAACTTTCTATCACTTTAGGTTCCGATAATTCTGTTGACCATATTTGTGTTATTCAGGCGCCAAATGACATGTTGGAGCATGTTGGAGATAAAAAACAAAATGTGTCCAAAACGTGATATTATGACGTTATACGCCGTTCTAAGCCATGTTTGAACTTTCTATCACTTTTGGATCCGATAATTCTGTCGACCTTATATGTGATATTCAGGGGCCAAATGTCATATTGGAGCATGTTGGAGATAAAAAACAAAATGTGCCCAAAACGTGATATTATGACGTTATACGCCGTTCTGAGCCATGTTTGAACTTTCTATCACTTTTGATTCCGATAATTCTGCCGACCATATTTATGATATTCAGGCGCCAAATGACATGTTGGAGCATGTTGGAGATAAAAAACAAAATGTGCCCAAAACGTGATATTATGACGTTATACGCCGTTCTGAGCCATGTTTGAACTTTCTATCACTTTTGGTTCCGATAATTCTGCTGACCATATTTGTGATATTCAGGCGTCAAATGTCATATTGGAGCATGTTGGAGATAAAAAACAAAATGTGCCCAAAACGTGATATTATGACGTTATACGCCGTTCTGAGCCATGTTTGAACTTTCTATCACTTTAGGTTCCGATAATTCTGTTGACCATATTTGTGTTATTCAGGCGCCAAATGACATGTTGGAGCATGTTGGAGATAAAAAACAAAATGTGTCCAAAACGTGATATTATGACGTTACACGCCGTTCTGAGCCATGTTTGAACTTTCTATCACTTTTGATTCCGATAATTCTGTTGACCATATTTGTGATATTCAGGCGCCAAATGACATGTTGGAGCATGTTGGAGATAAAAAACAAAATGTGCCCAAAACGTGATATTATGACGTTATACGCCGTTCTGAGCCATGTTTGAACTTTCTATCACTTTTGGTTCCGATAATTCTGCTGACCATATTTGTGTTATTCAGGCGTCAAATGACATGTTGGAGCATGTTGGAGATAAAAAACAAAATGTGCCCAAAACGTGATATTATGACGTTATACGCCGTTCTGAGCCATGTTTGAACTTTCTATCACTTTTGGTTCCGATAATTCTGCTGACCATATTTGTGATATTCAGGCGCCAAATGACATGTTGGAGCATGTTGGGGATAAAAAACAAAATGTGCCCAAAACGTGATATTATGACGTTATACGCCGTTCTGAGCCATGTTTGAACTTTCTATCACTTTTGGTTCCGATAATTCTGTTGACCATATTTGTCTTATTCAGGCGCCAAATGACATGTTGGAGCATGTTGGAGATAAAAAACAAAATGTGCCCAAAACGTGATATTATGACGTTATACGCCGTTCTGAGCCATGTTTGAACTTTCTATCACTTTTGGTTCCGATAATTTTGTCGACCATGTCATATTGGAGCATGTTGGAGATAAAAAACAAAATGTGCCCAAAACGTGATATTATGACGTTATACGCCGTTCTGAGCCATGTTTGAACTTTCTATCACTTTTGGTTCCGATAATTCTGCTGACCATATTTGTGTTATTCAGGCGTCAAATGACATGTTGGAGCATGTTGGAGATAAAAAACAAAATGTGTCCAAAACGTGATATTATGACGTTATACGCCGTTCTGAGCCATGTTTGAACTTTCTATCACTTTTGGTTCCGATAATTCTGCTGACCATATTTGTGTTATTCAGGCGTCAAATGACATGTTGGAGCATGTTGGAGATAAAAAACAAAATGTGCCCAAAACGTGATATTATGACGTTATACGCCGTTCTGAGCCATGTTTGAACTTTCTATCACTTTTGGTTCCGATAATTCTGCTGACCATATTTGTGATATTCAGGCGCCAAATGACATGTTGGAGCATGTTGGGGATAAAAAACAAAATGTGCCCAAAACGTGATATTATGACGTTATACGCCGTTCTGAGCCATGTTTGAACTTTCTATCACTTTTGGTTCCGATAATTCTGTTGACCATATTTGTGTTATTCAGGCGCCAAATGACATGTTGGAGCATGTTGGAGATAAAAAACAAAATGTGCCCAAAACGTGATATTATGACGTTATACGCCGTTCTGAGCCATGTTTGAACTTTCTATCACTTTTGGTTCCGATAATTTTGTCGACCATGTCATATTGGAGCATGTTGGAGATAAAAAACAAAATGTGCCCAAAACGTGATATTATGATGTTATACGCCTTTCTGAGCCATGTTTGAACTTTCTATCACTTTTGGTTCCGATAATTCTGTTGACCATATTTGTGATATTCAGGCGCCAAATGACATGTTGGAGCATGTTGGAGATAAAAAACAAAATGTGCCCAAAACGTGATATTATGACGTTATACGCCGTTCTGAGCCATGTTTGAACTTTCTATCACTTTTGGTTCCGATAATTCTGTTGACCATATTTGTGATATTCAGGCGCCAAATGACATGTTGGAGCATGTTGGAGATAAAAAACAAAATGTTCCCAAAACGTGATATTATGACGTTATACGCCGTTCTGAGCCATGTTTGAACTTTCTATCACTTTTGGATCCGATAATTCTGTCGACCATATTTGTGTTATTCAGGCGCCAAATGACATGTTCGAGCATGTTGGAGATAAAAAACAAAATGTGCCCAAAACGTGATATTATGACGTTATACGCCGTTCTGAGCCATGTTTGAACTTTCTGTGACTTTTGGTTCCGATAATTCTGCCGACCATATTTGTGATATTCAGGCGCCAAATGACATGTTGGAGCATGTTGGAGATAAAAAACAAAATGTGACCAAAGCGTCATATTATGACGCTATACGCCGTTCTGAGCCATGTTTGAACTTTCTATCACTTTTGGTTCCGATAATTCTGCTGACCATATTTGTGATATTCAGGCGCCAAACGTCATATTGGAGCATGTTGGAGATAAAAAACAAAATGTGCCCAAAACGTGATATTATGACGTTATACGCCGTTCTGAGCCATGTTTGAACTTTCTGTGACTTTTGGTTCCGATAATTCTGCCGACCATATTTGTGATATTCAGGCGCCAAATGACATGTTGGAGCATGTTGGAGATAAAAAACAAAATGTGACCAAAGCGTCATATTATGACGCTATACGCCGTTCTGAGCCATGTTTGAACTTTCTATCACTTTTGGTTCCGATAATTCTGCTGACCATATTTGTGATATTCAGGCGCCAAACGTCATATTGGAGCATGTTGGAGATAAAAAACAAAATGTGCCCAAAACGTGATATTATGACGTTATACACCGTTCTGAGCCATGTGTGAACTTTATATCACTTTTGGTTCCGATAATTCTGTTGACCATATTTGTGTTATTCAGGCGCCAAATGACATGTTCGAGCATGTTGGAGATAAAAAACAAAATGTGCCCAAAACGTGATATTATGACGTTATACGCCGTTCTGAGCCATGTTTGAACTTTCTATCACTTTTGGATCCGATAATTCTGTCGACCTTATATGTGATATTCAGGGGCCAAATGTCATATTGGAGCATGTTGGAGATAAAAAACAAAATGTGCCCAAAACGTAATACTATGACGTTATACGCCGTTCTGAGCCATGTTTGAACTTTTTATCACTTTTGGTTCCGATAATTCTGCCGACCATATTTGTGATATTCAGGCGCCAAATGACATGTTGGAGCATGTTGGAGATAAAAAACAAAATGTTCCCAAAACGTGATATTATGACGTTATACGCCGTTCTGAGCCATGTTTGAACTTTCTATCACTTTTGGTTCCGATAATTGTGCCGACCATATTTGTGATATTCAGGCGCCAAATGACATGTTGGAGCATGTTGGAGATAAAAAACAAAATGTGCCCAAAACGTGATATTATGACGTTATACGCCGTTCTGAGCCATGTTTGAACTTTCTATCACTTTTGGTTCCGATAATTCTGCTGACCATATTTGTGATATTCAGGCGTCAAATGTCATATTGGAGCATGTTGGAGATAAAAAACAAAATGTGCCCAAAACGTGATATTATGACGTTATACGCCGTTCTGAGCCATGTTTGAACTTTCTATCACTTTAGGTTCCGATAATTCTGTCGACCATATATGTGATATTCAGGGGCCAAATGTCATATTGGAGCATGTTGGAGATAAAAAACAAAATGTGCCCAAAACGTGATATTATGACGTTATACGCCGTTCTGAGCCATGTTTGAACTTTCTGTGACTTTTGGTTCCGATAATTCTGCCGACCATATTTGTGATATTCAGGCGCCAAATGACATGTTGGAGCATGTTGGAGATAAAAAACAAAATGTGCCCAAAGCGTCATATTATGACGCTATACGCCGTTCTGAGCCATGTTTGAACTTTCTATCACTTTTGGTTCCGATAATTCTGCTGACCATATTTGTGATATTCAGGCGCCAAACGTCATATTGGAGCATGTTGGAGATAAAAAACAAAATGTGCCCAAAACGTGATATTATGACGTTATACACCGTTCTGAGCCATGTGTGAACTTTATATCACTTTTGGTTCCGATAATTCTGTTGACCATATTTGTGTTATTCAGGCGCCAAATGACATGTTCGAGCACGTTGGAGATAAAAAACAAAATGTGCCCAAAACGTGATATTATGACGTTATACGCCGTTCTGAGCCATGTTTGAACTTTCTATCACTTTTGGATCCGATAATTCTGTCGACCTTATATGTGATATTCAGGGGCCAAATGTCATATTGGAGCATGTTGGAGATAAAAAACAAAATGTGCCCAAAACGTAATATTATGACGTTATACGCCGTTCTGAGCCATGTTTGAACTTTTTATCACTTTTGGTTCCGATAATTCTGCCGACCATATTTGTGATATTCAGGCGCCAAATGACATGTTGGAGCATGTTGGAGATAAAAAACAAAATGTTCCCAAAACGTGATATTATGACGTTATACGCCGTTCTGAGCCATGTTTGAACTTTCTATCACTTTTGGTTCCGATAATTGTGCCGACCATATTTGTGATATTCAGGCGCCAAATGACATGTTGGAGCATGTTGGAGATAAAAAACAAAATGTGCCCAAAACGTGATATTATGACGTTATACGCCGTTCTGAGCCATGTTTGAACTTTCTATCACTTTTGGTTCCGATAATTCTGCTGACCATATTTGTGATATTCAGGCGTCAAATGTCATATTGGAGCATGTTGGAGATAAAAAACAAAATGTGCCCAAAACGTGATATTATGACGTTATACGCCGTTCTGAGCCATGTTTGAACTTTCTATCACTTTAGGTTCCGATAATTCTGTTGACCATATTTGTGATATTCAGGCGCCAAATGACATGTTGGAGCATGTTGGAGATAAAAAACAAAATGTGTCCAAAACGTGATATTATGACGTTACACGCCGTTCTGAGCCATGTTTGAACTTTCTATCACTTTTGATTCCGATAATTCTGTTGACCATATTTGTGATATTCAGGCGCCAAATGACATGTTGGAGCATGTTGGAGATAAAAAACAAAATTTGCCCAAAACGTGATATTATGACGTTATACGCCGTTCTGAGCCATGTTTGAACTTTCTATCACTTTTGGTTCCGATAATTCTGCTGACCATATTTGTGTTATTCAGGCGTCACATGACATGTTGGAGCATGTTGGAGATAAAAAACAAAATGTGTCCAAAACGTGATATTATGACGTTATACGCCGTTCTGAGCCATGTTTGAACTTTCTATCACTTTTGGTTCCGATAATTCTGCTGACCATGTTTGTGATATTCAGGCGCCAAATGACATGTTGGAGCATGTTGGAGATAAAAAACAAAATGTGCCCAAAACGTGATATTATGACGTTATACGCCGTTCTGAGCCATGTTTGAACTTTCTATCACTTTTGGTTCCGATAATTCTGCTGACCATGTTTGTGATATTCAGGCGCCAAATGACATGTTGGAGCATGTTGGAGATAAAAAACAAAATGTGCCCAAAACGTGATATTATGACGTTATACACCGTTCTGAGCCATGTGTGAACTTTATATCACTTTTGGTTCCGATAATTCTGTTGACCATATTTGTATTATTCAGGCGCCAAATGACATGTTCGAGCATGTTGGAGATAAAAAACAAAATGTGCCCAAAACGTGATATTATGACGTTATACGCCGTTCTGAGCCATGTTTGAACTTTCTATCACTTTTGGATCCGATAATTCTGTCGACCTTATATGTGATATTCAGGGGCCAAATGTCATATTGGAGCATGTTGGAGATAAAAAACAAAATGTGCCCAAAACGTAATATTATGACGTTATACGCCGTTCTGAGCCATGTTTGAACTTTTTATCACTTTTGGTTCCGATAATTCTGCCGACCATATTTGTGATATTCAGGCGCCAAATGACATGTTGGAGCATGTTGGAGATAAAAAACAAAATGTTCCCAAAACGTGATATTATGACGTTATACGCCGTTCTGAGCCATGTTTGAACTTTCTATCACTTTTGGTTCCGATAATTGTGCCGACCATATTTGTGATATTCAGGCGCCAAATGACATGTTGGAGCATGTTGGAGATAAAAAACAAAATGTGCCCAAAACGTGATATTATGACGTTATACGCCGTTCTGAGCCATGTTTGAACTTTCTATCACTTTTGGTTCCGATAATTCTGCTGACCATATTTGTGATATTCAGGCGTCAAATGTCATATTGGAGCATGTTGGAGATAAAAAACAAAATGTGCCCAAAACGTGATATTATGACGTTATACGCCGTTCTGAGCCATGTTTGAACTTTCTATCACTTTAGGTTCCGATAATTCTGTTGACCATATTTGTGTTATTCAGGCGCCAAATGACATGTTGGAGCATGTTGGAGATAAAAAACAAAATGTGTCCAAAACGTGATATTATGACGTTACACGCCGTTCTGAGCCATGTTTGAACTTTCTATCACTTTTGATTCCGATAATTCTGTTGACCATATTTGTGATATTCAGGCGCCAAATGACATGTTGGAGCATGTTGGAGATAAAAAACAAAATTTGCCCAAAACGTGATATTATGACGTTATACGCCGTTCTGAGCCATGTTTGAACTTTCTATCACTTTTGGTTCCGATAATTCTGCTGACCATATTTGTGATATTCAGGCGCCAAATGACATGTTGGAGCATGTTGGGGATAAAAAACAAAATGTGCCCAAAACGTGATATTATGACGTTATACGCCGTTCTGAGCCATGTTTGAACTTTCTATCACTTTTGGTTCCGATAATTCTGCCGACCATATTTGTGATATTCAGGCGCCAAATGACATGTTGGAGCATGTTGGAGATAAAAAACAAAATGTGCCCAAAACGTGATATTATGACGTTATACGCCGTTCTGAGCCATGTTTGAACTTTCTATCACTTTTGGTTCCGATAATTCTGCTGACCATATTTGTGATATTCAGGGGCCAAATATCATATTGGAGCATGTTGGAGATAAAAAACAAAATGTGCCCAAAACGTGATATTATGACGTTATACGCCGTTCTGACCCATGTTTGAACTTTCTATCACTTTTGGTTCCGATAATTCTGCTGACCATATTTGTGATATTCAGGCGCCAAATGTCATATTGGAGCATGTTGGAGATAAAAAACAAAATGTGCCCAAAACGTGATATTATGACGTTATACGCCGTTCTGAGCCATGTTTGAACTTTCTATCACTTTTGGTTCCGATAATTCTGTTGACCATATTTGTGTTATTCAGGCGCCAAATGACATGTTGGAGCATGTTGGAGATAAAAAACAAAATGTGCCCAAAACGTGATATTATGATGTTATACGCCTTTCTGAGCCATGTTTGAACTTTCTATCACTTTTGGTTCCGATAATTCTGTTGACCATATTTGTGTTATTCAGGCGCCAAATGACATGTTGGAGCATGTTGGAGATAAAAAACAAAATGTGCCCAAAACGTGATATTATGACGTTATACGCCGTTCTGAGCCATGTTTAAACTTTCTATCACTTTTGGTTCCGATAATTCTGTTGACCATATTTGTGATATTCAGGCGCCAAATGACATGTTGGAGCATGTTGGAGATAAAAAACAAAATGTTCCCAAAACGTGATATTATGACGTTATACGCCGTTCTGAGCCATGTTTGAACTTTCTATCACTTTTGGATCCGATAATTCTGTCGACCATATATGTGATATTCAGGGGCCAAATGTCATATTGGAGCATGTTGGAGATAAAAAACAAAATGTGCCCAAAACGTGATATTATGATGTTATACGCCGTTCTGAGCCATGTTTGAACTTTCTATCACTTTTGGTTCCGATAATTCTGCTGACCATATTTGTGATATTCAGGCGCCAAATGACATGTTGGAGCATGTTGGGGATAAAAAACAAAATGTGCCCAAAACGTGATATTATGACGTTATACGCCGTTCTGACCCATGTTTGAACTTTCTATCACTTTTGGTTCCGATAATTCTGCTGACCATATTTGTGATATTCAGGCGCCAAATGACATGTTGGAGCATGTTGGGGATAAAAAACAAAATGTGCCCAAAACGTGATATTATGACGTTATACGCCGTTCTGAGCCATGTTTGAACTTTCTATCACTTTTAGTTCCGATAATTCTGTCTACCATATTTGTGATATTCAGGGGCCAAATGTCATATTGGAGCATGTTGGAGATAAAAAGCAAAATGTGCCTAAAACGTGATATTATGACGTTATACGCCGTTCTGAGCCATGTTTGAACTTTCTATCACTTTTGGTTCCGATAATTCTGCTGACCATATTTGTGATATTCAGGCGCCAAATGACATGTTGGAGCATGTTGGAGATAAAAAACAAAATGTGCCCAAAACGTGATATTATGACGTTATACGCCGTTCTAGGCCATGTTTGAACTTTCTATCACTTTTAGTTCCGATAATTCTGTCTACCATATTTGTGATATTCAGGGGCCAAATGTCATATTGGAGCATGTTGGAGATAAAAAGCAAAATGTGCCTAAAACGTGATATTATGACGTTATACGCCGTTCTGAGCCATGTTTGAACTTTCTATCACTTTTGGTTCCGATAATTCTGCTGACCATATTTGTGATATTCAGGCGTCAAATGACATGTTGGAGCATGTTGGGGATAAAAAACAAAATGTGCCCAAAACGTGATATTATGACGTTATACGCCGTTCTGAGCCATATTTGAACTTTCTATCACTTTTGGTTCCGATAATTCTGTTGACCATATTTGTGTTATTCAGGCGCCAAATGACATGTTGGAGCATGTTGGAGATAGAAAACAAAATGTGTCCAAAACGTGATATTATGACGTTATACGCCGTTCTGAGCCATGTTTGAACTTTCTATCACTTTTGGTTCCGATAATTCTGTTGACCATATTTGTGATATTCAGGGGCCAAATGACATGTTGGAGCAAGTTGGAGATAAAAAACAAAATGTGCCCAAAACGTGATATTATGACGTTATACGCCGTTCTGAGCCATGTTTGAACTTTTTATCACTTTTGGTTCCGATAATTCTGCTGACCATATTTGTGATATACAGGCGCCAAATGACATGTTGGAGCATGTTGGAGATAAAAAACAAAATGTGCCCAAAACGTGATATTATGACGTTATACGCCGTTCTGAGCCATGTTTGAACTTTCTATCACTTTTAGTTCCGATAATTCTGTCTACCATATTTGTGATATTCAGGCGCCAAATGACATGTTGGAGCATGTTGGAGATAAAAAACAAAATGTTCCCAAAACGTGATATTATGACGTTATACGCCGTTCTGAGCCATGTTTGAACTTTCTATCACTTTTGGATCCGATAATTCTGTCGACCATATATGTGATATTCAGGGGCCAAATGTCATATTGGAGCATGTTGGAGATAAAAAACAAAATGTGCCCAAAACGTGATATTATGATGTTATACGCCGTTCTGAGCCATGTTTGAACTTTCTATCACTTTTGGTTCCGATAATTCTGCTGACCATATTTGTGATATTCAGGCGCCAAATGACATGTTGGAGCATGTTGGGGATAAAAAACAAAATGTGCCCAAAACGTGATATTATGACGTTATACGCCGTTCTGAGCCATGTTTGAACTTTCTATCACTTTTGGTTCCGATAATTCTGCCGACCATATTTGTGATATTCAGGCGCCAAATGACATGTTGGAGCATGTTGGAGATAAAAAACAAAATGTGCCCAAAACGTGATATTATGACGTTATACGCCGTTCTGAGCCATGTTTGAACTTTCTATCACTTTTGGTTCCGATAATTCTGCTGACCATATTTGTGATATTCAGGGGCCAAATATCATATTGGAGCATGTTGGAGATAAAAAACAAAATGTGCCCAAAACGTGATATTATGACGTTATACGCCGTTCTGACCCATGTTTGAACTTTCTATCACTTTTGGTTCCGATAATTCTGCTGACCATATTTGTGATATTCAGGCGCCAAATGTCATATTGGAGCATGTTGGAGATAAAAAACAAAATGTGCCCAAAACGTGATATTATGACGTTATACGCCGTTCTGAGCCATGTTTGAACTTTCTATCACTTTTGGTTCCGATAATTCTGTTGATCATATTTGTGTTATTCAGGCGCCAAATGACATGTTGGAGCATGTTGGAGATAAAAAACAAAATGTGCCCAAAACGTGATATTATGACGTTATACGCCGTTCTGAGCCATGTTTGAACTTTCTATCACTTTTGGTTCCGATAATTTTGTCGACCATGTCATATTGGAGCATGTTGGAGATAAAAAACAAAATGTGCCCAAAACGTGATATTATGACGTTATACGCCGTTCTGACCCATGTTTGAACTTTCTATCACTTTAGGTTCCGATAATTCTGTTGACCATATTTGTGTTATTCAGGCGCCAAATGACATGTTGGAGCATGTTGGAGATAAAAAACAAAATGTGTCCAAAACGTGATATTATGACGTTACACGCCGTTCTGAGCCATGTTTGAACTTTCTATCACTTTTGGTTCCGATAATTCTGTCGACCTTATATGTGATATTCAGGGGCCAAATGTCATATTGGAGCATGTTGGAGATAAAAAACAAAATGTGCCCAAAACGTGATATTATGACGTTATACGCCGTTCTGACCCATGTTTGAACTTTCTATCACTTTTGGTTCCGATAATTCTGTCGACCTTATATGTGATATTCAGGGGCCAAATGTCATATTGGAGCATGTTGGAGATAAAAAACAAAATGTGCCCAAAACGTGATATTATGACGTTATACGCCGTTCTGACCCATGTTTGAACTTTCTATCACTTTTGGATCCGATAATTCTGTCGACCTTATATGTGATATTCAGGGGCCAAATGTCATATTGGAGCATGTTGGAGATAAAAAACAAAATGTGCCCAAAACGTGATATTATGACGTTATACGCCGTTCTGAGCCATGTTTGAACTTTCTATCACTTTTGGTTCCGATAATTCTGCTGACCATATTTGTGATATTCAGGCGCCAAATGACATGTTGGAGCATGTTGGGGATAAAAAACAAAATGTGCCCAAAACGTGATATTATGACGTTATACGCCGTTCTGAGCCATGTTTGAACTTTCTATCACTTTTGGTTCCGATAATTCTGCTGACCATATTTGTGATATTCAGGCGCCAAATGACATGTTGGAGCATGTTGGGGATAAAAAACAAAATGTGCCCAAAACGTGATATTATGACGTTATACGCCGTTCTGAGCCATGTTTGAACTTTCTATCACTTTTAGTTCCGATAATTCTGTCTACCATATTTGTGATATTCAGGGGTCAAATGTCATATTGGAGCATGTTGGAGATAAAAAGCAAAATGTGCCTAAAACGTGATATTATGACGTTATACGCCGTTCTGAGCCATGTTTGAACTTTCTATCACTTTTGGTTCCGATAATTCTGCTGACCATATTTGTGATATTCAGGCGCCAAATGACATGTTGGAGCATGTTGGAGATAAAAAACAAAATGTGCCCAAAACGTGATATTATGACGTTATACGCCGTTCTAGGCCATGTTTGAACTTTCTATCACTTTTAGTTCCGATAATTCTGTCTACCATATTTGTGATATTCAGGGGCCAAATGTCATATTGGAGCATGTTGGAGATAAAAAGCAAAATGTGCCTAAAACGTGATATTATGACGTTATACGCCGTTCTGAGCCATGTTTGAACTTTCTATCACTTTTGGTTCCGATAATTCTGCTGACCATATTTGTGATATTCAGGCGTCAAATGACATGTTGGAGCATGTTGGGGATAAAAAACAAAATGTGCCCAAAACGTGATATTATGACGTTATACGCCGTTCTGAGCCATATTTGAACTTTCTATCACTTTTGGTTCCGATAATTCTGTTGACCATATTTGTGTTATTCAGGCGCCAAATGACATGTTGGAGCATGTTGGAGATAGAAAACAAAATGTGTCCAAAACGTGATATTATGACGTTATACGCCGTTCTGAGCCATGTTTGAACTTTCTATCACTTTTGGTTCCGATAATTCTGTTGACCATATTTGTGATATTCAGGGGCCAAATGACATGTTGGAGCAAGTTGGAGATAAAAAACAAAATGTGCCCAAAACGTGATATTATGACGTTATACGCCGTTCTGAGCCATGTTTGAACTTTTTATCACTTTTGGTTCCGATAATTCTGCTGACCATATTTGTGATATACAGGCGCCAAATGACATGTTGGAGCATGTTGGAGATAAAAAACAAAATGTGCCCAAAACGTGATATTATGACGTTATACGCCGTTCTGAGCCATGTTTGAACTTTCTATCACTTTTAGTTCCGATAATTCTGTCTACCATATTTGTGATATTCAGGGGCCAAATGTCATATTGGAGCATGTTGGAGATAAAAAGCAAAATGTGCCTAAAACGTGATATTATGACGTTATACGCCGTTCTGAGCCATGTTTGAACTTTCTATCACTTTTGGTTCCGATAATTCTGCTGACCATATTTGTGATATTCAGGCGCCAAATGACATGTTGGAGCATGTTGGAGATAAAAAACAAAATGTGCCCAAAACGTGATATTATGACGTTATACGCCGTTCTGAGCCATGTTTGAACTTTCTATCACTTTTGGTTCCGATAATTCTGCTGACCATATTTGTGATATTCAGGCGCCAAATGACATGTTGGAGCATGTTGGGGATAAAAAACAAAATGTGCCCAAAACGTGATATTATGACGTTATACGCCGTTCTGAGCCATATTTGAACTTTCTATCACTTTTGGTTCCGATAATTCTGTTGACCATATTTGTGTTATTCAGGCGCCAAATGACATGTTGGAGCATGTTGGAGATAGAAAACAAAATGTGTCCAAAACGTGATATTATGACGTTATACGCCGTTCTGAGCCATGTTTGAACTTTCTATCACTTTTGGTTCCGATAATTCTGCTGACCATATTTGTGATATACAGGCGCCAAATGACATGTTGGAGCATGTTGGAGATAAAAAACAAAATGTGCCCAAAGCGTGATATTATGACGTTATACGCCGTTCTGAGCCATGTTTGAACTTTCTATCACTTTTAGTTCCGATAATTCTGTCTACCATATTTGTGATATTCAGGGGCCAAATGTCATATTGGAGCATGTTGGAGATAAAAAGCAAAATGTGCCTAAAACGTGATATTATGACGTTATACGCCGTTCTGAGCCATGTTTGAACTTTCTATCACTTTTGGTTCCGATAATTCTGCTGACCATATTTGTGATATTCAGGCGCCAAATGACATGTTGGAGCATGTTGGAGATAAAAAACAAAATGTGCCCAAAACGTGATATTATGACGTTATACGCCGTTCTAGGCCATGTTTGAACTTTCTATCACTTTTGGTTCCGATAATTCTGCCGACCATCTTTGTGATATTCAGGTGCCAAATGACATGTTGGAGCATATTGGAGATAAAAAACAAAATGTGCCCAAAACGTGATATTATGACGTTATACGCCGTTCTGAGCCATGTTTGAACTTTCTATCACTGTTGGTTCCGATAATTCTGCTGACCATATTTGTGATATTCAGGCGCCAAATGACACGTTGGAGCATGTTGGAGATAAAAAACAAAATGTGCCCAAAACGTGATATTATGACGTTATACGCCGTTCTGAGTCATGTTTGAACTTTCTATCACTTTTGGTTCCGATAATTCTGCTGACCATATTTGTGATATTCAGGCGCCAAATGACATGTTGGAGCATGTTGGAGATAAAAACAAAATGTGCCCAAAACGTGATATTATTACGTTATACGCCGTTCGGAGCCATGTTTGAACTTTCTATCACTTTTAGTTCCGATAATTCTGTCTACCATATTTGTGATATTCAGGGGCCAAATGTCATATTGGAGCATGTTGGAGATAAAAAGCAAAATGTGCCTAAAACGTGATATTATGACGTTATACGCCGTTCTGAGCCATGTTTGAACTTTCTATCACTTTTAGTTCCGATAATTCTGCTGACCATATTTGTGATATTCAGGCGCCAAATGACATGTTGGAGCATGTTGGAGATAAAAAACAAAATGTGCCCAAAACGTGATATTATAACGTTATACGCCGTTCTGAGCCATGTTTGAAATTTCTATCACTTTTGGTTCCGATAATTCTGCTGACCATATTTGTGATATTCAGGCGCCAAATGACATGTTGGAGCATGTTGGGGATAAAAAACAAAATGTGCCCAAAACGTGATATTATGACGTTATACGCCGTTCTGAGCCATATTTGAACTTTCTATCACTTTTGGTTCCGATAATTCTGTTGACCATATTTGTGTTATTCAGGCGCCAAATGACATGTTGGAGCATGTTGGAGATAGAAAACAAAATGTGTCCAAAACGTGATATTATGACGTTATACGCCGTTCTGAGCCATGTTTGAACTTTCTATCACTTTTGGTTCCGATAATTCTGCTGACCATATTTGTGATATTCAGGCGCCAAATGTCATATTGGAGCATGTTGGAGATAAAAAACAAAACGTGATATTATGACGTTATACGCCGTTCTCAGCCATGTTTGAACTTTCTATCACTGTTGGTTCCGATAATTCTGCTGACCATATTTGTGATATTCAGGAGCCAAATGTCATATTGGAGCATGTTGGAGACAAAAAACAAAATGTGCCCAAAACGTGATATTATGACGTTATACGCCGTTCTAGGCCATGTTTGAACTTTCTATCACTTTTAGTTCCGATAATTCTGTCTACCATATTTGTGATATTCAGGGGCCAAATGTCATATTGGAGCATGTTGGAGATAAAAAGCAAAATGTGCCTAAAACGTGATATTATGACGTTATACGCCGTTCTGAGCCATGTTTGAACTTTCTATCACTTTTGGTTCCGATAATTCTGCTGACCATATTTGTGATATTCAGGCGCCAAATGACATGTTGGAGCATGTTGGAGATAAAAAACAAAATGTGCCCAAAACGTGATATTATGACGTTATACGCCGTTCTAGGCCATGTTTGAACTTTCTATCACTTTTGGTTCCGATAATTCTGTTGACCATATTTGTGATATTCAGGCGCCAAATGACATGTTGGAGCAAGTTGGAGATAAAAAACAAAATGTTCCCAAAACGTGATATTATGACGTTATACGCCGTTCTGAGCCATGTTTGAACTTTCTATCACTTTTGGTTCCGATAATTCTGCTGACCATATTTGTGATATTCAGGCGCCAAATGACATGTTGGAGCATGTTGGAGTTAAAAAACAAAATGTGCCCAAAACGTGATATTATGACGTTATACGCCGTTCGGAGCCATGTTTGAACTTTCTATCACTTTTGGATCCGATAATTCTGTCGACCATATATGTGATATTCAGGGGTCAAATGTCATATTGGAGCATGTTGGAGATAAAAAACAAAATGTGCCCAAAACGTGATATTATGACGTTATACGCCGTTCTGAGCCATGTTTGAACTTTCTATCACTTTTGGTTCCGATAATTCTGCTGACCATATTTGTGATATTCAGGCGCCAAATGACATGTTGGAGCAAGTTGGAGATAAAAAACAAAATGTTCCCAAAACGTGATATTATGACGTTATACGCCGTTCTGAGCCATGTTTGAACTTTCTATCACTTTTGGTTCCGATAATTCTGCCGACCATCTTTGTGATATTCAGGTGCCAAATGACATGTTGGAGCATATTGGAGATAAAAAACAAAATGTGCCCAAAACGTGATATTATGACGTTATACGCCGTTCTGAGCCATGTTTGAACTTTCTATTACTGTTGGTTCCGATAATTCTGCTGACCATATTTGTGATATTCAGGCGCCAAATGACACGTTGGAGCATGTTGGAGATAAAAAACAAAATGTGCCCAAAACGTGATATTATGACGTTATACGCCGTTCTGAGTCATGTTTGAACTTTCTATCACTTTTGGTTCCGATAATTCTGCTGACCATATTTGTGATATTCAGGCGCCAAATGACATGTTGGAGCATGTTGGGGATAAAAAACAAAATGTGCCCAAAACGTGATATTATGACGTTATACGCCGTTCTGAGCCATATTTGAACTTTCTATCACTTTTGGTTCCGATAATTCTGTTGACCATATTTGTGTTATTCAGGCGCCAAATGACATGTTGGAGCATGTTGGAGATAGAAAACAAAATGTGTCCAAAACGTGATATTATGACGTTATACGCCGTTCTGAGCCATGTTTGAACTTTCTATCACTTTTGGTTCCGATAATTCTGTTGACCATATTTGTGATATTCAGGCGCCAAATGACATGTTGGAGCAAGTTGGAGATAAAAAACAAAATGTGCCCAAAACGTGATATTATGACG
Organism: Onthophagus taurus; assembly: GCF_036711975.1. Classification (NCBI taxonomy): domain Eukaryota; kingdom Metazoa; phylum Arthropoda; class Insecta; order Coleoptera; family Scarabaeidae; genus Onthophagus; species Onthophagus taurus. The sequence continues at coordinate 10,041,223 of NC_091973.1, forward strand.
TTATACGCCGTTCTGAGCCATGTTTGAACTTTTTATCACTTTTGGTTCCGATAATTCTGCTGACCATATTTGTGATATACAGGCGCCAAATGACATGTTGGAGCATGTTGGAGATAAAAAACAAAATGTGCCCAAAACGTGATATTATGACGTTATACGCCGTTCTGAGCCATGTTTGAACTTTCTATCACTTTTAGTTCCGATAATTCTGTCTACCATATTTGTGATATTCAGGGGCCAAATGTCATATTGGAGCATGTTGGAGATAAAAAGCAAAATGTGCCTAAAACGTGATATTATGACGTTATACGCCGTTCTGAGCCATGTTTGAACTTTCTATCACTTTTGGTTCCGATAATTCTGCTGACCATATTTGTGATATTCAGGCGCCAAATGACATGTTGGAGCATGTTGGAGATAAAAAACAAAATGTGCCCAAAACGTGATATTATGACGTTATACGCCGTTCTGAGCCATGTTTAAACTTTCTATCACTTTTGGTTCCGATAATTCTGCTGACCATATTTGTGATATTCAGGCGCCAAATGTCATATTGGAGCATGTTGGAGATAAAAAACAAAACGTGATATTATGACGTTATACGCCGTTCTCAGCCATGTTTGAACTTTCTATCACTGTTGGTTCCGATAATTCTGCTGACCATATTTGTGATATTCAGGAGCCAAATGTCATATTGGAGCATGTTGGAGACAAAAAACAAAATGTGCCCAAAACGTGATATTATGACGTTATACGCCGTTCTAGGCCATGTTTGAACTTTCTATCACTTTTAGTTCCGATAATTCTGTCTACCATATTTGTGATATTCAGGGGCCAAATGTCATATTGGAGCATGTTGGAGATAAAAAGCAAAATGTGCCTAAAACGTGATATTATGACGTTATACGCCGTTCTGAGCCATGTTTGAACTTTCTATCACTTTTGGTTCCGATAATTCTGCTGACCATATTTGTGATATTCAGGCGCCAAATGACATGTTGGAGCATGTTGGAGATAAAAAACAAAATGTGCCCAAAACGTGATATTATGACGTTATACGCCGTTCTAGGCCATGTTTGAACTTTCTATCACTTTTGGTTCCGATAATTCTGTTGACCATATTTGTGATATTCAGGCGCCAAATGACATGTTGGAGCAAGTTGGAGATAAAAAACAAAATGTTCCCAAAACGTGATATTATGACGTTATACGCCGTTCTGAGCCATGTTTGAACTTTCTATCACTTTTGGTTCCGATAATTCTGCTGACCATATTTGTGATATTCAGGAGCCAAATGACATGTTGGAGCATGTTGGAGTTAAAAAACAAAATGTGCCCAAAACGTGATATTATGACGTTATACGCCGTTCGGAGCCATGTTTGAACTTTCTATCACTTTTGGATCCGATAATTCTGTCGACCATATATGTGATATTCAGGGGTCAAATGTCATATTGGAGCATGTTGGAGATAAAAAACAAAATGTGCCCAAAACGTGATATTATGACGTTATACGCCGTTCTGAGCCATATTTGAACTTTCTATCACTTTTGTTTCCGATAATTCTGCTGACCATATTTGTGATATTCATGCGCCAAATGTCATATTGGAGCATGTTGGAGATAAAAACCAAAATGTGCCCAAAACGTGATATTATGACGTTATATGCCGTTCTGAGTCATGTTTGAACTTTCTATCACTTTTGCTTCCGATAATTCTGCTGACCATATTTGTGATATTCAGGCGCCAAATGTCATATTGGAGCATGTTAGAGATAAAAAACAAAATGTCCCAAAACGTGATATTATGACGTATACGCCGTTCTGAGCCATGTTTGAACTTTCTATCACTTTTAGTTCCGATAATTCTGTCTACCATATATGTGATATTCAGGCGCCAAATGACATGTTGGAGCATGTTGGAGATAAAAAACAAAATGTGCCCAAAACGTGATATTATGACGTTATACGCCGTTCTGAGCCATGTTTGAACTTTCTATCACTTTTGGTTCCGATAATTCTGCCGACCATCTTTGTGATATTCAGGTGCCAAATGACATGTTGGAGCATATTGGAGATAAAAAACAAAATGTGCCCAAAACGTGATATTATGACGTTATACGCCGTTCTGAGCCATGTTTGAACTTTCTATTACTGTTGGTTCCGATAATTCTGCTGACCATATTTGTGATATTCAGGCGCCAAATGACACGTTGGAGCATGTTGGAGATAAAAAACAAAATGTGCCCAAAACGTGATATTATGACGTTATACGCCGTTCTGAGTCATGTTTGAACTTTCTATCACTTTTGGTTCCGATAATTCTGCTGACCATATTTGTGATATTCAGGCGCCAAATGACATGTTGGAGCATGTTGGAGATAAAAACAAAATGTGCCCAAAACGTGATATTATGACGTTTTACGCCGTTCTGAGTCATGTTTGAACTTTCTATCACTTTTGGTTCCGATAATTCTGCTGACCATATTTGTCATATTCAGGCGCCAAATGACATGTTGGAGATAAAAAACAAAATGTTCCCAAAACGTGATATTATTACGTTATACGCCATTCGGAGCCATGTTTGAACTTTCTATCACTGTTGGTTCCGATAATTCTGCTGACTATATTTGTGATATTCAGGAGCCAAATGTCATATTGGAGCATGTTGGAGATAAAAAGAAAATGTGCCCAAAACGTGATATTATGACGTTATACGGCGTTCTGAGCCATGTTTGAACTTTCTATCACTTTTGGTTCCGATAATTCTGCTGACCATATTTGTGATATTCAGGAGCCAAATGTCATATTGGAGCATGTTGGAGATAAAAAGAAAATGTGCCCAAAACGTGATATTATTACGTTATACGCCGTTCGGAGCCATGTTTGAACTTTCTATCACTGTTGGTTCCGATAATTCTGCTGACCATATTTGTGATATTCAGGAGCCAAATGTCATATTGGAGCATGTTGGAGATAAAAAACAAAATGTGCCCAAAACGTGATATTATGACGTTATACGCCGTTCTGAGCCATGTTTAAACTTTCTATCACTTTTGGTTCCGATAATTCTGCTGACCATATTTGTGATATTCAGGCGCCAAATGTCATATTGGAGCATGTTGGAGATAAAAAACAAAATGTGCCCAAAACGTGATATTATGACGTTATACGCCGTTCTGAGCCATGTTTGAACTTTCTATCACTTTTGGTTCCGATAATTCTGCTGTCCATATTTGTGATATTCAGGCGCCAAATGTCATATTGGAGCATGTTGGAGATAAAAAACAAAATGTGCCCAAAACGTGATATTATGACGTTATACGCCGTTCTCAGCCATGTTTGAACTTTCTATCACTGTTGGTTCCGATAATTCTGCTGACCATATTTGTGATATTCAGGAGCCAAATGTCATATTGGAGCATGTTGGAGATAAAAAACAAAATGTGCCCAAAACGTGATATTATGACGTTATACGCCGTTCTGAGTCATGTTTGAACTTTCTATCACTTTTGGTTCCGATAATTCTGCTGACCATATTTGTGATATTCAGGCGCCAAATGACATGTTGGAGCATGTTGGAGATAAAAACAAAATGTGCCCAAAACGTGATATTATGACGCCATTCTGAGTCATGTTTGAACTTTCTATCACTTTTGGTTCCGATAATTCTGCTGACCATATTTGTGATATTCAGGCGCCAAATGACATGTTGGAGCATGTTGGGGATAAAAAACAAAATGTGCCCAAAACGTGATATTATGACGTTATACGCCGTTCTGAGCCATATTTGAACTTTCTATCACTTTTGGTTCCGATAATTCTGTTGACCATATTTGTGTTAATCAGGCGCCAAATGACATGTTGGAGCATGTTGGAGATAGAAAACAAAATGTGTCCAAAACGTGATATTATGACGTTATACGCCGTTCTGAGCCATGTTTGAACTTTCTATCACTGTTGGTTCCGATAATTCTGCTGACCATATTTGTGATATTCAGGAGCCAAATGTCATATTGGAGCATGTTGGAGATAAAAAACAAAATGTGCCCAAAACGTGATATTATGACGTTATACGCCGTTCTGAGCCATGTTTAAACTTTCTATCACTTTTGGTTCCGATAATTCTGCTGACCATATTTGTGATATTCAGGCGCCAAATGTCATATTGGAGCATGTTGGAGATAAAAAACAAAATGTGCCCAAAACGTGATATTATGACGTTATACGCCGTTCTGAGTCATGTTTGAACTTTCTATCACTTTTGGTTCCGATAATTCTGCTGACCATATTTGTGATATTCAGGCGCCAAATGACATGTTGGAGCATGTTGGAGATAAAAACAAAATGTGCCCAAAACGTGATATTATGACGTTGTACGCCATTCTGAGTCATGTTTGAACTTTCTATCACTTTTGGTTCCGATAATTCTGCTGACCATATTTGTGATATTCAGGCGCCAAATGACATGTTGGAGCATGTTGGGGATAAAAAACAAAATGTGCCCAAAACGTGATATTATGACGTTATACGCCGTTCTGAGCCATATTTGAACTTTCTATCACTTTTGGTTCCGATAATTCTGTTGACCATATTTGTGTTATTCAGGCGCCAAATGACATGTTGGAGCATGTTGGAGATAGAAAACAAAATGTGTCCAAAACGTGATATTATGACGTTATACGCCGTTCTGAGCCATGTTTGAACTTTCTATCACTTTTGGTTCCGATAATTCTGTTGACCATATTTGTGATATTCAGGCGCCAAATGACATGTTGGAGCAAGTTGGAGATAAAAAACAAAATGTGCCCAAAACGTGATATTATGACGTTATACGCCGTTCTGAGCCATGTTTGAACTTTTTATCACTTTTGGTTCCGATAATTCTGCTGACCATATTTGTGATATACAGGCGCCAAATGACATGTTGGAGCATGTTGGAGATAAAAAACAAAATGTGCCCAAAACGTGATATTATGACGTTATACGCCGTTCTGAGCCATGTTTGAACTTTCTATCACTTTTAGTTCCGATAATTCTGTCTACCATATTTGTGATATTCAGGGGCCAAATGTCATATTGGAGCATGTTGGAGATAAAAAGCAAAATGTGCCTAAAACGTGATATTATGACGTTATACGCCGTTCTGAGCCATGTTTGAACTTTCTATCACTTTTGGTTCCGATAATTCTGCTGACCATATTTGTGATATTCAGGCGCCAAATGACATGTTGGAGCATGTTGGAGATAAAAAACAAAATGTGCCCAAAACGTGATATTATGACGTTATACGCCGTTCTGAGCCATGTTTAAACTTTCTATCACTTTTGGTTCCGATAATTCTGCTGACCATATTTGTGATATTCAGGCGCCAAATGTCATATTGGAGCATGTTGGAGATAAAAAACAAAACGTGATATTATGACGTTATACGCCGTTCTCAGCCATGTTTGAACTTTCTATCACTGTTGGTTCCGATAATTCTGCTGACCATATTTGTGATATTCAGGAGCCAAATGTCATATTGGAGCATGTTGGAGACAAAAAACAAAATGTGCCCAAAACGTGATATTATGACGTTATACGCCGTTCTAGGCCATGTTTGAACTTTCTATCACTTTTAGTTCCGATAATTCTGTCTACCATATTTGTGATATTCAGGGGCCAAATGTCATATTGGAGCATGTTGGAGATAAAAAGCAAAATGTGCCTAAAACGTGATATTATGACGTTATACGCCGTTCTGAGCCATGTTTGAACTTTCTATCACTTTTGGTTCCGATAATTCTGCTGACCATATTTGTGATATTCAGGCGCCAAATGACATGTTGGAGCATGTTGGAGGTAAAAAACAAAATGTGCCCAAAACGTGATATTATGACGTTATACGCCGTTCTAGGCCATGTTTGAACTTTCTATCACTTTTGGTTCCGATAATTCTGTTGACCATATTTGTGATATTCAGGCGCCAAATGACATGTTGGAGCAAGTTGGAGATAAAAAACAAAATGTTCCCAAAACGTGATATTATGACGTTATACGCCGTTCTGAGCCATGTTTGAACTTTCTATCACTTTTGGTTCCGATAATTCTGCTGACCATATTTGTGATATTCAGGCGCCAAATGACATGTTGGAGCATGTTGGAGTTAAAAAACAAAATGTGCCCAAAACGTGATATTATGACGTTATACGCCGTTCGGAGCCATGTTTGAACTTTCTATCACTTTTGGATCCGATAATTCTGTCGACCATATATGTGATATTCAGGGGACAGATGTCATATTGGAGCATGTTGGAGATAAAAAACAAAATGTGCCCAAAACGTGATATTATGACGTTATACGCCGTTCTGAGCCATATTTGAACTTTCTATCACTTTTGTTTCCGATAATTCTGCTGACCATATTTGTGATATTCATGCGCCAAATGTCATATTGGAGCATGTTGGAGATAAAAACCAAAATGTGCCCAAAACGTGATATTATGACGTTATATGCCGTTCTGAGTCATGTTTGAACTTTCTATCACTTTTGTTTCCGATAATTCTGTCGACCATATATGTGATATTCAGGCGCTAAATGACATGTTGAGCAATCGAGATAAAAAACAAAATATGTCCAAAACGTGATATTATGACGTTATACGCCGTTCTGACCCATGTTTGAACTTTCTATCACTTTTGGTTCCGATAATTCTGTTGACCATATTTGTGTTATTCAGGCGCCAAATGACATGTTGGAGCATGTTGGAGATAAAAAACAAAATGTGTCCAAAACGTGATATTATGACGTTATACGCCGTTCTGAGCCATGTTTGAACTTTCTATCTCTTTTGGTTCCGATAATTCTGCTGACCATATTTGTGATATTCAGGCGCCAAATCACTTGTTGGAGCATGTTGGAGATAAAAAACAAAATGTGCCCTAAACGTGATATTATGACGTTATACGCCGTTCTGAGCCATGTTTGAACTTTCTATCACTTTTGGTTCCGATAATTCTGTCGACCATATATGTGATATTCAGGCGCCAAATGTCATATTGGAGCATGTTGGAGATAAAAAACAACATGTGCCCAAAACGTGATATTATGACGTTATACGCCGTTCTGAGCCATGTTTGAACTTTCTATCACTTTTGGTTCCGATAATTCTGCCGACCATATTTGTGATATTCAGGGGCCAAATGTCATATTGGAGCAAGTTGGAGATAAAAAACAAAATGTGTCCAAAACGTGATATTATGACGTTATACGCCGTTCTGAGCCATGTTTGAACTTTCTATCACTTTTGGTTCCGATAATTCTGTCGACCATATATGTGATATTCAGGCGCTAAATGACATGTTGAGCAATCGAGATAAAAAACAAAATATGTCCAAAACGTGATATTATGACGTTATACGCCGTTCTGACCCATGTTTGAACTTTCTATCACTTTTGGTTCCGATAATTCTGTTGACCATATTTGTGTTATTCAGGCGCCAAATGACATGTTGGAGCATGTTGGAGATAGAAAACAAAATGTGCCCAAAACGTGATATTATGACGTTATACGCCGTTCTGAGCCATGTTTGAACTTTTTATCACTTTTGGTTCCGATAATTCTGCTGACCATATTTGTGATATACAGGCGCCAAATGACATGTTGGAGCATGTTGGAGATAAAAAACAAAATGTGCCCAAAACGTGATATTATGACGTTATACGCCGTTCTGAGCCATGTTTGAACTTTCTATCACTTTTAGTTCCGATAATTCTGTCTACCATATTTGTGATATTCAGGGGCCAAATGTCATATTGGAGCATGTTGGAGATAAAAAGCAAAATGTGCCTAAAACGTGATATTATGACGTTATACGCCGTTCTGAGCCATGTTTGAACTTTCTATCACTTTTGGTTCCGATAATTCTGCTGACCATATTTGTGATATACAGGCGCCAAATGACATGTTGGAGCATGTTGGAGATAAAAAACAAAATTTGCCCAAAACGTGATATTATGACGTTATACGCCGTTCTGAGCCATGTTTGAACTTTCTATCACTTTTGGTTCCGATAATTCTGCCGACCATATTTGTGATATTCAGGGGCCAAATGTCATATTGGAGCAAGTTGGAGATAAAAAACAAAATGTGTCCAAAACGTGATATTATGACGTTATACGCCGTTCTAAGCCATGTTTGAACTTTCTATCACTTTTGGTTCCGATAATTCTGTCGACCATATATGTGATATTCAGGCGCCAAATGACATGTTGAGCAATCGAGATAAAAAACAAAATGTGTCCAAAACGTGATATTATGACGTTATACGCCGTTCTGACCCATGTTTGAACTTTCTATCACTTTTGGTTCCGATAATTCTGTTGACCATATTTGTGTTATTCAGGCGCCAAATGACATGTTGGAGCATGTTGGAGATAGAAAACAAAATGTGTCCAAAACGTGATATTATGACGTTATACGCCGTTCTGAGCCATGTTTGAACTTTCTATCACTTTTGGTTCCAATAATTCTGTTGACCATATTTGTGATATTCAGGCGCCAAATGACATGTTGGAGCAAGTTGGAGATAAAAAACAAAATGTGCCCAAAACGTGATATTATGACGTTATACGCCGTTCTGAGCCATGTTTGAACTTTCTATCACTTTTAGTTCCGATAATTCTGTCTACCATATTTGTGATATTCAGGGGCCAAATGTCATATTGGAGCATGTTGGAGATAAAAAGCAAAATGTGCCTAAAACGTGATATTATGACGTTATACGCCGTTCTGAGCCATGTTTGAACTTTCTATCACTTTTGGTTCCGATAATTCTGCTGACCATATTTGTGATATTCAGGCGCCAAATGACATGTTGGAGCATGTTGGAGATAAAAAACAAAATGTGCCCAAAACGTGATATTATGACGTTATACGCCGTTCTGAGTCATGTTTGAACTTTCTATCACTTTTGCTTCCGATAATTCTGCTGACCATATTTGTGATATTCAGGCGCCAAATGTCATATTGGAGCATGTTGGAGATAAAAAACAAAATGTGCCCAAAACGTGATATTATGACGTTATACGCCGTTCTGAGCCATGTTTGAACTTTCTATCTCTTTTGGTTCCGATAATTCTGTTGACCATATTTGTGTTATTCAGGCGCCAAATGACATGTTGGAGCATGTTGGAGATAGAAAACAAAATGTGCCCAAAACGTGATATTATGACGTTATACGCCGTTCTGAGCCATGTTTGAACTTTCTATCACTTTTGGTTCCGATAATTCTGTCGACCATATATGTGATATTCAGGCGCTAAATGACATGTTGAGCAATCGAGATAAAAAACAAAATATGTCCAAAACGTGATATTATGACGTTATACGCCGTTCTGACCCATGTTTGAACTTTCTATCACTTTTGGTTCCGATAATTCTGTTGACCACATTTGTGTTATTCAGGCGCCAAATGATATGTTGGAGCATGTTGGAGATAGAAAACAAAATGTGCCCAAAACGTGATATTATGACGTTATACGCCGTTCTGAGCCATGTTTGAACTTTTTATCACTTTTGGTTCCGATAATTCTGCTGACCATATTTGTGATATACAGGCGCCAAATGACATGTTGGAGCATGTTGGAGATAAAAAACAAAATGTGCCCAAAACGTGATATTATGACGTTATACGCCGTTCTCAGCCATGTTTGAACTTTCTATCACTGTTGGTTCCGATAATTCTGCTGACCATATTTGTGATATTCAGGAGCCAAATGTCATGTTGGAGCATGTTGGAGATAAAAAACAAAATGTGTCCAAAACGTGATATTATGACGTTATACGCCGTTCTGAGCCATGTTTGAACTTTCTATCTCTTTTGGTTCCGATAATTCTGCTGACCATATTTGTGATATTCAGGCGCCAAATGACATGTTGGAGCATGTTGGAGATAGAAAACAAAATGTGCCCAAAACGTGATATTATGACGTTATACGCCGTTCTGAGCCATGTTTGAACTTTTTATCACTTTTGGTTCCGATAATTCTGCTGACCATATTTGTGATATACAGGCGCCAAATGACATGTTGGAGCATGTTGGAGATAAAAAACAAAATGTGCCCAAAACGTGATATTATGACGTTATACGCCGTTCTGAGCCATGTTTGAACTTTCTATCACTTTTAGTTCCGATAATTCTGTCTACCATATTTGTGATATTCAGGGGCCAAATGTCATATTGGAGCATGTTGGAGATAAAAAGCAAAATGTGCCTAAAACGTGATATTATGACGTTATACGCCGTTCTGAGCCATGTTTGAACTTTCTATCACTTTTGGTTCCGATAATTCTGCTGACCATATTTGTGATATACAGGCGCCAAATGACATGTTGGAGCATGTTGGAGATAAAAAACAAAATTTGCCCAAAACGTGATATTATGACGTTATACGCCGTTCTGAGCCATGTTTGAACTTTCTATCACTTTTGGTTCCGATAATTCTGCCGACCATATTTGTGATATTCAGGGGCCAAATGTCATATTGGAGCAAGTTGGAGATAAAAAACAAAATGTGTCCAAAACGTGATATTATGACGTTATACGCCGTTCTAAGCCATGTTTGAACTTTCTATCACTTTTGGTTCCGATAATTCTGTCGACCATATATGTGATATTCAGGCGCCAAATGACATGTTGAGCAATCGAGATAAAAAACAAAATGTGTCCAAAACGTGATATTATGACGTTATACGCCGTTCTGACCCATGTTTGAACTTTCTATCACTTTTGGTTCCGATAATTCTGTTGACCATATTTGTGTTATTCAGGCGCCAAATGACATGTTGGAGCATGTTGGAGATAGAAAACAAAATGTGTCCAAAACGTGATATTATGACGTTATACGCCGTTCTGAGCCATGTTTGAACTTTCTATCACTTTTGGTTCCAATAATTCTGTTGACCATATTTGTGATATTCAGGCGCCAAATGACATGTTGGAGCAAGTTGGAGATAAAAAACAAAATGTGCCCAAAACGTGATATTATGACGTTATACGCCGTTCTGAGCCATGTTTGAACTTTCTATCACTTTTAGTTCCGATAATTCTGTCTACCATATTTGTGATATTCAGGGGCCAAATGTCATATTGGAGCATGTTGGAGATAAAAAGCAAAATGTGCCTAAAACGTGATATTATGACGTTATACGCCGTTCTGAGCCATGTTTGAACTTTCTATCACTTTTGGTTCCGATAATTCTGCTGACCATATTTGTGATATTCAGGCGCCAAATGACATGTTGGAGCATGTTGGAGATAAAAAACAAAATGTGCCCAAAACGTGATATTATGACGTTATACGCCGTTCTGAGTCATGTTTGAACTTTCTATCACTTTTGCTTCCGATAATTCTGCTGACCATATTTGTGATATTCAGGCGCCAAATGTCATATTGGAGCATGTTGGAGATAAAAAACAAAATGTGCCCAAAACGTGATATTATGACGTTATACGCCGTTCTGAGCCATGTTTGAACTTTCTATCACTTTTAGTTCCGATAATTCTGTTGACCATATTTGTGTTATTCAGGCGCCAAATGACATGTTGGAGCATGTTGGAGATAAAAAACAAAATGTGCCCAAAACGTGATATTATGACGTTATACGCCGTTCTGAGCCATGTTTGAACTTTCTATCACTTTTGGTTCCGATAATTCTGCCGACCATATTTGTGATATTCAGGGGCCAAATGTCATATTGGAGCATGTTGGAGATAAAAAACAAAATGTGCCCAAAACGTGATATTATGACGTTATACGCCGTTCTGAGCCATGTTTGAACTTTCTATCATTTTTGGTTCCGATAATTCTGCTGACCATATTTGTGATATTCAGGCGTCAAATGTCATATTGGAGCATGTTGGAGATAAAAAACAAAATGTGCCCAAAACGTGATATTATGACGTTATACGTCGTTCTGAGCCATGTTTGAACTTTCTATCACTTTTCGTTCCGATAATTCTGTCGACCATATATGTGATATTCAGGCGCCAAATGACATGTTGAGCAAGTTGGAGATAAAAAACAAAATGTGTCCAAAACGTGATATTATGACGTTATACGCCGCTCTGAGCCATGTTTGAACTTTCTATCACTTTTGGTTCCGATAATTCTGCCGACCATATTTGTGTTATTCAGGCGCCAAATGACATGTTGGAGCAAGTTGGAGATAAAAAACAAAATGTGTCCAAAACGTGATATTATGACGTTATACGCCGTTCTGAGCCATGTTTGAACTTTCTATCACTTTTGGTTCCGATAATTCTGTCGACCATATATGTGATATTCAGGCGCCAAATGACATGTTGAGCAATCGAGATAAAAAACAAAATATGTCCAAAACGTGATATTATGACGTTATACGCCGTTCTGAGCCATGTTTGAACTTTCTATCACTTTTGGTTCCGATAATTCTGCTGACCATATTTGTGATATACAGGCGCCAAATGACATGTTGGAGCATGTTGGAGATAAAAAACAAAATGTGCCCAAAACGTGATATTATGACGTTATACGCCGTTCTGAGCCATGTTTGAACTTTCTATCACTTTTGGTTCCGATAATTCTGCCGACCATATTTGTGATATTCAGGGGCCAAATGTCATATTGGAGCAAGTTGGAGATAAAAAACAAAATGTGTCCAAAACGTGATATTATGACGTTATACGCCGTTCTAAGCCATGTTTGAACTTTCTATCACTTTTGGTTCCGATAATTCTGTCGACCATATATGTGATATTCAGGCGCCAAATGACATGTTGAGCAATCGAGATAAAAAACAAAATGTGTCCAAAACGTGATATTATGACGTTATACGCCGTTCTGACCCATGTTTGAACTTTCTATCACTTTTGGTTCCGATAATTCTGTTGACCATATTTGTGTTATTCAGGCGCCAAATGACATGTTGGAGCATGTTGGAGATAGAAAACAAAATGTGTCCAAAACGTGATATTATGACGTTATACGCCGTTCTGAGCCATGTTTGAACTTTCTATCACTTTTGGTTCCAATAATTCTGTTGACCATATTTGTGATATTCAGGCGCCAAATGACATGTTGGAGCAAGTTGGAGATAAAAAACAAAATGTGCCCAAAACGTGATATTATGACGTTATACGCCGTTCTGAGCCATGTTTGAACTTTCTATCACTTTTAGTTCCGATAATTCTGTCTACCATATTTGTGATATTCAGGGGCCAAATGTCATATTGGAGCATGTTGGAGATAAAAAGCAAAATGTGCCTAAAACGTGATATTATGACGTTATACGCCGTTCTGAGCCATGTTTGAACTTTCTATCACTTTTGGTTCCGATAATTCTGCTGACCATATTTGTGATATTCAGGCGCCAAATGACATGTTGGAGCATGTTGGAGATAAAAAACAAAATGTGCCCAAAACGTGATATTATGACGTTATACGCCGTTCTGAGTCATGTTTGAACTTTCTATCACTTTTGCTTCCAATAATTCTGCTGACCATATTTGTGATATTCAGGCGCCAAATGTCATATTGGAGCATGTTGGAGATAAAAAACAAAATGTGCCCAAAACGTGATATTATGACGTTATACGCCGTTCTGAGCCATGTTTGAACTTTCTATCACTTTTAGTTCCGATAATTCTGTTGACCATATTTGTGTTATTCAGGCGCCAAATGACATGTTGGAGCATGTTGGAGATAAAAAACAAAATGTGCCCAAAACGTGATATTATGACGTTATACGCCGTTCTGAGCCATGTTTGAACTTTCTATCACTTTTGGTTCCGATAATTCTGCCGACCATATTTGTGATATTCAGGGGCCAAATGTCATATTGGAGCATGTTGGAGATAAAAAACAAAATGTGCCCAAAACGTGATATTATGACGTTATACGCCGTTCTGAGCCATGTTTGAACTTTCTATCATTTTTGGTTCCGATAATTCTGCTGACCATAGTAGTAGATAAAAGCCGATTCTAGAACCTCCTCTCAGAACCTCAGGTCAAGGTCAAGGCCAAGGTCACGTTGAGTGACCATGACCTTGACCTTGCCCTGAGGTTCTGGGAGGAGGTTCCAGAATCGGCTATTGCAAAGGGGGTCGTTGACCAGTAACCTAGACCTAAACAATGACCTTTACTTTGAGCTCACCTCAGGTCAAGATCACGTTTAGTGACCATGACCTTGATCAGTAACCTTGACCTGAACAATGACCTTTACTTTGACCTCAACGGAGACCTTGAAGTCAACCTTAATTGTGACCATGACATTGACCTTGTACGTGACCTGAAATGAAGGTTACACGACATGAGTTCATTGAAAACCCCACTTCGGAGGAGGTATGCTTTAAATAGCAGATAGAAAATCGTGTTCAACAGTATTGAAGTAAGAGTGTTGTGAACATAAAGAAATTGAGGAACTTGTAGCTCCTATTTTAAGCAGTTTACATCGCTTAAATATAATGGCATCGAGAAATCCAATTAAAGTCATCGATATGCAAGGGTTTACTTTATCTTCGGGATTTCGAGTTAAAGAATTGGCTATCGGTGATGGTGAGTCGATTTCCCATTTCATATTTCAACCTGATATAAGTTATGAAAGACTCAATAAGCGAGAATGTCGACAAGTGCGTTGGGAGGAGAATAACTTACACCATTTGCATTACGAGAATGGATATGTGCCCTATAATCAACTGAAAGACATTCTGGAACAGCATACATGCGGAGTGGAGGTGGTGTTTGTAAAGGGATCTCAAAAAGAAAAGGTATTGAGAGACCTATTATCATCGGTAAAGCCAGTGATTATTAATTTACAAGATAATATATATTGCCCTTTGCTTTCGTTGAGTCAAAATTCTTGAGCATATCATTATAAATCGGAAAGCAGTTGTGCAATTGAAAATGTTAAATTAATTTTAAAATTTTTAAAAATGGATTTAGATTAGTGTTAAAATTTAAAATTTAAATAAATTAATTTTTATTGTACTGACTTTTTTTTATTCAATTTAAATGTATCACATTCCTAATCCTAATATATAAAATGGAAAAGAAAAACAACCGAATTAAATTTCATTTAATTTATTGAACTCGTCTTTAATAAATGATAAACAATTGCATATCTTTTTAACGTATTATTTATGGTGTCAACTCGACGCCCCCGAGTTAGCAGTTCATGATGTTTTTTTTTTTGGTGTACTCAAGTCGAGTGATGACTCTTCTCGGGTGCTCCCGGAGGAGTGGAGCATGACCGGGTTGGATTTACTTTGAGCTCACCTCAGGTCAAGATCACGTTGAGTGACTATGACATTGATCAGTAACCTTGACCTGAACAATGACCTTTACTTTGACCTCAACGGAGAACTTGAAGTCAACCTTAATTGTGACCGTGACGTCCCCACCTAAAATGATGTGCATAAATAGCAAGTCAGGTTCATAAAAGATTAGTTTCATTGAAATCATCCGACGTAGTGGTGACATAACAACGCAGAACAAGTAACTCCATAAACACTTGTCTTACAGCAGAAGTATTAATGTTATATATACTTAGTGGGTTCCAGACAACAATATACAAAAGCACCGAAGAGAAGTCTCGAGGTTCAACAGGCGGTGTCCAAAAAAGCGAGCATAAGTCCAAAGGTGATAAAACCCTCGTTGACACCCGTGGCATCTGAAGAGGTGTTAAAACAAGAAAAGTTTAATACAGTTATAGAGTGTGGTAACAATATGCAAGCGGTCGCTGATGGAAAAGATTCGTTTGCAGACTTAAGCCCTTTTATTATGACGCAAAGTGTTAACGGTAATAATGAAGTAGTTTCGAGAATAGATAACATGGAGAGCTTAACCAACATGTCGGACAGTACAGTAAGAGCAAGTAGAGGTCCTCTATTTTCGGAAACAGTGTATGCACTAAATAAGAGCCGCACGAAATGTGTGGCAATAGGATTAAGTGCTGACTTACATTTTGAACCAGTGGTAAGGTTAATGGGAAAAGGTCAATGTTTAACATTAACGGAAAACGATTGGCACAACATTATTATGTATAAGTCAACAATCACAAACAGTTTTGCTAATCAGTCTCCGTCGCAGATAGTGTTGTGTGGTGTCAGTATATCGTGCGATTGGATGGAAAACGTTTGCAAGATTTTAAAGTTGGAGAGGGGTGGAGAATATGTATATATTGCATATGAATCGTTGCATGAGCTTTGGAACGTAGCAGATTTAGTAGCAACTCGACTGAAATTATTGAGAACTGTGAATTACAAAGCATATTATGATAGTGTTATAAACGCGTTAGCTGCAATGGATGGAGATGTGAAACGTAATATGTTAACGATGCTCAATGAATCGTGTTCTGAACAAATATGTATAAGTAAGGAAGTGATGTTGTACAATTTCGATAAAATCTTGTTGGATGTAGATTTGTTTAAATTATTTCACAATCAATAAAGACATGGGTAAGGTGCGGATTGATGAGAGTAAAAATGAGATGCATAGAATGTATGCATGGACTTATGCGTATAGACAATCACGAAAGTGTAATTGGGAGGAAATGTATTTAGATCGTCTTAGATTTAAGAATAGAATAAGTTATGTAAATGATATGTTACACCTGTACTTAAGCAGCGAATTTAGAAATAAGATTTTTCATGAAAGATTTAAATATGTAATGACTTAAAATAAATAAAAATTTTTTTCAAATGTGAGCGTATTATTAACCATCCAATATTCACCGAATAATGTGCGAAAGCTATTAAATATAATGGTATGAATGTTAGGACAGTGAAACAGTATGCATCGATCAAGCAAACGGTCTGGTCGAGGTATTGTGAATACATTAATCAATAAGCTTCCGATAGAACTACATTTGCCAGGTTATAATTATTGCGGTCCGGGAACCAAATTGGTAAAGAGATTAGTTCGTGGAGATCAGGGAGTGAATAAATTAGACGACGCCTGTAAAACGCATAATATTGCCTACGCAGCGACATCGAATTTAGCTGAGCGACACATAGCCGATAAAGAGTTGTATAAGACGGCGAAAGAGCGGTTGAGAAGTAAAGACGCAAGCTTAGGAGAGCGACTATCGTCGGCGTTAGTGTCAACGATAATGAAAGGAAAAACAATAATGGGTATGGGAATGCAAATTCGTGCCCTAAGACGTAGAGGAACAACTCGTCAGAAGTTGAAACGTGGCGGTAAGTTGTCGTTTACGCAGGCAATGAACTTAGTGCGGCGAGCGATTGCACAGACCAACAGTACGAATACAAAGGGAGATGTACAAGTGGGTTACAATCTGTTGAAACCTTATCAAGGTAGAATACTTAAACCGCGCGGAAAAATAATCAAGATTCCCAAGACGGGAGGTTTTTTACCCTTAATACTTGCAGCTTTGGGTGCTCTCGGTTCTTTAGGCGGAGGTGCAGCAGCTATTGCAAAAACCGTAAACGAAGCAAAAATAGCAAGGGAGCAGTTACAAGAAGCCCAACGTCACAATCGGGCTATGGAACCAAAAGCGATCGGCAGCGGTTTGTATATTAAACCATATAAGCAAGGTTGCGGACTAGTCATGAAAACGGTATCACGAAAATCAAAGCGACTAAAACGCCCCAAGAGGGCGAACAAAATTGGTACAGGAATGTTTATTAATCCATATAAAAAGGGTTGTGGTTATAAAACTGTAGCAAAAAACTAATAAAAATACCCCAACATTCTTCAATACTTCAACATTCATCTGTTAAACTTTCGTGGGGTGTACATGAGAAACAATTTACCGAAGAAAATCCGAAAACGAGAGAGTGGGATAATAAATCTTGATAATCGTACGGGTCCCGGTACTCACTGGACAGCTTACAACAAGGATGGTGTAAATGTTAACTACTTTGACAGTTATGGAGATTTACGACCACCGATTGAAGTGGAGAAGTATTTTATATCGGATGGGGGGAGAAATATTGTGAGGTATAATTATCGACGATATCAAAAAGAAGATCAAACAAATTGTGGACAATTGTGTCTGCATTTCTTAGATAGTTTAAATACCAAGGAAGTATCCGTGTAAGATTAGTCTTGAGAACAACAATGGAACAAGATACAATACATACAAGTTATACATTTACGCTCACCGGAAGGGGGTCGGAGTTGTCTTGTAACTTTAACCCACCGATTTATTTGAATGAACTCGGTACATACGAGTTAGCTCTTTTAAATTTCGAAACGTTCAATACGTTACCTAATATCGATTCAACAAACAATATTTTACAATATGAAGATCATATGGGAAATTTTACAGAGAATATTGAAATACCGCTAGGAACATACGATATTAACGATATTAACGAATACGTTAAAAAAACATTAACAGCGAGGAATATTCTCAGCGTGACTACACCGGGTACACAGATACGCATAAGAGGTAATAATAATACGCAACGTGCTGAGATAAAAACAAACCGGCGAATAAATTTTGCTAGCGATAATTCAATCGGTTCCTTACTTGGTTTTAACCCTAAAGTTATACCTAAAAACACGATAACAGAATCGGATCATATCGTGAATATAAATAAAACGAATGCATTACAAATTTATTGTAATTTGAGCTCCGGATCGTATACGAATGGACAACCCATGCACGTGTTGTATCATTTCTTCCTGAACGTACCGGCTGGTTTTAAAATAATAGAAGCTCCGCAACAACCGATTTACTTACCTGTTACAACGAACGTGATTAGTACATTAATAGTACGCATACTTGATCAGGACGGTCAGTTGGTAAACTTCAGAGACGAAGAAGTGACCGTGAGAGTGCACTTGAAATCGGTGTGAGTAGTAGGGTATTTAATATGGGTATAGTGTACGACGTTCGAAGAAAAGCACAGGAAAATCTGGGTGATAGAGTAATGTATAAAACGGTACGAAAGGATGTAAAACCTAACAGTAAGCGAAAATCAACTACCCAGTTAACACGCGTCAATCGTCAGTATTTAAGCAACTTAGGTTTTCAACTACTATAAATGGACTCCTTAAACGTCACGGAGAAAATAAAAGTAGATAACTCGATTGTAAGTTACGAATATCATTCCCATCAACCGTTTGGTTCTACTAGCTTCGGTAACAATGATGAAATTCGTATAGGCATACCCGAAATAGACAATTACACATTGCCTCATGAAAGTTTTTTGTATGTGGAAGGGAGCGTACGTAAACTGGATGCGAGTGGTAAAGCAACAAAAGATGCTAGTGCAACTGCAAAATTGATAAATAATCCTGTAGCGTTTATGTTCAGTGATATTCGCTATCTTATAAATGGTGTTCAAATAGATGGAGTGAGAAACGTGGGGTTAACATCATGTATGAAAGGATACTTTTCGTATACCCCTCACGATATAATAAAGTTGGCGAACGCAGGTTGGAACATGGGCGAGGATCTGCTAGGTCAAGTGGTCCCAACATCCCCTGTAACGGATGCAATAATGGATAAAAATGGAAATTTTGGATTGAGTGTACCGCTAAAGACATTAATAGGGTTTGCTGAAGATTTTAAAACAATTGTGATGAATGTGAGACAAGAGCTAGTGTTAATTCGTAATAATGATGATAATGATGTGCTTGTGAATACGGTAGAAGAACCGTTACAGTTAAAAATCGATAAAGTTGTGTGGAGAATGCCCCATCTAGCCGTAGGCTTACGAGAACAATTAGCTCTAACAAAAATAGCAGGACGAAATATTGATCTGCAAATACCTTTTCGCAGTTGGGAAGTACATGAATATCCTTCTTTACCTCAAACAACAAAGCATTCATGGGCTGTGAAAACAGCTCCGCAGTTGGAAACACCTAGATTTATAATAATTGGGTTTCAAACAAAGAAGAAAGGAAAACAGTTGGCGAACATGGCAACCTTTGATAATGTAAAACTCACCAATTTGACGGTATTCCTAAACGGTGAACGCTACCCATACGATAATCTGAACGTGGACTTTGATAGTAATCGTGTCGCAGTGTTATATGACATGTATACACGCTTTCTAAAGTCCTACTATGGGAAGGAAGGAGAACCATTACTCACTCCGAAACAATTTATTGAAAATTATCCACTGATTGGAATTGATTGTACATATCAAGCAGAAGCGCTACACAAAAGTGGGGTAGAAATACGGATAGAATTTACGACAAAAAATCCGATTCCTGATGGTACCACAGCATACTGTTTAGTTTTACATGATAAGGCGTTTCAATATTCTCCACTAACAAAAATCGTCAAACAAATGACTTGAGTATGGGGAAAGAAGGGTTGGTAGTGTGTAGTTGGATCGGATCCTGAGCCGCATCGCACCCGTAGCTCATCATCCGAAATGTGAGACTTCTATATTCAGCGTAAACAAAAAAAAAGTCGTAGAGTATAAGTTGTGCGACAGATTTCTACGGCTGCATAGTACGACGTTGTACGTTGTATGGATAATCGTGTTGATGTACGGAAGCAAGATGTATTCAAATAAAACTCAATACATAATTCTCGATATACAAGGTTTCATGGTCAACGAAGATCAGTTCGTACCTAAAGAATTAGCATCATGTGATAGTAACAAATGCATAACCCACCACGTTTTTCAACCGAGTAGCAGTATAGCTTCATTACCATCTAAATATAGGAATACTGCAAACTGGTTAATGACACATCATCATTGCATCGACTGGAAAGTTGGTTTTATCCATCCAATGGAATTCCACGCCATAGTCAAATATCTGTGTCGGAATGTCAAGAAAGTGTATGTTAAAGGACCTGAAAAAATTAAATTTTTAAGACATATTATTTCCGCGCCGATATTTGCGTTGGAAGGTAGTATCTATAAACTTGAGATGGGTATACCGAGCTGTGCTTTTCACTCGCGACGAAGAAGTATGTGCGCTCTTTCCAATGTACGCCACTTACAAGAAGTTGTCGAGGGGGAGGGGGGATTGTAACCCCCCTTGAGTCACGGGCGAAGATAAGGTCCGAACGACCTCGCATTCTCAGACAGTATGACCTCCCCTTGGGCCACAGGCGATAACAAGGAGAAAACCTGGACAACCTCGCATTCCCAGACAGTATGACCTCCCCTTCAGTCACAGGCGATAACAAGGAGAAGACCTAAACGACCTCGCATTCCCAGACAGTTGACCGGACAAATACCTGTTCACTAACCCGTACTTAAAGGTAGTGGAAAGTGGGTTACTCCTCACTCCGTGTACAGCAGTCGCTGAGTGATATAGTAGTGTACAAAAGACGATAATTCCTTAAAAAGTGTGTTTACGATAATAACAGATTTTGTTAAAAACTGTGTTTTTCCGACCACGAAGAAATCGCTTTCTGCTAGAAAACCATTTGAAAAGTAAGTTACATCAATACAATTTTTATCGGTTTTCTTCATGTATGTTTGTGATGATTTCAGGTATTAATTGTTATACGCTGAGAAAAGTGGTTCTTCAGCGCATTGCAAACCTGTCAGACGTGATAGAAAACCATTTGAAAAGTAAGTTACATCAATACAATTTTTATCGGTTTTCTTCATGTATGTTTGTGATGATTTCAGACATTAATAGTTATACGCTGAGAAAAGTGGTTCTTCAGCGCATTGCAAACTTGTCAGACGTGAGCGAACGTATAATTTTAATAAAATAATCCAAATTTTTTGTAACCCTTTTGATTCCTTGAAGTCTTTCCCATTATGCTTCACTTAATTGGTAACAGCCACGCTCGTGCAAGCGATAATACCGATGGTATGACCGACCCACTGGTTGCCGTGCTGCCACGCAATAACGACAGTACGAATGTTGTTGAGTCAAGCCTACCGTCGTTACCATTATATTGCAGCGGCAACTTTGACGGTTTGAGTCGTACCATGCAGGATTTCACTACAGACCCACCACTGTACGAGCAAATAATGAATGAGCTCCGGTCACAGCCAGGGAACGACAATGGTGCGATTGTTACCACCAGTCCAACCTTGTCGTCCTACGGCTTAACTCGCATCAGTATGGAGATACGAGAAGAAGGAACATATCAGGAAGTTGTTGTGCCACCTGAACCTGCTACCAATCAGACCGACGTGGTACAACCACTTCCAGATATTGTACATACGGATGTCACAAGTCAAGCACCTGCTGAAAACCAGGTGCTTGCGGCACCGTCTGTACCAGCGACGGAAGACGTATCCCAACCCTCCGATAGGATATGTGTTTCGCCTGTCTTCTCGAGTGGACCCATACGGTACACATCCCGCCGTATAAAAAAACGCGTCAACTTGTTGTCAAGGGGTTGCGTGAAACAAACTACCCGCCCAAACCCTTCTCCTGCTTCACAAGACTCCTGTAGATTGCTGCGCAACGCATTAGCCAAACCTCCCCGTAACACACGAAGAGTACCTACACTCGCTACAGTAACCAGACCTGCAACGGTGGTTACATCTCCACCAGAGGTGACCATCGACATCCGTGACAGCCCGCCAACTATCACAACTATCCCACCACAAAATGTGGTGTTCCCACCACCTTTACCTATCCCTACTATCCCGCAGAGGCAAAATCTTCCAGCTGTAAATACCGCACATCCCGACCCATGGGTTGATGCGTTTCTGCATTCAACAACCAACTTGGCAAGCAGTCTTTTGTCCCAAGAGGATTTTTTCATCTTGGGCTTGAAACCTCAATTGCAAACCAAAGTGACGACTTTGGAACATCATAAGCGCCACTTCGTGAACGCGTTGAATGCAGTAAACCAGAATCCCACCGTCTGCTTTGCTGCTTCTTCAAACATCCTTAACATGTACAACACCAAAATTAACCTGTATAAGTCCCTTCTCAGGCTGCTGCCTGACAACGGTTAATAGCGTTTTTTTTTTGAAGCTCGTTCAGTTTTTTTGTCTCTTGCAGTGTTAACGTTGCAGGAGTTGGCTATGGAGAGCGTTAATTCGACGATTTCCCGTAAAGACCGTACGTTGCGGTTAGTAGATGTTTTACCAAAGACTCTACTACTAAACGTAATGTACAGCTGGGACATATGCTTCTGGCGTCGAATATCCCGAAAGGGCGATCGAATCAATCTTGGGGAGGTTTGCTTCCCCACCGTGGAACGCTTTGGAAAGAAAATGTCGCAAGGCACCGTACATAAGTTGTTCCACGGTTCTCCGGTTGATTGGAGTTCAACTTTCGGAGTGGGTCTTCAGTATCAAGCAAGGTATGTTTTTTATGAATCACATTTGGGCAACCTTTGCTATCGTTGTCGACGCCGCCTACACCATATTAGTATAACGAACGTTTTACAACTGGATTGTCGTGTGAAATTGCGCTCGAAAATAAAGTATGCATCTTCTGAACGATTGCAGACTATTATTTTAAATAAAAAATATTGGTGTGCGATGTGTTGTCGTGTGTCTTTGTTTCGAGTCTGTTTTAAACCACAACTTGAGGAGGATCAAAGTACTGAGGAATTGTCGGAGGGATGTCTCAGCAACTAATATGTTGTAGGTGGTTTTTTCAAATTTGTACACCATCCTTGTATGATACTGAAAATCGTTCGAATTGATGATATGACAACAAGTTCGCTTCCTTTTCACCTTTTCCGCTCCCATGCTTTTGTTTATATGTATTATTAATTATTTATTTGAATATTTACCGTATCTACTTATTGTTACCGCTCCCATGCTTTTGTTAATATGTATTATTAATTACTTATTTGAATATTTACCGTATCTACTTATTGTTAATTTAATACTTAGTAGTGTAAATTGTACTGTGACTTACACTGCTTTATTTTGTTTAATCACATAACATCTGTATGTGAATAACCCACTGGTGGTTCTACTACATCAACCATACAGATACTTTTGAAATCATGATAATAAATAATTTTGTAAATTTATGTATACCACGTCTTATTGTAAAATAAATATTGTGTAATATTACGCACGCTTTAAATAACTTTCAAACTCAATGTTAACAGTTTATATAGTTAAAGTGTTGTAAACCATTATTTTGAAACAATGATAATAAATAATCTGCTGAAATTTTTTGTATGCTACTTTTTATGATAAAATAAACATTGTTTTCTACTACGACTTCATTTCTTGTTAATCTCCCGTTCAAGTATCACCCGTCAGCATGGTTGAAGACGTTAAGTTTGTTAGCCAACCTTTAACACTACCAATCTGTAATCTTCATAACGACTTCGCTGCAAATAAATTTAAACGACATAGCGAATTATTTGGTGGGGAATGTAAACGTGGTTTGATAATTGGTTCTTCGGGTGCCGGAAAAACAAACGTAATGTTAACTTTATTGACAGCTCTCAACGGGTTGCGCTTTTTGAATGTATATTTGTGCTCTAATTCACTCTACCAAATCAAATACGAATTTCTACGACAATTACTTAAACCTATCCGCTCTTGCGGCTATTATGAATACTCAGATGTCGGACGATTTCTACCACCGTCAAAGGTGAAAGAATATTCAATTATTATTTTTGATGATATTGCTCCTACAGAGCAACAGATTATCAAGGAATATTTTTCATACGGTCGTCATAGAAACGTTGATACTTTTTTACTCGCTCAAAGTTATAGCGCCATTTCCAAGCAGCTTTTACGTGACAATTGCAACCTTTTAGTTTTATTTAAACAAGATCTCACTAACTTGAAACATATTTACAACGATCATTTGCTAGGGGACATTACGTGGGATGATTTTGTCAGAATTTGTCGAACTTGTTGGGATACACCGCACGGTATATTAGTTATTGATTTAGATTGCGATAAAAATAACGGACGCTATCGGAAAGGTTTCGATGAGTACATTATACTGTAAAACCATTGACTTTACGACTGCATGCTCAGTCTCTGTGCGATCATTACACTATCACGTTGAACTATGAATCGTAATGTTGCACAACAGTTAATAGCTGCGCGAGAAGATGTTAAACATAAAATACGCACTTTGAAAGGAGATATAAAACAGAAGCAGTCCATTGCCGAAGCTCAACTCGCTCCACTGAAAGAACCTCTGACAGATATTTCCAAAAAATTACAAACTGTCAATTTATTAGCGCTCGACAATAAATTCGGGATAAAACGTGATTTATTTACCCCGAAAAAGGAGCAGTCACCAGATATCTCAGCCTTACTGGCTGACTTGCAGAAACCTTCTAAAGGACTTAAACTGGAAACTCCTAGAGTGAAACCTAAACGTAGAGTTACGTCAACACCCATTAAACCGGGAGCTAGCATGGATGTTTCACCGGAACTCGCACGGAGTCCGCAATTTCTCAGCGACGAAGAGGTGTTCGAGGGTCGAGATACTACACCTGAGGTTTCTGTTCGTGAGTCAGACACATCTTTAGATGTCTACGAGCGGGACGCTAGGGAGCAGTTGGCGCGCATGAAAGAGAATATGGAGGGAATGATGGAACAGACAGTTATTCGAGAAGCTTTAGGACAGCTGGACCCCTTACCACGTACCTATGTTACGGGTTTAACAGTAGATGTAAATAACGAGTTCGATCAAACTTACGGTGTTCGTGCACTTACCGATGGATTGTATATCGCAAATCAACCAATAACGTTTGACGGGAAAAACATTTTGGTGGGTGAATTTACGTATACAGGAACACCGGGGTTATACGAGTTGTTATTCAAAAATAAACCGGGTAAATTTACTTTACCAGATGCGAGAAATTACAAAGATATCTTACAACGTTCGAATGTACATAAAAGAGATTATGACGCTTCAAAAAGTATCATAACTGATGATGAAAATGAAAAGTTTGTGAACATAATCAAACCAATTTCCTTGGGTCAAAGACCAAATGTGTACTGGGCTCGATATTGGCCAAAACCTAAAACTGGATCAGGTCACTTAAATAAGTTGTTAGTACCTGCTGCAATTAAAGAGTACGAATACTGGGACGACGTGAACGAATTAGTTGATCGGTTGCGTTTACTACTTGCTTCCGAAGCAGCAGGTCATACTGCTCATCATAACGAAATTATATCCCTCATAGAGGAATTACGGGAAGCGCAAGTCATTCGTTAAGGGTATATAAACTTTTTTCTGTTTCTGTGACGCTTCAGAAGCCAATATGCCTTTAAACCGTTTTGGTGAACATGGTTCTACATCTATCGATAAATTTGGTAAGCATGTTCACCACCATGTTATACAGAACCACATAGCAAGATCCGAAGTTCTACAACCTTCATCAACATTTATTTTAACTTTACGTGGTGATGGAGATGTTGATCCAAAAACAAAACTTTATAAAATCACAAACAAAAGTGGAATTACGGATTACATCAATTCTTTCTACGAAGGTATGATAAAAGATGTTGTAAAGTCCGCTCATGTTCAGTTACTTGTTAACGATATCGTTATTAAGTCGCTCCAGGGAGTCCAACTCAAACGCGGAGATACCATTAAGTGTAAAAATAATGCACCGATAGGAGGACTACCTTTTCTTATAGAGTTGTTGATTGAAGGGGTTGTAGAGTAATGGTTAGTGTTAAGCGAGATCTCGTTAACGAACTACATGCACCTGCGAGACGACATTATCGGCGACGCCGCGTTCTGCTTCACGGACTATTGGATCTTTATCAAGCGGATTTGGTTGAAATGATCCCATATGCGTCGGTCAATAAAGGTTACAAGTATATACTGACTGTTATCAACGCTTTTTCAAAATACGCATGGGCCTTACCACTCAAAACCAAAACTGGGAAAGAGGTTACTCAAGCTATGAAGGACATTTTGCATAGTAAAAAGAATATTACTCCGAGCAACTTACAAACCGATAATGGGAAAGAGTTTTACAATAGCGATTTTCAAAAATTAATGGAACAACTTAACATTAATCATTACAGCACCTATTCCACTTTAAAAAGCTCGATTATCGAACGGTTTAATAGAACCCTAAAAAATAAAATGTGGAAAGAATTTAGTATGCAAGGAAATTATCGCTGGTTAGACTTACTACCCAAATTACTAAAATCTTACAACAACACAATACATCGCACCATTCACATGAAACCTTCAGCTGTTAATCGACGAAATGAATCTGCTCTGTTAAATACTGTATACAATTCCATTAAAGTTGTCGACCCCAACCACCGTAAATTTAATGTGGGGGAACACGTGCGAATTAGCAAGTACAGACACGCTTTTGCTAAAGGTTACCAACCAACTTGGTCCAATGAAATTTTCACCATAGCGACAGTTCAAAATACTAATCCCAGGACTTACCTTATTAAAGATGGTAGAGGAGAACCCATTCTTGGAGCATTTTACGACGAAGAATTACAACGTGTGAAACACCCGGATGTATTTTTAATTGAAAAAGTTCTTCGTCGAAAAGGAAATAAAGTCCGAGTGAAATGGTTGGGAATGGATAGCTCTCATAATTCTTGGATTGCAAAAAAAGATGTATTATAATTTTTACACTAAGAAAATAAAAAACTTTTTTTAATTTCGTTGATTTTATTTCAAGTAACCTTTTTAACAACCTACTTTCTACTTTATATACAAGTTTTGTGATACAAGCAAGTATTTTTTTTTTTTTTTACAAATTAACTGATCGCAATTTAACTAGCCATACATGTTTACGTTTAACAACTCCAATAAGTTGTCCAAAAGATCTTCCCTGCGTAGATCTTCAATAAGATAGTTTCCCCAAGCTAAAGTATGACATCCATCCTCCATCACGTAACGTTTATCGTCATGTGCAGAGAGCGCCACTTTATTCTTTAGTTCTGTATACATCGTGTGATAGGAGGAGCGAAAGACATACATCTTTTTTCGCACAGAACCTCCATCTTCGATAATCCGTTTATATTCTGAAACACTTAAGTTTTTATCGATAACATACTTTTTCACACCCTTGGCACGCTTGACAACTCCTTCCAAAGTGTTAATACAATAAGCTTTAGCTCCTGTACCATAAAACGATGTTAATATCGTATTTGGGTACTCATCTTTCATTTTTCCAACTATCGGCGGCCCTGGAGGAATATTATGTCTGTTGTTTAACTTGTAATTAGAGGTATCGAACATCTCTATATTTTCTTTGATATCCTGGTATACATTCTCAGTAAATATTTCGAGAATTAACGAATCCGTATCTGTATATAACAATAATACGTTTTCACCATATTTCTCTTTTAAAAAATTATAAAAAAAGTTATAAATGACCGCTTTCGACAATTCCAGTACGCTAAACCCTACATACAGAGGTTTGTTATATTTGACCTCCACCTTCTGCATTTCAATGGCTGCCAAATTATGGCAGAAAATTTTCGATGACTTGAAAGTCGGCTTTGCGATAAGAGCTTCTGCACCGGGTCTCCTGTAACGATTCTCCCAATGTGACACTAATCGTATATCGACTCTATTTTCAACATTTTCCATCGTTTTCCCATACACGATATTATTCATTTGTTTATAATGATTTTTCCCAAATTCATTCGTAGCATTCATTCGTTTCTCAGAGTTAAAATCGATATATGGTTTCATCCACGGCGATTGTTGAAATTGCAATGCACGGTGTATTTTGGTTAGCTTAAGACCTTTTTTCACACATTCACGTAGGTTTACATAGTGAATTATGTATTTCGATTTATTTTGTAAGTTCGCAATCAACTTAGGATGCTTCGATCCGGGAGCGATTATGTTTTCGGGACAAAACGGTAGATCATCATGCTGGTTGTGTAACCTTTCCGGATACTCCAAATCCACTTCAAACACATAACCAAGGTGTTCATCATCTAAACACTCCACATCTATATCTACTATTTCTTGGTTCGACAACCATCGAAAACCGCCTGTTGGTAATTTACAACTCATTGCATACCCATACAAATTGGTAGCGTCCAAGTATAGAATATATGATGATGGTTTTTCCGGGTTAAAATCGTCAAGGAACTTGTTGTTTGCTATTGCAGATCGTTTTACACACATACAGAGACCGCCTCTAATTCCTTTCTTAAAAAAGTGTAACATGTCAATGTCTGATAACAATTCTAATTTTACACCTGTCATTTTTAACAGAGCATCCCACCCAAACCCGGGCGCAGTATAATAATGGCAAGGATCCAGATTGTAATTCTCCAAAGATATTGTCCTGAAATTTTCAAAGACGTCAGTCAACATTAACACATCTGACGTCAAATACAGGTCACTGTATTCTCCCAACGTTGTACACTTAAATTTATTCCATACAGTCTGTGCTCTAGAGTATTGTTCCTTTGAAATATTACTTGAACTCAATATGTCGTAAAACTGTGTATGATCAGGCAATTTACTATACTCCAACTTTTCAAACGAATCTACGAACGAATATGGAAATACACCTTTCTGGCGCATCAATCTAAATTCTTCAGAGTCTTTGAATTTTTTTTTCACTTCCACACAATCCTTATCATCCAAATATGAAACCAACTTTTCCAAAGAACTCGCCATGAATCTAAACGAGTCGACGAATCTTATTTTCATAAACACTTTGCGTTTCTTTCCCTTGTTATCGGTTGTTTCTCCGACAACTATTTTCTTGGAAAAAGAAATATATTTTTCTTTGTTTTGTGCTATCACCTCTACT
Source organism: Onthophagus taurus (assembly GCF_036711975.1). Classification (NCBI taxonomy): domain Eukaryota; kingdom Metazoa; phylum Arthropoda; class Insecta; order Coleoptera; family Scarabaeidae; genus Onthophagus; species Onthophagus taurus. Next base: position 10,070,855 of record NC_091973.1, read on the forward strand.
TCCTCCTTGTTTAGGGCAATACTTTTCACAAACATGTGGGCATCGTAATTCGACAGGTTGTGGAAAAACACAGGGATAAACATCGGTAATTTATAATTTATATTGCAGACGGAATGCGCAGGACCCCTATACAATCCTGTCAAGTGATCGTGATCACACACTTTCTCTTCTTTGTTTATTGGTTTATCACAAATGTGACATACGGAACTCAGTTCATGTACAAATTGGTCCAGACAGCTTAGCGGTATCATATCCTTTGTTTGCCTCAAATGTTGTTTATAGATCTCTATTACATCCTTCTCCAATCTTATAATAAATTCCAGAGCAGCGTTTCGCCCTCGGTATATTTGGAATTTCGATAAGTTATCATCTTAAGCACACTTAATGTAGTACGCAAACGCGTATGGTTCGTGTTCAAAACATCGGGCCGTATATGGTTTATTATCATCGTAAACTTTTCCTTCTTCGGGCGTTAAGGGTTTCAGAATCGCCTCGAAATCGGCGTACACCACAAACGGAACTTTCATTTTTTTTTCAAATCCTTCAAATTGTAAAACATTTTCCTTTTCTAGATGTCCGAACTTATTCACTTTTATTTGTTCGCTTGGTACTGTTGCTTTCACTTTTTTACAGTCATCCATCTGATGTCGTACCAACTTGTCTTCAGTTGAAAAGTATTGCAAACAACCCTCACAAATATATCTTTGATGTTCATGAGTCGATGATTGTGTATTTATCAGTCGAGATAAGTTTTTTATCCAACAATAGTGGTTATTCCCGAAATTGTCGCTGACTACTAATAAGTTTACATGACGCTCCCGTTTCTGTTTACATATACATACAGTTACAATATCATCTACCATTTTCTCTCCATTATACCAAGAATTTATACCATAGACGTTAATTGAAATGTTATTTTCTTCCTCAAATTTTGGTATGTCTCTGATGGGTACTGGGAATGTTACGCAGTCAAACTTTAATTCTGTTTCCCTATAATCTGGGTATGATGATATTCTTTGCGGTAAACCTGTGGGTTGGTACAGTGCGGACATCAGTGCCCAAGCAAAGCACTTATTATCGTTATTTTGCACGTTTATTACCGCTCTCTTCCCTTTTATGGATGTCGGTAAGTCGATGTAGCTCGATGCTCTTGTAGGATTAAACTTGTTACAGTTCACTTCAAGATATAATATTTCCAACAAGGTCCAACCTGCAGTATTAACACCTTTAGTTTCGCATTTTACTACTTTTCTATTCTTATACTCTTACCTGAGTCCCGTTCTTGGAATTCCGACATTTTCACCATAATCTCGTCCATAAAGTCCTCGTATGTTTGGTATAAGTCTACGGCTACTGTTATAATTTTATTTTTTGTGTTGAATGATTTGATTTCCACTTCTTCCTTCGTATTTATGAAATACAATCCAAAAATTTCCGTATTCACTTTTAAACTACCATTTACATTCCTCACGGACTGTATCAAACTGATAACTTTTTCTCTAATTCGGTTACTGAATTCCTTCATGTCTACGTACTTCCGTTCATGATCGCTCACTCTAAAACTACATATTTTATCTCCAAATATCGAATCTATTTTTTCTACACCATCATCTATTATTACGAAGGCTTTCTGTTTATGTTTGTTGCTACGCAGATGTGAGGAATAACATTGTCTGGTTACGTGTTCATCACATATTTCACACACTATAACATCTCCTTGTTGATCCTCTTCCACCTTTCGACGTTTCCCAATACATGCTGTGCGTTGATGTCTCACAAGATTATCTGGTCTAGTAAACTCTTTGTAACACACGTCGCAGGTCAACATGTTCACAACACTCTTACTTCAATACTGTTGAACACGATTTTCTATCTGCTATTTAAAGCATACCTCCTCCGAAGTGGGGTTTTCAATGAACTCATGTCGTGTAACCTTCATTTCAGGTCACGTACAAGGTCAATGTCATGGTCACAATTAAGGTTGACTTCAAGGTCTCCGTTGAGGTCAAAGTAAAGGTCATTGTTCAGGTCAAGGTTACTGATCAAGGTCATGGTCACTAAACGTGATCTTGACCTGAGGTGAGCTCAAAGTAAAGGTCATTGTTTAGGTCTAGGTTACTGGTCAACGACCCCCTTTGCAATAGCCGATTCTGGAACCTCCTCCCAGAAACTCAGGGCAAGGTCAAGGTCATGGTCACTCAACGTGACCTTGGCCTTGACCTTGACCTGAGGTTCTGAGAGGAGGTTCTAGAATCGGCTTTTATCTACTACTGACCATATTTGTGATATTCAGGCGTCAAATGTCATATTGGAGCATGTTGGAGATAAAAAACAAAATGTGCCCAAAACGTGATATTATGACGTTATACGCCGTTCTGAGCCATGTTTGAACTTTCTATCACTTTTGGTTCCGATAATTCTGCCGACCATATTTGTGTTATTCAGGCGCCAAATGACATGTTGGAGCAAGTTGGAGATAAAAAACAAAATGTGTCCAAAACGTGATATTATGACGTTATACGCTGTTCTGAGCCATGTTTGAGCTTTCTATCACTTTTGGTTCCGATAATTCTGTTGACCATATTTGTGTTATTCAGGCGCCAAATGACATGTTGGAGAAAGTTGGAGATAAAAACAAAATGTGTCCAAAACGTGATATTATGACGTTATACGCCGTTCTGAGCCATGTTTGAACTTTCTATCACTTTTGGTTCCGATAATTCTGTTGACCATATTTGTGTTATTCAGGCGCCAAATGACATGTTGGAGCATGTTGGAGATAAAAAACAAAATGTGCCCAAAACGTGATATTATGACGTTATACGCCGTTGTGAGCCATGTTTGAACTTTCTATCACTTTTGGTTCCGATAATTCTGTCGACCATATATGTGATATTCAGGCGCCAAATGTCATATTGGAGCATGTTGGAGATAAAAAACAAAATGTGCCCAAAACGTGATATTATGACGTTATACGCCGTTCTGAGCCATGTTTGAACTTTCTATCATTTTTGGTTCCGATAATTCTGCCGACCATATTTGTGATATTCAGGGGCCAAATGTCATATTGGAGCAAGTTGGAGATAAATAACAAAATGTGTCCAAAACGTGATATTATGACGTTATACGCCGTTCTGACCCATGTTTGAACTTTCTATCACTTTTGGTTCCGATAATTCTGCGGACCATATTTGTGTTATTCAGGCGCCAAATGACATGTTGGAGCAAGTTGGAGATAAAAAACAAAATGTGCCCAAAACGTGATATTATGACGTTATACGCCGTTCTGAGCCATGTTTGAACTTTCTATCATTTTTGGTTCCGATAATTCTGCTGACCATATTTGTGATATTCAGGCTTCAAATGTCATATTGGAGCATGTTGGAGATAAAAAACAAAATGTGCCCAAAACGTGATATTATGACGTTATACGTCGTTCTGAGCCATGTTTGAACTTTCTATCACTTTTGGTTCCGATAATTCTGCTGACCATATTTGTGATATTCAGGCGCCAAATGACATGTTGGAGCATGTTGGGGATAAAAAACAAAATGTGCCCAAAACGTGATATTATGACGTTATACGCCGTTCTGAGCCATATTTGAACTTTCCATCACTTTTGGTTCCGATAATTCTGTTGACCATATTTGTGTTATTCAGGCGCCAAATGCCATGTTGGAGCATGTTGGAGATAAAAAACAAAATGTGCCCTAAACGTGATATTATGACGTTATACGCCGTTCTGAGCCATGTTTGAACTTTCTATCATTTTTGGTTCCGATAATTCTGTCTACTATATATGTGACATTCAGGGGCCAAATGTCATATTGGAGCATGTTGGAGATAAAAAACAAAATGTGCCCTAAACGTGATATTATGACGTTATACGCCGTTCTGAGCCATGTTTGAACTTTCTATCACTTTTGGATCCGATAATTCTGTCGACCATATATGTGATATTCAGGGGCCAAATGTTATATTGGAGCATGTTGGGGATAAAAAACAAAATGTGCCCAAAACGTGATATTATGACGTTATACGCCGTTCTGAGCCATGTTTGAACTTTCTATCACTTTTGGTTCCGATAATTCTGTTGACCATATTTGTGTTATTCAGGCGCCAAATGACATGTTGGAGCATGTTGGAGATAGAAAACAAAATGTGTCCAAAACGTGATATTATGACGTTATACGCCGTTCTGAGCCATGTTTGAACTTTCTATCACTTTTGGTTCCGATAATTCTGCTGACCATATTTGTGATATTCAGGCGCCAAATGACATGTTGGAGCATGTTGGGGATAAAAAACAAAATGTGCCCAAAACGTGATATTATGACGTTATACGCCGTTCTGAGCCATGTTTGAACTTTCTATCACTTTTGGTTCCGATAATTCTGCTGACCATATTTGTGATATTCAGGCGCCAAATGACATGTTGGAGCATGTTGGGGATAAAAAACAAAATGTGCCCAAAACGTGATATTATGACGTTATACGCCGTTCTGAGCCATATTTGAACTTTCTATCACTTTTGGTTCCGATAATTCTGTTGACCATATTTGTGTTATTCAGGCGCCAAATGACATGTTGGAGCATGTTGGAGATAGAAAACAAAATGTGTCCAAAACGTGATATTATGACGTTATACGCCGTTCTGAGCCATGTTTGAACTTTCTATCACTTTTGGTTCCGATAATTCTGTTGACCATATTTGTGATATTCAGGCGCCAAATGACATGTTGGAGCAAGTTGGAGATAAAAAACAAAATGTGCACAAAACGTGATATTATGACGTTATACGCCGTTCTGAGCCATGTTTGAACTTTTTATCACTTTTGGTTCCGATAATTCTGCTGACCATATTTGTGATATACAGGCGCCAAATGACATGTTGGAGCATGTTGGAGATAAAAAACAAAATGTGCCCAAAACGTGATATTATGACGTTATACGCCGTTCTGAGTCATGTTTGAACTTTCTATCACTTTTAGTTCCGATAATTCTGTCTACCATATTTGTGATATTCAGGGGCCAAATGTCATATTGGAGCATGTTGGAGATAAAAAGCAAAATGTGCCTAAAACGTGATATTATGACGTTATACGCCGTTCTGAGCCATGTTTGAACTTTCTATCACTTTTGGTTCCGATAATTCTGTTGACCATATTTGTGATATTCAGGCGCCAAATGACATGTTGGAGCATGTTGGAGATAAAAAACAAAATGTGCCCAAAACGTGATATGACGTTATACGCCGTTCTGAGCCATGTTTGAGCTTTCTATCACTTTTGGTTCCGATAATTCTGCCGACCATATTTGTGATATTCAGGGGCCAAATGTCATATTGGAGCAAGTTGGAGATAAAAAACAAAATGTGTCCAAAACGTGATATTATGACGTTATACGCCGTTCTGAGCCATGTTTGAACTTTCTATCACTTTTGGTTCCGATAATTCTGTCGACCATATATGTGATATTCAGGCGCCAAATGACATGTTGAGCAATCGAGATAAAAAACAAAATGTGCCCAAAACGTGATATTATGACGTTATATGCCGTTCTGAGCCATGTTTGAACTTTCTATCACTTTTGGTTCCGATAATTCTGCTGACCATATTTGTGATATTCAGGCGCCAAATGTCATATTGGAGCATGTTGGAGATAAAAAACAAAATGTGCCCAAAACGTGATATTATGACGTTATACGCCGTTCTGAGTCATGTTTGAACTTTCTATCACTTTTGGTTCCGATAATTCTGCTGACCATATTTGTGTTATTCGGGCGCCAAATGACATGTTGGAGCATGTTGGAGATAAAAAACAAAATGTGTCCAAAACGTGATATTATGACGTTATACGCCGTTCTGAGCCATGTTTGAACTTTCTATCACTTTTGGTTCCGATAATTCTGCTGACCATATTTGTGATATTCAGGCGCCAAATGACTTGTTGGAGCATGTTGGAGATAAAAAACAAAATGTGCCCTAAACGTGATATTATGACGTTATACGCCGTTCTGAGCCATGTTTGAACTTTCTGTCACTTTTGGATCCGATAATTCTGTCGACCATATATGTGATATTCAGGGGCCAAATGTCATATTGTAGCATGTTGGAGATAGAAAACAAAATGTGCCTAAAACGTGATATTATGACGTTATACGCCGTTCTGAGCCATGTTTGAACTTTCCATCACTTTTGGTTCCGATAATTCTGTTGACCATATTTGTGTTATTCAGGCGCCAAATGACATGTTGGAGAAAGTTGGAGATAAAAACAAAATGTGTCCAAAACGTGATATTATGACGTTATACGCCGTTCTGAGCCATGTTTGAACTTTCTATCACTTTTGGTTCCGATAATTCTGTTGACCATATTTGTGTTATTCAGGCGCCAAATGACATGTTGGAGCATGTTGGAGATAAAAAACAAAATGTGCCCAAAACGTGATATTATGACGTTATACGCCGTTGTGAGCCATGTTTGAACTTTCTATCACTTTTGGTTCCGATAATTCTGTCGACCATATATGTGATATTCAGGCGCCAACTGTCATATTGGAGCATGTTGGAGATAAAAAACAAAATGTGCCCAAAACGTGATATTATGACGTTATACGCCGTTCTGAGCCATGTTTGAACTTTCTATCATTTTTGGTTCCGATAATTCTGCCGACCATATTTGTGATATTCAGGGGCCAAATGTCATATTGGAGCAAGTTGGAGATAAATAACAAAATGTGTCCAAAACGTGATATTATGACGTTATACGCCGTTCTGACCCATGTTTGAACTTTCTATCACTTTTGGTTCCGATAATTCTGCGGACCATATTTGTGTTATTCAGGCGCCAAATGACATGTTGGAGCAAGTTGGAGATAAAAAACAAAATGTGCCCAAAACGTGATATTATGACGTTATACGCCGTTCTGAGCCATGTTTGAACTTTCTATCATTTTTGGTTCCGATAATTCTGCTGACCATATTTGTGATATTCAGGCTTCAAATGTCATATTGGAGCATGTTGGAGATAAAAAACAAAATGTGCCCAAAACGTGATATTATGACGTTATACGTCGTTCTGAGCCATGTTTGAACTTTCTATCACTTTTGGTTCCGATAATTCTGCTGACCATATTTGTGATATTCAGGCGCCAAATGACATGTTGGAGCATGTTGGGGATAAAAAACAAAATGTGCCCAAAACGTGATATTATGACGTTATACGCCGTTCTGAGCCATATTTGAACTTTCCATCACTTTTGGTTCCGATAATTCTGTTGACCATATTTGTGTTATTCAGGCGCCAAATGCCATGTTGGAGCATGTTGGAGATAAAAAACAAAATGTGCCCTAAACGTGATATTATGACGTTATACGCCGTTCTGAGCCATGTTTGAACTTTCTATCATTTTTGGTTCCGATAATTCTGTCTACTATATATGTGACATTCAGGGGCCAAATGTCATATTGGAGCATGTTGGAGATAAAAAACAAAATGTGCCCTAAACGTGATATTATGACGTTATACGCCGTTCTGAGCCATGTTTGAACTTTCTATCACTTTTGGATCCGATAATTCTGTCGACCATATATGTGATATTCAGGGGCCAAATGTTATATTGGAGCATGTTGGGGATAAAAAACAAAATGTGCCCAAAACGTGATATTATGACGTTATACGCCGTTCTGAGCCATGTTTGAACTTTCTATCACTTTTGGTTCCGATAATTCTGTTGACCATATTTGTGTTATTCAGGCGCCAAATGACATGTTGGAGCATGTTGGAGATAGAAAACAAAATGTGTCCAAAACGTGATATTATGACGTTATACGCCGTTCTGAGCCATGTTTGAACTTTCTATCACTTTTGGTTCCGATAATTCTGCTGACCATATTTGTGATATTCAGGCGCCAAATGACATGTTGGAGCATGTTGGGGATAAAAAACAAAATGTGCCCAAAACGTGATATTATGACGTTATACGCCGTTCTGAGCCATGTTTGAACTTTCTATCACTTTTGGTTCCGATAATTCTGCTGACCATATTTGTGATATTCAGGCGCCAAATGACATGTTGGAGCATGTTGGGGATAAAAAACAAAATGTGCCCAAAACGTGATATTATGACGTTATACGCCGTTCTGAGCCATATTTGAACTTTCTATCACTTTTGGTTCCGATAATTCTGTTGACCATATTTGTGTTATTCAGGCGCCAAATGACATGTTGGAGCATGTTGGAGATAGAAAACAAAATGTGTCCAAAACGTGATATTATGACGTTATACGCCGTTCTGAGCCATGTTTGAACTTTCTATCACTTTTGGTTCCGATAATTCTGTTGACCATATTTGTGATATTCAGGCGCCAAATGACATGTTGGAGCAAGTTGGAGATAAAAAACAAAATGTGCACAAAACGTGATATTATGACGTTATACGCCGTTCTGAGCCATGTTTGAACTTTTTATCACTTTTGGTTCCGATAATTCTGCTGACCATATTTGTGATATACAGGCGCCAAATGACATGTTGGAGCATGTTGGAGATAAAAAACAAAATGTGCCCAAAACGTGATATTATGACGTTATACGCCGTTCTGAGTCACGTTTGAACTTTCTATCACTTTTAGTTCCGATAATTCTGTCTACCATATTTGTGATATTCAGGGGCCAAATGTCATATTGGAGCATGTTGGAGATAAAAAGCAAAATGTGCCTAAAACGTGATATTATGACGTTATACGCCGTTCTGAGCCATGTTTGAACTTTCTATCACTTTTGGTTCCGATAATTCTGTTGACCATATTTGTGATATTCAGGCGCCAAATGACATGTTGGAGCATGTTGGAGATAAAAAACAAAATGTGCCCAAAACGTGATATGACGTTATACGCCGTTCTGAGCCATGTTTGAGCTTTCTATCACTTTTGGTTCCGATAATTCTGCCGACCATATTTGTGATATTCAGGGGCCAAATGTCATATTGGAGCAAGTTGGAGATAAAAAACAAAATGTGTCCAAAACGTGATATTATGACGTTATACGCCGTTCTGAGCCATGTTTGAACTTTCTATCACTTTTGGTTCCGATAATTCTGTCGACCATATATGTGATATTCAGGCGCCAAATGACATGTTGAGCAATCGAGATAAAAAACAAAATGTGCCCAAAACGTGATATTATGACGTTATATGCCGTTCTGAGCCATGTTTGAACTTTCTATCACTTTTGGTTCCGATAATTCTGCTGACCATATTTGTGATATTCAGGCGCCAAATGTCATATTGGAGCATGTTGGAGATAAAAAACAAAATGTGCCCAAAACGTGATATTATGACGTTATACGCCGTTCTGAGTCATGTTTGAACTTTCTATCACTTTTGGTTCCGATAATTCTGCTGACCATATTTGTGTTATTCGGGCGCCAAATGACATGTTGGAGCATGTTGGAGATAAAAAACAAAATGTGTCCAAAACGTGATATTATGACGTTATACGCCGTTCTGAGCCATGTTTGAACTTTCTATCACTTTTGGTTCCGATAATTCTGCTGACCATATTTGTGATATTCAGGCGCCAAATGACTTGTTGGAGCATGTTGGAGATAAAAAACAAAATGTGCCCTAAACGTGATATTATGACGTTATACGCCGTTCTGAGCCATGTTTGAACTTTCTGTCACTTTTGGATCCGATAATTCTGTCGACCATATATGTGATATTCAGGGGCCAAATGTCATATTGTAGCATGTTGGAGATAGAAAACAAAATGTGCCTAAAACGTGATATTATGACGTTATACGCCGTTCTGAGCCATGTTTGAACTTTCCATCACTTTTGGTTCCGATAATTCTGTCGACCATATATGTGATATTCAGGCGCCAAATGACATGTTGGAGCATGTTGGAGATAAAAAACAAAATGTGTCCAAAACATGATATTATGACGTTATACGCCGTTCTGAGCCATGTTTGAACTTTCTATCACTTTTGGTTCCGATAATTCTGTTGACCACATTTGTGTTATTCAGGCGCCAAATGACATGTTGGAGCATGTTGGAGATAAAAAACAAAATGTGCCCAAAACGTGATATGACGTTATACGCCGTTCTGAGCCATGTTTGAACTTTCTATCACTTTTGGTTCCGATAATTCTGCCGACCATATTTGTGATATTCAGGGGCCAAATGTCATATTGGAGCAAGTTGGAGATAAAAAACAAAATGTGTCCAAAACGTGATATTATGACGTTATACGCCGTTCTGAGCCATGTTTGAACTTTCTATCACTTTTGGTTCCGATAATTCTGTCGACCATATATGTGATATTCAGGCGCCAAATGACATGTTGAGCAATCGAGATAAAAAACAAAATGTGTCCAAAACGTGATATTATGACGTTATACGCCGTTCTGACCCATGTTTGAACTTTCTATCACTTTTGGTTCCGATAATTCTGTTGACCATATTTGTGTTATTCAGGCGCCAAATGACATGTTGGAGCATGTTGGAGATAGAAAACAAAATGTGTCCAAAACGTGATATTATGACGTTATACGCCGTTCTGAGCCATGTTTGTACTTTCTATCACTTTTGGTTCCGATAATTCTGTTGACCATATTTGTGATATTCAGGCGCCAAATGACATGTTGGAGCATGTTGGAGATAAAAAACAAAATGTGCCCAAAACGTGATATTATGACGTTATACGCCGTTCTGAGCCATGTTTGAACTTTTTATCACTTTTGGTTCCGATAATTCTGCGGACCATATTTGTGATATACAGGCGCCAAATGACATATTGGAGCATGTTGGAGATAAAAAACAAAATGTGCCCAAAACGTGATATTATGACGTTATACGCCGTTCTGAGCCATGTTTGAACTTTCTATCACTTTTGGTTCCGATAATTCTGTTGACCATATTTGTGTTATTCAGGCGCCAAATGACATGTTGGAGCATGTTGGAGATAAAAAACAAAATGTGCCCAAAACGTGATATTATGACGTTATACGCCGTTCTGAGCCATGTTTGAACTTTCTATCACTTTTGGTTCCGATAATTCTGCCGACCATATTTGTGATATTCAGGCGTCAAATGTCATATTGGAGCATGTTGGAGATAAAAAACAAAATGTGCCCAAAACGTGATATTATGACGTTATACGCCGTTCTGAGCCATGTTTGAACTATCTATCACTTTTGGTTCCGATAATTCTGTTGGCATATTTGTGTTATTCAGGCGCCAAATGACATGTTGGAGCATGTTGGAGATAAAAAACAAAATGTGCACAAAACGTGATATTATGACGTTATACGCCGTTCTGAGCCATGTTTAAACTTTCTATCACTTTTGGTTCCGATAATTCTGCTGACCATATTTGTGATATTCAGGCGCCAAATGTCATATTGGAGCATGTTGGAGATAAAAAACAAAATGTGCCTAAAACGTGATATTATGACGTTATACGCCGTTCTGAGCCATGTTTGAACTTTCTATCAGTTTGGTTCCGATAATTCTGCTGACCATATTTATGATATTCAGGCGCCAAATGACATGTTGGAGCATGTTGGAGATAAAAAATAAAATGTGCCCAAAACGTGGTATTATGACGTTATACGCCGTTCTGAGCCATGTTTGAACTTTCTACCACTTTTGGTTCCGATAATTCTGTTGACCATATTTGTGTTATTCAGGCGCCAAATGACATGTTGGAGCAAGTTGGAGATAAAAAACAAAATGTGTCCACAACGTGATATTATGATGTTATACGCCGTTCTGAGCCACGGTTGAACTTTCTATCACTTTTGGTTCCGATAATTCTGTTGACCATGTTTGTGTTATTCAGGCGCCAAATGACATGTTGGAGCATGTTGGAGATAAAAAACAAAATGTGCCCAAAACGTGATATTATGACGTTATACGCCGTTCTGAGCCATGTTTGAACTATCTATCACTTTTGGTTCCGATAATTCTGTTGACCATATTTGTGTTATTCAGGCGCCAAATGACATGTTGGAGCATGTTGGAGATAAAAAACAAAATGTGCACAAAACGTGATATTATGACGTTATACGCCGTTCTGAGCCATGTTTAAACTTTCTATCACTTTTGGTTCCGATAATTCTGCTGACCATATTTGTGATATTCAGGCGCCAAATGTCATATTGGAGCATGTTGGAGATAAAAAACAAAATGTGCCTAAAACGTGATATTATGACGTTATACGCCGTTCTGAGCCATGTTTGAACTTTCTATCAGTTTGGTTCCGATAATTCTGCTGACCATATTTATGATATTCAGGCGCCAAATGACATGTTGGAGCATGTTGGAGATAAAAAATAAAATGTGCCCAAAACGTGGTATTATGACGTTATACGCCGTTCTGAGCCATGTTTGAACTTTCTACCACTTTTGGTTCCGATAATTCTGTTGACCATATTTGTGTTATTCAGGCGCCAAATGACATGTTGGAGCAAGTTGGAGATAAAAAACAAAATGTGTCCACAACGTGATATTATGATGTTATACGCCGTTCTGAGCCACGGTTGAACTTTCTATCACTTTTGGTTCCGATAATTCTGTTGACCATGTTTGTGTTATTCAGGCGCCAAATGACATGTTGGAGCATGTTGGAGATAAAAAACAAAATGTGCCCAAAACGTGATATTATGACGTTATACGCCGTTCTGAGCCATGTTTGAACTTTCTATCACTTTTGGATCCGATAATTCTGTCGACCATATATGTGATATTCAGGGGCCAAATGTCATATTGTAGCATGTTGGAGATAGAAAACAAAATGTGCCTAAAACGTGATATTATGACGTTATACGCCGTTCTGAGCCATGTTTGAACTTTCCATCACTTTTGGTTCCGATAATTCTGCTGACCATATTTGTGTTATTCAGGCGCCAAATGTCATATTGGAGCATGTTGGAGATAGAAAACAAAATGTGCCCAAAACGTGATATTATGACGTTATACGCCGTTCTGAGCCATGTTTAAACTTTCTATCACTTTTGGTTCCGATAATTCTGCTGACCATATTTGTGATATTCAGGCGCCAAATGTCATATTGGAGCATGTTGGAGATAAAAAACAAAATGTGCCTAAAACGTGATATTATGACGTTATACGCCGTTCTGAGCCATGTTTGAACTTTCTATCAGTTTGGTTCCGATAATTCTGCTGACCATATTTATGATATTCAGGCGCCAAATGACATGTTGGAGCATGTTGGAGATAAAAAATAAAATGTGCCCAAAACGTGGTATTATGACGTTATACGCCGTTCTGAGCCATGTTTGAACTTTAAACCACTTTTGGTTCCGATAATTCTGTTGACCATATTTGTGTTATTCAGGCGCCAAATGACATGTTGGAGCAAGTTGGAGATAAAAAACAAAATGTGTCCACAACGTGATATTATGATGTTATACGCCGTTCTGAGCCACGGTTGAACTTTCTATCACTTTTGGTTCCGATAATTCTGTTGACCATCTTTGTGTTATTCAGGCGCCAAATGACATGTTGGAGCATGTTGGAGATAAAAAACAAAATGTACCCAAAACGTGATATTATGACGTTATACGCCGTTCTGAGCCATGTTTGAACTTTCTATCACTTTTGGTTCCGATAATTCTGCCGACCATATTTGTGTTATTCAGGCGCCAAATGACATGTTGGAGCATGTTGGAGATAAAAAACAAAATGTGCCCAAAACATGATATTATGACGTTATACGCCGTTCTGAGCCATGTTTGAACTTTCTATCACTTTTGGATCCGATAATTCTGTCGACCATATATGTGATATTCAGGGGCCAAATGTCATATTGTAGCATGTTGGAGATAAAAAACAAAATGTGCCTAAAACGTGATATTATGACGTTGTACGCCGTTCTGAGCCATGTTTGAACTTTCTATCACTTTTGGTTCCGATAATTCTGCCGACCATATTTGTGATATTCAGGGGCCAAATGTCATATTGGAGCATGTTGGAGATAAAAAACAAAATGTGCCCAAAACGTGATATTATGACGTTATACGCCGTTCTGAGCCATGTTTGAACTTTCTATCACTTTTGGTTCCGATAATTGTGCCGACCATATTTGTGATATTCAGGCGTCAAATGTCATATTGGAGCATGTTGGAGATAAAAAACAAAATGTGTCCACAACGTGATATTATGACGTTATACGCCGTTCTGAGCCATGTTTGAACTTTCTATCACTTTTGGTTCCGATAATTCTGTTGACCATATTTGTGTTATTCAGGCGCCAAATGACATGTTGGAGCATGTTGGAGATAAAAAACAAAATGTGCCCAAAACGTGATACTATGATGTTATACGCCGTTCTGAGCCATGTTTGAACTTTCTATCACTTTTGGATCCGATAATTCTGTCGACCATATATGTGATATTCAGGGGCCAAATGTCATATTGTAGCATGTTGGAGATAAAAAACAAAATGTGCCTAAAACGTGATATTATGACGTTGTACGCCGTTCTGAGCCATGTTTGAACTTTCTATCACTTTTGGTTCCGATAATTCTGCCGACCATATTTGTGATATTCAGGGGCCAAATGTCATATTGGAGCATGTTGGAGATAAAAAACAAAATGTGCCCAAAACGTGATATTATGACGTTATACGCCGTTCTGAGCCATGTTTGAACTTTCTATCACTTTTGGTTCCGATAATTCTGCCGACCATATTTGTGATATTCAGGCGTCAAATGTCATATTGGAGCATGTTGGAGATAAAAAACAAAATGTGCCCAAAACGTGATATTATGACGTTATACGCGGTTCTGAGCCTTGTTTGAAGTATCTATCACTTTTGGTTCCGATAATTCTGTTGACCATATTTGTGTTATTCAGGCGCCAAATGACATGTTGGAGCATGTTGGAGATAAAAAACAAAATGTGCCCAAAACGTGATATTATGACGTTATACGCGGTTCTGAGCCTTGTTTGAAGTATCTATCACTTTTGGTTCCGATAATTCTGCCGACCATATTTGTGTTATTCAGGCGCCAAATGACATGTTGGAGCAAGTTGGAGATAAAAAACAAAATGTGTCCAAAACGTGATATTATGACGTTATACGCCGTTCTGAGCCATGTTTGAACTTTCTATCACTTTTGGTTCCGATAATTCTGTTGACCATATTTGTGTTATTCAGGCGCCAAATGACATGTTGGAGCATGTTGGAGATAAAAAACAAAATGTGCACAAAACGTGATATTATGACGTTATACGCCGTTCTGAGCCATGTTTAAACTTTCTATCACTTTTGGTTCCGATAATTCTGCCGACCATATTTGTGATATTCAGGCGCCAAATGTCATATTGGAGCATGTTGGAGATAAAAAACAAAATGTGCCTAAAACGTGATATTATGACGTTATACGTCGTTCTGAGCCATGTTTGAACTTTCTATCATTTTTGGTTCCGATAATTCTGCTGACCATATTTGTGATTTTCAGGCGCCAAATGACATGTTGGAGCATGTTGGAGATAAAAAACAAAATGTGCCCAAAACGTGATATTATGACGTTATACGCCGTTCTGAGCCATGTTTGAACTATCTATCACTTTTGGTTCCGATAATTCTGTTGACCATATTTGTGTTATTCAGGCGCCAAATGACATGTTGGAGCATGTTGGAGATAAAAAACAAAATGTGCACAAAACGTGATATTATGACGTTATACGCCGTTCTGAGCCATGTTTAAACTTTCTATCACTTTTGGTTCCGATAATTCTGCTGACCATATTTGTGATATTCAGGCGCCAAATGACATGTTGGAGCATGTTGGAGATAAAAAACAAAATGTGCCCAAAACGTGATATTATGACGTTATACGCCGTTCTGAGCAATGTTTGAACTTTCTATCACTTTTGGTTACGATAATTCTGCCGACCCTATTTATGATATTCAGGGGCCAAATGTCATATTGGAGCATGTTGGAGATAAAAAACAAAATGTGTCCAAAACGTGATATTATGACGTTATACGCCGTTCTGAGCCATGTTTGAACTTTCTATTACTTTTGGTTTCGATAATTCTGCTGACCATATTTGTGATATTCAGGCGCCAAATGACATGTTGGAGCATGTTGGAGATAAAAAACAAAATGTGCCCAAAACGTGATATTATGACGTTATGCGCCGTTCTGAGCAATGTTTGAACTTTCTATCACTTTTGGTTCCGATAATTCTGCCGACCATATTTGTGATATTCAGGGGCCAAATGTCATATTGGAGCATGTTGGAGATAAAAAACAAAATGTGCCTAAAACGTGATATTATGACGTTATACGCCGTTCTGAGCCATGTTTGAACTTTCTATCACTTTTGGTTTCGATAATTCTGCTGACCATATTTGTGATATTCAGGCGCCAAATGACATGTTGGAGCATGTTGGAGATAAAAAACAAAATGTGCCCAAAACGTGATATTATGACGTTATACGCCGTTCTGAGCAATGTTTGAACTTTCGATCACTTTTGGTTCCGATAATTCTGTCGACCATATATGTGATATTCAGGGGCCAAATGTCATATTGGAGCATGTTGGAGATAAAAAACAAAATGTGCCTAAAACGTGTTATTATGACGTTATACGCCGTTCTGAGCCATGTTTGAACTTTCTATCACTTTTGGTTACGATAATTCTGCCGACCCTATTTGTGATATTCAGGGGCCAAATGTCATATTGGAGCATGTTGGAGATAAAAAACAAAATGTGTCCAAAACGTGATATTATGACGTTATACGCCGTTCTGAGCCATGTTTGAACTTTCTATCACTTTTGGTTCCGATAATTCTGCCGACCATATTTGTGATATTCAGGGGCCAAATGTCATATTGGAGCATGTTGGAGATAAAAAACAAAATGTGCCTAAAACGTGATATTATGACGTTATACTCCGTTCTGAGCCATGTTTGAACTTTCTATCACTTTTGGTTCCGATAATTCTGTTGACCATATTTGTGTTATTCAGGCGCCAAATGACATGTTGGAGCATGTTGGAGATAAAAAACAAAATGTGCCCAAAACGTGATATTATGACGATATACGCCGTTCTGAGCCATGTTTGAACTTTCTATCACTTTTGGTTCCGATAATTCTGTTGACCATATTTGTTTTATTCAGGCGCCAAATGACATGTTGGAGCATGTTGGAGATAAAAAACAAAATGTGCCCAAAACGTGATATTATGACGTTACACGCCGTTCTGAGCCATGTTTGAACTTTCTATCACTTTTGGTTCCGATAATTCTGCTGACCATATTTGTGATATTCAGGCGCCAAATGTCATATTGGAGCATGTTGGAGATAAAAAACAAAATGTGCCTAAAACGTGATATTATGACGTTATACGCCGTTCTGAGCCATGTTTGAACTTTCTATCACTTTTGGTTTCGATAATTCTGCTGACCATATTTGTGATATTCAGGCGCCAAATGACATGTTGGAGCATGTTGGAGATAAAAAACAAAATGTGCCCAAAACGTGATATTATGACGTTATACGCCGTTCTGAGCAATGTTTGAACTTTCTATCACTTTTGGTTCCGATAATTCTGTCGACCATATATGTGATATTCAGGGGCCAAATGTCATATTGGAGCATGTTGGAGATAAAAAACAAAATGTGCCTAAAACGTGTTATTATGACGTTATACGCCGTTCTGAGCAATGTTTGAACTTTCTATCACTTTTGGTTACGATAATCCTGCCGACCCTATTTGTGATATTCAGGGGCCAAATGTCATATTGGAGCATGTTGGAGATAAAAAACAATATGTGCCCAAAACGTGATATTATGACGTTATACGCCGTTCTGAGCCATGTTTGAACTTTCTATCACTTTTGGTTCCGATAATTCTGCTGACCATATTTGTGATATTCAGGGGCCAAATGACATGTTGGAGCATGTTGGAGATAAAAAACAAAATGTGCCCAAAACGTGATATTATGACGTTATACGCCGTTCTGAGCCATGTTTGAACTTTCTATCACTTTTAGTTCCGATAATTCTGTCTACCATATATGTGACATTCAGGGGCCAAATGTCATATTGGAGCATGTTGGAGATAAAAAACAAAATGTGCCCAAAACGTGATATTATGACGTTATACGCCGTTCTGAGCCATGTTTGAACTTTCTATCACTTTTGGTTCCGATAATTCTGCTGACCATATTTGTGATATTCAGGCGCCAAATGACATGTTGGAGCAAGTTGGAGATAAAAAACAAAACGTGTCCAAAACGTGATATTATGACGTTATACGCCGTTCTGAGCCATGTTTGAACTTTCTATCACTTTTGGTTCCGATAATTCTGCCGACCATATTTGTGTTATTCAGGCGCCAAATGACATGTTGGAGCAAGTTGGAGATCAAAAACAAAATGTGCCCAAAACGTGATATTATGACGTTATACGCCGTTCTGAGCCATGTTTGAACTTTCTATCACTTTTGGATCCGATAATTCTGTCGACCATATATGTGATATTCAGGGGCCAAATGTCATATTGTACCATGTTGGAGATAAAAAACAAAATGTGCCTAAAACGTGATATGACGTTGTACGCCGTTCTGAGCCATGTTTGAACTTTCTATCACTTTTGGTTCCGATAATTCTGCCGACCATATTAGTGATATTCAGGGGCCAAATGTCATATTGGAGCATGTTGGAGATATAAAACAAAATGTGCCCAAAACGTGATATTATGACGTTATACGTCGTTCTGAGCCATGTTTGAACTTTCTATCACTTTCGGTTCCGATAATTCTGTCTACCATATATGTGACATTCAGGGGCCAAATGTCATATTGGAGCATGTTGGAGATAAAAAACAAAATGTGCCCAAAACGTGATATTATGACGTTATACGCCGTTCTGAGCCATGTTTGAACTTTCTATCACTTTTGGTTCCGATAATTCTGCTGACCATATTTGTGATATTCAGGCGCCAAATGACATGTTGGAGCAAGTTGGAGATAAAAAACAAAACGTGTCCAAAACGTGATATTATGACGTTATACGCCGTTCTGAGCCATGTTTGAACTTTCTATCACTTTTGGTTCCGATAATTCTGCCGACCATATTTGTGTTATTCAGGCGCCAAATGACATGTTGGAGCAAGTTGGAGATCAAAAACAAAATGTGCCCAAAACGTGATATTATGACGTTATACGCCGTTCTGAGCCATGTTTGAACTTTCTATCACTTTTGGATCCGATAATTCTGTCGACCATATATGTGATATTCAGGGGCCAAATGTCATATTGTACCATGTTGGAGATAAAAAACAAAATGTGCCTAAAACGTGATATGACGTTGTACGCCGTTCTGAGCCATGTTTGAACTTTCTATCACTTTTGGTTCCGATAATTCTGCCGACCATATTTGTGATATTCAGGGGCCAAATGTCATATTGGAGCATGTTGGAGATATAAAACAAAATGTGCCCAAAACGTGATATTATGACGTTATACGTCGTTCTGAGCCATGTTTGAACTTTCTATCATTTTTGGTTCCGATAATTCTGCTGACCATATTTGTGATTTTCAGGCGCCAAATGACATGTTGGAGCATGTTGGAGATAAAAAACAAAATGTGCCCAAAACGTGATATTATGACGTTATACGCCGTTCTGAGCCATGTTTGAACTATCTATCACTTTTGGTTCCGATAATTCTGTTGACCATATTTGTGTTATTCAGGCGCCAAATGACATGTTGGAGCATGTTGGAGATAAAAAACAAAATGTGCACAAAACGTGATATTATGACGTTATACGCCGTTCTGAGCCATGTTTAAACTTTCTATCACTTTTGGTTCCGATAATTCTGCTGACCATATTTGTGATATTCAGGCGCCATATGTCATATTGGAGCATGTTGGAGATAAAAAACAAAATGTGCCTAAAACGTGATATTATGACGTTATACGCCGTTCTGAGCCATGTTTGAACTTTCTATCACTTTTGGTTCCGATAATTCTGCTGACCATATTTGTGATATTCAGGCGCCAAATGACATGTTGGAGCATGTTGGAGATAAAAAATAATATGTGCCCAAAACGTGATATTATGACGTTATAGGCCGTTCTGAATCATGTTTGAACTTTCTATCACTTTTGGTTCCGATAATTCTGCCGACCATATTTGTGTTATTCAGGCGCCAAATGACATGTTGGAGCAAGTTGGAGATAAAAAACAAAATGTGCCCAAAACGTGATATTATGACGTTATACGCCGTTCTGAGCCATGTTTGAACTTTCTATCACTTTTGGATCCGATAATTCTGTCGACCATATATGTGATATTCAGGGGCCAAATGTCATATTGGAGCATGTTGGAGATAAAAAACAAAATGTGCCTAAAACGTGTTATTATGACGTTATACGCCGTTCTGAGCCATGTTTGAACTTTCTATCACTTTTGGTTACGATAATTCTGCCGACCCTATTTATGATATTCAGGGGCCAAATGTCATATTGGAGCATGTTGGAGATAAAAAACAAAATGTGCCCAAAACGTGATATTATGACGTTATACGCCGTTCTGAGCCATGTTTGAACTTTCTATTACTTTTGGTTTCGATAATTCTGCTGACCATATTTGTGATATTCAGGCGCCAAATGACATGTTGGAGCATGTTGGAGATAAAAAACAAAATGTGCCCAAAACGTGATATTATGACGTTATACGCCGTTCTGAGCAATGTTTGAACTTTCTATCACTTTTGGTTCCGACAATTCTGCCGACCATATTTGTGATATTCAGGGGCCAAATGTCATATTGGAGCATGTTGGAGATAAAAAACAAAATGTGCCTAAAACGTGATATTATGACGTTATACGCCGTTCTGAGCCATGTTTGAACTTTCTATCACTTTTGGTTTCGATAATTCTGCTGACCATATTTGTGATATTCAGGCGCCAAATGACATGTTGGAGCATGTTGGAGATAAAAAACAAAATGTGCCCAAAACGTGATATTATGACGTTATACGCCGTTCTGAGCAATGTTTGAACTTTCGATCACTTTTGGTTCCGATAATTCTGTCGACCATATATGTGATATTCAGGGGCCAAATGTCATATTGGAGCATGTTGGAGATAAAAAACAAAATGTGCCTAAAACGTGTTATTATGACGTTATACGCCGTTCTGAGCCATGTTTGAACTTTCTATCACTTTTGGTTACGATAATTCTGCCGACCCTATTTGTGATATTCAGGGGCCAAATGTCATATTGGAGCATGTTGGAGATAAAAAACAAAATGTGTCCAAAACGTGATATTATGACGTTATACGCCGTTCTGAGCCATGTTTGAACTTTCTATCACTTTTGGTTCCGATAATTCTGCCGACCATATTTGTGATATTCAGGGGCCAAATGTCATATTGGAGCATGTTGGAGATAAAAAACAAAATGTGCCTAAAACGTGATATTATGACGTTATACGCCGTTCTGAGCCATGTTTGAACTTTCTATCACTTTTGGTTTCGATAATTCTGCTGACCATATTTGTGATATTCAGGCGCCAAATGACATGTTGGAGCATGTTGGAGATAAAAAACAAAATGTGCCCAAAACGTGATATTATGACGTTATACGCCGTTCTGAGCAATGTTTGAACTTTCGATCACTTTTGGTTCCGATAATTCTGTCGACCATATATGTGATATTCAGGGGCCAAATGTCATATTGGAGCATGTTGGAGATAAAAAACAAAATGTGCCTAAAACGTGTTATTATGACGTTATACGCCGTTCTGAGCCATGTTTGAACTTTCTATCACTTTTGGTTACGATAATTCTGCCGACCCTATTTGTGATATTCAGGGGCCAAATGTCATATTGGAGCATGTTGGAGATAAAAAACAAAATGTGTCCAAAACGTGATATTATGACGTTATACGCCGTTCTGAGCCATGTTTGAACTTTCTATCACTTTTGGTTCCGATAATTCTGCCGACCATATTTGTGATATTCAGGGGCCAAATGTCATATTGGAGCATGTTGGAGATAAAAAACAAAATGTGCCTAAAACGTGATATTATGACGTTATACTCCGTTCTGAGCCATGTTTGAGCTTTCTATCATTTTTGGTTCCGATAATTCTGTTGACCATATTTGTGTTATTCAGGCGCCAAATGACATGTTGGAGCATGTTGGAGATAAAAAACAAAATGTGCCCAAAACGTGATATTATGACGATATACGCCGTTCTGAGCCATGTTTGAACTTTCTATCACTTTTGGTTCCGATAATTCTGTTGACCATATTTGTTTTATTCAGGCGCCAAATGACATGTTGGAGCATGTTGGAGATAAAAAACAAAATGTGCCCAAAACGTGATATTATGACGTTACACGCCGTTCTGAGCCATGTTTGAACTTTCTATCACTTTTGGTTCCGATAATTCTGCTGACCATATTTGTGATATTCAGGCGCCAAATGTCATATTGGAGCATGTTGGAGATAAAAAACAAAATGTGCCTAAAACGTGATATTATGACGTTATACGCCGTTCTGAGCCATGTTTGAACTTTCTATCACTTTTGGTTTCGATAATTCTGCTGACCATATTTGTGATATTCAGGCGCCAAATGACATGTTGGAGCATGTTGGAGATAAAAAACAAAATGTGCCCAAAACGTGATATTATGACGTTATACGCCGTTCTGAGCAATGTTTGAACTTTCTATCACTTTTGGTTCCGATAATTCTGTCGACCATATATGTGATATTCAGGGGCCAAATGTCATATTGGAGCATGTTGGAGATAAAAAACAAAATGTGCCTAAAACGTGTTATTATGACGTTATACGCCGTTCTGAGCAATGTTTGAACTTTCTATCACTTTTGGTTACGATAATCCTGCCGACCCTATTTGTGATATTCAGGGGCCAAATGTCATATTGGAGCATGTTGGAGATAAAAAACAATATGTGCCCAAAACGTGATATTATGACGTTATACGCCGTTCTGAGCCATGTTTGAACTTTCTATCACTTTTGGTTCCGATAATTCTGCTGACCATATTTGTGATATTCAGGGGCCAAATGACATGTTGGAGCATGTTGGAGATAAAAAACAAAATGTGCCCAAAACGTGATATTATGACGTTATACGCCGTTCTGAGCCATGTTTGAACTTTCTATCACTTTCGGTTCCGATAATTCTGTCTACCATATATGTGACATTCAGGGGCCAAATGTCATATTGGAGCATGTTGGAGATAAAAAACAATATGTGCCCAAAACGTGATATTATGACGTTATACGCCGTTCTGAGCCATGTTTGAACTTTCTATCACTTTTGGTTCCGATAATTCTGCCGACCATATTTGTGTTATTCAGGCGCCAAATGACATGTTGGAGCAAGTTGGAGATAAAAAACAAAATGTGCCCAAAACGTGATATTATGACGTTATACGCCGTTCTGAGCCATGTTTGAACTTTCTATCACTTTTGGATCCGATAATTCTGTCGACCATATATGTGATATTCAGGGGCCAAATGTCATATTGGAGCATGTTGGAGATAAAAAACAAAATGTGCCTAAAACGTGTTATTATGACGTTATACGCCGTTCTGAGCCATGTTTGAACTTTCTATCACTTTTGGTTACGATAATTCTGCCGACCCTATTTATGATATTCAGGGGCCAAATGTCATATTGGAGCATGTTGGAGATAAAAAACAAAATGTGCCCAAAACGTGATATTATGACGTTATACGCCGTTCTGAGCCATGTTTGAACTTTCTATTACTTTTGGTTTCGATAATTCTGCTGACCATATTTGTGATATTCAGGCGCCAAATGACATGTTGGAGCATGTTGGAGATAAAAAACAAAATGTGCCCAAAACGTGATATTATGACGTTATACGCCGTTCTGAGCAATGTTTGAACTTTCTATCACTTTTGGTTCCGACAATTCTGCCGACCATATTTGTGATATTCAGGGGCCAAATGTCATATTGGAGCATGTTGGAGATAAAAAACAAAATGTGCCTAAAACGTGATATTATGACGTTATACGCCGTTCTGAGCCATGTTTGAACTTTCTATCACTTTTGGTTTCGATAATTCTGCTGACCATATTTGTGATATTCAGGCGCCAAATGACATGTTGGAGCATGTTGGAGATAAAAAACAAAATGTGCCCAAAACGTGATATTATGACGTTATACGCCGTTCTGAGCAATGTTTGAACTTTCGATCACTTTTGGTTCCGATAATTCTGTCGACCATATATG
This sequence comes from Onthophagus taurus, assembly GCF_036711975.1. NCBI lineage: Eukaryota > Metazoa > Arthropoda > Insecta > Coleoptera > Scarabaeidae > Onthophagus > Onthophagus taurus. The sequence continues at coordinate 10,095,148 of NC_091973.1, forward strand.
TGATATTCAGGGGCCAAATGTCATATTGGAGCATGTTGGAGATAAAAAACAAAATGTGCCTAAAACGTGTTATTATGACGTTATACGCCGTTCTGAGCCATGTTTGAACTTTCTATCACTTTTGGTTACGATAATTCTGCCGACCCTATTTGTGATATTCAGGGGCCAAATGTCATATTGGAGCATGTTGGAGATAAAAAACAAAATGTGTCCAAAACGTGATATTATGACGTTATACGCCGTTCTGAGCCATGTTTGAACTTTCTATCACTTTTGGTTCCGATAATTCTGCCGACCATATTTGTGATATTCAGGGGCCAAATGTCATATTGGAGCATGTTGGAGATAAAAAACAAAATGTGCCTAAAACGTGATATTATGACGTTATACGCCGTTCTGAGCCATGCTTGAACTTTCTATCACTTTTGGTTTCGATAATTCTGCTGACCATATTTGTGATATTCAGGCGCCAAATGACATGTTGGAGCATGTTGGAGATAAAAAACAAAATGTGCCCAAAACGTGATATTATGACGTTATACGCCGTTCTGAGCAATGTTTGAACTTTCGATCACTTTTGGTTCCGATAATTCTGTCGACCATATATGTGATATTCAGGGGCCAAATGTCATATTGGAGCATGTTGGAGATAAAAAACAAAATGTGCCTAAAACGTGTTATTATGACGTTATACGCCGTTCTGAGCCATGTTTGAACTTTCTATCACTTTTGGTTACGATAATTCTGCCGACCCTATTTGTGATATTCAGGGGCCAAATGTCATATTGGAGCATGTTGGAGATAAAAAACAAAATGTGTCCAAAACGTGATATTATGACGTTATACGCCGTTCTGAGCCATGTTTGAACTTTCTATCACTTTTGGTTCCGATAATTCTGCCGACCATATTTGTGATATTCAGGGGCCAAATGTCATATTGGAGCATGTTGGAGATAAAAAACAAAATGTGCCTAAAACGTGATATTATGACGTTATACTCCGTTCTGAGCCATGTTTGAGCTTTCTATCATTTTTGGTTCCGATAATTCTGTTGACCATATTTGTGTTATTCAGGCGCCAAATGACATGTTGGAGCATGTTGGAGATAAAAAACAAAATGTGCCCAAAACGTGATATTATGACGATATACGCCGTTCTGAGCCATGTTTGAACTTTCTATCACTTTTGGTTCCGATAATTCTGTTGACCATATTTGTTTTATTCAGGCGCCAAATGACATGTTGGAGCATGTTGGAGATAAAAAACAAAATGTGCCCAAAACGTGATATTATGACGTTACACGCCGTTCTGAGCCATGTTTGAACTTTCTATCACTTTTGGTTCCGATAATTCTGCTGACCATATTTGTGATATTCAGGCGCCAAATGTCATATTGGAGCATGTTGGAGATAAAAAACAAAATGTGCCTAAAACGTGATATTATGACGTTATACGCCGTTCTGAGCCATGTTTGAACTTTCTATCACTTTTGGTTTCGATAATTCTGCTGACCATATTTGTGATATTCAGGCGCCAAATGACATGTTGGAGCATGTTGGAGATAAAAAACAAAATGTGCCCAAAACGTGATATTATGACGTTATACGCCGTTCTGAGCAATGTTTGAACTTTCTATCACTTTTGGTTCCGATAATTCTGTCGACCATATATGTGATATTCAGGGGCCAAATGTCATATTGGAGCATGTTGGAGATAAAAAACAAAATGTGCCTAAAACGTGTTATTATGACGTTATACGCCGTTCTGAGCAATGTTTGAACTTTCTATCACTTTTGGTTACGATAATCCTGCCGACCCTATTTGTGATATTCAGGGGCCAAATGTCATATTGGAGCATGTTGGAGATAAAAAACAATATGTGCCCAAAACGTGATATTATGACGTTATACGCCGTTCTGAGCCATGTTTGAACTTTCTATCACTTTTGGTTCCGATAATTCTGCTGACCATATTTGTGATATTCAGGGGCCAAATGACATGTTGGAGCATGTTGGAGATAAAAAACAAAATGTGCCCAAAACGTGATATTATGACGTTATACGCCGTTCTGAGCCATGTTTGAACTTTCTATCACTTTCGGTTCCGATAATTCTGTCTACCATATATGTGACATTCAGGGGCCAAATGTCATATTGGAGCATGTTGGAGATAAAAAACAAAATGTGCCCAAAACGTGATATTATGACGTTATACGCCGTTCTGAGCCATGTTTGAACTTTCTATCACTTTTGGTTCCAATAATTCTGCTGACCATATTTGTGATATTCAGGCGCCAAATGACATGTTGGAGCAAGTTGGAGATAAAAAACAAAACGTGTCCAAAACGTGATATTATGACGTTATACGCCGTTCTGAGCCATGTTTGAACTTTCTATCACTTTTGGTTCCGATAATTCTGCCGACCATATTTGTGTTATTCAGGCGCCAAATGACATGTTGGAGCAAGTTGGAGATCAAAAACAAAATGTGCCCAAAACGTGATATTATGACGTTATACGCCGTTCTGAGCCATGTTTGAACTTTCTATCACTTTTGGATCCGATAATTCTGTCGACCATATATGTGATATTCAGGGGCCAAATGTCATATTGTACCATGTTGGAGATAAAAAACAAAATGTGCCTAAAACGTGATATGACGTTGTACGCCGTTCTGAGCCATGTTTGAACTTTCTATCACTTTTGGTTCCGATAATTCTGAAGACCATATTTGTGATATTCAGGGGCCAAATGTCATATTGGAGCATGTTGGAGATATAAAACAAAATGTGCCCAAAACGTGATATTATGACGTTATACGTCGTTCTGAGCCATGTTTGAACTTTCTATCATTTTTGGTTCCGATAATTCTGCTGACCATATTTGTGATTTTCAGGCGCCAAATGACATGTTGGAGCATGTTGGAGATAAAAAACAAAATGTGCCCAAAACGTGATATTATGACGTTATACGCCGTTCTGAGCCATGTTTGAACTATCTATCACTTTTGGTTCCGATAATTCTGTTGACCATATTTGTGTTATTCAGGCGCCAAATGACATGTTGGAGCATGTTGGAGATAAAAAACAAAATGTGCACAAAACGTGATATTATGACGTTATACGCCGTTCTGAGCCATGTTTAAACTTTCTATCACTTTTGGTTCCGATAATTCTGCTGACCATATTTGTGATATTCAGGCACCATATGTCATATTGGAGCATGTTGGAGATAAAAAACAAAATGTGCCTAAAACGTGATATTATGACGTTATACGCCGTTCTGAGCCATGTTTGAACTTTCTATCACTTTTGGTTCCGATAATTCTGCTGACCATATTTGTGATATTCAGGCGCCAAATGACATGTTGGAGCATGTTGGAGATAAAAAATAATATGTGCCCAAAACGTGATATTATGACGTTATAGGCCGTTCTGAACCATGTTTGAACTTTCTATCACTTTTGGTTCCGATAATTCTGCCGACCATATTTGTGTTATTCAGGCGCCAAATGACATGTTGGAGCAAGTTGGAGATAAAAAACAAAATGTGCCCAAAACGTGATATTATGACGTTATACGCCGTTCTGAGCAATGTTTGAACTTTCTATCACTTTTGGTTCCGATAATTCTGCTGACCATATTTGTGATATTCAGGGGCCAAATGACATGTTGGAGCATGTTGGAGATAAAAAACAAAATGTGCCCAAAACGTGATATTATGACGTTATACGCCGTTCTGAGCCATGTTTGAACTTTCTATCACTTTTAGTTCCGATAATTCTGTCTACCATATATGTGACATTCAGGGGCCAAATGTCATATTGGAGCATGTTGGAGATAAAAAACAAAATGTGCCCAAAACGTGATATTATGACGTTATACGCCGTTCTGAGCCATGTTTGAACTTTCTATCACTTTTGGTTCCGATAATTCTGCCGACCATATTTGTGTTATTCAGGCGCCAAATGACATGTTGGAGCAAGTTGGAGATAAAAAACAAAATGTGCCCAAAACGTGATATTATGACGTTATACGCCGTTCTGAGCCATGTTTGAACTTTCTATCACTTTTGGATCCGATAATTCTGTCGACCATATATGTGATATTCAGGGGCCAAATGACATGTTGGAGCAAGTTGGAGATAAAAAACAAAATGTGCCCAAAACGTGATATTATGACGTTATACGCCGTTCTGAGCCATGTTTGAACTTTCTATCACTTTTGGATCCGATAATTCTGTCGACCATATATGTGATATTCAGGGGCCAAATGTCATATTGTAGCATGTTGGAGATAAAAAACAAAATGTGCCTAAAACGTGATATGACGTTGTACGCCGTTCTGAGCCATGTTTGAACTTTCTATCACTTTTGGTTCCGATAATTCTGCTGACCATATTTGTGATATTCAGGCGCCATATGTCATATTGGAGCATGTTGGAGATAAAAAACAAAATGTGCCTAAAACGTGATATTATGACTTATACGCCGTTCTGAGCCATGTTTGAACTTTCTATCACTTTTGGTTCCGATAATTCTGCCGACCATATTTGTGTTATTCAGGCGCCAAATGACATGTTGGAGCATGTTGGAGATAAAAAACAAAATGTGCCCAAAACGTGATATTATGACGTTATACGCCGTTCTGAGCCATGTTTGAACTTTCTATCACTTTTGGTTCCGATAATTCTGCCGACCATATTTGTGTTATTCAGGCGCCAAATGACATGTTGGAGCAAGTTGGAGATAAAAAACAAAATGTGCCCAAAACGTGATATTATGACGTTATACGCCGTTCTGAGCCATGTTTGAACTTTCTATCACTTTTGGATCCGATAATTCTGTCGACCATATATGTGATATTCAGGGGCCAAATGACATGTTGGAGCAAGTTGGAGATAAAAAACAAAATGTGCCCAAAACGTGATATTATGACGTTATACGCCGTTCTGAGCCATGTTTGAACTTTCTATCACTTTTGGATCCGATAATTCTGTCGACCATATATGTGATATTCAGGGGCCAAATGTCATATTGTAGCATGTTGGAGATAAAAAACAAAATGTGCCTAAAACGTGATATGACGTTGTACGCCGTTCTGAGCCATGTTTGAACTTTCTATCACTTTTGGTTCCGATAATTCTGCTGACCATATTTGTGATATTCAGGCGCCATATGTCATATTGGAGCATGTTGGAGATAAAAAACAAAATGTGCCTAAAACGTGATATTATGACTTATACGCCGTTCTGAGCCATGTTTGAACTTTCTATCACTTTTGGTTCCGATAATTCTGCCGACCATATTTGTGTTATTCAGGCGCCAAATGACATGTTGGAGCATGTTGGAGATAAAAAACAAAATGTGCCCAAAACGTGATATTATGACGTTATACGCCGTTCTGAGCCATGTTTGAACTTTCTATCACTTTTGGTTCCGATAATTCTGTTGACCATATTTGTTTTATTCAGGCGCCAAATGACATGTTGGAGCATGTTGGAGATAAAAAACAAAATGTGCCCAAAACGTGATATTATGACGTTACACGCCGTTCTGAGCCATGTTTGAACTTTCTATCACTTTTGGTTCCGATAATTCTGCTGACCATATTTGTGATATTCAGGCGCCAAATGTCATATTGGAGCATGTTGGAGATAAAAAACAAAATGTGCCTAAAACGTGATATTATGACGTTATACGCCGTTCTGAGCCATGTTTGAACTTTCTATCACTTTTGGTTTCGATAATTCTGCTGACCATATTTGTGATATTCTGGCGCCAAATGACATGTTGGAGCAAGTTGGAGATAAAAAACAAAATGTGCCCAAAACGTGATATTATGACGTTATACGCCGTTCTGAGCCATGTTTGAACTTTCTATCACTTTTAGTTCCGATAATTCTGTCTACCATATATGTGACATTCAGGGGCCAAATGTCATATTGGAGCATGTTGGAGATAAAAAACAAAATGTGCCCAAAACGTGATATTATGACGTTATACGCCGTTCTGAGCCATGTTTGAACTTTCTATCACTTTTGGTTCCGATAATTCTGCTGACCATATTTGTGATATTCAGACGCCAAATGACATGTTGGAGCAAGTTGGAGATAAAAAACAAAACGTGTCCAAAACGTGATATTATGACGTTATACGCCGTTCTGAGCCATGTTTGAACTTTCTATCACTTTTGGTTCCGATAATTCTGCCGACCATATTTGTGTTATTCAGGCGCCAAATGACATGTTGGAGCAAGTTGGAGATAAAAAACAAAATGTGCCCAAAACGTGATATTATGACGTTATACGCCGTTCTGAGCCATGTTTGAACTTTCTATCACTTTTGTATCCGATAATTCTGTCGACCATCTATGTGATATTCAGGGGCCAAATGTCATATTGTAGCATGTTGGAGATAAAAAACAAAATGTGCCTAAAACGTGATATGACGTTGTACGCCGTTCTGAGCCATGTTTGAACTTTCTATCACTTTCGGTTCCGATAATTCTGTCTACCATATATGTGACATTCAGGGGCCAAATGTCATATTGGAGCATGTTGGAGATAAAAAACAAAATGTGCCCAAAACGTGATATTATGACGTTATACGCCGTTCTGAGCCATGTTTGAACTTTCTATCACTTTTGGTTCCGATAATTCTGCTGACCATATTTGTGATATTCAGGCGCCAAATGACATGTTGGAGCAAGTTGGAGATAAAAAACAAAATGTGCCCAAAACGTGATATTATGACGTTATACGCCGTTCTGAGCCATGTTTGAACTTTCTATCACTTTTAGTTCCGATAATTCTGTCTACCATATATGTGACATTCAGGGGCCAAATGTCATATTGGAGCATGTTGGAGATAAAAAACAAAATGTGCCCAAAACGTGATATTATGACGTTATACGCCGTTCTGAGCCATGTTTGAACTTTCTATCACTTTTGGATCCGATAATTCTGTCGACCATCTATGTGATATTCAGGGGCCAAATGTCATATTGTAGCATGTTGGAGATAAAAAACAAAATGTGCCTAAAACGTGATATGACGTTGTACGCCGTTCTGAGCCATGTTTGAACTTTCTATCACTTTCGGTTCCGATAATTCTGTCTACCATATATGTGACATTCAGGGGCCAAATGTCATATTGGAGCATGTTGGAGATAAAAAACAAAATGTGCCCAAAACGTGATATTATGACGTTATACGCCGTTCTGAGCCATGTTTGAACTATCTATCACTTTTGGTTCCGATAATTCTGTTGACCATATTTGTGTTATTCAGGCGCCAAATGACATGTTGGAGCATGTTGGAGATAAAAAACAAAATGTGCACAAAACGTGATATTATGACGTTATACGCCGTTCTGAGCCATGTTTAAACTTTCTATCACTTTTGGTTCCGATAATTCTGCTGACCATATTTGTGATATTCAGGCGCCATATGTCATATTGGAGCATGTTGGAGATAAAAAACAAAATGTGCCTAAAACGTGATATTATGACGTTATACGCCGTTCTGAGCCATGTTTGAACTTTCTATCACTTTTGGTTCCGATAATTCTGCTGACCATATTTGTGATATTCAGGCGCCAAATGACATGTTGGAGCATGTTGGAGATAAAAAATAATATGTGCCCAAAACGTGATATTATGACGTTATAGGCCGTTCTGAGCCATGTTTGAACTTTCTATCACTTTTGGTTCCGATAATTCTGCCGACCATATTTGTGTTATTCAGGCGCCAAATGACATGTTGGAGCAAGTTGGAGATAAAAAACAAAATGTGCCCAAAACGTGATATTATGACGTTATACGCCGTTCTGAGCCATGTTTGAACTTTCTATCACTTTTGGATCCGATAATTCTGTCGACCATATATGTGATATTCAGGGGCCAAATGTCATATTGGAGCATGTTGGAGATAAAAAACAAAATGTGCCTAAAACGTGTTATTATGACGTTATACGCCGTTCTGAGCCATGTTTGAACTTTCTATCACTTTTGGTTACGATAATTCTGCCGACCCTATTTGTGATATTCAGGGGCCAAATGTCATATTGGAGCATGTTGGAGATAAAAAACAAAATGTGCCCAAAACGTGATATTATGACGTTATACGCCGTTCTGAGCCATGTTTGAACTTTCTATCACTTTTGGTTCCGATAATTCTGCTGACCATATTTGTGATATTCAGGGGCCAAATGACATGTTGGAGCATGTTGGAGATAAAAAACAAAATGTGCCCAAAACGTGATATTATGACGTTATACGCCGTTCTGAGCCATGTTTGAACTTTCTATCACTTTTAGTTCCGATAATTCTGTCTACCATATATGTGACATTCAGGGGCCAAATGTCATATTGGAGCATGTTGGAGATAAAAAACAAAATGTGCCCAAAACGTGATATTATGACGTTATACGCCGTTCTGAGCCATGTTTGAACTTTCTATCACTTTTGGTTCCGATAATTCTGCCGACCATATTTGTGTTATTCAGGCGCCAAATGACATGTTGGAGCAAGTTGGAGATAAAAAACAAAATGTGCCCAAAACGTGATATTATGACGTTATACGCCGTTCTGAGCCATGTTTGAACTTTCTATCACTTTTGGATCCGATAATTCTGTCGACCGTATATGTGATATTCAGGGGCCAAATGACATGTTGGAGCAAGTTGGAGATAAAAAACAAAATGTGCCCAAAACGTGATATTATGACGTTATACGCCGTTCTGAGCCATGTTTGAACTTTCTATCACTTTTGGATCCGATAATTCTGTCGACCATATATGTGATATTCAGGGGCCAAATGTCATATTGTAGCATGTTGGAGATAAAAAACAAAATGTGCCTAAAACGTGATATGACGTTGTACGCCGTTCTGAGCCATGTTTGAACTTTCTATCACTTTTGGTTCCGATAATTCTGCCGACCATATTTGTGTTATTCAGGCGCCAAATGACATGTTGGAGCAAGTTGGAGATAAAAAACAAAATGTGCCCAAAACGTGATATTATGACGTTATACGCCGTTCTGAGCCATGTTTGAACTTTCTATCACTTTTGGATCCGATAATTCTGTCGACCATATATGTGATATTCAGGGGCCAAATGACATGTTGGAGCAAGTTGGAGATAAAAAACAAAATGTGCCCAAAACGTGATATTATGACGTTATACGCCGTTCTGAGCCATGTTTGAACTTTCTATCACTTTTGGATCCGATAATTCTGTCGACCATATATGTGATATTCAGGGGCCAAATGTCATATTGGAGCATGTTGGAGATAAAAAACAAAATGTGCCTAAAACGTGATATTATGACGTTATACGCCGTTCTGAGCCATGTTTGAACTTTCTATCACTTTTGGTTCCGATAATTCTGCCGACCATATTTGTGTTATTCAGGCGCCAAATGACATGTTGGAGCATGTTGGAGATAAAAAACAAAATGTGCCCAAAACGTGATATTATGACGTTATACGCCGTTCTGAGCCATGTTTGAACTTTCTATCACTTTTGGTTCCGATAATTCTGTTGACCATATTTGTTTTATTCAGGCGCCAAATGACATGTTGGAGCATGTTGGAGATAAAAAACAAAATGTGCCCAAAACGTGATATTATGACGTTACACGCCGTTCTGAGCCATGTTTGAACTTTCTATCACTTTTGGTTCCGATAATTCTGCTGACCATATTTGTGATATTCAGGCGCCAAATGTCATATTGGAGCATGTTGGAGATAAAAAACAAAATGTGCCTAAAACGTGATATTATGACGTTATACGCCGTTCTGAGCCATGTTTGAACTTTCTATCACTTTTGGTTTCGATAATTCTGCTGACCATATTTGTGATATTCAGGCGCCAAATGACATGTTGGAGCAAGTTGGAGATAAAAAACAAAATGTGCCCAAAACGTGATATTATGACGTTATACGCCGTTCTGAGCCATGTTTGAACTTTCTATCACTTTTGGATCCGATAATTCTGTCGACCATATATGTGATATTCAGGGGCCAAATGTCATATTGTAGCATGTTGGAGATAAAAAACAAAATGTGCCTAAAACGTGATATGACGTTGTACGCCGTTCTGAGCCATGTTTGAACTATCTATCACTTTTGGTTCCGATAATTCTGTTGACCATATTTGTGTTATTCAGGCGCCAAATGACATGTTGGAGCATGTTGGAGATAAAAAACAAAATGTGCACAAAACGTGATATTATGACGTTATACGCCGTTCTGAGCCATGTTTAAACTTTCTATCACTTTTGGTTCCGATAATTCTGCTGACCATATTTGTGATATTCAGGCGCCAAATGACATGTTGGAGCATGTTGGAGACAAAAAATAATATGTGCCCAAAACGTGATATTATGACGTTATAGGCCGTTCTGAGCCATGTTTGAACTTTCTATCACTTTTGGTTCCGATAATTCTGGCGACCATATTTGTGTTATTCAGGCGCCAAATGACATGTTGGAGCATGTTGGAGATAAAAAACAAAATGTGCCCAAAACGTGATATTATGACGTTATAGGCCGTTCTGAGCCATGTTTGAACTTTCTATCACTTTTGGTTCCGATAATTCTGCCGACCATATTTGTGTTATTCAGGCGCCAAATGACATGTTGGAGCATGTTGGAGATAAAAAACAAAATGTGCCCAAAACGTGATATTATGACGTTATACGCCGTTCTGAGCCATGTTTGAACTTTCTATCACTTTTGGTTCCGATAATTCTGTTGACCATATTTGTTTTATTCAGGCGCCAAATGACATGTTGGAGCATGTTGGAGATAAAAAACAAAATGTGCCCAAAACGTGATATTATGACGTTACACGCCGTTCTGAGCCATGTTTGAACTTTCTATCACTTTTGGTTCCGATAATTCTGCTGACCATATTTGTGATATTCAGGCGCCAAATGTCATATTGGAGCATGTTGGAGATAAAAAACAAAATGTGCCTAAAACGTGATATTATGACGTTATACGCCGTTCTGAGCCATGTTTGAACTTTCTATCACTTTTGGTTCCGATAATTCTGTTGACCATATTTGTTTTATTCAGGCGCCAAATGACATGTTGGAGCATGTTGGAGATAAAAAACAAAATGTGCCCAAAACGTGATATTATGACGTTACACGCCGTTCTGAGCCATGTTTGAACTTTCTATCACTTTTGGTTCCGATAATTCTGCTGACCATATTTGTGATATTCAGGCGCCAAATGTCATATTGGAGCATGTTGGAGATAAAAAACAAAATGTGCCCAAAACGTGATATTATGACGTTATAGGCCCTTCTGAGCCATGTTTGAACTTTCTATCACTTTTGGTTCCGATAATTCTGCCGACCATATTTGTGTTATTCAGGCGCCAAATGACATGTTGGAGCAAGTTGGAGATAAAAAACAAAATGTGCCCAAAACGTGATATTATGACGTTATACGCCGTTCTGAGCCATGTTTGAACTTTCTATCACTTTTGGATCCGATAATTCTGCTGACCATATTTGTGATATTCAGGCGCCAAATGACATGTTGGAGCATGTTGGAGATAAAAAACAAAATGTGCCCAAAACGTGATATTATGACGTTATACGCCGTTCTGAGCAATGTTTGAACTTTCTATCACTTTTGGTTCCGATAATTCTGTCGACCATATATGTGATATTCAGGGGCCAAATGTCATATTGGAGCATGTTGGAGATAAAAAACAAAATGTGCCTAAAACGTGTTATTATGACGTTATACGCCGTTCTGAGCCATGTTTGAACTTTCTATCACTTTTGGTTACGATAATTCTGCCGACCCTATTTGTGATATTCAGGGGCCAAATGTCATATTGGAGCATGTCGGAGATAAAAAACAAAATGTGCCCAAAACGTGATATTATGACGTTATACGCCGTTCTGAGCCATGTTTGAACTTTCTATCACTTTTGGTTCCGATAATTCTGCTGACCATATTTGTGATATTCAGGCGCCAAATGACATGTTGGAGCATGTTGGAGATAAAAAACAAAATGTGCCCAAAACGTGATATTATGACGTTATACGCCGTTCTGAGCCATGTTTGAACTTTCTATCACTTTTGGTTCCGATAATTCTGCCGACCATATTTGTGTTATTCAGGCGCCAAATGACATGTTGGAGCAAGTTGGAGATAAAAAACAAAATGTGCCCAAAACGTGATATTATGACGTTATACGCCGTTCTGAGCCATGTTTGAACTTTCTATCACTTTTGGTTCCGATAATTCTGCCGACCATATTTGTGTTATTCAGGCGCCAAATGACATGTTGGAGCAAGTTGGAGATAAAAAACAAAATGTGCCCAAAACGTGATATTATGACGTTATACGCCGTTCTGAGCCATGTTTGAACTTTCTATCACTTTTGGATCCGATAATTCTGTCGACCATATATGTGATATTCAGGGGCCAAATGTCATATTGTAGCATGTTGGAGATAAAAAACAAAATGTGCCTAAAACGTGATATGACGTTGTACGCCGTTCTGAGCCATGTTTGAACTTTCTATCACTTTTGGTTCCGATAATTCTGCCGACCATATTTGTGATATTCAGGGGCCAAATGTCATATTGGAGCATGTTGGAGATAAAAAACAAAATGTGCCCAAAACGTGATATTATGACGTTATACGTCGTTCTGAGCCATGTTTGAACTTTCTATCATTTTTGGTTCCGATAATTCTGCTGACCATATTTGTGATTTTCAGGCGCCAAATGACATGTTGGAGCATGTTGGAGATAAAAAACAAAATGTGCCCAAAACGTGATATTATGACGTTATACGCCGTTCTGAGCCATGTTTGAACTATCTATCACTTTTGGTTCCGATAATTCTGTTGACCATATTTGTGTTATTCAGGCGCCAAATGACATGTTGGAGCATGTTGGAGATAAAAAACAAAATGTGCACAAAACGTGATATTATGACGTTATACGCCGTTCTGAGCCATGTTTAAACTTTCTATCACCTTTGGTTCCGATAATTCTGCTAACCATATTTGTGATATTCAGGCGCCATATGTCATATTGGAGCATGTTGGAGATAAAAAACAAAATGTGCCTAAAACGTGATATTATGACGTTATACGCCGTTCTGAGCCATGTTTGAACTTTCTATCACTTTTGGTTCCGATAATTCTGCTGACCATATTTGTGATATTCAGGCGCCAAATGACATGTTGGAGCATGTTGGAGATAAAAAATAATATGTGCCCAAAACGTGATATTATGACGTTATAGGCCGTTCTGAGCCATGTTTGAACTTTCTATCACTTTTGGTTCCGATAATTCTGCCGACCATATTTGTGTTATTCAGGCGCCAAATGACATGTTGGAGCAAGTTGGAGATAAAAAACAAAATGTGCCCAAAACGTGATATTATGACGTTATACGCCGTTCTGAGCCATGTTTGAACTTTCTATCACTTTTGGATCCGATAATTCTGTCGACCATATATGTGATATTCAGGGGCCAAATGACATGTTGGAGCAAGTTGGAGATAAAAAACAAAATGTGCCCAAAACGTGATATTATGACGTTATACGCCGTTCTGAGCCATGTTTGAACTTTCTATCACTTTTGGATCCGATAATTCTGTCGACCATATATGTGATATTCAGGGGCCAAATGTCATATTGTAGCATGTTGGAGATAAAAAACAAAATGTGCCTAAAACGTGATATGACGTTGTACGCCGTTCGGAGCCATGTTTGAACTTTCTATCACTTTTGGTTCCGATAATTCTGCTGACCATATTTGTGATATTCAGGCGCCATATGTCATATTGGAGCATGTTGGAGATAAAAAACAAAATGTGCCTAAAACGTGATATTATGACGTTATACGCCGTTCTGAGCCATGTTTGAACTTTCTATCACTTTTGTTTCCGATAATTCTGCTGACCATATTTGTGATATTCAGGCGCCAAATGACATGTTGGAGCATGTTGGAGATAAAAAATAATATGTGCCCAAAACGTGATATTATGACGTTATAGGCCGTTCTGAGCCATGTTTGAACTTTCTATCACTTTTGGTTCCGATAATTCTGCCGACCATATTTGTGTTATTCAGGCGCCAAATGACATGTTGGAGCATGTTGGAGATAAAAAACAAAATGTGCCCAAAACGTGATATTATGACGTTATACGCCGTTCTGAGCCATGTTTGAACTTTCTATCACTTTTGGTTCCGATAATTCTGCCGACCATATTTGTGTTATTCAGGCGCCAAATGACATGTTGGAGCAAGTTGGAGATAAAAAACAAAATGTGCCCAAAACGTGATATTATGACGTTATACGCCGTTCTGAGCCATGTTTGAACTTTCTATCACTTTTGGATCCGATAATTCTGTCGACCATATATGTGATATTCAGGGGCCAAATGACATGTTGGAGCAAGTTGGAGATAAAAAACAAAATGTGCCCAAAACGTGATATTATGACGTTATACGCCGTTCTGAGCCATGTTTGAACTTTCTATCACTTTTGGATCCGATAATTCTGTCGACCATATATGTGATATTCAGGGGCCAAATGTCATATTGTAGCATGTTGGAGATAAAAAACAAAATGTGCCTAAAACGTGATATGACGTTGTACGCCGTTCGGAGCCATGTTTGAACTTTCTATCACTTTTGGTTCCGATAATTCTGCTGACCATATTTGTGATATTCAGGCGCCATATGTCATATTGGAGCATGTTGGAGATAAAAAACAAAATGTGCCTAAAACGTGATATTATGACGTTATACGCCGTTCTGAGCCATGTTTGAACTTTCTATCACTTTTGTTTCCGATAATTCTGCTGACCATATTTGTGATATTCAGGCGCCAAATGACATGTTGGAGCATGTTGGAGATAAAAAATAATATGTGCCCAAAACGTGATATTATGACGTTATAGGCCGTTCTGAGCCATGTTTGAACTTTCTATCACTTTTGGTTCCGATAATTCTGCCGACCATATTTGTGTTATTCAGGCGCCAAATGACATGTTGGAGCATGTTGGAGATAAAAAACAAAATGTGCCCAAAACGTGATATTATGACGTTATACGCCGTTCTGAGCCATGTTTGAACTTTCTATCACTTTTGGTTCCGATAATTCTGTTGACCATATTTGTTTTATTCAGGCGCCAAATGACATGTTGGAGTATGTTGGAGATAAAAAACAAAATGTGCCCAAAACGTGATATTATGACGTTACACGCCGTTCTGAGCCATGTTTGAACTTTCTATCACTTTTGGTTCCGATAATTCTGCTGACCATATTTGTGATATTCAGGCGCCAAATGTCATATTGGAGCATGTTGGAGATAAAAAACAAAATGTGCCTAAAACGTGATATTATGACGTTATACGCCGTTCTGAGCCATGTTTGAACTTTCTATCACTTTTGGTTTCGATAATTCTGCTGACCATATTTGTGATATTCAGGCGCCAAATGACATGTTGGAGCATGTTGGAGATAAAAAACAAAATGTGCCCAAAACGTGATATTATGACGTTATACGCCGTTCTGAGCAATGTTTGAACTTTCTATCACTTTTGGTTCCGATAATTCTGTCGACCATATATGTGATATTCAGGGGCCAAATGTCATATTGGAGCATGTTGGAGATAAAAAACAAAATGTGCCTAAAACGTGTTATTATGACGTTATACGCCGTTCTGAGCCATGTTTGAACTTTCTATCACTTTTGGTTACGATAATTCTGCCGACCCTATTTGTGATATTCAGGGGCCAAATGTCATATTGGAGCATGTTGGAGATAAAAAACAAAATGTGCCCAAAACGTGATATTATGACGTTATACGCCGTTCTGAGCCATGTTTGAACTTTCTATCACTTTTGGTTCCGATAATTCTGCTGACCATATTTGTGATATTCAGGCGCCAAATGACATGTTGGAGCATGTTGGAGATAAAAAATAAAATGTGCCCAAAACGTGATATTATGACGTTATACGCCGTTCTGAGCCATGTTTGAACTTTCTACCACTTTTGGTTCCGATAATTCTGTTGACCATATTTGTGTTATTCAGGCGCCAAATGACATGTTGGAGCATGTTGGAGATAAAAAACAAAATGTGTCCAAAACGTGATATTATGACGTTATACGCCGTTCTGAGCCATGTTTGAACTTTCTATCACTTTTGGTTCCGATAATTCTGCCGACCATATTTGTGTTATTCAGGCGCCAAATGACATGTTGGAGCAAGTTGGAGATAAAAAACAAAATGTGCCCAAAACGTGATATTATGACGTTATACGCCGTTCTGAGCCATGTTTGAACTTTCTATCACTTTTGGATCCGATAATTCTGTCGACCATATATGTGATGTTCAGGGGCCAAATGTCATATTGTAGCATGTTGGAGATAAAAAACAAAATGTGCCTAAAACGTGATATGACGTTGTACGCCGTTCTGAGCCATGTTTGAACTTTCTATCACTTTTGGTTCCGATAATTCTGTCTACCATGTATGTGACATTCAGGGGCCAAATGTCATATTGGAGCATGTTGGAGATAAAAAACAAAATGTGCCCAAAAGGTGATATTATGACGTTATACGCCGTTCTGAGCCATGTTTGAACTTTCTATCACTTTTGGTTCCGATAATTCTGCTGACCATATTTGTGATATTCAGGCGCCAAATGACATGTTGGAGCAAGTTGGAGATAAAAAACAAAATGTGCACAAAACGTGATATTATGACGTTATACGCCGTTCTGAGCCATGTTTAAACTTTCTATCACTTTTGGTTCCGATAATTCTGTTGACCATATTTGTGTTATTCAGGCGCCAAATGACATGTTGGAGCATGTTGGAGATATAAAACAAAATGTGCACAAAACGTGATATTATGACGTTATACGCCGTTCTGAGCCATGTTTAAACTTTCTATCACTTTTGGTTCCGATAATTCTGCTGACCATATTTGCGATATTCAGGCGCCAAATGACATGTTGGAGCATGTTGGAGATAAAAAACAAAATGTGCCCAAAACGTGATATTATGACGTTATACACCGTTCTGAGCCATGTTTGAACTTTCTATCACTTTTAGTTCCGATAATTCTGTCTACCATATATGTGACATTCAGGGGCCAAATGTCATATTGGAGCATGTTGGAGATAAAAAACAAAATGTGCCCAAAACGTGATATTATGACGTTATACGCCGTTCTGAGCCATGTTTGAATTTTCTATCACTTTTGGTTCCGATAATTTTGCTGACCATATTTGTGATATTCAGGCTCCAAATGACATGTTGGAGCAAGTTGGAGATAAAAAACAAAACGTGTCCAAAACGTGATATTATGACGTTATACGCCGTTCTGAGCCATGTTTAAACTTTCTATCACTTTTGGTTCCGATAATTCTGCTGACCATATTTGTGATATTCAGGCGCCAAATGACATGTTGGAGCATGTTGGAGATAAAAAATAATATGTGCCCAAAACGTGATATTATGACGTTATACGCCGTTCTGAGCCATGTTTGAACTTTCTATCACTTTTGGTTCCGATAATTCTGCTGACCATATTTGTGATATTCAGGCGCCAAATGACATGTTGGAGCATGTTGGAGATAAAAAATAATATGTGCCCAAAACGTGATATTATGACGTTATACGCCGTTCTGAGCCATGTTTGAACTTTCTACCACTTTTGGTTCCGATAATTCTGTTGACCATATTTGTGTTATTCAGGCGCCAAATGACATGTTGGAGCATGTTGGAGATAAAAAACAAAATGTGCCCAAAACGTGATATTATGACGTTATACGCCGTTCTGAGCCATGTTTGAACTTTCTATCACTTTTAGTTCCGATAATTCTGTCTACCATATATGTGACATTCAGGGGCCAAATGTCATATTGGAGCATGTTGGAGATAAAAAACAAAATGTGCCCAAAACGTGATATTATGACGTTATACGCCGTTCTGAGCCATGTTTGAACTTTCTATCACTTTTAGTTCCGATAATTCTGTCTACCATATATGTGACATTCAGGGGCCAAATGTCATATTGGAGCATGTTGGAGATAAAAAACAAAATGTGCCCAAAACGTGATATTATGACGTTATACGCCGTTCTGAGCCATGTTTGAATTTTCTATCACTTTTGGTTCCGATAATTTTGCTGACCATATTTGTGATATTCAGGCTCCAAATGACATGTTGGAGCAAGTTGGAGATAAAAAACAAAACGTGTCCAAAACGTGATATTATGACGTTATACGCCGTTCTGAGCCATGTTTGAACTTTCTATCACTTTTGGTTCCGATAATTCTGCCGACCATATTTGTGATATTCAGGCGTCAAATGTCATATTGGAGCATGTTGGAGATAAAAAACAAAATGTGCCCAAAACGTGATATTATGACGTTATACGCCGTTCTGAGCCATGTTTGAACTTTCTATCACTTTTAGTTCCGATAATTCTGTCTACCATATATGTGACATTCAGGGGCCAAATGTCATATTGGAGCATGTTGGAGATAAAAAACAAAATGTGCCCAAAACGTGATATTATGACGTTATACGCCGTTCTGAGCCATGTTTGAACTTTCTATCACTTTTGGTTCCGATAATTCTGCTGACCATATATGTGATATTCAGGCGCCAAATGACATGTTGGAGCAAGTTGGAGATAAAAAACAAAATGTGTCCAAAACGTGATATTATGACGTTATACGCCGTTCTGAGCCATATTTGAACTTTCTATCACTTTTGGTTCCGATAATTCTGTTGACCATATTTATGTTATTCAGGCGCCAAATGACATGTTGGAGCATGTTGGAGATAAAAAACAAAATGTGCCCAAAACGTGATATTATGACGTTATACGCCGTTCTGAGCCATGTTTGAACTTTCTATCACTTTTGGTTCCTATAATTCTGCCGACCATATTTGTGTTATTCAGGCGCCAAATGACATGTTGGAGCAAGTTGGAGATAAAAAACAAAATGTGCCTAAAACGTGATATGACGTTGTACGCCGTTCTGAGCCATGTTTGAACTTTCTATCACTTTTGGTTCCGATAATTCTGCCGACCATATTTGTGATATTCAGGGGCCAAATGTCATATTGGAGCATGTTGGAGATAAAAATCAAAATGTGCCCAAAACGTGATATTATGACGTTATACGTCGTTCTGAGCCATGTTTGAACTTTCTATCATTTTTGGTTCCGATAATTCTGCTGACCATATTTGTGATATTCAGGCGCCAAATGACATGTTGGAGCATGTTGGAGATAAAAAACAAAATGTGCCCAAAACGTGATATTATGACGTTATACGCCGTTCTGAGCCATGTTTGAACTATCTATCACTTTTGGTTCCGATAATTCTGTTGACCATATTTGTGTTATTCAGGCGCCAAATGACATGTTGGAGCATGTTGGAGATAAAAAACAAAATGTGCACAAAACGTGATATTATGACGTTATACGCCGTTCTGAGCCATGTTTAAACTTTCTATCACTTTTGGTTCCGATAATTCTGCTGACCATATTTGTGATATTCAGGCGCCAAATGTCATATTGGAGCATGTTGGAGATAAAAAACAAAATGTGCCTAAAACGTGATATTATGACGTTATGCGCCGTTCTGAGCCATGTTTGAACTTTCTATCACTTTTGGTTCCGATAATTCTGCTGACCATATTTGTGATATTCAGGCGCCAAATGACATGTTGGAGCATGTTGGAGATAAAAAATAATATGTGCCCAAAACGTGATATTATGACGTTATACGCCATTCTGAGCCATGTTTGAACTTTCTACCACTTTTGGTTCCGATAATTCTGCCGACCATATTTGTGTTATTCAGGCGCCAAATGACATGTTGGAGCATGTTGGAGATAAAAAACAAAATGTGCCCAAAACGTGATATTATGACGTTATACGCCGTTCTGAGCCATGTTTGAACTTTCTATCACTTTTAGTTCCGATAATTCTGTCTACCATATATGTGACATTCAGGGGCCAAATGTCATATTGGAGCATGTTGGAGATAAAAAACAAAATGTGCCCAAAACGTGATATTATGACGTTATACGCCGTTCTGAGCCATGTTTGAACTTTCTATCACTTTTAGTTCCGATAATTCTGTCTACCATATATGTGACATTCAGGGGCCAAATGTCATATTGGAGCATGTTGGAGATAAAAAACAAAATGTGCCCAAAACGTGATATTATGACGTTATACGCCGTTCTGAGCCATGTTTGAATTTTCTATCACTTTTGGTTCCGATAATTTTGCTGACCATATTTGTGATATTCAGGCTCCAAATGACATGTTGGAGCAAGTTGGAGATAAAAAACAAAACGTGTCCAAAACGTGATATTATGACGTTATACGCCGTTCTGAGCCATGTTTGAACTTTCTATCACTTTTGGTTCCGATAATTCTGCCGACCATATTTGTGATATTCAGGCGTCAAATGTCATATTGGAGCATGTTGGAGATAAAAAACAAAATGTGCCCAAAACGTGATATTATGACGTTATACGCCGTTCTGAGCCATGTTTGAACTTTCTATCACTTTTAGTTCCGATAATTCTGTCTACCATATATGTGACATTCAGGGGCCAAATGTCATATTGGAGCATGTTGGAGATAAAAAACAAAATGTGCCCAAAACGTGATATTATGACGTTATACGCCGTTCTGAGCCATGTCTGAACTTTCTATCACTTTTGGTTCCGATAATTCTGCTGACCATATATGTGATATTCAGGCGCCAAATGACATGTTGGAGCAAGTTGGAGATAAAAAACAAAATGTGTCCAAAACGTGATATTATGACGTTATACGCCGTTCTGAGCCATATTTGAACTTTCTATCACTTTTGGTTCCGATAATTGTGTTGACCATATTTATGTTATTCAGGCGCCAAATGACATGTTGGAGCATGTTGGAGATAAAAAACAAAATGTGCCCAAAACGTGATATTATGACGTTATACGCCGTTCTGAGCCATGTTTGAACTTTCTATCACTTTTGGTTCCTATAATTCTGCCGACCATATTTGTGTTATTCAGGCGCCAAATGACATGTTGGAGCAAGTTGGAGATAAAAAACAAAATGTGCCTAAAACGTGATATGACGTTGTACGCCGTTCTGAGCCATGTTTGAACTTTCTATCACTTTTGGTTCCGATAATTCTGCCGACCATATTTGTGATATTCAGGGGCCAAATGTCATATTGGAGCATGTTGGAGATAAAAATCAAAATGTGCCCAAAACGTGATATTATGACGTTATACGTCGTTCTGAGCCATGTTTGAACTTTCTATCATTTTTGGTTCCGATAATTCTGCTGACCATATTTGTGATATTCAGGCGCCAAATGACATGTTGGAGCATGTTGGAGATAAAAAACAAAATGTGCCCAAAACGTGATATTATGACGTTATACGCCGTTCTGAGCCATGTTTGAACTATCTATCACTTTTGGTTCCGATAATTCTGTTGACCATATTTGTGTTATTCAGGCGCCAAATGACATGTTGGAGCATGTTGGAGATAAAAAACAAAATGTGCACAAAACGTGATATTATGACGTTATACGCCGTTCTGAGCCATGTTTAAACTTTCTATCACTTTTGGTTCCGATAATTCTGCTGACCATATTTGTGATATTCAGGCGCCAAATGTCATATTGGAGCATGTTGGAGATAAAAAACAAAATGTGCCTAAAACGTGATATTATGACGTTATGCGCCGTTCTGAGCCATGTTTGAACTTTCTATCACTTTTGGTTCCGATAATTCTGCTGACCATATTTGTGATATTCAGGCGCCAAATGACATGTTGGAGCATGTTGGAGATAAAAAATAATATGTGCCCAAAACGTGATATTATGACGTTATACGCCATTCTGAGCCATGTTTGAACTTTCTACCACTTTTGGTTCCGATAATTCTGTTGACCATATTTGTGTTATTCAGGCGCCAAATGACATGTTGGAGCATGTTGGAGATAAAAAACAAAATGTGCACAAAACGTGATATTATGACGTTATACGGCGTTCTGAGCCATGTTTAAACTTTCTATCACTTTTGGTTCCGATAATTCTGCTGACCATATTTGTGATATTCAGGCGCCAAATGTCATATTGGAGCATGTTGGAGATAAAAAACAAAATGTGCCTAAAACGTGATATTATGACGTTATACGCCGTTCTGAGCCATGTTTGAACTTTCTATCACTTTTGGTTCCGATAATTTTGCTGACCATATTTGTGATATTCAGGCTCCAAATGACATGTTGGAGCAAGTTGGAGATAAAAAACAAAACGTGTCCAAAACGTGATATTATGACGTTATACGCCGTTCTGAGCCATGTTTGAACTTTCTATCACTTTTGGTTCCGATAATTCTGCCGACCATATTTGTGATATTCAGGCGTCAAATGTCATATTGGAGCATGTTGGAGATAAAAAACAAAATGTGCCCAAAACGTGATATTATGACGTTATACGCCGTTCTGAGCCATGTTTGAACTTTCTATCACTTTTAGTTCCGATAATTCTGTCTACCATATATGTGACATTCAGGGGCCAAATGTCATATTGGAGCATGTTGGAGATAAAAAACAAAATGTGCCCAAAACGTGATATTATGACGTTATACGCCGTTCTGAGCCATGTTTGAACTTTCTATCACTTTTGGTTCCGATAATTCTGCTGACCATATATGTGATATTCAGGCGCCAAATGACATGTTGGAGCAAGTTGGAGATAAAAAACAAAATGTGTCCAAAACGTGATATTATGACGTTATACGCCGTTCTGAGCCATATTTGAACTTTCTATCACTTTTGGTTCCGATAATTCTGTTGACCATATCTGTGTTATTCAGGCGCCAAATGACATGTTGGAGCATGTTGGAGATAAAAAACAAAATGTGCCCAAAACGTGATATTATGACGTTATACGCCGTTCTGAGCCATGTTTGAACTTTCTATCACTTTTGGTTCCGATAATTCTGCCGACCATATTTGTGATATTCAGGCGCCAAATGACATGTTGGAGCATGTTGGAGATAAAAAATAATATGTGCCCAAAACGTGATATTATGACGTTATACGCCGTTCTGAGCCATGTTTGAACTTTCTACCACTTTTGGTTCCGATAATTCTGTTGACCATATTTGTGTTATTCAGGCGCCAAATGACATGTTGGAGCAAGTTGGAGATAAAAAACAAAATGTGCCCAAAACGTGATATTATGACGTTATACGCCGTTCTGAGCCATGTTTGAACTTTCTACCACTTTTGGTTCCGATAATTCTGCCGACCATATTTGTGTTATTCAGGCGCCAAATGACATGTTGGAGCAAGTTGGAGATAAAAAACAAAATGTGCCCAAAACGTGATATTATGACGTTATACGCCGTTCTGAGCCATGTTTGAACTTTCTATCACTTTTGGTTCCGATAATTCTGCTGACCATATATGTGATATTCAGGCGCCAAATGACATGTTGGAGCAAGTTGGAGATAAAAAACAAAATGTGTCCAAAACGTGATATTATGACGTTATACGCCGTTCTGAGCCATATTTGAACTTTCTATCACTTTTGGTTCCGATAATTCTGTTGACCATATTTGTGTTATTCAGGCGCCAAATGACATGTTGGAGCATGTTGGAGATAAAAAACAAAATGTGCCCAAAACGTGATATTATGACGTTATACGCCGTTCTGAGCCATGTTTGAACTTTCTATCACTTTTGGTTCCGATAATTCTGCCGACCATATTTGTGATATTCAGGCGCCAAATGACATGTTGGAGCATGTTGGAGATAAAAAATAATATGTGCCCAAAACGTGATATTATGACGTTATACGCCGTTCTGAGCCATGTTTGAACTTTCTACCACTTTTGGTTCCGATAATTCTGTTGACCATATTTGTGTTATTCAGGCGCCAAATGACATGTTGGAGCAAGTTGGAGATAAAAAACAAAATGTGCCCAAAACGTGATATTATGACGTTATACGCCGTTCTGAGCCATGTTTGAACTTTCTACCACTTTTGGTTCCGATAATTCTGCCGACCATATTTGTGTTATTCAGGCGCCAAATGACATGTTGGAGCAAGTTGGAGATAAAAAACAAAATGTGCCCAAAACGTGATATTATGACGTTATACGCCGTTCTGAGCCATGTTTGAACTTTCTATCACTTTTGGATCCGATAATTCTGTCGACCATATATGTCATATTCAGGGGCCAAATGTCATATTGTAGCATGTTGGAGATAAAAAACAAAATGTGCCTAAAACGTGATATGACGTTGTACGCCGTTCTGAGCCATGTTTGAACTTTCTATCACTTTTGGTTCCGATAATTCTGCCGACCATATTTGTGATATTCAGGGGCCAAATGTCATATTGGAGCATGTTGGAGATAAAAATCAAAATGTGCCCAAAACGTGATATTATGACGTTATACGCCGTTCTGAGCCATGTTTGAACTATCTATCACTTTTGGTTCCGATAATTCTGTTGACCATATTTGTGTTATTCAGGCGCCAAATGACATGTTGGAGCATGTTGGAGATAAAAAACAAAATGTGCACAAAACGTGATATTATGATGTTATACGCCGTTCTGAGCCATGTTTAAACTTTCTATCACTTTTGGTTCCGATAATTCTGCTGACCATATTTGTGATATTCAGGCGCCAAATGACATGTTGGAGCATGTTGGATATAAAAAAGAAAATGTGCCCAAAACGTGATAGTATGACGTTATACGCCGTTCTGAGCCATGTTTGAACTTTCTATCACTTTTGGTTCCGATAATTCTGCTGACCATATATGTGATATTCAGGCGACAAATGACATGTTGGAGCATGTTGGAGATAAAAAATAATATGTGCCCAAAACGTGATATTATGACGTTATACGCCGTTCTGAGCCATGTTTGAACTTTCTATCACTTTTGGTTCCGATAATTCTGCCGACCATATTTGTGTTATTCAGGCGCCAAATGACATGTTGGAGCAAGTTGGAGATAAAAAACAAAATGTGCCCAAAACGTGATATTATGACGTTATACGCCGTTCTTAGCCATGTTTGAACTTTCTATCACTTTTGGATCCGATAATTCTGTCGACCATATATGTGATATTCAGGGGCCAAATGTCATATTGTAGCATGTTGGAGATAAAAAACAAAATGTACCTAAAACGTGATATGACGTTGTACGCCGTTCTGAGCCATGTTTGAACTTTCTATCACTTTTGGTTCCGATAATTCTGCCGACCATATTTGTGATATTCAGGGGCCAAATGTCATATTGGAGCATGTTGGAGATAAAAATCAAAATGTGCCCAAAACGTGATATTATGACGTTATACGTCGTTCTGAGCCATGTTTGAACTTTCTATCATTTTTGGTTTCGATAATTCTGCTGACCATATTTGTGATATTCAGGCGCCAAATGACATGTTGGAGCATGTTGGAGATAAAAAACAAAATGTGCCTAAAACGTGATATTATGACGTTATACGCCGTTCTGAGCCATGTTTGAACTTTCTATCACTTTTGGTTCCGATAATTCTGCTGACCATATTTGTGATATTCAGGCGCCAAATGACATGTTGGAGCATGTTGGAGATAAAAAATAATATGTGCCCAAAACGTGATATTATGACGTTATACGCCGTTCTGAGCCATGTTTGAACTTTCTACCACTTTTGGCTCCGATAATTCTGTTGACCATATTTGTGTTATTCAGGCGCCAAATGACATGTTGGAGCATGTTGGAGATAAAAAACAAAATGTGCCCAAAACGTGATATTATGACGTTATACGCCGTTCTGAGTCATGTTTGAACTTTCTATCACTTTTAGTTCCGATAATTCTGTCTACCATATATGTGACATTCAGGGGCCAAATGTCATATTTAAGCATGTTGGAGATAAAAAACAAAATGTGCCCAAAACGTGATATTATGACGTTATACGCCGTTCTGAGCCATGTTTGAACTTTCTATCACTTTTGGTTCCGATAACTTTGCTGACCATATTTGTGATATTCAGGCGCCAAATGACATGTTGGAGCCAGTTGGAGATAAAAAACAAAACGTGTCCAAAACGTGATATTATGACGTTATACGCCGTTCTGAGCCATGTTTGAACTTTCTATCACTTTTGGTTCCGATAATTCTGCCGACCATATTTGTGATATTCAGGCGTCAAATGTCATATTGGAGCATGTTGGAGATAAAAAACAAAATGTGTCCAAAACGTGATATTATGACGTTATACGTCGTTCTGAGCCATGTTTGAACTTTCTATCACTTTTGGTTCTGATAATTCTGCTGACCATATTTGTGATATTCAGGCGCCAAATGACATGTTGGAGCATGTTGGAGATAAAAAATAATATGTGCCCAAAACGTGATATTATGACGTTATACGCCGTTCTGAGCCATGTTTGAACTTTCTATCACTTTTGGTTCCGATAATTTTGCTGACCATATTTGTGATATTCAGGCGCCAAATGACATGTTGGAGCAAGTTGGAGATAAAAAACAAAATGTGCCCAAAACGTGATATTATGACGTTATACGCCGTTCTGAGCCATGTTTGAACTATCTATCACTTTTGGTTCCGATAATTCTGTTAACCATATTTGTGTTATTCAGGCGCCAAATGACATGTTGGAAAATGTTGGAGATAAAAAACAAAATGTGCACAAAACGTGATATTATGATGTTATACGCCGTTCTGAGCCATGTTTAAACTTTCTATCACTTTTGGTTCCGATAATTCTGCTGACCATATTTGTGATATTCAGGCGCCAAATGACATGTTGGAGCATGTTGGAGATAAAAAACAAAATGTGCCCAAAACGTGATATTATGACGTTATACGCCGTTCTGAGCCATGTTTGAACTTTCTATCACTTTTGGTTCCGATAATTCTGCTGACCATATATGTGATATTCAGGCGCCAAATGACATGTTGGAGCAAGTTGGAGATAAAAAACAAAATGTGTCCAAAACGTGATATTATGACGTTATACGCCGTTCTGAGCCATGTTTGAACTTTCTATCACTTTTGGTTCTGATAATTCTGCTGACCATATTTGTGATATTCAGGCGCCAAATGACATGTTGGAGCATGTTGGAGATAAAAAATAATATGTGCCCAAAACGTGATATTATGACGTTATACGCCGTTCTGAGCCATGTTTGAACTTTCTATCACTTTTGGTTCCGATAATTTTGCTGACCATATTTGTGATATTCAGGCGCCAAATGACATGTTGGAGCAAGTTGGAGATAAAAAACAAAATGTGTCCAAAACGTGATATTATGACGTTATACGCCGTTCTGAGCCATATTTGAACTTTCTATCACTTTTGGTTCCGATAATTCTGTTGACCATATTTGTGTTATTCAGGCGCCAAATGACATGTTGGAGCATGTTGGAGATAAAAAACAAAATGTGCCCAAAACGTGATATTATGACGTTATACGCCATTCTGAGCCATATTTGAACTTTCTATCACTTTTGGTTCCGATAATTCTGTTGACCATATTTGTGTTATTCAGGCGCCAAATGACATGTTGGAGCATGTTGGAGATAAAAAACAAAATGTGCCCAAAACGTGATATTATGACGTTATACGCCATTCTGAACCATATTTGAACTTTCTATCACTTTTGGTTCCGATAATTCTGCTGACCATATTTGTGATATTCAGGCGCCAAATGACATGTTGGAGCAAGTTGGAGATAAAAAACAAAACGTGTCCAAAACGTGATATTATGACGTTATACGCCGTTCTGAGCCATGTTTGAACTTTCTATCACTTTTGGTTCCGATAATTCTGCCGACCATATTTGTGTTATTCAGGCGCCAAATGACATGTTGGAGCAAGTTGGAGATAAAAAACAAAATGTGCCCAAAACGTGATATTATGACGTTATACGCCGTTCTGAGCCATGTTTGAACTTTCTATCACTTTTGGATCCGATAATTCTGTCGACCATATATATGATATTCAGGGGCCAAATGTCATATTGTAGCATGTTGGAGATAAAAAACAAAATGTGCCTAAAACGTGATATGACGTTGTACGCCGTTCTGAGCCATGTTTGAACTTTCTATCACTTTTGGTTCCGATAATTCTGCCGACCATATTTGTGATATTCAGGGGCCAAATGTCATATTGGAGCATGTTGGAGATAAAAAACAAAATGTGCACAAAACGTGATATTATGACGTTATACGCCGTTCTGAGCCATGTTTAAACTTTCTATCACTTTTGGTTCCGATAATTCTGCTGACCATATTTGTGATATTCAGGCGCCAAATGTCATATTGGAGCATGTTGGAGATAAAAAACAAAATGTGCCTGAAACGTGATATCATGACGTTATACGCCGTTCTGAGCCATGTTTGAACTTTCTATCACTTTTGGTTCCGATAATTCTGCCGACCATATTTGTGTTATTCAGGCGCCAAATGACATGTTGGAGCAAGTTGGAGATAAAAAACAAAATGTGCCCAAAACGTGATATTATGACGTTATACGCCGTTCTTAGCCATGTTTGAACTTTCTATCACTTTTGGATCCGATAATTCTGTCGACCATATATGTGATATTCAGGGGCCAAATGTCATATTGTAGCATGTTGGAGATAAAAAACAAAATGTACCTAAAACGTGATATGACGTTGTACGCCGTTCTGAGCCATGTTTGAACTTTCTATCACTTTTGGTTCCGATAATTCTGCCGACCATATTTGTGATATTCAGGGGCCAAATGTCATATTGGAGCATGTTGGAGATAAAAATCAAAATGTGCCCAAAACGTGATATTATGACGTTATACGTCGTTCTGAGCCATGTTTGAACTTTCTATCATTTTTGGTTTCGATAATTCTGCTGACCATATTTGTGATATTCAGGCGCCAAATGACATGTTGGAGCATGTTGGAGATAAAAAACAAAATGTGCCTAAAACGTGATATTATGACGTTATACGCCGTTCTGAGCCATGTTTGAACTTTCTATCACTTTTGGTTCCGATAATTCTGCTGACCATATTTGTGATATTCAGGCGCCAAATGACATGTTGGAGCATGTTGGAGATAAAAAATAATATGTGCCCAAAACGTGATATTATGACGTTATACGCCGTTCTGAGCCATGTTTGAACTTTCTACCACTTTTGGCTCCGATAATTCTGTTGACCATATTTGTGTTATTCAGGCGCCAAATGACATGTTGGAGCATGTTGGAGATAAAAAACAAAATGTGCCCAAAACGTGATATTATGACGTTATACGCCGTTCTGAGTCATGTTTGAACTTTCTATCACTTTTAGTTAAGATAATTCTGTCTACCATATATGTGACATTCAGGGGCCAAATGTCATATTTAAGCATGTTGGAGATAAAAAACAAAATGTGCCCAAAACGTGATATTATGACGTTATACGCCGTTCTGAGCCATGTTTGAACTTTCTATCACTTTTGGTTCCGATAACTTTGCTGACCATATTTGTGATATTCAGGCGCCAAATGACATGTTGGAGCCAGTTGGAGATAAAAAACAAAACGTGTCCAAAACGTGATATTATGACGTTATACGCCGTTCTGAGCCATGTTTGAACTTTCTATCACTTTTGGTTCCGATAATTCTGCCGACCATATTTGTGATATTCAGGCGTCAAATGTCATATTGGAGCATGTTGGAGATAAAAAACAAAATGTGTCCAAAACGTGATATTATGACGTTATACGCCGTTCTGAGCCATGTTTGAACTTTCTATCACTTTTGGTTCTGATAATTCTGCTGACCATATTTGTGATATTCAGGCGCCAAATGACATGTTGGAGCATGTTGGAGATAAAAAATAATATGTGCCCAAAACGTGATATTATGACGTTATACGCCGTTCTGAGCCATGTTTGAACTTTCTATCACTTTTGGTTCCGATAATTTTGCTGACCACATTTGTGATATTCAGGCGCCAAATGACATGTTGGAGCAAGTTGGAGATAAAAAACAAAATGTGCCCAAAACGTGATATTATGACGTTATACGCCGTTCTGAGCCATGTTTGAACTATCTATCACTTTTGGTTCCGATAATTCTGTTGACCATATTTGTGTTATTCAGGCGCCAAATGACATGTTGGAGCATGTTGGAGATAAAAAACAAAATGTGCACAAAACGTGATATTATGATGTTATACGCCGTTCTGAGCCATGTTTAAACTTTCTATCACTTTTGGTTCCGATAATTCTGCTGACCATATTTGTGATATTCAGGCGCCAAATGACATGTTGGAGATAAAAAACAAAATGTGCCCAAAACGTGATATTATGACGTTATACGCCGTTCTGAGCCATGTTTGAACTTTCTATCACTTTTGGTTCCGATAATTCTGCTGACCATATATGTGATATTCAGGCGCCAAATGACATGTTGGAGCAAGTTAGAGATAAAAAACAAAATGTGTCCAAAACGTGATATTATGACGTTATACGCCGTTCTGAGCCATGTTTGAACTTTCTATCACTTTTGGTTCTAATAATTCTGCTGACCATATTTGTGATATTCAGGCGCCAAATGACATGTTGGAGCATGTTGGAGATAAAAAATAATATGTGCCCAAAACGTGATATTATGACGTTATACGCCGTTCTGAGCCATGTTTGAACTTTCTATCACTTTTGGTTCCGATAATTTTGCTGACCATATTTGTGATATTCAGGCGCCAAATGACATGTTGGAGCAAGTTGGAGATAAAAAACAAAATGTGTCCAAAACGTGATATTATGACGTTATACGCCGTTCTGAGCCATATTTGAACTTTCTATCACTTTTGGTTCCGATAATTCTGTTGACCATATTTGTGTTATTCAGGCGCCAAATGACATGTTGGAGCATGTTGGAGATAAAAAACAAAATGTGCCCAAAACGTGATATTATGACGTTATACGCCATTCTGAACCATATTTGAACTTTCTATCACTTTTGGTTCCGATAATTCTGCTGACCATATTTGTGATATTCAGGCGCCAAATGACATGTTGGAGCAAGTTGGAGATAAAAAACAAAACGTGTCCAAAACGTGATATTATGACGTTATACGCCGTTCTGAGCCATGTTTGAACTTTCTATCACTTTTGGTTCCGATAATTCTGCCGACCATATTTGTGTTATTCAGGCGCCAAATGACATGTTGGAGCAAGTTGGAGATAAAAAACAAAATGTGCCCAAAACGTGATATTATGACGTTATACGCCGTTCTGAGCCATGTTTGAACTTTCTATCACTTTTGGATCCGATAATTCTGTCGACCATATATATGATATTCAGGGGCCAAATGTCATATTGTAGCATGTTGGAGATAAAAAACAAAATGTGCCTAAAACGTGATATGACGTTGTACGCCGTTCTGAGCCATGTTTGAACTTTCTATCACTTTTGGTTCCGATAATTCTGCCGACCATATTTGTGATATTCAGGGGCCAAATGTCATATTGGAGCATGTTGGAGATAAAAAACAAAATGTGCACAAAACGTGATATTATGACGTTATACGCCGTTCTGAGCCATGTTTAAACTTTCTATCACTTTTGGTTCCGATAATTCTGCTGACCATATTTGTGATATTCAGGCGCCAAATGTCATATTGGAGCATGTTGGAGATAAAAAACAAAATGTGCACAAAACGTGATATTATGACGTTATACGCCGTTCTGAGCCATGTTTAAACTTTCTATCACTTTTGGTTCCGATAATTCTGCTGACCATATTTGTGATATTCAGGCGCCAAATGTCATATTGGAGCATGTTGGAGATAAAAAACAAAATGTGCCTGAAACGTGATATCATGACGTTATACGCCGTTCTGAGCCATGTTTGAACTTTCTATCACTTTTGGTTCCGATAATTCTGCTGACCATATTTGTGATATTCAGGCGCCAAATGACATGTTGGAGCAAGTTGGAGATAAAAAACAAAATGTGCCCAAAACGTGATATTATGACGTTATACGCCGTTCTGAGCCATGTTTGAACTTTCTATCACTTTTGGATCCGATAATTCTGTCGACCATATATGTGATATTCAGGGGCCAAATGTCATATTGTAGCATGTTGGAGATAAAAAACAAAATGTGCCTAAAACGTGATATGACGTTGTACGCCGTTCTGAGCCATGTTTGAACTTTCTATCACTTTTGGTTCCGATAATTCTGCCGACCATATTTGTGATATTCAGGGGCCAAATGTCATATTGGAGCATGTTGGAGATAATAATCAAAATGTGCCCAAAACGTGATATTATGACGTTATACGTCGTTCTGAGCCATGTTTGAACTTTCTATCATTTTTGGTTCCGATAATTCTGCTGACCATATATGTGATATTCAGGCGCCAAATGACATGTTGGAGCATGTTGGAGATAAAAAACAAAATGTGCCCAAAACGTGATATTATGACGTTATACGCCGTTCTGAGCCATGTTTGAACTATCTATCACTTTTGGTTCCGATAATTCTGTTGACCATATTTGTGTTATTCAGGCGCCAAATGACATGTTGGAGCATGTTGGAGATAAAAAACAAAATGTGCCTAAAACGTGATATTATGACGTTATACGCCGTCCTGAGCCATGTTTGAACTTTCTATCACTTTTGGTTCCGATAATTCTGCTGACCATATTTGTGATATTCAGGCGCCAAATGACATGTTGGAGCATGTTGGAGATAAAAAATAATATGTGCCCAAAACGTGATATTATGGCGTTATACGCCGTTCTGAGCCATGTTTGAACTTTCTACCACTTTTGGTTCCGATAATTCTGTTGACCATATTTGTGTTATTCAGGCGCCAAATGACATGTTGGAGCATGTTGGAGATAAAAAACAAAATGTGCCCAAAAGGTGATATTATGACGTTATACGCCGTTCTGAGCCATGTTTGAACTTTCTATCACTTTTAGTTCCGATAATTCTGTCTACCATATATGTGACATTCAGGGGCCAAATGTCATATTGGAGCATGTTGGAGATAAAAAACAAAATGTGCCCAAAACGTGATATTATGACGTTATACGCCGTTCTGAGCCATGTTTGAACTTTCTATCACTTTTGGTTCCGATAATTTTGCTGACCATATTTGTGATATTCAGGCGCCAAATGACATGTTGGAGCAACTTGGAGATAAAAAACAAAACGTGTCCAAAACGTGATATTATGACGTTATACGCCGTTCTGAGCCATGTTTGAACTTTCTATCACTTTTGGTTCCGATAATTCTGCTGACCATATTTGTGATATTCAGGCGTCAAATGTCATATTGGAGCATGTTGGAGATAAAAAACAAAATGTGCCTAAAACGTGATATTATGACGTTATACGCCGTTCTGAGCCATGTTTGAACTTTCTATCACTTTTGGTTCCGATAATTCTGTTGACCATATTTGTGTTATTCAGGCGCCAAATGACATGTTGGAGCATGTTGGAGATAAAAAAAAAATGTGCCCAAAACGTGATATTATGACGTTATACGCCGTTCTGAGCCATGTTTGAACTTTCTATCATTTTTGGTTCCGATAATTCTGTCGACCATATATGTGATATTCAGGGGCCAAATGTCATATTGGAGCATGTTAGAGATAAAAAACAAAATGTGCCCAAAACGTGATATTATGACGTTATACGCCGTTCTGAGCCATGTTTGAGCTTTCTATCATTTTTGGTTCCGATAATTCTGCTGACCATATTTGTGATATTCAGGCGCCAAATGACATGTTGGAGCATGTTGGAGATAAAAACAAAATGTGCCCAAAACGTGATATTATGACGTTATACGCCGTTCTGAGCCATGTTTGAACTTTCTATCACTTTTGGTTCCGATAATTCTGCTGACCATATTTGTGATATTCAGGCGCCAAATGACATGTTGGAGCAGGTTGGAGATAAAAACAAAATGTGCCCAAAACGTGATATTATGACGTTATACGCCGTTCTGAGCCATGTTTGAACTTTCTATCACTTTTGGTTTCGATAATTCTGTTGACCATATTTGTGTTATTCAGGCGCCAAATGACATGTTGGAGCATGTTGGAGATAAGAAACAAAATGTGCCCAAAACGTGATATTATGACGTTATACGCCGTTCTGAGCCATATTTGAACTTTCTATCACTTTTGGTTCCGATAATTCTGCTGACCATATTTGTGATATTCAGGCGCCAAATGACATGTTGGGGCATGTTGGAGATAAAAAACAAAATGTGCCCAAAACGTGATATTATGACGTTATGCGCCGTTCTGAGCCATGTTTGAACTTTCTATCATTTTTGGTTCCGATAATTCTGCTGACCATATTTGTGATATTCAGGCGTCAAATGTCATATTGGAGCATGTTGGAGATAAAAAACAAAATGTGCCTAAAACGTGATATTATGACGTTATACGCCGTTCTGAGCCATGTTTGAACTTTCTATCACTTTTGGTTCCGATAATTCTGCTGACCATATTTGTGATATTCAGGCGCCAAATGACATGTTGGAGCAGGTTGGAGATAAAAACAAAATGTGCCCAAAACGTGATATTATGACGTTATACGTCGTTCTGAGCCATGTTTGAACTTTCTATCATTTTTGGTTCCGATAATTCTGCTGACCATATATGTGATATTCAGGCGCCAAATGACATGTTGGAGCATGTTGGAGATAAAAAACAAAATGTGCCCAAAACGTGATATTATGACGTTATACGCCGTTCTGAGCCATGTTTGAACTATCTATCACTTTTGGTTCCGATAATTCTGTTGACCATATTTATGTTATTCAGGCGCCAAATGACATGTTGGAGCATGTTGGAGATAAAAAACAAAATGTGCACAAAACGTGATATTATGACGTTATACGCCGTTCTGAGTAATGTTTAAACTTTCTATCACTTTTGGTTCCGATAATTCTGCTGACCATATTTGTGATATTCAGGCGCCAAATGTCATATTGGAGCATGTTGGAGATAAAAAACAAAATGTGCCTAAAACGTGATATTATGACGTTATACGCCGTTCTGAGCCATGTTTGAACTTTCTATCACTTTTGGTTCCGATAATTCTGCTGACCATATTTGTGATATTCAGGCGCCAAATGACATGTTGGAGCATGTTGGAGATAAAAAATAATATGTGCCCAAAACGTGATATTATGGCGTTATACGCCGTTCTGAGCCATGTTTGAACTTTCTATCACTTTTAGTTCCGATAATTCTGTCTACCATATATGTGACATTCAGGGGCCAAATGTCATATTGGAGCATGTTGGAGATAAAAAACAAAATGTGCCCAAAACGTGATATTATGACGTTATACGCCGTTCTGAGCCATGTTTGAACTTTCTATCACTTTTGGTTCCGATAATTTTGCTGACCATATTTGTGATATTCAGGCGCCAAATGACATGTTGGAGCAAGTTGGAGATAAAAAACAAAACGTGTCCAAAACGTGATATTATGACGTTATACGCCGTTCTGAGCCATGTTTGAACTTTCTATCACTTTTGGTTCCGATAATTCTGCCGACCATATTTGTGATATTCAGGCGCCAAATGTCATATTGGAGCTTGTTGGAGATAAAAAACAAAATGTGCCTAAAACGTGATATTATGACGTTATACGCCGTTCTGAGCCATGTTTGAACTTTCTATCACTTTTGGTTCCGATAATTCTGTTGACCATATTTGTGTTATTCAGGCGCCAAATGACATGTTGGAGCATGTTGGAGATAAAAAAAAAATGTGCCCAAAACGTGATATTATGACGTTATACGCCGTTCTGAGCCATGTTTGAACTTTCTATCATTTTTGGTTCCGATAATTCTGTCGACCATATATGTGATATTCAGGGGCCAAATGTCATATTGGAGCGTGTTGGAGATAAAAAACAAAATGTGCCTAAAACGTGATATTATGACGTTATACGCCGTTCTGAGCCATGTTTGAACTTTCTATCACTTTTGGTTCCGATAATTCTGCCGACCATATTTGTGATAGTCAGGGGCCAAATGTCATATTGGAGCATGTTAGAGATAAAAAACAAAATGTGCCCAAAACGTGATATTATGACGTTATACGCCGTTCTGAGCCATGTTTGAGCTTTCTATCATTTTTGGTTCCGATAATTCTGCTGACCATATTTGTGATATTCAGGCGCCAAATGACATGTTGGAGCATGTTGGAGATAAAAACAAAATGTGCCCAAAACGTGATATTATGACGTTATACGCCGTTCTGAGCCATGTTTGAACTTTCTATCACTTTTGGTTCCGATAATTCTGTCGACCATATATGTGATATTCAGGGGCCAAATGTCATATTGGAGCATTTTGGAGATAAAAAACAAAATGTGCCCAAAACGTGATATTATGACGTTATACGCCGTTCTGAGCCATGTTTGAACTTTTTATCACTTTTGGTTCCGATAATTCTGCTGACCATATTTGTGTTATTCAGGCGCCAAATGTGATATTGTAGCATGTTGGAGATAAAAAACAAAATGTGCCCAAAACGTGATATTATGACGTTATACGCCGTTCTGAGGCATGTTTGAACTTTCTATCACTTTTAGTTCCGATAATTCTGTTGACCATATTTGTGTTATTCAGGCGCCAAATGACATGTTGGAGCATGTTGGAGATAAAAAACAAAATGTGCCCAAAACGTGATATTATGACGTTATACGCCGTTCTGAGCCATGTTTGAACTTTCTATCACTTTTAGTTCCGATAATTCTGTCTACCATATATGTGACATTCAGGGGCCAAATGTCATATTGGAGCATGTTGGAGATAAAAAACAAAATGTGCCCAAAACGTGATATTATGACGTTATACGCCGTTCTGAGCCATGTTTGAACTTTCTATCATTTTTGGTTTCGATAATTCTGCTGACCATATTTGTGATATTCAGGCGCCAAATGACATGTTGGAGCATGTTGGAGATAAAAAACAAAATGTGCCCAAAACGTGATATTATGACGTTATACGCCGTTCTGAGCCATGTTTGAACTTTCTATCACTTTTGGTTCCGATAATTCTGTTGACCATATTTGTGTTATTCAGACGCCAAATGACATGTTGGAGCATGTTGGAGATAAAAAACAAAATGTGCCCAAAACGTGATATTATGACGTTATACGCCGTTCTGAGCCATATTTGAACTTTCTATCACTTTTGGTTCCGATAATTCTGCTGACCATATTTGTGATATTCAGGCGCCAAATGACATGTTGGAGCATGTTGGAGATAAAAAACAAAATGTGCCCAAAACGTGATATTATGACGTTATACGCCGTTCTGAGCCATGTTTGAACTTTCTATCACTTTTAGTTCCGATAATTCTGTCTACCATATTTGTGATATTCAGGCGCCAAATGACATGTTGGAGCATGTTGGAGATAAAAAACAAAATGTGCCCAAAACGTGATATTATGACGTTATACGCCGTTCTGAGCCATGTTTGAACTTTCTATCATTTTTGGTTTCGATAATTATGCTGACCATATTTGTGATATTCAGGCGCCAAATGACATGTTGGAGCATGTTGGAGATAAAAAACAAAATGTGCCCAAAACGTGATATTATGACGTTATACGCCGTTCTGAGCTATGTTTGAACTTTCTATCACTTTTGGTTCCGATAATTCTGCCGACCATATTAGTGATATTCAGGGGCCAAATGTCATATTGGAGCATGTTGGAGATAAAAAACAAAATGTGCCCAAAACGTGATATTAAGACGTTATACGCCGTTCTGAGCCATGATTGAACTTTCTATCACTTTTGGTTCCGATAATTCTGCCGACCATATTTGTGATATTCAGGGGCCAAATGTCATATTGGAGCATGTTGGAGATAAAAAACAAAATGTGCCCAAAACGTGATATTATGACGTTATACGCCGTTCTGAGCCATGTTTGAACTTTCTATCATTTTTGGTTCCGATAATTATGCTGACCATATTTGTGATATTCAGGCGCCAAATGACATGTTGGAGCATGTTGGAGATAAAAAACAAAATGTGCCCAAAACGTGATATTATGACGTTATACGCCGTTCTGAGCCATGTTTGAACTTTCTATCATTTTTGGTTCCGATAATTCTGCTGACCATATTTGTGTTATTCAGGCGCCAAATGACATGTTGGAGCATGTTGGAGATAAAAAACAAAATGTGCCCAAAACGTGATATTATGACGTTATACGCCGTTCTGAGCTATGTTTGAACTTTCTATCACTTTTGGTTCCGATAATTCTGCCGACCATATTTGTGATATTCAGGGGCCAAATGTCATATTGGAGCATGTTGGAGATAAAAAACAAAATGTGCCCAAAACGTGATATTATGACGTTATACGCCGTTCTGAGCCATGTTTGAACCTTCTATCATTTTTGGTTCCGATAATTCTGCTGACCATATTTGTGATATTCAGGCGTCAAATGTCATATTGGAGCATGTTGTAGATAAAAAACAAAATGTGCCCAAAACGTGATATTATGACGTTATACGCCGTTCTGAGCCATATTTGAACTTTCTATCACTTTTGGTTCCGATAATTCTGCCGACCATATTTGTGATATTCAGGGGCCAAATGTCATATTGGAGCATGTTGGAGATAAAAAACAAAATGTGCCCAAAACGTGATATTATGACGTTATACGCCGTTCTGAGCCATGTTTGAACTTTCTATCATTTTTGGTTCCGATAATTCTGCTGACCATATTTGTGATATTCAGGCGTCAAATGTCATATTGGAGCATGTTGTAGATAAAAAACAAAATGTGCCCAAAACGTGATATTATGACGTTATACGCTGTTCTGAGCCATATTTGAACTTTCTATCACTTTTGGTTCCGATAATTCTGTTGACCATATTTGTGTTATTCAGGCGCCAAATGACATGTTGGAACATGTTGGAGATAAAAAACAAAATGTGCCCAAAACGTGATATTATGACGTTATACGCCGTTCTGAGCTATGTTTGAACTTTCTATCACTTTTGGTTCCGATAATTCTGCCGACCATATTAGTGATATTCAGGGGCCAAATGTCATATTGGAGCATGTTGGAGATAAAAAACAAAATGTGCCCAAAACGTGATATTAAGACGTTATACGCCGTTCTGAGCCATGATTGAACTTTCTATCACTTTTGGTTCCGATAATTCTGCCGACCATATTTGTGATATTCAGGGGCCAAATGTCATATTGGAGCATGTTGGAGATAAAAAACAAAATGTGCCCAAAACGTGATATTATGACGTTATACGCCGTTCTGAGCCATTATTGAACTTTCTATCACTTTTGGTTCCGATAATTCTGCCGACCATATTTGTGATATTCAGGGGCCAAATGTCATATTGGAGCATGTTGGAGATAAAAAACAAAATGTGCCCAAAACGTGATACTATGACGTTATACGCCGTTCTGAGCCATGTTTGAACTTTCTATCATTTTTGGTTCCGATAATTCTGCTGACCATATTTGTGATATTCAGGCGTCAAATGTCATATTGGAGCATGTTGTAGATAAAAAACAAAATGTGCCCAAAACGTGATATTATGACGTTATACGCCGTTCTGAGCCATATTTGAACTTTCTATCACTTTTGGTTCCGATAGTTCTATTGACCATATTTGTGTGATTCAGGCGCCAAATGACATGTTGGAGCATGTTGGAGATAAAAAACAAAATGTGCCCAAAACGTGATATTATGACGTTATACGCCGTTCTGAGCTATGTTTGAACTTTCTATCACTTTTGGTTCCGATAATTCTGCCGACCATATTTGTGATATTCAGGGGCCAAATGTCATATTGGAGCATGTTGGAGATAAAAAACAAAATGTGCCTAAAACGTGATATTAAGACGTTATACGCCGTTCTGAGCCATGATTGAACTTTCTATCATTTTTGGTTCCGATAATTCTGCTGACCATATTTGTGATATTCAGGCGTCAAATGTCATATTGGAGCATGTTGTAGATAAAAAACAAAATGTGCCCAAAACGTGATATTATGACGTTATACGCCGTTCTGAGCCATATTTGAACTTTCTATCACTTTTGGTTCCGATAATTCTGTTGACCATATTTGTGTTATTCAGGCGCCAAATGACATGTTGGAGCATGTTGGAGATAAAAAACAAAATGTGCCCAAAACGTGATATTATGACGTTATACGCCGTTCTGAGCTATGTTTGAACTTTCTATCACTTTTGGTTCCGATAATTCTGTTGACCATATTTGTGATATTCAGGGGCCAAATGTCATATTGGAGCATGTTGGAGATAAAAAACAAAATGTGCCTAAAACGTGATATTAAGACGTTATACGCCGTTCTGAGCCATGATTGAACTTTCTATCACTTTTGGTTCCGATAATTCTGCCGACCATATTTGTGATATTCAGGGGCCAAATGTCATATTGGAGCATGTTGGAGATAAAAAACAAAATGTGCCCAAAACGTGATATTATGACGTTATACGCCGTTCTGAGCCATGTTTGAACTTTCTATCATTTTTGGTTCCGATAATTCTGCTGACCATATTTGTGATATTCAGGCGTCAAATGTCATATTGGAGCATGTTGTAGATAAAAAACAAAATGTGCCCAAAACGTGATATTATGACGTTATACGCCGTTCTGAGCCATATTTGAACTTTCTATCACTTTTGGTTCCGATAGTTCTATTGACCATATTTGTGTTATTCAGGCGCCAAATGACATGTTGGAGCATGTTGGAGATAAAAAACAAAATGTGCCCAAAACGTGATATTATGACGTTATACGCCGTTCTGAGCTATGTTTGAACTTTCTATCACTTTTGGTTCCGATAATTCTGCCGACCATATTTGTGATATTCAGGGGCCAAATGTCATATTGGAGCATGTTGGAGATAAAAAACAAAATGTGCCTAAAACCTGATATTAAGACGTTATACGCCGTTCTGAGCCATGATTGAACTTTCTATCACTTTTGGTTCCGATAATTCTGCCGACCATATTTGTGATATTCAGGGGCTAAATGTCATATTGGAGCATGTTGGAGATAAAAAACAAAATGTGCCCAAAACGTGATATTATGAAGTTATACGCCGTTCTGAGCCATGTTTGAACTTTCTATCATCTTTGGTTCCGATAATTCTGCTGACCATATTTGTGATATTCAGGCGTCAAATGTCATATTGGAGCATGTTGGAGATAAAAAACAAAATGTGCCCAAAACGTGATATTATGACGTTATACGCCGTTCTGAGCCATGTTTGAACTTTCTATCACTTTTGGTTCCGATAATTCTGCTGACCATATTTGTGTTATTCAGGCGCCAAATGTCATATTGGAGAATGTTGGAGATAAAAAACGAAATGTGCCCAAAACGTGATATTATGACGTTATACGCCTCTCTGAGC
Source organism: Onthophagus taurus (assembly GCF_036711975.1). Lineage (NCBI taxonomy): Eukaryota > Metazoa > Arthropoda > Insecta > Coleoptera > Scarabaeidae > Onthophagus > Onthophagus taurus. Next base: position 10,136,667 of record NC_091973.1, read on the forward strand.
CATGTTTGAACTTTCTATCACTTTTGGTTCCGATAATTCTGTTGACCATATTTGTGTTATTCAGGCGCCAAATGACATGTTGGAGCATGTTGGAGATAAAAAACAAAATGTGCCCAAAACGTGATATTATGACGTTATACGCCGTTCTGAGCCATGTTTGAACTTTCTATCATTTTTGGTTCCGATAATTCTGCTGACCATATTTGTGATATTCAGGCGTCAAATGTCATATTGGAGCATGTTGGAGATAAAAAACAAAATGTGCCTAAAACGTGATATTATGACGTTATACGCCGTTCTGAGCCATGTTTGAACTTTCTATCATTTTTGGTTCCGATAATTCTGCCGACCATATTTGTGATATTCAGGGGCCAAATGTCATATTGGAGCATGTTGGAGATAGAAAACAAAATGTGCCCAAAACGTGATATTATGACGTTATACGCCGTTCTGAGCCATGTTTGAACTTTCTATCATTTTTGGTTCCGATAATTCTGCTGACCATATTTGTGATATTCAGGCGTCAAATGTCATATTGGAGCATGTTGTAGATAAAAAACAAAATGTGCCCAAAACGTGATATTATGACGTTATACGCCGTTCTGAGCCATATTTGAACTTTCTATCACTTTTGGTTCCGATAGTTCTATTGACCATATTTGTGTTATTCAGGCGCCAAATGACATGTTGGAGCATGTTGGAGATAAAAAACAAAATGTGCCCAAAACGTGATATTATGACGTTATACGCCGTTCTGAGCTATGTTTGAACTTTCTATCACTTTTGGTTCCGATAATTCTGCCGACCATATTTGTGATATTCAGGGGCCAAATGTCATATTGGAGCATGTTGGAGATAAAAAACAAAATGTGCCTAAAACCTGATATTAAGACGTTATACGCCGTTCTGAGCCATGATTGAACTTTCTATCACTTTTGGTTCCGATAATTCTGCCGACCATATTTGTGATATTCAGGGGCCAAATGTCATATTGGAGCATGTTGGAGATAAAAAACAAAATGTGCCTAAAACCTGATATTAAGACGTTATACGCCGTTCTGAGCCATGATTGAACTTTCTATCACTTTTGGTTCCGATAATTCTGCCGACCATATTTGTGATATTCAGGGGCTAAATGTCATATTGGAGCATGTTGGAGATAAAAAACAAAATGTGCCCAAAACGTGATATTATGAAGTTATACGCCGTTCTGAGCCATGTTTGAACTTTCTATCATCTTTGGTTCCGATAATTCTGCTGACCATATTTGTGTTATTCAGGCGCCAAATGACATGTTGGAACATGTTGGAGATAAAAAACAAAATGTGCCCAAAACGTGATATTATGACGTTATACGCCGTTCTGAGCTATGTTTGAACTTTCTATCACTTTTGGTTCCGATAATTCTGCCGACCATATTAGTGATATTCAGGGGCCAAATGTCATATTGGAGCATGTTGGAGATAAAAAACAAAATGTGCCCAAAACGTGATATTAAGACGTTATACGCCGTTCTGAGCCATGATTGAACTTTCTATCACTTTTGGTTCCGATAATTCTGCCGACCATATTAGTGATATTCAGGGGCCAAATGTCATATTGGAGCATGTTGGAGATAAAAAACAAAATGTGCCCAAAACGTGATATTAAGACGTTATACGCCGTTCTGAGCCATGATTGAACTTTCTATCACTTTTGGTTCCGATAATTCTGCCGACCATATTTGTGATATTCAGGGGCCAAATGTCATATTGGAGCATGTTGGAGATAAAAAACAAAATGTGCCCAAAACGTGATATTATGACGTTATACGCCGTTCTGAGCCATTATTGAACTTTCTATCACTTTTGGTTCCGATAATTCTGCCGACCATATTTGTGATATTCAGGGGCCAAATGTCATATTGGAGCATGTTGGAGATAAAAAACAAAATGTGCCCAAAACGTGATACTATGACGTTATACGCCGTTCTGAGCCATGTTTGAACTTTCTATCATTTTTGGTTCCGATAATTCTGCTGACCATATTTGTGATATTCAGGCGTCAAATGTCATATTGGAGCATGTTGTAGATAAAAAACAAAATGTGCCCAAAACGTGATATTATGACGTTATACGCCGTTCTGAGCCATATTTGAACTTTCTATCACTTTTGGTTCCGATAGTTCTATTGACCATATTTGTGTGATTCAGGCGCCAAATGACATGTTGGAGCATGTTGGAGATAAAAAACAAAATGTGCCCAAAACGTGATATTATGACGTTATACGCCGTTCTGAGCTATGTTTGAACTTTCTATCACTTTTGGTTCCGATAATTCTGCCGACCATATTTGTGATATTCAGGGGCCAAATGTCATATTGGAGCATGTTGGAGATAAAAAACAAAATGTGCCTAAAACGTGATATTAAGACGTTATACGCCGTTCTGAGCCATGATTGAACTTTCTATCATTTTTGGTTCCGATAATTCTGCTGACCATATTTGTGATATTCAGGCGTCAAATGTCATATTGGAGCATGTTGTAGATAAAAAACAAAATGTGCCCAAAACGTGATATTATGACGTTATACGCCGTTCTGAGCCATATTTGAACTTTCTATCACTTTTGGTTCCGATAATTCTGTTGACCATATTTGTGTTATTCAGGCGCCAAATGACATGTTGGAGCATGTTGGAGATAAAAAACAAAATGTGCCCAAAACGTGATATTATGACGTTATACGCCGTTCTGAGCTATGTTTGAACTTTCTATCACTTTTGGTTCCGATAATTCTGTTGACCATATTTGTGATATTCAGGGGCCAAATGTCATATTGGAGCATGTTGGAGATAAAAAACAAAATGTGCCTAAAACGTGATATTAAGACGTTATACGCCGTTCTGAGCCATGATTGAACTTTCTATCACTTTTGGTTCCGATAATTCTGCCGACCATATTTGTGATATTCAGGGGCCAAATGTCATATTGGAGCATGTTGGAGATAAAAAACAAAATGTGCCCAAAACGTGATATTATGACGTTATACGCCGTTCTGAGCCATGTTTGAACTTTCTATCATTTTTGGTTCCGATAATTCTGCTGACCATATTTGTGATATTCAGGCGTCAAATGTCATATTGGAGCATGTTGTAGATAAAAAACAAAATGTGCCCAAAACGTGATATTATGACGTTATACGCCGTTCTGAGCCATATTTGAACTTTCTATCACTTTTGGTTCCGATAGTTCTATTGACCATATTTGTGTTATTCAGGCGCCAAATGACATGTTGGAGCATGTTGGAGATAAAAAACAAAATGTGCCCAAAACGTGATATTATGACGTTATACGCCGTTCTGAGCTATGTTTGAACTTTCTATCACTTTTGGTTCCGATAATTCTGCCGACCATATTTGTGATATTCAGGGGCCAAATGTCATATTGGAGCATGTTGGAGATAAAAAACAAAATGTGCCTAAAACCTGATATTAAGACGTTATACGCCGTTCTGAGCCATGATTGAACTTTCTATCACTTTTGGTTCCGATAATTCTGCCGACCATATTTGTGATATTCAGGGGCTAAATGTCATATTGGAGCATGTTGGAGATAAAAAACAAAATGTGCCCAAAACGTGATATTATGAAGTTATACGCCGTTCTGAGCCATGTTTGAACTTTCTATCATCTTTGGTTCCGATAATTCTGCTGACCATATTTGTGATATTCAGGCGTCAAATGTCATATTGGAGCATGTTGGAGATAAAAAACAAAATGTGCCCAAAACGTGATATTATGACGTTATACGCCGTTCTGAGCCATGTTTGAACTTTCTATCACTTTTGGTTCCGATAATTCTGCTGACCATATTTGTGTTATTCAGGCGCCAAATGTCATATTGGAGAATGTTGGAGATAAAAAACGAAATGTGCCCAAAACGTGATATTATGACGTTATACGCCTCTCTGAGCCATGTTTGAACTTTCTATCACTTTTGGTTCCGATAATTCTGTTGACCATATTTGTGTTATTCAGGCGCCAAATGACATGTTGGAGCATGTTGGAGATAAAAAACAAAATGTGCCCAAAACGTGATATTATGACGTTATACGCCGTTCTGAGCCATGTTTGAACTTTCTATCATTTTTGGTTCCGATAATTCTGCTGACCATATTTGTGATATTCAGGCGTCAAATGTCATATTGGAGCATGTTGGAGATAAAAAACAAAATGTGCCTAAAACGTGATATTATGACGTTATACGCCGTTCTGAGCCATGTTTGAACTTTCTATCATTTTTGGTTCCGATAATTCTGCCGACCATATTTGTGATATTCAGGGGCCAAATGTCATATTGGAGCATGTTGGAGATAGAAAACAAAATGTGCCCAAAACGTGATATTATGACGTTATACGCCGTTCTGAGCCATGTTTGAACTTTCTATCATTTTTGGTTCCGATAATTCTGCTGACCATATTTGTGATATTCAGGCGTCAAATGTCATATTGGAGCATGTTGTAGATAAAAAACAAAATGTGCCCAAAACGTGATATTATGACGTTATACGCCGTTCTGAGCCATATTTGAACTTTCTATCACTTTTGGTTCCGATAGTTCTATTGACCATATTTGTGTTATTCAGGCGCCAAATGACATGTTGGAGCATGTTGGAGATAAAAAACAAAATGTGCCCAAAACGTGATATTATGACGTTATACGCCGTTCTGAGCTATGTTTGAACTTTCTATCACTTTTGGTTCCGATAATTCTGCCGACCATATTTGTGATATTCAGGGGCCAAATGTCATATTGGAGCATGTTGGAGATAAAAAACAAAATGTGCCTAAAACCTGATATTAAGACGTTATACGCCGTTCTGAGCCATGATTGAACTTTCTATCACTTTTGGTTCCGATAATTCTGCCGACCATATTTGTGATATTCAGGGGCCAAATGTCATATTGGAGCATGTTGGAGATAAAAAACAAAATGTGCCTAAAACCTGATATTAAGACGTTATACGCCGTTCTGAGCCATGATTGAACTTTCTATCACTTTTGGTTCCGATAATTCTGCCGACCATATTTGTGATATTCAGGGGCTAAATGTCATATTGGAGCATGTTGGAGATAAAAAACAAAATGTGCCCAAAACGTGATATTATGAAGTTATACGCCGTTCTGAGCCATGTTTGAACTTTCTATCATCTTTGGTTCCGATAATTCTGCTGACCATATTTGTGATATTCAGGCGTCAAATGTCATATTGGAGCATGTTGGAGATAAAAAACAAAATGTGCCCAAAACGTGATATTATGACGTTATACGCCGTTCTGAGCCATGTTTGAACTTTCTATCACTTTTGGTTCCGATAATTCTGCTGACCATATTTGTGTTATTCAGGCGCCAAATGTCATATTGGAGAATGTTGGAGATAAAAAACGAAATGTGCCCAAAACGTGATATTATGACGTTATACGCCTCTCTGAGCCATGTTTGAACTTTCTATCACTTTTGGTTCCGATAATTCTGTTGACCATATTTGTGTTATTCAGGCGCCAAATGACATGTTGGAGCATGTTGGAGATAAAAAACAAAATGTGCCCAAAACGTGATATTATGACGTTATACGCCGTTCTGAGCCATGTTTGAACTTTCTATCATTTTTGGTTCCGATAATTCTGCTGACCATATTTGTGATATTCAGGCGTCAAATGTCATATTGGAGCATGTTGGAGATAAAAAACAAAATGTGCCTAAAACGTGATATTATGACGTTATACGCCGTTCTGAGCCATGTTTGAACTTTCTATCATTTTTGGTTCCGATAATTCTGCCGACCATATTTGTGATATTCAGGGGCCAAATGTCATATTGGAGCATGTTGGAGATAGAAAACAAAATGTGCCCAAAACGTGATATTATGACGTTATACGCCGTTCTGAGCCATGTTTGAACTTTCTATCATTTTTGGTTCCGATAATTCTGCTGACCATATTTGTGATATTCAGGCGTCAAATGTCATATTGGAGCATGTTGGAGATAAAAAACAAAATGTGCCTAAAACGTGATATTATGACGTTATACGCCGTTCTGAGCCATGTTTGAACATTCTATCACTTTTGGTTCCGATAATTCTGCTGACCATATTTGTGATATTCAGGCGCCAAATGACATGTTGGAGCATGTTGGAGATAAAAAACAAAATGTGCCCAAAACGTGATATTATGACGTTATACGCCGTTCTGAGCCATGTTTGAACTTTCTATCACTTTTGGTTCCGATAATTCTGCCGACCATATTTGTGATATTCAGGGGCCAAATGTCATATTGGAGCATGTTGGAGATAAAAAACAAAATGTGCCCAAAACGTGATATTACGACGTTATACGCCGTTCTGAGCCATGATTGAACTTTCTATCACTTTTGGTTCCGATAATTCTGCCGACCATATTTGTGATATTCAGGGGCCAAATGTCATATTGGAGCATGTTGGAGATAAAAAACAAAATGTGCCCAAAACGTGATATTATGACGTTATACGCCGTTCTGAGCCATGTTTGAACTTTCTATCATTTTTGGTTCCGATAATTCTGCTGACCATATTTGTGATATTCAGGCGTCAAATGTCATATTGGAGCATGTTGGAGATAAAAAACAAAATGTGCCCAAAACGTGATATTATGACGTTATACGCCGTTCTGAGCCATGTTTGAACTTTCTATCACTTTTGGTTCCGATAATTCTGCTGACCATATTTGTGTTATTCAGGCGCCAAATGTCATATTGGAGAATGTTGGAGATAAAAAACGAAATGTGCCCAAAACGTGATATTATGACGTTATACGCCGCTCTGAGCCATGTTTGAACTTTCTATCACTTTTGGTTCCGATAATTCTGTTGACCATATTTGTGTTATTCAGGCGCCAAATGACATGTTGGAGCATGTTGGAGATAAAAAACAAAATGTGCCCAAAACGTGATATTATGACGTTATACGCCGTTCTGAGCCATGTTTGAACTTTCTATCATTTTTGGTTCCGATAATTCTGCTGACCATATTTGTGATATTCAGGCGTCAAATGTCATATTGGAGCATGTTGGAGATAAAAAACAAAATGTGCCTAAAACGTGATATTATGACGTTATACGCCGTTCTGAGCCATGTTTGAACTTTCTATCATTTTTGGTTCCGATAATTCTGCCGACCATATTTGTGATATTCAGGGGCCAAATGTCATATTGGAGCATGTTGGAGATAAAAAACAAAATGTGCCCAAAACGTGATATTATGACGTTATACGCCGTTCTGAGACATGTTTGAACTTTCTATCATTTTTGGTTCCGATAATTCTGCTGACCATATTTGTGATATTCAGGCGTCAAATGTCATATTGGAGCATGTTGGAGATAAAAAACAAAATGTGCCCAAAACGTGATATTATGACGTTATACGCCGTTCTGAGCCATGTTTGAACTTTCTATCACTTTTGGTTCCGATAATTCTGCCGACCATATTTGTGATATTCAGGGGCCAAATGTCATATTGGAGCATGTTGGAGATAAAAAACAAAATGTGCCCAAAACGTGATATTACGACGTTATACGCCGTTCTGAGCCATGTTTGAACTTTCTATCATTTTTGGTTCCGATAATTCTGCTGACCATATTTGTGATATTCAGGTGTCAAATGTCATATTGGAGCATGTTGGAGATAAAAAACAAAACGTGCCTAAAACGTGATATTATGACGTTATACGCCGTTCTGAGCCATGTTTGAACATTCTATCACTTTTGGTTCCGATAATTCTGCTGACCATATTTGTGATATTCAGGCGCCAAATGTCATATTGGAGCATGTTGGAGATAAAAAACAAAACGTGCCTAAAACGTGATATTATGACGTTATACGCCGTTCTGAGCCATGTTTGAACATTCTATCACTTTTGGTTCCGATAATTCTGCTGACCATATTTGTGATATTCAGGCGTCAAATGTCATATTGGAGCATGTTGGAGATAAAAAACAAAATGTGCCTAAAACGTGATATTATGACGTTATACGCCGTTCTGAGCCATGTTTGAACATTCTATCACTTTTGGTTCCGATAATTCTGCTGACCATATTTGTGATATTCAGGCGCCAAATGACATGTTGGAGCATGTTGGAGATAAAAAACAAAATGTGCCCAAAACGTGATATTATGACGTTATACGCCGTTCTGAGCCATGTTTGAACTTTCTATCACTTTTGGTTCCGATAATTCTGCCGACCATATTTGTGATATTCAGGGGCCAAATGTCATATTGGAGCATGTTGGAGATAAAAAACAAAATGTGCCCAAAACGTGATATTACGACGTTATACGCCGTTCTGAGCCATGATTGAACTTTCTATCACTTTTGGTTCCGATAATTCTGCCGACCATATTTGTGATATTCAGGGGCCAAATGTCATATTGGAGCATGTTGGAGATAAAAAACAAAATGTGCCCAAAACGTGATATTATGACGTTATACGCCGTTCTGAGCCATGTTTGAACTTTCTATCATTTTTGGTTCCGATAATTCTGCTGACCATATTTGTGATATTCAGGCGTCAAATGTCATATTGGAGCATGTTGGAGATAAAAAACAAAATGTGCCCAAAACGTGATATTATGACGTTATACGCCGTTCTGAGCCATGTTTGAACTTTCTATCACTTTTGGTTCCGATAATTCTGCTGACCATATTTGTGTTATTCAGGCGCCAAATGTCATATTGGAGAATGTTGGAGATAAAAAACGAAATGTGCCCAAAACGTGATATTATGACGTTATACGCCGCTCTGAGCCATGTTTGAACTTTCTATCACTTTTGGTTCCGATAATTCTGTTGACCATATTTGTGTTATTCAGGCGCCAAATGACATGTTGGAGCATGTTGGAGATAAAAAACAAAATGTGCCCAAAACGTGATATTATGACGTTATACGCCATTCTGAGCCATGTTTGAACTTTCTATCATTTTTGGTTCCGATAATTCTGCTGACCATATTTGTGATATTCAGGCGTCAAATGTCATATTGGAGCATGTTGGAGATAAAAAACAAAATGTGCCTAAAACGTGATATTATGACGTTATACGCCGTTCTGAGCCATGTTTGAACTTTCTATCATTTTTGGTTCCGATAATTCTGCCGACCATATTTGTGATATTCAGGGGCCAAATGTCATATTGGAGCATGTTGGAGATAAAAAACAAAATGTGCCCAAAACGTGATATTATGACGTTATACGCCGTTCTGAGACATGTTTGAACTTTCTATCATTTTTGGTTCCGATAATTCTGCTGACCATATTTGTGATATTCAGGCGTCAAATGTCATATTGGAGCATGTTGGAGATAAAAAACAAAATGTGCCCAAAACGTGATATTATGACGTTATACGCCGTTCTGAGCCATGTTTGAACTTTCTATCACTTTTGGTTCCGATAATTCTGCCGACCATATTTGTGATATTCAGGGGCCAAATGTCATATTGGAGCATGTTGGAGATAAAAAACAAAATGTGCCCAAAACGTGATATTACGACGTTATACGCCGTTCTGAGCCATGTTTGAACTTTCTATCATTTTTGGTTCCGATAATTCTGCTGACCATATTTGTGATATTCAGGTGTCAAATGTCATATTGGAGCATGTTGGAGATAAAAAACAAAACGTGCCTAAAACGTGATATTATGACGTTATACGCCGTTCTGAGCCATGTTTGAACATTCTATCACTTTTGGTTCCGATAATTCTGCTGACCATATTTGTGATATTCAGGCGCCAAATGACATGTTGGAGCATGTTGGAGATAAAAAACAAAATGTGCCCAAAACGTGATATTATGACGTTATACGCCGTTCTGAGCCATGTTTGAACTTTCTATCACTTTTGGTTCCGATAATTCTGTCGACCATATATGTGATATTCAGGGGCCAAATGTCATAATGGAGCATGTTGGAGATAAAGAACAAAATGTGCCTAAAACGTGATATTATGACTTTATACGCCGTTCTGAGCCATGTTTAAACTTTCTATCATTTTTGGTTCCGATAATTCTGCTGACCATATTTGTGTTATTCAGGCGCCAAATGACATGTTGGAGCATGTTGGAGATAAAAAACAAAATGTCCCCAAAACGTGATATTATGACGTTATACGCCGTTCTGAGCCATATTTGAGCTTTCTATCACTTTTGGTTCCGATAATTCTGTTGACCATATTTGTGTTATTCAATCGCCAAATGACATGTTAGCATGTTGGAGATAAAAAACAAAATGTGCCCAAACCGTGATATTATGACGTTATACGCCGTTCTTAGCCATGTTTGAACTTTCTATCACTTTTGGTTTCGATAATTCTGTTGACCATATTTGTGTTATTCAGGCGCCAAATGACATGTTGGAGCATGTTGGAGATAAAAAACAAAATGTGCCCAAAACGTGATATTATGACGTTATACGCCGTTCTGAGCCATGTTTGAACTTTCTATCACTTTTGGTTCCGATAGTTCTGCCGACCATATTTGTGATATTCAGGGGCCAAATGTCATATTGGAGCATGTTGGAGATAAAAAACAAAATGTGCCCAAAACGTGATATTATGACGTTATACGCCGTTCTGAGCCATGTTTGAACTTTCTATCACTTTTGGTTCCGTTAATTCTGCCGACCATATTTGTGATATTCAGGCGTCAAATGTCATATTGGAGCATGTTGGAGATAAAAAACAAAATGTGCCTAAAACGTGATATTATGACGTTATGCGCCGTTCTGAGCCATGTTTGAACATTCTATCACTTTTGGTTCCGATAATTCTGCTGACCATATTTGTGATATTCAGGCGCCAAATGACATGTTGGAGCATGTTGGAGATAAAAAACAAAATGTGCCCAAAACGTGACATTATGACGTTATACGCCGTTCTGAGCCATGTTTGAACTTTCTATCATTTTTGGTTCCGATAATTCTGCTGACCATATTTGTGATATTCAGGCGTCAAATGTCATATTGGAGCATGTTGGAGATAAAAAACAAAATGTGCCTAAAACGTGATATTATGACGTTATGCGCCGTTCTGAGCCATGTTTGAACATTCTATCACTTTTGGTTCCGATAATTCTGCTGACCATATTTGTGATATTCAGGCGCCAAATGACATGTTGGAGCATGTTGGAGATAAAAAACAAAATGTGCCCAAAACGTGACATTATGACGTTATACGCCGTTCTGAGCCATGTTTGAACTTTCTATCATTTTTGGTTCCGATAATTCTGCTGACCATATTTGTGATATTCAGGCGCCAAATGACATGTTGGAGCATGATGGAGATAAAAAACAAAATGTGCCCAAAACGTGATATTATGACGTTATACGCCGTTCTGAGCCATGTTTGAACTTTCTATCACTTTTGGTTCCGATAATTCTGCCGACCATATTTGTGATATTCAGGGGCCAAATGTCATATTGGAGCATGTTGGAGATAAAAAACAAAATGTGTCCAAAACGTGATATTATGACGTTATACGCCGTTCTGAGCCATGTTTGAACTTTCTATCACTTTTGGTTCCGATAATTCTGCTGACCATATTTGTGTTATTCAGACGCCAAATGTCATATTGGAGCATGTTGGAGATAAAAAACAAAATGTGCCCAAAACGTGATATTATGACGTTATACGCCGTTCTGAGCCATGTTTGAACTTTCTATCACTTTTGGTTCCGATAATTCTGTTGACCATATTTGTGTTATTCAGGCGCCAAATGACATGTTGGAGCATGTTGGAGATAAAAAACAAAATGTGCCCAAAACGTGATATTATGACGTTATACGCCGTTCTGAGCCATATTTGAACTTTCTATCACTTTTGGTTTCGATAATTCTGCTGACCATATTTGTGATATTCAGGCGCCAAATGACATGTTGGAGCATGTTGGAGATAAAAAACAAAATGTGCCCAAAACGTGATATTATGACGTTATACGCCGTTCTGAGCCATGTTTGAACTTTCTATCACTTTTGGTTTCGATAATTCTGTTGACCATATTTGTGTTATTCAGGCGCCAAATGACATGTTGGAGCATGTTGGAGATAAAAAACAAAATGTGCCCAAAACGTGATATTATGACGTTATACGCCGTTCTGAGCCATGTTTGAACTTTCTATCACTTTTGGTTCCGATAATTCTGTCGACCATATATGTGATATTCAGGGGCCAAATGTCATAGTGGAGCATGTTGGAGATAAAAAACAAAATGTGCCTAAAACGTGATATTATGACGTTATACGCCGTTCTGAGCCATGTTTGAACTTTCTATCACTTTTGGTTCCGTTAATTCTGCCGACCATATTTGTGATATTCAGGCGTCAAATGTCATATTGGAGCATGTTGGAGATAAAAAACAAAATGTGCCTAAAACGTGATATTATGACGTTATGCGCCGCTCTGAGCCATGTTTGAACATTCTATCACTTTTGGTTCCGATAGTTCTGCTGACCATATTTGTGATATTCAGGCGCCAAATGACATGTTGGAGATAAAAAACAAAATGTGCCCAAAACGTGACATTATGACGTTATACGCCGTTCTGAGCCATGTTTGAAATTTCTATCATTTTTGGTTCCGATAATTCAGCTGACCATATTTGTGATATTCAGGCGTCAAATGTCATATTGGAGCATGTTGGAGTTAAAAAACAAAATGTGCCTAAAACGTGATATTATGACGTTATGCGCCGTTCTGAGCCATGTTTGAACATTCTATCACTTTTGGTTCCGATAATTCTGCTGACCATATTTGTGATATTCAGGCGCCAAATGACATGTTGGAGCATGTTGGAGATAAAAAACAAAATGTGCCCAAAACGTGACATTATGACGTTATACGCCGTTCGGAGCCATGTTTGAACTTTCTATCATTTTTGGTTCCGATAATTCTGCTGACCATATTTGTGATATTCAGGCGTCAAATGTCATATTGGAGCATGTTGGAGATAAAAAACAAAATGTGCCCAAAACGTGATATTATGACGTTATACGCCGTTCTGAGCCATGTTTGAACTTTCTATCATTTTTGGTTCCGATAATTCTGCTGACCATATTTGTGATATTCAGGCGTCAAATGTCATATTGGAGCATGTTGTAGATAAAAAACAAAATGTGCCCAAAACGTGATATTATGACGTTATACGCCGTTCTGAGCCATATTTGAACTTTCTATCACTTTTGGTTCCGATAGTTCTATTGACCATATTTGTGTTATTCAGGCGCCAAATGACATGTTGGAGCATGTTGGATATAAAAAACAAAATGTGCCCAAAACGTGATATTATGACGTTATACGCCGTTCTGAGCTATGTTTGAACTTTCTATCACTTTTGGTTCCGATAATTCTGCCGACCATATTTGTGATATTCAGGGGCCAAATGTCATATTGGAGCATGTTGGAGATAAAAAACAAAATGTGCCTAAAACGTGATATTAAGACGTTATACGCCGTTCTGAGCCATGATTGAACTTTCTATCACTTTTGGTTCCGATAATTCTGCCGACCATATTTGTGATATTCAGGGGCTAAATGTCATATTGGAGCATGTTGGAGATAAAAAACAAAATGTGCCCAAAACGTGATATTATGAAGTTATACGCCGTTCTGAGCCATGTTTGAACTTTCTATCATTTTTGGTTCCGATAATTCTGCTGACCATATTTGTGATATTCAGGCGTCAAATGTCATATTGGAGCATGTTGGAGATAAAAAACAAAATGTGCCCAAAACGTGATATTATGACGTTATACGCCGTTCTGAGCCATGTTTGAACTTTCTATCACTTTTGGTTCCGATAATTCTGCTGACCATATTTGTGTTATTCAGGCGCCAAATGTCATATTGGAGAATGTTGGAGATAAAAAACGAAATGTGCCCAAAACGTGATATTATGACGTTATACGCCGCTCTGAGCCATGTTTGAACTTTCTATCACTTTTGGTTCCGATAATTCTGTTGACCATATTTGTGTTATTCAGGCGCCAAATGACATGTTGGAGCATGTTGGAGATAAAAAACAAAATGTGCCCAAAACGTGATATTATGACGTTATACGCCGTTCTGAGCCATGTTTGAACTTTCTATCATTTTTGGTTCCGATAATTCTGCTGACCATATTTGTGATATTCAGGCGTCAAATGTCATATTGGAGCATGTTGGAGATAAAAAACAAAATGTGCCTAAAACGTGATATTATGACGTTATACGCCGTTCTGAGCCATGTTTGAACATTCTATCACTTTTGGTTCCGATAATTCTGCTGACCATATTTGTGATATTCAGGCGCCAAATGACATGTTGGAGCATGTTGGAGATAAAAAACAAAATGTGCCCAAAACGTGATATTATGACGTTATACGCCGTTCTGAGCCATGTTTGAACTTTCTATCACTTTTGGTTCCGATAATTCTGCCGACCATATTTGTGATATTCAGGGGCCAAATGTCATATTGGAGCATGTTGGAGATAAAAAACAAAATGTGCCCAAAACGTGATATTACGACGTTATACGCCGTTCTGAGCCATGTTTGAACTTTCTATCACTTTTGGTTCCGATAATTCTGTCGACCATATATGTGATATTCAGGGGCCAAATGTCATAATGGAGCATGTTGGAGATAAAGAACAAAATGTGCCTAAAACGTGATATTATGACTTTATACGCCGTTCTGAGCCATGTTTAAACTTTCTATCATTTTTGGTTCCGATAATTCTGCTGACCATATTTGTGTTATTCAGGCGCCAAATGACATCTTGGAGCATGTTGGAGATAAAAAACAAAATGTGCCCAAAACGTGATATTATGACGTTATACGCCGTTCTGAGCCATGTTTGAACTTTCTATCACTTTTGGTTCCGGTAATTCTGTTGACCATATATTTGATATTCAGGCGTCAAATGACATCTTGGAGCATGTTGGAGATAAAAAACAAAATGTGCCCAAAACGTGATTTTATGACGTTATACGCCGTTCTGAGCCATGTTTGAACTCTCTTTCACTTTCGGTTCCGATAATTCTGTTGACCATATTTGTGATATTCAGGCGCCAAATGACATCTTGGAGCATGTTGGAGATAAAAAACAAAATGTGCCTAAAACGTGATATTATGACGTTATACGCCGTTCTGAGCCATGTTTGAACTTTCTATCACTTTTGGTTCCGATAATTCTGCTGACCATATTTGTGATATTCAGGCGCCAAATGACATCTTGGAGCATGTTGGAGATAAAAAACAAAATGTGCCCAAAACGTGATATTATGACGTTATACGCCGTTCTGAGCCATATTTGAACTTTCTATCACTTTCGGTTCCCATAATTCTGTTGACCATATTTGTGATATTCAGGCGTCAAATGACATCTTGGAGCATGTTGGAGATAAAAAACAAAATGTGCCCAAAACGTGATATTATGACGTTATACGCCGTTCTGAGCCATGTTTGAACTTTCTATCACTTTTGGTTTCGATAATTCTGTTGACCATATTTGTGTTATTCAGGCGCCAAATGACATGTTGGAGCATGTTGGAGATAAAAAACAAAATGTGCCCAAAACGTGATATTATGACGTTATACGCCGTTCTGAGCCATGTTTGAACTTTCTATCACTTTTGGTTCCGATAATTCTGTCGACCATATATGTGATATTCAGGGGCCAAATGTCATATTGGAGCATGTTGGAGATAAAAAACAAAATGTGCCTAAAACGTGATATTATGACGTTATACGCCGTTCTGAGCCATGTTTGAACTTTCTATCACTTTTGGTTCCGTTAATTCTGCCGACCATATTTGTGATATTCAGGCGTCAAATGTCATATTGGAGCATGTTGGAGATAAAAAACAAAATGTGCCTAAAACGTGATATTATGACGTTATGCGCCGTTCTGAGCCATGTTTGAACATTCTATCACTTTTGGTTCCGATAATTCTGCTGACCATATTTGTGATATTCAGGCGCCAAATGACATGTTGGAGCATGTTGGAGATAAAAAACAAAATGTGCCCAAAACGTGACATTATGACGTTATACGCCGTTCTGAGCCATGTTTGAACTTTCTATCATTTTTGGTTCCGATAATTCTGCTGACCATATTTGTGATATTCAGGCGTCAAATGTCATATTGGAGCATGTTGGAGATAAAAAACAAAATGTGCCTAAAACGTGATATTATGACGTTATGCGCCGTTCTGAGCCATGTTTGAACATTCTATCACTTTTGGTTCCGATAATTCTGCTGACCATATTTGTGATATTCAGGCGCCAAATGACATGTTGGAGCATGTTGGAGATAAAAAACAAAATGTGCTCAAAACGTGACATTATGACGTTATACGCCGTTCTGAGCCATGTTTGAACTTTCTATCACTTTCGGTTCCGATAATTCTGTTGACCATATTTGTGATATTCAGGCGCCAAATGACATCTTGGAGCATGTTGGAGATAAAAAACAAAATGTGCCCAAAACGTGATATTATGACGTTATACGCCGTTCTGAGCCATGTTTGAACTTTCTATCACTTTTGGTTCCGGTAATTCTGTTGACCATATATTTGATATTCAGGCGTCAAATGACATCTTGGAGCATGTTGGAGATAAAAAACAAAATGTGCCCAAAACGTGATATTATGACGTTATACGCCGTTCTGAGCCATGTTTGAACTTTCTATCACTTTCGGTTCCCATAATTCTGTTGACCATATTTGTGATATTCAGGCGTCAAATGACATCTTGGAGCATGTTGGAGATAAAAAACAAAATGTGCCCAAAACGTGATATTATGACGTTATACGCCGTTCTGAGCCATGTTTGAACTTTCTATCACTTTTGGTTCCGGTAATTCTGTTGACCATATATTTGATATTCAGGCGCCAAATGACATCTTGGAGCATGTTGAAGATAAAAAACAAAATGTGCCCAAAACGTGATATTATGACGTTATACGCCGTTCTGAGCCATGTTTGAACTTTCTATCACTTTTGGTTCCGGTAATTCTGTTGACCATATATTTGATATTCAGGCGCCAAATGACATCTTGGAGCATGTTGGAGATAAAAAACAAAATGTGCCCAAAACGTAATATTATGACGTTATACGCCGTTTTGAGCCATGTTTGAACTTTCTATCACTTTTGGTTCCGGTAATTCTGTTGACCATATATTTGATATTCAGGCGCCAAATGACATCTTGGAGCATGTTGGAGATAAAAAACAAAATGTGCCCAAAACGTGATATTATGACGTTATACGCCGTTTTGAGCCATGTTTGAACTTTCTATCACTTTTGGTTCCGGTAATTCTGTTGACCATATATTTGATATTCAGGCGCCAAATGACATCTTGGAGCATGTTGGAGATAAAAAACAAAATGTGCCCAAAACGTGATATTATGACGTTATACGCCGTTTTGAGCCATGTTTGAACTTTCTATCACTTTTGGTTCCGGTAATTCTGTTGACCATATTTGTGATATTCAGGCGTCAAATGACATCTTGGAGCATGTTGGAGATAAAAAACAAAATGTGCCCAAAACGTGATATTATGACGTTATACGCCGTTCTGAGCCATGTTTGAACTTTCTATCACTTTCGGTTCCGATAATTCTGCTGACCATATTTGTGATATTCAGGCGCCAAATGACATCTTGGAGCATGTTGGAGATAAAAAACAAAATGTGCCCAAAACGTGATATTATGACGTTATACGCCGTTTTGAGCCATGTTTCAACTTTCTATCACTTTCGGTTCCGATAATTCTGCTGACCATATTTGTGATATTCAGGCGCCAAATGACATCTTGGAGCATGTTGGAGATAAAAAACAAAATGTGCCCAAAACGTGATATTATGACGTTATACGCCGTTTTGAGCCATGTTTGAACTTTCTATCACTTTCGGTTCCGATAATTCTGTTGACCATATTTGTGATATTCAGGCGTCAAATGACATCTTGGAGCATGTTGGAGATAAAAAACAAAATGTGCCCAAAACGTGATATTATGACGTTATACGCCCTTTTGAGCCATGTTTGAACTCTCTATCACTTTTGGTTCCGGTAATCCTGTCTACCATATTTGTGATATTCAGGCGTCAAATGACATCTTGGAGCAAGTTGGAGATAAAAAACAAAATGTGCCCAAAACGTGATATTATGACGTTATACGCCGTTCTGAGCCATGTTTGAACTTTCTATCACTTTCGGTTCCGATAATTCTGCTGACCATATTTGTGATATTCAGGCGCCAAATGACATCTTGGAGCATGTTGGAGATAAAAAACAAAATGTTCCCAAAACGTGATATTATGACGTTATACGCCGTTCTGAGCCATGTTTGAACTTTCTATCACTTTGGGTTCCGGTAATTCTGTTGACCATATTTGTGATATTCAGGCGTCAAATGACATCTTGGAGCATGTTGGAGATAAAAAACAAAATGTGCCCAAAACGTGATATTATGACGTTATACGACGTTCTGAGCCATGTTTGAACTTTCTATCACTTTCGGTTCCGATAATTCTGTTGACCATATTTGTGATATTCAGGCGCCAAATGACATCTTGGAGCATGTTGGAGATAAAAAACAAAATGTGCCCAAAACGTGATATTATGACGTTATACGCCGTTCTGAGCCATGTTTGAACTTTCTATCACTTTTGGTTCCGGTAATTCTGTTGACCATATATTTGATATTCAGGCGTCAAATGACATCTTGGAGCAGGTTGGAGATAAAAAACAAAATGTGCCCAAAACGTGATATTATGACGTTATACGCCGTTCTGAGCCATGTTTGAACTCTCTTTCACTTTCGGTTCCGATAATTCTGTTGACCATATTTGTGATATTCAGGCGCCAAATGACATCTTGGAGCATGTTGGAGATAAAAAACAAAATGTTCCCAAAACGTGATATTATGACGTTATACGCCGTTCTGAGCCATGTTTGAACATTCTATCACTTTTGGTTCCGATAATTCTGCTGACCATATTTGTGATATTCAGGCGCCAAATGACATGTTGGAGCATGTTGGAGATAAAAAACAAAATGTGCCCAAAACGTGACATTATGACGTTATACGCCGTTCTGAGCCATGTTTGAACTTTCTATCATTTTTGGTTCCGATAATTCTGCTGACCATATTTGTGATATTCAGGCGTCAAATGTCATATTGGAGCATGTTGGAGATAAAAAACAAAATGTGCCTAAAACCTGATATTATGACGTTATGCGCCGTTCTGAGCCATGTTTGAACATTCTATCACTTTTGGTTCCGATAATTCTGCTGACCATATTTGTGATATTCAGGCGCCAAATGACATGTTGGAGCATGTTGGAGATAAAAAACAAAATGTGCCCAAAACGTGACATTATGACGTTATACGCCGTTCTGAGCCATGTTTGAACTTTCTATCACTTTCGGTTCCGATAATTCTGTTGACCATATTTGTGATATTCAGGCGCCAAATGACATCTTGGAGCATGTTGGAGATAAAAAACAAAATGTGCCCAAAACGTGATATTATGACGTTATACGCCGTTCTGAGCCATGTTTGAACTTTCTATCACTTTTGGTTCCGGTAATTCTGTTGACCATATATTTGATATTCAGGCGTCAAATGACATCTTGGAGCATGTTGGAGATAAAAAACAAAATGTGCCCAAAACGTGATATTATGACGTTATACGCCGTTCTGAGCCATGTTTGAACTTTCTATCACTTTCGGTTCCCATAATTCTGTTGACCATATTTGTGATATTCAGGCGTCAAATGACATCTTGGAGCATGTTGGAGATAAAAAACAAAATGTGCCCAAAACGTGATATTATGACGTTATACGCCGTTCTGAGCCATGTTTGAACTTTCTATCACTTTTGGTTCCGGTAATTCTGTTGACCATATATTTGATATTCAGGCGCCAAATGACATCTTGGAGCATGTTGAAGATAAAAAACAAAATGTGCCCAAAACGTGATATTATGACGTTATACGCCGTTCTGAGCCATGTTTGAACTTTCTATCACTTTTGGTTCCGGTAATTCTGTTGACCATATATTTGATATTCAGGCGCCAAATGACATCTTGGAGCATGTTGGAGATAAAAAACAAAATGTGCCCAAAACGTGATATTATGACGTTATACGCCGTTTTGAGCCATGTTTGAACTTTCTATCACTTTTGGTTCCGGTAATTCTGTTGACCATATATTTGATATTCAGGCGCCAAATGACATCTTGGAGCATGTTGGAGATAAAAAACAAAATGTGCCCAAAACGTGATATTATGACGTTATACGCCGTTTTGAGCCATGTTTGAACTTTCTATCACTTTTGGTTCCGGTAATTCTGTTGACCATATATTTGATATTCAGGCGCCAAATGACATCTTGGAGCATGTTGGAGATAAAAACCAAATGTGCCCAAAACGTGATATTATGACGTTATACGCCGTTTTGAGCCATGTTTGAACTTTCTATCACTTTTGGTTCCGGTAATTCTGTTGACCATATTTGTGATATTCAGGCGTCAAATGACATCTTGGAGCATGTTGGAGATAAAAAACAAAATGTGCCCAAAACGTGATATTATGACGTTATACGCCGTTCTGAGCCATGTTTGAACTTTCTATCACTTTCGGTTCCGATAATTCTGCTGACCATATTTGTGATATTCAGGCGCCAAATGACATCTTGGAGCATGTTGGAGATAAAAAACAAAATGTGCCCAAAACGTGATATTATGACGTTATACGCCGTTTTGAGCCATGTTTCAACTTTCTATCACTTTCGGTTCCGATAATTCTGCTGACCATATTTGTGATATTCAGGCGCCAAATGACATCTTGGAGCATGTTGGAGATAAAAAACAAAATGTGTCCAAAACGTGATATTATGACGTTATACGCCGTTTTGAGCCATGTTTGAACTTTCTATCACTTTCGGTTCCGATAATTCTGTTGACCATATTTGTGATATTCAGGCGTCAAATGACATCTTGGAGCATGTTGGAGATAAAAAACAAAATGTGCCCAAAACGTGATATTATGACGTTATACGCCCTTTTGAGCCATGTTTGAACTCTCTATCACTTTTGGTTCCGGTAATCCTGTCTACCATATTTGTGATATTCAGGCGTCAAATGACATCTTGGAGCAAGTTGGAGATAAAAAACAAAATGTGCCCAAAACGTGATATTATGACGTTATACGCCGTTCTGAGCCATGTTTGAACTTTCTATCACTTTCGGTTCCGATAATTCTGCTGACCATATTTGTGATATTCAGGCGCCAAATGACATCTTGGAGCATGTTGGAGATAAAAAACAAAATGTTCCCAAAACGTGATATTATGACGTTATACGCCGTTCTGAGCCATGTTTGAACTTTCTATCACTTTGGGTTCCGGTAATTCTGTTGACCATATTTGTGATATTCAGGCGTCAAATGACATCTTGGAGCATGTTGGAGATAAAAAACAAAATGTGCCCAAAACGTGATATTATGACGTTATACGACGTTCTGAGCCATGTTTGAACTTTCTATCACTTTCGGTTCCGATAATTCTGTTGACCATATTTGTGATATTCAGGCGCCAAATGACATCTTGGAGCATGTTGGAGATAAAAAACAAAATGTGCCCAAAACGTGATATTATGACGTTATACGCCGTTCTGAGCCATGTTTGAACTTTCTATCACTTTTGGTTCCGGTAATTCTGTTGACCATATATTTGATATTCAGGCGTCAAATGACATCTTGGAGCAGGTTGGAGATAAAAAACAAAATGTGCCCAAAACGTGATATTATGACGTTATACGCCGTTCTGAGCCATGTTTGAACTCTCTTTCACTTTCGGTTCCGATAATTCTGTTGACCATATTTGTGATATTCAGGCGCCAAATGACATCTTGGAGCATGTTGGAGATAAAAAACAAAATGTGCCTAAAACGTGATATTATGACGTTATACGCCGTTCTGAGCCATGTTTGAACTTTCTATCACTTTTGGTTCCGATAATTCTGCTGACCATATTTGTGATATTCAGGCGCCAAATGACATCTTGGAGCATGTTGGAGATAAAAAACAAAATGTGCCCAAAACGTGATATTATGACGTTATACGCCGTTCTGAGCCATATTTGAACTTTCTATCACTTTCGGTTCCCATAATTCTGTTGACCATATTTGTGATATTCAGGCGTCAAATGACATCTTGGAGCATGTTGGAGATAAAAAACAAAATGTGCCCAAAACGTGATATTATGACGTTATACGCCGTTTTGAGCCATGTTTGAACTCTCTATCACTTTTGGTTCCGATAATTCTGCTGACCATATTTGTGATATTCAGACGCCAAATGACATCTTGGAGCAAGTTGGAGATAAAAAACAAAATGTGCCCAAAACGTGATATTATGACGTTATACGCCGTTCTGAGACATGTTTGAATTTTCTATCACTTTTCGTTCCGGTAATTCTGTCGACCATATATTTGATATTCAGATGCCAAATGTCACATTGGAGCATGTTGGAGATAAAAAACAAAATGTGCCCAAAACGTGATATTATGACGTTATACGCCGTTCTGAGCCATGTTTGAACTTTCTATCACTTTCGGTTCCGATAATTCTGCTGACCATATTTGTGATATTCAGGCGCCAAATGACATCTTGGAGCATGTTGGAGATAAAAAACAAAATGTGCCCAAAACGTGATATTATGACGTTATACGCCGTTTTGAGCCATGTTTCAACTTTCTATCACTTTCGGTTCCGATAATTCTGTTGACCATATTTGTGATATTCAGACGCCAAATGACATCTTGGAGCAAGTTGGAGATAAAAAACAAAATGTGCCCAAAACGTGATATTATGACGTTATACGCCGTTCTGAGACATGTTTGAACTTTCTATCACTTTTCGTTCCGGTAATTCTGTCAACCATATATTTGATATTCAGATGCCAAATGTCACATTGGAGCATGTTGGAGATAAAAAACAAAATGTGCCCAAAACGTGATATTATGACGTTATACGCCGTTCTGAGCCATGTTTGAACTTTCTATCACTTTCGGTTCCGATAATTCTGCTGACCATAGTTGTGATAATCAGGCGCCAAATGACATCTTGGAACATGTTGGAGATAAAAAACAAAATGTGCCCAAAACGTGATATTATGACGTTATACGCCGTTCTGAGCCATGTTTGAACTTTCTATCACTTTCGGTTCCGATAATTCTGCTGACCATATTTGTGATATTCAGGCGCCAAATGACATCTTGGAGCATGTTGGAGATAAAAAACAAAATGTGCCCAAAACGTGATATTATGACGTTATACGCCGTTCTGAGCCATGTTTGAACTTTCTATCACTTTCGGTTCCGATAATTCTGCTGACCATATTTGTGATATTCAGGCGCCAAATGACATCTTGGAGCATGTTGGAGATAAAAAACAAAATGTGCCCAAAACGTGATATTATGACGCTATACGCCGTTCTGAGCCATGTTTGAACTTTCTATCACTTTCGGTTCCGATAATTCTGTTGACCATATTTGTGATATTCAGACGCCAAATGACATCTTGGAGCATGTTGGAGATAAAAAACAAAATGTGCCCAAAACGTGATATTATGACGCTATACGCCGTTCTGAGCCATGTTTGAACTTTCTATCACTTTCGGTTCCGATAATTCTGCTGACCATATTTGTGATATTCAGGCGCCAAATGACATCTTGGAGCATGTTGGAGATAAAAAACAAAATGTGCCCAAAACGTGATATTATGACGTTATACGACGTTCTGAGGCATGTTTGAACTCTCTATCACTTTCGGTTCCGGTAATTCTGTTGACCATATATGTGATATTCAGGCGCCAAATGACATCTTGGAGCACGTTGGAGATAAAAAACAAAATGTGCCCAAAACGTGATATTATGACGTTATACGCCGTTCTGAGCCATGTTTGAACTTTCTATCACTTTGGGTTCCGGTAATTCTGTTGACCATATTTGTGATATTCAGGCGCCAAATGACATCTTGGAGCATGTTGGAGATAAAAAACAAAATGTGCCCAAAACGTGATATTATGACGTTATACGCCGTTCTGAGCCATGTTTGAACTTTCTATCACTTTTGGTTCCGGTAATTCTGTTGACCATATATTTGATATTCAGGCGTCAAATGACATCTTGGAGCATGTTGGAGATAAAAAACAAAATGTGCCCAAAACGTGATATTATGACGTTATACGCCGTTCTGAGCCATGTTTGAACTTTCTATCACTTTCGGTTCCGATAATTTTGTTGACCATATTTGTGATATTCAGGCGTCAAATGACATCTTGGAGCATGTTGGAGATAAAAAACAAAATGTGCCCAAAACGTGATATTATGACGTTATTCGACGTTCTGAGCCATGTTTGAACTTTCTATCACTTTCGGTTCCGATAATTTTGTTGACCATATATGTGATATTCAGGCGTCAAATGACATCTTGGAGCATGTTGGAGATAAAAAACAAAATGTGCCCAAAACGTGATATTATGACGTTATACGGCGTTCTGAGCCATGTTTGAACTTTCTATCACTTTCGGTTCCGATAATTCTGTTGACCATATTTGTGATATTCAGGCGTCAAATGACATCTTGGAGCATGTTGGAGATAAAAAACAAAATGTGCCCAAAACGTGATATTATGACGTTATACGCCCTTTTGAGCCATGTTTGAACTTTCTATCACTTTTGGTTCCGGTAATTCTGTCGACCATATTTATGATATTCAGGCGTCAAATGACATCTTGGAGCATGTTGGAGATAAAAAACAAAATGTGCCCAAAACGTGATATTATGACGCTATACGCCGTTCTGAGCCATGTTTGAACTTTCTATCACTTTCGGTTCCGATAATTCTGCTGACCATATTTGTGATATTCAGGCGTCAAATGACATCTTGGAGCATGTTGGAGATAAAAAACAAAATGTGCCCAAAACGTGATATTATGACGTTATACGCCCTTTTGAGCCATGTTTGAACTTTCTATCACTTTTGGTTCCGGTAATTCTGTCGACCATATTTGTGATATTCAGGCGTCAAATGACATCTTGGAGCATGTTGGAGATAAAAAACAAAATGTGCCCAAAACGTGATATTATGACGTTATACGGCGTTCTGAGCCATGTTTGAACTTTCTATCACTTTCGGTTCCGATAATTCTGTTGACCATATTTGTGATATTCAGGCGTCAAATGACATCTTGGAGCATGTTGGAGATAAAAAACAAAATGTGCCCAAAACGTGATATTATGACGTTATACGCCCTTTTGAGCCATGTTTGAACTTTCTATCACTTTTGGTTCCGGTAATTCTGTCGACCATATTTGTGATATTCAGGCGTCAAATGACATCTTGGAGCATGTTGGAGATAAAAAACAAAATGTGCCCAAAACGTGATATTATGACGTTATACGCCGTTTTGAGCCATGTTTGAACTTTCTATCACTTTCGGTTCCGGTAATTCTGTTGACCATATTTGTGATATTCAGGCGCCAAATGACATCTTGGAGCATGTTGGAGATAAAAAACAAAATGTGCCTAAAACGTGATATTATGACGTTATACGCCGTTCTGAGCCATGTTTGAACTTTCTATCACTTTTGGTTCCGATAATTCTGCTGACCATATTTGTGATATTCAGGCGCCAAATGACATCTTGGAGCATGTTGGAGATAAAAAACAAAATGTGCCCAAAACGTGATATTATGACGTTATACGCCGTTCTGAGCCATGTTTGAACTTTCTATCACTTTCGGTTCCCATAATTCTGTTGACCATATTTGTGATATTCAGGCGTCAAATGACATCTTGGAGCATGTTGGAGATAAAAAACAAAATGTGCCCAAAACGTGATATTATGACGTTATACGCCGTTCTGAGCCATGTTTGAACTTTCTATCACTTTTGGTTCCGGTAATTCTGTTGACCATATATTTGATATTCAGGCGCCAAATGACATCTTGGAGCATGTTGGAGATAAAAAACAAAATGTGCCCAAAACGTGATATTATGACGTTATACGCCGTTTTGAGCCATGTTTGAACTTTCTATCACTTTCGGTTCCGATAATTCTGCTGACCATATTTGTGATATTCAGGCGCCAAATGACATCTTGGAGCATGTTGGAGATAAAAAACAAAATGTGCCCAAAACGTGATATTATGACGTTATACGACGTTCTGAGGCATGTTTGAACTCTCTATCACTTTCGGTTCCGGTAATTCTGTTGACCATATATGTGATATTCAGGCGCCAAATGACATCTTGGAGCACGTTGGAGATAAAAAACAAAATGTGCCCAAAACGTGATATTATGACGTTATACGACGTTCTGAGGCATGTTTGAACTCCCTATCACTTTCGGTTCCGGTAATTCTGTTGACCATATATGTGATATTCAGGCGCCAAATGACATCTTGGAGCACGTTGGAGATAAAAAACAAAATGTGCCCAAAACGTGATATTATGACGTTATACGCCGTTCTGAGCCATGTTTGAACTTTCTATCACTTTGGGTTCCGGTAATTCTGTTGACCATATTTGTGATATTCAGGCGCCAAATGACATCTTGGAGCATGTTGGAGATAAAAAACAAAATGTGCCCAAAACGTGATATTATGACGTTATACGCCGTTCTGAGCCATGTTTGAACTTTCTATCACTTTTGGTTCCGGTAATTCTGTTGACCATATATTTGATATTCAGGCGTCAAATGACATCTTGGAGCATGTTGGAGATAAAAAACAAAATGTGCCCAAAACGTGATATTATGACGTTATACGCCGTTCTGAGCCATGTTTGAACTTTCTATCACTTTCGGTTCCGATAATTTTGTTGACCATATTTGTGATATTCAGGCGTCAAATGACATCTTGGAGCATGTTGGAGATAAAAAACAAAATGTGCCCAAAACGTGATATTATGACGTTATTCGACGTTCTGAGCCATGTTTGAACTTTCTATCACTTTCGGTTCCGATAATTTTGTTGACCATATATGTGATATTCAGGCACCAAATGACATCTTGGAGCATGTTGGAGATAAAAAACAAAATGTGCCCAAAACGTGATATTATGACGCTATACGCCGTTCTGAGCCATGTTTGAACTTTCTATCACTTTCGGTTCCGATAATTCTGTTGACCATATTTGTGATATTCAGGCGTCAAATGACATCTTGGAGCATGTTGGAGATAAAAAACAAAATGTGCCCAAAACGTGATATTATGACGTTATACGGCGTTCTGAGCCATGTTTGAACTTTCTATCACTTTCGGTTCCGATAATTCTGTTGACCATATTTGTGATATTCAGGCGTCAAATGACATCTTGGAGCATGTTGGAGATAAAAAACAAAATGTGCCCAAAACGTGATATTATGACGTTATACGCCCTTTTGAGCCATGTTTGAACTTTCTATCACTTTTGGTTCCGGTAATTCTGTCGACCATATTTGTGATATTCAGGCGTCAAATGACATCTTGGAGCATGTTGGAGATAAAAAACAAAATGTGCCCAAAACGTGATATTATGACGCTATACGCCGTTCTGAGCCATGTTTGAACTTTCTATCACTTTCGGTTCCGATAATTCTGTTGACCATATTTGTGATATTCAGGCGTCAAATGACATCTTGGAGCATGTTGGAGATAAAAAACAAAATGTGCCCAAAACGTGATATTATGACGTTATACGGCGTTCTGAGCCATGTTTGAACTTTCTATCACTTTCGGTTCCGATAATTCTGTTGACCATATTTGTGATATTCAGGCGTCAAATGACATCTTGGAGCATGTTGGAGATAAAAAACAAAATGTGCCCAAAACGTGATATTATGACGTTATACGCCCTTTTGAGCCATGTTTGAACTTTCTATCACTTTTGGTTCCGGTAATTCTGTCGACCATATTTGTGATATTCAGGCGTCAAATGACATCTTGGAGCATGTTGGAGATAAAAAACAAAATGTGCCCAAAACGTGATATTATGACGTTATACGCCGTTTTGAGCCATGTTTGAACTTTCTATCACTTTCGGTTCCGGTAATTCTGTTGACCATATTTGTGATATTCAGGCGCCAAATGACATCTTGGAGCATGTTGGAGATAAAAAACAAAATGTGCCTAAAACGTGATATTATGACGTTATACGCCGTTCTGAGCCATGTTTGAACTTTCTATCACTTTTGGTTCCGATAATTCTGCTGACCATATTTGTGATATTCAGGCGCCAAATGACATCTTGGAGCATGTTGGAGATAAAAAACAAAATGTGCCCAAAACGTGATATTATGACGTTATACGCCGTTCTGAGCCATGTTTGAACTTTCTATCACTTTCGGTTCCCATAATTCTGTTGACCATATTTGTGATATTCAGGCGCCAAATGACATCTTGGAGCATGTTGGAGATAAAAAACAAAATGTGCCCAAAACGTGATACTATGACGTTATACGCCGTTTTGAGCCATGTTTGAACTTTCTATCACTTTTGGTTCCGGTAATTCTGTTGACCATATTTGTGATATTCAGGCGTCAAATGACATCTTGGAGCATGTTGGAGATAAAAAACAAAATGTGCCCAAAACGTGATATTATGACGTTATACGCCCTTTTGAGCCATGTTTGAACTTTCTATCACTTTTGGTTCCGGTAATTCTGTCGACCATATTTGTGATATTCAGGCGTCAAATGACATCTTGGAGCATGTTGGAGATAAAAAACAAAATGTGCCCAAAACGTGATATTATGACGTTATACGCCGTTCTGAGACATGTTTGAACTTTCTATCACTTTTCGTTCCGGTAATTCTGTCGACCATATATTTGATATTCAGATGCCAAATGTCACATTGGAGCATGTTGGAGATAAAAAACAAAATGTGCCCAAAACGTGATATTATGACGTTATACGCCGTTCTGAGCCATGTTTGAACTTTCTATCACTTTCGGTTCCGATAATTCTGCTGACCATATTTGTGATATTCAGGCGCTAAATGACACCTTGGAGCATGTTGGAGATAAAAAACAAAATGTGCCCAAAACGTGATATTATGACGTTATACGCCGTTCTGAGCCATGTTTGAACTTGCTATCACTTTTGGTTCCGATAATTCTGCTGACCATATTTGTGATATTCAGGCGCCAAATGACATCTTGGAGCATGTTGGAGATAAAAAACAAAATGTGCCCAAAACGTGATATTGTGACGTTATACGCCGTTCTGAGCCATGTTTGAACTCTCTATCACTTTCGGTTCCGATAATTCTGTTGATCATATTTGTGATATTCAGGCGTCAAATGACATCTTGGAGCATGTTGGAGATAAAAAACAAAATGTGCCCAAAACGTGATATTATGACGTTATACGCCGTTCTGAGCCATGTTTGAACTGTCTATCACTTTTGGTTCCGGTAATTCTGTTGACCATATCTGTGATATTCAGGCGCCAAATGACATGTTGGAGCATGTTGGAGATAAAAAACAAAATGTGCCCAAAACGTGATATTATGACGTTATACGCCGTTCTGAGCCATGTTTGAACTTTCTATCACTTTCGGTTCCGATAATTCTGCTGACCATATTTGTGATATTCAGGCGCCAAATGACATCTTGGAGCATGTTGGAGATAAAAAACAAAATGTGCCCAAAACGTGATATTATGACGTTATACGCCGTTCTGAGCCATGTTTGAACTTTCTATCACTTTTGGTTCCGATAATTCTGCTGACCATATTTGTGATATTCAGGCGCCAAATGACATCTTGGAGCATGTTGGAGATAAAAAACAAAATGTGCCCAAAACGTGATATTGTGACGTTATACGCCGTTCTGAGCCATGTTTGAACTCTCTATCACTTTCGGTTCCGATAATTCTGTTGATCATATTTGTGATATTCAGGCGTCAAATGACATCTTGGAGCATGTTGGAGATAAAAAACAAAATGTGCCCAAAACGTGATATTATGACGTTATACGCCGTTTTGAGCCATGTTTGAACTTTCTATCACTTTCGGTTCCGATAATTCTGTTGACCATATATGTGATATTCAGGCGCCAAATGACATCTTGGAGCATGTTGGAGATAAAAAACAAAATGTGCCCAAAACGTGATATTATGACGTTATACGCCGTTCTGAGCCATGTTTGAACTGTCTATCACTTTTGGTTCCGGTAATTCTGTTGACCATATCTGTGATATTCAGGCGCCAAATGACATGTTGGAGCATGTTGGAGATAAAAAACAAAATGTGCCCAAAACGTGATATTATGACGTTATACGCCGTTTTGAGCCATGTTTGAACTCTCTATCACTTTTGGTTCCGATAATTCTGCTGACCATATTTGTGATATTCAGGCGCCAAATGACATCTTGGAGCATGTTGGAGATAAAAAACAAAATGTGCCCAAAACGTGATATTATGACGTTATACGCCGTTTTGAGCCATGTTTGAACTTTCTATCACTTTCGGTTCCCATAATTCTGTTGACCATATTTGTGATATTCAGGCGCCAAATGACATGTTGGAGCATGTTGGAGATAAAAAACAAAATGTGCCCAAAACGTGATATTATGACGTTATACGCCGTTTTGAGCCATGTTTGAACTTTCTATCACTTTTGGTTCCGGTAATTCTGTTGACCATATTCGTGATATTCAGGCGTCAAATGATATCTTGGAGCATGTTGGAGATAAAAAACAAAATGTGCCCAAAACGTGATATTATGACGTTATACGCCGTTTTGAGCCATGTTTGAACTCTCTATCACTTTTGGTTCCGATAATTCTGCTGACCATATTTGTGATATTCAGACGCCAAATGACATCTTGGAGCAAGTTGGAGATAAAAAACAAAATGTGCCCAAAACGTGATATTATGACGTTATACGCCGTTCTGAGACATGTTTGAACTTTCTATCACTTTCGGTTCCGATAATTCTGTTGACCATATATGTGATATTCAGGCGCCAAATGACATCTTGGAGCATGTTGGAGATAAAAAACAAAATGTGCCCAAAACGTGATATTATGACGTTATACGCCGTTCTGAGCCATGTTTGAACTGTCTATCACTTTTGGTTCCGGTAATTCTGTTGACCATATCTGTGATATTCAGGCGCCAAATGACATGTTGGAGCATGTTGGAGATAAAAAACAAAATGTGCCCAAAACGTGATATTATGACGTTATACGCCGTTTTGAGCCATGTTTGAACTCTCTATCACTTTTGGTTCCGATAATTCTGCTGACCATATTTGTGATATTCAGGCGCCAAATGACATCTTGGAGCATGTTGGAGATAAAAAACAAAATGTGCCCAAAACGTGATATTATGACGTTATACGCCGTTTTGAGCCATGTTTGAACTTTCTATCACTTTCGGTTCCCACAATTCTGTTGACCATATTTGTGATATTCAGGCGCCAAATGACATGTTGGAGCATGTTGGAGATAAAAAACAAAATGTGCCCAAAACGTGATATTATGACGTTATACGCCGTTTTGAGCCATGTTTGAACTTTCTATCACTTTTGGTTCCGGTAATTCTGTTGACCATATTCGTGATATTCAGGCGTCAAATGATATCTTGGAGCATGTTGGAGATAAAAAACAAAATGTGCCCAAAACGTGATATTATGACGTTATACGCCGTTTTGAGCCATGTTTGAACTCTCTATCACTTTTGGTTCCGATAATTCTGCTGACCATATTTGTGATATTCAGACGCCAAATGACATCTTGGAGCAAGTTGGAGATAAAAAACAAAATGTGCCCAAAACGTGATATTATGACGTTATACGCCGTTCTGAGACATGTTTGAACTTTCTATCACTTTTCGTTCCGGTAATTCTGTCGACCATATATTTGATATTCAGATGCCAAATGTCATATTGGAGCATGTTGGAGATAAAAAACAAAATGTGCCCAAAACGTGATATTATGACGTTATACGCCGTTCTGAGCCATGTTTGAACTTTCTATCACTTTCTTTTCCGATAATTCTGCTGACCATATTTGTGATATTCAGGCGCCAAATGACATCTTGGAGCATGTTGGAGATAAAAAACAAAATGTGCCCAAAACGTGATATTATGACGTTATACGCCGTTTTGAGCCATGTTTCAACTTTCTATCACTTTCGGTTCCGATAATTCTGTTGACCATATTTGTGATATTCAGACGCCAAATGACATCTTGGAGCATGTTGGAGATAAAAAACAAAATGTGCCCAAAACGTGATATTATGACGCTATACGCCGTTCTGAGCCATGTTTGAACTTTCTATCACTTTCGGTTCCGATAATTCTGCTGACCATATTTGTGATATTCAGGCGCCAAATGACATCTTGGAGCATGTTGGAGATAAAAAACAAAATGTGCCCAAAACGTGATATTATGACGTTATACGCCGTTCTGAGCCATGTTTGAACTGTCTATCACTTTTGGTTCCGGTAATTCTGTTGACCATATTTGTGATATTCAGGCGCCAAATGACATCTTGGAGCATGTTGGAGATAAAAAACAAAATGTGCCCAAAACGTGATATTATGACGTTATACGCCGTTCTGAGCCATGTTTGAACTGTCTATCACTTTTGGATCCGGTAATTCTGTTGACCATATCTGTGATATTCAGGCGCCAAATGACATGTTGGAGCATGTTGGAGATAAAAAACAAAATGTGCCCAAAACGTGATATTATGACGTTATACGCCGTTTTGAGCCATGTTTGAACTCTCTATCACTTTTGGTTCCGATAATTCTGCTGACCATATTTGTGATATTCAGGCGCCAAATGACATCTTGGAGCATGTTGGAGATAAAAAACAAAATGTGCCCAAAACGTGATATTATGACGTTATACGCCGTTTTGAGCCATGTTTCAACTTTCTATCACTTTCGGTTCCGATAATTCTGTTGACCATATTTGTGATATTCAGACGCCAAATGACATCTTGGAGCATGTTGGAGATAAAAAACAAAATGTGCCCAAAACGTGATATTATGACGCTATACGCCGTTCTGAGCCATGTTTGAACTTTCTATCACTTTCGGTTCCGATAATTCTGCTGACCATATTTGTGATATTCAGGCGCCAAATGACATCTTGGAGCATGTTGGAGATAAAAAACAAAATGTGCCCAAAACGTGATATTATGACGTTATACGCCGTTCTGAGCCATGTTTGAACTGTCTATCACTTTTGGTTCCGGTAATTCTGTTGACCATATTTGTGATATTCAGGCGCCAAATGACATCTTGGAGCATGTTGGAGATAAAAAACAAAATGTGCCCAAAACGTGATATTATGACGCTATACGCCGTTCTGAGCCATGTTTGAACTATCTATCACTTTCGGTTCCGATAATTCTGTTGATCATATTTGTGATATTCAGGCGTCAAATGACATCTTGGAGCATGTTGGAGATAAAAAACAAAATGTGCCCAAAACGTGATATTATGACGTTATACGCCGTTTTGAGCCATGTTTGAACTTTCTATCACTTTCGGTTCCGATAATTCTGTTGACCATATATGTGATATTCAGGCGCCAAATGACATCTTGGAGCATGTTGGAGATAAAAAACAAAATGTGCCCAAAACGTGATATTATGACGTTATACGCCGTTCTGAGCCATGTTTGAACTGCCTATCACTTTTGGTTCCGGTAATTCTGTTGACCATATCTGTGATATTCAGGCGCCAAATGACATGTTGGAGCATGTTGGAGATAAAAAACAAAATGTGCCCAAAACGTGATATTATGACGTTATACGCCGTTTTGAGCCATGTTTGAACTCTCTATCACTTTTGGTTCCGATAATTCTGCTGACCATATTTGTGATATTCAGGCGCCAAATGACATCTTGGAGCATGTTGGAGATAAAAAACTGTTACGGTATTTTTTTTTACCATCCTTTTTCCTAGCTTTCCTAGTTAATCCTTTGTGTATGTAAAATGTAAGGTATCCTTTGGTGATTGATTGATTTGAGATTTGAGTTGAGGTTATGTATATGTTGTTGTTTTTGAGTTTGATTCTAGCGATAAACCAGAAGGAAGGTGGATTCCTGTTTCCTGTTTCCTTGTAAATTTTTTTAATGTTGCTATTTTAGGTTAGAGGGCGGGAGTGATTTTTTGAGATTGGTAGATTAATTAAAGTTTGTTGGGATTTTTAAAGTATTAGACACGGTAATGGAGTCGTAGTTACGTTTGAGATTTTTTATTTAAATAATTTTGTACAATTCGCAAAACTTAAAGTAGTGTAATTAAGGATTTACGGTAATAATTTGAACATCGTAGTAGAATACGTGACGTCTTGATCGAGTTTTTTTTGAAATTTTCGAGTTTTGTTCAAGAGCGGTCCGGAAGTACGGCACTCTGATTCTCGATTTCGCTGTAGAGAAGTCATACGTGTAAAGTGTACGAGTGATGTAAATTTGATAGATTTTGCGACATTTTGGAATTTTGGAGAAATTTGTTTGGGTCGTAAATTTAAATTACGCGGTAGCGGAGTTAATCACCAGGCACAGGGTTTGAAAGTAATTGTTTTACTTCAACAATCGGAATTTTTCCGGAGAATAATTACACGGTTGGAAACATTTTTTTTTAAAGTTGACTTTATTTAGGCCTAGCCGAACTTAAGGTAAGCGAAAGATCGAAGATCGTTACGTAGTTCAGATAATTTTATGTACACTCTTTTATTCGATCATTTACTCATCCATTCACGCGCACGTTCATACTTTGACTTAAATCTAATAACATGGAAAATAAAAATTAATTCCGAAAAAAAAAAAAAAAAAAAAAAAAAAAAAATTTAAACACTAAAATAAAACTTATTCTAACTTAATTTTAATACATATAATTAATATTTTTAGGCCTTTTAGTCTCGGGACAATCCAAAGTTTAGTCTCGAGACAATCGAAAATTATCAAAGTTCTATCGAAACACGTTCGATTGAAAATTCGATCGCCATCTTGAAGTGCCTTTTTTTTGTATCCGGCAAATCTAAAAAGGAAATAAGTTTTGAGTACGTTTGGGAACGAATCCATATTTTGAGCATCCTTACCTAGTGTTTTCTTCCTTCAAAAATCTGCCATCTGGAAGGGAATTCGCTAGAGGTCAACCTCAGTCAATAATTTTGGGAATCCTGGAAGTTGGAAGATCATTTTGAGGAAAAGGTCAGATCTGATTTAATTGTTGTCTTCGATTATATTAAAAAAGAATATTTAAGAGAGAAAGATTGTTCTTTCATTGATATTTATTATTATATGTTAAAGATATTTTCATTAACTAAAGTTACGTGTATCATCTTGTGAGATTAAATTTTTTTTTTTGTAAAAGATTTTCTGTTTGGGACTTTTTGGTTTTTCATTAAAATATTTAATTTTGAGAAGTTTCCCCAAACCAGTAAGCTTATTGATTCAGGAGATTTTTTTTTTAATTTAAAGTTGGGTGTTGTTCTTAAACAGCAATCTTATTATTTTGGAAATTTTATATTTTTTTGCGTTTAGCATATTTTCTTGAATCTCAAGTCAATTTTTTTTTGTTTAAATTTAATTGTTTTGAATTTTGGTTTGTGGATCAATAGAGATACCTTACATTTAAATTGTTTTTGGTGTAATTTGTGTGTGTTTTTCAACCTACCTTAACCTATTAACATTACCATCTTCACTTCACCACTAGTGGGTGCCGCGGGAAATAAGTGGTGTGGCGCCTTAAAAATTAAATCCACCCCGTCTTCACTGAGCAGGCTAGGATCTCGCGACAACATCGGTAAACTAGGGCGGTTGAAAAAGGTAATTGTGGTGACTTATCAGATTTTGGATTGAGGCGTGACATTTTTGGCGCCCAACGTGGGGCTCGAATAAAACAAGATAGATACGTTTAGGGTCAAAAAAAAAAAAAAAAAAAAAAAAATCAGTCTAGTTAAAATTTGGGCCATAATTAAAAATATATTCGGAAATTATATCGAAAGCGATCACGATAGTTTCATTACAATTAAAGATTTGCCTTATACAATAATAGTTAACATCTACTTTAATATTACTATTGTTAAATTGCTGTTTGTGTTTGCAATTTTTTTTGTGAACTTAGTTGGGTGGTATAATTGTTGCGCATTAATAACCAGCATTCTGACCTTTGATTATATTGGTGGTAGAAGTAGAGATATATATAGAAAATATGGAAGTGAATCGTTTAAATGTAGAAGAATTAACTTACGAATTGAAGATTAGAGGAATCTCAGGAAAGTCTTCTTGTGACGAGATGCGTCAAACCCTGAGAAAATTAAGAAGATTAGAAAAGGATAAGAGCTTTACTTGGCCAGATTACCCCTTTACTTTCAAGGAAGATACAGATACGGTGAATGACAAGATTACTTTACTTACGGAGGCAGTGGAAAATTTACAAGGCACCAGATCTTCCAATGAATATAAAAGATTGGAAAATAGATTGACTCATCTGTTGGAGAGAGCTACTCGGACCAACCCTGAAGGTAAAGAGGACGAGCGGATTAAGTCTAAAATGATTTCAACGATTGTTACTTTAACATCTAAATTGGAAGTAAAAGGAAAACATCATCATTCCACACCGACGAAGACTGTTTTGGATGCCAGTTTGATGGAAGTTGAGGAGTCTTCAGAAGAGATAGATTCAGACACATCGACAGAAGAGGCAAGAGCCCGACCATTAGTTAAAGCGATTCCAGTTTCGAAATGGGGCTTAACTTTCGCTGGAGAACCCACTTCCTCTTTGAATGCATTTTTGGAACGAGTAAAAGAATTGAGTTTCGCTAGAGGTGTTACGAAAAATATCTTATTTTTATCGGCTATTGATCTGTTTGTGGGCAAAGCTTTAATTTGGTACAGAGCCAATCGAAGTACGTTTGATTCGTGGGATGAATTGGTCGATGGACTGAGGCAGGAATTTCAGTCGGATGATTACGACGATCGTCTGTTGGAAGAGATTAAGAAGAGGACGCAAGCTTCATCTGAATCCATAGGAATTTACATCGCCACAATGAAAAATCTGTTTGCCCGTATGAACATTAAAGTCCCTGAAGCTATTCAGTTGAAAATCATTATGAAAAATTTAATCCCCGCAGTTCAACGTCAGTTAACCTTAACAGAGGTAAAATCAATCGATCAACTTTTGCAGCTTGGCAGGAAAATAGAAGCTATTCGTGTTTCGGTAGATAATTACGCACCTCCACCAAGGAGATGTGATGCCTTAGAACCTGATTTAGCGTTTGTCAGAACTAGCAACGACGAGACTCAGTCATCGAGTTCGGAAAATCAGAGAGTATTGGTAAAGAAATGCTGGAACTGTGGAAAAAGTGGCCACAATTCACGTGATTGTCGGAATCCTCAACGGAAACATTGTTTCGGATGTGGAAAGCCTGAAGTGACCCGTAAATCTTGTCCCAGATGTTCGGGAAACGAGTCCAGGGCACGTCGGTAGACCGTCGACCGTGTCAGGAACCAAGAGATAAAGCGGTCGGAGTGATACTTGATTATATTTTTGCTTCAGTCAACAATGATGAACGTCCTTACTTAGAAGTTAGTATTTTGGGTAGAAAAATTATCGGATTGTTGGATTCTGGAGCTACTAACACGATCTTGGGAAGTGGTGGTAATGAGTTGTTGAAAAGGTTGAGTTATGTTATTAAGCCGTGCAGTTTTTCGTGTAGAGTGGCAAACGGTGAAAAATGTTTAGTGTCTGGAATAGCAAATGTACCAGTAACTTTGATGAATCGTGTAAAAATTGTGGAAATACTTTTAATCCCTGAGTTGAAACACACTTTGATCTTGGGAACCAACTTCTGGAAAACTATGGGTATTGTACCTGACCTGAGAAATGGTCAATGGCAATTTTCGAAAGAATTACCTATTGTTGAAGTTAATTCCATTCGATCCAGATCAGCCTTAAAACCTGACGAGGAACAAAGACTACAATATGTGGTGGATAGAATCTTTAACAATTTACCTGACAAAACCCTTGGGAAAGCGACATCTGTTGAACATCGGATTATTGTGAACGGTAGTCCTGTTAAGCAGAGGTATTATCCTGTATCCCCTGCTATACAGAAGATCATTGATCGGGAATTGGAGGAAATGCTTAAGATGGACGTGATTGAAAAATCTAATAGTCCGTGGGCCTCACCTATTTTACTTGTGCCAAAAAAAGAAGGAGGATATCGATTTTGTGTTGATTACAGAAAGGTCAATCAATTAACGCAGCGAGATGCCTATCCGTTACCGAGAATTTCATCAACCCTTGATCGTTTAAGAGATGCTAGATACTTAACTTCTTTAGACATAAAATCTGCATATTGGCAGATCCCGATGGAGGAAAAGAGTAAAGAATATACGGCGTTCACTGTCCCCAATCGTGGCTTGTACCAATTTAAACGTATGCCTTTCGGTTTATCGAACTCACCAGCAACATGGCAACGTTTCATCGACAATGTTCTGGGAGCTGACCTCGAACCTTTCGTCTTCGTCTATCTCGATGACATAGTCATAGTTACATCAACTTTAGATAAACATCTTGAAATCTTAGAAGAAGTATTGAGAAGGATAACGGAAGCCGGACTCACCTTAAGTAAAGATAAATGCAATTTTTGCCGAGAATCTTTGACATACCTTGGTTATGTGGTGGATAGGAACGGACTTCAAGTAGACCCGGAAAAGGTCAAGGCTATTTTGGAAATACCAATCCCTCGGAAGGTCTCAGAAGTAAGGAGAATGCTAGGTGTGGCATCCTGGTATCGAAGATTCGTCCCTGGGTTTTCCACGATGATCGCGCCATTGACCAATCTGCTGCGTAAGAACCAGAAATTTATTTGGAGCCCAGAATGTGAGAATTCCTGGAATAGTATCAAAGAACATCTGATCACCGCACCTGTATTGACATGCCCCGATTTTGAACAGGAATTCGTGATACAAACAGACGCCTCTGATTTTGGACTAGGAGCTGTACTTAGTCAAACCATACAGGGTGAAGAAAAGGTAATTGCATATTTGAGCCGCTCGTTATCCCTTCAAGAAAGAAAATATTCCACAACCGAAAAGGAATGCCTGGCCGTTCTATGGGCGATAGAAAAATTGAGGCCGTATGTGGAGGGAGCCCATTTTACTGTCTTAACTGATCATTATTCATTGGTGTGGCTTAATAACTTGAAGAATCCTAGTGGAAGACTTGCGCGTTGGGCAGTAAGGCTGCAACAGTACACATTTACGATTAACCATCGTAAGGGCAAGGAACATGTGGTGCCGGATTTACTTTCGAGGACTGTGCCGGTGACTATTGAATGTATCGAGAAAATTCCGAAAATAGATCCTTGGGTTGAAAAGTTGAAAGCTAAAATCATAAAGAATCCTCATCAATTTAGTAACTATCGGATAGATCAAGAAAAAATCTTTAAGTATGTTAAATCCAAAGATGGAAAACAAAATTTCGCTAGTTGGAAGTATGTCGTTCCAAAGCAGGAAAGAAAAGGACTTTTATATCGATTTCACAATTCGCCAGAAGAAGGAGGACATTTGGGGATTTTTAAAACCTACTCAAAAATTAATCGAAACTATTTTTGGCCCAAAATGAAAGCCGATGTTCACGATCATGTGATTGGTTGTCAGGTATGTCAAAAATCGAAACCTGAACAAACTAGGAAAGCTGGAAAGATGTTCAGTCATGTACGTGCAGTGAGACCATGGCAATATGTGAGTGTGGATATTATCGGGCCTCTACCGCGAAGTGGTCGTGGTTACGCTTACATATTGGTGGTGTTAGATCTATTTAGTAAGTTTCCCTTAGTGTTTGCTTTACGACAGGCTACAGCTTCAATGATCATCAAATGTTTGGAAGAAAGTGTGTTTTTGTTATTTGGAGTGCCAGAGATTTTGATTTCAGATAATGGTGTTCAATTTCGATCTGGAGAATTTGCTAGGCTGATGCAGGCTTACCAGGTTAAACAACAGTTTACCCCATTTTATCATGCCCAAGCGAATCCAACCGAACGAGTCAATCGAACCATAAAAACGATGTTAGTTGGGTATATTAATGACAACCATCGTCGATGGGACACATTTCTGCCTAAAATATTGTGTGCCTTGAGAACAGCAATCCATGAAACAACCGGTTACTCGCCATATTTCATCAATTTTGGTAGAGAAATGGTTACTCGTGGTGATGAGCATCGAGATCTTGTAGAGTCACTTAAAAAGGAAAAGAAAGGGGATATAATTAAAAGGAAAGATCAGCTGTATGCAGAAATTCATAAGAGAATCAAACATCATGGAGAGAGATCGATGAATCGGTACAACTTTAGACAATTGGACTCCGATCTGAAAGAGGGAGATAAAGTTTGGCGAAGAAACTTTCAATTATCCGATGCTACCAAGCATTTTAATGCAAAACTGTCAGAGAAATTTTTGGGACCATTTAGAATTTGTAAAGCTCTTACTTCCGATATCTTTGAATTGGAAAATTTGGATGGTGAAAAATTAATTGGACACTGGCATAGTACTCACCTTAAGAAGTGTAAAGAAAATAGTTAGTTGAAGTTAGCCCTGTGGCTCGGGCAGAAGAATTGACCACCGTATAATCGGCGAAAGGTAAGAATCCTTGGAACGAATCGGTATATCCAACTCAACCTACAACTGTGATATAGTTTATTTACATTTGGGAGAGTTTATAAGTGTATAGTGTGGTATATGGTGGAAATGTGTTAAGTAATTATAATAAATGTAAAGCGGAAATGTGTTGTAGAGTAATTAAGATGTTTATGTACTTACCTTTGTTAAATTTGTAGGGACGTATAAAGATGCCATGTAATGGTAATGGTAACGTCATTTTGTTGGGAAACGGTTGGTGAACAGTAATTAAATTTTGAGATTCAGTTGCATCGGTAATGTAGTTAATTCAGTTATTCGGAAGAATTATAGGTATTTTTTTTCAGCAGAAATTTACTGCGTAAATTTCTTTTATATAGGTTAGAGGGGAATGTTACGGTATTTTTTTTTACCATCCTTTTTCCTAGCTTTCCTAGTTAATCCTTTGTGTATGTAAAATGTAAGGTATCCTTTGGTGATTGATTGATTTGAGATTTGAGTTGAGGTTATGTATATGTT
This sequence comes from Onthophagus taurus, assembly GCF_036711975.1. NCBI lineage: Eukaryota > Metazoa > Arthropoda > Insecta > Coleoptera > Scarabaeidae > Onthophagus > Onthophagus taurus. Next base: position 10,177,892 of record NC_091973.1, read on the forward strand.
GTTGTTTTTGAGTTTGATTCTAGCGATAAACCAGAAGGAAGGTGGATTCCTGTTTCCTGTTTCCTTGTAAATTTTTTTAATGTTGCTATTTTAGGTTAGAGGGCGGGAGTGATTTTTTGAGATTGGTAGATTAATTAAAGTTTGTTGGGATTTTTAAAGTATTAGACACGGTAATGGAGTCGTAGTTACGTTTGAGATTTTTTATTTAAATAATTTTGTACAATTCGCAAAACTTAAAGTAGTGTAATTAAGGATTTACGGTAATAATTTGAACATCGTAGTAGAATACGTGACGTCTTGATCGAGTTTTTTTTGAAATTTTCGAGTTTTGTTCAAGAGCGGTCCGGAAGTACGGCACTCTGATTCTCGATTTCGCTGTAGAGAAGTCATACGTGTAAAGTGTACGAGTGATGTAAATTTGATAGATTTTGCGACATTTTGGAATTTTGGAGAAATTTGTTTGGGTCGTAAATTTAAATTACGCGGTAGCGGAGTTAATCACCAGGCACAGGGTTTGAAAGTAATTGTTTTACTTCAACAATCGGAATTTTTCCGGAGAATAATTACACGGTTGGAAACATTTTTTTTTAAAGTTGACTTTATTTAGGCCTAGCCGAACTTAAGGTAAGCGAAAGATCGAAGATCGTTACGTAGTTCAGATAATTTTATGTACACTCTTTTATTCGATCATTTACTCATCCATTCACGCGCACGTTCATACTTTGACTTAAATCTAATAACATGGAAAATAAAAATTAATTCCGAAAAAAAAAAAAAAAAAAAAAAAAATTTAAACACTAAAATAAAACTTATTCTAACTTAATTTTAATACATATAATTAATATTTTTAGGCCTTTTAGTCTCGGGACAATCCAAAGTTTAGTCTCGAGACAATCGAAAATTATCAAAGTTCTATCGAAACACGTTCGATTGAAAATTCGATCGCCATCTTGAAGTGCCTTTTTTTTGTATCCGGCAAATCTAAAAAGGAAATAAGTTTTGAGTACGTTTGGGAACGAATCCATATTTTGAGCATCCTTACCTAGTGTTTTCTTCCTTCAAAAATCTGCCATCTGGAAGGGAATTCGCTAGAGGTCAACCTCAGTCAATAATTTTGGGAATCCTGGAAGTTGGAAGATCATTTTGAGGAAAAGGTCAGATCTGATTTAATTGTTGTCTTCGATTATATTAAAAAAGAATATTTAAGAGAGAAAGATTGTTCTTTCATTGATATTTATTATTATATGTTAAAGATATTTTCATTAACTAAAGTTACGTGTATCATCTTGTGAGATTAAATTTTTTTTTTTGTAAAAGATTTTCTGTTTGGGACTTTTTGGTTTTTCATTAAAATATTTAATTTTGAGAAGTTTCCCCAAACCAGTAAGCTTATTGATTCAGGAGATTTTTTTTTTAATTTAAAGTTGGGTGTTGTTCTTAAACAGCAATCTTATTATTTTGGAAATTTTATATTTTTTTGCGTTTAGCATATTTTCTTGAATCTCAAGTCAATTTTTTTTTGTTTAAATTTAATTGTTTTGAATTTTGGTTTGTGGATCAATAGAGATACCTTACATTTAAATTGTTTTTGGTGTAATTTGTGTGTGTTTTTCAACCTACCTTAACCTATTAACATTACCATCTTCACTTCACCACTAGTGGGTGCCGCGGGAAATAAGTGGTGTGGCGCCTTAAAAATTAAATCCACCCCGTCTTCACTGAGCAGGCTAGGATCTCGCGACAACATCGGTAAACTAGGGCGGTTGAAAAAGGTAATTGTGGTGACTTATCAGATTTTGGATTGAGGCGTGACAAAACAAAATGTGCCCAAAACGTGATATTATGACGTTATACGCCGTTTTGAGCCATGTTTGAACTTTCTATCACTTTCGGTTCCCATAATTCTGTTGACCATATTTGTGATATTCAGGCGCCAAATGACATGTTGGAGCATGTTGGAGATAAAAAACAAAATGTGCCCAAAACGTGATATTATGACGTTATACGCCGTTCTGAGACATGTTTGAACTTTCTATCACTTTTCGTTCCGGTAATTCTGTCGACCATATATTTGATATTCAGATGCCAAATGTCATATTGGAGCATGTTGGAGATAAAAAACAAAATGTGCCCAAAACGTGATATTATGACGTTATACGCCGTTCTGAGCCATGTTTGAACTTTCTATCACTTTCGGTTCCGATAATTCTGCTGACCATATTTGTGATATTCAGGCGCCAAATGACATCTTGGAGCATGTTGGAGATAAAAAACAAAATGTGCCCAAAACGTGATATTATGACGTTATACGCCGTTTTGAGCCATGTTTCAACTTTCTATCACTTTCGGTTCCGATAATTCTGTTGACCATATTTGTGATATTCAGACGCCAAATGACATCTTGGAGCATGTTGGAGATAAAAAACAAAATGTGCCCAAAACGTGATATTATGACGCTATACGCCGTTCTGAGCCATGTTTGAACTTTCTATCACTTTCGGTTCCGATAATTCTGCTGACCATATTTGTGATATTCAGGCGCCAAATGACATCTTGGAGCATGTTGGAGATAAAAAACAAAATGTGCCCAAAACGTGATATTATGACGTTATACGCCGTTCTGAGCCATGTTTGAACTGTCTATCACTTTTGGTTCCGGTAATTCTGTTGACCATATTTGTGATATTCAGGCGCCAAATGACATCTTGGAGCATGTTGGAGATAAAAAACAAAATGTGCCCAAAACGTGATATTATGACGCTATACGCCGTTCTGAGCCATGTTTGAACTTTCTATCACTTTCGGTTCCGATAATTCTGTTGACCATATTTGTGATATTCAGGCGTCAAATGACATCTTGGAGCATGTTGGAGATAAAAAACAAAATGTGCCCAAAACGTGATATTATGACGATATACGCCGTTCTGAGCCATGTTTGAACTTTCTATCACTTTGGGTTCCGGTAATTCTGTTGACCATATTTGTGATATTCAGGCGTCAAATGACATCTTGGAGCATGTTGGAGATAAAAAACAAAATGTGCCCAAAACGTGATATTATGACGTTATACGCCGTTCTGAGCCATGTTTGAACTTTCTATCACTTTGGGTTCCGGTAATTCTGTTGACCATATTTGTGATATTCAGGCGTCAAATGACATCTTGGAGCATGTTGGAGATAAAAAACAAAATGTGCCCAAAACGTGATATTATGACGCTATACGCCGTTCTGAGCCATGTTTGAACTCTCTATCACTTTCGGTTCCGGTAATTCTGTTGACCATATATGTGATATTCAGGCGCCAAATGACATCTTGGAGCACGTTGGAGATAAAAAACAAAATGTGCCCAAAACGTGATATTATGACGTTATACGCCGTTCTGAGCCATGTTTGAACTTTCTATCACTTTCGGTTCCCATAATTCTGTTGACCATATTTGTGATATTCAGGCGTCAAATGACATCTTGGAGCATGTTGGAGATAAAAAACAAAATGTGCCCAAAACGTGATATTATGACGTTATACGCCGTTCTGAGCCATGTTTGAACTTTCTATCACTTTCGGTTCCCATAATTCTGTTGACCATATTTGTGATATTCAGGCGTCAAATGACATCTTGGAGCATGTTGGAGATAAAAAACAAAATGTGCCCAAAACGTGATATTATGACGTTATACGCCGTTTTGAGCCATGTTTAAACTTTCTATCACTTTCGGTTCCGGTAATTCTGTTGACCATATTTGTGATATTCAGGCGTCAAATGACATCTTGGAGCATGTTGGAGATAAAAAACAAAATGTGCCCAAAACGTGATATTATGACGTTATACGACGTTCTGAGCCATGTTTGAACTTTCTATCACTTTCGGTTCCGATAATTCTGTTGACCATATTTGTGATATTCAGGCGTCAAATGACATCTTGGAGCATGTTGGAGATAAAAAACAAAATGTGCCCAAAACGTGATATTATGACGTTATACGCCCTTTTGAGCCATGTTTGAACTTTCTATCACTTTTGGTTCCGGTAATTCTGTCGACCAAATTTGTGATATTCAGGCGTCAAATGACATCTTGGAGCATGTTGGAGATAAAAAACAAAATGTGCCCAAAACGTGATATTATGACGTTATACGCCGTTTTGAGCCATGCTTGAACTCTCTATCACTTTTGGTTCCGATAATTCTGCTGACCATATTTGTGATATTCAGGCGTCAAATGACATCTTGGAGCATGTTGGAGATAAAAAACAAAATGTGCCCAAAACGTGATATTATGACGTTATACGCCCTTTTGAGCCATGTTTGAACTTTCTAACACTTTTCGTTCCGGTAATTCTGTCGACCATATTTGTGATATTCAGGCGTCAAATGACATCTTGGAGCATGTTGGAGATAAAAAACAAAATGTGCCCAAAACGTGATATTATGACGTTATACGCCGTTTTGAGCCATGTTTGAACTCTCTATCACTTTTGGTTCCGATAATTCTGCTGACCATATTTGTGATATTCAGACGCCAAATGACATCTTGGAGCAAGTTGGAGATAAAAAACAAAATGTGCCCAAAACGTGATATTATGACGTTATACGCCGTTTTGAGCCATGTTTGAACTCTCTATCACTTTTGGTTCCGATAATTCTGCTGACCATATTTGTGATATTCAGACGCCAAATGACATCTTGGAGCAAGTTGGAGATAAAAAACAAAATGTGCCCAAAACGTGATATTATGACGTTATACGCCGTTCTGAGACATGTTTGAACTTTCTATCACTTTTCGTTCCGGTAATTCTGTCGACCATATATTTGATATTCAGATGCCAAATGTCACATTGGAGCATGTTGGAGATAAAAAACAAAATGTGCCCAAAACGTGATATTATGACGTTATACGCCGTTCTGAGCCATGTTTGAACTTTCTATCACTTTCGGTTCCGATAATTCTGCTGACCATATTTGTGATATTCAGGCGCCAAATGACATCTTGGAGCATGTTGGAGATAAAAAACAAAATGTGCCCAAAACGTGATATTATGACGTTATACGCCGTTTTGAGCCATGTTTCAACTTTCTATCACTTTTCGTTCCGGTAATTCTGTCGACCATATTTGTGATATTCAGGCGTCAAATGACATCTTGGAGCATGTTGGAGATAAAAAACAAAATGTGCCCAAAACGTGATATTATGACGTTATACGCCGTTTTGAGCCATGTTTGAACTCTCTATCACTTTTGGTTCCGATAATTCTGCTGACCATATTTGTGATATTCAGACGCCAAATGACATCTTGGAGCAAGTTGGAGATAAAAAACAAAATGTGCCCAAAACGTGATATTATGACGTTATACGCCGTTCTGAGACATGTTTGAACTTTCTATCACTTTTCGTTCCGGTAATTCTGTCGACCATATATTTGATATTCAGATGCCAAATGTCACATTGGAGCATGTTGGAGATAAAAAACAAAATGTGCCCAAAACGTGATATTATGACATTATACGCCGTTCTGAGCCATGTTTGAACTTTCTATCACTTTCGGTTCCGATAATTCTGCTGACCATATTTGTGATATTCAGGCGTCAAATGACATCTTGGAGCATGTTGGAGATAAAAAACGAAATGTGCCCAAAACGTGATATTATGACGTTATACGCCGTTTTGAGCCATGTTTGAACTTTCTATCACTTTCGGTTCCGATAATTCTGTTGACCATATATGTGATATTCAGGCGCCAAATGACATCTTGGAGCATGTTGGAGATAAAAAACAAAATGTGCCCAAAACGTGATATTATGACGTTATACGCCGTTCTGAGCCATGTTTGAACTTTCTATCACTTTCGGTTCCCATAATTCTGTTGACCATATTTGTGATATTCAGGCGTCAAATGACATCTTGGAGCATGTTGGAGATAAAAAACAAAATGTGCCCAAAACGTGATATTATGACGTTGTACGCCGTTTTGAGCCATGTTTGAACTTTCTATCACTTTCGGTTCCGGTAATTCTGTTGACCATATTTGTGATATTCAGGCGCCAAATGACATCTTGGAGCATGTTGGAGATAAAAAACAAAATGTGCCTAAAACGTGATATTATGACGTTATACGCCGTTCTGAGCCATGTTTGAACTTTCTATCACTTTTGGTTCCGATAATTCTGCTGACCATATTTGTGATATTCAGGCGCCAAATGACATCTTGGAGCATGTTGGAGATAAAAAACAAAATGTGCCCAAAACGTGATATTATGACGTTATACGCCGTTCTGAGCCATGTTTGAACTTTCTATCACTTTTGGTTACGGTAATTCTGTTGACCATATATTTGATATTCAGGCGTCAAATGACATCTTGGAGCATGTTGGAGATAAAAAACAAAATGTGCCCAAAACGTGATATTATGACGTTATACGACGTTCTGAGCCATGTTTGAACTTTCTATCACTTTCGGTTCCGATAATTCTGTTGACCATATTTGTGATATTCAGGCGTCAAATGACATCTTGGAGCATGTTGGAGATAAAAAACAAAATGTGCCCAAAACGTGATATTATGACGTTATACGCCCTTTTGAGCCATGTTTGAACTTTCTATCACTTTTGGTTCCGGTAATTCTGTCGACCAAATTTGTGATATTCAGGCGTCAAATGACATCTTGGAGCATGTTGGAGATAAAAAACAAAATGTGCCCAAAACGTGATATTATGACGTTATACGCCGTTTTGAGCCATGTTTGAACTCTCTATCACTTTTGGTTCCGATAATTCTGCTGACCATATTTGTGATATTCAGGCGTCAAATGCCATCTTGGAGCATGTTGGAGATAAAAAACAAAATGTGCCCAAAACGTGATATTATGACGTTATACGCCCTTTTGAGCCATGTTTGAACTTTCTATCACTTTTCGTTCCGGTAATTCTGTCGACCATATTTGTGATATTCAGGCGTCAAATGACATCTTGGAGCATGTTGGAGATAAAAAACAAAATGTGCCCAAAACGTGATATTATGACGTTATACGCCGTTTTGAGCCATGTTTGAACTCTCTATCACTTTTGGTTCCGATAATTCTGCTGACCATATTTGTGATATTCAGACGCCAAATGACATCTTGGAGCAAGTTGGAGATAAAAAACAAAATGTGCCCAAAACGTGATATTATGACGTTATACGCCGTTCTGAGACATGTTTGAACTTTCTATCACTTTTCGTTCCGGTAATTCTGTCGACCATATATTTGATATTCAGATGCCAAATGTCACATTGGAGCATGTTGGAGATAAAAAACAAAATGTGCCCAAAACGTGATATTATGACGTTATACGCCGTTCTGAGCCATGTTTGAACTTTCTATCACTTTCGGTTCCGATAATTCTGCTGACCATATTTGTGATATTCAGGCGCCAAATGACATCTTGGAGCATGTTGGAGATAAAAAACAAAATGTGCCCAAAACGTGATATTATGACGTTATACGCCGTTTTGAGCCATGTTTCAACTTTCTATCACTTTTCGTTCCGGTAATTCTGTCGACCATATTTGTGATATTCAGGCGTCAAATGACATCTTGGAGCATGTTGGAGATAAAAAACAAAATGTGCCCAAAACGTGATATTATGACGTTATACGCCGTTTTGAGCCATGTTTGAACTCTCTATCACTTTTGGTTCCGATAATTCTGCTGACCATATTTGTGATATTCAGACGCCAAATGACATCTTGGAGCATGTTGGAGATAAAAAACAAAATGTGCCCAAAACGTGATATTATGACGTTATACGCCCTTTTGAGCCATGTTTGAACTTTCTATCACTTTTCGTTCCGGTAATTCTGTCGACCATATTTGTGATATTCAGGCGTCAAATGACATCTTGGAGCATGTTGGAGATAAAAAACAAAATGTGCCCAAAACGTGATATTATGACGTTATACGCCGTTTTGAGCCATGTTTGAACTCTCTATCACTTTTGGTTCCGATAATTCTGCTGACCATATTTGTGATATTCAGACGCCAAATGACATCTTGGAGCAAGTTGGAGATAAAAAACAAAATGTGCCCAAAACGTGATATTATGACGTTATACGCCGTTCTGAGACATGTTTGAACTTTCTATCACTTTTCGTTCCGGTAATTCTGTCGACCATATATTTGATATTCAGATGCCAAATGTCACATTGGAGCATGTTGGAGATAAAAAACAAAATGTGCCCAAAACGTGATATTATGACGTTATACGCCGTTCTGAGCCATGTTTGAACTTTCTATCACTTTCGGTTCCGATAATTCTGCTGACCATATTTGTGATATTCAGGCGCCAAATGACATCTTGGAGCATGTTGGAGATAAAAAACAAAATGTGCCCAAAACGTGATATTATGACGTTATACGCCGTTTTGAGCCATGTTTCAACTTTCTATCACTTTTCGTTCCGGTAATTCTGTCGACCATATTTGTGATATTCAGGCGTCAAATGACATCTTGGAGCATGTTGGAGATAAAAAACAAAATGTGCCCAAAACGTGATATTATGACGTTATACGCCGTTTTGAGCCATGTTTGAACTCTCTATCACTTTTGGTTCCGATAATTCTGCTGACCATATTTGTGATATTCAGACGCCAAATGACATCTTGGAGCAAGTTGGAGATAAAAAACAAAATGTGCCCAAAACGTGATATTATGACGTTATACGCCGTTCTGAGCCATGTTTGAACTTTCTATCACTTTCGGTTCCGATAATTCTGCTGACCATATTTGTGATATTCAGGCGTCAAATGACATCTTGGAGCATGTTGGAGATAAAAAACGAAATGTGCCCAAAACGTGATATTATGACGTTATACGCCGTTTTGAGCCATGTTTGAACTTTCTATCACTTTCGGTTCCGATAATTCTGTTGACCATATATGTGATATTCAGGCGCCAAATGACATCTTGGAGCATGTTGGAGATAAAAAACAAAATGTGCCCAAAACGTGATATTATGACGTTATACGCCGTTCTGAGCCATGTTTGAACTTTCTATCACTTTCGGTTCCCATAATTCTGTTGACCATATTTGTGATATTCAGGCGTCAAATGACATCTTGGAGCATGTTGGAGATAAAAAACAAAATGTGCCCAAAACGTGATATTATGACGTTATACGCCGTTTTGAGCCATGTTTGAACTTTCTATCACTTTCGGTTCCGGTAATTCTGTTGACCATATTTGTGATATTCAGGCGCCAAATGACATCTTGGAGCATGTTGGAGATAAAAAACAAAATGTGCCTAAAACGTGATATTATGACGTTATACGCCGTTCTGAGCCATGTTTGAACTTTCTATCACTTTTGGTTCCGATAATTCTGCTGACCATATTTGTGATATTCAGGCGCCAAATGACATCTTGGAGCATGTTGGAGATAAAAAACAAAATGTGCCCAAAACGTGATATTATGACGTTATACGCCGTTCTGAGCCATGTTTGAACTTTCTATCACTTTTGGTTACGGTAATTCTGTTGACCATATATTTGATATTCAGGCGTCAAATGACATCTTGGAGCATGTTGGAGATAAAAAACAAAATGTGCCCAAAACGTGATATTATGACGTTATACGACGTTCTGAGCCATGTTTGAACTTTCTATCACTTTCGGTTCCGATAATTCTGTTGACCATATTTGTGATATTCAGGCGTCAAATGACATCTTGGAGCATGTTGGAGATAAAAAACAAAATGTGCCCAAAACGTGATATTATGACGTTATACGCCCTTTTGAGCCATGTTTGAACTTTCTATCACTTTTGGTTCCGGTAATTCTGTCGACCAAATTTGTGATATTCAGGCGTCAAATGACATCTTGGAGCATGTTGGAGATAAAAAACAAAATGTGCCCAAAACGTGATATTATGACGTTATACGCCGTTTTGAGCCATGTTTGAACTCTCTATCACTTTTGGTTCCGATAATTCTGCTGACCATATTTGTGATATTCAGGCGTCAAATGACATCTTGGAGCATGTTGGAGATAAAAAACAAAATGTGCCCAAAACGTGATATTATGACGTTATACGCCCTTTTGAGCCATGTTTGAACTTTCTATAACTTTTCGTTCCGGTAATTCTGTCGACCATATTTGTGATATTCAGGCGTCAAATGACATCTTGGAGCATGTTGGAGATAAAAAACAAAATGTGCCCAAAACGTGATATTATGACGTTATACGCCGTTTTGAGCCATGTTTGAACTCTCTATCACTTTTGGTTCCGATAATTCTGCTGACCATATTTGTGATATTCAGACGCCAAATGACATCTTGGAGCAAGTTGGAGATAAAAAACAAAATGTGCCCAAAACGTGATATTATGACGTTATACGCCGTTCTGAGACATGTTTGAACTTTCTATCACTTTTCGTTCCGGTAATTCTGTCGACCATATATTTGATATTCAGATGCCAAATGTCACATTGGAGCATGTTGGAGATAAAAAACAAAATGTGCCCAAAACGTGATATTATGACGTTATACGCCGTTCTGAGCCATGTTTGAACTTTCTATCACTTTCGGTTCCGATAATTCTGCTGACCATATTTGTGATATTCAGGCGCCAAATGACATCTTGGAGCATGTTGGAGATAAAAAACAAAATGTGCCCAAAACGTGATATTATGACGTTATACGCCGTTTTGAGCCATGTTTCAACTTTCTATCACTTTTCGTTCCGGTAATTCTGTCGACCATATTTGTGATATTCAGGCGTCAAATGACATCTTGGAGCATGTTGGAGATAAAAAACAAAATGTGCCCAAAACGTGATATTATGACGTTATACTCCGTTTTGAGCCATGTTTGAACTCTCTATCACTTTTGGTTCCGATAATTCTGCTGACCATATTTGTGATATTCAGACGCCAAATGACATCTTGGAGCAAGTTGGAGATAAAAAACAAAATGTGCCCAAAACGTGATATTATGACGTTATATGCCGTTCTGAGACATGTTTGAACTTTCTATCACTTTTCGTTCCGGTAATTCTGTCGACCATATATTTGATATTCAGATGCCAAATGTCACATTGGAGCATGTTGGAGATAAAAAACAAAATGTGCCCAAAACGTGATATTATGACGTTATACGCCGTTCTGAGCCATGTTTGAACTTTCTATCACTTTCGGTTCCGATAATTCTGCTGACCATATTTGTGATATTCAGGCGCCAAATGACATCTTGGAGCATGTTGGAGATAAAAAACAAAATGTGCCTAAAACGTGATATTATGACGTTATACGCCGTTCTGAGCCATGTTTGAACTTTCTATCACTTTTGGTTCCGATAATTCTGCTGACCATATTTGTGATATTCAGGCGCCAAATGACATCTTGGAGCATGTTGGAGATAAAAAACAATATGTGCCCAAAACGTGATATTATGACGTTATACGCCGTTCTGAGCCATGTTTGAACTTTCTATCACTTTTGGTTCCGGTAATTCTGTTGACCATATATTTGATATTCAGGCGCCAAATGACATCTTGGACCATGTTGGAGATAAAAAACAAAATGTGCCCAAAACGTAATATTATGACGTTATACGCCGTTCTGAGCCATGTTTGAACTTTCTATCACTTTTGGTTCCGGTAATTCTGTTGACCATATATTTGATTTTCAGGCGCCAAATGACATCTTGGAGCATGTTGGAGATAAAAAACAAAATGTGCCCAAAACGTGATATTATGACGTTATACGCCGTTCTGAGCCATGTTTGAACTTTCTATCACTTTTGGTTCCGGTAATTCTGTTGACCATATATTTGATATTCAGGCGCCAAATGACATCTTGGACCATGTTGGAGATAAAAAACAAAATGTGCCCAAAACGTAATATTATGACGTTATACGCCGTTCTGAGCCATGTTTGAACTTTCTATCACTTTTGGTTCCGGTAATTCTGTTGACTATATATTTGATATTCAGGCGCCAAATGACATCTTGGAGCATGTTGGAGATAAAAAACAAAATGTGCCCAAAACGTGATATTATGACGTTATACGACGTTCTGAGCCATGTTTGAACTTTCTATCACTTTCGGTTCCGATAATTCTGTTGACCATATTTGTGATATTCAGGCGCCAAATGACATCTTGGAGCATGTTGGAGATAAAAAACAAAATGTGCCCAAAACGTGATATTATGACGTTATACGCCGTTCTGAGCCATGTTTGAACTTTCTATCACTTTTGGTTCCGGTAATTCTGTTGACCATATATTTGATATTCAGGCGTCAAATGACATCTTGGAGCATGTTGGAGATAAAAAACAAAATGTGCAAAAACGTGATATTATGACGTTATACGACGTTCTGAGCCATGTTTGAACTTTCTATCACTTTCGGTTCCGATAATTCTGTTGACCATATTTGTGATATTCAGGCGCCAAATGACATCTTGGAGCATGTTGGAGATAAAAAACAAAATGTGCCCAAAACGTGATATTATGACGTTATACGCCGTTCTGAGCCATGTTTGAACTTTCTATCACTTTTGGTTCCGGTAATTCTGTTGACCATATATTTGATATTCAGGCGCCAAATGACATCTTGGAGCATGTTGGAGATAAAACACAAAATGTGCCCAAAACGTGATATTATGACGTTATACGCCGTTTTGAGCCATGTTTGAACTTTCTATCACTTTCGGTTCCGATAATTCTGTTGACCATATTTGTGATATTCAGGCGCCAAATGACATCTTGGAGCATGTTGGAGATAAAAAACAAAATGTGCCCCAAACGTGATATTATGACGTTATACGCCGTTCTGAGCCATGTTTGAACTTTCTATCACTTTCGGTTCCGATAATTTTGTTGACCATATTTGTGATATTCAGGCGTCAAAGGACATCTTGGAGCATGTTGGAGATAAAAAACAAAATGTGCCCAAAACGTGATATTATAACGTTATACGACGTTCTGAGCCATGTTTGAACTTTCTATCACTTTCGGTTCCGATAATTCTGCTGACCATATTTGTGATATTCAGGCGCCAAATGACATGTTGGAGCATGTTGGAGATAAAAAACAAAATGTGCCCAAAACGTGATATTATGACGTTATACGCCGTTCTGAGCCATGTTTGAACTCTCTATCACTTTCGGTTCCGGTAATTCTGTTGACCATATATGTGATATTCAGGCACCAAATGACATCTTGAAGCATGTTGGAGATAAAAAACAAAATGTGCCCAAAACGTGATATTATGACGTTATACGACGTTCTTAGCCATGTTTGAACTTTCTATCACTTTTGGTTCCGATAATTCTGTTGACCATATTTGTGATATTCAGGCGCCAAATGACATGTTGGAGCATGTTGGAGATAAAAAACAAAATGTGCCCAAAACGTGATATTATGACGTTATACGCCGTTTTGAGCCATGTTTGAACTTTCTATCACTTTTGGTTCCGGTAATTCTGTTGACCATATTTGTGATATTCAGGCGTCAAATGATATCTTGGAGCATGTTGGAGATAAAAAACAAAATGTGCCCAAAACGTGATATTATGACGTTATACGACGTTCTGAGCCATGTTTGAACTTTCTATCACTTTTGGTTCCGGTAATTCTGTCGACCATATTTGTGATATTCAGGCGTCAAATGACATCTTGGAGCATGTTGGAGATAAAAAACAAAATGTGCCCAAAACGTGATATTATAACGTTATACGACGTTCTGAGCCATGTTTGAACTTTCTATCACTTTCGGTTCCGATAATTCTGCTGACCATATTTGTGATATTCAGGCGCCAAATGACATGTTGGAGCATGTTGGAGATAAAAAACAAAATGTGCCCAAAACGTGATATTATAACGTTATACGACGTTCTGAGCCATGTTTGGACTTTCTATCACTTTCGGTTCCGATAATTCTGCTGACCATATTTGTGATATTCAGGCGCCAAATGACATGTTGGAGCATGTTGGAGATAAAAAACAAAATGTGCCCAAAACGTGATATTATGACGTTAAACGCCGTTCTGAGCCATGTTTGAACTCTCTATCACTTTCGGTTCCGGTAATTCTGTTGACCATATATGTGATATTCAGGCGCCAAATGACATCTTGAAGCATGTTGGAGATAAAAAACAAAATGTGCCCAAAACGTGATATTATGACGTTATACGACGTTCTTAGCCATGTTTGAACTTTCTATCACTTTTGGTTCCGATAATTCTGCTGACCATATTTGTGATATTCAGGCGCCAAATGACATCTTGGAGCATGTTGGAGATAAAAAACAAAATGTGCCCAAAACGTGATATTATGACGTTATACGACGTTCTTAGCCATGTTTGAACTTTCTATCACTTTTGGCTCCGATAATTCTGCTGACCATATTTGTGATATTCAGGCGCCAAATGACATCTTGGAGCATGTTGGAGATAAAAAACAAAATGTGCCCAAAACGTGATATTATGACGTTCTACGCCGTTTTGAGCCATGTTTGAACTTTCTATCACTTTTGGTTCCGGTAATTCTGTTGACCATATATTTGATATTCAGGCGCCAAATGACATCTTGGAGCATGTTGGAGATAAAAAACAAAATGTGCCCAAAACGTGATATTATGACGTTATACGCCGTTCTGAGCCATGTTTGAACTTTCTATCACTTTTGGTTCCGGTAATTCTGTTGACCATATATTTGATATTCAGGCGCCAAATGACATCTTGGAGCATGTTGGAGATAAAAAACAAAATGTGCCCAAAACGTGATATTATGACGTTATACGCCGTTTTGAGCCATGTTTGAACTTTCTATCACTTTCGGTTCCCATAATTCTGTTGACCATATTTGTGATATTCAGGCGCCAAATGACATGTTGGAGCATGTTGGAGATAAAAAACAAAATGTGCCCAAAACGTGATATTATGACGTTATACGCCGTTTTGAGCCATGTTTGAACTTTCTATCACTTTTGGTTCCGGTAATTCTGTTGACCATATTTGTGATATTCAGGCGTCAAATGATATCTTGGAGCATGTTGGAGATAAAAAACAAAATGTGCCCAAAACGTGATATTATGACGTTATACGACGTTCTGAGCCATGTTTGAACTTTCTATCACTTTCGGTTCCGATAATTCTGTTGACCATATTTGTGATATTCAGGCGCCAAATGACATCTTGGAGCATGTTGGAGATAAAAAACAAAATGTGCCCAAAACGTGATATCATGACGTTATACGCCGTTCTGAGCCATGTTTGAACTTTCTATCACTTTTGGTTCCGGTAATTCTGTTGACCATATATTTGATATTCAGGCGCCAAATGACATGTTGGAGCATGTTGGAGATAAAAAACAAAATGTGCCCAAAACGTGATATTATGACGTTATACGCCGTTCTGAGCCATGTTTGAACTTTCTATCACTTTTGGTTCCGGTAATTCTGTTGACCATATATTTGATATTCAGGCGCCAAATGACATCTTGGAGCATGTTGGAGATAAAAAACAAAATGTGCCCAAAACGTGATATTATGACGTTATACGCCGTTTTGAGCCATGTTTGAACTTTCTATCACTTTCGGTTCCGATAATTCTGTTGACCATATTTGTGAAATTCAGGCGCCAAATGACATGTTGGAGAATGTTGGAGATAAAAAACAAAATGTGCCCAAAACGTGATATTATGACGTTATACGCCGTTCTGAGCCATGTTTGAACTTTCTATCACTTTTGGTTCCGGTAATTCTGTTGACCATATATTTGATATTCAGGCGCCAAATGACATGTTGGAGGATGTTGGAGATAAAAAACAAAATGTGCCCAAAACGTGATATTATGACGTTATACGCCGTTTTGAGCCATGTTTGAACTTTCTATCACTTTTGGTTCCGGTAATTCTGTTGACCATATTTGTGATATTCAGGCGTCAAATGATATCTTGGAGCATGTTGGAGATAAAAAACAAAATGTGCCCAAAACGTGATATTATGACGTTATACGACGTTCTGAGCAATGTTTGAACTTTCTATCACTTTCGGTTCCAATAATTCTGTTGACCATATTTGTGATATTCAGGCGCCAAATGACATCTTGGAGCATGTTGGAGATAAAAAACAAAATGTGCCCAAAACGTGATATCATGACGTTATACGCCGTTCTGAGCCATGTTTGAACTTTCTATCACTTTTGGTTCCGGTAATTCTGTTGACCATATATTTGATATTCAGGCGCCAAATGACATGTTGGAGCATGTTGGAGATAAAAAACAAAATGTGCCCAAAACGTGATATTATGACGTTATACGCCGTTCTGAGCCATGTTTGAACTTTCTATCACTTTTGGTTCCGGTAATTCTGTTGACCATATATTTGATATTCAGGCGCCAAATGACATCTTGGAGCATGTTGGAGATAAAAAACAAAATGTGCCCAAAACGTGATATTATGACGTTATACGCCGTTTTGAGCCATGTTTGAACTTTCTATCACTTTCGGTTCCGATAATTCTGTTGACCATATTTGTGATATTCAGGCGCCAAATGACATGTTGGAGCATGTTGGAGATAAAAAACAAAATGTGCCCAAAACGTGATATTATGACGTTATACGCCGTTCTGAGCCATGTTTGAACTTTCTATCACTTTTGGTTCCGGTAATTCTGTTGACCATATATTTGATATTCAGGCGCCAAATGACATCTTGGAGCATGTTGGAGATAAAAAACAAAATGTGCCCAAAACGTGATATTATGACGTTATACGCCGTTTTGAGCCATGTTTGAACTTTCTATCACTTTCGGTTCCGATAATTCTGTTGACCATATTTGTGAAATTCAGGCGCCAAATGACATGTTGGAGAATGTTGGAGATAAAAAACAAAATGTGCCCAAAACGTGATATTATGACGTTATACGCCGTTCTGAGCCATGTTTGAACTTTCTATCACTTTTGGTTCCGGTAATTCTGTTGACCATATATTTGATATTCAGGCGCCAAATGACATGTTGGAGCATGTTGGAGATAAAAAACAAAATGTGCCCAAAACGTGATATTATGACGTTATACGCCGTTCTGAGCCATGTTTGAACTTTCTATCACTTTTGGTTCCGGTAATTCTGTTGACCATATATTTGATATTCAGGCGTCAAATGACATCTTGGAGCATGTTGGAGATAAAAAACAAAATGTGCCCAAAACGTGATATTATGACGTTATACGCCGTTCTGAGCCATGTTTGAACTTTCTATCACTTTTGGTTCCGGTAATTCTGTTGACCATATATTTGATATTCAGGCGCCAAATGACATCTTGGAGCATGTTGGAGATAAAAAACAAAATGTGCCCAAAACGTGATATTATGACGTTATACGCCGTTTTGAGCCATGTTTGAACTTTCTATCACTTTCGGTTCCGATAATTCTGTTGACCATATATTTGATATTCAGGCGCCAAATGACATGTTGGAGCATGTTGGAGATAAAAAACAAAATGTGCCCAAAACGTGATATTATGACGTTATACGCCGTTCTGAGCCATGTTTGAACTTTCTATCACTTTTGGTTCCGGTAATTCTGTTGACCATATATTTGATATTCAGGCGCCAAATGACATCTTGGAGCATGTTGGAGATAAAAAACAAAATGTGCCCAAAATGTGATATTATGACGTTATACGCCGTTTTGAGCCATGTTTGAACTTTCTATCACTTTCGGTTCCGATAATTCTGTTGACCATATTTGTGATATTCAGGCGCCAAATGACATGTTGGAGCATGTTGGAGATAAAAAACAAAATGTGCCCAAAACGTGATATTATGACGTTATACGCCGTTCTGAGCCATGTTTGAACTCTCTATCACTTTGGGTTCCGATAATTCTGTTGACCATATTTGTGATATTCAGGCGCCAAATGACATGTTGGAGCATGTTGGAGATAAAAAACAAAATGTGCCCAAAACGTGATATTATGACGTTATACGCCGTTCTGAGCCATGTTTGAACTTTCTATCACTTTTGGTTCCGGTAATTCTGTTGACCATATATTTGATATTCAGGCGCCAAATGACATCTTGGAGCATGTTGGAGATAAAAAACAAAATGTGCCCAAAACGTGATATTATGACGTTATACGCCGTTTTGAGCCATGTTTGAACTTTCTATCACTTTTGGTTCCGGTAATTCTGTTGACCATATTTGTGATATTCAGGCGTCAAATGATATCTTGGAGCATGTTGGAGATAAAAAACAAAATGTGCCCAAAACGTGATATTATGACGTTATACGACGTTCTGAGCCATGTTTGAACTTTCTATCACTTTCGGTTCCATTAATTCTGTTGACCATATTTGTGATATTCAGGCGCCAAATGACATCTTGGAGCATGTTGGAGATAAAAAACAAAATGTGCCCAAAACGTGATATCATGACGTTATACGCCGTTCTGAGCCATGTTTGAACTTTCTATCACTTTTGGTTCCGGTAATTCTGTTGACCATATATTTGATATTCAGGCGCCAAATGACATGTTGGAGCATGTTGGAGATAAAAAGCAAAATGTGCCCAAAACGTGATATTATGACGTTATACGCCGTTCTGAGCCATGTTTGAACTCTCTATCACTTTGGGTTCCGATAATTCTGTTGACCATATTTGTGATATTCAGGCGCCAAATGACATGTTGGAGCATGTTGGAGATAAAAAACAAAATGTGCCCAAAACGTGATATTATGACGTTATACGCCGTTTTGAGCCATGTTTGAACTTTCTATCACTTTCGGTTCCCATAATTCTGTTGACCATATTTGTGATATTCAGGCGCCAAATGACATGTTGGAGCATGTTGGAGATAAAAAACAAAATGTGCCCAAAACGTGATATTATGACGTTATACGCCGTTTTGAGCCATGTTTGAACTTTCTATCACTTTTGGTTCCGGTAATTCTGTTGACCATATTTGTGATATTCAGGCGTCAAATGATATCTTGGAGCATGTTGGAGATAAAAAACAAAATGTGCCCAAAACGTGATATTATGACGTTATACGACGTTCTGAGCCATGTTTGAACTTTCTATCACTTTCGGTTCCGATAATTCTGTTGACCATATTTGTGATATTCAGGCGCCAAATGACATCTTGGAGCATGTTGGAGATAAAAAACAAAATGTGCCCAAAACGTGATATCATGACGTTATACGCCGTTCTGAACCATGTTTGAACTTTCTATCACTTTTGGTTCCGGTAATTCTGTTGACCATATATTTGATATTCAGGCGCCAAATGACATGTTGGAGCATGTTGGAGATAAAAAACAAAATGTGCCCAAAACGTGATATTATGACGTTATACGCCGTTCTGAGCCATGTTTGAACTTTCTATCACTTTTGGTTCCGGTAATTCTGTTGACCATATATTTGATATTCAGGCGCCAAATGACATCTTGGAGCATGTTGGAGATAAAAAACAAAATGTGCCCAAAACGTGATATTATGACGTTATACGCCGTTTTGAGCCATGTTTGAACTTTCTATCACTTTCGGTTCCGATAATTCTGTTGACCATATATTTGATATTCAGGCGCCAAATGACATGTTCGAGCATGTTGGAGATAAAAAACAAAATGTGCCCAAAACGTGATATTATGACGTTATACGCCGTTCTGAGCCATGTTTGAACTTTCTATCACTTTTGGTTCCGGTAATTCTGTTGACCAGATATTTGATATTCAGGCGTCAAATGACATCTTGGAGCATGTTGGAGATAAAAAACAAAATGTGCCCAAAACGTTATATTATGACGTTATACGACGTTCTTAGCCATGTTTGAACTTTCTATCACTTTTGGTTCCGATAATTCTGCTGACCATATTTGTGATATTCAGGCGCCAAATGACATCTTGGAGCATGTTGGAGATAAAAAACAAAATGTGCCCAAAACGTGATATTATGACGTTATACGCCGTTTTGAACCACGTTTGAACTCTCTATCACTTTCGGTTCCGATAATTTTGTTGACCATATTTGTGATATTCAGGCGCCAAATGATATCTTGGAGCATGTTGGAGATAAAAAACAAAATGTGCCCAAAACGTGATATTATGACGTTATACGCCGTTTTGAGCCACGTTTGAACTTTCTATCACTTTTGGTTCCGGTAATTCTGTTGACCATATTTGTGATATTCAGGCGCCAAATGACATCTTGGAGCATGTTGGAAATAAAAAACAAAATGTGCCCAAAACGTGATATTATGACGTTATACGCCGTTTTGAGCCATGTTTGAACTTTCTATCACTTTCGGTTCCGATAATTCTGTTGACCATATTTGTGATATTCAGGCGCCAAATGACATGTTGGAGCATGTTGGAGATAAAAAACAAAATGTGCCCAAAACGTGATATTATGACGTTATACGCCGTTCTGAGCCATGTTTGAACTCTCTATCACTTTCGGTTCCGATAATTCTGTTGACCATATTTGTGATATTCAGGCGCCAAATGACATGTTGGAGCATGTTGGAGATAAAAAACAAAATGTGCCCAAAACGTGATATTATGACGTTATACGCCGTTCTGAGCCATGTTTGAACTTTCTATCACTTTTGGTTCCGGTAATTCTGTTGACCATATTTGTGATATTCAGGCGCCAAATGACATCTTGGAGCATGTTGGAAATAAAAAACAAAATGTGCCCAAAACGTGATATTATGACGTTATACGCCGTTTTGAGCCATGTTTGAACTTTCTATCACTTTCGGTTCCGATAATTCTGCTGACCATATTTGTGATATTCAGGCGCCAAATGACATCTTGGAGCATGTTGGAGATAAAAAACAAAATGTGCCCAAAACGTGATATTATGACGTTATACGCCGTTTTGAGCCACGTTTGAACTCTCTATCACTTTCGGTTCCGATAATTTTGTTGACCATATTTGTGATATTCAGGCGCCAAATGACATCTTGGAGCATGTTGGAGATAAAAAACAAAATGTGCCCAAAACGTGATATTATGACGTTATACGCCGTTTTGAGCCACGTTTGAACTTTCTATCACTTTTGGTTCCGGTAATTCTGTTGACCATATTTGTGATATTCAGGCGCCAAATGACATCTTGGAGCATGTTGGAAATAAAAAACAAAATGTGCCCAAAACGTGATATTATGACGTTATACGCCGTTTTGAGCCATGTTTGAACTTTCTATCACTTTCGGTTCCGATAATTCTGTTGACCATATTTGTGATATTCAGGCGCCAAATGACATGTTGGAGCATGTTGGAGATAAAAAACAAAATGTGCCCAAAACGTGATATTATGACGTTATACGCCGTTCTGAGCCATGTTTGAACTCTCTATCACTTTCGGTTCCGATAATTCTGTTGACCATATTTGTGATATTCAGGCGCCAAATGACATGTTGGAGCATGTTGGAGATAAAAAACAAAATGTGCCCAAAACGTGATATTATGACGTTATACGCCGTTCTGAGCCATGTTTGAACTTTCTATCACTTTTGGTTCCGGTAATTCTGTTGACCATATATTTGATATTCAGGCGCCAAATGACATCTTGGAGCATGTTGGAGATAAAAAACAAAATGTGCCCAAAACGTGATATTATGACGTTATACGCCGTTTTGAGCCATGTTTGAACTTTCTATCACTTTCGGTTCCGATAATTCTGTTGACCATATTTGTGATATTCAGGCGCCAAATGACATGTTGGAGAATGTTGGAGATAAAAAACAAAATGTGCCCAAAACGTGATATTATGACGTTATACGCCGTTCTGAGCCATGTTTGAACTTTCTATCACTTTTGGTTCCGGTAATTCTGTTGACCATATATTTGATATTCAGGCGCCAAATGACATCTTGGAGCATGTTGGAGATAAAAAACAAAATGTGCCCAAAACGTGATATTATGACGTTATACGCCGTTTTGAGCCATGTTTGAACTTTCTATCACTTTCGGTTCCGATAATTCTGTTGACCATATTTGTGATATTCAGGCGCCAAATGACATGTTGGAGCATGTTGGAGATAAAAAACAAAATGTGCCCAAAACGTGATATTATGACGTTATACGCCGTTCTGAGCCATGTTTGAACTTTCTATCACTTTTGGTTCCGGTAATTCTGTTGACCATATATTTGATATTCAGGCGTCAAATGACATCTTGGAGCATGTTGGAGATAAAAAACAAAATGTGCCCAAAACGTGATATTATGACGTTATACGCCGTTCTGAGCCATGTTTGAACTTTCTATCACTTTTGGTTCCGGTAATTCTGTTGACCATATATTTGATATTCAGGCGCCAAATGACATCTTGGAGCATGTTGGAGATAAAAAACAAAATGTGCCCAAAACGTGATATTATGACGTTATACGCCGTTTTGAGCCATGTTTGAACTTTCTATCACTTTCGGTTCCGATAATTCTGTTGACCATATATTTGATATTCAGGCGCCAAATGACATCTTGGAGCATGTTGGAGATAAAAAACAAAATGTGCCCAAAACGTGATATTATGAAGTTATACGCCGTTTTGAGCCATGTTTGAACTCTCTATCACTTTCGGTTCCGATAATTCTGTTGACCATATTTGTGATATTCAGGCGCCAAATGACATGTTGGAGCATGTTGGAGATAAAAAACAAAATGTGCCCAAAACGTGATATTATGACGTTATACGCCGTTCTGAGCCATGTTTGAACTTTCTATCACTTTTGGTTCCGGTAATTCTGTTGACCATATATTTGATATTCAGGCGCCAAATGACATCTAGGAGCATGTTGGAGATAAAAAACAAAATGTGCCCAAAACGTGATATTATGACGTTATACGCCGTTTTGAGCCATGTTTGAACTTTCTATCACTTTCGGTTCCGATAATTCTGTTGACCATATTTGTGATATTCAGGCGCCAAATGACATCTTGGAGCATGTTGGAGATAAAAAACAAAATGTGCCCAAAACGTGATATTATGACGTTATACGCCGTTCTGAGCCATGTTTGAACTTTCTATCACTTTTGGTTCCGGTAATTCTGTTGACCATATATTTGATATTCAGGCGCCAAATGACATCTTGGAGCATGTTGGAGATAAAAAACAAAATGTGCCCAAAACGTGATATTATGACGTTATACGCCGTTTTGAGCCATGTTTGAACTTTCTATCACTTTCGGTTCCGATAATTCTGTTGACCATATTTGTGATATTCAGGCGCCAAATGACATGTTGGAGAATGTTGGAGATAAAAAACAAAATGTGCCCAAAACGTGATATTATGACGTTATACGCCGTTCTGAGCCATGTTTGAACTTTCTATCACTTTTGGTTCCGGTAATTCTGTTGACCATATATTTGATATTCAGGCGCCAAATGACATCTTGGAGCATGTTGGAGATAAAAAACAAAATGTGCCCAAAACGTGATATTATGACGTTATACGCCGTTTTGAGCCATGTTTGAACTTTCTATCACTTTCGGTTCCGATAATTCTGTTGACCATATTTGTGATATTCAGGCGCCAAATGACATGTTGGAGCATGTTGGAGATAAAAAACAAAATGTGCCCAAAACGTGATATTATGACGTTATACGCCGTTCTGAGCCATGTTTGAACTTTCTATCACTTTTGGTTCCGGTAATTCTGTCGACCATATTTGTGATATTCAGGCGTCAAATGACATCTTGGAGCATGTTGGAGATAAAAAACAAAATGTGCCCAAAACGTGATATTATGACGCTATACGCCGTTCTGAGCCATGTTTGAACTTTCTATCACTTTTGGTTCCGGTAATTCTGTTGACCATATATTTGATATTCAGGCGTCAAATGACATCTTGGAGCATGTTGGAGATAAAAAACAAAATGTGCCCAAAACGTGATATTATGACGTTATACGCCGTTCTGAGCCATGTTTGAACTTTCTATCACTTTCGGTTCCGATAATTCTGTTGACCATATTTGTGATATTCAGGCGCCAAATGACATCTTGGAGCATGTTGGAGATAAAAAACAAAATGTGCCCAAAACGTGATATTATGACGTTATACGCCGTTCTGAGCCATGTTTGAACTTTCTATCACTTTTGGTTCCGATAATTCTGCTGACCATATTTGTGATATTCAGGCGCCAAATGACATCTTGGAGCATGTTGGAGATAAAAAACAAAATGTGCCCAAAACGTGATATTATGATGTTATACGCCGTTTTGAGCCATGTTTGAACTTTCTGTCACTTTCGGTTCCGATAATTCTGTTGACCATATTTGTGATATTCAGGCGCCAAATGACATGTTGGAGCATGTTGGAGATAAAAAACAAAATGTGCCCAAAACGTGATATTATGACGTTATACGCCGTTCTGAGCCATGTTTGAACTTTCTATCACTTTTGGTTCCGGTAATTCTGTCGACCATATTTGTGATATTCAGGCGTCAAATGACATCTTGGAGCATGTTGGAGATAAAAAACAAAATGTGCCCAAAACGTGATATTATGACGCTATACGCCGTTCTGAGCCATGTTTGAACTTTCTATCACTTTTGGTTCCGGTAATTCTGTTGACCATACTTGTGATATTCAGGCGTCAAATGACATCTTGGAGCATGTTGGAGATAAAAAACAAAATGTGCCCAAAACGTGATATTATGACGTTATACGCCGTTTTGAGCCATGTTTGAACGTTCTGTCACTTTCGGTTCCGATAATTCTGTTGACCATATTTGTGATATTCAGGCGCCAAATGACATGTTGGAGCATGTTGGAGATAAAAAACAAAATGTGCCCAAAACGTGATATTATGACGTTATACGCCGTTCTGAGCCATGTTTGAACTCTCTATCACTTTCGGTTCCGATAATTCTGTTGACCATATTTGTGATATTCAGGCGCCAAATGACATGTTGGAGCATGTTGGAGGTAAAAAACAAAATGTGCCCAAAACGTGATATTATGACGTTATACGCCGTTCTGAGCCATGTTTGAACTTTCTATCACTTTTGGTTCCGGTAATTCTGTTGACCATATATTTGATATTCAGGCGCCAAATGACATCTTGGAGCATGTTGGAGATAAAAAACAAAATGTGCCCAAAACGTGATATTATGACGTTATACGTCGTTCTGAGCCATGTTTGAACTCTCTATCACTTTCGGTTCCGATAATTCTGTTGACCATATTTGTGATATTCAGGCGCCAAATGACATGTTGGAGCATGTTGGAGATAAAAAACAAAATGTGCCCAAAACGTGATATTATGACGTTATACGCCGTTTTGAGCCATGTTTGAACTTTCTATCACTTTTGGTTCCGGTAATTCTGTTGACCATATTTGTGATATTCAGGCGTCAAATGACATCTTGGAGCATGTTGGAGATAAAAAACAAAATGTGCCCAAAACGTGATATTATGACGTTATACGACGTTCTGAGCCATGTTAGAACTTTCTATCACTTTCGGTTCCGATAATTCTGTTGACCATATTTGTGATATTCAGGCGCCAAATGACATGTTGGAGCATGTTGGAGATAAAAAACAAAATGTGCCCAAAACGTGATATTATGACGTTATACGCCGTTCTGAGCCATGTTTGAACTCTCTTTCACTTTCGGTTCCGATAATTCTGTTGATCATATTTGTGATATTCAGGCGTCAAATGACATCTTGGAGCATGTTGGAGATAAAAAACAAAATGTGCCCAAAACGTGATATTATGACGTTATACGCCGTTTTGAGCCATGTTTGAACTTTCTATCACTTTCGGTTCCGATAATTCTGTTGACCATATATGTGATATTCAGGCACCAAATGACATCTTGGAGCATGTTGGAGATAAAAAACAAAATGTGCCCAAAACGTGATATTATGACGCTATACGCCGTTCTGAGCCATGTTTGAACTTTCTATCACTTTTGGTTCCGATAATTCTGCTGACCATATTTGTGATATTCAGGCGCCAAATGACATCTTGGAGCATGTTGGAGATAAAAAACAAAATGTGCCCAAAACGTGATATTATGACGTTATACGCCGTTCTGAGCCATGTTTGAACTTTCTATCACTTTTGGTTCCGGTAATTCTGTTGACCATATATTTGATATTCAGGCGCCAAATGACATCTTGGAGCATGTTGGAGATAAAAAACAAAATGTGCCCAAAACGTGATATTATGACGTTATACGCCGTTTTGAGTCATGTTTGAACTTTCTATCACTTTTGGTTCCGGTAATTCTGTTGACTATATTTGTGATATTCAGGCGTCAAATGACATCTTGGAGCATGTTGGAGATAAAAAACAAAATGTGCCCAAAACGTGATATTATGACGTTATACGACGTTTTGAGCCATGTTTGAACTTTCTATCACTTTCGGTTCCGATAATTTTGTTGACCATATTTGTGATATTCAGGCGTCAAATGACATCTTGGAGCACGTTGGAGATAAAAAACAAAATGTGCCCAAAACGTGATATTATGACGTTATACGCCGTTCTGAGCCATGTTTGAACTCTCTTTCACTTTCGGTTCCGATAATTCTGTTGATCATATTTGTGATATTCAGGCGTCAAATGACATCTTGGAGCATGTTGGAGATAAAAAACAAAATGTGCCCAAAACGTGATATTATGACGATATACGCCGTTTTGAGCCATGTTTGAACTTTCTATCACTTTCGGTTCCGATAATTCTGTTGACCATATATGTGATATTCAGGCACCAAATGACATCTTGGAGCATGTTGGAGATAAAAAACAAAATGTGCCCAAACCGTGATATTATGACGCTATACGCCGTTCTGAGCCATGTTTGAACTTTCTATCACTTTCGGTTCCGATAATTCTGTTGACCATATTTGTGATATTCAGGCGTCAAATGACATCTTGGAGCATGTTGGAGATAAAAAACGAAATGTGCCCAAAACGGGATATTATGACGTTATACGCCGTTTTGAGCCATGTTTGAACTTTCTATCACTTTCGGTTCCGATAATTCTGTTGACCATATATGTGATATTCAGGCGCCAAATGACATCTTGGAGCATGTTGGAGATAAAAAACAAAATGTGCCCAAAACGTGATATTATGACGTTATACGCCGTTTTGAGCCATGTTTAAACTTTCTATCACTTTCGGTTCCGGTAATTCTGTTGACCATATTTGTGATATTCAGGCGCCAAATGACATCTTGGAGCATGTTGGAGATAAAAAACAAAATGTGCCTAAAACGTGATATTATGACGTTATACGCCGTTCTGAGCCATGTTTGAACTTTCTATCACTTTTGGTTCCGATAATTCTGCTGACCATATTTGTGATATTCAGGCGCCAAATGACATCTTGGAGCATGTTGGAGATAAAAAACAAAATGTGCCCAAAACGTGATATTATGACGTTATACGCCGTTCTGAGCCATGTTTGAACTTTCTATCACTTTTGGTTCCGGTAATTCTGTTGACCATATATTTGATATTCAGGCGCCAAATGACATCTTGGACCATGTTGGAGATAAAAAACAAAATGTGCCCAAAACGTAATATTATGACGTTATACGCCGTTCTGAGCCATGTTTGAACTTTCTATCACTTTTGGTTCCGGTAATTCTGTTGACCATATATTTGATATTCAGGCGCCAAATGACATCTTGGAGCATGTTGGAGATAAAAAACAAAATGTGCCCAAAACGTGATATTATGACGTTATACGCCGTTCTGAGCCATGTTTGAACTTTCTATCACTTTTGGTTCCGGTAATTCTGTTGACCATATATTTGATATTCAGGCGCCAAATGACATCTTGGAGCATGTTGGAGATAAAAAACAAAATGTGCCCAAAACGTGATATTATGACGTTATACGACGTTCTGAGCCATGTTTGAACTTTCTATCACTTTCGGTTCCGATAATTCTGTTGACCATATTTGTGATATTCAGGCGCCAAATGACATCTTGGAGCATGTTGGAGATAAAAAACAAAATGTGCCCAAAACGTGATATTATGACGTTATACGCCGTTCTGAGCCATGTTTGAACTTTCTATCACTTTTGGTTCCGGTAATTCTGTTGACCATATATTTGATATTCAGGCGTCAAATGACATCTTGGAGCATGTTGGAGATAAAAAACAAAATGTGCAAAAACGTGATATTATGACGTTATACGACGTTCTGAGCCATGTTTGAACTTTCTATCACTTTCGGTTCCGATAATTCTGTTGACCATATTTGTGATATTCAGGCGCCAAATGACATCTTGGAGCATGTTGGAGATAAAAAACAAAATGTGCCCAAAACGTGATATTATGACGTTATACGCCGTTCTGAGCCATGTTTGAACTTTCTATCACTTTTGGTTCCGGTAATTCTGTTGACCATATATTTGATATTCAGGCGCCAAATGACATCTTGGAGCATGTTGGAGATAAAAAACAAAATGTGCCCAAAACGTGATATTATGACGTTATACGCCGTTTTGAGCCATGTTTGAACTTTCTATCACTTTCGGTTCCGATAATTCTGTTGACCATATTTGTGATATTCAGGCGCCAAATGACATCTTGGAGCATGTTGGAGATAAAAAACAAAATGTGCCCAAAACGTGATATTATAACGTTATACGACGTTCTGAGCCATGTTTGAACTTTCTATCACTTTCGGTTCCGATAATTCTGCTGACCATATTTGTGATATTCAGGCGCCAAATGACATGTTGGAGCATGTTGGAGATAAAAAACAAAATGTGCCCGAATCGTGATATTATGACGTTATACGCCGTTCTGAGCCATGTTTGAACTCTCTATCACTTTCGGTTCCGGTAATTCTGTTGACCATATATGTGATATTCAGGCGCCAAATGACATCTTGAAGCATGTTGGAGATAAAAAACAAAATGTGCCCAAAACGTGATATTATGACGTTATACGACGTTCTTAGCCATGTTTGAACTTTCTATCACCTTTGGTTCCGATAATTCTGCTGACCATATTTGTGATATTCAGGCGCCAAATGACATCTTGGAGCGTGTTGGAGATAAAAAACAAAATGTGCCCAAAACGTGATATTATGACGTTATACGACGTTCTTAGCCATGTTTGAACTTTCTATCACTTTTGGTTCCGATAATTCTGCTGACCATATTTGTGATATTCAGGCGCCAAATGACATCTTGGAGCATGTTGGAGATAAAAAACAAAATGTGCCCAAAACGTGATATTATGACGTTCTACGCCGTTTTGAGCCATGTTTGAACTTTCTATCACTTTTGGTTCCGGTAATTCTGTTGACCATATATTTGATATTCAGGCGCCAAATGACATCTTGGAGCATGTTGGAGATAAAAAACAAAATGTGCCCAAAACGTGATATTATGACGTTATACGCCGTTCTGAGCCATGTTTCAACTTTCTATCACTTTTGGTTCCGGTAATTCTGTTGACCATATATTTGATATTCAGGCGCCAAATGACATCTTGGAGCATGTTGGAGATAAAAAACAAAATGTGCCCAAAACGTGATATTATGACGTTATACGCCGTTCTGAGCCATGTTTGAACTCTCTATCACTTTCGGTTCCGATAATTCTGTTGACCATATTTGTGATATTCAGGCGCCAAATGACATGTTGGAGCATGTTGGAGATAAAAAACAAAATGTGCCCAAAACGTGATATTATGACGTTATACGCCGTTCTGAGCCATGTTTGAACTTTCTATCACTTTTGGTTCCGGTAATTCTGTTGACCATATATTTGATATTCAGGCGCCAAATGACATCTTGGAGCATGTTGGAGATAAAAAACAAAATGTGCCCAAAACGTGATA
Source organism: Onthophagus taurus (assembly GCF_036711975.1). Classification (NCBI taxonomy): domain Eukaryota; kingdom Metazoa; phylum Arthropoda; class Insecta; order Coleoptera; family Scarabaeidae; genus Onthophagus; species Onthophagus taurus. Next base: position 10,207,698 of record NC_091973.1, read on the forward strand.
TTATGACGTTATACGCCGTTTTGAGCCATGTTTGAACTTTCTATCACTTTCGGTTCCGATAATTCTGTTGACCATATTTGTGATATTCAGGCGCCAAATGACATCTTGGAACATGTTGGAGATAAAAAACAAAATGTGCCCAAAACGTGATATTATGACGTTATACGCCGTTCTGAGCCATGTTTGAACTTTCTATCACTTTTGGTTCCGGTAATTCTGTTGACCATATTTGTGATATTCAGGCGCCAAATGACATGTTGGAGCATGTTGGAGATAAAAAACAAAATGTGCCCAAAACGTGATATTATGACGTTATACGCCGTTCTGAGCCATGTTTGAACTTTCTATCACTTTTGGTTCCGATAATTCTGCTGACCATATTTGTGATATTCAGGCGCCAAATGACATCTTGGAGCATGTTGGAGATAAAAAACAAAATGTGCCCAAAACGTGATATTATGATGTTATACGCCGTTTTGAGCCATGTTTGAACTTTCTGTCACTTTCGGTTCCGATAATTCTGTTGACCATATTTGTGATATTCAGGCGCCAAATGACATGTTGGAGCATGTTGGAGATAAAAAACAAAATGTGCCCAAAACGTGATATTATGACGTTATACGCCGTTTTGAGCCATGTTTGAACTTTCTATCACTTTTGGTTCCGGTAATTCTGTTGACCATATATTTGATATTCAGGCGCCAAATGACATCTTGGAGCATGTTGGAGATAAAAAACAAAATGTGCCCAAAACGTGATATTATGACGTTATACGCCGTTCTGAGCCATGTTTGAACTTTCTATCACTTTTGGTTCCGGTAATTCTGCTGACCATATATTTGATATTCAGGCGCCAAATGACATCTTGGAGCATGTTGGAGATAAAAAACAAAATGTGCCCAAAACGTGATATTATGACGTTATACGCCGTTTTGAGCCATGTTTGAACTTTCTATCACTTTCGGTTCCGATAATTCTGTTGACCATATATTTGATATTCAGGCGCCAAATGACATCTTGGAGCATGTTGGAGATAAAAAACAAAATGTGCCCAAAACGTGATATTATGACGTTATACGCCGTTTTGAGCCATGTTTGAACTCTCTATCACTTTCGGTTCCGATAATTCTGTTGACCATATTTGTGATATTCAGGCGCCAAATGACATGTTGGAGCATGTTGGAGATAAAAAACAAAATGTGCCCAAAACGTGATATTATGACGTTATACGCCGTTCTGAGCCATGTTTGAACTTTCTATCACTTTTGGTTCCGGTAATTCTGTTGACCATATTTGTGATATTCAGGCGCCAAATGACATGTTGGAGCATGTTGGAGATAAAAAACAAAATGTGCCCAAAACGTGATATTATGACGTTATACGCCGTTCTGAGCCATGTTTGAACTTTCTATCACTTTTGGTTCCGATAATTCTGCTGACCATATTTGTGATATTCAGGCGCCAAATGACATCTTGGAGCATGTTGGAGATAAAAAACAAAATGTGCCCAAAACGTGATATTATGATGTTATACGCCGTTTTGAGCCATGTTTGAACTTTCTGTCACTTTCGGTTCCGATAATTCTGTTGACCATATTTGTGATATTCAGGCGCCAAATGACATGTTGGAGCATGTTGGAGATAAAAAACAAAATGTGCCCAAAACGTGATATTATGACGTTATACGCCGTTCTGAGCCATGTTTGAACTTTCTATCACTTTTGGTTCCGGTAATTCTGCTGACCATATATTTGATATTCAGGCGCCAAATGACATCTTGGAGCATGTTGGAGATAAAAAACAAAATGTGCCCAAAACGTGATATTATGACGTTATACGCCGTTTTGAGCCATGTTTGAACTTTCTATCACTTTCGGTTCCGATAATTCTGTTGACCATATATTTGATATTCAGGCGCCAAATGACATCTTGGAGCATGTTGGAGATAAAAAACAAAATGTGCCCAAAACGTGATATTATGACGTTATACGCCGTTTTGAGCCATGTTTGAACTTTCTATCACTTTCGGTTCCGATAATTCTGTTGACCATATATTTGATATTCAGGCGCCAAATGACATCTTGGAGCATGTTGGAGATAAAAAACAAAATGTGCCCAAAACGTGATATTATGACGTTATACGCCGTTTTGAGCCATGTTTGAACTCTCTATCACTTTCGGTTCCGATAATTCTGTTGACCATATTTGTGATATTCAGGCGCCAAATGACATGTTGGAGCATGTTGGAGATAAAAAACAAAATGTGCCCAAAACGTGATATTATGACGTTACACGCCGTTCTGAGCCATGTTTGAACTTTCTATCACTTTTGGTTCCGGTAATTCTGTTGACCATATATTTGATATTCAGGCGCCAAATGTCATCTTGGAGCATGTTGGAGATAAAAAACAAAATGTGCCCAAAACGTGATATTATGACGTTATACGCCGTTTTAAGCCATGTTTGAACTTTCTATCACTTTCGGTTCCGATAATTCTGTTGACCATATTTGTGATATTCAGGCGCCAAATGACATCTTGGAGCATGTTGGAGATAAAAAACAAAATGTGCCCAAAACGTGATATTATGACGTTATACGCCGTTTTGAGCCACGTTTGAACTCTCTATCACTTTCGGTTCCGATAATTTTGTTGACCATATTTGTGATATTCAGGCGCCAAATGACATCTTGGAGCATGTTGGAGATAAAAAACAAAATGTGCCCAAAACGTGATATTATGACGTTATACGCCGTTCTGAGCCATGTTTGAACTTTCTATCACTTTTGGTTCCGATAATTCTGCTGACCATATTTGTGATATTCAGGCGCCAAATGACATCTTGGAGCATGTTGGAGATAAAAAACAAAATGTGCCCAAAACGTGATATTATGATGTTATACGCCGTTTTGAGCCATGTTTGAACTTTCTGTCACTTTCGGTTCCGATAATTCTGTTGACCATATTTGTGATATTCAGGCGCCAAATGACATGTTGGAGCATGTTGGAGATAAAAAACAAAATGTGCCCAAAACGTGATATTATGACGTTATACGCCGTTCTGAGCCATGTTTGAACTTTCTATCACTTTTGGTTCCGGTAATTCTGCTGACCATATATTTGATATTCAGGCGCCAAATGACATCTTGGAGCATGTTGGAGATAAAAAACAAAATGTGCCCAAAACGTGATATTATGACGTTATACGCCGTTTTGAGCCATGTTTGAACTTTCTATCACTTTCGGTTCCGATAATTCTGTTGACCATATATTTGATATTCAGGCGCCAAATGACATCTTGGAGCATGTTGGAGATAAAAAACAAAATGTGCCCAAAACGTGATATTATGACGTTATACGCCGTTTTGAGCCATGTTTGAACTCTCTATCACTTTCGGTTCCGATAATTCTGTTGACCATATTTGTGATATTCAGGCGCCAAATGACATGTTGGAGCATGTTGGAGATAAAAAACAAAATGTGCCCAAAACGTGATATTATGACGTTACACGCCGTTCTGAGCCATGTTTGAACTTTCTATCACTTTTGGTTCCGGTAATTCTGTTGACCATATATTTGATATTCAGGCGCCAAATGTCATCTTGGAGCATGTTGGAGATAAAAAACAAAATGTGCCCAAAACGTGATATTATGACGTTATACGCCGTTTTGAGCCATGTTTGAACTTTCTATCACTTTCGGTTCCGATAATTCTGTTGACCATATTTGTGATATTCAGGCGCCAAATGACATCTTGGAGCATGTTGGAGATAAAAAACAAAATGTGCCCAAAACGTGATATTATGACGTTATACGCCGTTTTGAGCCACGTTTGAACTCTCTATCACTTTCGGTTCCGATAATTTTGTTGACCATATTTGTGATATTCAGGCGCCAAATGACATCTTGGAGCATGTTGGAGATAAAAAACAAAATGTGCCCAAAACGTGATATTATGACGTTATACGCCGTTTTGAGCCACGTTTGAACTTTCTATCACTTTTGGTTCCGGTAATTCTGTTGACCATATTTGTGATATTCAGGCGCCAAATGACATCTTGGAGCATGTTGGAGATAAAAAACAAAATGTGCCCAAAACGTGATATTATGACGTTATACGCCGTTTTGAGCCATGTTTGAACTTTCTATCACTTTCGGTTCCGATAATTCTGTTGACCATATTTGTGATATTCAGGCGCCAAATGACATGTTGGAGCATGTTGGAGATAAAAAACAAAATGTGCCCAAAACGTGATATTATGACGTTATACGCCGTTTTGAGCCACGTTTGAACTTTCTATCACTTTTGGTTCCGGTAATTCTGTTGACCATATTTGTGATATTCAGGCGCCAAATGACATCTTGGAGCATGTTGGAGATAAAAAACAAAATGTGCCCAAAACGTGATATTATGACGTTATACGCCGTTCTGAGCCATGTTTGAACTCTCTATCACTTTGGGTTCCGATAATTCTGTTGACCATATTTGTGATATTCAGGCGCCAAATGACATGTTGGAGCATGTTGGAGATAAAAAACAAAATGTGCCCAAAACGTGATATTATGACGTTATACGCCGTTCTGAGCCATGTTTGAACTTTCTATCACTTTTGGTTCCGGTAATTCTGTTGACCATATATTTGATATTCAGGCGCCAAATGACATCTTGGAGCATGTTGGAGATAAAAAACAAAATGTGCCCAAAACGTGATATTATGACGTTATACGCCGTCTTGAGCCATGTTTGAACTTTCTATCACTTTCGGTTCCGATAATTCTGTTGACCATATTTGTGATATTCAGGCGCCAAATAACATCTTGGAGCATGTTGGAGATAAAAAACAAAATGTGCCCAAAACGTGATATTATGACGTTATACGCCGTTTTGAGCCACGTTTGAACTCTCTATCACTTTCGGTTCCGATAATTTTGTTGACCATATTTGTGATATTCAGGCGCCAAATGACATCTTGGAGCATGTTGGAGATAAAAAACAAAATGTGCCCAAAACGTGATATTATGACGTTATACGCCGTTTTGAGCACGTTTGAACTTTCTATCACTTTTGGATCCGGTAATTCTGTTGACCATATTTGTGATATTCAGGCGCCAAATGACATCTTGGAGCATGTTGGAGATAAAAAACAAAATGTGCCCAAAACGTGATATTATGACGTTATACGCCGTTTTGAGCCATGTTTGAACTTTCTATCACTTTCGGTTCCGATAATTCTGTTGACCATATTTGTGATATTCAGGCGCCAAATGACATGTTGGAGCATGTTGGAGATAAAAAACAAAATGTGCCCAAAACGTGATATTATGACGTTATACGCCGTTTTGAGCCACGTTTGAACTTTCTATCACTTTTGGTTCCGGTAATTCTGTTGACCATATTTGTGATATTCAGGCGCCAAATGACATCTTGGGGCATGTTGGAGATAAAAAAACAAAATGTGCCCAAAACGTGATATTATGACGTTATACGCCATTTTGAGCCATGTTTGAACTTTCTATCACTTTCGGTTCCGATAATTCTGTTGACCATATTTGTGATATTCAGGCGCCAAATGACATCTTGGAGCATGTTGGAGATAAAAAACAAAATGTGCCCAAAACGTGATATTATGACGTTATACGACGTTCTTATCCATGTTTGAACTTTCTATCACTTTTGGTTCCGATAATTCTGCTGACCATATTTGTGATATTCAGGCGCCAAATGACATGTTGGAGCATGTTGGAGATAAAAAACAAAATGTGCCCAAAACGTGATATTATGACGTTATACGCCGTTCTGAGCCATGTTTGAACTCTCTATCACTTTGGGTTCCGATAATTCTGTTGACCATATTTGTGATATTCAGGCGCCAAATGACATGTTGGAGCATGTTGGAGATAAAAAACAAAATGTGCCCAAAACGTGATATTATGACGTTATACGCCGTTTTGAGCCATGTTTGAACTTTCTATCACTTTCGGTTCCGGTAATTCTGTTGACCATATATTTGATATTCAGGCGTCAAATGACATCTTGGAGCATGTTGGAGATAAAAAACAAAATGTGCCCAAAACGTGATATTATGACGTTATACGACGTTCTTAGCCATGTTTGAACTTTCTATCACTTTTGGTTCCGATAATTCTGCTGACCATATTTGTGATATTCAGGCGCCAAATGACATGTTGGAGCATGTTGGAGATAAAAAACAAAATGTGCCCAAAACGTGATATTATGACGTTATACGCCGTTCTGAGCCATGTTTGAACTCTCTATCACTTTGGGTTCCGATAATTCTGTTGACCATATTTGTGATATTCAGGCGCCAAATGACATGTTGGAGCATGTTGGAGATAAAAAACAAAATGTGCCCAAAACGTGATATTATGACGTTATACGCCGTTCTGAGCCATGTTTGAACTTTCTATCACTTTTGGTTCCGGTAATTCTGTTGACAATATATTTGATATTCAGGCGCCAAATGACATCTTGGAGCATGTTGGAGATAAAAAACAAAATGTGCCCAAAACGTGATATTATGACGTTTTACGCCGTTTTGAGCCATGTTTGAACTTTCTATCACTTTCGGTTCCGATAATTCTGTTGACCATATTTGTGATATTCAGGCGCCAAATGACATCTTGGAGCATGTTGGAGATAAAAAACAAAATGTACCCAAAACGTGATATTATGACGTTATACGCCCTTTTGAGCCATGTTTGAACTTTCTATCACTTTTGGTTCCGGTAATTCTGTCGACCATATTTGTGATATTCAGGCGTCAAATGACATCTTGGAGCATGTTGGAGATAAAAAACAAAATGTGCCCAAAACGTGATATTATGACGTTATACGACGTTCTTAGCCATGTTTGAACTTTCTATCACTTTTGGTTCCGATAATTCTGCTGACCATATTTGTGATATTCAGGCGCCAAATGACATGTTGGAGCATGTTGGAGATAAAAAACAAAATGTGCCCAAAACGTGATATTATGACGTTATACGCCGTTCTGAGCCATGTTTGAACTTTCTATCACTTTCGGTTCCGATAATTTTGTTGACCATATTTGTGATATTCAGGCGCCAAATGACATCTTGGAGCATGTTGGAGATAAAAAACAAAATGTGCCCAAAACGTGATATTATGACGTTATACGCCGTTTTGAGCCACGTTTGAACTTTCTATCACTTTTGGTTCCGGTAATTCTGTTGACCATATTTGTGATATTCAGGCGCCAAATGACATCTTGGAGCATGTTGGAGATAAAAAACAAAATGTGCCCAAAACGTGATATTATGACGTTATACGCCGTTTTGAGCCATGTTTGAACTTTCTATCACTTTCGGTTCCGATAATTCTGTTGACCATATTTGTGATATTCAGGCGCCAAATGACATGTTGGAGCATGTTGGAGATAAAAAACAAAATGTGCCCAAAACGTGATATTATGACGTTATACGCCGTTTTGAGCCACGTTTGAACTTTCTATCACTTTTGGTTCCGGTAATTCTGTTGACCATATTTGTGATATTCAGGCGCCAAATGACATCTTGGAGCATGTTGGAGATAAAAAACAAAATGTGCCCAAAACGTGATATTATGACGTTATACGCCGTTCTGAGCCATGTTTGAACTCTCTATCACTTTGGGTTCCGATAATTCTGTTGACCATATTTGTGATATTCAGGCGCCAAATGACATGTTGGAGCATGTTGGAGATAAAAAACAAAATGTGCCCAAAACGTGATATTATGACGTTATACGCCGTTCTGAGCCATGTTTGAACTTTCTATCACTTTTGGTTCCGGTAATTCTGTTGACCATATATTTGATATTCAGGCGCCAAATGACATCTTGGAGCATGTTGGAGATAAAAAACAAAATGTGCCCAAAACGTGATATTATGACGTTATACGCCGTCTTGAGCCATGTTTGAACTTTCTATCACTTTCGGTTCCGATAATTCTGTTGACCATATTTGTGATATTCAGGCGCCAAATAACATCTTGGAGCATGTTGGAGATAAAAAACAAAATGTGCCCAAAACGTGATATTATGACGTTATACGCCGTTTTGAGCCACGTTTGAACTCTCTATCACTTTCGGTTCCGATAATTTTGTTGACCATATTTGTGATATTCAGGCGCCAAATGACATCTTGGAGCATGTTGGAGATAAAAAACAAAATGTGCCCAAAACGTGATATTATGACGTTATACGCCGTTTTGAGCACGTTTGAACTTTCTATCACTTTTGGATCCGGTAATTCTGTTGACCATATTTGTGATATTCAGGCGCCAAATGACATCTTGGAGCATGTTGGAGATAAAAAACAAAATGTGCCCAAAACGTGATATTATGACGTTATACGCCGTTTTGAGCCATGTTTGAACTTTCTATCACTTTCGGTTCCGATAATTCTGTTGACCATATTTGTGATATTCAGGCGCCAAATGACATGTTGGAGCATGTTGGAGATAAAAAACAAAATGTGCCCAAAACGTGATATTATGACGTTATACGCCGTTTTGAGCCACGTTTGAACTTTCTATCACTTTTGGTTCCGGTAATTCTGTTGACCATATTTGTGATATTCAGGCGCCAAATGACATCTTGGGGCATGTTGGAGATAAAAAAACAAAATGTGCCCAAAACGTGATATTATGACGTTATACGCCATTTTGAGCCATGTTTGAACTTTCTATCACTTTCGGTTCCGATAATTCTGTTGACCATATTTGTGATATTCAGGCGCCAAATGACATCTTGGAGCATGTTGGAGATAAAAAACAAAATGTGCCCAAAACGTGATATTATGACGTTATACGACGTTCTTATCCATGTTTGAACTTTCTATCACTTTTGGTTCCGATAATTCTGCTGACCATATTTGTGATATTCAGGCGCCAAATGACATGTTGGAGCATGTTGGAGATAAAAAACAAAATGTGCCCAAAACGTGATATTATGACGTTATACGCCGTTCTGAGCCATGTTTGAACTCTCTATCACTTTGGGTTCCGATAATTCTGTTGACCATATTTGTGATATTCAGGCGCCAAATGACATGTTGGAGCATGTTGGAGATAAAAAACAAAATGTGCCCAAAACGTGATATTATGACGTTATACGCCGTTTTGAGCCATGTTTGAACTTTCTATCACTTTCGGTTCCGGTAATTCTGTTGACCATATATTTGATATTCAGGCGTCAAATGACATCTTGGAGCATGTTGGAGATAAAAAACAAAATGTGCCCAAAACGTGATATTATGACGTTATACGCCGTTCTGAGCCATGTTTGAACTCTCTATCACTTTGGGTTCCGATAATTCTGTTGACCATATTTGTGATATTCAGGCGCCAAATGACATGTTGGAGCATGTTGGAGATAAAAAACAAAATGTGCCCAAAACGTGATATTATGACGTTATACGCCGTTCTGAGCCATGTTTGAACTTTCTATCACTTTTGGTTCCGGTAATTCTGTTGACAATATATTTGATATTCAGGCGCCAAATGACATCTTGGAGCATGTTGGAGATAAAAAACAAAATGTGCCCAAAACGTGATATTATGACGTTTTACGCCGTTTTGAGCCATGTTTGAACTTTCTATCACTTTCGGTTCCGATAATTCTGTTGACCATATTTGTGATATTCAGGCGCCAAATGACATCTTGGAGCATGTTGGAGATAAAAAACAAAATGTACCCAAAACGTGATATTATGACGTTATACGCCCTTTTGAGCCATGTTTGAACTTTCTATCACTTTTGGTTCCGGTAATTCTGTCGACCATATTTGTGATATTCAGGCGTCAAATGACATCTTGGAGCATGTTGGAGATAAAAAACAAAATGTGCCCAAAACGTGATATTATGACGTTATACGACGTTCTTAGCCATGTTTGAACTTTCTATCACTTTTGGTTCCGATAATTCTGCTGACCATATTTGTGATATTCAGGCGCCAAATGACATGTTGGAGCATGTTGGAGATAAAAAACAAAATGTGCCCAAAACGTGATATTATGACGTTATACGCCGTTCTGAGCCATGTTTGAACTCTCTATCACTTTGGGTTCCGATAATTCTGTTGACCATATTTGTGATATTCAGGCGCCAAATGACATGTTGGAGCATGTTGGAGATAAAAAACAAAATGTGCCCAAAACGTGATATTATGACGTTATACGCCGTTTTGAGCCATGTTTGAACTTTCTATCACTTTCGGTTCCGGTAATTCTGTTGACCATATATTTGATATTCAGGCGTCAAATGACATCTTGGAGCATGTTGGAGATAAAAAACAAAATGTGCCCAAAACGTGATATTATGACGTTTTACGCCGTTTTGAGCCATGTTTGAACTTTCTATCACTTTCGGTTCCGATAATTCTGTTGACCATATTTGTGATATTCAGGCGCCAAATGACATGTTGGAGCATGTTGGAGATAAAAAACAAAATGTGCCCAAAACGTGATATTATGACGTTATACGCCGTTTTGAGCCATGTTTGAACTTTCTGTCACTTTCGGTTCCGATAATTCTGTTGACCATATTTGTGATATTCAGGCGCCAAATGACATGTTGGAGCATGTTGGAGATAAAAAACAAAATGTGCCCAAAACGTGATATTATGACGTTATACGCCGTTCTGAGCCATGTTTGAACTCTCTATCACTTTCGGTTCCGATAATTCTGTTGACCATATTTGTGATATTCAGGCGCCAAATGACATGTTGGAGCATGTTGGAGGTAAAAAACAAAATGTGCCCAAAACGTGATATTATGACGTTATACGCCGTTCTGAGCCATGTTTGAACTTTCTATCACTTTTGGTTCCGGTAATTCTGTTGACCATATATTTGATATTCAGGCGCCAAATGACATCTTGGAGCATGTTGGAGATAAAAAACAAAATGTGCCCAAAACGTGATATTATGACGTTATACGCCGTTTTGAGCCATGTTTGAACTTTCTATCACTTTCGGTTCCGATAATTCTGTTGACCATATTTGTGATATTCAGGCGCCAAATGACATGTTGGAGCATGTTGGAGATAAAAAACAAAATGTGCCCAAAACGTGATATTATGACGTTATACGTCGTTCTGAGCCATGTTTGAACTCTCTATCACTTTCGGTTCCGATAATTCTGTTGACCATATTTGTGATATTCAGGCGCCAAATGACATGTTGGAGCATGCTGGAGGTAAAAAACAAAATGTGCCCAAAACGTGATATTATGACGTTATACGCCGTTCTGAGCCATGTTTGAACTTTCTATCACTTTTGGTTCCGGTAATTCTGTAGACCATATATTTGATATTCAGGCGCCAAATGACATCTTGGAGCATGTTGGAGTTAAAAAACATAATGTACCCAAAACGTGATATTATGACGTTATACGCCCTTTTGAGCCATGTTTGAACTTTCTATCACTTTTGGTTCCGGTAATTCTGTCGACCATATTTGTGATATTCAGGCGTCAAATGACATCTTGGAGCATGTTGGAGATAAAAAACAAAATGTGCCCAAAACGTGATATTATGACGTTATACGCCGTTCTGAGCCATGTTTGAACTTTCTATCACTTTCGGTTCCGATAATTCTGTTGACCATATTTGTGATATTCAGGCGCCAAATGACATCTTGGAGCATGTTGGAGATAAAAAACAAAATGTGCCCAAAACGTGATATTATGACGTTATACGCCGTTCTGAGCCATGTTTGAACTTTCTATCACTTTTGGTTCCGATAATTCTGCTGACCATATTTGTGATATTCAGGCGCCAAATGACATGTTGGAGCATGTTGGAGATAAAAAACAAAATGTGCCCAAAACGTGATATTATGACGTTATACGCCGTTTTGAGCCATGTTTGAACTTTCTATCACTTTTGGTTCCGGTAATTCTGTTGACCATATTTGTGATATTCAGGCGTCAAATGACATCTTGGAGCATGTTGGAGATAAAAAATAAAATGTGCCCAAAACGTGATATTATGACGTTATACGACGTTCTGAGCCATGTTTGAACTTTCTATCACTTTCGGTTCCGATAATTCTGTTGACCATATTTGTGATATTCAGGCGCCAAATGACATCTTGGAGCATGTTGGAGATAAAAAACAAAATGTGCCCAAAACGTGATATTATGACGTTATACGCCGTTCTGAGCCATGTTTGAACTTTCTATCACTTTTGGTTCCGGTAATTCTGTTGACCATATTTGTGATATTCAGGCGCCAAATGACATCTTGGAGCATGTTGGAGATAAAAAACAAAATGTGCCCAAAACGTGATATTATGACGTTATACGCCGTTCTGAGCCATGTTTGAACTTTCTATCACTTTTGGTTCCGATAATTCTGTTGACCATATTTGTGATATTCAGGCGTCAAATGACAACTTGGAGCATGTTGGAGATAAAAAACAAAATGTGCCCAAAACGTGATATTATGACGTTATACGCCCTTTTGAGCCATGTTTGAACTTTCTATCACTTTTGGTTCCGGTAATTCTGTCGACCATATTTGTGATATTCAGGCGCCAAATGACATGTTGGAGCATGTTGGAGATAAAAAACAAAATGTGCCCAAAACGTGATATTATGACGTTATACGCCGTTTTGAGCCATGTTTGAACTTTCTATCACTTTTGGTTCCGGTAATTCTGTTGACCATATTTGTGATATTCAGGCGTCAAATGACATCTTGGAGCATGTTGGAGATAAAAAACAAAATGTGCCCAAAACGTGATATTATGACGTTATACGACGTTCTGAGCCATGTTTGAACTTTCTATCACTTTCGGTTCCGATAATTCTGTTGACCATATTTGTGATATTCAGGCGCCAAATGACATCTTGGAGCATGTTGGAGATAAAAAACAAAATGTGCCCAAAACGTGATATTATGACGTTATACGCCGTTCTGAGCCATGTTTGAACTTTCTATCACTTTTGGTTCCGGTAATTCTGTTGACCATATTTGTGATATTCAGGCGCCAAATGACATCTTGGAGCATGTTGGAGATAAAAAACAAAATGTGCCCAAAACGTGATATTATGACGTTATACGCCGTTCTGAGCCATGTTTGAACTTTCTATCACTTTTGGTTCCGATAATTCTGTTGACCATATTTGTGATATTCAGGCGTCAAATGACAACTTGGAGCATGTTGGAGATAAAAAACAAAATGTGCCCAAAACGCGATATTATGACGTTATACGCCCTTTTGAGCCATGTTTGAACTTTCTATCACTTTTGGTTCCGGTAATTCTGTCGACCATATTTGTGATATTCAGGCGTCAAATGACATCTTGGAGCATGTTGGAGATAAAAAGAAAATGTGCCCAAAACGTGATATTATGACGTTATACGCCGTTTTGAGCCATGTTTGAACTTTCTATCACTTTCGGTTCCGATAATTCTGTTGACCATATTTGTGATATTCAGGCGCCAAATGACATCTTGGAGCATGTTGGAGATAAAAAACAAAATGTACCCAAAACGTGATATTATGACGTTATACGCCCTTTTGAGCCATGTTTGAACTTTCTATCACTTTTGGTTCCGGTAATTCTGTCGACCATATTTGTGATATTCAGGCGTCAAATGACATCTTGGAGCATGTTGGAGATAAAAAACAAAATGTGCCCAAAACGTGATATTATGACGCTATACGCCGTTCTGAGCCATGTTTGAACTTTCTATCACTTTCGGTTCCGATAATTCTGTTGACCATATTTGTGATATTCAGGCGCCAAATGACATCTTGGAACATGTTGGAGATAAAAAACAAAATGTGCCCAAAACGTGATATTATGACGTTATACGCCGTTCTGAGCCATGTTTGAACTTTCTATCACTTTTGGTTCCGATAATTCTGCTGACCATATTTGTGATATTCAGGCGCCAAATGACAACTTGGAGCATGTTGGAGATAAAAAACAAAATGTGCCCAAAACGTGATATTATGACGTTATACGCCCTTTTGAGCCATGTTTGAACTTTCTATCACTTTTGGTTCCGGTAATTCTGTCGACCATATTTGTGATATTCAGGCGCCAAATGACATGTTGGAGCATGTTGGAGATAAAAAACAAAATGTGCCCAAAACGTGATATTATGACGTTATACGCCGTTTTGAGCCATGTTTGAACTTTCTATCACTTTTGGTTCCGGTAATTCTGTTGACCATATTTGTGATATTCAGGCGTCAAATGACATCTTGGAGCATGTTGGAGATAAAAAACAAAATGTGCCCAAAACGTGATATTATGACGTTATACGACGTTCTGAGCCATGTTTGAACTTTCTATCACTTTCGGTTCCGATAATTCTGTTGACCATATTTGTGATATTCAGGCGCCAAATGACATCTTGGAGCATGTTGGAGATAAAAAACAAAATGTGCCCAAAACGTGATATTATGACGTTATACGCCGTTCTGAGCCATGTTTGAACTTTCTATCACTTTTGGTTCCGGTAATTCTGTTGACCATATTTGTGATATTCAGGCGCCAAATGACATCTTGGAGCATGTTGGAGATAAAAAACAAAATGTGCCCAAAACGTGATATTATGACGTTATACGCCGTTCTGAGCCATGTTTGAACTTTCTATCACTTTTGGTTCCGGTAATTCTGTTGACCATATATTTGATATTCAGGCGCCAAATGACATCTTGGAGCATGTTGGAGATAAAAAACAAAATGTGCCCAAAACGTGATATTATGACGTTATACGCCGTTCTGAGCCATGTTTGAACTTTCTATCACTTTTGGTTCCGATAATTCTGTTGACCATATTTGTGATATTCAGGCGTCAAATGACAACTTGGAGCATGTTGGAGATAAAAAACAAAATGTGCCCAAAACGCGATATTATGACGTTATACGCCCTTTTGAGCCATGTTTGAACTTTCTATCACTTTTGGTTCCGGTAATTCTGTCGACCATATTTGTGATATTCAGGCGTCAAATGACATCTTGGAGCATGTTGGAGATAAAAAGAAAATGTGCCCAAAACGTGATATTATGACGTTATACGCCGTTTTGAGCCATGTTTGAACTTTCTATCACTTTCGGTTCCGATAATTCTGTTGACCATATTTGTGATATTCAGGCGCCAAATGACATCTTGGAGCATGTTGGAGATAAAAAACAAAATGTACCCAAAACGTGATATTATGACGTTATACGCCCTTTTGAGCCATGTTTGAACTTTCTATCACTTTTGGTTCCGGTAATTCTGTCGACCATATTTGTGATATTCAGGCGTCAAATGACATCTTGGAGCATGTTGGAGATAAAAAACAAAATGTGCCCAAAACGTGATATTATGACGTTATACGCCGTTCTGAGCCATGTTTGAACTTTCTATCACTTTCGGTTCCGATAATTCTGTTGACCATATTTGTGATATTCAGGCGCCAAATGACATCTTGGAACATGTTGGAGATAAAAAACAAAATGTGCCCAAAACGTGATATTATGACGTTATACGCCGTTCTGAGCCATGTTTGAACTTTCTATCACTTTTGGTTCCGATAATTCTGCTGACCATATTTGTGATATTCAGGCGCCAAATGACATCTTATAGCATGTTGGAGATAAAAAACAAAATGTGCCCAAAACGTGATATTATGATGTTATACGCCGTTTTGAGCCATGTTTGAACTTTCTGTCACTTTCGGTTCCGATAATTCTGTTGACCATATTTGTGATATTCAGGCGCCAAATGACATGTTGGAGCATGTTGGAGATAAAAAACAAAATGTGCCCAAAACGTGATATTATGACGTTATACGCCGTTCTGAGCCATGTTTGAACTCTCTATCACTTTCGGTTCCGATAATTCTGTTGACCATATTTGTGATATTCAGGCGCCAAATGACATGTTGGAGCATGCTGGAGGTAAAAAACAAAATGTGCCCAAAACGTGATATTATGACGTTATACGCCGTTCTGAGCCATGTTTGAACTTTCTATCACTTTTGGTTCCGGTAATTCTGTTGACCATATATTTGATATTCAGGCGCCAAATGACATCTTGGAGCATGTTGGAGATAAAAAACAAAATGTACCCAAAACGTGATATTATGACGTTATACGCCCTTTTGAGCCATGTTTGAACTTTCTATCACTTTTGGTTCCGGTAATTCTGTCGACCATATTTGTGATATTCAGGCGTCAAATGACATCTTGGAGCATGTTGGAGATAAAAAACAAAATGTGCCCAAAACGTGATATTATGACGTTATACGCCGTTCTGAGCCATGTTTGAACTTTCTATCACTTTCGGTTCCGATAATTCTGTTGACCATATTTGTGATATTCAGGCGCCAAATGACATCTTGGAGCATGTTGGAGATAAAAAACAAAATGTGCCCAAAACGTGATATTATGACGTTATACGCCGTTCTGAGCCATGTTTGAACTTTCTATCACTTTTGGTTCCGATAATTCTGCTGACCATATTTGTGATATTCAGGCGGCAAATGACATCTTGGAGCATGTTGGAGATAAAAAACAAAATGTGCCCAAAACGTGATATTATGATGTTATACGCCGTTTTGAGCCATGTTTGAACTTTCTGTCACTTTCGGTTCCGATAATTCTGTTGACCATATTTGTGATATTCAGGCGCCAAATGACATGTTGGAGCATGTTGGAGATAAAAAACAAAATGTGCCCAAAACGTGATATTATGACGTTATACGCCGTTCTGAGCCATGTTTGAACTCTCTATCACTTTCGGTTCCGATAATTCTGTTGACCATATTTGTGATATTCAGGCGCCAAATGACATGTTGGAGCATGTTGGAGATAAAAAACAAAATGTGCCCAAAACGTGATATTATGACGTTATACGCCGTTTTGAGCCATGTTTGAACTTTCTATCACTTTTGGTTCCGGTAATTCTGTTGACCATATTTGTGATATTCAGGCGTCAAATGACATCTTGGAGCATGTTGGAGATAAAAAACAAAATGTGCCCAAAACGTGATATTATGACGTTATACGACGTTCTGAGCCATGTTTGAACTTTCTATCACTTTCGGTTCCGATAATTCTGTTGACCATATTTGTGATATTCAGGCGCCAAATGACATCTTGGAGCATGTTGGAGATAAAAAACAAAATGTGCCCAAAACGTGATATTATGACGTTATACGCCGTTCTGAGCCATGTTTGAACTTTCTATCACTTTTGGTTCCGGTAATTCTGTTGACCATATTTGTGATATTCAGGCGCCAAATGACATCTTGGAGCATGTTGGAGATAAAAAACAAAATGTGCCCAAAACGTGATATTATGACGTTATACGCCGTTCTGAGCCATGTTTGAACTTTCTATCACTTTTGGTTCCGATAATTCTGTCGACCATATTTGTGATATTCAGGCGTCAAATGACAACTTGGAGCATGTTGGAGATAAAAAACAAAATGTGCCCAAAACGTGATATTATGACGTTATACGCCCTTTTGAGCCATGTTTGAACTTTCTATCACTTTTGGTTCCGGTAATTCTGTCGACCATATTTGTGATATTCAGGCGTAAAATGACATCTTGGAGCATGTTGGAGATAAAAAGAAAATGTGCCCAAAACGTGATATTATGACGTTATACGCCGTTTTGAGCCATGTTTGAACTTTCTATCACTTTCGGTTCCGATAATTCTGTTGACCATATTTGTGATATTCAGGCGCCAAATGACATCTTGGAGCATGTTGGAGATAAAAAACAAAATGTACCCAAAACGTGATATTATGACGTTATACGCCCTTTTGAGCCATGTTTGAAATTTCTATCGCTTTTGGTTCCGGTAATTCTGTCGACCATATTTGTGATATTCAGGCGTCAAATGACATCTTGGAGCATGTTGGAGATAAAAAACAAAATGTGCCCAAAACGTGATATTATGACGTTATACGTCGTTCTGAGCCATGTTTGAACTCTCTATCACTTTCGGTTCCGATAATTCTGTTGACCATATTTGTGATATTCAGGCGTCAAATGACATCTTGGAGCATGTTGGAGATAAAAAACAAAATGTGCCCAAAACGTGATATTATGACGTTATACGACGTTCTGAGCCATGTTTGAACTTTCTATCACTTTCGGTTCCGATAATTCTGTTGACCATATTTGTGATATTCAGGCGCCAAATGACATCTTGGAGCATGTTGGAGATAAAAAACAAAATGTGCCCAAAACGTGATATTATGACGTTATACGCCGTTCTGAGCCATGTTTGAACTTTCTATCACTTTCGGTTCCGATAATTCTGTTGACCATATTTGTGATATTCAGGCGCCAAATGACATCTTGGAGCATGTTGGAGATAAAAAACAAAATGTGCCCAAAACGTGATATTATGACGTTATACGCCGTTCTGAGCCATGTTTGAACTTTCTATCACTTTCGGTTCCGATAATTCTGTTGACCATATTTGTGATATTCAGGCGCCAAATGACATCTTGGAGCATGTTGGAGATAAAAAACAAAATGTGCCCAAAACGTGATATTATGACGTTATACGCCGTTCTGAGCGATGTTTGAACTCTCTATCACTTTCGGTTCCGATAATTCTGTTGACCATATTTGTGATATTCAGGCGCCAAATGACATGTTGGAGCATGTTGGAGGTAAAAAACAAAATGTGCCCAAAACGTGATATTATGACGTTATACGCCGTTCTGAGCCATGTTTGAACTTTCTATCACTTTTGGTTCCGGTAATTCTGTTGACCATATATTTGATATTCAGGCGCCAAATGACATCTTGGAGCATGTTGGAGATAAAAAACAAAATGTGCCCAAAACGTGATATTATGACGTTATACGCCGTTTTGAGCCATGTTTGAACTTTCTATCACTTTCGGTTCCGATAATTCTGTTGACCATATTTGTGATATTCAGGCGCCAAATGACATGTTGGAGCATGTTGGAGATAAAAAACAAAATGTGCCCAAAACGTGATATTATGACGTTATACGTCGTTCTGAGCCATGTTTGAACTCTCTATCACTTTCGGTTCCGATAATTCTGTTGACCATATTTGTGATATTCAGGCGCCAAATGACATGTTGGAGCATGTTGGAGATAAAAAACAAAATGTGCCCAAAACGTGATATTATGACGTTATACGCCGTTCTGAGCCATGTTTGAACTTTCTATCACTTTTGGTTCCGATAATTCTGTCGACCATATTTGTGATATTCAGGCGTCAAATGACAACTTGGAGCATGTTGGAGATAAAAAACAAAATGTGCCCAAAACGTGATATTATGACGTTATACGCCCTTTTGAGCCATGTTTGAACTTTCTATCACTTTTGGTTCCGGTAATTCTGTCGACCATATTTGTGATATTCAGGCGTCAAATGACATCTTGGAGCATGTTGGAGATAAAAAGAAAATGTGCCCAAAACGTGATATTATGACGTTATACGCCGTTTTGAGCCATGTTTGAACTTTCTATCACTTTCGGTTCCGATAATTCTGTTGACCATATTTGTGATATTCAGGCGCCAAATGACATCTTGGAGCATGTTGGAGATAAAAAACAAAATGTACCCAAAACGTGATATTATGACGTTATACGCCCTTTTGAGCCATGTTTGAAATTTCTATCGCTTTTGGTTCCGGTAATTCTGTCGACCATATTTGTGATATTCAGGCGTCAAATGACATCTTGGAGCATGTTGGAGATAAAAAACAAAATGTGCCCAAAACGTGATATTATGACGTTATACGTCGTTCTGAGCCATGTTTGAACTCTCTATCACTTTCGGTTCCGATAATTCTGTTGACCATATTTGTGATATTCAGGCGTCAAATGACATCTTGGAGCATGTTGGAGATAAAAAACAAAATGTGCCCAAAACGTGATATTATGACGTTATACGACGTTCTGAGCCATGTTTGAACTTTCTATCACTTTCGGTTCCGATAATTCTGTTGACCATATTTGTGATATTCAGGCGCCAAATGACATCTTGGAGCATGTTGGAGATAAAAAACAAAATGTGCCCAAAACGTGATATTATGACGTTATACGCCGTTCTGAGCCATGTTTGAACTTTCTATCACTTTCGGTTCCGATAATTCTGTTGACCATATTTGTGATATTCAGGCGCCAAATGACATCTTGGAGCATGTTGGAGATAAAAAACAAAATGTGCCCAAAACGTGATATTATGACGTTATACGCCGTTCTGAGCGATGTTTGAACTCTCTATCACTTTCGGTTCCGATAATTCTGTTGACCATATTTGTGATATTCAGGCGCCAAATGACATGTTGGAGCATGTTGGAGGTAAAAAACAAAATGTGCCCAAAACGTGATATTATGACGTTATACGCCGTTCTGAGCCATGTTTGAACTTTCTATCACTTTTGGTTCCGGTAATTCTGTTGACCATATATTTGATATTCAGGCGCCAAATGACATCTTGGAGCATGTTGGAGATAAAAAACAAAATGTGCCCAAAACGTGATATTATGACGTTATACGCCGTTTTGAGCCATGTTTGAACTTTCTATCACTTTCGGTTCCGATAATTCTGTTGACCATATTTGTGATATTCAGGCGCCAAATGACATGTTGGAGCATGTTGGAGATAAAAAACAAAATGTGCCCAAAACGTGATATTATGACGTTATACGTCGTTCTGAGCCATGTTTGAACTCTCTATCACTTTCGGTTCCGATAATTCTGTTGACCATATTTGTGATATTCAGGCGCCAAATGACATGTTGGAGCATGTTGGAGATAAAAAACAAAATGTGCCCAAAACGTGATATTATGACGTTATACGCCGTTTTGAGCCATGTTTGAACTTTCTATCACTTTTGGTTCCGGTAATTCTGTTGACCATATTTGTGATATTCAGGCGTCAAATGACATCTTGGAGCATGTTGGAGATAAAAAACAAAATGTACCCAAAACGTGATATTATGACGTTATACGCCCTTTTGAGCCATGTTTGAACTTTCTATCACTTTTGGTTCCGGTAATTCTGTCGACCATATTTGTGATATTCAGGCGTCAAATGACATCTTGGAGCATGTTGGAGATAAAAAACAAAATGTGCCCAAAACGTGATATTATGACGTTATACGCCGTTTTGAGCCATGTTTGAACTTTCTATCACTTTTGGTTCCGGTAATTCTGTTGACCATATTTGTGATATTCAGGCGTCAAATGATATCTTGGAGCATGTTGGAGATAAAAAACAAAATGTGCCCAAAACGTGATATTATGACGTTATACGCCGTTTTGAGCCATGTTTGAACTCTCTATCACTTTTGGTTCCGATAATTCTGCTGACCATATTTGTGATATTCAGACGCCAAATGACATCTTGGAGCAAGTTGGAGATAAAAAACAAAATGTGCCCAAAACGTGATATTATGACGTTATACGCCGTTCTGAGACATGTTTGAACTTTCTATCACTTTTCGTTCCGGTAATTCTGTCGACCATATATTTGATATTCAGATGCCAAATGTCATATTGGAGCATGTTGGAGATAAAAAACAAAATGTGCCCAAAACGTGATATTATGACGTTATACGCCGTTCTGAGCCATGTTTGAACTTTCTATCACTTTCGGTTCCGATAATTCTGCTGACCATATTTGTGATATTCAGGCGCCAAATGACATCTTGGAGCATGTTGGAGATAAAAAACAAAATGTGCCCAAAACGTGATATTATGACGTTATACGCCGTTTTGAGCCATGTTTCAACTTTCTATCACTTTCGGTTCCGATAATTCTGTTGACCATATTTGTGATATTCAGACGCCAAATGACATCTTGGAGCATGTTGGAGATAAAAAACAAAATGTGCCCAAAACGTGATATTATGACGCTATACGCCGTTCTGAGCCATGTTTGAACTTTCTATCACTTTCGGTTCCGATAATTCTGCTGACCATATTTGTGATATTCAGGCGCCAAATGACATCTTGGAGCATGTTGGAGATAAAAAACAAAATGTGCCCAAAACGTGATATTGTGACGTTATACGCCGTTCTGAGCCATGTTTGAACTATCTATCACTTTCGGTTCCGATAATTCTGTTGATCATATTTGTGATATTCAGGCGTCAAATGACATCTTGGAGCATGTTGGAGATAAAAAACAAAATGTGCCCAAAACGTGATATTATGACGTTATACGCCGTTTTGAGCCATGTTTGAACTTTCTATCACTTTCGGTTCCGATAATTCTGTTGACCATATATGTGATATACAGGCGCCAAATGACATCTTGGAGCATGTTGGAGATAAAAAACAAAATGTGCCCAAAACGTGATATTATGACGTTATACGCCGTTCTGAGCCATGTTTGAACTGCCTATCACTTTTGGTTCCGGTAATTCTGTTGACCATATCTGTGATATTCAGGCGCCAAATGACATGTTGGAGCATGTTGGAGATAAAAAACAAAATGTGCCCAAAACGTGATATTATGATGTTATACGCCGTTTTGAGCCATGTTTGAACTCTCTATCACTTTTGGTTCCGATAATTCTGCTGACCATATTTGTGATATTCAGGCGCCAAATGACATCTTGGAGCATGTTGGAGATAAAAAACAAAATGTGCCCAAAACGTGATATTATGACGTTATACGCCGTTTTGAGCCATGTTTGAACTTTCTATCACTTTCGGTTCCCATAATTCTGTTGACCATATTTGTGATATTCAGGCGCCAAATGACATGTTGGAGCATGTTGGAGATAAAAAACAAAATGTGCCCAAAACGTGATATTATGACGTTATACGCCGTTTTGAGCCATGTTTGAACTTTCTATCACTTTTGGTTCCGGTAATTCTGTTGACCATATTTGTGATATTCAGGCGTCAAATGATATCTTGGAGCATGTTGGAGATAAAAAACAAAATGTGCCCAAAACGTGATATTATGACGTTATACGCCGTTTTGAGCCATGTTTGAACTCTCTATCACTTTTGGTTCCGATAATTCTGCTGACCATATTTGTGATATTCAGACGCCAAATGACATCTTGGAGCAAGTTGGAGATAAAAAACAAAATGTGCCCAAAACGTGATATTATGACGCTATACGCCGTTCTGAGCCATGTTTGAACTTTCTATCACTTTCGGTTCCGATAATTCTGCTGACCATATTTGTGATATTCAGGCGCCAAATGACATCTTGGAGCATGTTGGAGATAAAAAACAAAATGTGCCCAAAACGTGATATTATGACGTTATACGCCGTTCTGAGCCATGTTTGAACTGTCTATCACTTTTGGTTCCGGTAATTCTGTTGACCATATTTGTGATATTCAGGCGCCAAATGACATCTTGGAGCATGTTGGAGATAAAAAACAAAATGTGCCCAAAACGTGATATTATGACGCTATACGCCGTTCTGAGCCATGTTTGAACTTTCTATCACTTTCGGTTCCGATAATTCTGTTGACCATATTTGTGATATTCAGGCGTCAAATGACATCTTGGAGCATGTTGGAGATAAAAAACAAAATGTGCGCAAAACGTGATATTATGACGATATACGCCGTTCTGAGCCATGTTTGAACTTTCTATCACTTTGGGTTCCGGTAATTCTGTTGACCATATTTGTGATATTCAGGCGTCAAATGACATCTTGGAGCATGTTGGAGATAAAAAACAAAATGTGCCCAAAACGTGATATTATGACGTTATACGCCGTTCTGAGCCATGTTTGAACTTTCTATCACTTTGGGTTCCGGTAATTCTGTTGACCATATATGTGATATTCAGGCGCCAAATGACATCTTGGAGCACGTTGGAGATAAAAAACAAAATGTGCCCAAAACGTGATATTATGACGTTATACGCCGTTCTGAGCCATGTTTGAACTTTCTATCACTTTCGGTTCCGATAATTCTGCTGACCATATTTGTGATATTCAGGCGCCAAATGACATCTTGGAGCATGTTGGAGATAAAAAACAAAATGTGCCCAAAACGTGATGTTATGACGTTATACGCCGTTTTGAGCCATGTTTCAACTTTCTATCACTTTCGGTTCCGATAATTCTGTTGACCATATTTGTGATATTCAGACGCCAAATGACATCTTGGAGCATGCTGGAGATAAAAAACAAAATGTGCCCAAAACGTGATATTATGACGCTATACGCCGTTCTGAGCCATGTTTGAACTTTCTATCACTTTCGGTTCCGATAATTCTGCTGACCATATTTGTGATATTCAGGCGCCAAATGACATCTTGGAGCATGTTGGAGATAAAAAACAAAATGTGCCCAAAACGTGATATTATGACGTTATACGCCGTTCTGAGCCATGTTTGAACTGTCTATCACTTTTGGTTCCGGTAATTCTGTTGACCATATTTGTGATATTCAGGCGCCAAATGACATCTTGGAGCATGTTGGAGATAAAAAACAAAATGTGCCCAAAACGTGATATTATGACGTTATACGCCGTTCTGAGCCATGTTTGAACTGTCTATCACTTTTGATTCCGGTAATTCTGTTGACCATATCTGTGATATTCAGGCGCCAAATGACATGTTGGAGCATGTTGGAGATAAAAAACAAAATGTGCCCAAAACGTGATATTATGACGTTATACGCCGTTTTGAGCCATGTTTGAACTCTCTATCACTTTTGGTTCCGATAATTCTGCTGACCATATTTGTGATATTCAGGCGCCAAATGACATCTTGGAGCATGTTGGAGATAAAAAACAAAATGTGCCCAAAACGTGATATTATGACGTTATACGCCGTTTTGAGCCATGTTTGAACTTTCTATCACTTTCGGTTCCCATAATTCTGTTGACCATATTTGTGATATTCAGGCGCCAAATGACATGTTGGAGCATGTTGGAGATAAAAAACAAAATGTGCCCAAAACGTGATATTATGACGTTATACGCCGTTTTGAGCCATGTTTGAACTTTCTATCACTTTTGGTTCCGGTAATTCTGTTGACCATATTTGTGATATTCAGGCGTCAAATGATATCTTGGAGCATGTTGGAGATAAAAAACAAAATGTGCCCAAAACGTGATATTATGACGTTATACGCCGTTTTGAGCCATGTTTGAACTCTCTATCACTTTTGGTTCCGATAATTCTGCTGACCATATTTGTGATATTCAGACGCCAAATGACATCTTGGAGCAAGTTGGAGATAAAAAACAAAATGTGCCCAAAACGTGATATTATGACGTTATACGCCGTTCTGAGACATGTTTGAACTTTCTATCACTTTTCGTTCCGGTAATTCTGTCGACCATATATTTGATATTCAGATGCCAAATGTCATATTGGAGCATGTTGGAGATAAAAAACAAAATGTGCCCAAAACGTGATATTATGACGTTATACGCCGTTCTGAGCCATGTTTGAACTTTCTATCACTTTCGGTTCCGATAATTCTGCTGACCATATTTGTGATATTCAGGCGCCAAATGACATCTTGGAGCATGTTGGAGATAAAAAACAAAATGTGCCCAAAACGTGATATTATGACGTTATACGCCGTTTTGAGCCATGTTTCAACTTTCTATCACTTTCGGTTCCGATAATTCTGTTGACCATATTTGTGATATTCAGACGCCAAATGACATCTTGGAGCATGTTGGAGATAAAAAACAAAATGTGCCCAAAACGTGATATTATGACGCTATACGCCGTTCTGAGCCATGTTTGAACTTTCTATCACTTTCGGTTCCGATAATTCTGCTGACCATATTTGTGATATTCAGGCGCCAAATGACATCTTGGAGCATGTTGGAGATAAAAAACAAAATGTGCCCAAAACGTGATATTATGACGTTATACGCCGTTCTGAGCCATGTTTGAACTGTCTATCACTTTTGGTTCCGGTAATTCTGTTGACCATATTTGTGATATTCAGGCGCCAAATGACATCTTGGAGCATGTTGGAGATAAAAAACAAAATGTGCCCAAAACGTGATATTATGACGCTATACGCCGTTCTGAGCCATGTTTGAACTTTCTATCACTTTCGGTTCCGATAATTCTGTTGACCATATTTGTGATATTCAGGCGTCAAATGACATCTTGGAGCATGTTGGAGATAAAAAACAAAATGTGCCCAAAACGTGATATTATGACGTTATACGCCGTTCTGAGCCATGTTTGAACTTTCTATCACTTTGGGTTCCGGTAATTCTGTTGACCATATTTGTGATATTCAGGCGTCAAATGACATCTTGGAGCATGTTGGAGATAAAAAACAAAATGTGCCCAAAACGTGATATTATGACGTTATACGCCCTTCTGAGCCATGTTTGAACTTTCTATCACTTTGGGTTCCGGTAATTCTGTTGACCATATTTGTGATATTCAGGCGTCAAATGACATCTTGGAGCATGTTGGAGATAAAAAACAAAATGTGCCCAAAACGTGATATTATGACGCTATACGCCGTTCTGAGCCATGTTTGAACTTTCTATCACTTTTGGTTCCGATAATTCTGCTGACCATATTTGTGATATTCAGGCGCCAAATGACATCTTGGAGCATGTTGGAGATAAAAAACAAAATGTGCCCAAAACGTGATATTGTGACGTTATACGCCGTTCTGAGCCATGTTTGAACTATCTATCACTTTCGGTTCCGATAATTCTGTTGATCATATTTGTGATATTCAGGCGTCAAATGACATCTTGGAGCATGTTGGAGATAAAAAACAAAATGTGCCCAAAACGTGATATTATGACGTTATACGCCGTTTTGAGCCATGTTTGAACTTTCTATCACTTTCGGTTCCGATAATTCTGTTGACCATATATGTGATATACAGGCGCCAAATGACATCTTGGAGCATGTTGGAGATAAAAAACAAAATGTGCCCAAAACGTGATATTATGACGTTATACGCCGTTCTGAGCCATGTTTGAACTGCCTATCACTTTTGGTTCCGGTAATTCTGTTGACCATATCTGTGATATTCAGGCGCCAAATGACATGTTGGAGCATGTTGGAGATAAAAAACAAAATGTGCCCAAAACGTGATATTATGACGTTATACGCCGTTTTGAGCCATGTTTGAACTCTCTATCACTTTTGGTTCCGATAATTCTGCTGACCATATTTGTGATATTCAGGCGCCAAATGACATCTTGGAGCATGTTGGAGATAAAAAACAAAATGTGCCCAAAACGTGATATTATGACGTTATACGCCGTTTTGAGCCATGTTTGAACTTTCTATCACTTTCGGTTCCCATAATTCTGTTGACCATATTTGTGATATTCAGGCGCCAAATGACATGTTGGAGCATGTTGGAGATAAAAAACAAAATGTGCCCAAAACGTGATATTATGACGTTATACGCCGTTTTGAGCCATGTTTGAACTTTCTATCACTTTTGGTTCCGGTAATTCTGTTGACCATATTTGTGATATTCAGGCGTCAAATGATATCTTGGAGCATGTTGGAGATAAAAAACAAAATGTGCCCAAAACGTGATATTATGACGTTATACGCCGTTTTGAGCCATGTTTGAACTCTCTATCACTTTTGGTTCCGATAATTCTGCTGACCATATTTGTGATATTCAGACGCCAAATGACATCTTGGAGCAAGTTGGAGATAAAAAACAAAATGTGCCCAAAACGTGATATTATGACGCTATACGCCGTTCTGAGCCATGTTTGAACTTTCTATCACTTTCGGTTCCGATAATTCTGCTGACCATATTTGTGATATTCAGGCGCCAAATGACATCTTGGAGCATGTTGGAGATAAAAAACAAAATGTGCCCAAAACGTGATATTATGACGCTATACGCCGTTCTGAGCCATGTTTGAACTTTCTATCACTTTCGGTTCCGATAATTCTGTTGACCATATTTGTGATATTCAGGCGTCAAATGACATCTTGGAGCATGTTGGAGATAAAAAACAAAATGTGCGCAAAACGTGATATTATGACGATATACGCCGTTCTGAGCCATGTTTGAACTTTCTATCACTTTGGGTTCCGGTAATTCTGTTGACCATATTTGTGATATTCAGGCGTCAAATGACATCTTGGAGCATGTTGGAGATAAAAAACAAAATGTGCCCAAAACGTGATATTATGACGTTATACGCCGTTCTGAGCCATGTTTGAACTTTCTATCACTTTGGGTTCCGGTAATTCTGTTGACCATATATGTGATATTCAGGCGCCAAATGACATCTTGGAGCACGTTGGAGATAAAAAACAAAATGTGCCCAAAACGTGATATTATGACGTTATACGCCGTTCTGAGCCATGTTTGAACTTTCTATCACTTTCGGTTCCCATAATTCTGTTGACCATATTTGTGATATTCAGGCGTCAAATGACATCTTGGAGCATGTTGGAGATAAAAAACAAAATGTGCCCAAAACGTGATATTATGACGTTATACGCCGTTCTGAGCCATGTTTGAACTTTCTATCACTTTGGGTTCCGGTAATTCTGTTGACCATATATGTGATATTCAGGCGCCAAATGACATCTTGGAGCACGTTGGAGATAAAAAACAAAATGTGCCCAAAACGTGATATTATGACGTTATACGCCGTTCTGAGCCATGTTTGAACTTTCTATCACTTTCGGTTCCCATAATTCTGTTGACCATATTTGTGATATTCAGGCGTCAAATGACATCTTGGAGCATGTTGGAGATAAAAAACAAAATGTGCCCAAAACGTGATATTATGACGTTATACGCCGTTCTGAGCCATGTTTGAACTTTCTATCACTTTGGGTTCCGGTAATTCTGTTGACCATATATGTGATATTCAGGCGCCAAATGACATCTTGGAGCACGTTGGAGATAAAAAACAAAATGTGCCCAAAACGTGATATTATGACGTTATACGCCGTTCTGAGCCATGTTTGAACTTTCTATCACTTTCGGTTCCCATAATTCTGTTGACCATATTTGTGATATTCAGGCGTCAAATGACATCTTGGAGCATGTTGGAGATAAAAAACAAAATGTGCCCAAAACGTGATATTATGACGTTATACGCCGTTCTGAGCCATGTTTGAACTTTCTATCACTTTGGGTTCCGGTAATTCTGTTGACCATATATGTGATATTCAGGCGCCAAATGACATCTTGGAGCACGTTGGAGATAAAAAACAAAATGTGCCCAAAACGTGATATTATGACGTTATACGCCGTTCTGAGCCATGTTTGAACTTTCTATCACTTTGGGTTCCGGTAATTCTGTTGACCATATATGTGATATTCAGGCGCCAAATGACATCTTGGAGCACGTTGGAGATAAAAAACAAAATGTGCCCAAAACGTGATATTATGACGTTATACGCCGTTCTGAGCCATGTTTGAACTTTCTATCACTTTCGGTTCCCATAATTCTGTTGACCATATTTGTGATATTCAGGCGTCAAATGACATCTTGGAGCATGTTGGAGATAAAAAACAAAATGTGCCCAAAACGTGATATTATGACGTTATACGCCGTTCTGAGCCATGTTTGAACTGTCTATCACTTTTGGTTCCGGTAATTCTGTTGACCATATTTGTGATATTCAGGCGCCAAATGACATCTTGGAGCATGTTGGAGATAAAAAACAAAATGTGCCCAAAACGTGATATTATGACGCTATACGCCGTTCTGAGCCATGTTTGAACTTTCTATCACTTTCGGTTCCGATAATTCTGTTGACCATATTTGTGATATTCAGGCGTCAAATGACATCTTGGAGCATGTTGGAGATAAAAAACAAAATGTGCGCAAAACGTGATATTATGACGATATACGCCGTTCTGAGCCATGTTTGAACTTTCTATCACTTTGGGTTCCGGTAATTCTGTTGACCATATTTGTGATATTCAGGCGTCAAATGACATCTTGGAGCATGTTGGAGATAAAAAACAAAATGTGCCCAAAACGTGATATTATGACGTTATACGCCGTTCTGAGCCATGTTTGAACTTTCTATCACTTTGGGTTCCGGTAATTCTGTTGACCATATATGTGATATTCAGGCGCCAAATGACATCTTGGAGCACGTTGGAGATAAAAAACAAAATGTGCCCAAAACGTGATATTATGACGTTATACGCCGTTCTGAGCCATGTTTGAACTTTCTATCACTTTCGGTTCCCATAATTCTGTTGACCATATTTGTGATATTCAGGCGTCAAATGACATCTTGGAGCATGTTGGAGATAAAAAACAAAATGTGCCCAAAACGTGATATTATGACGTTATACGCCGTTCTGAGCCATGTTTGAACTTTCTATCACTTTGGGTTCCGGTAATTCTGTTGACCATATATGTGATATTCAGACGCCAAATGACATCTTGGAGCACGTTGGAGATAAAAAACAAAATGTGCCCAAAACGTGATATTATGACGTTATACGACGTTCTGAGCCATGTTTGAACTTTATATCACTTTCGGTTCCGATAATTCTGTTGACCATATTTGTGATATTCAGGCGTCAAATGACATCTTGGAGCATGTTGGAGATAAAAAACAAAATGTGCCCAAAACGTGATATTATGACGTTATACGCCCTTTTGAGCCATGTTTGAACTTTCTATCACTTTTGGTTCCGGTAA
Source organism: Onthophagus taurus (assembly GCF_036711975.1). Taxonomy (NCBI): domain Eukaryota; kingdom Metazoa; phylum Arthropoda; class Insecta; order Coleoptera; family Scarabaeidae; genus Onthophagus; species Onthophagus taurus. Next base: position 10,238,308 of record NC_091973.1, read on the forward strand.
TTCTGTCGACCAAATTTGTGATATTCAGGCGTCAAATGACATCTTGGAGCATGTTGGAGATAAAAAACAAAATGTGCCCAAAACGTGATATTATGACGTTATACGCCGTTTTGAGCCATGTTTGAACTCTCTATCACTTTTGGTTCCGATAATTCTGCTGACCATATTTGTGATATTCAGGCGTCAAATGACATCTTGGAGCATGTTGGAGGTAAAAAACAAAATGTGCCCAAAACGTGATATTATGACGTTATACGCCCTTTTGAGCCATGTTTGAACTTTCTAACACTTTTCGTTCCGGTAATTCTGTCGACCATATTTGTGATATTCAGGCGTCAAATGACATCTTGGAGCATGTTGGAGATAAAAAACAAAATGTGCCCAAAACGTGATATTATGACGTTATACGCCGTTTTGAGCCATGTTTGAACTCTCTATCACTTTTGGTTCCGATAATTCTGCTGACCATATTTGTGATATTCAGACGCCAAATGACATCTTGGAGCAAGTTGGAGATAAAAAACAAAATGTGCCCAAAACGTGATATTATGACGTTATACGCCGTTCTGAGACATGTTTGAACTTTCTATCACTTTTCGTTCCGGTAATTCTGTCGACCATATATTTGATATTCAGATGCCAAATGTCACATTGGAGCATGTTGGAGATAAAAAACAAAATGTGCCCAAAACGTGATATTATGGCGTTATACGCCGTTCTGAGCCATGTTTGAACTTTCTATCACTTTCGGTTCCGATAATTCTGCTGACCATATTTGTGATATTCAGGCGCCAAATGACATCTTGGAGCATGTTGGAGATAAAAAACAAAATGTGCCCAAAACGTGATATTATGACGTTATACGCCGTTTTGAGCCATGTTTCAACTTTCTATCACTTTTCGTTCCGGTAATTCTGTCGACCATATTTGTGATATTCAGGCGTCAAATGACATCTTGGAGCATGTTGGAGATAAAAATCAAAATGTGCCCAAAACGTGATATTATGACGTTATACGCCGTTTTGAGCCATGTTTGAACTCTCTATCACTTTTGGTTCCGATAATTCTGCTGACCATATTTGTGATATTCAGACGCCAAATGACATCTTGGAGCAAGTTGGAGATAAAAAACAAAATGTGCCCAAAACGTGATATTATGACGTTATACGCCGTTCTGAGACATGTTTGAACTTTCTATCACTTTTCGTTCCGGTAATTCTGTCGACCATATATTTGATATTCAGATGCCAAATGTCACATTGGAGCATGTTGGAGATAAAAAACAAAATGTGCCCAAAACGTGATATTATGACGTTATACGCCGTTCTGAGCTATGTTTGAACTTTCTATCACTTTCGGTTCCGATAATTCTGCTGACCATATTTGTGATATTCAGGCGTCAAATGACATCTTGGAGCATGTTGGAGATAAAAAACGAAATGTGCCTAAAACGTGATATTATGACGTTATACGCCGTTTTGAGCCATGTTTGAACTTTCTATCACTTTCGGTTCCGATAATTCTGTTGACCATATATGTGATATTCAGGCGCCAAATGACATCTTGGAGCATGTTGGAGATAAAAAACAAAATGTGCCCAAAACGTGATATTATGACGTTACACGCCGTTCTGAGCCATGTTTGAACTTTCTATCACTTTCGGTTCCCATAATTCTGTTGACCATATTTGTGATATTCAGGCGTCAAATGACATCTTGGAGCATGTTGGAGATAAAAAACAAAATGTGCCCAAAACGTGATATTATGACGTTATACGCCGTTTTGAGCCATGTTTGAACTTTCTATCACTTTCGGTTCCGGTAATTCTGTTGACCATATTTGTGATATTCAGGCGCCAAATGACATCTTGGAGCATGTTGGAGATAAAAAACAAAATGTGCCTAAAACGTGATATTATGACGTTATACGCCGTTCTGAGCCATGTTTGAACTTTCTATCACTTTTGGTTCCGATAATTCTGCTGACCATATTTGTGATATTCAGGCGCCAAATGACATCTTGGAGCATGTTGGAGATAAAAAACAAAATGTGCCCAAAACGTGATATTATGACGTTATACGCCGTTCTGAGCCATGTTTGAACTTTCTATCACTTTTGGTTACGGTAATTCTGTTGACCATATATTTGATATTCAGGCGTCAAATGACATCTTGGAGCATGTTGGAGATAAAAAACAAAATGTGCCCAAAACGTGATATTATGACGTTATACGACGTTCTGAGCCATGTTTGAACTTTCTATCACTTTCGGTTCCGATAATTCTGTTGACCATATTTGTGATATTCAGGCGTCAAATGACATCTTGGAGCATGTTGGAGATAAAAACAAAATGTGCCCAAAACGTGATATTATGACGTTATACGCCCTTTTGAGCCATGTTTGAACTTTCTATCACTTTTGGTTCCGGTAATTCTGTCGACCAAATTTGTGACATTCAGGCGTCAAATGACATCTTGGAGCATGTTGGAGATAAAAAACAAAATGTGCCCAAAACGTGATATTATGACGTTATACGCCGTTTTGAGCCATGTTTGAACTCTCTATCACTTTTGGTTCCGATAATTCTGCTGACCATATTTGTGATATTCAGGCGTCAAATGACATCTTGGAGCATGTTGGAGATAAAAAACAAAATGTGCCCAAAACGTGATATTATGACGTTATACGCCCTTTTGAGCCATGTTTGAACTTTCTATCACTTTTCGTTCCGGTAATTCTGTCGACCATATTTGTGATATTCAGGCGTCAAATGACATCTTGGAGCATGTTGGAGATAAAAAACAAAATGTGCCCAAAACGTGATATTATGACGTTATACGCCGTTTTGAGCCATGTTTGAACTCTCTATCACTTTTGGTTCCGATAATTCTGCTGACCATATTTGTGATATTCAGACGCCAAATGACATCTTGGAGCAAGTTGGAGATAAAAAACAAAATGTGCCCAAAACGTGATATTATGACGTTATACGCCGTTCTGAGACATGTTTGAACTTTCTATCACTTTTCGTTCCGGTAATTCTGTCGACCATATATTTGATATTCAGATGCCAAATGTCACATTGGAGCATGTTGGAGATAAAAAACAAAATGTGCCCAAAACGTGATATTATGACGTTATACGCCGTTCTGAGCCATGTTTGAACTTTCTATCACTTTCGGTTCCGATAATTCTGCTGACCATATTTGTGATATTCAGGCGCCAAATGACATCTTGGAGCATGTTGGAGATAAAAAACAAAATGTGCCCAAAACGTGATATTACGACGTTATACGCCGTTTTGAGCCATGTTTCAACTTTCTATCACTTTTCGTTCCGGTAATTCTGTCGACCATATTTGTGATATTCAGGCGTCAAATGACATCTTGGAGCATGTTGGAGATAAAAAACAAAATGTGCCCAAAACGTGATATTATGACGTTATACGCCGTTTTGAGCCATGTTTGAACTCTCTATCACTTTTGGTTCCGATAATTCTGCTGACCATATTTGTGATATTCAGACGCCAAATGACATCTTGGAGCAAGTTGGAGATAAAAAACAAAATGTGCCCAAAACGTGATATTATGACGTTATACGCCGTTCTGAGCCATGTTTGAACTTTCTATCACTTTTGGTTCCGATAATTCTGCTGACCATATTTGTGATATTCAGACGCCAAATGACATCTTGGAGCAAGTTGGAGATAAAAAACAAAATGTGCCCAAAACGTGATATTATGACGTTATACGCCGTTCTGAGCCATGTTTGAACTTTCTATCACTTTCGGTTCCGATAATTCTGCTGACCATATTTGTGATATTCAGGCGCCAAATGACATCTTGGAGCATGTTGGAGATAAAAAACAAAATGTGCCCAAAACGTGATATTATGACGTTATACGCCGTTCTGAGCCATGTTTGAACTTTCTATCACTTTCGGTTCCCATAATTCTGTTGACCATATTTGTGATATTCAGGCGTCAAATGACATCTTGGAGCATGTTGGAGATAAAAAACAAAATGTGCCCAAAACGTGATATTATGACGTTATACGCCGTTTTGAGCCATGTTTGAACTTTCTATCACTTTCGGTTCCGGTAATTCTGTTGACCATATTTGTGATATTCAGGCGCCAAATGACATCTTGGAGCATGTTGGAGATAAAAAACAAAATGTGCCTAAAACGTGATATTATGACGTTATACGCCGTTCTGAGCCATGTTTGAACTTTCTATCACTTTTGGTTCCGATAATTCTGCTGACCATATTTGTGATATTCAGGCGCCAAATGACATCTTGGAGCATGTTGGAGATAAAAAACAAAATGTGCCCAAAACGTGATATTATGACGTTATACGCCGTTCTGAGCCATGTTTGAACTTTCTATCACTTTTGGTTACGGTAATTCTGTTGACCATATATTTGATATTCAGGCGTCAAATGACATCTTGGAGCATGTTGGAGATAAAAAACAAAATGTGCCGAAAACGTGATATTATGACGTTATACGACGTTCTGAGCCATGTTTGAACTTTCTATCACTTTCGGTTCCGATAATTCTGTTGACCATATTAGTGATATTCAGGCGTCAAATGACATCTTGGAGCATGTTGGAGATAAAAAACAAAATGTGCCCAAAACGTGATATTATGACGTTATACGCCCTTTTGAGCCATGTTTGAACTTTCTATCACTTTTGGTTCCGGTAATTCTGTCGACCAAATTTGTGATATTCAGGCGTCAAATGACATCTTGGAGCATGTTGGAGATAAAAAACAAAATGTGCCCAAAACGTGATATTATGACGTTATACGCCGTTTTGAGCCATGTTTGAACTCTCTATCACTTTTGGTTCCGATAATTCTGCTGACCATATTTGTGATATTCAGGCGTCAAATGACATCTTGGAGCATGTTGGAGATAAAAAACAAAATGTGCCCAAAACGTGATATTATGACGTTATACGCCCTTTTGAGCCATGTTTGAACTTTCTATCACTTTTCGTTCCGGTAATTCTGTCGACCATATTTGTGATATTCAGGCGTCAAATGACATCTTGGAGCATGTTGGAGATAAAAAACAAAATGTGCCCAAAACGTGATATTATGACGTTATACGCCGTTTTGAGCCATGTTTGAACTCTCTATCACTTTTGGTTCCGATAATTCTGCTGACCATATTTGTGATATTCAGACGCCAAATGACATCTTGGAGCAAGTTGGAGATAAAAAACAAAATGTGCCCAAAACGTGATATTATGACGTTATACGCCGTTCTGAGACATGTTTGAACTTTCTATCACTTTTCGTTCCGGTAATTCTGTCGACCATATATTTGATATTCAGATGCCAAATGTCACATTGGAGCATGTTGGAGATAAAAAACAAAATGTGCCCAAAACGTGATATTATGACGTTATACGCCGTTCTGAGCCATGTTTGAACTTTCTATCACTTTCGGTTCCGATAATTCTGCTGACCATATTTGTGATATTCAGGCGCCAAATGACATCTTGGAGCATGTTGGAGATAAAAAACAAAATGTGCCCAAAACGTGATATTACGACGTTATACGCCGTTTTGAGCCATGTTTCAACTTTCTATCACTTTTCGTTCCGGTAATTCTGTCGACCATATTTGTGATATTCAGGCGTCAAATGACATCTTGGAGCATGTTGGAGATAAAAAACAAAATGTGCCCAAAACGTGATATTATGACGTTATACGCCGTTTTGAGCCATGTTTGAACTCTCTATCACTTTTGGTTCCGATAATTCTGCTGACCATATTTGTGATATTCAGACGCCAAATGACATCTTGGAGCAAGTTGGAGATAAAAAACAAAATGTGCCCAAAACGTGATATTATGACGTTATACGCCGTTCTGAGCCATGTTTGAACTTTCTATCACTTTCGGTTCCGATAATTCTGCTGACCATATTTGTGATATTCAGGCGTCAAATGACATCTTGGAGCATGTTGGAGATAAAAAACGAAATGTGCCCAAAACGTGATATTATGACGTTATACGCCGTTTTGAGCCATGTTTGAACTTTCTATCACTTTCGGTTCCGATAATTCTGTTGACCATATATGTGATATTCAGGCGCCAAATGACATCTTGGAGCATGTTGGAGATAAAAAACAAAATGTGCCCAAAACGTGATATTATGACGTTATACGCCGTTCTGAGCCATGTTTGAACTTTCTATCACTTTCGGTTCCCATAATTCTGTTGACCATATTTGTGATATTCAGGCGTCAAATGACATCTTGGAGCATGTTGGAGATAAAAAACAAAATGTGCCCAAAACGTGATATTATGACGTTATACGCCGTTTTGAGCCATGTTTGAACTTTCTATCACTTTCGGTTCCGGTAATTCTGTTGACCATATTTGTGATATTCAGGCGCCAAATGACATCTTGGAGCATGTTGGAGATAAAAAACAAAATGTGCCTAAAACGTGATATTATGACGTTATACGCCGTTCTGAGCCATGTTTGAACTTTCTATCACTTTTGGTTCCGATAATTCTGCTGACCATATTTGTGATATTCAGGCGCCAAATGACATCTTGGAGCATGTTGGAGATAAAAAACAAAATGTGCCCAAAACGTGATATTATGACGTTATACGCCGTTCTGAGCCATGTTTGAACTTTCTATCACTTTTGGTTACGGTAATTCTGTTGACCATATATTTGATATTCAGGCGTCAAATGACATCTTGGAGCATGTTGGAGATAAAAAACAAAATGTGCCCAAAACGTGATATTATGACGTTATACGACGTTCTGAGCCATGTTTGAACTTTCTATCACTTTCGGTTCCGATAATTCTGTTGACCATATTAGTGATATTCAGGCGTCAAATGACATCTTGGAGCATGTTGGAGATAAAAAACAAAATGTGCCCAAAACGTGACATTATGACGTTATACGCCCTTTTGAGCCATGTTTGAACTTTCTATCACTTTTGGTTCCGGTAATTCTGTCGACCAAATTTGTGATATTCAGGCGTCAAATGACATCTTGGAGCATGTTGGAGATAAAAAACAAAATGTGCCCAAAACGTGATATTATGACGTTATACGCCGTTTTGAGCCATGTTTGAACTCTCTATCACTTTTGGTTCCGATAATTCTGCTGACCATATTTGTGATATTCAGGCGTCAAATGACATCTTGGAGCATGTTGGAGATAAAAAACAAAATGTGCCCAAAACGTGATATTATGACGTTATACGCCCTTTTGAGCCATGTTTGAACTTTCTATCACTTTTCGTTCCGGTAATTCTGTCGACCATATTTGTGATATTCAGGCGTCAAATGACATCTTGGAGCATGTTGGAGATAAAAAACAAAATGTGCCCAAAACGTGATATTATGACGTTATACGCCGTTTTGAGCCATGTTTGAACTCTCTATCACTTTTGGTTCCGATAATTCTGCTGACCATATTTGTGATATTCAGACGCCAAATGACATCTTGGAGCAAGTTGGAGATAAAAAACAAAATGTGCCCAAAACGTGATATTATGACGTTATACGCCGTTCTGAGACATGTTTGAACTTTCTATCACTTTTCGTTCCGGTAATTCTGTCGACCATATATTTGATATTCAGATGCCAAATGTCACATTGGAGCATGTTGGAGATAAAAAACAAAATGTGCCCAAAACGTGATATTATGACGTTATACGCCGTTCTGAGCCATGTTTGAACTTTCTATCACTTTCGGTTCCGATAATTCTGCTGACCATATTTGTGATATTCAGGCGCCAAATGACATCTTGGAGCATGTTGGAGATAAAAAACAAAATGTGCCCAAAACGTGATATTATGATGTTATACGCCGTTTTGAGCCATGTTTCAACTTTCTATCACTTTTCGTTCCGGTAATTCTGTCGACCATATTTGTGATATTCAGGCGTCAAATGACATCTTGGAGCATGTTGGAGATAAAAAACAAAATGTGCCCAAAACGTGATATTATGAAGTTATACTCCGTTTTGAGCCATGTTTGAACTCTCTATCACTTTTGGTTCCGATAATTCTGCTGACCATATTTGTGATATTCAGACGCCAAATGACATCTTGGAGCAAGTTGGAGATAAAAAACAAAATGTGCCCAAAACGTGATATTATGACGTTATACGCCGTTCTGAGACATGTTTGAACTTTCTATCACTTTTCGTTCCGGTAATTCTGTCGACCATATATTTGATATTCAGATGCCAAATGTCACATTGGAGCATGTTGGAGATAAAAAACAAAATGTGCCCAAAACGTGATATTATGACGTTATACGCCGTTCTGAGCCATGTTTGAACTTTCTATCACTTTCGGTTCCGATAATTCTGCTGACCATATTTGTGATATTCAGGCGTCAAATGACATCTTGGAGCATGTTGGAGATAAAAAACGAAATGTGCCCAAAACGTGATATTATGACGTTATACGCCGTTTTGAGCCATGTTTGAACTTTCTATCACTTTCGGTTCCGGTAATTCTGTTGACCATATTTGTGATATTCAGGCGCCAAATGACATCTTGGAGCATGTTGGAGATAAAAAACAAAATGTGCCTAAAACGTGATATTATGACGTTATACGCCGTTCTGAGCCATGTTTGAACTTTCTATCACTTTCGGTTCCGGTAATTCTGTTGACCATATTTGTGATATTCAGGCGCCAAATGACATCTTGGAGCATGTTGGAGATAAAAAACAAAATGTGCCTAAAACGTGATATTATGACGTTATACGCCGTTCTGAGCCATGTTTGAACTTTCTATCACTTTTGGTTCCGATAATTCTGCTGACCATATTTGTGATATTCAGGCGCCAAATGACATCTTGGAGCATGTTGGAGATAAAAAACAATATGTGCCCAAAACGTGATATTATGACGTTATACGCCGTTCTGAGCCATGTTTGAACTTTCTATCACTTTTGGTTCCGGTAATTCTGTTGACCATATATTTGATATTCAGGCGCCAAATGACATCTTGGACCATGTTGGAGATAAAAAACAAAATGTGCCCAAAACGTAATATTATGACGTTATACGCCGTTCTGAGCCATGTTTGAACTTTCTATCACTTTTGGTTCCGGTAATTCTGTTGACCATATATTTGATTTTCAGGCGCCAAATGACATCTTGGAGCATGTTGGAGATAAAAAACAAAATGTGCCCAAAACGTGATATTATGACGTTATACGCCGTTCTGAGCCATGTTTGAACTTTCTATCACTTTTGGTTCCGGTAATTCTGTTGACCATATATTTGATATTCAGGCGCCAAATGACATCTTGGACCATGTTGGAGATAAAAAACAAAATGTGCCCAAAACGTAATATTATGACGTTATACGCCGTTCTGAGCCATGCTTGAACTTTCTATCACTTTTGGTTCCGGTAATTCTGTTGACCATATATTTGATATTCAGGCGCCAAATGACATCTTGGAGCATGTTGGAGATAAAAAACAAAATGTGCCCAAAACGTGATATTATGACGTTATACGACGTTCTGAGCCGTGTTTGAACTTTCTATCACTTTCGGTTCCGATAATTCTGCTGACCATATTTGTGATATTCAGGCGTCAAATGACATCTTGGAGCATGTTGGAGATAAAAAACGAAATGTGCCCAAAACGTGATATTATGACGTTATACGCCGTTTTGAGCCATGTTTGAACTTTCTATCACTTTCGGTTCCGGTAATTCTGTTGACCATATTTGTGATATTCAGGCGCCAAATGACATCTTGGAGCATGTTGGAGATAAAAAACAAAATGTGCCTAAAACGTGATATTATGACGTTATACGCCGTTCTGAGCCATGTTTGAACATTCTATCACTTTTGGTTCCGATAATTCTGCTGACCATATTTGTGATATTCAGGCGCCAAATGACATCTTGGAGCATGTTGGAGATAAAAAACAATATGTGCCCAAAACGTGATATTATGACGTTATACGCCGTTCTGAGCCATGTTTGAACTTTCTATCACTTTTGGTTCCGGTAATTCTGTTGACCATATATTTGATATTCAGGCGCCAAATGACATCTTGGACCATGTTGGAGATAAAAAACAAAATGTGCCCAAAACGTAATATTATGACGTTATACGCCGTTCTGAGCCATGTTTGAACTTTCTATCACTTTTGGTTCCGGTAATTCTGTTGACCATATATTTGATTTTCAGGCGCCAAATGACATCTTGGACCATGTTGGAGACAAAAAACAAAATGTGCCCAAAACGTAATATTATGACGTTATACGCCGTTCTGAGCCATGCTTGAACTTTCTATCAATTTTGGTTCCGGTAATTCTGTTGACCATATATTTGATATTCAGGCGCCAAATGACATCTTGGAGCATGTTGGAGATAAAAAACAAAATGTGCCCAAAACGTGATATTATGACGTTATACGACGTTCTGAGCCATGTTTGAACTTTCTATCACTTTCGGTTCCGATAATTCTGTTGACCATATTTGTGATATTCAGGCGCCAAATGACATCTTGGAGCATGTTGGAGATAAAAAACAAAATGTGCCCCAAACGTGATATTATGACGTTATACGCCGTTCTGAGCCATGTTTGAACTTTCTATCACTTTCGGTTCCGATAATTTTGTTGACCATATTTGTGATATTCAGGCGTCAAAGGACATCTTGGAGCATGTTGGAGATAAAAAACAAAATGTGCCCAAAACGTAATATTATGACGTTATACGCCGTTCTGAGCCATGTTTGAACTTTCTATCACTTTTGGTTCCGGTAATTCTGTTGACCATATATTTGATTTTCAGGCGCCAAATGACATCTTGGAGCATGTTGGAGATAAAAAACAAAATGTGCCCAAAACGTGATATTATGACGTTATACGCCGTTCTGAGCCATGTTTGAACTTTCTATCACTTTTGGTTCCGGTAATTCTGTTGACCATATATTTGATATTCAGGCGCCAAATGACATCTTGGACCATGTTGGAGATAAAAAACAAAATGTGCCCAAAACGTAATATTATGACGTTATACGCCGTTCTGAGCCATGCTTGAACTTTCTATCACTTTTGGTTCCGGTAATTCTGTTGACCATATATTTGATATTCAGGCGCCAAATGACATCTTGGAGCATGTTGGAGATAAAAAACAAAATGTGCCCAAAACGTGATATTATGACGTTATACGACGTTCTGAGCCATGTTTGAACTTTCTATCACTTTCGGTTCCGATAATTCTGTTGACCATATTTGTGATATTCAGGCGCCAAATGACATCTTGGAGCATGTTGGAGATAAAAAACAAAATGTGCCCAAAACGTGATATTATGACGTTATACGCCGTTCTGAGCCATGTTTGAACTTTCTATCACTTTTGGTTCCGGTAATTCTGTTGACCATATATTTGATATTCAGGCGTCAAATGACATCTTGGAGCATGTTGGAGATAAAAAACAAAATGTGCAAAAACGTGATATTATGACGTTATACGACGTTCTGAGCCATGTTTGAACTTTCTATCACTTTCGGTTCCGATAATTCTGTTGACCATATTTGTGATATTCAGGCGCCAAATGACATCTTGGAGCATGTTGGAGATAAAAAACAAAATGTGCCCAAAACGTGATATTATGACGTTATACGCCGTTCTGAGCCATGTTTGAACTTTCTATCACTTTTGGTTCCGGTAATTCTGTTGACCATATATTTGATATTCAGGCGCCAAATGACATCTTGGAGCATGTTGGAGATAAAAAACAAAATGTGCCCAAAACGTGATATTATGACGTTATACGCCGTTTTGAGCCATGTTTGAACTTTCTATCACTTTCGGTTCCGATAATTCTGTTGACCATATTTGTGATATTCAGGCGCCAAATGACATCTTGGAGCATGTTGGAGATAAAAAACAAAATGTGCCCCAAACGTGATATTATGACGTTATACGCCGTTCTGAGCCATGTTTGAACTTTCTATCACTTTCGGTTCCGATAATTTTGTTGACCATATTTGTGATATTCAGGCGTCAAAGGACATCTTGGAGCATGTTGGAGATAAAAAACAAAATGTGCCCAAAACGTGATATTATAACGTTATACGACGTTCTGAGCCATGTTTGAACTTTCTATCACTTTCGGTTCCGATAATTCTGCTGACCATATTTGTGATATTCAGGCGCCAAATGACATGTTGGAGCATGTTGGAGATAAAAAACAAAATGTGCCCAAAACGTGATATTATGACGTTATACGCCGTTCTGAGCCATGTTTGAACTCTCTATCACTTTCGGTTCCGGTAATTCTGTTGACCATATATGTGATATTCAGGCGCCAAATGACATCTTGAAGCATGTTGGAGATAAAAAACAAAATGTGCCCAAAACGTGATATTATGACGTTATACGACGTTCTTAGCCATGTTTGAACTTTCTATCACTTTTGGTTCCGATAATTCTGTTGACCATATTTGTGATATTCAGGCGCCAAATGACATGTTGGAGCATGTTGGAGATAAAAAACAAAATGTGCCCAAAACGTGATATTATGACGTTATACGCCGTTTTGAGCCATGTTTGAACTTTCTATCACTTTTGGTTCCGGTAATTCTGTTGACCATATTTGTGATATTCAGGCGTCAAATGATATCTTGGAGCATGTTGGAGATAAAAAACAAAATGTGCCCAAAACGTGATATTATGACGTTATACGACGTTCTGAGCCATGTTTGAACTTTCTATCACTTTTGGTTCCGGTAATTCTGTCGACCATATTTGTGATATTCAGGCGTCAAATGACATCTTGGAGCATGTTGGAGATAAAAAACAAAATGTGCCCAAAACGTGATATTATAACGTTATACGACGTTCTGAGCCATGTTTGAACTTTCTATCACTTTCGGTTCCGATAATTCTGCTGACCATATTTGTGATATTCAGGCGCCAAATGACATGTTGGAGCATGTTGGAGATAAAAAACAAAATGTGCCCAAAACGTGATATTATAACGTTATACGACGTTCTGAGCCATGTTTGAACTTTCTATCACTTTCGGTTCCGATAATTCTGCTGACCATATTTGTGATATTCAGGCGCCAAATGACATGTTGGAGCATGTTGGAGATAAAAAACAAAATGTGCCCAAAACGTGATATTATGACGTTAAACGCCGTTCTGAGCCATGTTTGAACTCTCTATCACTTTCGGTTCCGGTAATTCTGTTGACCATATATGTGATATTCAGGCGCCAAATGACATCTTGGAGCATGTTGGAGATAAAAAACAAAATGTGCCCAAAACGTGATATTATGACGTTATACGACGTTCTTAGCCATGTTTGAACTTTCTATCACTTTTGGTTCCGATAATTCTGCTGACCATATTTGTGATATTCAGGCGCCAAATGACATCTTGGAGCATGTTGGAGATAAAAAACAAAATGTGCCCAAAACGTGATATTATGACGTTCTACGCCGTTTTGAGCCATGTTTGAACTTTCTATCACTTTTGGTTCCGGTAATTCTGTTGACCATATATTTGATATTCAGGCGCCAAATGACATCTTGGAGCATGTTGGAGATAAAAAACAAAATGTGCCCAAAACGTGATATTATGACGTTATACGCCGTTCTGAGCCATGTTTGAACTTTCTATCACTTTTGGTTCCGGTAATTCTGTTGACCATATATTTGATATTCAGGCGCCAAATGACATCTTGGAGCATGTTGGAGATAAAAAACAAAATGTGCCCAAAACGTGATATTATGACGTTATACGCCGTTTTGAGCCATGTTTGAACTTTCTATCACTTTCGGTTCCCATAATTCTGTTGACCATATTTGTGATATTCAGGCGTCAAATGATATCTTGGAGCATGTTGGAGATAAAAAACAAAATGTGCCCAAAACGTGATATTATGACGTTATACGACGTTCTGAGCCATGTTTGAACTTTCTATCACTTTCGGTTCCGATAATTCTGTTGACCATATTTGTGATATTCAGGCGCCAAATGACATCTTGGAGCATGTTGGAGATAAAAAACAAAATGTGCCCAAAACGTGATATCATGACGTTATACGCCGTTCTGAGCCATGTTTGAACTTTCTATCACTTTTGGTTCCGGTAATTCTGTTGACCATATATTTGATATTCAGGCGCCAAATGACATGTTGGAGCATGTTGGAGATAAAAACAAAATGTGCCCAAAACGTGATATTATGACGTTATACGCCGTTCTGAGCCATGTTTGAACTTTCTATCACTTTTGGTTCCGGTAATTCTGTTGACCATATATTTGATATTCAGGCGCCAAATGACATCTTGGAGCATGTTGGAGATAAAAAACAAAATGTGCCCAAAACGTGATATTATGACGTTATACGCCGTTTTGAGCCATGTTTGAACTTTCTATCACTTTCGGTTCCGATAATTCTGTTGACCATATTTGTGATATTCAGGCGCCAAATGACATGTTGGAGCATGTAGGAGATAAAAAACAAAATGTGCCCAAAACGTGATATTATGACGTTATACGCCGTTCTGAGCCATGTTTGAACTTTCTATCACTTTTGGTTCCGGTAATTCTGTTGACCATATATTTGATATTCAGGCGCCAAATGACATCTTGGAGCATGTTGGAGATAAAAAACAAAATGTGCCCAAAACGTGATATTATGACGTTATACGCCGTTTTGAGCCATGTTTGAACTTTCTATCACTTTCGGTTCCGATAATTCTGTTGACCATATTTGTGATATTCAGGCGCCAAATGACATGTTGGAGCATGTTGGAGATAAAAAACAAAATGTGCCCAAAACGTGATATTATGACGTTATACGCCGTTCTGAGCCATGTTTGAACTTTCTATCACTTTTGGTTCCGGTAATTCTGTTGACCATATATTTGATATTCAGGCGCCAAATGACATCTTGGAGCATGTTGGAGATAAAAAACAAAATGTGCCCAAAACGTGATATTATGACGTTATACGCCGTTTTGAGCCATGTTTGAACTTTCTATCACTTTCGGTTCCGATAATTCTGTTGACCATATTTGTGAAATTCAGGCGCCAAATGACATGTTGGAGAATGTTGGAGATAAAAAACAAAATGTGCCCAAAACGTGATATTATGACGTTATACGCCGTTCTGAGCCATGTTTGAACTTTCTATCACTTTTGGTTCCGGTAATTCTGTTGACCATATATTTGATATTCAGGCGCCAAATGACATGTTGGAGCATGTTGGAGATAAAAAACAAAATGTGCCCAAAACGTGATATTATGACGTTATACGCCGTTTTGAGCCATGTTTGAACTTTCTATCACTTTTGGTTCCGGTAATTCTGTTGACCATATTTGTGATATTCAGGCGTCAAATGATATCTTGGAGCATGTTGGAGATAAAAAACAAAATGTGCCCAAAACGTGATATTATGACGTTATACGACGTTCTGAGCAATGTTTGAACTTTCTATCACTTTCGGTTCCGATAATTCTGTTGACCATATTTGTGATATTCAGGCGCCAAATGACATCTTGGAGCATGTTGGAGATAAAAAACAAAATGTGCCCAAAACGTGATATCATGACGTTATACGCCGTTCTGAGCCATGTTTGAACTTTCTATCACTTTTGGTTCCGGTAATTCTGTTGACCATATATTTGATATTCAGGCGCCAAATGACATGTTGGAGCATGTTGGAGATAAAAAACAAAATGTGCCCAAAACGTGATATTATGACGTTATACGCCGTTTTGAGCCATGTTTGAACTTTCTATCACTTTTGGTTCCGGTAATTCTGTTGACCATATATTTGATATTCAGGCGCCAAATGACATCTTGGAGCATGTTGGAGATAAAAAACAAAATGTGCCCAAAACGTGATATTATGACGTTATACGCCGTTTTGAGCCATGTTTGAACTTTCTATCACTTTCGGTTCCGATAATTCTGTTGACCATATTTGTGATATTCAGGCGCCAAATGACATGTTGGAGCATGTTGGAGATAAAAAACAAAATGTGCCCAAAACGTGATATTATGACGTTATACGCCGTTCTGAGCCATGTTTGAACTTTCTATCACTTTTGGTTCCGGTAATTCTGTTGACCATATATTTGATATTCAGGCGCCAAATGACATCTTGGAGCATGTTGGAGATAAAAAACAAAATGTGCCCAAAACGTGATATTATGACGTTATACGCCGTTTTGAGCCATGTTTGAACTTTCTATCACTTTCGGTTCCGATAATTCTGTTGACCATATTTGTGAAATTCAGGCGCCAAATGACATGTTGGAGAATGTTGGAGATAAAAAACAAAATGTGCCCAAAACGTGATATTATGACGTTATACGCCGTTCTGAGCCATGTTTGAACTTTCTATCACTTTTGGTTCCGGTAATTCTGTTGACCATATATTTGATATTCAGGCGCCAAATGACATGTTGGAGCATGTTGGAGATAAAAAACAAAATGTGCTCAAAACGTGATATTATGACGTTATACGCCGTTCTGAGCCATGTTTGAACTTTCTATCACTTTTGGTTCCGGTAATTCTGTTGACCATATATTTGATATTCAGGCGTCAAATGACATCTTGGAGCATGTTGGAGATAAAAAACAAAATGTGCCCAAAACGTGATATTATGACGTTATACGCCGTTCTGAGCCATGTTTGAACTTTCTATCACTTTTGGTTCCGGTAATTCTGTTGACCATATATTTGATATTCAGGCGCCAAATGACATCTTGGAGCATGTTGGAGATAAAAAACAAAATGTGCCCAAAACGTGATATTATGACGTTATACGCCGTTTTGAGCCATGTTTGAACTTTCTATCACTTTCGGTTCCGATAATTCTGTTGACCATATATTTGATATTCAGGCGCCAAATGACATGTTGGAGCATGTTGGAGATAAAAAACAAAATGTGCCCAAAACGTGATATTATGACGTTATACGCCGTTCTGAGCCATGTTTGAACTTTCTATCACTTTTGGTTCCGGTAATTCTGTTGACCATATATTTGATATTCAGGCGCCAAATGACATCTTGGAGCATGTTGGAGATAAAAAACAAAATGTGCCCAAAACGTGATATTATGACGTTATACGCCGTTTTGAGCCATGTTTGAACTTTCTATCACTTTCGGTTCCGATAATTCTGTTGACCATATTTGTGATATTCAGGCGCCAAATGACATGTTGGAGCATGTTGGAGATAAAAAACAAAATGTGCCCAAAACGTGATATTATGACGTTATACGCCGTTCTGAGCCATGTTTGAACTCTCTATCACTTTGGGTTCCGATAATTCTGTTGACCATATTTGTGATATTCAGGCGCCAAATGACATGTTGGAGCATGTTGGAGATAAAAAACAAAATGTGCCCAAAACGTGATATTATGACGTTATACGCCGTTCTGAGCCATGTTTGAACTTTCTATCACTTTTGGTTCCGGTAATTCTGTTGACCATATTTGTGATATTCAGGCGTCAAATGATATCTTGGAGCATGTTGGAGATAAAAAACAAAATGTGCCCAAAACGTGATATTATGACGTTATACGACGTTCTGAGCCATGTTTGAACTTTCTATCACTTTCGGTTCCATTAATTCTGTTGACCATATTTGTGATATTCAGGCGCCAAATGACATCTTGGAGCATGTTGGAGATAAAAAACAAAATGTGCCCAAAACGTGATATCATGACGTTATACGCCGTTCTGAGCCATGTTTGAACTTTCTATCACTTTTGGTTCCGGTAATTCTGTTGACCATATATTTGATATTCAGGCGCCAAATGACATGTTGGAGCATGTTGGAGATAAAAAGCAAAATGTGCCCAAAACGTGATATTATGACGTTATACGCCGTTCTGAGCCATGTTTGAACTCTCTATCACTTTGGGTTCCGATAATTCTGTTGACCATATTTGTGATATTCAGGCGCCAAATGACATGTTGGAGCATGTTGGAGATAAAAAACAAAATGTGCCCAAAACGTGATATTATGACGTTATACGCCGTTTTGAGCCATGTTTGAACTTTCTATCACTTTCGGTTCCCATAATTCTGTTGACCATATTTGTGATATTCAGGCGCCAAATGACATGTTGGAGCATGTTGGAGATAAAAAACAAAATGTGCCCAAAACGTGATATTATGACGTTATACGCCGTTTTGAGCCATGTTTGAACTTTCTATCACTTTTGGTTCCGGTAATTCTGTTGACCATATTTGTGATATTCAGGCGTCAAATGATATCTTGGAGCATGTTGGAGATAAAAAACAAAATGTGCCCAAAACGTGATATTATGACGTTATACGACGTTCTGAGCCATGTTTGAACTTTCTATCACTTTCGGTTCCGATAATTCTGTTGACCATATTTGTGATATTCAGGCGCCAAATGACATCTTGGAGCATGTTGGAGATAAAAAACAAAATGTGCCCAAAACGTGATATCATGACGTTATACGCCGTTCTGAGCCATGTTTGAACTTTCTATCACTTTTGGTTCCGGTAATTCTGTTGACCATATATTTGATATTCAGGCGCCAAATGACATGTTGGAGCATGTTGGAGATAAAAAACAAAATGTGCCCAAAACGTGATATTATGACGTTATACGCCGTTCTGAGCCATGTTTGAACTTTCTATCACTTTTGGTTCCGGTAATTCTGTTGACCATATATTTGATATTCAGGCGCCAAATGACATGTTGGAGCATGTTGGAGATAAAAAACAAAATGTGCCCAAAACGTGATATTATGACGTTATACGCCGTTCTGAGCCATGTTTGAACTTTCTATCACTTTTGGTTCCGGTAATTCTGTTGACCAGATATTTGATATTCAGGCGTCAAATGACATCTTGGAGCATGTTGGAGATAAAAAACAAAATGTGCCCAAAACGTTATATTATGACGTTATACGACGTTCTTAGCCATGTTTGAACTTTCTATCACTTTTGGTTCCGATAATTCTGCTGACCATATTTGTGATATTCAGGCGCCAAATGACATCTTGGAGCATGTTGGAGATAAAAAACAAAATGTGCCCAAAACGTGATATTATGACGTTATACGCCGTTTTGAGCCACGTTTGAACTCTCTATCACTTTCGGTTCCGATAATTTTGTTGACCATATTTGTGATATTCAGGCGCCAAATGACATCTTGGAGCATGTTGGAGATAAAAAACAAAATGTGCCCAAAACGTGATATTATGACGTTATACGCCGTTTTGAGCCACGTTTGAACTTTCTATCACTTTTGGTTCCGGTAATTCTGTTGACCATATTTGTGATATTCAGGCGCCAAATGACATCTTGGAGCATGTTGGAAATAAAAAACAAAATGTGCCCAAAACGTGATATTATGACGTTATACGCCGTTTTGAGCCATGTTTGAACTTTCTATCACTTTCGGTTCCGATAATTCTGTTGACCATATTTGTGATATTCAGGCGCCAAATGACATGTTGGAGCATGTTGGAGATAAAAAACAAAATGTGCCCAAAACGTGATATTATGACGTTATACGCCGTTCTGAGCCATGTTTGAACTCTCTATCACTTTCGGTTCCGATAATTCTGTTGACCATATTTGTGATATTCAGGCGCCAAATGACATGTTGGAGCATGTTGGAGATAAAAAACAAAATGTGCCCAAAACGTGATATTATGACGTTATACGCCGTTCTGAGCCATGTTTGAACTTTCTATCACTTTTGGTTCCGGTAATTCTGTTGACCAGATATTTGATATTCAGGCGTCAAATGACATCTTGGAGCATGTTGGAGATAAAAAACAAAATGTGCCCAAAACGTTATATTATGACGTTATACGACGTTCTTAGCCATGTTTGAACTTTCTATCACTTTTGGTTCCGATAATTCTGCTGACCATATTTGTGATATTCAGGCGCCAAATGACATCTTGGAGCATGTTGGAGATAAAAAACAAAATGTGCCCAAAACGTGATATTATGACGTTATACGCCGTTTTGAGCCACGTTTGAACTCTCTATCACTTTCGGTTCCGATAATTTTGTTGACCATATTTGTGATATTCAGGCGCCAAATGACATCTTGGAGCATGTTGGAGATAAAAAACAAAATGTGCCCAAAACGTGATATTATGACGTTATACGCCGTTTTGAGCCACGTTTGAACTTTCTATCACTTTTGGTTCCGGTAATTCTGTTGACCATATTTGTGATATTCAGGCGCCAAATGACATCTTGGAGCATGTTGGAGATAAAAAACAAAATGTGCCCAAAACGTGATATTATGACGTTATACGCCGTTTTGAGCCACGTTTGAACTTTCTATCACTTTTGGTTCCGGTAATTCTGTTGACCATATTTGTGATATTCAGGCGCCAAATGACATGTTGGAGCATGTTGGAGATAAAAAACAAAATGTGCCCAAAACGTGATATTATGACGTTATACGCCGTTCTGAGCCATGTTTGAACTCTCTATCACTTTCGGTTCCGATAATTCTGTTGACCATATTTGTGATATTCAGGCGCCAAATGACATGTTGGAGCATGTTGGAGATAAAAAACAAAATGTGCCCAAAACGTGATATTATGACGTTATACGCCGTTCTGAGCCATGTTTGAACTTTCTATCACTTTTGGTTCCGGTAATTCTGTTGACCAGATATTTGATATTCAGGCGTCAAATGACATCTTGGAGCATGTTGGAGATAAAAAACAAAATGTGCCCAAAACGTTATATTATGACGTTATACGACGTTCTTAGCCATGTTTGAACTTTCTATCACTTTTGGTTCCGATAATTCTGCTGACCATATTTGTGATATTCAGGCGCCAAATGACATCTTGGAGCATGTTGGAGATAAAAAACAAAATGTGCCCAAAACGTGATATTATGACGTTATACGCCGTTTTGAGCCACGTTTGAACTCTCTATCACTTTCGGTTCCGATAATTTTGTTGACCATATTTGTGATATTCAGGCGCCAAATGACATCTTGGAGCATGTTGGAGATAAAAAACAAAATGTGCCCAAAACGTGATATTATGACGTTATACGCCGTTTTGAGCCACGTTTGAACTTTCTATCACTTTTGGTTCCGGTAATTCTGTTGACCATATTTGTGATATTCAGGCGCCAAATGACATCTTGGAGCATGTTGGAAATAAAAAACAAAATGTGCCCAAAACGTGATATTATGACGTTATACGCCGTTTTGAGCCATGTTTGAACTTTCTATCACTTTCGGTTCCGATAATTCTGTTGACCATATTTGTGATATTCAGGCGCCAAATGACATGTTGGAGCATGTTGGAGATAAAAAACAAAATGTGCCCAAAACGTGATATTATGACGTTATACGCCGTTCTGAGCCATGTTTGAACTCTCTATCACTTTCGGTTCCGATAATTCTGTTGACCATATTTGTGATATTCAGGCGCCAAATGACATGTTGGAGCATGTTGGAGATAAAAAACAAAATGTGCCCAAAACGTGATATTATGACGTTATACGCCGTTCTGAGCCATGTTTGAACTTTCTATCACTTTTGGTTCCGGTAATTCTGTTGACCATATATTTGATATTCAGGCGCCAAATGACATCTTGGAGCATGTTGGAGATAAAAAACAAAATGTGCCCAAAACGTGATATTATGACGTTATACGCCGTTTTGAGCCATGTTTGAACTTTCTATCACTTTCGGTTCCGATAATTCTGTTGACCATATTTGTGATATTCAGGCGCCAAATGACATGTTGGAGAATGTTGGAGATAAAAAACAAAATGTGCCCAAAACGTGATATTATGACGTTATACGCCGTTCTGAGCCATGTTTGAACTTTCTATCACTTTTGGTTCCGGTAATTCTGTTGACCATATATTTGATATTCAGGCGCCAAATGACATCTTGGAGCATGTTGGAGATAAAAAACAAAATGTGCCCAAAACGTGATATTATGACGTTATACGCCGTTTTGAGCCATGTTTGAACTTTCTATCACTTTCGGTTCCGATAATTCTGTTGACCATATTTGTGATATTCAGGCGCCAAATGACATGTTGGAGCATGTTGGAGATAAAAAACAAAATGTGCCCAAAACGTGATATTATGACGTTATACGCCGTTCTGAGCCATGTTTGAACTTTCTATCACTTTTGGTTCCGGTAATTCTGTTGACCATATATTTGATATTCAGGCGTCAAATGACATCTTGGAGCATGTTGGAGATAAAAAACAAAATGTGCCCAAAACGTGATATTATGACGTTATACGCCGTTCTGAGCCATTTTTGAACTTTCTATCACTTTTGGTTCCGGTAATTCTGTTGACCATATATTTGATATTCAGGCGCCAAATGACATCTTGGAGCATGTTGGAGATAAAAAACAAAATGTGCCCAAAACGTGATATTATGACGTTATACGCCGTTTTGAGCCATGTTTGAACTTTCTATCACTTTCGGTTCCGATAATTCTGTTGACCATATATTTGATATTCAGGCGCCAAATGACATCTTGGAGCATGTTGGAGATAAAAAACAAAATGTGCCCAAAACGTGATATTATGACGTTATACGCCGTTTTGAGCCATGTTTGAACTCTCTATCACTTTCGGTTCCGATAATTCTGTTGACCATATTTGTGATATTCAGGCGCCAAATGACATGTTGGAGCATGTTGGAGATAAAAAACAAAATGTGCCCAAAACGTGATATTATGACGTTATACGCCGTTCTGAGCCATGTTTGAACTTTCTATCACTTTTGGTTCCGGTAATTCTGTTGACCATATATTTGATATTCAGGCGCCAAATGACATCTTGGAGCATGTTGGAGATAAAAAACAAAATGTGCCCAAAACGTGATATTATGACGTTATACGCCGTTTTGAGCCATGTTTGAACTTTCTATCACTTTCGGTTCCGATAATTCTGTTGACCATATTTGTGATATTCAGGCGCCAAATGACATCTTGGAGCATGTTGGAGATAAAAAACAAAATGTGCCCAAAACGTGATATTATGACGTTATACGCCGTTCTGAGCCATGTTTGAACTTTCTATCACTTTTGGTTCCGGTAATTCTGTTGACCATATATTTGATATTCAGGCGTCAAATGACATCTTGGAGCATGTTGGAGATAAAAAACAAAATGTGCCCAAAACGTGATATTATGGCGTTATACGCCGTTCTGAGCCATGTTTGAACTTTCTATCACTTTTGGTTCCGGTAATTCTGTTGACCATATATTTGATATTCAGGCGCCAAATGACATCTTGGAGCATGTTGGAGATAAAAAACAAAATGTGCCCAAAACGTGATATTATGACGTTATACGCCGTTTTGAGCCACGTTTGAACTCTCTATCACTTTCGGTTCTGATAATTTTGTTGACCATATTTGTGATATTCAGGCGCCAAATGACATCTTGGAGCATGTTGGAGATAAAAAACAAAATGTGCCCAAAACGTGATATTATGACGTTATACGCCGTTTTGAGCCACGTTTGAACTTTCTATCACTTTTGGTTCCGGTAATTCTGTTGACCATATTTGTGATATTCAGGCGCCAAATGACATCTTGGAGCATGTTGGAGATAAAAAACAAAATGTGCCCAAAACGTGATATTATGACGTTATACGCCGTTTTGAGCCATGTTTGAACTTTCTATCACTTTCGGTTCCGATAATTCTGTTGACCATATTTGTGATATTCAGGCGCCAAATGACATGTTGGAGCATGTTGGAGATAAAAAACAAAATGTGCCCAAAACGTGATATTATGACGTTATACGCCGTTCTGAGCCATGTTTGAACTCTCTATCACTTTGGGTTCCGATAATTCTGTTGACCATATTTGTGATATTCAGGCGCCAAATGACATGTTGGAGCATGTTGGAGATAAAAAACAAAATGTGCCCAAAACGTGATATTATGACGTTATACGCCGTTTTGAGCCACGTTTGAACTCTCTATCACTTTCGGTTCCGATAATTTTGTTGACCATATTTGTGATATTCAGGCGCCAAATGACATCTTGGAGCATGTTGGAGATAAAAAACAAAATGTGCCCAAAACGTGATATTATGACGTTATACGCCGTTTTGAGCCACGTTTGAACTTTCTATCACTTTTGGTTCCGGTAATTCTGTTGACCATATTTGTGATATTCAGGCGCCAAATGACATCTTGGAGCATGTTGGAAATAAAAAACAAAATGTGCCCAAAACGTGATATTATGACGTTATACGCCGTTTTGAGCCATGTTTGAACTTTCTATCACTTTCGGTTCCGATAATTCTGTTGACCATATTTGTGATATTCAGGCGCCAAATGACATGTTGGAGCATGTTGGAGATAAAAAACAAAATGTGCCCAAAACGTGATATTATGACGTTATACGCCGTTCTGAGCCATGTTTGAACTTTCTATCACTTTTGGTTCCGGTAATTCTGTTGACCAGATATTTGATATTCAGGCGTCAAATGACATCTTGGAGCATGTTGGAGATAAAAAACAAAATGTGCCCAAAACGTTATATTATGACGTTATACGACGTTCTTAGCCATGTTTGAACTTTCTATCACTTTTGGTTCCGATAATTCTGCTGACCATATTTGTGATATTCAGGCGCCAAATGACATCTTGGAGCATGTTGGAGATAAAAAACAAAATGTGCCCAAAACGTGATATTATGACGTTATACGTCGTTTTGAGCCACGTTTGAACTCTCTATCACTTTCGGTTCCGATAATTTTGTTGACCATATTTGTGATATTCAGGCGCCAAATGACATCTTGGAGCATGTTGGAGATAAAAAACAAAATGTGCCCAAAACGTGATATTATGACGTTATACGCCGTTTTGAGCCACGTTTGAACTTTCTATCACTTTTGGTTCCGGTAATTCTGTTGACCATATTTGTGATATTCAGGCGCCAAATGACATCTTGGAGCATGTTGGAAATAAAAAACAAAATGTGCCCAAAACGTGATATTATGACGTTATACGCCGTTTTGAGCCATGTTTGAACTTTCTATCACTTTCGGTTCCGATAATTCTGTTGACCATATTTGTGATATTCAGGCGCCAAATGACATGTTGGAGCATGTTGGAGATAAAAAACAAAATGTGCCCAAAACGTGATATTATGACGTTATACGCCGTTCTGAGCCATGTTTGAACTCTCTATCACTTTCGGTTCCGATAATTCTGTTGACCATATTTGTGATATTCAGGCGCCAAATGACATGTTGGAGCATGTTGGAGATAAAAAACAAAATGTGCCCAAAACGTGATATTATGACGTTATACGCCGTTCTGAGCCATGTTTGAACTTTCTATCACTTTTGGTTCCGGTAATTCTGTTGACCATATATTTGATATTCAGGCGCCAAATGACATCTTGGAGCATGTTGGAGATAAAAAACAAAATGTGCCCAAAACGTGATATTATGACGTTATACGCCGTTTTGAGCCATGTTTGAACTTTCTATCACTTTCGGTTCCGATAATTCTGTTGACCATATTTGTGATATTCAGGCGCCAAATGACATGTTGGAGAATGTTGGAGATAAAAAACAAAATGTGCCCAAAACGTGATATTATGACGTTATACGCCGTTCTGAGCCATGTTTGAACTTTCTATCACTTTTGGTTCCGGTAATTCTGTTGACCATATATTTGATATTCAGGCGCCAAATGACATCTTGGAGCATGTTGGAGATAAAAAACAAAATGTGCCCAAAACGTGATATTATGAAGTTATACGCCGTTTTGAGCCATGTTTGAACTTTCTATCACTTTCGGTTCCGATAATTCTGTTGACCATATTTGTGATATTCAGGCGCCAAATGACATGTTGGAGCATGTTGGAGATAAAAAACAAAATGTGCCCAAAACGTGATATTATGACGTTATACGCCGTTCTGAGCCATGTTTGAACTTTCTATCACTTTTGGTTCCGGTAATTCTGTTGACCATATATTTGATATTCAGGCGTCAAATGACATCTTGGAGCATGTTGGAGATAAAAAACAAAATGTGCCCAAAACGTGATATTATGACGTTATACGCCGTTCTGAGCCATTTTTGAACTTTCTATCACTTTTGGTTCCGGTAATTCTGTTGACCATATATTTGATATTCAGGCGCCAAATGACATCTTGGAGCATGTTGGAGATAAAAAACAAAATGTGCCCAAAACGTGATATTATGACGTTATACGCCGTTTTGAGCCATGTTTGAACTTTCTATCACTTTCGGTTCCGATAATTCTGTTGACCATATATTTGATATTCAGGCGCCAAATGACATCTTGGAGCATGTTGGAGATAAAAAACAAAATGTGCCCAAAACGTGATATTATGACGTTATACGCCGTTTTGAGCCATGTTTGAACTCTCTATCACTTTCGGTTCCGATAATTCTGTTGACCATATTTGTGATATTCAGGCGCCAAATGACATGTTGGAGCATGTTGGAGATAAAAAACAAAATGTGCCCAAAACGTGATATTATGACGTTATACGCCGTTCTGAGCCATGTTTGAACTTTCTATCACTTTTGGTTCCGGTAATTCTGTTGACCATATATTTGATATTCAGGCGCCAAATGACATCTTGGAGCATGTTGGAGATAAAAAACAAAATGTGCCCAAAACGTGATATTATGACGTTATACGCCGTTTTGAGCCATGTTTGAACTTTCTATCACTTTCGGTTCCGATAATTCTGTTGACCATATTTGTGATATTCAGGCGCCAAATGACATCTTGGAGCATGTTGGAGATAAAAAACAAAATGTGCCCAAAACGTGATATTATGACGTTATACGCCGTTCTGAGCCATGTTTGAACTTTCTATCACTTTTGGTTCCGGTAATTCTGTTGACCATATATTTGATATTCAGGCGCCAAATGACATCTTGGAGCATGTTGGAGATAAAAAACAAAATGTGCCCAAAACGTGATATTATGAAGTTATACGCCGTTTTGAGCCATGTTTGAACTTTCTATCACTTTCGGTTCCGATAATTCTGTTGACCATATTTGTGATATTCAGGCGCCAAATGACATGTTGGAGCATGTTGGAGATAAAAAACAAAATGTGCCCAAAACGTGATATTATGACGTTATACGCCGTTCTGAGCCATGTTTGAACTTTCTATCACTTTTGGTTCCGGTAATTCTGTTGACCATATATTTGATATTCAGGCGTCAAATGACATCTTGGAGCATGTTGGAGATAAAAAACAAAATGTGCCCAAAACGTGATATTATGACGTTATACGCCGTTCTGAGCCATTTTTGAACTTTCTATCACTTTTGGTTCCGGTAATTCTGTTGACCATATATTTGATATTCAGGCGCCAAATGACATCTTGGAGCATGTTGGAGATAAAAAACAAAATGTGCCCAAAACGTGATATTATGACGTTATACGCCGTTTTGAGCCATGTTTGAACTTTCTATCACTTTCGGTTCCGATAATTCTGTTGACCATATATTTGATATTCAGGCGCCAAATGACATCTTGGAGCATGTTGGAGATAAAAAACAAAATGTGCCCAAAACGTGATATTATGACGTTATACGCCGTTTTGAGCCATGTTTGAACTCTCTATCACTTTCGGTTCCGATAATTCTGTTGACCATATTTGTGATATTCAGGCGCCAAATGACATGTTGGAGCATGTTGGAGATAAAAAACAAAATGTGCCCAAAACGTGATATTATGACGTTATACGCCGTTCTGAGCCATGTTTGAACTTTCTATCACTTTTGGTTCCGGTAATTCTGTTGACCATATATTTGATATTCAGGCGCCAAATGACATCTTGGAGCATGTTGGAGATAAAAAACAAAATGTGCCCAAAACGTGATATTATGACGTTATACGCCGTTTTGAGCCATGTTTGAACTTTCTATCACTTTCGGTTCCGATAATTCTGTTGACCATATTTGTGATATTCAGGCGCCAAATGACATCTTGGAGCATGTTGGAGATAAAAAACAAAATGTGCCCAAAACGTGATATTATGACGTTATACGCCGTTCTGAGCCATGTTTGAACTTTCTATCACTTTTGGTTCCGGTAATTCTGTTGACCATATATTTGATATTCAGGCGTCAAATGACATCTTGGAGCATGTTGGAGATAAAAAACAAAATGTGCCCAAAACGTGATATTATGGCGTTATGCGCCGTTCTGAGCCATGTTTGAACTTTCTATCACTTTTGGTTCCGGTAATTCTGTTGACCATATATTTGATATTCAGGCGCCAAATGACATCTTGGAGCATGTTGGAGATAAAAAACAAAATGTGCCCAAAACGTGATATTATGACGTTATACGCCGTTCTGTGCCATGTTTGAACTTTCTATCACTTTTGGTTCCGATAATTCTGCTGACCATATTTGTGATATTCAGGCGCCAAATGACATCTTGGAGCATGTTGGAGATAAAAAACAAAATGTGCCCAAAACGTGATATTATGATGTTATACGCCGTTTTGAGCCATGTTTGAACTTTCTGTCACTTTCGGTTCCGATAATTCTGTTGACCATATTTGTGATATTCAGGCGCCAAATGACACGTTGGAGCATGTTGGAGATAAAAAACAAAATGTGCCCAAAACGTGATATTATGACGTTATACGCCGTTCTGAGCCATGTTTGAACTTTCTATCACTTTTGGTTCCGGTAATTCTGTCGACCATATTTGTGATATTCAGGCGTCAAATGACATCTTGGAGCATGTTGGAGATAAAAAACAAAATGTGCCCAAAACGTGATATTATGACGCTATACGCCGTTCTGAGCCATGTTTGAACTTTCTATCACTTTTGGTTCCGGTAATTCTGTTGACCATATATTTGATATTCAGGCGTCAAATGACATCTTGGAGCATGTTGGAGATAAAAAACAAAATGTGCCCAAAACGTGATATTATGACGTTATACGCCGTTCTGAGCCATGTTTGAACTTTCTATCACTTTCGGTTCCGATAATTCTGTTGACCATATTTGTGATATTCAGGCGCCAAATGACATCTTGGAGCATGTTGGAGATAAAAAACAAAATGTGCCCAAAACGTGATATTATGAGGTTATACGCCGTTCTGAGCCATGTTTGAACTTTCTATCACTTTTGGTTCCGATAATTCTGCTGACCATATTTGTGATATTCAGGCGCCAAATGACATCTTGGAGCATGTTGGAGATAAAAAACAAAATGTGCCCAAAACGTGATATTATGATGTTATACGCCGTTTTGAGCCATGTTTGAACTTTCTGTCACTTTCGGTTCCGATAATTCTGTTGACCATATTTGTGATATTCAGGCGCCAAATGACATGTTGGAGCATGTTGGAGATAAAAAACAAAATGTGCCCAAAACGTGATATTATGACGTTATACGCCGTTCTGAGCCATGTTTGAACTTTCTATCACTTTTGGTTCCGGTAATTCTGTCGACCATATTTGTGATATTCAGGCGTCAAATGACATCTTGGAGCATGTTGGAGATAAAAAACAAAATGTGCCCAAAACGTGATATTATGACGCTATACGCCGATCTGAGCCATGTTTGAACTTTCTATCACTTTTGGTTCCGGTAATTCTGTTGACCATACTTGTGATATTCAGGCGTCAAATGACATCTTGGAGCATGTTGGAGATAAAAAACAAAATGTGCCCAAAACGTGATATTATGACGTTATACGCCGTTTTGAGCCATGTTTGAACTTTCTGTCACTTTCGGTTCCGATAATTCTGTTGACCATATTTGTGATATTCAGGCGCCAAATGACATGTTGGAGCATGTTGGAGATAAAAAACAAAATGTGCCCAAAACGTGATATTATGACGTTATACGCCGTTCTGAGCCATGTTTGAACTCTCTATCACTTTCGGTTCCGATAATTCTGTTGACCATATTTGTGATATTCAGGCGCCAAATGACATGTTGGAGCATGTTGGAGGTAAAAAACAAAATGTGCCCAAAACGTGATATTATGACGTTATACGCCATTCTGAGCCATGTTTGAACTTTCTATCACTTTTGGTTCCGGTAATTCTGTTGACCATATTTGTGATATTCAGGCGTCAAATGACATCTTGGAGCATGTTGGAGATAAAAAACAAAATGTGCCCAAAACGTGATATTATGACGTTATACGACGTTCTGAGCCATGTTAGAACTTTCTATCACTTTCGGTTCCGATAATTCTGTTGACCATATTTGTGATATTCAGGCGCCAAATGACATGTTGGAGCATGTTGGAGATAAAAAACAAAATGTGCCCAAAACGTGATATTATGACGTTATACGTCGTTCTGAGCCATGTTTGAACTCTCTATCACTTTCGGTTCCGATAATTCTGTTGACCATATTTGTGATATTCAGGCGCCAAATGACATGTTGGAGCATGTTGGAGATAAAAAACAAAATGTGCCCAAAACGTGATATTATGACGTTATACGCCGTTTTGAGCCATGTTTGAACTTTCTATCACTTTTGGTTCCGGTAATTCTGTTGACCATATTTGTGATATTCAGGCGTCAAATGACATCTTGGAGCATGTTGGAGATAAAAAACAAAATGTGCCCAAAACGTGATATTATGACGTTATACGACGTTCTGAGCCATGTTAGAACTTTCTATCACTTTCGGTTCCGATAATTCTGTTGACCATATTTGTGATATTCAGGCGCCAAATGACATCTTGGAGCATGTTGGAGATAAAAAACAAAATGTGCCCAAAACGTGATATTATGACGTTATACGCCGTTCTGAGCCATGTTTGAACTTTCTATCACTTTTGGTTCCGGTAATTCTGTTGACCATATATTTGATATTTAGGCGCCAAATGACATCTTGGAGCATGTTGGAGATAAAAAACAAAATGTGCCCAAAACGTGATATTATGACGTTATACGCCGTTTTGAGCCATGTTTGAACTTTCTATCACTTTCGGTTCCGATAATTCTGTTGACCATATTTGTGACATTCAGGCGCCAAATGACATGTTGGAGCATGTTGGAGATAAAAAACAAAATGTGCCCAAAACGTGATATTATGACGTTATACGTCGTTCTGAACCATGTTTGAACTCTCTATCACTTTCGGTTCCGATAATTCTGTTGACCATATTTGTGATATTCAGGCGCCAAATGACATGTTGGAGCATGTTGGAGATAAAAAACAAAATGTGCCCAAAACGTGATATTATGACGTTATACGAAGTTTTGAGCCATGTTTGAACTTTCTATCACTTTTGGTTCCGGTAATTCTGTTGACCATATTTGTGATATTCAGGCGTCAAATGACATCTTGGAGCATGTTGGAGATAAAAAACAAAATGTGCCCAAAACGTGATATTATGACGTTATACGACGTTCTGAGCCATGTTTGAACTTTCTATCACTTTTGGTTCCGGTAATTCTGTTGACCATATTTGTGATATTCAGGCGTCAAATGACATCTTGGAGCATGTTGGAGATAAAAAACAAAATGTGCCCAAAACGTGATATTATGACGTTATACGACGTTCTGAGCCATGTTAGAACTTTCTATCACTTTCGGTTCCGATAATTCTGTTGACCATATTTGTGATATTCAGGCGCCAAATGACATGTTGGAGCATGTTGGAGATAAAAAACAAAATGTGCCCAAAACGTGATATTATGACGTTATACGTCGTTCTGAGCCATGTTTGAACTCTCTATCACTTTCGGTTCCGATAATTCTGTTGACCATATTTGTGATATTCAGGCGCCAAATGACATGTTGGAGCATGTTGGAGATAAAAAACAAAATGTGCCCAAAACGTGATATTATGACGTTATACGCCGTTTTGAGCCATGTTTGAACTTTCTATCACTTTTGGTTCCGGTAATTCTGTTGACCATATTTGTGATATTCAGGCGTCAAATGACATCTTGGAGCATGTTGGAGATAAAAAACAAAATGTGCCCAAAACGTGATATTATGACGTTATACGACGTTCTGAGCCATGTTAGAACTTTCTATCACTTTCGGTTCCGATAATTCTGTTGACCATATTTGTGATATTCAGGCGCCAAATGACATCTTGGAGCATGTTGGAGATAAAAAACAAAATGTGCCTAAAACGTGATATTATGACGTTATACGCCGTTCTGAGCCATGTTTGAACTTTCTATCACTTTTGGTTCCGGTAATTCTGTTGACCATATATTTGATATTCAGGCGTCAAATGACATCTTGGAGCATGTTGGAGATAAAAAACAAAATGTGCCCAAAACGTGATATTATGACGTTATACGACGTTCTTAGCCATGTTTGAACTTTCTATCACTTTTGGTTTCGATAATTCTGCTGACCATATTTGTGATATTCAGGCGCCAAATGACATCTTGGAGCATGTTGGAGATAAAAAACAAAATGTGCCCAAAACGTGATATTATGACGTTATACGCCGTTTTGAGCCACGTTTGAACTCTCTATCACTTTCGGTTCCGATAATTTTGTTGACCATATTTGTGATATTCAGGCGCCAAATGACATCTTGGAGCATGTTGGAGATAAAAAACAAAATGTGCCCAAAACGTGATATTATGACGTTATACGCCGTTTTGAGCCACGTTTGAACTTTCTATCACTTTTGGTTCCGGTAATTCTGTTGACCATATTTGTGATATTCAGGCGCCAAATGACATCTTGGAGCATGTTGGAGATAAAAAACAAAATGTGCCCAAAACGTGATATTATGACGTTATACGCCGTTTTGAGCCACGTTTGAACTTTCTATCACTTTTGGTTCCGGTAATTCTGTTGACCATATATTTGATATTCAGGCGCCAAATGACATCTTGGAGCATGTTGGAGATAAAAAACAAAATGTGCCCAAAACGTGATATTATGACGTTATACGCCGTTTTGAGCCATGTTTGAACTTTCTATCACTTTCGGTTCCGATAATTCTGTTGACCATATTTGTGATATTCAGGCGCCAAATGACATGTTGGAGCATGTTGGAGATAAAAAACAAAATGTGCCCAAAACGTGATATTATGACGTTATACGTCGTTCTGAGCCATGTTTGAACTCTCTATCACTTTCGGTTCCGATAATTCTGTTGACCATATTTGTGATATTCAGGCGCCAAATGACATGTTGGAGCATGTTGGAGATAAAAAACAAAATGTGCCCAAAACGTGATATTATGACGTTATACGCCGTTTTGAGCCATGTTTGAACTTTCTATCACTTTTGGTTCCGGTAATTCTGTTGACCATATTTGTGATATTCAGGCATCAAATGACATCTTGGAGCATGTTGGAGATAAAAAACAAAATGTGCCCAAAACGTGATATTATGACGTTATACGACGTTCTGAGCCATGTTTGAACTTTCTATCACTTTCGGTTCCGATAATTCTGTTGACCATATTTGTGATATTCAGGCGCCAAATGACATCTTGGAGCATGTTGGAGATAAAAAACAAAATGTGCCCAAAACGTGATATTATGACGTTATACGCCGTTCTGAGCCATGTTTGAACTTTCTATCACTTTTGGTTCCGGTAATTCTGTTGACCATATATTTGATATTCAGGCGTCAAATGACATCTTGGAGCATGTTGGAGATAAAAAACAAAATGTGCCCAAAACGTGATATTATGACGTTATACGCCGTTCTGAGCCATGTTTGAACTTTCTATCACTTTCGGTTCCGATAATTCTGTTGACCATATTTGTGATATTCAGGCGTCAAATGACATCTTGGAGCATGTTGGAGATAAAAAACAAAATGTGCCCAAAACGTGATATTATGACGTTATACGCCGTTCTGAGCCATGTTTGAACTTTCTATCACTTTTGGTTCCGATAAATCTGCTGACCATATTTGTGATATTCAGGCGCCAAATGACATCTTGGAGCATGTTGGAGATAAAAAACAAAATGTGCCCAAAACGTGATATTATGATGTTATACGCCGTTTTGAGCCATGTTTGAACTTTCTGTCACTTTCGGTTCCGATAATTCTGTTGACCATATTTGTGATATTCAGGCGCCAAATGACATGTTGGAGCATGTTGGAGATAAAAAACAAAATGTGCCCAAAACGTGATATTATGACGTTATACGCCGTTCTGAGCCATGTTTGAACTTTCTATCACTTTTGGTTCCGGTAATTCTGTTGACCATATATTTGATATTCAGGCGCCAAATGACATCTTGGAGCATGTTGGAGATAAAAAACAAAATGTGCCCAAAACGTGATATTATGACGTTATACGCCGTTTTGAGCCATGTTTGAACTTTCTATCACTTTCGGTTCCGATAATTCTGTTGACCATATTTGTGATATTCAGGCGCCAAATGACATCTTGGAGCATGTTGGAGATAAAAAACAAAATGTGCCCAAAACGTGATATTATGACGTTATACGCCGTTTTGAGCCACGTTTGAACTCTCTATCACTTTCGGTTCCGATAATTTTGTTGACCATATTTGTGATATTCAGGCGCCAAATGACATCTTGGAGCATGTTGGAGATAAAAAACAAAATGTGCCCAAAACGTGATATTATGACGTTATACGCCATTTTGAGCACGTTTGAACTTTCTATCACTTTTGGTTCCGGTAATTCTGTTGACCATATTTGTGATATTCAGGCGCCAAATGACATCTTGGAGCATGTTGGAGATAAAAAACAAAATGTGCCCAAAACGTGATATTATGACGTTATACGCCGTTTTGAGCCATGTTTGAACTTTCTATCACTTTCGGTTCCGATAATTCTGTTGACCATATTTGTGATATTCAGGCGCCAAATGACATGTTGGAGCATGTTGGAGATAAAAAACAAAATGTGCCCAAAACGTGATATTATGACGTTATACGCCGTTTTGAGCCACGTTTGAACTTTCTATCACTTTTGGTTCCGGTAATTCTGTTGACCATATTTGTGATATTCAGGCGCCAAATGACATGTTGGAGCATGTTGGAGATAAAAAACAAAATGTGCCCAAAACGTGATATTATGACGTTATACGCCGTTTTGAGCCATGTTTGAACTTTCTATCACTTTTGGTTCCGGTAATTCTGTTGACCATATTTGTGATATTCAGGCGTCAAATGACATCTTGGAGCATGTTGGAGATAAAAAACAAAATGTGCCCAAAACGTGATATTATGACGTTATACGACGTTCTGAGCCATGTTTGAACTTTCTATCACTTTTGGTTCCGGTAATTCTGTCGACCATATTTGTGATATTCAGGCGTCAAATGACATCTTGGAGCATGTTGGAGATAAAAAGAAAATGTGCCCAAAACGTGATATTATGACGTTATACGCCGTTTTGAGCCATGTTTGAACTTTCTATCACTTTCGGTTCCGATAATTCTGTTGACCATATTTGTGATATTCAGGCGCCAAATGACATCTTGGAGCATGTTGGAGATAAAAAACAAAATGTACCCAAAACGTGATATTCAGGCGCCAAATGACATGTTGGAGCATGCTGGAGGTAAAAAACAAAATGTGCCCAAAACGTGATATTATGACGTTATACGCCGTTCTGAGCCATGTTTGAACTTTCTATCACTTTTGGTTCCGGTAATTCTGTTGACCATATATTTGATATTCAGGCGCCAAATGACATCTTGGAGCATGTTGGAGATAAAAAACAAAATGTACCCAAAACGTGATATTATGACGTTATACGCCCTTTTGAGCCATGTTTGAACTTTCTATCACTTTTGGTTCCGGTAATTCTGTTGACCATATTTGTGATATTCAGGCGCCAAATGACATGTTGGAGCATGTTGGAGATAAAAAACAAAATGTGCCCAAAACGTGATATTATGACGTTATACGCCGTTTTGAGCCATGTTTGAACTTTCTATCACTTTTGGTTCCGGTAATTCTGTTGACCATATTTGTGATATTCAGGCGTCAAATGACATATTGGAGCATGTTGGAGATAAAAAACAAAATGTACCCAAAACGTGATATTATGACGTTACACGCCCTTTTGAGCCATGTTTGAACTTTCTATCACTTTTGGTTCCGGTAATTCTGTCGACCATATTTGTGATATTCAGGCGTCAAATAACATCTTGGAGCATGTTGGAGATAAAAAACAAAATGTGCCCAAAACGTGATATTATGACGTTATACGCCGTTCTGAGCCATGTTTGAACTTTCTATCACTTTCGGTTCCGATAATTCTGTTGACCATATTTGTGATATTCAGGCGCCAAATGACATCTTGGAGCATGTTGGAGATAAAAAACAAAATGTGCCCAAAACGTGATATTATGACGTTATACGCCGTTCTGAGCCATGTTTGAACTTTCTATCACTTTTGGTTCCGATAATTCTGCTGACCATATTTGTGATATTCAGGCGCCAAATGACATCTTGGAGCATGTTGGAGATAAAAAACAAAATGTGCCCAAAACGTGATATTATGATGTTATACGCCGTTTTGAGCCATGTTTGAACTTTCTGTCACTTTCGGTTCCGATAATTCTGTTGACCATATTTGTGATATTCAGGCGCCAAATGACATGTTGGAGCATGTTGGAGATAAAAAACAAAATGTGCCCAAAACGTGATATTATGACGTTATACGCCGTTCTGAGCCATGTTTGAACTCTCTATCACTTTCGGTTCCGATAATTCTGTTGACCATATTTGTGATATTCAGGCGCCAAATGACATGTTGGAGCATGTTGGATGTAAAAAACAAAATGTGCCCAAAACGTGATATTATGACGTTATACGCCGTTCTGAGCCATGTTTGAACTTTCTATCACTTTTGGTTCCGGTAATTCTGTTGACCATATATTTGATATTCAGGCGCCAAATGACACCTTGGAGCATGTTGGAGATAAAAAACAAAATGTGCCCAAAACGTGATATTATGACGTTATACGCCGTTTTGAGCCATGTTTGAACTTTCTATCACTTTCGGTTCCGATAATTCTGTTGACCATATTTGTGATATTCAGGCGCCAAATGACATGTTGGAGCATGTTGGAGATAAAAAACAAAATGTGCCCAAAACGTGATATTATGACGTTATACGTCGTTCTGAGCCATGTTTGAACTCTCTATCACTTTCGGTTCCGATAATTCTGTTGACCATATTTGTGATATTCAGGCGCCAAATGACATGTTGGAGCATGTTGGAGATAAAAAACAAAATGTGCCCAAAACGTGATATTATGACGTTATACGCCGTTTTGAGCCATGTTTGAACTTTCTATCACTTTTGGTTCCGGTAATTCTGTTGACCATATTTGTGATATTCAGGCGTCAAATGACATCTTGGAGCATGTTGGAGATAAAAAACAAAATGTACCCAAAACGTGATATTATGACGTTATACGCCCTTTTGAGCCATGTTTGAACTTTCTATCACTTTTGGTTCCGGTAATTCTGTCGACCATATTTGTGATATTCAGGCGTCAAATGACATCTTGGAGCATGTTGGAGATAAAAAACAAAATGTGCCCAAAACGTGATATTATGACGTTATACGCCGTTCTGAGCCATGTTTGAACTTTCTATCACTTTTGGTTCCGGTAATTCTGTTGACCATACTTGTGATATTCATGCGTCAAATGACATCTTGGAGCATGTTGGAGATAAAAAACAAAATGTGCCCAAAACGTGATATTATGACGTTATACGCCGTTCTGAGCCATGTTTGAACTTTCTATCACTTTCGGTTCCGATAATTCTGTTTACCATATTTGTGATATTCAGGCGCCAAATGACATCTTGGAGCATGTTGGAGATAAAAAACAAAATGTGCCCAAAACGTGATATTATGACGTTATACGCCGTTCTGAGCCATGTTTGAACTTTCTATCACTTTTGGTTCCGATAATTCTGCTGACCATATTTGTGATATTCAGGCGCCAAATGACATCTTGGAGCATGTTGGAGATAAAAAACAAAATGTGCCCAAAACGTGATATTATGATGTTATACGCCGTTTTGAGCCATGTTTGAACTTTCTGTCACTTTCGGTTCCGATAATTCTGTTGACCATATTTGTGATATTCAGGCGCCAAATGACATGTTGGAGCATGTTGGAGATAAAAAACAAAATGTGCCCAAAACGTGATATTATGACGTTATACGCCGTTCTGAGCCATGTTTGAACTCTCTATCACTTTCGGTTCCGATAATTCTGTTGACCATATTTGTGATATTCAGGCGCCAAATGACATGTTGGAGCATGTTGGATGTAAAAAACAAAATGTGCCCAAAACGTGATATTATGACGTTATACGCCGTTCTGAGCCATGTTTGAACTTTCTATCACTTTTGGTTCCGGTAATTCTGTTGACCATATATTTGATATTCAGGCGCCAAATGACACCTTGGAGCATGTTGGAGATAAAAAACAAAATGTGCCCAAAACGTGATATTATGACGTTATACGCCGTTTTGAGCCATGTTTGAACTTTCTATCACTTTCGGTTCCGATAATTCTGTTGACCATATTTGTGATATTCAGGCGCCAAATGACATGTTGGAGCATGTTGGAGATAAAAAACAAAATGTGCCCAAAACGTGATATTATGACGTTATACGTCGTTCTGAGCCATGTTTGAACTCTCTATCACTTTCGGTTCCGATAATTCTGTTGACCATATTTGTGATATTCAGGCGTCAAATGACATCTTGGAGCATGTTGGAGATAAAAAACAAAATGTGCCCAAAACGTGATATTATGACGTTATACGCCGTTTTGAGCCATGTTTGAACTTTCTATCACTTTTGGTTCCGGTAATTCTGTTGACCATATTTGTGATATTCAGGCGTCAAATGACATCTTGGAGCATGTTGGAGATAAAAAACAAAATGTACCCAAAACGTGATATTATGACGTTATACGCCCTTTTGAGCCATGTTTGAACTTTCTATCACTTTTGGTTCCGGTAATTCTGTCGACCATATTTGTGATATTCATGCGTCAAATGACATCTTGGAGCATGTTGGAGATAAAAAACAAAATGTGCCCAAAACGTGATATTATGACGTTATACGCCGTTCTGAGCCATGTTTGAACTTTCTATCACTTTCGGTTCCGATAATTCTGTTTACCATATTTGTGATATTCAGGCGCCAAATGACATCTTGGAACATGTTGGAGATAAAAAACAAAATGTGCCCAAAAC
This sequence comes from Onthophagus taurus, assembly GCF_036711975.1. Taxonomy (NCBI): domain Eukaryota; kingdom Metazoa; phylum Arthropoda; class Insecta; order Coleoptera; family Scarabaeidae; genus Onthophagus; species Onthophagus taurus. The sequence continues at coordinate 10,277,518 of NC_091973.1, forward strand.
GTGATATTATGACGTTATACGCCGTTCTGAGCCATGTTTGAACTTTCTATCACTTTTGGTTCCGATAATTCTGCTGACCATATTTGTGATATTCAGGCGCCAAATGACATCTTGGAGCATGTTGGAGATAAAAAACAAAATGTGCCCAAAACGTGATATTATGACGTTATACGCCGTTTTGAGCCATGTTTGAACTTTCTATCACTTTCGGTTCCGATAATTCTGTTGACCATATTTGTGATATTCAGGCGCCAAATGACATGTTGGAGCATGTTGGAGATAAAAAACAAAATGTGCCCAAAACGTGATATTATGACGTTATACGTCGTTCTGAGCCATGTTTGAACTCTCTATCACTTTCGGTTCCGATAATTCTGTTGACCATATTTGTGATATTCAGGCGCCAAATGACATGTTGGAGCATGTTGGAGATAAAAAACAAAATGTGCCCAAAACGTGATATTATGACGTTATACGCCGTTTTGAGCCATGTTTGAACTTTCTATCACTTTTGGTTCCGGTAATTCTGTTGACCATATTTGTGATATTCAGGCGTCAAATGACATCTTGGAGCATGTTGGAGATAAAAAACAAAATGTACCCAAAACGTGATATTATGACGTTATACGCCCTTTTGAGCCATGTTTGAACTTTCTATCACTTTTGGTTCCGGTAATTCTGTCGACCATATTTGTGATATTCATGCGTCAAATGACATCTTGGAGCATGTTGGAGATAAAAAACAAAATGTGCCCAAAACGTGATATTATGACGTTATACGCCGTTCTGAGCCATGTTTGAACTTTCTATCACTTTCGGTTCCGATAATTCTGTTTACCATATTTGTGATATTCAGGCGCCAAATGACATCTTGGAACATGTTGGAGATAAAAAACAAAATGTGCCCAAAACGTGATATTATGACGTTATACGCCGTTCTGAGCCATGTTTGAACTTTCTATCACTTTTGGTTCCGATAATTCTGCTGACCATATTTGTGATATTCAGGCGCCAAATGACATCTTGGAGCATGTTGGAGATAAAAAACAAAATGTGCCCAAAACGTGATATTATGATGTTATACGCCGTTTTGAGCCATGTTTGAACTTTCTGTCACTTTCGGTTCCGATAATTCTGTTGACCATATTTGTGATATTCAGGCGCCAAATGACATGTTGGAGCATGTTGGAGATAAAAAACAAAATGTGCCCAAAACGTGATATTATGACGTTATACGCCGTTCTGAGCCATGTTTGAACTCTCTATCACTTTCGGTTCCGATAATTCTGTTGACCATATTTGTGATATTCAGGCGCCAAATGACATGTTGGAGCATGTTGGAGGTAAAAAACAAAATGTGCCCAAAACGTGATATTATGAAGTTATACGCCGTTCTGAGCCATGTTTGAACTTTCTATCACTTTTGGTTCCGGTAATTCTGTTGACCATATATTTGATATTCAGACGCCAAATGACATCTTGGAGCATGTTGGAGATAAAAAACAAAATGTGCCCAAAACGTGATATTATGACGTTATACGCCGTTTTGAGCCATGATTGAACTTTCTATCACTTTCGGTTCCGATAATTGTGTTGACCATATTTGTGATATTCAGGCGCCAAATGACATGTTGGAGCATGTTGGAGATAAAAAACAAAATGTGCCCAAAACGTGATATTATGACGTTATACGTCGTTCTGAGCCATGTTTGAACTCTCTATCACTTTCGGTTCCGATAATTCTGTTGACCATATTTGTGATATTCAGGCGCCAAATGACATGTTGGAGCATGTTGGAGATAAAAAACAAAATGTGCCCAAAACGTGATATTATGACGTTATACGCCGTTTTGAGCCATGTTTGAACTTTCTATCACTTTTGGTTCCGGTAATTCTGTTGACCATATTTGTGATATTCAGGCGTCAAATGACATCTTGGAGCATGTTGGAGATAAAAAACAAAATGTACCCAAAACGTGATATTATGACGTTATACGCCCTTTTGAGCCATGTTTGAACTTTCTATCACTTTTGGTTCCGGTAATTCTGTCGACCATATTTGTGATATTCAGGCGTCAAATGACATCTTGGAGCATGTTGGAGATAAAAAACAAAATGTGCCCAAAACGTGATATTATGACGTTATACGCCGTTCTGAGCCATGTTTGAACTTTCTATCACTTTCGGTTCCGATAATTCTGTTGACCATATTTGTGATATTCAGGCGCCAAATGACATCTTGGAGCATGTTGGAGATAAAAAACAAAATGTGCCCAAAACGTGATATTATGACGTTATACGCCGTTCTGAGCCATGTTTGAACTTTCTATCACTTTTGGTTCCGATAATTCTGCTGACCATATTTGTGATATTCAGGCGCCAAATGACATCTTGGAGCATGTTGGAGATAAAAAACAAAATGTGCCCAAAACGTGATATTATGATGTTATACGCCGTTTTGAGCCATGTTTGAACTTTCTGTCACTTTCGGTTCCGATAATTCTGTTGACCATATTTGTGATATTCAGGCGCCAAATGACATGTTGGAGCTTGTTGGAGGTAAAAAACAAAATGTGCCCAAAACGTGATATTATGACGTTATACGCCGTTCTGAGCCATGTTTGAACTTTCTATCACTTTTGGTTCCGGTAATTCTGTTGACCATATATTTGATATTCAGGCGCCAAATGACACCTTGGAGCATGTTGGAGATAAAAAACAAAATGTGCCCAAAACGTGATATTATGACGTTATACGCCGTTTTGAGCCATGTTTGAACTTTCTATCACTTTCGGTTCCGATAATTCTGTTGACCATATTTGTGATATTCAGGCGCCAAATGACATGTTGGAGCATGTTGGAGATAAAAAACAAAATGTGCCCAAAACGTGATATTATGACGTTATACGTCATTCTGAGCCATGTTTGAACTCTCTATCACTTTCGGTTCCGATAATTCTGTTGACCATATTTGTGATATTCAGGCGCCAAATGACATGTTGGAGCATGTTGGAGATAAAAAACAAAATGTGCCCAAAACGTGATATTATGACGTTATACGTCGTTCTGAGCCATGTTTGAACTTTCTATCACTTTTGGTTCCGATAATTCTGCTGACCATATTTGTGATATTCAGGCGCCAAATGACATCTTGGAGCATGTTGGAGATAAAAAACAAAATGTGCCCAAAACGTGATATTATGACGTTATACGCCGTTCTGAGCCATGTTTGAACTCTCTATCACTTTCGGTTCCGATAATTCCGTTGACCATATTTGTGATATTCAGGCGCCAAATGACATGTTGGAGCATGTTGGAGGTAAAAAACAAAATGTGCCCAAAACGTGATATTATGACGTTATACGCCGTTCTGAGCCATGTTTGAACTTTCTATCACTTTTGGTTCCGGTAATTCTGTTGACCATATATTTGATATTCAGGCGCCAAATGACACCTTGGAGCATGTTGGAGATAAAAAACAAAATGTGCCCAAAACGTGATATTATGACGTTATACGCCGTTTTGAGCCATGTTTGAACTTTCTATCACTTTCGGTTCCGATAATTCTGTTGACCATATTTGTGATATTCAGGCGCCAAATGACATGTTGGAGCATGTTGGAGATAAAAAACAAAATGTGCCCAAAACGTGATATTATGACGTTATACGTCATTCTGAGCCATGTTTGAACTCTCTATCACTTTCGGTTCCGATAATTCTGTTGACCATATTTGTGATATTCAGGCGCCAAATGACATGTTGGAGCATGTTGGAGATAAAAAACAAAATGTGCCCTAAACGTGATATTATGACGTTATACGTCGTTCTGAGCCATGTTTGAACTCTCTATCACTTTCGGTTCCGATAATTCTGTTGACCATATTTGTGATATTCAGGCGCCAAATGACATGTTGGAGCATGTTGGAGATAAAAAACAAAATGTGCCCAAAACGTGATATTATGACGTTATACGCCGTTCTGAGCCATGTTTGAACTTTCTATCACTTTTGGTTCCGGTAATTCTGTTGACCATATTTGTGATATTCAGGCGCCAAATGACATCTTGGAGCATGTTGGAGATAAAAAACAAAATGTGCCCAAAACGTGATATTATGACGTTATACGCCGTTCTGAGCCATGTTTGAACTTTCTATCACTTTTGGTTCCGATAATTCTGTTGACCATATTTGTGATATTCAGGCGTCAAATGACAACTTGGAGCATGTTGGAGATAAAAAACAAAATGTGCCCAAAACGTGATATTATGACGTTATACGCCCTTTTGAGCCATGTTTGAACTTTCTATCACTTTTGGTTCCGGTAATTCTGTCGACCATATTTGTGATATTCAGGCGTCAAATGACATCTTGGAGCATGTTGGAGATAAAAAGAAAATGTGCCCAAAACGTGATATTATGACGTTATACGCCGTTTTGAGCCATGTTTGAACTTTCTATCACTTTCGGTTCCGATAATTCTGTTGACCATATTTGTGATATTCAGGCGCCAAATGACATCTTGGAGCATGTTGGAGATAAAAAACAAAATGTACCCAAAACGTGATATTATGACGTTATACGCCCTTTTGAGCCATGTTTGAACTTTCTATCACTTTTGGTTCCGGTAATTCTGTCGACCATATTTGTGATATTCAGGCGTCAAATGACATCTTGGAGCATGTTGGAGATAAAAAACAAAATGTGCCCAAAACGTGATATTATGACGTTATACGCCGTTCTGAGACATGTTTGAACTTTCTATCACTTTTGGTTCCGGTAATTCTGTTGACCATACTTGTGATATTCAGGCGTCAAATGACATCTTGGAGCATGTTGGAGATAAAAAACAAAATGTGCCCAAAACGTGATATTATGACGTTATACGCCGTTCTGAGACATGTTTGAACTTTCTATCACTTTTCGTTCCGGTAATTCTGTCGACCATATATTTGATATTCAGGCGTCAAATGACATCTAGGAGCATGTTGGAGATAAAAAACAAAATGTGCCCAAAACGTGATATTATGACGTTATACGCCGTTCTGAGCCATGTTTGAACTTTCTATCACTTTTGGTTCCGATAATTCTGCTGACCATATTTGTGATATTCAGACGCCAAATGACATCTTGGAGCAAGTTGGAGATAAAAAACAAAATGTGCCCAAAACGTGATATTATGACGTTATACGCCGTTCTGAGCCATGTTTGAACTTTCTATCACTTTCGGTTCCGATAATTCTGTTGACCATATTTGTGATATTCAGGCGTCAAATGACATCTTGGAGCATGTTGGAGATAAAAAACAAAATGTGCCCAAAACGTGATATTATGACGTTATACGCCGTTCTGAGCCATGTTTGAACTTTCTATCACTTTTGGTTCCGGTAATTCTGCTGACCATATTTGTGATATTCAGACGCCAAATGACATCTTGGAGCAAGTTGGAGATAAAAAACAAAATGTGCCCAAAACGTGATATTATGACGTTATACGCCGTTCTGAGCCATGTTTGAACTTTCTATCACTTTCGGTTCCGATAATTCTGTTGACCATATTTGTGATATTCAGGCGTCAAATGACATCTTGGAGCATGTTGGAGATAAAAGACAAAATGTGCCCAAAACGTGATATTATGACGTTATACGCCCTTTTGAGCCATGTTTGAACTTTCTATCACTTTTGGTTCCGGTAATTCTGTCGACCATATTTGTGATATTCAGGCGTCAAATGACATCTTGGAGCATGTTGGAGACAAAAAACAAAATGTGCCCAAAACGTTATATTATGACGTTATACGGCCTTTTGAGCCATGTTTGAACTTTCTATCACTTTCGGTTCCGATAATTCTGTTGACCATATTTGTGATATTCAGGCGCCAAACGACATCTTGGAGCATGTTCGAGATAAAAAACAAAATGTGCCCAAAACGTGTTATTATGACGTTATACGCCGTTTTGAGCCATGTTTGAACTTTCTATCACTTTTGGTTCCGATAATTCTGTTGACCATATTTGTGATATTCAGACGCCAAATGACATCTTGGAGCAAGTTGGAGATAAAAAACAAAATGTGCCCAAAACGTGATATTATGACGATATACGCCGTTCTGAGACATGTTTGAACTTTCTATCACTTTTGGTTCCGGTAATTCTGTGGACCATACTTGTGATATTCAGGCGTCAAATGACATCTTGGAGCATGTTGGAGATAAAAAACAAAATGTGCCCAAAACGTGATATTATGACGTTATACGCCGTTCTGAGACATGTTTGAACTTTCTATCACTTTTCGTTCCGGTAATTCTGTCGACCATATATTTGATATTCAGGCGTCAAATGACATCTAGGAGCATGTTGGAGATAAAAAACAAAATGTGCCCAAAACGTGATATTATGACGTTATACGCCCTTTTGAGCCATGTTTGAACTTTCTATCACTTTTGGTTCCGGTAATTCTGTCGACCATATTTGTGATATTCAGGCGTCAAATGACATCTTGGAGCATGTTGGAGATAAAAAACAAAATGTGCCCAAAACGTGATATTATGACGTTATACGCCGTTCTGAGACATGTTTGAACTTTCTATCACTTTTGGTTCCGGTAATTCTGTTGACCATACTTGTGATATTCAGGCGTCAAATGACATCTTGGAGCATGTTGGAGATAAAAAACAAAATGTGCCCAAAACGTGATATTATGACGTTATACGCCGTTCTGAGCCATGTTTGAACTTTCTATCACTTTTGGTTCCGATAATTCTGCTGACCATATTTGTGATATTCAGACGCCAAATGACATCTTGGAGCAAGTTGCAGATAAAAAACAAAATGTGCCCAAAACGTGATATTATGACGTTATACGCCGTTCTGAGACATGTTTGAACTTTCTATCACTTTTCGTTCCGGTAATTCTGTCGACCATATATTTGATATTCAGATGCCAAATGTCACATTGGAGCATGTTGGAGATAAAAAACAAAATGTGCCCAAAACGTGATATTATGACGTTATACGCCGTTTTGAGCCATGCTTGAACTCTCTATCACTTTTGGTTCCGATAGTTCTGCTGACCATATTTGTGATATTCAGACGCCAAATGACATCTTGGAGCATGTTGAAGATAAAAAACAAAATGTGCCCAAAACGTGATATTATGACGTTATACGACGTTCTGAGCCATGTTTGAACTTTCTATCACTTTTGGTTCCGATAATTCTGCTGACCATATTTGTGATATTCAGGCGCCAAATGACATCTTGGAGCATGTTGGAGATAAAAAACAAAATGTGCCCAAAACGTGATATTATGATGTTATACGCCGTTTTGAGCCATGTTTGAACTTTCTGTCACTTTCGGTTCCGATAATTCTGTTGACCATATTTGTGATATTCAGGCGCCAAATGACATGTTGGAGCATGTTGGAGGTAAAAAACAAAATGTGCCCAAAACGTGATATTATGACGTTATACGCCGTTTTGAGCCATGTTTGAACTTTCTATCACTTTCGGTTCCGATAATTCTGTTGACCATATTTGTGATATTCAGGCGCCAAATGACATGTTGGAGCATGTTGGAGATAAAAAACAAAATGTGCCCAAAACGTGATATTATGACGTTATACGCCGTTCTGAGCCATGTTTGAACTTTCTATCACTTTTGGTTCCGGTAATTCTGTTGACCATATTTGTGATATTCAGGCGCCAAATGACATCTTGGAGCATGTTGGAGATAAAAAACAAAATGTGCCCAAAACGTGATATTATGACGTTATACGCCGTTCTGAGCCATGTTTGAACTTTCTATCACTTTTGGTTCCGATAATTCTGTTGACCATATTTGTGATATTCAGGCGTCAAATGACAACTTGGAGCATGTTGGAGATAAAAAACAAAATGTGCCCAAAACGTGATATTATGACGTTATACGCCCTTTTGAGCCATGTTTGAACTTTCTATCACTTTTGGTTCCGGTAATTCTGTCGACCATATTTGTGATATTCAGGCGTCAAATGACATCTTGGAGCATGTTGGAGATAAAAAGAAAATGTGCCCAAAACGTGATATTATGACGTTATACGCCGTTTTGAGCCATGTTTGAACTTTCTATCACTTTCGGTTCCGATAATTCTGTTGACCATATTTGTGATATTCAGGCGCCAAATGACATCTTGGAGCATGTTGGAGATAAAAAACAAAATGTACCCAAAACGTGATATTATGACGTTATACGCCCTTTTGAGCCATGTTTGAACTTTCTATCACTTTTGGTTCCGGTAATTCTGTCGACCATATTTGTGATATTCAGGCGTCAAATGACATCTTGGAGCATGTTGGAGATAAAAAACAAAATGTGCCCAAAACGTGATATTATGACGTTATACGCCGTTCTGAGACATGTTTGAACTTTCTATCACTTTTCGTTCCGGTAATTCTGTCGACCATATATTTGATATTCAGGCGTCAAATGACATCTAGGAGCATGTTGGAGATAAAAAACAAAATGTGCCCAAAACGTGATATTATGACGTTATACGCCGTTCTGAGCCATGTTTGAACTTTCTATCACTTTTGGTTCCGATAATTCTGCTGACCATATTTGTGATATTCAGACGCCAAATGACATCTTGGAGCAAGTTGGAGATAAAAAACAAAATGTGCCCAAAACGTGATATTATGACGTTATACGCCGTTCTGAGCCATGTTTGAACTTTCTATCACTTTCGGTTCCGATAATTCTGTTGACCATATTTGTGATATTCAGGCGTCAAATGACATCTTGGAGCATGTTGGAGATAAAAAACAAAATGTGCCCAAAACGTGATATTATGACGTTATACGCCGTTCTGAGCCATGTTTGAACTTTCTATCACTTTTGGTTCCGATAATTCTGCTGACCATATTTGTGATATTCAGACGCCAAATGACATCTTGGAGCAAGTTGGAGATAAAAAACAAAATGTGCCCAAAACGTGATATTATGACGTTATACGCCGTTCTGAGCCATGTTTGAACTTTCTATCACTTTCGGTTCCGATAATTCTGTTGACCATATTTGTGATATTCAGGCGTCAAATGACATCTTGGAGCATATTGGAGATAAAAGACAAAATGTGCCCAAAACGTGATATTATGACGTTATACGCCCTTTTGAGCCATGTTTGAACTTTCTATCACTTTTGGTTCCGGTAATTCTGTCGACCATATTTGTGATATTCAGGCGTCAAATGACATCTTGGAGCATGTTGGAGACAAAAAACAAAATGTGCCCAAAACGTTATATTATGACGTTATACGGCCTTTTGAGCCATGTTTGAACTTTCTATCACTTTCGGTTCCGATAATTCTGTTGACCATATTTGTGATATTCAGGCGCCAAACGACATCTTGGAGCATGTTGGAGATAAAAAGAAAATGTGCCCAAAACGTGATATTATGACGTTATACGCCGTTTTGAGCCATGTTTGAACTTTCTATCACTTTCGGTTCCGATAATTCTGCTGACCATATTTGTGATATTCAGACGCCAAATGACATCTTGGAGCAAGTTGGAGATAAAAAACAAAATGTGCCCAAAACGTGATATTATGACGTTATACGCCGTTCTGAGCCATGTTTGAACTTTCTATCACTTTCGGTTCCGATAATTCTGTTGACCATATTTGTGATATTCAGGCGTCAAATGACATCTTGGAGCATGTTGGAGATAAAAAACAAAATGTGCCCAAAACGTGATATTATGACGTTATACGCCGTTCTGAGCCATGTTTGAACTTTCTATCACTTTTGGTTCCGATAATTCTGCTGACCATATTTGTGATATTCAGACGCCAAATGACATCTTGGAGCAAGTTGGAGATAAAAAACAAAATGTGCCCAAAACGTGATATTATGACGTTATACGCCGTTCTGAGCCATGTTTGAACTTTCTATCACTTTCGGTTCCGATAATTCTGTTGACCATATTTGTGATATTCAGGCGTCAAATGACATCTTGGAGCTTGTTGGAGATAAAAGACAAAATGTGCCCAAAACGTGATATTATGACGTTATACGCCCTTTTGAGCCATGTTTGAACTTTCTATCACTTTTGGTTCCGGTAATTCTGTCGACCATATTTGTGATATTCAGGCGTCAAATGACATCTTGGAGCATGTTGGAGACAAAAAACAAAATGTGCCCAAAACGTTATATTATGACGTTATACGGCCTTTTGAGCCATGTTTGAACTTTCTATCACTTTCGGTTCCGATAATTCTGTTGACCATATTTGTGATATTCAGGCGCCAAACGACATCTTGGAGCATGTTCGAGATAAAAAACAAAATGTGCCCAAAACGTGTTATTATGACGTTATACGCCGTTTTGAGCCATGTTTGAACTTTCTATCACTTTTGGTTCCGATAATTCTGCTGACCATATTTGTGATATTCAGACGCCAAATGACATCTTGGAGCAAGTTGGAGATAAAAAACAAAATGTGCCCAAAACGTGATATTATGACGTTATACGCCGTTCTGAGACATGTTTGAACTTTCTATCACTTTTCGTTCCGGTAATTCTGTCGACCATATATTTGATATTCAGGCGTCAAATGACATCTAGGAGCATGTTGGAGATAAAAAACAAAATGTGCCCAAAACGTGATATTATGACGTTATACGCCGTTCTGAGCCATGTTTGAACTTTCTATCACTTTTGGTTCCGATAATTCTGCTGACCATATTTGTGATATTCAGACGCCAAATGACATCTTGGAGCAAGTTGGAGATAAAAAACAAAATGTGCCCAAAACGTGATATTATGACGTTATACGCCGTTCTGAGCCATGTTTGAACTTTCTATCACTTTCGGTTCCGATAATTCTGTTGACCATATTTGTGATATTCAGGCGTCAAATGACATCTTGGAGCATGTTGGAGATAAAAAACAAAATGTGCCCAAAACGTGATATTATGACGTTATACGACGTTCTGAGCCATGTTTGAACTTTCTATCACTTTTGGTTCCGATAATTCTGCTGACCATATTTGTGATATTCAGACGCCAAATGACATCTTGGAGCAAGTTGGAGATAAAAAACAAAATGTGCCCAAAACGTGATATTATGACGTTATACGCCCTTTTGAGCCATGGTTGAACTTTCTATCACTTTTGGTTCCGGTAATTCTGTCGACCATATTTGTGATATTCAGGCGTCAAATGACATCTTGGAGCATGTTGGAGATAAAAAACAAAATGTGCCCAAAACGTGACATTATGACGTTATACGCCGTTCTGAGCCATGTTTGAACTTTCTATCACTTTCGGTTCCGATAAATCTGTTGACCATATTTGTGATATTCAGGCGTCAAATGACATCTTGGAGCATGTTGGAGATAAAAAACAAAATGTGCCCAAAACGTGATATTATGACGTTATACGCCGTTCTGAGCCATGTTTGAACTTTCTATCACTTTTGGTTCCGGTAATTCTGTTGGCCATACTTGTGATATTCAGGCGTCAAATGACATCTAGGAGCATGTTGGAGATAAAAAACAAAATGTGCCCAAAACGTGTTATTATGACGATATACGCCGTTTTGAGCCATGTTTGAACTTTCTATCACTTTTGGTTCCGATAATTCTGCTGACCATATTTGTGATATTCAGACGCCAAATGACATCTTGGAGCAAGTTGGAGATAAAAAACAAAATGTGCCCAAAACGTGATATTATGACGTTATACGCCGTTCTGAGACATGTTTGAACTTTCTATCACTTTTCGTTCCGGTAATTCTGTCGACCATATATTTGATATTCAGATGCCAAATGTCACATTGGAGCATGTTGAAGATAAAAAACAAAATGTGCCCAAAACGTGATATTATGACGTTATACGCCGTTTTGAGCCATGTTTGAACTTTCTATCACTTTCGGTTCCGATAATTCTGTTGACCATATTTGTGATATTCAGGCGTAAAATGACATCTTGGAGCATGTTGGAGATAAAAAACAAAATGTGCCCAAAACGTGATATTATGACGTTATACGCCCTTTTGAGCCATGTTTGAACTTTCTATCACTTTTGGTTCCGGTAATTCTATCGACCATATTTGTGATATTCAGGCGTCAAATGACATCTTGGAGCATGTTGGAGATAAAAAACAAAATGTGCCCGAAACGTGATATTATGACGTTATACGACGTTCTGAGCCATGTTTGAACTTTCTATCACTTTTGGTTCCGATAATTCTGCTGACCATATTTGTGATATTCAGGCGCCAAATGACATCTTGGAGCATGTTGGAGATAAAAAACAAAATGTGGCCAAAACGTGATATTATGACGTTATACGCCCTTTTGAGCCATGTTTGAACTTTCTATCACTTTTGGTTCCGGTAATTCTGTCGACCATATTCGTGATATTCAGGCGTCAAATGACATCTTGGAGCATGTTGGAGATAAAAAACAAAATGTGCCCAAAACGTGATATTATGACGTTATACGACGTTCTGAGCCATGTTTGAACTTTCTATCACTTTCGGTTCCGATAATTCTGTTGACCATATTTGTGATATTCAGGCGTAAAATGACATCTTGGAGCATGTTGGAGATAAAAAACAAAATGTGCCCAAAACGTGATATTATGACGTTATACGCCCTTTTGAGCCATGTTTGAACTTTCTATCACTTTTGGTTCCGGTAATTCTGTCGACCATATTTGTGATATTCAGGCGTCAAATGACATCTTGGAGCATGTTGGAGATAAAAAACAAAATGTGCCCAAAACGTGATATTATGACGTTATACGACGTTCTGAGCCATGTTTCAACTTTCTATCACTTTTGGTTCCGATAATTCTGCTGACCATATTTGTGATATTCAGGCGCCAAATGACATCTTGGAGCATGTTGGAGATAAAAAACAAAATGTGCCCAAAACGTGTTATTATGACGTTATACGCCGTTTTGAGCCATGTTTGAACTTTCTATCACTTTTGGTTCCGATAATTCTGCTGACCATATTTGTGATATTCAGACGCCAAATGACATCTTGGAGCAAGTTGGAGATAAAAAACAAAATGTGCCCAAAACGTGATATTATGACGTTATACGCCGTTCTGAGACATGTTTGAACTTTCTATCACTTTTCGTTTCGGTAATTCTGTCGACCATATATTTGATATTCAGATGCCAAATGTCACATTGGAGCATGTTGAAGATAAAAAACAAAATGTGCCCAAAACGTGATATTATGACGTTATACGCCGTTCTGAGCCATGTTTGAACTTTCTATCACTTTTGGTTCCGATAATTCTGCTGACCATATTTGTGATATTCAGGCGCCAAATGACATCTTGGAGCATGTTGGAGATAAAAAACAAAATGTGCCCAAAACGTGTTATTATGACGTTATACGCCGTTCTGAGCCATGTTTGAACTTTCTATCACTTTTGGTTCCGATAATTCTGCTGACCATATTTGTGATATTCAGGCGCCAAATGACATCTTGGAGCATGTTGGAGATAAAAAACAAAATGTGCCCAAAACGTGATATTATGACGTTATACGCCGTTTTGAGCCATGTTTGAACTCTCTATCACTTTTGGTTCCGATAATTCTGCTGACCATATTTGTGATATTCAGGCGCCAAATGACATCTTGGAGCATGTTGGAGATAAAAAACAAAATGTGCCCAAAACGTGATATTATGACGTTATACGCCGTTCTGAGCCATGTTTGAACTTTCTATCACTTTTCGTTCCGGTAATTCTGTCGACCATATATTTGATATTCAGATGCCAAATGTCACATTGGAGCATGTTGAAGATAAAAAACAAAATGTGCCCAAAACGTGATATTATGACGTTATACGCCCTTTTGAGCCATGTTTGAACTTTCTATCACTTTTGGTTCCGGTAATTCTGTCGACCATATTTGTGATATTCAGGCGTCAAATGACATCTTGGAGCATGTTGGAGATAAAAAACAAAATGTGCCCAAAACGTGATATTATGACGTTATACGACGTTCTGAGCCATGTTTGAACTTTCTATCACTTTTGGTTCCGATAATTCTGCTGACCATATTTGTGATATTCAGGCGCCAAATGACATCTTGGAGCATGTTGGAGATAAAAAACAAAATGTACCCAAAACGTGATATTATGACGTTATACGCCGTTCTGAGACATGTTTGAACTTTCTATCACTTTTCGTTTCGGTAATTCTGTCGACCATATATTTGATATTCAGATGCCAAATGTCACATTGGAGCATGTTGAAGATAAAAAACAAAATGTGCCCAAAACGTGATATTATGACGTTATACGCCGTTCTGAGCCATGTTTGAACTTTCTATCACTTTTGGTTCCGATAATTCTGCTGACCATATTTGTGATATTCAGGCGCCAAATGACATCTTGGAGCATGTTGGAGATAAAAAACAAAATGTGCCCAAAACGTGATATTATGACGTTATACGCCGTTTTGAGCCATGTTTGAACTCTCTATCACTTTTGGTTCCGATAATTCTGCTGACCATATTTGTGATATTCAGGCGCCAAATGACATCTTGGAGCAAGTTGGAGATAAAAAACAAAATGTGCCCAAAACGTGATATTATGACGTTATACGCCGTTCTGAGCCATGTTTGAACTTTCTATCACTTTTCGTTCCGGTAATTCTGTCGACCATATATTTGATATTCAGATGCCAAATGTCACATTGGAGCATGTTGAAGATAAAAAACAAAATGTGCCCAAAACGTGATATTATGACGTTATACGCCCTTTTGAGCCATGTTTGAACTTTCTATCACTTTTGGTTCCGGTAATTCTGTCGACCATATTTGTGATATTCAGGCGTCAAATGACATCTTGGAGCATGTTGGAGATAAAAAACAAAATGTGCCCAAAACGTGATATTATGACGTTATACGACGTTCTGAGCCATGTTTGAACTTTCTATCACTTTTGGTTCCGATAATTCTGCTGACCATATTTGTGATATTCAGGCGCCAAATGACATCTTGGAGCATGTTGGAGATAAAAAACAAAATGTACCCAAAACGTGATATTATGACGTTATACGCCCTTTTGAGCCATGTTTGAACTTTCTATCACTTTTGGTTCCGGTAATTCTGTCGACCATATTTGTGATATTCAGGCGTCAAATGACATCTTGGAGCATGTTGGAGATAAAAAACAAAATGTGCCCAAAACGTGATATTATGACGTTATACGCCGTTTTGAGCCATGTTTGAACTCTCTATCACTTTTGGTTCCGGTAATTCTGTCGACCATATTTGTGATATTCAGGCGCCAAATGACATCTTGGAGCATGTTGGAGATAAAAAACAAAATGTACCCAAAACGTGATATTATGATGTTATACGCCCTTTTGAGCCATGTTTAAACTTTCTATCAGTTTTGGTTCCGGTAATTCTGTCGACCATATTTGTGATATTCAGGCGTCAAATGACATCTTGGAGCATGTTGGAGATAAAAAACAAAATGTGCCCAAAACGTGATATTATGACATTATACGCCGTTTTGAGCCATGTTTGAACTCTCTATCACTTTTGGTTCCGGTAATTCTGTCGACCATATTTGTGATATTCAGATGCCAAATGTCACATTGGAGCATGTTGGAGATAAAAAACAAAATGTGCCCAAAACGTGATATTATGACGTTATACGCCCTTTTAAGCCATGTTTGAACTTTCTATCACTTTTGGTTCCGGTAATTCTGTCGACCATATTTGTGATATTCAGGCGTCAAATGACATCTTGGAGCATGTAGGAGATAAAAAACAAAATGTGCCCAAAACGTGATATTATGACGTTATACGCCTTTCTGAGACATGTTTGAACTTTCTATCACTTTTCGTTCCGGTAATTCTGTCGACCATATATTTGATATTCAGGCGCCAAATGACATCTTGGAGCATGTTGGAGATAAAAAACAAAATGTGCCCAAAACGTGATATTATGACGTTATACGACGTTCTGAGCCATGTTTGAACTTTCTATCACTTTTGGTTCCGATAATTCTGCTGACCATGTTTGTGATATTCAGGCGCCAAATGACATCTTGGAGCATGTTGGAGATAAAAAACAAAATGTGCCCAAAACGTGATATTATGACGTTATACGCCGTTTTGAGCCATGTTTGAACTTTCTATCACTTTTGGTTCCGATAATTCTGCTGACCATATTTGTGATATTCAGACGCCAAATGACATCTTGGAGCAAGTTGGAGATAAAAAACAAAATGTGCCCAAAACATGATATTATGACGTTATACGCCGTTCTGAGACATGTTTGAACTTTCTATCACTTTTCGTTCCGGTAATTCTGTCGACCATATATTTGATATTCAGGCGCCAAATGACATCTTGGAGCATGTTGGAGATAAAAAACAAAATGTGCCCAAAACGTGATATTATGACGTTATACGACGTTCTGAGCCATATTTGAACTTTCTATCACTTTTGGTTCCGATAATTCTGCTGACCATATTTGTGATATTCAGGCGCCAAATGACATCTTGGAGCATGTTGGAGATAAAAAACAAAATGTACCCAAAACGTGATATTATGACGTTATACGCCCTTTTGAGCCATGTTTGAACTTTCTATCACTTTTGGTTCCGGTAATTCTGTCGACCATATTTGTGATATTCAGGCGTCAAATGACATCTTGGAGCATGTTGGAGATAAAAAACAAAATGTGCCCAAAACGTGATATTATGACGTTATACGCCGTTTTGAGCCATGTTTGAACTCTCTATCACTTTTGGTTCCGGTAATTCTGTCGACCATATTTGTGATATTCAGGCGTCAAATGACATCTTGGAGCATGTTGGAGATAAAAAACAAAATGTGCCCAAAACGTGATATTATGACGTTATACGCCCTTTTGAGCAATGTTTGAACTTTCTATCACTTTTGGTTCCGGTAATTCTGTCGACCATATTTGTGATATTCAGGCGTCAAATGACATCTTGGAGCATGTTGGAGATAAAAAACAAAATGTGCCCAAAACGTGATATTATGACGTTATACGACGTTCTGAGCCATGTTTGAACTTTCTATCACTTTTGGTTCCGATAATTCTGCTGACCATATTTGTGATATTCAGGCGCCAAATGACATCTTGGAGCATGTTGGAGATAAAAAACAAAATGTGCCCAAAACGTGATATTATGACGTTATACGACGTTCTGAGCCATGTTTGAACTTTCTATCACTTTTGGTTCCGATAATTCTGCTGACCATATTTGTGATATTCAGGCGCCAAATGACATCTTGGAGCATGTTGGAGATAAAAAACAAAATGTGCCCAAAACGTGATATTATGACGTTATACGACGTTCTGAGCCATGTTTGAACTTTCTATCACTTTTGGTTCCGATAATTCTGCTGACCATATTTGTGATATTCAGTCGCCAAATGACATCTTGGAGCATGTTGGAGATAAAAAACAAAATGTGCCCAAAACGTGATATTATGACGTTATACGCCTTTCTGAGACATGTTTGAACTTTCTATCACTTTTCGTTCCGGTAATTCTGTCGACCATATATTTGATATTCAGGCGCCAAATGACATCTTGGAGCATGTTGGAGATAAAAAACAAAATGTGCCCAAAACGTGAAATTATGACGTTATACGACGTTCTGAGCCATGTTTGAACTTTCTATCACTTTTGGTTCCGATAATTCTGCTGACCATGTTTGTGATATTCAGGCGCCAAATGACATCTTGGAGCATGTTGGAGATAAAAAACAAAATGTGCCCAAAACGTGATATTATGACGTTATACGCCGTTTTGAGCCATGTTTGAACTTTCTATCACTTTTGGTTCCGATAATTCTGCTGACCATATTTGTGATATTCAGACGCCAAATGACATCTTGGAGCAAGTTGGAGATAAAAAACAAAATGTGCCCAAAACATGATATTATGACGTTATACGCCGTTCTGAGACATGTTTGAACTTTCTATCACTTTTCGTTCCGGTAATTCTGTCGACCATATATTTGATATTCAGGCGCCAAATGACATCTTGGAGCATGTTGGAGATAAAAAACAAAATGTGCCCAAAACGTGATATTATGACGTTATACGACGTTCTGAGCCATGTTTGAACTTTCTATCACTTTTGGTTCCGATAATTCTGCTGACCATATTTGTGATATTCAGGCGCCAAATGACATCTTGGAGCATGTTGGAGATAAAAAACAAAATGTACCCAAAACGTGATATTATGACGTTATACGCCCTTTTGAGCCATGTTTGAACTTTCTATCACTTTTGGTTCCGGTAATTCTGTCGACCATATTTGTGATATTCAGGCGTCAAATGACATCTTGGAGCATGTTGGAGATAAAAAACAAAATGTGCCCAAAACGTGATATTATGACGTTATACGCCGTTTTGAGCCATGTTTGAACTCTCTATCACTTTTGGTTCCGGTAATTCTGTCGACCATATTTGTGATATTCAGGCGTCAAATGACATCTTGGAGCATGTTGGAGATAAAAAACAAAATGTGCCCAAAACGTGATATTATGACGTTATACGCCCTTTTGAGCAATGTTTGAACTTTCTATCACTTTTGGTTCCGGTAATTCTGTCGACCATATTTGTGATATTCAGGCGTCAAATGACATCTTGGAGCATGTTGGAGATAAAAAACAAAATGTGCCCAAAACGTGATATTATGACGTTATACGACGTTCTGAGCCATGTTTGAACTTTCTATCACTTTTGGTTCCGATAATTCTGCTGACCATATTTGTGATATTCAGGCGCCAAATGACATCTTGGAGCATGTTGGAGATAAAAAACAAAATGTGCCCAAAACGTGATATTATGACGTTATACGACGTTCTGAGCCATGTTTGAACTTTCTATCACTTTTGGTTCCGATAATTCTGCTGACCATATTTGTGATATTCAGGCGCCAAATGACATCTTGGAGCATGTTGGAGATAAAAAACAAAATGTGCCCAAAACGTGATATTATGACGTTATACGACGTTCTGAGCCATGTTTGAACTTTCTATCACTTTTGGTTCCGATAATTCTGCTGACCATATTTGTGATATTCAGTCGCCAAATGACATCTTGGAGCATGTTGGAGATAAAAAACAAAATGTGCCCAAAACGTGATATTATGACGTTATACGCCGTTTTGAGCCATGTTTGAACTCTCTATCACTTTTGGTTCCGGTAATTCTGTCGACCATATTTGTGATATTCAGGCGCCAAATGACATCTTGGAGCATGTTGGAGATAAAAAACAAAATGTGCCCAAAACGTGATATTATGACGTTATACGACGTTCTGAGCCATGTTTGAACTTTCTATCACTTTTGGTTCCGATAATTCTGCTGACCATATTTGTGATATTCAGACGCCAAATGACATCTTGGAGCAAGTTGGAGATAAAAAACAAAATGTGCCCAAAACGTGATATTATGACGTTATACGCCGTTCTGAGACATGTTTGAACTTTCTATCACTTTTCGTTCCGGTAATTCTGTCGACCATATATTTGATATTCAGATGCCAAATGTCACATTGGAGCATGTTGGAGATAAAAAACAAAATGTGCCCAAAACGTGATATTATGACGTTATACGCCGTTTTGAGCCATGCTTGAACTCTCTATCACTTTTGGTTCCGATAGTTCTGCTGACCATATTTGTGATATTCAGACGCCAAATGACATCTTGGAGCAAGTTGGAGATAAAAAACAAAATGTGCCCAAAACGTGATATTATGACGTTATACGACGTTCTGAGCCATGTTTGAACTTTCTATCACTTTTGGTTCCGATAATTCTGCTGACCATGTTTGTGATATTCAGGCGCCAAATGACATCTTGGAGCATGTTGGAGATAAAAAACAAAATGTGCCCAAAACGTGATATTATGACGTTATACGCCGTTCTGAGACATGTTTGAACTTTCTATCACTTTTCGTTCCGGTAATTCTGTCGACCATATATTTGATATTCAGATGCCAAATGTCACATTGGAGCATGTTGGAGATAAAAAACAAAATGTGCCCAAAACGTGATATTATGACGTTATACGCCGTTTTGAGCCATGTTTGAACTTTCTATCACTTTTGGTTCCGGTAATTCTGTCGACCATATTTGTGATATTCAGGCGTCAAATGACATCTTGGAGCATGTTGGAGATAAAAAACAAAATGTGCCCAAAACGTGATATTATGACGTTATACGACGTTCTGAGCCATGTTTGAACTTTCTATCACTTTTGGTTCCGATAATTCTGCTGACCATATTTGTGATATTCAGACGCCAAATGACATCTTGGAGCAAGTTGGAGATAAAAAACAAAATGTGCCCAAAACGTGATATTATGACGTTATACGCCGTTCTGAGACATGTTTGAACTTTCTATCACTTTTCGTTCCGGTAATTCTGTCGACCATATATTTGATATTCAGATGCCAAATGTCACATTGGAGCATGTTGGAGATAAAAAACAAAATGTGCCCAAAACGTGATATTATGACGTTATACGCCGTTTTGAGCCATGCTTGAACTCTCTATCACTTTTGGTTCCGATAGTTCTGCTGACCATATTTGTGATATTCAGACGCCAAATGACATCTTGGAGCAAGTTGGAGATAAAAAACAAAATGTGCCCAAAACGTGATATTATGACGTTATACGACGTTCTGAGCCATGTTTGAACTTTCTATCACTTTTGGTTCCGATAATTCTGCTGACCATATTTGTGATATTCAGGCGCCAAATGACATCTTGGAGCATGTTGGAGATAAAAAACAAAATGTGCCCAAAACGTGATATTATGACGTTATACGACGTTCTGAGACATGTTTGAACTTTCTATCACTTTTCGTTCCGGTAATTCTGTCGACCATATATTTGATATTCAGATGCCAAATGTCACATTGGAGCATGTTGGAGATAAAAAACAAAATGTGCCCAAAACGTGATATTATGACGTTATACGCCGTTTTGAGCCATGCTTGAACTCTCTATCACTTTTGGTTCCGATAGTTCTGCTGACCATATTTGTGATATTCAGACGCCAAATGACATCTTGGAGCAAGTTGGAGATAAAAAACAAAATGTGCCCAAAACGTGATATTATGACGTTATACGCCGTTCTGAGCCATGTTTGAACTTTCTATCACTTTCGGTTCCGATAATTCTGTTGACCATATTTGTGATATTCAGGCGTAAAATGACATCTTGGAGCATGTTGGAGATAAAAAACAAAATGTGCCCAAAACGTGATATTATGACGTTATACGCCCTTTTGAGCCATGTTTGAACTTTCTATCACTTTTGGTTCCGGTAATTCTGTCGACCATATTTGTGATATTCAGGCGTCAAATGACATCTTGGAGCATGTTGGACATAAAAAACAAAATGTGCCCAAAACGTGATATTATGACGTTATACGACGTTCTGAGCCATGTTTGAACTTTCTATCACTTTTGGTTCCGATAATTCTGCTGACCATATTTGTGATATTCAGACGCCAAATGACATCTTGGAGCATGTTGGAGATAAAAAACAAAATGTGCCCAAAACGTGATATTATGACGTTATACGCCGTTCTGAGCCATGTTTGAACTTTCTATCACTTTTGGTTCCGGTAATTCTCTTGGCCATACTTGTGATATTCAGGCGTCAAATGACATCTAGGAGCATGTTGGAGATAAAAAACAAAATGTGCCCAAAACGTGATATTATGACGTTATACGCCGTTCTGAGCCATGTTTGAACTTTCTATCACTTTTGGTTCCGATAATTCTGCTGACCATATTTGTGATATTCAGACGCCAAATGACATCTTGGAGCAAGTTGGAGATAAAAAACAAAATGTGCCCAAAACGTGATATTATGACGTTATACGCCGTTCTGAGCCATGTTTGAACTTTCTATCACTTTTGGTTCCGATAGTTCTGCTGACCATATATGTGATATTCAGATGCCAAATGTCACATTGGAGCATGTTGAAGATAAAAAAACAAAATGTGCCCAAAACGTGATATTATGACGTTATACGCCGTTCTGAGCCATGTTTGAACTTTCTATCACTTTTGGTTCCGATAATTCTGCTGACCATATTTGTGATATTCAGACGCCAAATGACATCTTGGAGCAAGTTGGAGATAAAAA
The DNA here is from genome assembly GCF_036711975.1 of Onthophagus taurus. Classification (NCBI taxonomy): domain Eukaryota; kingdom Metazoa; phylum Arthropoda; class Insecta; order Coleoptera; family Scarabaeidae; genus Onthophagus; species Onthophagus taurus. Next base: position 10,299,690 of record NC_091973.1, read on the forward strand.
ACAAAATGTGCCCAAAACGTGACATTATGACGTTATACGCCGTTCTGAGCCATGTTTGAACTTTCTATCACTTTTGGTTCCGGTAATTCTGTCGACCATATTTGTGATATTCAGGCGTCAAATGACATCTTGGAGCATGTAGGAGATAAAAAACAAAATGTGCCCAAAACGTGATATTATGACGTTATACGCCGTTTTGAGCCATGTTTGAACTCTCTATCACTTTTGGTTCCGGTAATTCTGTCGACCATATTTGTGATATTCAGGCGTCAAATGACATCTTGGAGCATGTTGGAGATAAAAAACAAAATGTGCCCAAAACGTGATATTATGACGTTATACGCCGTTTTGAGCCATGTTTGAACTTTCTATCACTTTTCGTTCCGGTAATTCTGTCGACCATATATTTGATATTCAGATGCCAAATGTCACATTGGAGCATGTTGAAGATAAAAAACAAAATGTGCCCAAAACGTGATATTATGACGTTATACGCCCTTTTGAGCCATGTTTGAACTTTCTATCACTTTTGGTTCCGGTAATTCTGTCGACCATATTTGTGATATTCAGGCGTCAAATGACATCTTGGAGCATGTTGGAGATAAAAAACAAAATGTGCCCAAAACGTGATATTATGACGTTATACGCCGTTTTGAGCCATGTTTGAACTTTCTATCACTTTTCGTTCCGGTAATTCTGTCGACCATATATTTGATATTCAGATGCCAAATGTCACATTGGAGCATGTTGAAGATAAAAAACAAAATGTGCCCAAAACGTGATATTATGACGTTATACGCCCTTTTGAGCCATGTTTGAACTTTCTATCACTTTTGGTTCCGGTAATTCTGTCGACCATATTTGTGATATTCAGGCGCCAAATGACATCTTGGAGCATGTTGGAGATAAAAAACAAAATGTGCCCAAAACGTGATATTATGACGTTATACGCCCTTTTGAGCCATGTTTGAACTTTCTATCACTTTTGGTTCCGGTAATTCTGTCGACCATATTTGTGATATTCAGGCGTCAAATGACATCTTGGAGCATGTTGGAGATAAAAAACAAAATGTGCCCAAAACGTGATATTATGACGTTATACGCCGTTTTGAGCCATGTTTGAACTCTCTATCACTTTTGGTTCCGGTAATTCTGTCGACCATATTTGTGATATTCAGGCGCCAAATGACATCTTGGAGCATGTTGGAGATAAAAAACAAAATGTGCCCAAAACGTGTTATTATGACGTTATACGCCGTTTTGAGCCATGTTTGAACTTTCTATCACTTTTGGTTCCGATAATTCTGCTGGCCATATTTGTGATATTCAGACGCCAAATGACATCTTGGAGCAAGTTGGAGATAAAAAACAAAATGTGCCCAAAACGTGATATTATGACGTTATACGCCGTTCTGAGACATGTTTGAACTTTCTATCACTTTTGGTTCCGATAATTCTGCTGACCATATTTGTGATATTCAGACGCCAAATGACATCTTGGAGCATGTTGGAGATAAAAAACAAAATGTGCCCAAAACGTGATATTATGACGTTATACGACGTTCTGAGCCATGTTTGAACTTTCTATCACTTTTGGTTCCGGTAATTCTGTTGACCATACTTGTGATATTCAGGCGTCAAATGACATCTAGGAGCATGTTGGAGATAAAAAACAAAATGTACCCAAAACGTGATATTACGACGTTATACGCCCTTTTGAGCCATGTTTGAACTTTCTATCACTTTTGGTTCCGGTAATTCTGTCGACCATATTTGTGATATTCAGGCGTCAAATGACATCTTGGAGCATGTAGGAGATAAAAAACAAAATGTGCCCAAAACGTGATATTATGACGTTATACGCCGTTTTGAGCCATGTTTGAACTCTCTATCACTTTTGGTTCCGGTAATTCTGTCGACCATATATTTGATATTCAGATGCCAAATGTCACATTGGAGCATGTTGAAGATAAAAAACAAAATGTGCCCAAAACGTGATATTATGACGTTATACGCCCTTTTGAGCCCTGTTTGAACTTTCTATCACTTTTGGTTCCGGTAATTCTGTCGACCATATTTGTGATATTCAGGCGTCAAATGACATCTTGGAGCATGTTGGAGATAAAAAACAAAATGTGCCCAAAACGTGATATTATGACGTTATACGCCGTTCTGAGACATGTTTGAACTTTCTATCACTTTTCGTTCCGGTAATTCTGTCGACCATATATTTGATATTCAGGCGCCAAATGACATCTTGGAGCATGTTGGAGATAAAAAACAAAATGTGCCCAAAACGTGATATTATGACGTTATACGACGTTCTGAGCCATGTTTGAACTTTCTATCACTTTTGGTTCCGATAATTCTGCTGACCATGTTTGTGATATTCAGGCGCCAAATGACATCTTGGAGCATGTTGGAGATAAAAAACAAAATGTGCCCAAAACGTGATATTATGACGTTATACGCCGTTCTGAGACATGTTTGAACTTTCTATCACTTTTCGTTCCGGTAATTCTGCTGACCATATTTGTGATATTCAGACGCCAAATGACATCTTGTAGTAAGTTGGAGATAAAAAACAAAATGTGCCCAATACGTGATATTATGACGTTATACGCCGTTCTGAGACATGTTTGAACTTTCTATCACTTTTGGTTCCGATAATTCTGCTGACCATATTTGTGATATTCAGACGCCAAATGACATCTTGTAGTAAGTTGGAGATAAAAAACAAAATGTGCCCAAAACGTGATATTATGACGTTATACGCCCTTTTGAGCCATGTTTGAACTTTCTATCACTTTTGGTTCCGGTAATTCTGTCGACCATATTTGTGATATTCAGGCGTCAAATGACATCTTGGAGCATGTTGGAGATAAAAAACAAAATGTGCCCAAAACGTGATATTATGACGTTATACGCCGTTTTGAGCCATGTTTGAACTCTCTATCACTTTTGGTTCCGGTAATTCTGTCGACCATATTTGTGATATTCAGGCGCCAAATGACATCTTGGAGCATGTTGAAGATAAAAAACAAAATGTGCCCAAAACGTGATATTATGACGTTATACGCCCTTTTGAGCCATGTTTAAACTTTCTATCACTTTTGGTTCCGGTAATTCTGTCGACCATATTTGTGATATTCAGGCGTCAAATGACATCTTGGAGCATGTTGGAGATAAAAAACAAAATGTGCCCAAAACGTGATATTATGACGTTATACGCCGTTTTGAGCCATGTTTGAACTCTCTATCACTTTTGGTTCCGATAGTTCTGCTGACCATATTTGTGATATTCAGACGCCAAATGACATCTTGGAGCAAGTTGGAGATAAAAAACAAAATGCCATGTTTGAACGTTCTATCACTTTTGGTTCCGGTAATTCTGTTGACCATACTTGTGATATTCAGGCGTCAAATGACATCTAGGAGCATGTTGGAGATAAAAAACAAAATGTACCCAAAACGTGATATTATGACGTTATATGCCCTTTTGAGCCATGTTTGAACTTTCTATCACTTTTGGTTCCGGTAATTCTGTCGACCATATTTGTGATATTCAGGCGTCAAATGACATCTTGGAGCATGTAGGAGATAAAAAACAAAATGTGCCCAAAACGTGATATTATGACGTTATACGCCGTTTTGAGCCATGTTTGAACTCTCTATCACTTTTGGTTCCGGTAATTCTGTCGACCATATTTGTGATATTCAGGCGTCAAATGACATCTTGGAGCATGTTGGAGATAAAAAACAAAATGTGCCCAAAACGTAATATTATGACGTTATACGCCGTTTTGAGCCATGTTTGAACTTTCTATCACTTTTCGTTCCGGTAATTCTGTCGACCATATATTTGATATTCAGATGCCAAATGTCACATTGGAGCATGTTGAAGATAAAAAACAAAATGTGCCCAAAACGTGATATTATGACGTTATACGCCCTTTTGAGCCATGTTTGAACTTTCTATCACTTTTGGTTCCGGTAATTCTGTCGACCATATTTGTGATATTCAGGCGTCAAATGACATCTTGGAGCATGTTGGAGATAAAAAACAAAATGTGCCGAAAACGTGATATTATGACGTTATACGACGTTCTGAGCCATGTTTGAACTTTCTATCACTTTTCGTTCCGGTAATTCTGCTGACCATATTTGTGATATTCAGGCGCCAAATGACATCTTGGAGCATGTTGGAGATAAAAAACAAAATGTGCCCAAAACGTGATATTATGACGTTATACGACGTTCTGAGCCATGTTTGAACTTTCTATCACTTTTGGTTCCGATAATTCTGCTGACCATATTTGTGATATTCAGGCGCCAAATGACATCTTGGAGCATGTTGAAGATAAAAAACAAAATGTGCCCAAAACGTGATATTATGACGTTATACGCCCTTTTGAGCCATGTTTGAACTTTCTATCACTTTTGGTTCCGGTAATTCTGGCGACCATATTTGTGATATTCAGGCGTCAAATGACATCTTGGAGCATGTTGGAGATAAAAAACAAAATGTGCCCAAAACGTGATATTATGACGTTATACGCCGTTTTGAGCCATGTTTGAACTTTCTATCACTTTTGGTTCCGATAATTCTGCTGACCATATTTGTGATATTCATTCGCCAAATGACATCTTGGAGCATGTTGGAGATAAAAAACAAAATGTGCCCAAAACGTGATATTATGACGTTATACGCCGTTTTGAGCCATGTTTGAACTCTCTATCACTTTTGGTTCCGGTAATTCTGTCGACCATATTTGTGATATTCAGGCGCCAAATGACATCTTGGAGCATGTTGGAGATAAAAAATAAAATGTGCCCAAAACGTGATATTATGACGTTATACGCCGTTTTGAGCCATGTTTGAACTTTCTATCACTTTTGGTTCCGGTAATTCTGTTGACCATACTTGTGATATTCAGGCGTCAAATGACATCTAGGAACATGTTGGAGATAAAAAACAAAATGTGCCCAAAACGTGATATTATGACGTTATACGCCGTTTTGAGCCATGTTTGAACTTTCTATCACTTTTCGTTCCGGTAATTCTGTCGACCATATATTTGATATTCAGATGCCAAATGTCACATTGGAGCATGTTGAAGATAAAAAACAAAATGTGCCCAAAACGTGATATTATGACGTTATACGCCCTTTTGAGCCATGTTTGAACTTTCTATCACTTTTGGTTCCGGTAATTCTGTCGACCATATTTGTGATATTCAGGCGTCAAATGACATCTTGGAGCATGTTGGAGATAAAAAACAAAATGTGCCCAAAACGTGATATTATGACGTTATACGACGTTCTGAGCCATGTTTGAACTTTCTATCACTTTTGGTTCGGATAATTCTGCTGACCATATTTGTGATATTCAGGCGCCAAATGACATCTTGGAGCATGTTGGAGATAAAAAACAAAATGTACCCAAAACGTGATATTATGACGTTATACGCCCTTTTGAGCCATGTTTGAACTTTCTATCACTTTTGGTTCCGGTAATTCTGTCGACCATATTTGTGATATTCAGGCGTCAAATGACATCTTGGAGCATGTTGGAGATAAAAAACAAAATGTGCCCAAAACGTGATATTATGACGTTATACGCCGTTTTGAGCCATGTTTGAACTCTCTATCACTTTTGATTCCGGTAATTCTGTCGACCATATTTGTGATATTCAGGCGCCAAATGACATCTTGGAGCATGTTGGAGATAAAAAACAAAATGTACCCAAAACGTGATATTATGATGTTATACGCCCTTTTGAGCCATGTTTAAACTTTCTATCACTTTTGGTTCCGGTAATTCTGTCGACCATATTTGTGATATTCAGATGCCAAATGTCACATTGGAGCATGTTGGAGATAAAAAACAAAATGTGCCCAAAACGTGATATTATGACGTTATACGCCCTTTTGAGCCATGTTTGAACTTTCTATCACTTTTGGTTCCGGTAATTCTGTCGACCATATTTGTGATATTCAGGCGTCAAATGACATCTTGGAGCATGTTGGAGATAAAAAACAAAATGTGCCCAAAACGTGATATTATGACGTTATACGCCTTTCTGAGACATGTTTGAACTTTCTATCACTTTTCGTTCCGGTAATTCTGTCGACCATATATTTGATATTCAGGCGCCAAATGACATCTTGGAGCATGTTGGAGATAAAAAACAAAATGTGCCCAAAACGTGATATTATGACGTTATACGACGTTCTGAGCCATGTTTGAACTTTCTATCACTTTTGGTTCCGATAATTCTGCTGACCATATTTGTGATATTCAGGCGCCAAATGACATCTTGGAGCATGTTGGAGATAAAAAACAAAATGTGCCCAAAACGTGATATTATGACGTTATACGACGTTCTGAGCCATGTTTGAACTTTCTATCACTTTTGGTTCCGATAATTCTGCTGACCATATTTGTGATATTCAGGCGCCAAATGACATCTTGGAGCATGTTGGAGATAAAAAACAAAATGTGCCCAAAACGTGATATTATGACGTTATACGACGTTCTGAGCCATGTTTGAACTTTCTATCAGTTTTGGTTCCGATAATTCTGCTGACCATATTTGTGATATTCAGGCGCCAAATGACATCTTGGAGCATGTTGGAGATAAAAAACAAAATGTGCCCAAAACGTGATATTATGACGTTATACGCCGTTTTGAGCCATGTTTGAACTTTCTATCACTTTCGGTTCCGATAATTCTGTTGACCATATTTGTGATATTCAGGCGCCAAATGACATCTTGGAGCATGTTGGAGATAAAAAACAAAATGTACCCAAAACGTGATATTATGACGTTATACGCCCTTTTGAGCCATGTTTGAACTTTCTATCACTTTTGGTTCCGGTAATTCTGTCGACCATATTTGTGATATTCAGGCGTCAAATGACATCTTGGAGCATGTTGGAGATAAAAAACAAAATGTGCCCGAAACGTGATATTATGACGTTATACGCCGTTCTGAGCCATGTTTGAACTTTCTATCACTTTTGGTTCCGATAATTCTGCTGACCATATTTGTGATATTCAGGCGCCAAATGACATCTTGGAGCATGTTGGAGATAAAAAACAAAATGTGCCCAAAACGTGATATTATGACGTTATACGACGTTCTGAGCCATGTTTGAACTTTCTATCACTTTTGGTTCCGATAATTCTGCTGACCATATTTGTGATATTCAGGCGCCAAATGACATCTTGGAGCATGTTGGAGATAAAAAACAAAATGTGCCCAAAACGTGATATTATGACGTTATACGCCGTTTTGAGCCATGTTTGAACTTTCTATCACTTTTGGTTCCGATAATTCTGCTGACCATATTTGTGATATTCAGGCGCCAAATGACATCTTGGAGCATGTTGGAGATAAAAAACAAAATGTGCCCAAAACGTGATATTATGACGTTATACGCCGTTTTGAGCCATGTTTGAACTTTCTATCACTTTCGGTTCCGATAATTCTGTTGACCATATTTGTGATATTCAGGCGCCAAATGACATCTTGGAGCATGTTGGAGATAAAAAACAAAATGTACCCAAAACGTGATATTATGACGTTATACGCCCTTTTGAGCCATGTTTGAACTTTCTATCACTTTTGGTTCCGGTAATTCTGTCGACCATATTTGTGATATTCAGGCGTCAAATGACATCTTGGAGCATGTTGGAGATAAAAAACAAAATGTGCCCGAAACGTGATATTATGACGTTATACGCCGTTCTGAGCCATGTTTGAACTTTCTATCACTTTTGGTTCCGATAATTTTGCTGACCATATTTGTGATATTCAGGCGCCAAATGACATCTTGGAGCATGTTGGAGATAAAAAACAAAATGTGCCCAAAACGTGATATTATGACGTTATACGCCGTTTTGAGCCATGTTTGAACTTTCTATCACTTTTGGTTCCGATAATTCTGCTGACCATATTTGTGATATTCAGGCGCCAAATGACATCTTGGAGCATGTTGGAGATAAAAAACAAAATGTGCCCAAAACGTGATATTATGACGTTATACGCCCTTTTGAGAAATGTTTGAACTTTCTATCACTTTTGGTTCCGGTAATTCTGTCGACCATATTTGTGATATTCAGGCGTCAAATGACATCTTGGAGCATGTTGGAGATAAAAAACAAAATGTGCCCAAAACGTGATATTATGACGTTATACGACGTTCTGAGCCATGTTTGAACTTTCTATCACTTTTGGTTCCGATAATTCTGCTGACCATATTTGTGATATTCAGGCGCCAAATGACATCTTGGAGCATGTTGGAGATAAAAAACAAAATGTGCCCAAAACGTGATATTATGACGTTATACGCCGTTTTGAGCCATGTTTGAACTTTCTATCACTTTTGGTTCCGGTAATTCTGTTGACCATACTTGTGATATTCAGGCGTCAAATGACATCTAGAGCATGTTGGAGATAAAAAACAAAATGTACCCAAAACGTGATATTATGACGTTATACGCCCTTTTGAGCCATGTTTGAACTTTCTATCACTTTTGGTTCCGGTAATTCTGTCGACCATATTTGTGATATTCAGGCGTCAAATGACATCTTGGAGCATGTTGGAGATAAAAAACAAAATATGCCCAAAACGTGATATTATGACGTTATACGCCGTTTTGAGCCATGTTTGAACTCTCTATCACTTTTGGTTCCGATAGTTCTGCTGACCATATTTGTGATATTCAGACGCCAAATGACATCTTGGAGCAAGTTGGAGATAAAAAACAAAATGTGCCCAAAACGTGATATTATGACGTTATACGACGTTCTGAGCCATGTTTGAACTTTCTATCACTTTTGGTTCCGATAATTCTGCTGACCATATTTGTGATGTTCAGGCGCCAAATGACATCTTGGAGCATGTTGGAGATAAAAAACAAAATGTGCCCAAAACGTGATATTATGACGTTATACGACGTTCTGAGCCATGTTTGAACTTTCTATCACTTTTGGTTCCGGTAATTCTGTTGACCATACTTGTGATATTCAGGCGTCAAATGACATCTAGGAGCATGTTGGAGATAAAAGCAAAATGTACCCAAAACGTGATATTATGACGTTATACGCCCTTTTGAGCCATGTTTGAACTTTCTATCACTTTTGGTTCCGATAGTTCTGCTGACCATATTTGTGACATTCAGACGCCAAATGACATCTTGGAGCAAGTTGGAGATAAAAAACAAAATGTGCCCAAAACGTGATATTATGACGTTATACGACGTTCTGAGCCATGTTTGAACTTTCTATCACTTTTGGTTCCGATAATTCTGCTGACCATATTTGTGATATTCAGACGCCAAATGACATCTTGGAGCAAGTTGGAGATAAAAAACAAAATGTGCCCAAAACGTGATATTATGACGTTATACGCCGTTCTGAGACATGTTTGAACTTTATATCACTTTTCGTTCCGGTAATTCTGTCGACCATATATTTGATATTCAGATGCCAAATGTCACATTGGAGCATGTTGAAGATAAAAACAAAATGTGTCCAAAACGTGATATTATGACGTTATACGCCGTTCTGAGCCATGTTTGAACTTTCTATCACTTTTGGTTCCGATAATTCTGCTGACCATATTTGTGATATTCAGGCGCCAAATGACATCTTGGAGCATGTTGGAGATAAAAAACAAAATGTGCCCAAAACGTGTTATTATGACGTTATACGCCGTTCTGAGCCATGTTTGAACTTTCTATCACTTTTGGTTCCGATAATTCTGCTGACCATATTTGTGATATTCAGGCGCCAAATGACATCTTGGAGCATGTTGGAGATAAAAAACAAAATGTGCCCAAAACGTGATATTATGACGTTAACGCCGTTTTGAGCCATGTTTGAACTCTCTATCACTTTTGGTTCCGATAATTCTGCTGACCATATTTGTGATATTCAGGCGCCAAATGACATCTTGGAGCATGTTGGAGATAAAAAACAAAATGTGCTCAAAACGTGATATTATGACGTTATACGCCGTTCTGAGCCATGTTTGAACTTTCTATCACTTTTGGTTCCGATAATTCTGCTGACCATATTTGTGATATTCAGGCGCCAAATGACATCTTGGAGCATGTTGGAGATAAAAAACAAAATGTGCCCAAAACGTGATATTATGACGTTATACGCCCTTTTGAGCCATGTTTGAACTTTCTATCACTTTTGGTTCCGGTAATTCTGTCGACCATATTTGTGATATTCAGGCGTCAAATGACATCTTGGAGCATGTTGGAGATAAAAAACAAAATGTGCCCAAAACGTGATATTATGACGTTATACGCCGTTTTGAGCCATGTTTGAACTCTCTATCACTTTTGGTTCCGGTAATTCTGTCGACCATATTTGTGATATTCAGGCGCCAAATGACATCTTGGAGCATGTTGGAGATAAAAAACAAAATGTACCCAAAACGTGATATTATGACGTTATACGCCCTTTTGAGCCATGTTTAAACTTTCTATCACTTTTGGTTCCGGTAATTCTGTCGACCATATTTGTGATATTCAGGCGTCAAATGACATCTTGGAGCATGTTGGAGATAAAAAACAAAATGTGCCCAAAACGTGATATTATGACGTTATACGCCGTTTTGAGCCATGTTTGAACTCTCTATCACTTTTGGTTCCGGTAATTCTGTCGACCATATTTGTGATATTAAGGCGTCAAATGACATCTTGGAGCATGTTGGAGATAAAAAACAAAATGTGCCCAAAACGTGATATTATGACGTTATACGCCGTTTTGAGCCATGTTTGAACTCTCTATCACTTTTGGTTCCGATAGTTCTGCTGACCATATTTGTGATATTCAGACGCCAAATGACATCTTGGAGCAAGTTGGAGATAAAAAACAAAATGTGCCCAAAACGTGATATTATGACGTTATACGCCGTTTTGAGCCATGTTTGAACTTTCTATCACTTTTGGTTCCGATAATTCTGCTGACCATATTTGTGATATTCAGACGCCAAATGACATCTTGGAGCAAGTTGGAGATAAAAAACAAAATGTGCCCAAAACGTGATATTATGACGTTATACGCCGTTCTGAGACATGTTTGAACTTTCTATCACTTTTGGTTCCGGTAATTCTGTTGACCATACTTGTGATATTCAGGCGTCAAATGACATCTAGGAGCATGTTGGAGATAAAAAACAAAATGTACCCAAAACGTGATATTATGACGTTATACGCCCTTTTGAGCCATGTTTGAACTTTCTATCACTTTTGGTTCCGGTAATTCTGTCGACCATATTTGTGATATTCAGGCGTCAAATGACATCTTGGAGCATGTTGGAGATAAAAAACAAAATGTACCCAAAACGTGATATTATGACGTTATACGCCGTTCTGAGACATGTTTGAACTTTCTATCACTTTTCGTTCCGGTAATTCTGTCGACCATATATTTGATATTCAGATGCCAAATGTCACATTGGAGCATGTTGAAGATAAAAAAACAAAATGTGCCCAAAACGTGATATTATGACGTTATACGACGTTCTGAGCCATGTTTGAACTTTCTATCACTTTTGGTTCCGATAATTCTGCTGACCATATTTGTGATATTCAGGCGCCAAATGACATCTTGGAGCATGTTGGAGATAAAAAACAAAATGTGCCCAAAACGTGATATTATGACGTTATACGACGTTCTGAGCCATGTTTGAACTTTCTATCACTTTTGGTTCCGATAATTCTGCTGACCATATTTGTGATATTCAGGCGCCAAATGACATCTTGGAGCATGTTGGAGATAAAAAACAAAATGTGCCCAAAACGTGATATTATGACGTTATACGACGTTCTGAGCCATGTTTGAACTTTCTATCACTTTTGGTTCCGATAATTCTGCTGACCATATTTGTGATATTCAGGCGCCAAATGACATCTTGGAGCATGTTGGAGATAAAAAACAAAATGTACCCAAAACGTGATATTATGACGTTATACGCCCTTTTGAGCCATGTTTGAACTTTCTATCACTTTTGGTTCCGGTAATTCTGTCGACCATATTTGTGATATTCAGGCGTCAAATGACATCTTGGAGCATGTTGGAGATAAAAAACAAAATGTGCCCGAAACGTGATATTATGACGTTATACGCCGTTCTGAGCCATGTTTGAACTTTCTATCACTTTTGGTTCCGATAATTCTGCTGACCATATTTGTGATATTCAGGCGCCAAATGACATCTTGGAGCATGTTGGAGATAAAAAACAAAATGTGCCCAAAACGTGATATTATGACGTTATACGACGTTCTGAGCCATGTTTGAACTTTCTATCACTTTTGGTTCCGATAATTCTGCTGACCATATTTGTGATATTCAGGCGCCAAATGACATCTTGGAGCATGTTGGAGATAAAAAACAAAATGTGCCCAAAACGTGATATTATGACGTTATACGCCGTTTTGAGCCATGTTTGAACTTTCTATCACTTTTGGTTCCGATAATTCTGCTGACCATATTTGTGATATTCAGGCGTCAAATGACATCTTGGAGCATGTTGGAGATAAAAAACAAAATGTGCCCGAAACGTGATATTATGACGTTATACGCCGTTCTGAGCCATGTTTGAACTTTCTATCACTTTTGGTTCCGATAATTTTGCTGACCATATTTGTGATATTCAGGCGCCAAATGACATCTTGGAGCATGTTGGAGATAAAAAACAAAATGTGCCCAAAACGTGATATTATGACGTTATACGACGTTCTGAGCCATGTTTGAACTTTCTATCACTTTTGGTTCCGATAATTCTGCTGACCATATTTGTGATATTCAGGCGCCAAATGACATCTTGGAGCATGTTGGAGATAAAAAACAAAATGTGCCCAAAACGTGATATTATGACGTTATACGCCGTTTTGAGCCATGTTTGAACTTTCTATCACTTTTGGTTCCGATAATTCTGCTGACCATATTTGTGATATTCAGGCGCCAAATGACATCTTGGAGCATGTTGGAGATAAAAAACAAAATGTGCCCAAAACGTGATATTATGACGTTATACGCCCTTTTGAGAAATGTTTGAACTTTCTATCACTTTTGGTTCCGGTAATTCTGTCGACATTATTTGTGATATTCAGGCGTCAAATGACATCTTGGAGCATGTTGGAGATAAAAAACAAAATGTGCCCAAAACGTGATATTATGACGTTATACGACGTTCTGAGCCATGTTTGAACTTTCTATCACTTTTGGTTCCGATAATTCTGCTGACCATATTTGTGATATTCAGGCGCCAAATGACATCTTGGAGCATGTTGGAGATAAAAAACAAAATGTGCCCAAAACGTGATATTATGACGTTATACGCCGTTTTGAGCCATGTTTGAACTTTCTATCACTTTTGGTTCCGGTAATTCTGTTGACCATACTTGTGATATTCAGGCGTCAAATGACATCTAGAGCATGTTGGAGATAAAAAACAAAATGTACCCAAAACGTGATATTATGACGTTATACGCCCTTTTGAGCCATGTTTGAACTTTCTATCACTTTTGGTTCCGGTAATTCTGTCGACCATATTTGTGATATTCAGGCGCCAAATGACATCTTGGAGCATGTTGGAGATAAAAAACAAAATGTGCCCAAAACGTGTTATTATGACGTTATACGCCGTTCTGAGCCATGTTTGAACTTTCTATCACTTTTGTTTCCGATAATTCTGCTGACCATATTTGTGATATTCAGGCGCCAAATGACATCTTGGAGCATGTTGGAGATAAAAAACAAAATGTGCCCAAAACGTGATATTATGACGTTATACGCCGTTTTGAGCCATGTTTGAACTCTCTATCACTTTTGGTTCCGATAATTCTGCTGACCATATTTGTGATATTCAGGCGCCAAATGACATCTTGGAGCATGTTGGAGATAAAAAACAAAATGTGCCCAAAACGTGATATTATGACGTTATACGCCGTTCTGAGCCATGTTTGAACTTTCTATCACTTTTGGTTCCGGTAATTCTGTTGGCCATACTTTTGATATTCAGACGCCAAATGACATCTTGGAGCAAGTTGGAGATAAAAAACAAAATGTGCCCAAAACGTGATATTATGACGTTATACGCCGTTCTGAGCCATGTTTGAACTTTCTATCACTTTCGGTTCCGATAATTCTGTTGACCATATTTGTGATATTCAGGCGTCAAATGACATCTAGGAGCATGTTGGAGATAAAAAACAAAATGTGCCCAAAACGTGATATTATGACGTTATACGCCGTTCTGAGCCATGTTTGAACTTTCTATCACTTTCGGTTCCGATAATTCTGTTGACCATATTTGTGATATTAAGGCGTCAAATGACATCTTGGAGCATGTTGGAGATAAAAAACAAAATGTGCCCAAAACGTGATATTATGACGTTATACGCCGTTTTGAGCCATGTTTGAACTCTCTATCACTTTTGGTTCCGATAGTTCTGCTGACCATATTTGTGATATTCAGACGCCAAATGACATCTTGGAGCAAGTTGGAGATAAAAAACAAAATGTGCCCAAAACGTGATATTATGACGTTATACGCCGTTTTGAGCCATGTTTGAACTTTCTATCACTTTTGGTTCCGATAATTCTGCTGACCATATTTGTGATATTCAGACGCCAAATGACATCTTGGAGCAAGTTGGAGATAAAAAACAAAATGTGCCCAAAACGTGATATTATGACGTTATACGCCGTTCTGAGACATGTTTGAACTTTCTATCACTTTTGGTTCCGGTAATTCTGTTGACCATACTTGTGATATTCAGGCGTCAAATGACATCTAGGAGCATGTTGGAGATAAAAAACAAAATGTACCCAAAACGTGATATTATGACGTTATACGCCCTTTTGAGCCATGTTTGAACTTTCTATCACTTTTGGTTCCGGTAATTCTGTCGACCATATTTGTGATATTCAGGCGTCAAATGACATCTTGGAGCATGTTGGAGATAAAAAACAAAATGTACCCAAAACGTGATATTATGACGTTATACGCCGTTCTGAGACATGTTTGAACTTTCTATCACTTTTCGTTCCGGTAATTCTGTCGACCATATATTTGATATTCAGATGCCAAATGTCACATTGGAGCATGTTGAAGATAAAAAAACAAAATGTGCCCAAAACGTGATATTATGACGTTATACGACGTTCTGAGCCATGTTTGAACTTTCTATCACTTTTGGTTCCGATAATTCTGCTGACCATATTTGTGATATTCAGGCGCCAAATGACATCTTGGAGCATGTTGGAGATAAAAAACAAAATGTGCCCAAAACGTGATATTATGACGTTATACGACGTTCTGAGCCATGTTTGAACTTTCTATCACTTTTGGTTCCGATAATTCTGCTGACCATATTTGTGATATTCAGGCGCCAAATGACATCTTGGAGCATGTTGGAGATAAAAAACAAAATGTGCCCAAAACGTGATATTATGACGTTATACGACGTTCTGAGCCATGTTTGAACTTTCTATCACTTTTGGTTCCGATAATTCTGCTGACCATATTTGTGATATTCAGGCGCCAAATGACATCTTGGAGCATGTTGGAGATAAAAAACAAAATGTACCCAAAACGTGATATTATGACGTTATACGCCCTTTTGAGCCATGTTTGAACTTTCTATCACTTTTGGTTCCGGTAATTCTGTCGACCATATTTGTGATATTCAGGCGTCAAATGACATCTTGGAGCATGTTGGAGATAAAAAACAAAATGTGCCCGAAACGTGATATTATGACGTTATACGCCGTTCTGAGCCATGTTTGAACTTTCTATCACTTTTGGTTCCGATAATTCTGCTGACCATATTTGTGATATTCAGGCGCCAAATGACATCTTGGAGCATGTTGGAGATAAAAAACAAAATGTGCCCAAAACGTGATATTATGACGTTATACGACGTTCTGAGCCATGTTTGAACTTTCTATCACTTTTGGTTCCGATAATTCTGCTGACCATATTTGTGATATTCAGGCGCCAAATGACATCTTGGAGCATGTTGGAGATAAAAAACAAAATGTGCCCAAAACGTGATATTATGACGTTATACGCCGTTTTGAGCCATGTTTGAACTTTCTATCACTTTTGGTTCCGATAATTCTGCTGACCATATTTGTGATATTCAGGCGTCAAATGACATCTTGGAGCATGTTGGAGATAAAAAACAAAATGTGCCCGAAACGTGATATTATGACGTTATACGCCGTTCTGAGCCATGTTTGAACTTTCTATCACTTTTGGTTCCGATAATTTTGCTGACCATATTTGTGATATTCAGGCGCCAAATGACATCTTGGAGCATGTTGGAGATAAAAAACAAAATGTGCCCAAAACGTGATATTATGACGTTATACGACGTTCTGAGCCATGTTTGAACTTTCTATCACTTTTGGTTCCGATAATTCTGCTGACCATATTTGTGATATTCAGGCGCCAAATGACATCTTGGAGCATGTTGGAGATAAAAAACAAAATGTGCCCAAAACGTGATATTATGACGTTATACGCCGTTTTGAGCCATGTTTGAACTTTCTATCACTTTTGGTTCCGATAATTCTGCTGACCATATTTGTGATATTCAGGCGCCAAATGACATCTTGGAGCATGTTGGAGATAAAAAACAAAATGTGCCCAAAACGTGATATTATGACGTTATACGCCCTTTTGAGAAATGTTTGAACTTTCTATCACTTTTGGTTCCGGTAATTCTGTCGACATTATTTGTGATATTCAGGCGTCAAATGACATCTTGGAGCATGTTGGAGATAAAAAACAAAATGTGCCCAAAACGTGATATTATGACGTTATACGACGTTCTGAGCCATGTTTGAACTTTCTATCACTTTTGGTTCCGATAATTCTGCTGACCATATTTGTGATATTCAGGCGCCAAATGACATCTTGGAGCATGTTGGAGATAAAAAACAAAATGTGCCCAAAACGTGATATTATGACGTTATACGCCGTTTTGAGCCATGTTTGAACTTTCTATCACTTTTGGTTCCGGTAATTCTGTTGACCATACTTGTGATATTCAGGCGTCAAATGACATCTAGAGCATGTTGGAGATAAAAAACAAAATGTACCCAAAACGTGATATTATGACGTTATACGCCCTTTTGAGCCATGTTTGAACTTTCTATCACTTTTGGTTCCGGTAATTCTGTCGACCATATTTGTGATATTCAGGCGCCAAATGACATCTTGGAGCATGTTGGAGATAAAAAACAAAATGTGCCCAAAACGTGTTATTATGACGTTATACGCCGTTCTGAGCCATGTTTGAACTTTCTATCACTTTTGTTTCCGATAATTCTGCTGACCATATTTGTGATATTCAGGCGCCAAATGACATCTTGGAGCATGTTGGAGATAAAAAACAAAATGTGCCCAAAACGTGATATTATGACGTTATACGCCGTTTTGAGCCATGTTTGAACTCTCTATCACTTTTGGTTCCGATAATTCTGCTGACCATATTTGTGATATTCAGGCGCCAAATGACATCTTGGAGCATGTTGGAGATAAAAAACAAAATGTGCCCAAAACGTGATATTATGACGTTATACGCCGTTCTGAGCCATGTTTGAACTTTCTATCACTTTTGGTTCCGGTAATTCTGTTGGCCATACTTTTGATATTCAGACGCCAAATGACATCTTGGAGCAAGTTGGAGATAAAAAACAAAATGTGCCCAAAACGTGATATTATGACGTTATACGCCGTTCTGAGCCATGTTTGAACTTTCTATCACTTTCGGTTCCGATAATTCTGTTGACCATATTTGTGATATTCAGGCGTCAAATGACATCTAGGAGCATGTTGGAGATAAAAAACAAAATGTGCCCAAAACGTGATATTATGACGTTATACGCCGTTCTGAGCCATGTTTGAACTTTCTATCACTTTTGGTTCCGATAATTCTGCTGACCATATTTGTGATATTCAGACGCCAAATGACATCTTGGAGCAAGTTGGAGATAAAAAACAAAATGTGCCCAAAACGTGATATTATGACGTTATACGCCGTTCTGAGCCATGTTTGAACTTTCTATCACTTTCGGTTCCGATAATTCTGTTGACCATATTTGTGATATTCAGGTGTCAAATGACATCTTGGAGCATGTTGGAGATAAAAAACAAAATGTGCCCAAAACGTGATATTATGACGTTATACGGCCTTTTGAGCCATGTTTGAACTTTCTATCACTTTCGGTTCCGATAATTCTGTTGACCATATTTGTGATATTCAGGCGCCAAACGACATCTTGGAGCATGTTCGAGATAAAAAACAAAATGTGCCCAAAACGTGTTATTATGACGTTATACGCCGTTTTGAGCCATGTTTGAACTTTCTATCACTTTTGGTTCCGATAATTCTGCTGACCATATTTGTGATATTCAGACGCCAAATGACATCTTGGAGCAAGTTGGAGATAAAAAACAAAATGTGCCCAAAACGTAATATTATGACGTTATACGCCGTTCTGAGACATGTTTGAACTTTCTATCACTTTTCGTTCCGGTAATTCTGTCGACCATATTTGTGATATTCAGACGCCAAATGACATCTTGGAGCATGTTGGAGATAAAAAACAAAATGTGCCCAAAACGTGATATTATGACTTTATACGCCGTTCTGAGCCATGTTTGAACTTTCTATCACTTTTGGTTCCGATAATTCTGCTGAAAATATTTGTGATATTCAGACGCCAAATGACATCTTGGAGCATGTTGGAGATAAAAAACAAAATGTGCCCAAAACGTGATATTATGACGTTATACGCCGTTTTGAGCCATGTTTGAACTCTCTATCACTTTTGGTTCCGGTAATTCTGTCGACCATATTTGTGATATTCAGGCGCCAAATGACATCTTGGAGCATGTTGGAGATAAAAAACAAAATGTGCCCAAAACGTGATATTATGACGTTATACGCCGTTTTGAGCCATGTTTGAACTCTCTATCACTTTTGGTTCCGGTAATTCTGTCGACCATATTTGTGATATTAAGGCGTCAAATGACATCTTGGAGCATGTTGGAGATAAAAAACAAAATGTGCCCAAAACGTGATATTATGACGTTATACGCCGTTTTGAGCCATGTTTGAACTTTCTATCACTTTTGGTTCCGATAATTCTGCTGACCATATTTGTGATATTCAGGCGTCAAATGACATCTTGGAGCATGTTGGAGATAAAAAACAAAATGTGCCCAAAACGTGATATTATGACGTTATACGCCCTTTTGAGCCGTTTGAACTTTCTATCACTTTTGGTTCCGGTAATTCTGTCGACCATATTTGTGATATTCAGGCGTCAAATGACATCTTGGAGCATGTTGGAGATAAAAAACAAAATGTGCCCAAAACGTGATATTATGACGTTATACGACGTTCTGAGCCATGTTTGAACTTTCTATCACTTTTGGTTCCGATAATTCTGCTGACCATATTTGTGATATTCAGGCGCCAAAGGACATCTTGGAGCATGTTGGAGATAAAAAACAAAATGTGTCCAAAACGTGATATTATGACGTTATACGCCGTTTTGAGCCATGTTTGAACTTTCTATCACTTTTGGTTCCGGTAATTCTGTTGACCATACTTGTGATATTCAGGCGTCAAATGACATCTAGAGCATGTTGGAGATAAAAAACAAAATGTACCCAAAACGTGATATTATGACGTTATACGCCCTTTTGAGCCATGTTTGAACTTTCTATCACTTTTGGTTCCGGTAATTCTGTCGACCATATTTGTGATATTCAGGCGTCAAATGACATCTTGGAGCATGTTGGAGATAAAAAATAAAATGTGCCCAAAACGTGATATTATGACGTTATACGCCGTTCTGAGACATGTTTGAACTTTCTATCACTTTTCGTTCCGGTAATTCTGTCGACCATATATTTGATATTCAGATGCCAAATGTCACATTGGAGCATGTTGAAGATAAAAAACAAAATGTGCCCAAAACGTGATATTATGACGTTATACGCCGTTCTGAGCCATGTTTGAACTTTCTATCACTTTTGGTTCCGATAATTCTGCTGACCATATTTGTGATATTCAGGCGCCAAATGACATCTTGGAGCATGTTGGAGATAAAAAACAAAATGTGCCCAAAACGTGTTATTATGACGTTATACGCCGTTCTGAGCCATGTTTGAACTTTCTATCACTTTTGGTTCCGATAATTCTGCTGACCATATTTGTGATATTCAGACGCCAAATGACATCTTGGAGCAAGTTGGAGATAAAAAACAAAATGTGCCCAAAACGTGATATTATGACGTTATACGCCGTTCTGAGCCATGTTTGAACTTTCTATCACTTTCGGTTCCGATAATTCTGTTGACCATATTTGTGATATTCAGGCGTCAAATGACATCTTGGAGCATGTTGGAGATAAAAAACAAAATGTGCCCAAAACGTGATATTATGACGTTATACGGCCTTTTGAGCCATGTTTGAACTTTCTATCACTTTCGGTTCCGATAATTCTGTTGACCATATTTGTGATATTCAGGCGTCAAATGACATCTTGGAGCATGCTGGAGATAAAAAACAAAATGTGCCCAAAACGTGTTATTATGACGTTATACGCCGTTTTGAGCCATGTTTGAACTTTCTATCACTTTTGGTTCCGATAATTCTGCTGACCATATTTGTGATATTCAGACGCCAAATGACATCTTGGAGCAAGTTGGAGATAAAAAACAAAATGTGCCCAAAACGTAATATTATGACGTTATACGCCGTTCTGAGACATGTTTGAACTTTCTATCACTTTTCGTTCCGGTAATTCTGTCGACCATATTTGTGATATTCAGACGCCAAATGACATCTTGGAGCATGTTGGAGATAAAAAACAAAATGTGCCCAAAACGTGATATTATGACTTTATACGCCGTTCTGAGCCATGTTTGAACTTTCTATCACTTTTGGTTCCGATAATTCTGCTGACCATATTTGTGATATTCAGACGCCAAATGACATCTTGGAGCATGTTGGAGATAAAAAACAAAATGTGCCCAAAACGTGATATTATGACGTTATACGCCGTTCTGAGCCATGTTTGAACTTTCTATCACTTTTGGTTCCGATAATTCTGCTGACCATATTTGTGATATTCAGACGCCAAATGACATCTTGGAGCATGTTGGAGATAAAAAACAAAATGTGCCCAAAACGTGATATTATGACGTTATACGCCGTTCTGAGCCATGTTTGAACTTTCTATCACTTTCGGTTCCGATAATTCTGTTGACCATATTTGTGATATTCAGGCGTCAAATGACATCTTGGAGCATGTTGGAGATAAAAAACAAAATGTGCCCAAAACGTGATATTATGACGTTATACGCCCTTTTGAGCCATGTTTGAACTTTCTATCACTTTTGGTTCCGGTAATTCTGTCGACCATATTTGTGATATTCAGGCGTCAAATGACATCTTGGAGCATGTTGGAGATAAAAAACAAAATGTGCCCAAAACGTGATATTATGACGTTATACGCCGTTCTGAGCCATGTTTGAACTTTCTATCACTTTCGGTTCCGATAATTCTGTTGACCATATTTGTGATATTCAGGCGCCAAACGACATCTTAGAGCATGTTCGAGATAAAAAACAAAATGTGCCCAAAACGTAATATTATGACGTTATACGCCGTTCTGAGACATGTTTGAACTTTCTATCACTTTTCGTTCCGGTAATTCTGTCGACCATATATTTGATATTCAGGCGTCAAATGACATCTAGGAGCATGTTGGAGATAAAAAACAAAATGTGCCCAAAACGTGATATTATGACGTTATACGCCGTTCTGAGCCATGTTTGAACTTTCTATCACTTTTCGTTCCGGTAATTCTGTCGACCATATATTTGATATTCAGATGCCAAATGTCACATTGGAGCATGTTGGAGATAAAAAACAAAATGTGCCCAAAACGTGATATTATGACGATATACGACGTTCTGAGCCATGTTTGAACTTTCTATCACTTTTGGTTCCGATAATTCTGCTGACCATATTTGTGATATTCAGACGCCAAATGACATCTTGGAGCATGTTGGAGATAAAAAACAAAATGTGCCCAAAACGTGATATTATGACGTTATACGCCGTTCTGAGCCATGTTTGAACTTTCTATCACTTTTGGTTCCGATAATTCTGCTGACCATATTTGTGATATTCAGACGCCAAATGACATCTTGGAGCAAGTTGGAGATAAAAAACAAAATGTGCCCAAAACGTGATATTATGACGTTATACGCCGTTCTGAGCCATGTTTGAACTTTCTATCACTTTTCGTTCCGGTAATTCTGTCGACCATATATTTGATATTCAGATGCCAAATGTCACATTGGAGCATGTTGGAGATAAAAAACAAAATGTGCCCAAAACGTGATATTATGACGTTATACGACGTTCTGAGCCATGTTTGAACTTTCTATCACTTTTGGTTCCGATAATTCTGTTGACCATATTTGTGATATTCAGGCGCCAAATGACATCTTGGAGCATGTTGGAGATAAAAAACAAAATGTGCCCAAAACGTGATATTATGACGTTATACGACGTTCTGAGCCATGTTTGAACTTTCTATCACTTTTGGTTCCGATAATTCTGCTGACCATATTTGTGATATTCAGGCGCCAAATGACATCTTGGAGCAAGTTGGAGATAAAAAACAAAATGTGCCCAAAACGTGATATTATGACGTTATACGCCGTTCTGAGCCATGTTTGAACTTTCTATCACTTTCGGTTCCGATAATTCTGTTGACCATATTTGTGATATTCAGGCGCCAAATGACATCTTGGAGCATGTTGGAGATAAAAAACAAAATGTGCCCAAAACGTGATATTATGACGTTATACGCCGTTTTGAGCCATGTTTGAACTTTCTATCACTTTCGGTTCCGATAATTCTGTTGACCATATTTGTGATATTCAGGCGCCAAATGACATCTTGGAGCATGTTGGAGATAAAAAACAAAATGTGCCCAAAACGTGTTATTATGACGTTATACGCCGTTTTGAGCCATGTTTGAACTTTCTATCACTTTTGGTTCCGATAATTCTGCTGACCATATTTGTGATATTCAGACGCCAAATGACATCTTGGAGCAAGTTGGAGATAAAAAACAAAATGTGCCCAAAACGTGATATTATGACGTTATACGCCGTTCTGAGACATGTTTGAACTTTCTATCACTTTTCGTTCCGGTAATTCTGTCGACCATATATTTGATATTCAGATGCCAAATGTCACATTGGAGCATGTTGAAGATAAAAAACAAAATGTGCCCAAAACGTGATATTATGACGTTATACGCCGTTCTGAGCCATGTTTGAACTTTCTATCACTTTTGGTTCCGATAATTCTGTCGACCATATATTTGATATTCAGATGCCAAATGTCACATTGGAGCATGTTGAAGATAAAAAACAAAATGTGCCCAAAACGTGATATTATGACGTTATACGCCGTTCTGAGCCATGTTTGAACTTTCTATCACTTTTGGTTCCGATAATTCTGCTGACCATATTTGTGATATTCAGACGCCAAATGACATCTTGGAGCAAGTTGGAGATAAAAAACAAAATGTGCCCAAAACGTGATATTATGACGTTATACGCCCTTTTGAGCCATGTTTGAACTTTCTATCACTTTCGGTTCCGATAATTCTGCTGACCATATTTGTGATATTCAGGCGCCAAATGACATCTTGGAGCATGTTGGAGATAAAAAACAAAATGTGCCCAAAACGTGATATTATGACGTTATACGCCGTTTTGAGCCATGTTTGAACTTTCTATCACTTTCGGTTCCGATAATTCTGTTGACCATATTTGTGATATTCAGGCGCCAAACGACATCTTGGAGCATGTTGGAGATAAAAAACAAAATGTGCCCAAAACGTGATATTATGACGTTATGCGCCGTTCTGAGCCATGTTTGAACTTTCTATCACTTTCGGATCCGATAATTCTGTTGACCATATTTGTGATATTCAGGCGTCAAATGACATCTTGGAGCATGTTGGAGATAAAAAACAAAATGTGCCCAAAACGTGATATTATGACGTTATACGCCCTTTTGAGCCATGTTTGAACTTTCTATCACTTTTGGTTCCGGTAATTCTGTCGACCATATTTGTGATATTCAGGCGTCAAATGACATCTTGGAGCATGTTGGAGATAAAAAACAAAATGTGCCCAAAACGTGATATTATGACGTTATACGACGTTCTGAGCCATGTTTGAACTTTCTATCACTTTTGGTTCCGATAATTCTGCTGACCATATTTGTGATATTCAGGCGCCAAATGACATCTTGGAGCATGTTGGAGATAAAAAACAAAATGTGCCCAAAACGTGATATTATGACGTTATACGGCCTTTTGAGCCATGTTTGAACTTTCTATCACTTTCGGTTCCGATAATTCTGTTGACCATATATTTGATATTCAGGCGTCAAATGACATCTAGGAGCATGTTGGATATAAAAAACAAAATGTGCCCAAAACGTGATATTATGACGTTATACGCCGTTCTGAGCCATGTTTGAACTTTCTATCACTTTTGGTTCCGATAATTCTGCTGACCATATTTGTGATATTCAGACGCCAAATGACATCTTGGAGCAAGTTGGAGATAAAAAACAAAATGTGCCCAAAACGTGATATTATGACGTTATACGCCGTTCTGAGCCATGTTTGAACTTTCTATCACTTTCGGTTCCGATAATTCTGTTGACCATATTTGTGATATTCAGGCG
This sequence comes from Onthophagus taurus, assembly GCF_036711975.1. Taxonomy (NCBI): domain Eukaryota; kingdom Metazoa; phylum Arthropoda; class Insecta; order Coleoptera; family Scarabaeidae; genus Onthophagus; species Onthophagus taurus. The sequence goes on from NC_091973.1 coordinate 10,324,535, forward strand.
TCAAATGACATCTTGGAGCATGTTGGAGATAAAAAACAAAATGTGCCCAAAACGTGATATTATGACGTTATACGCCCTTTTGAGCCATGTTTGAACTTTCTATCACTTTTGGTTCCGGTAATTCTGTCGACCATATTTGTGATATTCAGGCGTCAAATGACATCTTGGAGTATGTTGGAGATAAAAAACAAAATGTGCCCAAAACGTGATATTATGACGTTATACGACGTTCTGAGCCATGTTTGAACTTTCTATCACTTTTGGTTCCGATAATTCTGCTGACCATATTTGTGATATTCAGGCGCCAAATGACATCTTGGAGCATGTTGGAGATAAAAAACAAAATGTGCCCAAAACGTGATATTATGACGTTATACGGCCTTTTGAGCCATGTTTGAACTTTCTATCACTTTCGGTTCCGATAATTCTGCTGACCATATTTGTGATATTCAGACGCCAAATGACATCTTGGAGCAAGTTGGAGATAAAAAACATAATGTGCCCAAAACGTGATATTATGACGTTATACGCCGTTCTGAGACATGTTTAAACTTTCTATCACTTTTCGTTCCGGTAATTCTGTCGACCATATATTTGATATTCAGATGCCAAATGTCACATTGGAGCATGTTGAAGATAAAAAAACAAAATGTGCCCAAAACGTGATATTATGACGTTATACGCCGTTCTGAGCCATGTTTGAACTTTCTATCACTTTTGGTTCCGATAATTCTGCTGACCATATTTGTGATATTCAGACGCCAAATGACATCTTGGAGCAAGTTGGAGATAAAAAACAAAATGTGCCCAAAACGTGACATTATGACGTTATACGCCGTTTTGAGCCATGTTTGAACTTTCTATCACTTTTGGTTCCGATAATTCTGCTGACCATATTTGTGATATTCAGACGCCAAATGACATCTTGGAGCAAGTTGGAGATAAAAAACAAAATGTGCCCAAAACGTGATATTATGACGTTATACGCCGTTCTGAGACATGTTTGAACTTTCTATCACTTTTCGTTCCGGTAATTCTGTCGACCATATATTTGATATTCAGATGCCAAATGTCACATTGGAGCATGTTGAAGATAAAAAAACAAAATGTGCCCAAAACGTGATATTATGACGTTATACGCCGTTCTGAGCCATGTTTGAACTTTCTATCACTTTTGGTTCCGATAATTCTGCTGACCATATTTGTGATATTCAGACGCCAAATGACATCTTGGAGCAAGTTGGAGATAAAAAACAAAATGTGCCCAAAACGTGATATTATGACGTTATACGCCCTTTTGAGCCATGTTTGAACTTTCTATCACTTTTGGTTCCGGTAATTCTGCTGACCATATTTGTGATATTCAGGCGCCAAATGACATCTTGGAGCATGTTGGAGATAAAAAACAAAATGTGCCCAAAACGTGATATTATGACGTTATACGACGTTCTGAGCCATGTTTGAACTTTCTATCACTTTTGGTTCCGATAATTCTGCTGACCATATTTGTGATATTCAGGCGCCAAATGATATCTTGGAGCATGTTGGAGATAAAAAACAAAATGTGCCCAAAACGTGATATTATGACGTTATACGCCGTTTTGAGCCATGTTTGAACTTTCTATCACTTTCGGTTCCGATAATTCTGTTGACCATATTTGTGATATTCAGGCGCCAAATGACATCTTGGAGCATGTTGGAGATAAAAAACAAAATGTACCCAAAACGTGATATTATGACGTTATACGCCCTTTTGAGCCATGTTTGAACTTTCTATCACTTTTGGTTCCGGTAATTCTGTCGACCATATTTGTGATATTCAGGCGTCAAATGACATCTTGGAGCATGTTGGAGATAAAAAACAAAATGTGCCCGAAACGTGATATTATGACGTTATACGCCGTTCTGAGCCATGTTTGAACTTTCTATCACTTTTGGTTCCGATAATTCTGCTGACCATATTTGTGATATTCAGGCGCCAAATGACATCTTGGAGCATGTTGGAGATAAAAAACAAAATGTGCCCAAAACGTGATATTATGACGTTATACGGCCTTTTGAGCCATGTTTGAACTTTCTATCACTTTCGGTTCCGATAATTCTGTTGACCATATATTTGATATTCAGGCGTCAAATGACATCTAGGAGCATGTTGGAGATAAAAAACAAAATGTGCCCAAAACGTGATATTATGACGTTATACGCCGTTCTGAGCCATGTTTGAACTTTCTATCACTTTTGGTTCCGATAATTCTGCTGACCATATTTGTGATATTCAGACGCCAAATGACATCTTGGAGCAAGTTGGAGATAAAAAACAAAATGTGCCCAAAACGTGACATTATGACGTTATACGCCGTTTTGAGCCATGTTTGAACTTTCTATCACTTTTGGTTCCGATAATTCTGCTGACCATATTTGTGATATTCAGACGCCAAATGACATCTTGGAGCAAGTTGGAGATAAAAAACAAAATGTGCCCAAAACGTGATATTATGACGTTATACGCCGTTCTGAGACATGTTTGAACTTTCTATCACTTTTCGTTCCGGTAATTCTGTCGACCATATATTTGATATTCAGATGCCAAATGTCACATTGGAGCATGTTGAAGATAAAAAAACAAAATGTGCCCAAAACGTGATATTATGACGTTATACGCCGTTCTGAGCCATGTTTGAACTTTCTATCACTTTTGGTTCCGATAATTCTGCTGACCATATTTGTGATATTCAGACGCCAAATGACATCTTGGAGCAAGTTGGAGATAAAAAACAAAATGTGCCCAAAACGTGATATTATGACGTTATACGCCCTTTTGAGCCATGTTTGAACTTTCTATCACTTTTGGTTCCGGTAATTCTGCTGACCATATTTGTGATATTCAGGCGCCAAATGACATCTTGGAGCATGTTGGAGATAAAAAACAAAATGTGCCCAAAACGTGATATTATGACGTTATACGACGTTCTGAGCCATGTTTGAACTTTCTATCACTTTTGGTTCCGATAATTCTGCTGACCATATTTGTGATATTCAGGCGCCAAATGATATCTTGGAGCATGTTGGAGATAAAAAACAAAATGTGCCCAAAACGTGATATTATGACGTTATACGCCGTTTTGAGCCATGTTTGAACTTTCTATCACTTTCGGTTCCGATAATTCTGTTGACCATATTTGTGATATTCAGGCGCCAAATGACATCTTGGAGCATGTTGGAGATAAAAAACAAAATGTACCCAAAACGTGATATTATGACGTTATACGCCCTTTTGAGCCATGTTTGAACTTTCTATCACTTTTGGTTCCGGTAATTCTGTCGACCATATTTGTGATATTCAGGCGTCAAATGACATCTTGGAGCATGTTGGAGATAAAAAACAAAATGTGCCCGAAACGTGATATTATGACGTTATACGCCGTTCTGAGCCATGTTTGAACTTTCTATCACTTTTGGTTCCGATAATTCTGCTGACCATATTTGTGATATTCAGGCGCCAAATGACATCTTGGAGCATGTTGGAGATAAAAAACAAAATGTGCCCAAAACGTGATATTATGACGTTATACGGCCTTTTGAGCCATGTTTGAACTTTCTATCACTTTCGGTTCCGATAATTCTGTTGACCATATATTTGATATTCAGGCGTCAAATGACATCTAGGAGCATGTTGGAGATAAAAAACAAAATGTGCCCAAAACGTGATATTATGACGTTATACGCCGTTCTGAGCCATGTTTGAACTTTCTATCACTTTTGGTTCCGATAATTCTGCTGACCATATTTGTGATATTCAGACGCCAAATGACATCTTGGAGCAAGTTGGAGATAAAAAACAAAATGTGCCCAAAACGTGATATTATGACGTTATACGCCGTTCTGAGCCATGTTTGAACTTTCTATCACTTTCGGTTCCGATAATTCTGTTGACCATATTTGTGATATTCAGGCGTCAAATGACATCTTGGAGCATGTTGGAGATAAAAAACAAAATGTGCCCAAAACGTGATATTATGACGTTATACGCCGTTCTGAGCCATGTTTGAACTTTCTATCACTTTCGGTTCCGATAATTCTGTTGACCATATTTGTGATATTCAGGCGTCAAATGACATCTTGGAGCATGTTGGAGATAAAAAACAAAATGTGCCCAAAACGTGATATTATGACGTTATACGCCCTTTTGAGCCATGTTTGAACTTTCTATCACTTTTGGTTCCGGTAATTCTGTCGACCATATTTGTGATATTCAGGCGTCAAATGACATCTTGGAGTATGTTGGAGATAAAAAACAAAATGTGCCCAAAACGTGATATTATGACGTTATACGACGTTCTGAGCCATGTTTGAACTTTCTATCACTTTTGGTTCCGATAATTCTGCTGACCATATTTGTGATATTCAGGCGCCAAATGACATCTTGGAGCATGTTGGAGATAAAAAACAAAATGTGCCCAAAACGTGATATTATGACGTTATACGGCCTTTTGAGCCATGTTTGAACTTTCTATCACTTTCGGTTCCGATAATTCTGCTGACCATATTTGTGATATTCAGACGCCAAATGACATCTTGGAGCAAGTTGGAGATAAAAAACAAAATGTGCCCAAAACGTGATATTATGACGTTATACGCCGTTCTGAGACATGTTTGAACTTTCTATCACTTTTCGTTCCGGTAATTCTGTCGACCATATATTTGATATTCAGATGCCAAATGTCACATTGGAGCATGTTGAAGATAAAAAAACAAAATGTGCCCAAAACGTGATATTATGACGTTATACGCCGTTCTGAGCCATGTTTGAACTTTCTATCACTTTTGGTTCCGATAATTCTGCTGACCATATTTGTGATATTCAGACGCCAAATGACATCTTGGAGCAAGTTGGAGATAAAAAACAAAATGTGCCCAAAACGTGACATTATGACGTTATACGCCGTTTTGAGCCATGTTTGAACTTTCTATCACTTTTGGTTCCGATAATTCTGCTGACCATATTTGTGATATTCAGACGCCAAATGACATCTTGGAGCAAGTTGGAGATAAAAAACAAAATGTGCCCAAAACGTGATATTATGACGTTATACGCCGTTCTGAGACATGTTTGAACTTTCTATCACTTTTCGTTCCGGTAATTCTGTCGACCATATATTTGATATTCAGATGCCAAATGTCACATTGGAGCATGTTGAAGATAAAAAAACAAAATGTGCCCAAAACGTGATATTATGACGTTATACGCCGTTCTGAGCCATGTTTGAACTTTCTATCACTTTTGGTTCCGATAATTCTGCTGACCATATTTGTGATATTCAGACGCCAAATGACATCTTGGAGCAAGTTGGAGATAAAAAACAAAATGTGCCCAAAACGTGATATTATGACGTTATACGCCCTTTTGAGCCATGTTTGAACTTTCTATCACTTTTGGTTCCGGTAATTCTGCTGACCATATTTGTGATATTCAGGCGCCAAATGACATCTTGGAGCATGTTGGAGATAAAAAACAAAATGTGCCCAAAACGTGATATTATGACGTTATACGACGTTCTGAGCCATGTTTGAACTTTCTATCACTTTTGGTTCCGATAATTCTGCTGACCATATTTGTGATATTCAGGCGCCAAATGACATCTTGGAGCATGTTGGAGATAAAAAACAAAATGTGCCCAAAACGTGATATTATGACGTTATACGCCGTTTTGAGCCATGTTTGAACTTTCTATCACTTTCGGTTCCGATAATTCTGTTGACCATATTTGTGATATTCAGGCGCCAAATGACATCTTGGAGCATGTTGGAGATAAAAAACAAAATGTACCCAAAACGTGATATTATGACGTTATACGCCCTTTTGAGCCATGTTTGAACTTTCTATCACTTTTGGTTCCGGTAATTCTGTCGACCATATTTGTGATATTCAGGCGTCAAATGACATCTTGGAGCATGTTGGAGATAAAAAACAAAATGTGCCCGAAACGTGATATTATGACGTTATACGCCGTTCTGAGCCATGTTTGAACTTTCTATCACTTTTGGTTACGATAATTCTGCTGACCATATTTGTGATATTCAGACGCCAAATGACATCTTGGAGCAAGTTGGAGATAAAAAACAAAATGTGCCCAAAACGTGATATTATGACGTTATACGACGTTCTGAGCCATGTTTGAACTTTCTATCACTTTTGGTTCCGATAATTCTGCTGACCATATTTGTGATATTCAGGCGCCAAATGACATCTTGGAGCATGTTGGAGATAAAAAACAAAATGTGCCCAAAACGTGATATTATGACGTTATACGCCCTTTTGAGCCATGTTTGAACTTTCTATCACTTTTGGTTCAGGTAATTCTGTCGACCATATTTGTGATATTCAGGCGTCAAATGACATCTTGGAGCATGTTGGAGATAAAAAACAAAATGTGCCCAAAACGTGATATTATGACGTTATACGACGTTCTGAGCCATGTTTGAACTTTCTATCACTTTTGGTTCCGATAATTCTGCTGACCATATTTGTGATATTCAGGCGCCAAATGACATCTTGGAGCATGTTGGAGATAAGAAACAAAATGTGCCCAAAACGTGATATTATGACGTTATACGGCCTTTTGAGCCATGTTTGAACTTTCTATCACTTTCGGTTCCGATAATTCTGTTGACCATATTTGTGATATTCAGGCGCCAAACGACATCTTGGAGCATGTTCGAGATAAAAAACAAAATGTGCCCAAAACGTGTTATTATGACGTTATACGCCGTTTTGAGCCATGTTTGAACTTTCTATCACTTTTGGTTCCGATAATTCTGCTGACCATATTTGTGATATTAAGACGCCAAATGACATCTTGGAGCAAGTTGGAGATAAAAAACAAAATGTGCCCAAAACGTAATATTATGACGTTATACGCCGTTCTGAGACATGTTTGAACTTTCTATCACTTTTCGTTCCGGTAATTCTGTCGACCATATATTTGATATTCAGGCGTCAAATGACATCTAGGAGCATGTTGGAGATAAAAAACAAACTGTGCCCAAAACGTGATATTATGACGTTATACGCCGTTCTGAGCATTGTTTGAACTTTCTATCACTTTTGGTTCCGATAATTCTGCTGACCATATTTGTGATATTCAGACGCCAAATGACATCTTGGAGCAAGTTGGAGATAAAAAACAAAATGTGCCCAAAACGTGATATTATGACGTTATACGCCGTTCTGAGCCATGTTTGAACTTTCTATCACTTTCGGTTCCGATAATTCTGTTGACCATATTTGTGATATTCAGGCGTCAAATGACATCTTGGAGCATGTTGGAGATAAAAAACAAAATGTGCCCAAAACGTGATATTATGACGTTATACGCCCTTTTGAGCCATGTTTGAACTTTCTATCACTTTTGGTTCCGGTAATTCTGTCGACCATATTTGTGATATTCAGGCGTCAAATGACATCTTGGAGCATGTTGGAGATAAAAAACAAAATGTGCCCAAAACGTGATATTATGACGTTATACGACGTTCTGAGCCATGTTTGAACTTTCTATCACTTTTGGTTCCGATAATTCTGCTGACCATATTTGTGATATTCAGGCGCCAAATGACATCTTGGAGCATGTTGGAGATAAAAAACAAAATGTGCCCAAAACGTGATATTATGACGTTATACGGCCTTTTGAGCCATGTTTGAACTTTCTATCACTTTTGGTTCCGATAATTCTGCTGACCATATTTGTGATATTCAGGCGCCAAATGACATCTTGGAGCATGTTGGAGATAAAAAACAAAATGTGCCCAAAACGTGATATTATGACGTTATACGGCCTTTTGAGCCATGTTTGAACTTTCTATCACTTTCGGTTCCGATAATTCTGTTGACCATATTTGTGATATTCAGGCGCCAAACGTCATCTTGGAGCATGTTCGAGATAAAAAACAAAATGTGCCCAAACGTGTTATTATGACGTTATACGCCGTTTTGAGCCATGTTTGAACTTTCTATCACTTTTGGTTCCGATAATTCTGCTGACCATATTTGTGATATTCAGACGCCAAATGACATCTTGGAGCAAGTTGGAGATAAAAAACAAAATGTGCCCAAAACGTGATATTATGACGTTATACGCCGTTCTGAGACATGTTTGAACTTTCTATCACTTTTCGTTCCGGTAATTCTGTCGACCATATATTTGATATTCAGATGCCAAATGTCACATTGGAGCATGTTGGAGATAAAAAACAAAATGTGCCCAAAACGTGATATTATGACGTTATACGCCGTTTTGAGCCATGTTTGAACTCTCTATCACTTTTGGTTCCGATAGTTCTGCTGACCATATTTGTGATATTCAGACGCCAAATGACATCTTGGAGCATGTTGGAGATAAAAAACAAAATGTGCCCAAAACGTGATATTATGACGTTATACGACGTTCTGAGCCATGTTTGAACTTTCTATCACTTTTGGTTCCGATAATTCTGCTGACCATATTTGTGATATTCAGGCGCCAAATGACATCTTGGAGCATGTTGGAGATAAAAAACAAAATGTGCCCAAAACGTGATATTATGACGTTATACGCCGTTTTGAGCCAGGTTTGAACTCTCTATCACTTTTGGTTCCGGTAATTCTGTCGACCATATTTGTGATATTCAGGCGTCAAATGACATCTTGGAGCATGTTGGAGATAAAAAACAAAATGTGCCCGAAACGTGATATTATGACGTTATACGCCGTTCTGAGCCATGTTTGAACTTTCTATCACTTTTCGTTCCGGTAATTCTGTCGACCATATATTTGATATTCAGGCGTCAAATGACATCTAGGAGCATGTTGGAGATAAAAAACAAAATGTGCCCAAAACGTGATATTATGACGTTATACGCCGTTCTGAGCATTGTTTGAACTTTCTATCACTTTTGGTTCCGATAATTCTGCTGACCATATTTGTGATATTCAGACGCCAAATGACATCTTGGAGCAAGTTGGAGATAAAAAACAAAATGTGCCCAAAACGTGATATTATGACGTTATACGCCGTTCTGAGCCATGTTTGAACTTTCTATCACTTTCGGTTCCGATAATTCTGTTGACCATATTTGTGATATTCAGGCGCCAAATGACATCTTGGAGCATGTTGGAGATAAAAAACAAAATGTGCCCAAAACGTGATATTATGACGTTATACGGCCTTTTGAGCCATGTTTGAACTTTCTATCACTTTCGGTTCCGATAATTCTGTTGACCATATTTGTGATATTCAGGCGCCAAACGACATCTTGGAGCATGTTCGTGATAAAAAACAAAATGTGCCCAAACGTGTTATTATGACGTTATACGCCGTTTTGAGCCATGTTTGAACTTTCTATCACTTTTGGTTCCGATAATTCTGCTGACCATATTTGTGATATTCAGACGCCAAATGACATCTTGGAGCAAGTTGGAGATAAAAAACAAAATGTGCCCAAAACGTGATATTATGACGTTATACGCCGTTCTGAGACATGTTTGAACTTTCTATCACTTTTCGTTCCGGTAATTCTGTCGACCATATATTTGATATTCGGATGCCAAATGTCACATTGGAGCATGTTGGAGATAAAAAACAAAATGTGCCCAAAACGTGATATTATGACGTTATACGCCGTTTTGAGCCATGTTTGAACTCTCTATCACTTTTGGTTCCGATAGTTCTGCTGACCATATTTGTGATATTCAGACGCCAAATGACATCTTGGAGCATGTTGGAGATAAAAAACAAAATGTGCCCAAAACGTGATATTATGACGTTATACGACGTTCTGAGCCATGTTTGAACTTTCTATCACTTTTGGTTCCGATAATTCTGCTGACCATATTTGTGATATTCAGGCGCCAAATGACATCTTGGAGCATGTTGGAGATAAAAAACAAAATGTGCCCAAAACGTGATATTATGACGTTATACGCCGTTTTGAGCCAGGTTTGAACTCTCTATCACTTTTGGTTCCGGTAATTCTGTCGACCATATTTGTGATATTCAGGCGTCAAATGACATCTTGGAGCATGTTGGAGATAAAAAACAAAATGTGCCCGAAACGTGATATTATGACGTTATACGCCGTTCTGAGCCATGTTTGAACTTTCTATCACTTTTGGTTCCGATAATTCTGCTGACCATATTTGTGATATTCAGACGCCAAATGACATCTTGGAGCAAGTTGGAGATAAAAAACAAAATGTGCCCAAAACGTGATATTATGACGTTATACGCCGTTCTGAGCCATGTTTGAACTTTCTATCACTTTCGGTTCCGATAATTCTGTTGACCATATTTGTGATATTCAGGCGTCAAATGACATCTTGGAGCATGTTGGAGATAAAAAACAAAATGTGCCCAAAACGTGATATTATGACGTTATACGACGTTCTGAGCCATGTTTGAACTTTCTATCACTTTTGGTTCCGATAATTCTGCTGACCATATTTGTGATATTCAGGCGCCAAATGACATCTTGGAGCATGTTGGAGATAAAAAACAAAATGTGCCCAAAACGTGATATTATGACGTTATACGGCCTTTTGAGCCATGTTTGAACTTTCTATCACTTTCGGTTCCGATAATTCTGTTGACCATATTTGTGATATTCAGGCGCCAAACGACATCTTGGAGCATGTTCGAGATAAAAAACAAAATGTGCCCAAAACGTGTTATTATGACGTTATACGCCGTTTTGAGCCATGTTTGAACTTTCTATCACTTTTGGTTCAGATAATTCTGCTGACCATATTTGTGATATTCAGACGCCAAATGACATCTTGGAGCAAGTTGGAGATAAAAAACAAAATGTGCCCAAAACGTAATATTATGACGTTATACGCCGTTCTGAGACATGTTTGAACTTTCTATCACTTTTCGTTCCGGTAATTCTGTCGACCATATATTTGATATTCAGGCGTCAAATGACATCTAGGAGCATGTTGGAGATAAAAAACAAAATGTGCCCAAAACGTGATATTATGACGTTATACGCCGTTCTGAGCCATGTTTGAACTTTCTATCACTTTTGGTTCCGATAATTCTGCTGACCATATTTGTGATATTCAGACGCCAAATGACATCTTGGAGCAAGTTGGAGATAAAAAACAAAATGTGCCCAAAACGTGATATTATGACGTTATACGCCGTTCTGAGCCATGTTTGAACTTTCTATCACTTTCGGTTCCGATAATTCTGTTGACCATATTTGTGATATTCAGGCGTCAAATGACATCTTGGAGCATGTTGGAGATAAAAAACAAAATGTGCCCAAAACGTGATATTATGACGTTATACGCCCTTTTGAGCCATGTTTGAACTTTCTATCACTTTTGGTTCCGGTAATTCTGTCGACCATATTTTTGATATTCAGGCGTCAAATGACATCTTGGAGCATGTTGGAGATAAAAAACAAAATGTGCCCAAAACGTGATATTATGACGTTATACGACGTTCTGAGCCATGTTTGAACTTTCTATCACTTTTGGTTCCGATAATTCTGCTGACCATATTTGTGATATTCAGGCGCCAAATGACATCTTGGAGCATGTTGGAGATAAAAAACAAAATGTGCCCAAAACGTGATATTATGACGTTATACGGCCTTTTGAGCCATGCTTGAACTTTCTATCACTTTCGGTTCCGATAATTCTGTTGACCATATTTGTGATATTCAGGCGCCAAACGACATCTTGGAGCATGTTCGAGATAAAAAACAAAATGTGCCCAAAACGTGTTATTATGACGTTATACGCCGTTTTGAGCCATGTTTGAACTTTCTATCACTTTTGGTTCCGATAATTCTGCTGACCATATTTGTGATATTCAGACGCCAAATGACATCTTGGAGCAAGTTGGAGATAAAAAACAAAATGTGCCCAAAACGTAATATTATGACGTTATACGCCGTTCTGAGACATGTTTGAACTTTCTATCACTTTTCGTTCCGGTAATTCTGTCGACCATATATTTGATATTCAGGCGTCAAATGACATCTAGGAGCATGTTGGAGATAAAAAACAAAATGTGCCCAAGACGTGATATTATGACGTTATACGCCGTTCTGAGCCATGTTTGAACTTTCTATCACTTTTGGTTCCGATAATTCTGCTGACCATATTTGTGATATTCAGACGCCAAATGACATCTTGGAGCAAGTTGGAGATAAAAAACAAAATGTGCCCAAAACGTGATATTATGACGTTATACGCCGTTCTGAGCCATGTTTGAACTTTCTATCACTTTCGGTTCCGATAATTCTGTTGACCATATTTGTGATATTCAGGCGTCAAATGACATCTTGGAGCATGTTGGAGATAAAAAACAAAATGTGCCCAAAACGTGATATTATGACGTTATACGCCCTTTTGAGCCATGTTTGAACTTTCTATCACATTTGGTTCCGGTAATTCTGTCGACCATATTTGTGATATTCAGGCATCAAATGACATCTTGGAGCATGTTGGAGATAAAAAACAAAATGTGCCCAAAACGTGATATTATGACGTTATACGACGTTCTGAGCCATGTTTGAACTTTCTATCACTTTTGGTTCCGATAATTCTGCTGACCATATTTGTGATATTCAGGCGCCAAATGACATCTTGGAGCATGTTGGAGATAAAAAACAAAATGTGCCCAAAACGTGATATTATGACGTTATACGGCCTTTTGAGCCATGTTTGAACTTTCTATCACTTTCGGTTCCGATAATTCTGTTGACCATATTTGTGATATTCAGGCGTCAAATGACATCTTGGAGCATGTTGGAGATAAAAAACAAAATGTGTCCAAAACGTGATATTATGACGTTATACGCCCTTTTGAGCCATGTTTGAACTTTCTATCACTTTTGGTTCAGGTAATTCTGTCGACCATATTTGTGATATTCAGGCGTCAAATGACATCTTGGAGCATGTTGGAGATAAAAAACAAAATGTGCCCAAAACGTGATATTATGACGTTATACGCCCTTTTGAGCCATGTTTGAACTTTCTATCACTTTTGGTTCAGGTAATTCTGTCGACCATATTTGTGATATTCAGGCGTCAAATGACATCTTGGAGCATGTTGGAGATAAAAAACAAAATGTGCCCAAAACGTGATATTATGACGTTATACGACGTTCTGAGCCATGTTTGAACTTTCTATCACTTTTGGTTCCGATAATTCTGCTGACCATATTTGTGATATTCAGGCGCCAAATGACATCTTGGAGCATGTTGAAGATAAAAAACAATATGTGCCCAAAACGTGATATTATGACGTTATACGGCCTTTTGAGCCATGTTTGAACTTTCTATCACTTTCGGTTCCGATAATTCTGTTGACCATATTTGTGATATTTAGGCGCCAAACGACATCTTGGAGCATGTTCGAGATAAAAAACAAAATGTGCCCAAAACGTGTTATTATGACGTTATACGCCGTTTTGAGCCATGTTTGAACTTTCTATCACTTTTGGTTCCGATAATTCTGCTGACCATATTTGTGATATTCAGACGCCAAATGACATCTTGGAGCAAGTTGGAGATAAAAAACAAAATGTGCCCAAAACGTAATATTATGACGTTATACGCCGTTCTGAGACATGTTTGAACTTTCTATCACTTTTCGTTCCGGTAATTCTGTCGACCATATATTTGATATTCAGGCGTCAAATGACATCTAGGAGCATGTTGGAGATAAAAAACAAAATGTGCCCAAAACGTGATATTATGACGTTATACGCCGTTCTGAGCCATGTTTGAACTTTCTATCACTTTTGGTTCCGATAATTCTGCTGACCATATTTGTGATATTCAGACGCCAAATGACATCTTGGAGCAAGTTGGAGATAAAAAACAAAATGTGCCCAAAACGTGATATTATGAAGTTATACGCCGTTCTGAGCCATGTTTGAACTTTCTATCACTTTCGGTTTCGATAATTCTGTTGACCATATTTGTGATATTCAGGCGTCAAATGACATCTTGGAGCATGTTGGAGATAAAAAACAAAATGTGCCCAAAACGTGATATTATGACGTTATACGCCGTTCTGAGCCATGTTTGAACTTTCTATCACTTTTGGTTCCGATAATTCTGCTGACCATATTTGTGATATTCACGCGCCAAATGACATCTTGGAGCATGTTGGAGATAAAAAACAAAATGTGCCCAAAACGTGATATTATGACGTTATACGACGTTCTGAGCCATGTTTGAACTTTCTATCACTTTTGGTTCCGGTAATTCTGTCGACCATATTTGTGATATTCAGGCGTCAAATGACATCTTGGAGCATGTTGGAGATAAAAAACAAAATGTGCCCAAAACGTGATATTATGACGTTATACGCCGTTCTGAGACATGTTTGAACTTTCTATCACTTTTCGTTCCGGTAATTCTGTCGACCATATATTTGATATTCAGATGCCAAATGTCACATTGGAGCATGTTGGAGATAAAAAACAAAATGTGCCCAAAACGTGATATTATGACGTTATACGCCGTTCTGAGCCATGTTTGAACTTTCTATCACTTTTGGTTCCGATAATTCTGCTGACCATATTTGTGATATTCAGACGCCAAATGACATCTTGGAGCAAGTTGGAGATAAAAAACAAAATGTGCCCAAAACGTGATATTATGACGTTATACGACGTTCTGAGCCATGTTTGAACTTTCTATCACTTTCGGTTCCGATAATTCTGTTGACCATATTTGTGATATTCAGGCGCCAAATGACATCTTGGAGCATGTTGGAGATAAAAAACAAAATGTGCCCAAAACGTGATATTATGACGTTATACGCCCTTTTGAGCCATGTTTGAACTTTCTATCACTTTTGGTTCCGGTAATTCTGTCGACCATATTTGTGATATTCAGGCGTCAAATGACATCTTGGAGCATGTTGGAGATAAAAAACAAAATGTGCCCAAAACGTGATATTATGACGTTATACGACGTTCTGAGCCATGTTTGAACTTTCTATCACTTTTGGTTCCGATAATTCTGCTGACCATATTTGTGATATTCAGGCGCCAAATGACATCTTGGAGCATGTTGGAGATAAAAAACAAAATGTGCCCAAAACGTGATATTATGACGTTATACGCCGTTTTGAGCCAGGTTTGAACTCTCTATCACTTTTGGTTCCGGTAATTCTGTCGACCATATTTGTGATATTCAGGCGTCAAATGACATCTTGGAGCATGTTGGAGATAAAAAACAAAATGTGCCCAAAACGTGATATTATGACGTTATACGCCGTTTTGAGCCATGTTTGAACTCTCTATCACTTTTGGTTCCGATAGTTCTGCTGACCATATTTGTGATATTCAGACGCCAAATGACATCTTGGAGCAAGTTGGAGATAAAAAACAAAATGTGCCCAAAACGTGATATTATGACGTTATACGACGTTCTGAGCCATGTTTGAACTTTCTATCACTTTTGGTTCCGATAATTCTGCTGACCATATTTGTGATATTCAGACGCCAAATGACATCTTGGAGCATGTTGGAGATAAAAAACAAAATGTGCCCAAAACGTGATATTATGACGTTATACGGCCTTTTGAGCCATGTTTGAACTTTCTATCACTTTCGGTTCCGATAATTCTGTTGACCATATTTGTGATATTCAGGCGCCAAACGACATCTTGGAGCATGTTCGAGATAAAAAACAAAATGTGCCCAAAACGTGTTATTATGACGTTATACGCCGTTTTGAGCCATGTTTGAACTTTCTATCACTTTTGGTTCCGATAATTCTGCTGACCATATTTGTGATATTCAGACGCCAAATGACATCTTGGAGCAAGTTGGAGATAAAAAACAAAATGTGCCCAAAACGTGATATTATGACGTTATACGCCGTTCTGAGACATGTTTGAACTTTCTATCACTTTTCGTTCCGGTAATTCTGTCGACCATATATTTGATATTCAGATGCCAAATGTCACATTGGAGCATGTTGGAGATAAAAAACAAAATGTGCCCAAAACGTGATATTATGACGTTATACGCCGTTCTGAGCCATGTTTGAACTTTCTATCACTTTTGGTTCCGATAATTCTGCTGACCATATTTGTGATATTCAGACGCCAAATGACATCTTGGAGCATGTTGGAGATAAAAAACAAAATGTGCCCAAAACGTGATATTATGACGTTATACGCCGTTCTGAGCCATGTTTGAACTTTCTATCACTTTTGGTTCCGATAATTCTGCCGACCATATTTGTGATATTCAGGGGCCAAATGTCATATTGGAGCATGTTGGAGATAAAAAACAAAATGTGCCCAAAACGTGATATTATGACGTTATACGCCGTTCTGAGCCATGTTTGAACTTTCTATCATTTTTGGTTCCGATAATTCTGCTGACCATAGTAGTAGATAAAAGCCGATTCTAGAACCTCCTCTCAGAACCTCAGGTCAAGGTCAAGGCCAAGGTCACGTGGAGTGACCATGACCTTGACCTTGCCCTGAGGTTCTGGGAGGAGGTTCCAGAATCGGCTATTGCAAAGGGGGTCGTTGACCAGTAACCTAGACCTAAACAATGACCTTTACTTTGAGCTCACCTCAGGTCAAGATCACGTTTAGTGACCATGACCTTGATCAGTAACCTTGACCTGAACAATGACCTTTACTTTGACCTCAACGGAGACCTTGAAGTCAACCTTAATTGTGACCATGACATTGACCTTGTACGTGACCTGAAATGAAGGTTACACGACATGAGTTCATTGAAAACCCCACTTCGGAGGAGGTATGCTTTAAATAGCAGATAGAAAATCGTGTTCAACAGTATTGAAGTAAGAGTGTTGTGAACATAAAGAAATTGAGGAACTTGTAGCTCCTATTTTAAGCAGTTTACATCGCTTAAATATAATGGCATCGAGAAATCCAATTAAGGTCATCGATATGCAAGGGTTTACTTTATCTTCGGGATTTCGAGTTAAAGAATTGGCTATCGGTGATGGTGAGTCGATTTCCCATTTCATATTTCAACCTGATATAAGTTATGAAAGACTCAATAAGCGAGAATGTCGACAAGTGCGTTGGGAGGAGAATAACTTACACCATTTGCATTACGAGAATGGATATGTGCCCTATAATCAACTGAAAGACATTCTGGAACAGCATACATGCGGAGTGGAGGTGGTGTTTGTAAAGGGATCTCAAAAAGAAAAGGTATTGAGAGACCTATTATCATCGGTAAAGCCAGTGATTATTAATTTACAAGATAATATATATTGCCCTTTGCTTTCGTTGAGTCAAAATTCTTGCGCATATCATTATAAATCGGAAAGCAGTTGTGCAATTGAAAATGTTAAATTAATTTTAAAATTTTTAAAAATGGATTTAGATTAGTGTTAAAATTTAAAATTTAAATAAATTAATTTTTATTGTACTGACTTTTTTTTATTCAATTTAAATGTATCACATTCCTAATCCTAATATATAAAATGGAAAAGAAAAACAACCGAATTAAATTTCATTTAATTTATTGAACTCGTCTTTAATAAATGATAAACAATTGCATATCTTTTTAACGTATTATTTATGGTGTCAACTCGACGCCCCCGAGTTAGCAGTTCATGATGTTTTTTTTTGGTGTACTCAAGTCGAGTGATGACTCTTCTCGGGTGCTCCCGGAGGAGTGGAGCATGACCGGGTTGGATTTACTTTGAGCTCACCTCAGGTCAAGATCACGTTGAGTGACTATGACATTGATCAGTAACCTTGACCTGAACAATGACCTTTACTTTGACCTCAACGGAGAACTTGAAGTCAACCTTAATTGTGACCGTGACGTCCCCACCTAAAATGATGTGCATAAATAGCAAGTCAGGTTCATAAAAGATTAGTTTCATTGAAATCATCCGACGTAGTGGTGACATAACAACGCAGAACAAGTAAGTCCATAAACACTTGTCTTACAGCAGAAGTATTAATGTTATATATACTTAGTGGGTTCCAGACAACAATATACAAAAGCACCGAAGAGAAGTCTCGAGGTTCAACAGGCGGTGTCCAAAAAAGCGAGCATAAGTCCAAAGGTGATAAAACCCTCGTTGACACCCGTGGCATCTGAAGAGGTGTTAAAACAAGAAAAGTTTAATACAGTTATAGAGTGTGGTAACAATATGCAAGCGGTCGCTGATGGAAAAGATTCGTTTGCAGACTTAAGCCCTTTTATTATGACGCAAAGTGTTAACGGTAATAATGAAGTAGTTTCGAGAATAGATAACATGGAGAGCTTAACCAACATGTCGGACAGTACAGTAAGAGCAAGTAGAGGTCCTCTATTTTCGGAAACAGTGTATGCACTAAATAAGAGCCGCACGAAATGTGTGGCAATAGGATTAAGTGCTGACTTACATTTTGAACCAGTGGTAAGGTTAATGGGAAAAGGTCAATGTTTAACATTAACGGAAAACGATTGGCACAACATTATTATGTATAAGTCAACAATCACAAACAGTTTTGCTAATCAGTCTCCGTCGCAGATAGTGTTGTGTGGTGTCAGTATATCGTGCGATTGGATGGAAAACGTTTGCAAGATTTTAAAGTTGGAGAGGGGTGGAGAATATGTATATATTGCATATGAATCGTTGCATGAGCTTTGGAACGTAGCAGATTTAGTAGCAACTCGACTGAAATTATTGAGAACTGTGAATTACAAAGCATATTATGATAGTGTTATAAACGCGTTAGCTGCAATGGATGGAGATGTGAAACGTAATATGTTAACGATGCTCAATGAATCGTGTTCTGAACAAATATGTATAAGTAAGGAAGTGATGTTGTACAATTTCGATAAAATCTTGTTGGATGTAGATTTGTTTAAATTATTTCACAATCAATAAAGACATGGGTAAGGTGCGGATTGATGAGAGTAAAAATGAGATGCATAGAATGTATGCATGGACTTATGCGTATAGACAATCACGAAAGTGTAATTGGGAGGAAATGTATTTAGATCGTCTTAGATTTAAGAATAGAATAAGTTATGTAAATGATATGTTACACCTGTACTTAAGCAGCGAATTTAGAAATAAGATTTTTCATGAAAGATTTAAATATGTAATGACTTAAAATAAATAAAAATTTTTTTCAAATGTGAGCGTATTATTAACCATCCAATATTCACCGAATAATGTGCGAAAGCTATTAAATATAATGGTATGAATGTTAGGACAGTGAAACAGTATGCATCGATCAACCAAACGGTCTGGTCGAGGTATTGTGAATACATTAATCAATAAGCTTCCGATAGAACTACATTTGCCAGGTTATAATTATTGCGGTCCGGGAACCAAATTGGTAAAGAGATTAGTTCGTGGAGATCAGGGAGTGAATAAATTAGACGACGCCTGTAAAACGCATGATATTGCCTACGCAGCGACATCGAATTTAGCTGAGCGACACATAGCCGATAAAGAGTTGTATAAGACGGCGAAAGAGCGGTTGAGAAGTAAAGACGCAAGCTTAGGAGAGCGACTATCGTCGGCGTTAGTGTCAACGATAATGAAAGGAAAAACAATAATGGGTATGGGAATGCAAATTCGTGCCCTAAGACGTAGAGGGACAACTCGTCAGAAGTTGAAACGTGGCGGTAAGTTGTCGTTTACGCAGGCAATGAACTTAGTGCGGCGAGCGATTGCACAGACCAACAGTACGAATACAAAGGGAGATGTACAAGTGGGTTACAATCTGTTGAAACCTTATCAAGGTAGAATACTTAAACCGCGCGGAAAAATAATCAAGATTCCCAAGACGGGAGGTTTTTTACCCTTAATACTTGCAGCTTTGGGTGCTCTCGGTTCTTTAGGCGGAGGTGCAGCAGCTATTGCAAAAACCGTAAACGAAGCAAAAATAGCAAGGGAGCAGTTACAAGAAGCCCAACGTCACAATCGGGCTATGGAACCAAAAGCGATCGGCAGCGGTTTGTATATTAAACCATATAAGCAAGGTTGCGGACTAGTCATGAAAACGGTATCACGAAAATCAAAGCGACTAAAACGCCCCAAGAGGGCGAACAAAATTGGTACAGGAATGTTTATTAATCCATATAAAAAGGGTTGTGGTTATAAAACTGTAGCAAAAAACTAATAAAAATACCCCAACATTCTTTAACGGATGTAGAGTTAAGGCGATATGCACGAGCGCTTGATCTGTTAAACTTTCGTGGGGTGTACATGAGAAACAATTTACCGAAGAAAATCCGAAAACGAGAGAGTGGGATAATAAATCTTGATAATCGTACGGGTCCCGGTACTCACTGGACAGCTTACAACAAGGATGGTGTAAATGTTAACTACTTTGACAGTTATGGAGATTTACGACCACCGATTGAAGTGGAGAAGTATTTTATATCGGATGGGGGGAGAAATATTGTGAGGTATAATTATCGACGATATCAAAAAGAAGATCAAACAAATTGTGGACAATTGTGTCTGCATTTCTTAGATAGTTTAAATACCAAGGAAGTATCCGTGTAAGATTAGTCTTGAGAACAACAATGGAACAAGATACAATACATACAAGTTATACATTTACGCTCACCGGAAGGGGGTCGGAGTTGTCTTGTAACTTTAACCCACCGATTTATTTGAATGAACTCGGTACATACGAGTTAGCTCTTTTAAATTTCGAAACGTTCAATACGTTACCTAATATCGATTCAACAAACAATATTTTACAATATGAAGATCATATGGGAAATTTTACAGAGAATATTGAAATACCGCTAGGAACATACGATATTAACGATATTAACGAATACGTTAAAAAACATTAACAGCGAGGAATATTCTCAGCGTGACTACACCGGGTACACAGATACGCATAAGAGGTAATAATAATACGCAACGTGCTGAGATAAAAACAAACCAGCGAATAAATTTTGCTAGCGACAATTCAATCGGTTCCTTACTTGGTTTTAACCCTAAAGTTATACCTAAAAACACGATAACAGAATCGGATCATATCGTGAATATAAATAAAACGAATGCATTACAAATTTATTGTAATTTGAGCTCCGGATCGTATACGAATGGACAACCCATGCACGTGTTGTATCATTTCTTCCCGAACGTACCGGCTGGTTTTAAAATAATAGAAGCTCCGCAACAACCGATTTACTTACCTGTTACAACGAACGTGATTAGTACATTAATAGTACGCATACTTGATCAGGACGGTCAGTTGGTAAACTTCAGAGACGAAGAAGTGACCGTGAGAGTGCACTTGAAATCGGTGTGAGTAGTAGGGTATTTAATATGGGTATAGTGTACGACGTTCGAAGAAAAGCACAGGAAAATCTGGGTGATAGAGTAATGTATAAAACGGTACGAAAGGATGTAAAACCTAACAGTAAGCGAAAATCAACTACCCAGTTAACACGCGTCGATCGTCAGTATTTAAGCAACTTAGGTTTTCAACTACTATAAATGGACTCCTTAAACGTCACGGAGAAAATAAAAGTAGATAACTCGATTGTAAGTTACGAATATCATTCCCATCAACCGTTTGGTTCTACTAGCTTCGGTAACAATGATGAAATTCGTATAGGCATACCCGAAATAGACAATTACACATTGTCTCATGAAAGTTTTTTGTATGTGGAAGGGAGCGTACGTAAACTGGATGCGAGTGGTAAAGCAACAAAAGATGCTAGTGCAACTGCAAAATTGATAAATAATCCTGTAGCGTTTATGTTCAGTGATATTCGCTATCTTATAAATGGTGTTCAAATAGATGGAGTGAGAAACGTGGGGTTAACATCATGTATGAAAGGATACTTTTCGTATACCCCTCACGATATAATAAAGTTGGCGAACGCAGGTTGGAACATGGGCGAGGATCTGCTAGGTCAAGTGGTCCCAACATCCCCTGTAACGGATGCAATAATGGATAAAAATGGAAATTTTGGATTGAGTGTACCGCTAAAGACATTAATAGGGTTTGCTGAAGATTTTAAAACAATTGTGATGAATGTGAGACAAGAGCTAGTGTTAATTCGTAATAATGATGATAATGATGTGCTTGTGAATACGGTAGAAGAACCGTTACAGTTAAAAATCGATAAAGTTGTGTGGAGAATGCCCCATCTAGCCGTAGGCTTACGAGAACAATTAGCTCTAACAAAAATAGCAGGACGAAATATTGATCTGCAAATACCTTTTCGCAGTTGGGAAGTACATGAATATCCTTCTTTACCTCAAACAACAAAGCATTCATGGGCTGTGAAAACAGCTCCGCAGTTGGAAACACCTAGATTTATAATAATTGGGTTTCAAACAAAGAAGAAAGGAAAACAGTTGGCGAACATGGCAACCTTTGATAATGTAAAACTCACCAATTTGACGGTATTCCTAAACGGTGAACGCTACCCATACGATAATCTGAACGTGGACTTTGATAGTAATCGTGTCGCAGTGTTATATGACATGTATACACGCTTTCAAAAGTCCTACTATGGGAAGGAAGGAGAACCATTACTCACTCCGAAACAATTTATTGAAAATTATCCACTGATTGGAATTGATTGTACATATCAAGCAGAAGCGCTACACAAAAGTGGGGTAGAAATACGGATAGAATTTACGACAAAAAATCCGATTCCTGATGGTACCACAGCATACTGTTTAGTTTTACATGATAAGGCGTTTCAATATTCTCCACTAACAAAAATCGTCAAACAAATGACTTGAGTATGGGGAAAGAAGGGTTGGTAGTGTGTAGTTGGATCGGATCCTGAGCCGCATCGCACCCGTAGCTCATCATCCGAAATGTGAGACTTCTATATTCAGCGTAAACAAAAAAAAAGTCGTAGAGTATAAGTTGTGCGACAGATTTCTACGGCTGCATAGTACGACGTTGTACGTTGTATGGATAATCGTGTTGATGTACGGAAGCAAGATGTATTCAAATAAAACTCAATACATAATTCTCGATATACAAGGTTTCATGGTCAACGAAGATCAGTTCGTACCTAAAGAATTAGCATCATGTGATAGTAACAAATGCATAACCCACCACGTTTTTCAACCGAGTAGCAGTATAGCTTCATTACCATCTAAATATAGGAATACTGCAAACTGGTTAATGACACATCATCATTGCATCGACTGGAAAGTTGGTTTTATCCATCCAATGGAATTCGACGCCATAGTCAAATATCTGTGTCGGAATGTCAAGAAAGTGTATGTTAAAGGACCTGAAAAAATTAAATTTTTAAGACATATTATTTCCGCGCCGATATTTGCGTTGGAAGGTAGTATCTATAAACTTGAGATGGGTATACCGAGCTGTGCTTTTCACTCGCGACGAAGAAGTATGTGCGCTCTTTCCAATGTACGCCACTTACAAGAAGTTGTCGAAGAGGGGGTGCAAAACAAGGATGCGAAAGACAGTCGGTGACTATAAAGCAGAGACAAGTCGTAATGGGGGATAGTTAAGAGCTGGTTGCGATGGAACAAGTGTTCACTGTGTTTGGGTGTTGGCCACTTACATCTGCCAAGAAAGTGTACAGCGTAATGAAAAAATATGAACAAGATGCCTCATTTGCGAACATTCCAGCTCGTGATTTAAAATATTTACCAACACAGTATTATTTCGATAAAGTACCATCTATGGAATTACGAAGAATTTGGACCCAACTACCGTTCGCCTACCAGCAATCGAAAATGTTACAAATGAAGTTACCGTGTCTTGAACATTATAATAATGATTGTGCGGAAACTCATTTCGATGGACCACCACCACCTAAAATGCATTGTATTAAATGTACGTTAGAAAAGAAATAAATGTTATTTTTTTATCCATATTGATGAGTTTTATTTAAAGAAACCTCTTCACCTCCCCTTCCATCCAATCGCCTTCTGCTAGAAAACCATTTGAAAAGTAAGTTACATCAATACAATTTTTATCGGTTTTCTTCATGTATGTTTGTGATGATTTCAGGTATTAATTGTTATACGCTGAGAAAAGTGGTTCTTCAGCGCATTGCAAACCTGTCAGACGTGATAGAAAACCATTTGAAAAGTAAGTTACATCAATACAATTTTTATCGGTTTTCTTCATGTATGTTTGTGATGATTTCAGACATTAATTGTTATACGCTGAGAAAAGTGGTTCTTCAGCGCATTGCAAACTTGTCAGACGTGAGCGAACGTATAATTTTAATAAAATAATCCAAATTTTTTGTAACCCTTTTGATTCCTTGAAGTCTTTCCCATTATGCTTCACTTAATTGGTAACAGCCACGCTCGTGCAAGCGATAATACCGATGGTATGACCGACCCACTGGTTGCCGTGCTGCCACGCAATAACGACAGTACGAATGTTGTTGAGTCAAGCCTACCGTCGTTACCATTATATTGCAGCGGCAACTTTGACGGTTTGAGTCGTACCATGCAGGATTTCACTACAGACCCACCACTGTACGAGCAAATAATGAATGAGCTCCGGTCACAGCCAGGGAACGACAATGGTGCGATTGTTACCACCAGTCCAACCTTGTCGTCCTACGGTTTAACTCGCATCAGTATGGAGATACGAGAAGAAGGAACATATCAGGAAGTTGTTGTGCCACCTGAACCTGCTACCAATCAGGCCGACGTGGTACAACCACTTCCAGATATTGTACATACGGATGTCACAAGTCAAGCACCTGCTGAAAACCAGGTGCTTGCGGCACCGTCTGTACCAGCGACGGAAGACGTATCCCAACCCTCCGATAGGATATGTGTTTCGCCTGTCTTCTCGAGTGGACCCATACGGTACACATCCCGCCGTATAAAAAAACGCGTCAACTTGTTGTCAAGGGGTTGCGTGAAACAAACTACCCGCCCAAACCCTTCTCCTGCTTCACAAGACTCCTGTAGATTGCTGCGCAACGCATTAGCCAAACCTCCCCGTAACACACGAAGAGTACCTACACTCGCTACAGTAACCAGACCTGCAACGGTGGTTACATCTCCACCAGAGGTGACCATCGACATCCGTGACAGCCCGCCAACTATCACAACTATCCCACCACAAAATGTGGTGTTCCCACCACCTTTACCTATCCCTACTATCCCGCAGAGGCAAAATCTTCCAGCTGTAAATACCGCACATCCCGACCCATGGGTTGATGCGTTTCTGCATTCAACAACCAACTTGGCAAGCAGTCTTTTGTCCCAAGAGGATTTTTTCATCTTGGGCTTGAAACCTCAATTGCAAACCAAAGTGACGACTTTGGAACATCATAAGCGCCACTTCGTGAACGCGTTGAATGCAGTAAACCAGAATCCCACCGTCTGCTTTGCTGCTTTTTCAAACATCCTTAACATGTACAACACCAAAATTAACCTGTATAAGTCCCTTCTCAGGCTGCTGCCTGACAACGGTTAATAGCGTTTTTTTTTTGAAGCTCGTTCAGTTTTTTTGTCTCTTGCAGTGTTAACGTTGCAGGAGTTGGCTATGGAGAGCGTTAATTCGACGATTTCCCGTAAAGACCGTACGTTGCGGTTAGTAGATGTTTTACCAAAGACTCTACTACTAAACGTAATGTACAGCTGGGACATATGCTTCTGGCGTCGAATATCCCGAAAGGGCGATCGAATCAATCTTGGGGAGGTTTGCTTCCCCACCGTGGAACGCTTTGGAAAGAAAATGTCGCAAGGCACCGTACATAAGTTGTTCCACGGTTCTCCGGTTGATTGGAGTTCAACTTTCGGAGTGGGTCTTCAGTATCAAGCAAGGTATGTTTTTTATGAATCACATTTGGGCAACCTTTGCTATCGTTGTCGACGCCGCCTACACCATATTAGTATAACGAACGTTTTACAACTGGATTGTCGTGTGAAATTGCGCTCGAAAATAAAGTATGCATCTTCTGAACGATTGCAGACTATTATTTTAAATAAAAAATATTGGTGTGCGATGTGTTGTCGTGTGTCTTTGTTTCGAGTCTGTTTTAAACCACAACTTGAGGAGGATCAAAGTACTGAGGAATTGTCGGAGGGATGTCTCAGCAACTAATATGTTGTAGGTGGTTTTTTCAAATTTGTACACCATCCTTGTATGATACTGAAAATCGTTCGAATTGATGATATGACAACAAGTTCGCTTCCTTTTCACCTTTTCCGCTCCCATGCTTTTGTTTATATGTATTATTAATTATTTATTTGAATATTTACCGTATCTACTTATTGTTACCGCTCCCATGCTTTTGTTAATATGTATTATTAATTACTTATTTGAATATTTACCGTATCTACTTATTGTTAATTTAATACTAAGTAGTGTAAATTGTACTGTGACTTACACTGCTTTATTTTGTTTAATCACATAACATCTGTATGTGAATAACCCACTGGTGGTTCTACTACATCAACCATACAGATACTTTTGAAATCATGATAATAAATAATTTTGTAAATTTATGTATACCACGTCTTATTGTAAAATAAATATTGTGTAATATTACGCACGCTTTAAATAACTTTCAAACTCAATGTTAACAGTTTATATAGTTAAAGTGTTGTAAACCATTATTTTGAAACAATGATAATAAATAATCTGCTGAAATTTTTTGTATGCTACTTTTTATGATAAAATAAACATTGTTTTCTACTACGACTTCATTTCTTGTTAATCTCCCGTTCAAGTATCACCCGTCAGCATGGTTGAAGACGTTAAGTTTGTTAGCCAACCTTTAACACTACCAATCTGTAATCTTCATAACGACTTCGCTGCAAATAAATTTAAACGACATAGCGAATTATTTGGTGGGGAATGTAAACGTGGTTTGATAATTGGTTCTTCGGGTGCCGGAAAAACAAACGTAATGTTAACTTTATTGACAGCTCTCAACGGGTTGCGCTTTTTGAATGTATATTTGTGCTCTAATTCACTCTACCAAATCAAATACGAATTTCTACGACAATTACTTAAACCTATCCGCTCTTGCGGCTATTATGAATACTCAGATGTCGGACGATTTCTACCACCGTCAAAGGTGAAAGAATATTCAATTATTATTTTTGATGATATTGCTCCTACAGAGCAACAGATTATCAAGGAATATTTTTCATACGGTCGTCATAGAAACGTTGATACTTTTTTACTCGCTCAAAGTTATAGCGCCATTTCCAAGCAGCTTTTACGTGACAATTGCAACCTTTTAGTTTTATTTAAACAAGATCTCACTAACTTGAAACATATTTACAACGATCATTTGCTAGGGGACATTACGTGGGATGATTTTGTCAGAATTTGTCGAACTTGTTGGGATACACCGCACGGTATATTAGTTATTGATTTAGATTGCGATAAAAATAACGGACACTATCGGAAAGGTTTCGATGAGTACATTATACTGTAAAACCATTGACTTTACGACTGCATGCTCAGTCTCTGTGCGATCATTACACTATCACGTTGAACTATGAATCGTAATGTTGCACAACAGTTAATAGCTGCGCGAGAAGATGTTAAACATAAAATACGCACTTTGAAAGGAGATATAAAACAGAAGCAGTCCATTGCCGAAGCTCAACTCGCTCCACTGAAAGAACCTCTGACAGATATTTCCAAAAAATTACAAACTGTCAATTTATTAGCGCTCGACAATAAATTCGAGATAAAACGTGATTTATTTACCCCGAAAAAGGAGCAGTCACCAGATATCTCAGCCTTACTGGCTGACTTGCAGAAACCTTCTAAAGGACTTAAACTGGAAACTCCTAGAGTGAAACCTAAACGTAGAGTTACGTCAACACCCATTAAACCGGGAGCTAGCATGGATGTTTCACCGGAACTCGCACGGAGTCCGCAATTTCTCAGCGACGAAGAGGTGTTCGAGGGTCGAGATACTACACCTGAGGTTTCTGTTCGTGAGTCAGACACATCTTTAGATGTCTACGAGCGGGACGCTAGGGAGCAGTTGGCGCGCATGAAAGAGAATATGGAGGGAATGATGGAACAGACAGTTATTCGAGAAGCTTTAGGACAGCTGGACCCCTTACCACGTACCTATGTTACGGGTTTAACAGTAGATGTAAATAACGAGTTCGATCAAACTTACGGTGTTCGTGCACTTACCGATGGATTGTATATCGCAAATCAACCAATAACGTTTGACGGGAAAAACATTTTGGTGGGGGAATTTACGTATACAGGAACACCGGGGTTATACGAGTTGTTATTCAAAAATAAACCGGGTAAATTTACTTTACAAGATGCGAGAAATTACAAAGATATCTTACAACGTTCGAATGTACATAAAAGAGATTATGACGCTTCAAAAAGTATCATAACTGATGATGAAAATGAAAAGTTTGTGAACATAATCAAACCAATTTCCTTGGGTCAAAGACCAAATGTGTACTGGGCTCGATATTGGCCAAAACCTAAAACTGGATCAGGTCACTTAAATAAGTTGTTAGTACCTGCTGCAATTAAAGAGTACGAATACTGGGACGACGTGAACGAATTAGTTGATCGGTTGCGTTTACTACTTGCTTCCGAAGCAGCAGGTCATACTGCTCATCATAACGAAATTATATCCCTCATAGAGGAATTACGGGAAGCGCAAGTCATTCGTTAAGGGTATATAAACTTTTTTCTGTTTCTGTGACGCTTCAGAAGCCAATATGCCTTTAAACCGTTTTGGTGAACATGGTTCTACATCTATCGATAAATTTGGTAAGCATGTTCACCACCATGTTATACAGAACCACATAGCAAGATCCGAAGTTCTACAACCTTCATCAACATTTATTTTAACTTTACGTGGTGATGGAGATGTTGATCCAAAAACAAAACTTTATAAAATCACAAACAAAAGTGGAATTACGGATTACATCAATTCTTTCTACGAAGGTATGATAAAAGATGTTGTAAAGTCCGCTCATGTTCAGTTACTTGTTAACGATATCGTTATTAAGTCGCTCCAGGGAGTCCAACTCAAACGCGGAGATACCATTAAGTGTAAAAATAATGCACCGATAGGAGGACTACCTTTTCTTATAGAGTTGTTGATTGAAGGGGTTGTAGAGTAATGGTTAGTGTTAAGCGAGATCTCGTTAACGAACTACATGCACCTGCGAGACGACATTATCGGCGACGCCGCGTTCTGCTTCACGGACTATTGGATCTTTATCAAGCGGATTTGGTTGAAATGATCCCATATGCGTCGGTCAATAAAGGTTACAAGTATATACTGACTGTTATCAACGCTTTTTCAAAATACGCATGGGCCTTACCACTCAAAACCAAAACTGGGAAAGAGGTTACTCAAGCTATGAAGGACATTTTGCATAGTAAAAAGAATATTACTCCGAGCAACTTACAAACCGATAATGGGAAAGAGTTTTACAATAGCGATTTTCAAAAATTAATGGAACAACTTAACATTAATCATTACAGCACCTATTCCACTTTAAAAAGCTCGATTATCGAACGGTTTAATAGAACCCTAAAAAATAAAATGTGGAAAGAATTTAGTATGCAAGGAAATTATCGCTGGTTAGACTTACTACCCAAATTACTAAAATCTTACAACAACACAATACATCGCACCATTCACATGAAACCTTCAGCTGTTAATCGACGAAATGAATCTGCTCTGTTAAATACTGTATACAATTCCATTAAAGTTGTCGACCCCAACCACCGTAAATTTAATGTGGGGGAACACGTGCGAATTAGCAAGTACAGACACGCTTTTGCTAAAGGTTACCAACCAACTTGGTCCAATGAAATTTTCACCATAGCGACAGTTCAAAATACTAATCCCAGGACTTACCTTATTAAAGATGGTAGAGGAGAACCCATTCTTGGAGCATTTTACGACGAAGAATTACAACGTGTGAAACACCCGGATGTATTTTTAATTGAAAAAGTTCTTCGTCGAAAAGGAAATAAAGTCCGAGTGAAATGGTTGGGAATGGATAGCTCTCATAATTCTTGGATTGCAAAAAAAGATGTATTATAATTTTTACACTAAGAAAATAAAAAACTTTTTTTAATTTCGTTGATTTTATTTCAAGTAACCTTTTTTACAACCTACTTTCTACTTTATATACAAGTTTTGTGATACAAGCAAGTATTTTTTTTTTTTTTTTACAAATTAACTGATCGCAATTTAACTAGCCATACATGTTTACGTTTAACAACTCCAATAAGTTGTCCAAAAGATCTTCCCTGCGTAGATCTTCAATAAGATAGTTTCCCCAAGCTAAAGTATGACATCCATCCTCCATCACGTAACGTTTATCGTCATGTGCAGAGAGCGCCACTTTATTCTTTAGTTCTGTATACATCGTGTGATAGGAGGAGCGAAAGACATACATCTTTTTTCGCACAGAACCTCCATCTTCGATAATCCGTTTATATTCTGAAACACTTAAGTTTTTATCGATAACATACTTTTTCACACCCTTGGCACGCTTGACAACTCCTTCCAAAGTGTTAATACAATAAGCTTTAGCTCCTGTACCATAAAACGATGTTAATATCGTATTTGGGTACTCATCTTTCATTTTTCCGACTATCGGCGGCCCTGGAGGAATATTATGTCTGTTGTTTAACTTGTAATTAGAGGTATCGAACATCTCTATATTTTCTTTGATATCCTGGTATACATTCTCAGTAAATATTTCGAGAATTAACGAATCCGTATCTGTATATAACAATAATACGTTTTCACCATATTTCTCTTTTAAAAAATTATAAAAAAAGTTATAAATGACCGCTTTCGACAATTCCAGTACGCTAAACCTACATACAGAGGTTTGTTATATTTGACCTCCACCTTCTGCATTTCAATGGCTGCCAAATTATGGCAGAAAATTTTTGATGACTTGAAAGTCGGCTTTGCGATAAGAGCTTCTGCACCGGGTCTCCTGTAACGATTCTCCCAATGTGACACTAATCGTATATCGACTCTATTTTCAACATTTTCCATCGTTTTCCCATACACGATATTATTCATTTGTTTATAATGATTTTTCCCAAATTCATTCGTAGCATTCATTCGTTTCTCAGAGTTAAAATCGATATATGGTTTCATCCACGGCGATTGTTGAAATTGCAATGCACGGTGTATTTTGGTTAGCTTAAGACCTTTTTTCACACATTCACGTAGGTTTACATAGTGAATTATGTATTTCGATTTATTTTGTAAGTTCGCAATCAACTTAGGATGCTTCGATCCGGGAGCGATTATGTTTTCGGGACAAAACGGTAGATCATCATGCTGGTTGTGTAACCTTTCGGGATACTCCAAATCCACTTCAAACACATAACCAAGGTGTTCATCATCTAAACACTCCACATCTATATCTACTATTTCTTGGTTCGACAACCATCGAAAACCGCCTGTTGGTAATTTACAACTCATTGCATACCCATACAAATTGGTAGCGTCCAAGTATAGAATATATGATGATGGTTTTTCCGGGTTAAAATCGTCAAGGAACTTGTTGTTTGCTATTGCAGATCGTTTTACACACATACAGAGACCGCCTCTAATTCCTTTCTTAAAAAAGTGTAACATGTCAATGTCTGATAACAATTCTAATTTTACACCTGTCATTTTTAACAGAGCATCCCACCCAAACCCGGGCGCAGTATAATAATGGCAAGGATCCAGATTGTAATTCTCCAAAGATATTGTCCTGAAATTTTCAAAGACGTCAGTCAACATTAACACATCTGACGTCAAATACAGGTCACTGTATTCTCCCAACGTTGTACACTTAAATTTATTCCATACAGTCTGTGCTCTAGAGTATTGTTCCTTTGAAATATTACTTGAACTCAATATGTCGTAAAACTGTGTATGATCAGGCAATTTACTATACTCCAACTTTTCAAACGAATCTACGAACGAATATGGAAATACACCTTTCTGGCGCATCAATCTAAATTCTTCAGAGTCTTTGAATTTTTTTTTCACTTCCACACAATCCTTATCATCCAAATATGAAACCAACTTTTCCAAAGAACTCGCCATGAATCTAAACGAGTCGACGAATCTTATTTTCATAAACACTTTGCGTTTCTTTCCCTTGTTATCGGTTGTTTCTCCGACAACTATTTTTTTGGAAAAAGAAATATATTTTTCTTTGTTTTGTGCTATCACCTCTACTTCCTCCTTGTTTAGGGCAATACTTTTCACAAACATGTGGGCATCGTAATTCGACAGGTTGTGGAAAAACACAGGGATAAACATCGGTAATTTATAATTTATATTGCAGACGGAATGCGCAGGACCCCTATACAATCCTGTCAAGTGATCGTGATCACACACTTTCTCTTCTTTGTTTATTGGTTTATCACAAATGTGACATACGGAACTCAGTTCATGTACAAATTGGTCCAGACAGCTTAGCGGTATCATATCCTTTGTTTGCCTCAAATGTTGTTTATAGATCTCTATTACATCCTTCTCCAATCTTATAATAAATTCCAGAGCAGCGTTTCGCCCTCGGTATATTTGGAATTTCGATAAGTTATCATCGTAAGCACACTTAATGTAGTACGCAAACGCGTATGGTTCGTGTTCAAAACATCGGGCCGTATATGGTTTATTATCATCGTAAACTTTTCCTTCTTCGGGCGTTAAGGGTTTCAGAATCGCCTCGAAATCGGCGTACACCACAAACGGAACTTTCATTTTTTTTTCAAATCCTTCAAATTGTAAAACATTTTCCTTTTCTAGATGTCCGAACTTATTCACTTTTATTTGTTCGCTTGGTACTGTTGCTTTCACTTTTTTACAGTCATCCATCTGATGTCGTACCAACTTGTCTTCAGTTGAAAAGTATTGCAAACAACCCTCACAAATATATCTTTGATGTTCATGAGTCGATGATTGTGTATTTATCAGTCGAGATAAGTTTTTTATCCAACAATAGTGGTTATTCCCGAAATTGTCGCTGACTACTAATAAGTTTACATGACGCTCCCGTTTCTGTTTACATATACATACAGTTACAATATCATCTACCATTTTCTCTCCATTATACCAAGAATTTATACCATAGACGTTAATTGAAATGTTATTTTCTTCCTCAAATTTTGGTATGTCTCTGATGGGTACTGGGAATGTTACGCAGTCAAACTTTAATTCTGTTTCCCTATAATCTGGGTATGATGATATTCTTTGCGGTAAACCTGTGGGTTGGTACAGTGCGGACATCAGTGCCCAAGCAAAGCACTTATTATCGTTATTTTGCACGTTTATTACCGCTCTCTTCCCTTTTATGGATGTCGGTAAGTCGATGTAGCTCGATGCTCTTGTAGGATTAAACTTGTTACAGTTCACTTCAAGATATAATACTTCCAACAAGGTCCAACCTGCAGTATTAACACCTTTAGTTTCGCATTTTACTACTTTTCTATTCTTATACTCTTACCTGAGTCCCGTTCTTGGAATTCCGACATTTTCACCATAATCTCGTCCATAAAGTCCTCGTATGTTTGATATAAGTCTACGGCTACTGTTATAATTTTATTTTTTGTGTTGAATGATTTGATTTCCACTTCTTCCTTCGTATTTATGAAATACAATCCAAAAATTTCCGTATTCACTTTTAAACTACCATTTACATTCCTCACGGACTGTATCAAACTGATAACTTTTTCTCTAATTCGGTTACTGAATTCCTTCATGTCTACGTACTTCCGTTCATGATCGCTCACTCTAAAACTACATATTTTATCTCCAAATATCGAATCTATTTTTTCTACACCATCATCTATTATTACGAAGGCTTTCTGTTTATGTTTGTTGCTACGCAGATGTGAGGAATAACATTGTCTGGTTACGTGTTCATCACATATTTCACACACTATAACATCTCCTTGTTGATCCTCTTCCACCTTTCGACGTTTCCCAATACATGCTGTGCGTTGATGTCTCACAAGATTATCTGGTCTAGTAAACTCTTTGTAACACACGTCGCAGGTCAACATGTTCACAACACTCTTACTTCAATACTGTTGAACACGATTTTCTATCTGCTATTTAAAGCATACCTCCTCCGAAGTGGGGTTTTCAATGAACTCATGTCGTGTAACCTTCATTTCAGGTCACGTACAAGGTCAATGTCATGGTCACAATTAAGGTTGACTTCAAGGTCTCCGTTGAGGTCAAAGTAAAGGTCATTGTTCAGGTCAAGGTTACTGATCAAGGTCATGGTCACTAAACGTGATCTTGACCTGAGGTGAGCTCAAAGTAAAGGTCATTGTTTAGGTCTAGGTTACTGGTCAACGACCCCCTTTGCAATAGCCGATTCTGGAACCTCCTCCCAGAACCTCAGGGCAAGGTCAAGGTCATGGTCACTCAACATGACCTTGGCCTTGACCTTGACCTGAGGTTCTGAGAGGAGGTTCTAGAATCGGCTTTTATCTACTACTGAGCATGTTGGAGATAAAAAACAAAATGTGCCCAAAACGTGATATTATGACGTTATACGCCGTTCTGAGCCATGTTTGAACTTTCTATCACTTTTGGTTCCGGTAATTCTGTTGACCATATATTTGATATTCAGGCGTCAAATGACATCTTGGAGCATGTTGGAGATAAAAAACAAAATGTGCCCAAAACGTGATATTATGACGTTATACGCCGTTTTGAGCCATGTTTGAACTTTCTATCACTTTCGGTTCCGATAATTCTGTTGACCATATTTGTGATATTCAGGCGCCAAATGACATCTTGGAGCATGTTGGAGATAAAAAACAAAATGTGCCCAAAACGTGATATTATGACGTTATACGCCGTTCTGAGCCATGTTTGAACTTTCTATCACTTTTGGTTCCGATAATTCTGCTGACCATATTTGTGATATTCAGGCGCCAAATGACATCTTGGAGCATGTTGGAGATAAAAAACAAAATGTGCCGAAAACGTGATATTATGACGTTATACGACGTTCTTAGCAATGTTTGAACTTTCTATCACTTTTGGTTCCGGTAATTCTGTTGACCATATATTTGATATTCAGGCGCCAAATGACATCTTGGAGCATGTTGGAGATAAAAAACAAAATGTGCCCAAAACGTGATATTATGACGTTATACGACGTTCTGAGCCATGTTTGAACTTTCTATCACTTTTGGTTCCGGTAATTCTGTTGACCATATTTGTGATATTCAGGCGTCAAATGACATCTTGGAGCATGTTGGAGATAAAAAACAAAATGTGCCCAAAACGTGATATTATGACGTTATACGACGTTCTGAGCCATGTTTGAACTTTCTATCACTTTCGGTTCCGATAATTCTGTTGACCATATTTGTGATATTCAGGCGCCAAATGACATCTTGGAGCATGTTGGAGATAAAAAACAAAATGTGAACAAAACGTGATATTATGACGTTATACGCCGTTTTGAGCCACGTTTGAACTCTCTATCACTTTCGGTTCCGATAATTTTGTTGACCATATTTGTGATATTCAGGCGCCAAATGACATCTTGGAGCATGTTGGAGATAAAAAACAAAATGTGCCCAAAACGTGATATTATGACGTTATACGCCGTTCTGAGCCATGTTTGAACTTTCTATCACTTTTGGTTCCGGTAATTCTGTTGACCATATATTTGATATTCAGGCGTCAAATGACATCTTGGAGCATGTTGGAGATAAAAAACAAAATGTGCCCAAAACGTGATATTATGACGTTATACGCCGTTTTGAGCCATGTTTGAACTTTCTATCACTTTCGGTTCCGATAATTCTGTTGACCATATTTGTGATATTCAGGCGCCAAATGACATCTTGGAGCATGTTGGAGATAAAAAACAAAATGTGCCCAAAACGTGATATTATGACGTTATACGCCGTTCTGAGCCATGTTTGAACTTTCTATCACTTTTGGTTCCGATAATTCTGCTGACCATATTTGTGATATTCAGGCGCCAAATGACATCTTGGAGCATGTTGGAGATATAAAACAAAATGTGCCCAAAACGTGATATTATGACGTTATACGACGTTCTTAGCAATGTTTGAACTTTCTATCACTTTTGGTTCCGGTAATTCTGTTGACCATATATTTGATATTCAGGCGCCAAATGACATCTTGGAGCATGTTGGAGATAAAAAACAAAATGTGCCCAAAACGTGATATTATGACGTTATACGACGTTCTGAGCCATGTTTGAACTTTCTATCACTTTTGGTTCCGGTAATTCTGTTGACCATATTTGTGATATTCAGGCGTCAAATGACATCTTGGAGCATGTTGGAGATAAAAAACAAAATGTGCCCAAAACGTGATATTATGACGTTATACGACGTTCTGAGCCATGTTTGAACTTTCTATCACTTTTGGTTCCGGTAATTCTGTTGACCATACTTGTGATATTCAGGCGTCAAATGACATCTAGGAGCAAGTTGGAGATAAAAAACAAAATGTGCCCAAAACGTGATATTATGACGTTATACGCCGTTTTGAGCCATGTTTGAACTTTCTATCACTTTTGGTTCCGATAATTCTGCTGACCATATTTGTGATATTCAGGCGCCAAATGACATCTTGGAGCATGTTGGAGATAAAAAACAAAATGTGCTCAAAACGTGATATTATGACGTTATACGCCGTTTTGAGCCAGGTTTGAACTCTCTATCACTTTTGGTTCCGGTAATTCTGTCGACCATATTTGTGATATTCAGGCGTCAAATGACAACTTGGAGCATGTTGGAGATAAAAAACAAAATGTGCCCAAAACGTGATATTATGACGTTATACGCCGTTTTGAGCCATGTTTGAACTCTCTATCACTTTTGGTTCCGATAGTTCTGCTGACCATATTTGTGATATTCAGACGCCAAATGACATCTTGGAGCAAGTTGGAGATAAAAAACAAAATGTGCCCAAAACGTGTTATTATGACGTTATACGCCGTTCTGAGCCATATTTGAACTTTCTATCACTTTTGGTTCCGATAATTCTGCTGACCATATTTGTGATATTCAGACGCCAAATGACATCTTGGAGCATGTTGGAGATAAAAAACAAAATGTGCCCAAAACGTGATATTATGACGTTATAC
This sequence comes from Onthophagus taurus, assembly GCF_036711975.1. Taxonomy (NCBI): domain Eukaryota; kingdom Metazoa; phylum Arthropoda; class Insecta; order Coleoptera; family Scarabaeidae; genus Onthophagus; species Onthophagus taurus. Next base: position 10,361,616 of record NC_091973.1, read on the forward strand.
GACGTTCTGAGCCATGTTTGAACTTTCTATCACTTTCGGTTCCGATAATTCTGTTGACCATATTTGTGATATTCAGGCGCCAAATGACATCTTGGAGCATGTTGGAGATAAAAAACAAAATGTGCCCAAAACGTGATATTATGACGTTATACGCCGTTCTGAGCCATGTTTGAACTTTCTATCACTTTTGGTTCCGATAATTCTGCTGACCATATTTGTGATATTCAGGCGCCAAATGACATCTTGGAGCATGTTGGAGATAAAAAACAAAATGTGCCCAAAACGTGATATTATGACGTTATACGACGTTCTTAGCAATGTTTGAACTTTCTATCACTTTTGGTTCCGGTAATTCTGTTGACCATATATTTGATATTCAGGCGCCAAATGACATCTTGGAGCATGTTGGAGATAAAAAACAAAATGTGCCCAAAACGTGATATTATGACGTTATACGACGTTCTGAGCCATGTTTGAACTTTCTATCACTTTTGGTTCCGGTAATTCTGTTGACCATATTTGTGATATTCAGGCGTCAAATGACATTTTGGAGCATGTTGGAGATAAAAAACAAAATGTGCCCAAAACGTGATATTATGACGTTATACGACGTTCTGAGCCATGTTTGAACTTTCTATCACTTTCGGTTCCGATAATTCTGTTGACCATATTTGTGATATTCAGGCGCCAAATGACATCTTGGAGCATGTTGGAGATAAAAAACAAAATGTGCCCAAAACGTGATATTATGACGTTATACGCCGTTCTGAGCCATGTTTGAACTTTCTATCACTTTTGGTTCCGGTAATTCTGTTGACCATATATTTGATATTCAGGCGCCAAATGACATCTTGGAGCATGTTGGAGATAAAAAACAAAATGTGCCCAAAACGTGATATTATGACGTTATACGCCGTTTTGAGCCACGTTTGAACTCTCTATCACTTTCGGTTCCGATAATTTTGTTGACCATATTTGTGATATTCAGGCGCCAAATGACATCTTGGAGCATGTTGGAGATAAAAAACAAAATGTGCCCAAAACGTGATATTATGACGTTATACGCCGTTCTGAGCCATGTTTGAACTTTCTATCACTTTTGGTTCCGGTAATTCTGTTGACCATATATTTGATATTCAGGCGTCAAATGACATCTTGGAGCATGTTGGAGATAAAAAACAAAATGTGCCCAAAACGTGATATTATGACGTTATACGCCGTTTTGAGCCATGTTTGAACTTTCTATCACTTTCGGTTCCGATAATTCTGTTGACCATATTTGTGATATTCAGGCGCCAAATGACATCTTGGAGCATGTTGGAGATAAAAAACAAAATGTGCCCAAAACGTGATATTATGACGTTATACGCCGTTCTGAGCCATGTTTGAACTTTCTATCACTTTTGGTTCCGATAATTCTGCTGACCATATTTGTGATATTCAGGCGCCAAATGACATCTTGGAGCATGTTGGAGATAAAAAACAAAATGTGCCCAAAACGTGATATTATGACGTTATACGACGTTCTTAGCAATGTTTGAACTTTCTATCACTTTTGGTTCCGGTAATTCTGTTGACCATATATTTGATATTCAGGCGCCAAATGACATCTTGGAGCATGTTGGAGATAAAAAACAAAATGTGCCCAAAACGTGATATTATGACGTTATACGACGTTCTGAGCCATGTTTGAACTTTCTATCACTTTTGGTTCCGGTAATTCTGTTGACCATATTTGTGATATTCAGGCGTCAAATGACATCTTGGAGCATGTTGGAGATAAAAAACAAAATGTGCCCAAAACGTGATATTATGACGTTATACGCCGTTTTGAGCCACGTTTGAACTCTCTATCACTTTCGGTTCCGATAATTTTGTTGACCATATTTGTGATATTCAGGCGCCAAATGACATCTTGGAGCATGTTGGAGATAAAAAACAAAATGTGCCCAAAACGTGATATTATGACGTTATACGCCGTTCTGAGCCATGTTTGAACTTTCTATCACTTTTGGTTCCGGTAATTCTGTTGACCATATTTGTGATATTCAGGCGCCAAATGACATCTTGGAGCATGTTGGAGATAAAAAGCAAAATGTGCCCAAATCGTGATATTATGACGTTATACGCCGTTCTGAGCCATGTTTGAACTTTCTATCACTTTTGGTTCCGATAATTCTGCTGACCATATTTGTGATATTCAGGCGCCAAATGACATCTTGGAGCAAGTTGGAGATAAAAAACAAAATGTGCCCAAAACGTGATATTATGACGTTATACGACGTTCTTAGCAATGTTTGAACTTTCTATCACTTTTGGTTCCGGTAATTCTGTTGACCATATATTTGATATTCAGGCGCCAAATGACATCTTGGAGCATGTTGGAGATAAAAAACAAAATGTGCCCAAAACGTGATATTATGACGTTATACGACGTTCTGAGCCATGTTTGAACTTTCTATCACTTTTGGTTCCGGTAATTCTGTTGACCATATTTGTGATATTCAGGCGTCAAATGACATCTTGGAGCATGTTGGAGATAAAAAACAAAATGTGCCCAAAACGTGATATTATGACGTTATACGACGTTCTGAGCCATGTTTGAACTTTCTATCACTTTCGGTTCCGATAATTCTGTTGACCATATTTGTGATATTCAGGCGCCAAATGACATCTTGGAACATGTTGGAGATAAAAAACAAAATGTGCCCAAAACGTGATATTATGACGTTATACGCCCTTTTGAGCCATGTTTGAACTTTCTATCACTTTCGGTTCCGATAATTCTGTTGACCATATTTGTGATATTCAGGCGCCAAACGACATCTTGGAGCATGTTGGAGATAAAAAACAAAATGTGCCCAAAACGTGTTATTATGACGTTATACGCCGTTCTGAGCCATGTTTGATCTTTCTATCACTTTTGGTTCCGGTAATTCTGTTGACCATACATGTGATATTCAGGCGTCAAATGACATCTAGGAGCAAGTTGGAGATAAAAAACAAAATGTGCCCAAAACGTGATATTATGACGTTATACGCCGTTTTGAGCCATGTTTGAACTTTCTATCACTTTTGGTTCCGATAATTCTGCTGACCATATTTGTGATATTCAGGCGCCAAATGACATCTTGGAGCATGTTGGAGATAAAAAACAAAATGTGCCCAAAACGTGATATTATGACGTTATACGCCGTTTTGAGCCATGTTTGAACTCTCTATCACTTTTGGTTCCGGTAATTCTGTCGACCATATTTGTGATATTCAGGCGTCAAATGACATCTTGGAGCATGTTGGAGATAAAAAACAAAATGTGCCCAAAACGTGATATTATGACGTTATACGACGTTCTGAGCCATGTTTGAACTTTCTATCACTTTCGGTTCCGATAATTCTGTTGACCATATTTGTGATATTCAGGCGCCAAATGACATCTTGGAGCATGTTGGAGATAAAAAACAAAATGCCCAAAACGTGATATTATGACGTTATACGCCGTTCTGAGCCATGTTTGAACTTTCTATCACTTTTGGTTCCGATAATTCTGCTGACCATATTTGTGATATTCAGGCGCCAAATGACATCTTGGAGCATGTTGGAAATAAAAAACAAAATGTGCCCAAAACGTGATATTATGACGTTATACGCCCTTTTGAGCCATGTTTGAACTTTCTATCACTTTCGGTTCCGATAATTCTGTTGACCATATTTGTGATATTCAGGCGCCAAACGACATCCTGGAGCATGTTGGAGATAAAAAACAAAATGTGCCCAAAACGTGTTATTATGACGTTATACGCCGTTCTGAGCCATATTTGAACTTTCTATCACTTTTGGTTCCGATAATTCTGCTGACCATATTTGTGATATTCAGACGCCAAATGACATCTTGGAGCATGTTGGAGATAAAAGCAAAATGTGCCCAAAACGTGATATTATGACGTTATACGACGTTCTGAGCCATGTTTGAACTTTCTATCACTTTCGGTTCCGGTAATTCTGTTGACCATATTTGTGATATTCAGGCGCCAAATGACATCTTGGAGCATGTTGGAGATAAAAAACAAAATGCCCAAAACGTGATATTATGACGTTATACGCCGTTCTGAGCCATGTTTGAACTTTCTATCACTTTTGGTTCCGATAATTCTGCTGACCATATTTGTGATATTCAGGCGCCAAATGACATCTTGGAGCATGTTAGAGATAAAAAACAAAATGTGCCCAAAACGTGATATTATGACGTTATACGCCGTTTTGAGTTATGTTTGAACTCTCTATCACTTTTGGTTCCGGTAATTCTGTCGACCATATTTGTGATATTCAGGCGTCAAATGACATCTTGGAGCATGTTGGAGATAAAAAACAAAATGTGCCCAAAACGTGATATTATGACGTTATACGCCCTTTTGAGCCATGTTTGAACTTTCTATCACTTTCGGTTCCGATAATTCTGTTGACCATATTTGTGATATTCAGGCGCCAAACGACATCTTGGAGCATGTTGGAGATAAAAAACAAAATGTGCCCAAAACGTGTTATTATGACGTTATACGCCGTTCTGAGCCATATTTGAACTTTCTATCACTTTTGGTTCCGGTAATTCTGTTGACCATACTTGTGATATTCAGGCGTCAAATGACATCTAGGAGCAAGTTGGAGATAAAAAGCAAAATGTGCCCAAAACGTGATATTATGACGTTATACGCCGTTTTGAGCCATGTTTGAACTTTCTATCACTTTTGGTTCCGATAATTCTGCTGACCATATTTGTGATATTCAGGCGCCAAATGACATCTTGGAGCATGTTGGAGATAAAAAACAAAATGTGCCCAAAACGTGATATTATGACGTTATACGCCGTTTTGAGCCATGTTTGAACTCTCTATCACTTTTGGTTCCGGTAATTCTGTCGACCATATTTGTGATATTCAGGCGTCAAATGACATCTTGGAGCATGTTGGAGATAAAAAACAAAATGTGCCCAAAACGTGATATTATGACGTTATACGCCGTTTTGAGCCATGCTTGAACTCTCTATCACTTTTGGTTCCGATAATTCTGTTGACCATATTTGTGATATTCAGGCGTCAAATGACATCTTGGAGCATGTTGGAGATAAAAAACAAAATGTGCCCAAAACGTGATATTATGACGTTATACGACGTTCTGAGCCATGTTTGAACTTTCTATCACTTTTGGTTCCGATAATTCTGCTGACCATATTTGTGATATTCAGGCGCCAAATGACATCTTGGAGCATGTTGGAGATAAAAAACAAAATGTGCCCAAAACGTGATATTATGACGTTATACGCCCTTTTGAGCCATGTTTGAACTTTCTATCACTTTCGGTTCCGATAATTCTGCTGACCATATTTGTGATATTCAGGCGTCAAATGACATCTTGGAGCATGTTGGAGATAAAAAACAAAATGTGCCCAAAACGTGATATTATGACGTTATACGCCGTTCTGAGTCATGTTTGAACTTTCTATCACTTTCGGTTCCGATAATTCTGTTGACCATATTTGTGATATTCAGGCGTCAAATGACATCTTGGAGCATGTTGGAGATAAAAAACAAAATGTGCCCAAAACGTGATATTATGACGTTATACGACGTTCTGAGCCATGTTTGAACTTTCTATCACTTTTGGTTCCGATAATTCTGCTGACCATATTTGTGATATTCAGGCGCCAAATGACATCTTGGAGCATGTTGGAGATAAAAAACAAAATGTGCCCAAAACGTGATATTATGACGTTATACGGCCTTTTGAGCCATGTTTGAACTTTCTATCACTTTCGGTTCCGATAATTCTGTTGACCATATTTGTGATATTCAGGCGCCAAACGACATCTTGGAGCATGTTCGAGATAAAAAACAAAATGTGCCCAAAACGTGTTATTATGACGTTATACGCCGTTTTGAGCCATGTTTGAACTTTCTATCACTTTTGGTTCCGATAATTCTGCTGACCATATTTGTGATATTCAGACGCCAAATGACATCTTGGAGCAAGTTGGAGATAAAAAACAAAATGTGCCTAAAACGTGATATTATGACGTTATACGCCGTTCTGAGACATGTTTGAACTTTCTATCACTTTTCGTTCCGGTAATTCTGTCGACCATATATTTGATATTCAGATGCCAAATGTCACATTGGAGCATGTTGAAGATAAAAAACAAAATGTGCCCAAAACGTGATATTATGACGTTATACGCCGTTCTGAGCCATGTTTGAACTTTCTATCACTTTTGGTTCCGATAATTCTGCTGACCATATTTGTGATATTCAGGCGCCAAATGACATCTTGGAGCATGTTGGAGATAAAAAACAAAATGTGCCCAAAACGTGATATTATGACGTTATACGCCCTTTTGAGCCATGTTTGAACTTTCTATCACTTTCGGTTCCGATAATTCTGTTGACCATATTTGTGATATTCAGGCGCCAAACGACATCTTGGAGCATGTTGGAGATAAAAAACAAAATGTGCCCAAAACGTGTTATTATGACGTTATACGCCGTTCTGAGCCATGTTTGAACTTTCTATCACTTTTGGTTCCGGTAATTCTGTTGACCATACTTGTGATATTCAGGCGTCAAATGACATCTAGGAGCAAGTTGGAGATAAAAAGCAAAATGTGCCCAAAACGTGATATTATGACGTTATACGCCGTTTTGAGCCATGTTTGAACTTTCTATCACTTTTGGTTCCGATAATTCTGCTGACCATATTTGTGATATTCAGGCGCCAAATGACATCTTGGAGCATGTTGGAGATAAAAAACAAAATGTGCCCAAAACGTGATATTATGACGTTATACGCCGTTTTGAGCCATGTTTGAACTCTCTATCACTTTTGGTTCCGGTAATTCTGTCGACCATATTTGTGATATTCAGGCGTCAAATGACATCTTGGAGCATGTTGGAGATAAAAAACAAAATGTGCCCAAAACGTGATATTATGACGTTATACGCCGTTTTGAGCCATGCTTGAACTCTCTATCACTTTTGGTTCCGATAATTCTGTTGACCATATTTGTGATATTCAGGCGTCAAATGACATCTTGGAGCATGTTGGAGATAAAAAACAAAATGTGCCCAAAACGTGATATTATGACGTTATACGACGTTCTGAGCCATGTTTGAACTTTCTATCACTTTTGGTTCCGATAATTCTGCTGACCATATTTGTGATATTCAGGCGCCAAATGACATCTTGGAGCATGTTGGAGATAAAAAACAAAATGTGCCCAAAACGTGATATTATGACGTTATACGCCCTTTTGAGCCATGTTTGAACTTTCTATCACTTTCGGTTCCGATAATTCTGCTGACCATATTTGTGATATTCAGGCGTCAAATGACATCTTGGAGCATGTTGGAGATAAAAAACAAAATGTGCCCAAAACGTGATATTATGACGTTATACGCCGTTCTGAGTCATGTTTGAACTTTCTATCACTTTCGGTTCCGATAATTCTGTTGACCATATTTGTGATATTCAGGCGTCAAATGACATCTTGGAGCATGTTGGAGATAAAAAACAAAATGTGCCCAAAACGTGATATTATGACGTTATACGACGTTCTGAGCCATGTTTGAACTTTCTATCACTTTTGGTTCCGATAATTCTGCTGACCATATTTGTGATATTCAGGCGCCAAATGACATCTTGGAGCATGTTGGAGATAAAAAACAAAATGTGCCCAAAACGTGATATTATGACGTTATACGCCGTTCTGAGCCATGTTTGAACTTTCTATCACTTTTGGTTCCGATAATTCTGCTGACCATATTTGTGATATTCAGACGCCAAATGACATCTTGGAGCAAGTTGCAGATAAAAAACAAAATGTGCCCAAAACGTGATATTATGACGTTATACGCCGTTCTGAGACATGTTTGAACTTTCTACCACTTTTCGTTCCGGTAATTCTGTCGACCATATATTTGATATTCAGATGCCAAATGTCACATTGGAGCATGTTGAAGATAAAAAACATAATGTGCCCAAAACGTGATATTATGACGTTATACGCCGTTCTGAGCCATGTTTGAACTTTCTATCACTTTTGGTTCCGATAATTCTGCTGACCATATTTGTGATATTCACACGCCAAATGACATCTTGGAGCAAGTTGGAGATAAAAAACAAAATGTGCCCAAAACGTGATATTATGACGTTATACGGCCTTTTGAGCCATGTTTGAACTTTCTATCACTTTCGGTTCCGATAATTCTGTTGACCATATTTGTGATATTCAGGCGCCAAACGACATCTTGGAGCATGTTCGAGATAAAAAACAAAATGTGCCCAAAACGTGTTATTATGACGTTATACGACGTTCTGAGCCATGTTTGAACTTTCTATCACTTTTGGTTCCGATAATTCTGCTGACCATATTTGTGATATTCAGACGCCAAATGACATCTTGGAGCAAGTTGGAGATAAAAAACAAAATGTGCCCAAAACGTGATATTATGACGTTATACGCCGTTCTGAGACATGTTTGAACTTTCTACCACTTTTCGTTCCGGTAATTTTGTCGACCATATATTTGATATTCAGATGCCAAATGTCACATTGGAGCATGTTGAAGATAAAAAACAAAATGTGCCCAAAACGTGATATTATGACGTTATACGCCGTTCTGAGCCATGTTTGAACTTTCTATCACTTTCGGTTCCGATAATTCTGTTGACCATATTTGTGATATTCAGGCGTCAAACGACATCTTGGAGCATGTTCGAGATAAAAAACAAAATGTGCCCAAAACGTGATATTATGACGTTATACGCCGTTCTGAGCCATGTTTGAACTTTCTATCACTTTTGGTTCCGGTAATTCTGTTGACCATACTTGTGATATTCAGGCGTCAAATGACATCTAGGAGCAAGTTGGAGATAAAAAACAAAATGTGCCCAAAACGTGATATTATGACGTTATACGCCGTTTTGAGCCATGTTTGAACTTTCTATCACTTTTGGTTCCGATAATTCTGCTGACCATATTTGTGATATTCAGGCGCCAAATGACATCTTGGAGCATGTTGGAGATAAAAAACAAAATGTGCCCAAAACGTGATATTATGACGTTATACGCCCTTTTGAGCCATGTTTGAACTTTCTATCACTTTTGGTTCCGGTAATTCTGTCGACCATATTTGTGATATTCAGGCGTCAAATGACATCTTGGAGCATGTTGGAGATAAAAAACAAAATGTGCCCAAAACGTGATATTATGACGTTATACGCCGTTTTGAGCCATGCTTGAACTCTCTATCACTTTTGGTTCCGATAGTTCTGCTGACCATATTTGTGATATTCAGACGCCAAATGACATCTTGGGGCAAGTTGGAGATAAAAAACAAAATGTGCCCAAAACGTGATATTATGACGTTATACGACGTTCTGAGCCATGTTTGAACTTTCTATCACTTTTGGTTCCGATAATTCTGCTGACCATATTTGTGATATTCAGACGCCAAATGACATCTTGGAGCATGTTGGAGATAAAAAACAAAATGTGCCCAAAACGTGATATTATGACGTTATACGCCGTTTTGAGCCATGTTTGAACTCTCTATCACTTTTGGTTCCGATAATTCTGCTGACCATATTTGTGATATTCAGACGCCAAATGACATCTTGGAGCATGTTGGAGATAAAAAACAAAATGTGCCCAAAACGTGTTATTATGACGTTATACGCCGTTCTGAGCCATGTTTGAACTTTCTATCACTTTTGGTTCCGGTAATTCTGTTGACCATACTTGTGATATTCAGGCGTCAAATGACATCTTGGAGCATGTTGGAGATAAAAAACAAAATGTGCCCAAAACGTGATATTATGACGTTATACGACGTTCTGAGCCATGTTTGAACTTTCTATCACTTTTGGTTCCGATAATTCTGCTGACCATATTTGTGATATTCAGGCGCCAAATGACATCTTGGAGCATGTTGGAGATAAAAAACAAAATGTGCCCAAAACGTGATATTATGACGTTATACGCCGTTTTGAGCCATGTTTGAACTCTCTATCACTTTTGGTTCCGATAATTCTGCTGACCATATTTGTGATATTCAGACGCCAAATGACATCTTGGAGCATGTTGGAGATAAAAAACAAAATGTGCCCAAAACGTGATATTATGACGTTATACGCCGTTTTGAGCCATGTTTGAACTTTCTATCACTTTTGGTTCCGGTAATTCTGTCGACCATATTTGTGATATTCAGGCGCCAAACGACATCTTGGAGCATGTTGGAGATAAAAAACAAAATGTGCCCAAAACGTGTTATTATGACGTTATACGCCGTTCTGAGCCATGTTTGAACTTTCTATCACTTTTGGTTCCGGTAATTCTGTTGACCATACTTGTGATATTCAGGCGTCAAATGACATCTTGGAGCATGTTGGAGATAAAAAACAAAATGTGCCCAAAACGTGATATTATGACGTTATACGACGTTCTGAGCCATGTTTGAACTTTCTATCACTTTTGGTTCCGATAATTCTGCTGACCATATTTGTGATATTCAGGCGCCAAATGACATCTTGGACCATGTTGGAGATAAAAAACAAAATGTGCCCAAAACGTGATATTATGACGTTATACGACGTTCTGAGCCATGTTTGAACTTTCTATCACTTTTGGTTCCGATAATTCTGCTGACCATATTTGTGATATTCAGGCGCCAAATGACATCTTGGAGCATGTTGGAGATAAAAAACAAAATGTGCCCAAAACGTGATATTATAACGTTATACGCCGTTCTGAGCCATGTTTGAACTTTCTATCACTTTTGGTTCCGATAATTCTGCTGACCATATTTGTGATATTCAGACACCAAATGACATCTTGGAGCAAGTTGGAGATAAAAAACAAAATGTGCCCAAAACGTGATATTATGACGTTATACGCCGTTCTGAGCCATGTTTGAACTTTCTATCACTTTTGGTTCCGGTAATTCTGTTGACCATACTTGTGATATTCAGGCGTCAAATGACATCTAGGAGCAAGTTGGAGATAAAAAACAAAATGTGCCCAAAACGTGATATTATGACGTTATACGCCGTTTTGAGCCATGTTTGAACTTTCTATCACTTTTGGTTCCGATAATTCTGCTGACCATATTTGTGATATTCAGACGCCAAATGACATCTTGGAGCAAGTTGGAGATAAAAAACAAAATGTGCCCAAAACGTGATATTATGACGTTATACGCCGTTCTGAGACATGTTTGAACTTTCTACCACTTTTCGTTCCGGTAATTCTGTCGACCATATATTTGATATTCAGATGCCAAATGTCACATTGGAGCATGTTGAAGATAAAAAACAAAATGTGCCCAAAACGTGATATTATGACGTTATACGCCGTTCTGAGCCATGTTTGAACTTTCTATCACTTTTGGTTCCGATAATTCTGCTGACCATATTTGTGATATTCAGACCCCAAATGACATCTTGGAGCAAGTTGGAGATAAAAAACAAAATGTGCCCAAAACGTGATATTATGACGTTATACGCCGTTCTGAGCTATGTTTGAACTTTCTATCACTTTCGGTTCCGATAATTCTGTTGACCATATTTGTGATATTCAGGCGTCAAATGACATCTTGGAGCATGTTGGAGATAAAAAACAAAATGTGCCCAAAACGTGATATTATGACGTTATACGCCCTTTTGAGCCATGTTTGAACTTTCTATCACTTTTGGTTCCGGTAATTCTGTCGACCATATTTGTGATATTCAGGCGTCAAATGACATCTTGGAGCATGTTCGAGATAAAAAACAAAATGTGCCCAAAACGTGATATTATGACGTTATACGCCGTTCTGAGCCATGTTTGAACTTTCTATCACTTTTGGTTCCGGTAATTCTGTTGACCATATTTGTGATATTCAGGCGTCAAATGACATCTTGGAGCATGTTGGAGATAAAAAACAAAATGTGCCCAAAACGTGATATTATGACGTTATACGCCGTTTTGAGCCATGTTTGAACTTTCTATCACTTTTGGTTCCGATAATTCTGCTGACCATATTTGTGATATTCAGGCGCCAAATGACATCTTGGAGCATGTTGGAGATAAAAAACAAAATGTGCCCAAAACGTGATATTATGACGTTATACGCCGTTTTGAGCCATGTTTGAACTCTCTATCACTTTTGGTTCCGATAATTCTGCTGACCATATTTGTGATATTCAGACGCCAAATGACATCTTGGAGCATGTTGGAGATAAAAAACAAAATGTGCCCAAAACGTGATATTATGACGTTATACGCCGTTTTGAGCCATGTTTGAACTTTCTATCACTTTTGGTTCCGGTAATTCTGTCGACCATATTTGTGATATTCAGGCGCCAAACGACATCTTGGAGCATGTTGGAGATAAAAAACAAAATGTGCCCAAAACGTGTTATTATGACGTTATACGCCGTTCTGAGCTATGTTTGAACTTTCTATCACTTTTGGTTCCGGTAATTCTGTTGACCATACTTGTGATATTCAGGCGTCAAATGACATCTTGGAGCATGTTGGAGGTAAAAAACAAAATGTGCCCAAAACGTGATATTATGACGTTATACGACGTTCTGAGCCATGTTTGAACTTTCTATCACTTTTGGTTCCGATAATTCTGCTGACCATATTTGTGATATTCAGGCGCCAAATGACATCTTGGAGCATGTTGGAGATAAAAAACAAAATGTGCCCAAAACGTGATATTATGACGTTATACGCCGTTCTGAGCCATGTTTGAACTTTCTATCACTTTTGGTTCCGATAATTCTGCTGACCATATTTGTGATATTCAGACACCAAATGACATCTTGGAGCAAGTTGGAGATAAAAAACAAAATGTGCCCAAAACGTGATATTATGACGTTATACGCCGTTCTGAGCCATGTTTGAACTTTCTATCACTTTTGGTTCCGGTAATTCTGTTGACCATACTTGTGATATTCAGGCGTCAAATGACATCTAGGAGCAAGTTGGAGATAAAAAACAAAATGTGCCCAAAACGTGATATTATGACGTTATACGCCGTTTTGAGCCATGTTTGAACTTTCTATCACTTTTGGTTCCGATAATTCTGCTGACCATATTTGTGATATTCAGACGCCAAATGACATCTTGGAGCAAGTTGGAGATAAAAAACAAAATGTGCCCAAAACGTGATATTATGACGTTATACGCCGTTCTGAGACATGTTTGAACTTTCTACCACTTTTCGTTCCGGTAATTCTGTCGACCATATATTTGATATTCAGATGCCAAATGTCACATTGGAGCATGTTGAAGATAAAAAACAAAATGTGCCCAAAACGTGATATTATGACGTTATACGCCGTTCTGAGCCATGTTTGAACTTTCTATCACTTTTGGTTCCGATAATTCTGCTGACCATATTTGTGATATTCACGCGCCAAATGACATCTTGGAGCATGTTGGAGATAAAAAACAAAATGTGCCCAAAACGTGATATTATGACGTTATACGCCGTTTTGAGCCATGTTTGAACTCTCTATCACTTTTGGTTCCGGTAATTCTGTCGACCATATTTGTGATATTCAGGCGTCAAATGACATCTTGGAGCATGTTGGAGATAAAAAACAAAATGTGCCCAAAACGTGATATTATGACGTTATACGCCCTTTTGAGCCATGTTTGAACTTTCTATCACTTTTGGTTCCGGTAATTCTGTCGACCATATTTGTGATATTCAGGCGTCAAATGACATCTTGGAGCATGTTCGAGATAAAAAACAAAATGTGCCCAAAACGTGATATTATGACGTTATACGCCGTTCTGAGCCATGTTTGAACTTTCTATCACTTTTGGTTCCGGTAATTCTGTTGACCATATTTGTGATATTCAGGCGTCAAATGACATCTTGGAGCATGTTGGAGATAAAAAACAAAATGTGCCCAAAACGTGATATTATGACGTTATACGCCGTTTTGAGCCATGTTTGAACTTTCTATCACTTTTGGTTCCGATAATTCTGCTGACCATATTTGTGATATTCAGGCGCCAAATGACATCTTGGAGCATGTTGGAGATAAAAAACAAAATGTGCCCAAAACGTGATATTATGACGTTATACGCCGTTTTGAGCCATGTTTGAACTCTCTATCACTTTTGGTTCCGATAATTCTGCTGACCATATTTGTGATATTCAGACGCCAAATGACATCTTGGAGCATGTTGGAGATAAAAAACAAAATGTGCCCAAAACGTGATATTATGACGTTATACGCCGTTTTGAGCCATGTTTGAACTTTCTATCACTTTTGGTTCCGGTAATTCTGTCGACCATATTTGTGATATTCAGGCGCCAAACGACATCTTGGAGCATGTTGGAGATAAAAAACAAAATGTGCCCAAAACGTGTTATTATGACGTTATACGCCGTTCTGAGCTATGTTTGAACTTTCTATCACTTTTGGTTCCGGTAATTCTGTTGACCATACTTGTGATATTCAGGCGTCAAATGACATCTTGGAGCATGTTGGAGGTAAAAAACAAAATGTGCCCAAAACGTGATATTATGACGTTATACGACGTTCTGAGCCATGTTTGAACTTTCTATCACTTTTGGTTCCGATAATTCTGCTGACCATATTTGTGATATTCAGGCGCCAAATGACATCTTGGAGCATGTTGGAGATAAAAAACAAAATGTGCCCAAAACGTGATATTATGACGTTATACGCCGTTCTGAGCCATGTTTGAACTTTCTATCACTTTTGGTTCCGATAATTCTGCTGACCATATTTGTGATATTCAGACACCAAATGACATCTTGGAGCAAGTTGGAGATAAAAAACAAAATGTGCCCAAAACGTGATATTATGACGTTATACGCCGTTCTGAGCCATGTTTGAACTTTCTATCACTTTTGGTTCCGGTAATTCTGTTGACCATACTTGTGATATTCAGGCGTCAAATGACATCTAGGAGCAAGTTGGAGATAAAAAACAAAATGTGCCCAAAACGTGATATTATGACGTTATACGCCGTTTTGAGCCATGTTTGAACTTTCTATCACTTTTGGTTCCGATAATTCTGCTGACCATATTTGTGATATTCAGACGCCAAATGACATCTTGGAGCAAGTTGGAGATAAAAAACAAAATGTGCCCAAAACGTGATATTATGACGTTATACGCCGTTCTGAGACATGTTTGAACTTTCTACCACTTTTCGTTCCGGTAATTCTGTCGACCATATATTTGATATTCAGATGCCAAATGTCACATTGGAGCATGTTGAAGATAAAAAACAAAATGTGCCCAAAACGTGATATTATGACGTTATACGCCGTTCTGAGCCATGTTTGAACTTTCTATCACTTTTGGTTCCGATAATTCTGCTGACCATATTTGTGATATTCACGCGCCAAATGACATCTTGGAGCATGTTGGAGATAAAAAACAAAATGTGCCCAAAACGTGATATTATGACGTTATACGCCGTTTTGAGCCATGTTTGAACTCTCTATCACTTTTGGTTCCGGTAATTCTGTCGACCATATTTGTGATATTCAGGCGTCAAATGACATCTTGGAGCATGTTGGAGATAAAAAACAAAATGTGCCCAAAACGTGATATTATGACGTTATACGCGGTTTTGAGCCATGTTTGAACTCTCTATCACTTTTGGTTCCGATAATTCTGCTGACCATATTTGTGATATTCAGACGCCAAATGACACCTTGGAGCATGTTGGAGATAAAAAACAAAATGTGCCCAAAACGTGTTATTATGACGTTATACGCCGTTCTGAGCCATGTTTGAACTTTCTATCACTTTTGGTTCCGGTAATTCTGTTGACCATACTTGTGATATTCAGGCGTCAAATGACATCTAGGAGCAAGTTGGAGATAAAAAACAAAATGTGCCCAAAACGTGATATTATGACGTTATACGCCGTTTTGAGCCATGTTTGAACTTTCTATCACTTTTGGTTCCGATAATTCTGCTGACCATATTTGTGATATTCAGACGCCAAATGACATCTTGGAGCAAGTTGGAGATAAAAAACAAAATGTGCCCAAAACGTGATATTATGACGTTATACGCCGTTCTGAGACATGTTTGAACTTTCTACCACTTTTCGTTCCGGTAATTCTGTCGACCATATATTTGATATTCAGATGCCAAATGTCACATTGGAGCATGTTGAAGATAAAAAACAAAATGTGCCCAAAACGTGATATTATGACGTTATACGCCGTTCTGAGCCATGTTTGAACTTTCTATCACTTTTGGTTCCGATAATTCTGCTGACCATATTTGTGATATTCAGACGCCAAATGACATCTTGGAGCAAGTTGGAGATAAAAAACAAAATGTTCCCAAAACGTGATATTATGACGTTATACGCCGTTCTGAGCCATGTTTGAACTTTCTATCACTTTCGGTTCCGATAATTCTGTTGACCATATTTGTGATATTCAGGCGTCAAATGACATCTTGGAGCATGTTGGAGATAAAAAACAAAATGTGCCCAAAACGTGATATTATGACGTTATACGCCCTTTTGAGCCATGTTTGAACTTTCTATCACTTTTGGTTCCGGTAATTCTGTCGACCATATTTGTGATATTCAGGCGTCAAATGACATCTTGGAGCATGTTGGAGATAAAAAACAAAATGTGCCCAAAACGTGATATTATGACGTTATACGACGTTCTGAGCCATGTTTGAACTTTCTATCACTTTTGGTTCCGATAATTCTGCTGACCATATTTGTGATATTCAGGCGCCAAATGACATCTTGGAGCATGTTGGAGATAAAAAACAAAATGTGCCCAAAACGTGATATTATGACGTTATACGGCCTTTTGAGCCATGTTTGAACTTTCTATCACTTTCGGTTCCGATAATTCTGTTGACCATATTTGTGATATTCAGGCGCCAAACGACATCTTGGAGCATGTTCGAGATAAAAAACAAAATGTGCCCAAAACGTGTTATTATGACGTTATACGCCGTTTTGAGCCATGTTTGAACTTTCTATCACTTTTGGTTCCGATAATTCTGCTGACCATATTTGTGATATTCAGACGCCAAATGACATCTTGGAGCAAGTTGGAGATAAAAAACAAAATGTGCCCAAAACGTGGTATTATGACGTTATACGCCGTTCTGAGACATGTTTGAACTTTCTATCACTTTTCGTTCCGGTAATTCTGTCGACCATATATTTGATATTCAGGCGTCAAATGACATCTAGGAGCATGTTGGAGATAAAAAACAAAATGTGCCCAAAACGTGATATTATGACGTTATACGCCGTTCTGAGCCATGTTTGAACTTTCTATCACTTTTGGTTCCGATAATTCTGCTGACCATATTTGTGATATTCAGACGCCAAATGACATCTTGGAGCAAGTTGGAGATAAAAAACAAAATGTGCCCAAAACGTGATATTATGACGTTATACGCCGTTCTGAGCCATGTTTGAACTTTCTATCACTTTCGGTTCCGATAATTCTGTTGACCATATTTGTGATATTCAGGCGCCAAATGACATCTTGGAGCATGTTGGAGATAAAAAACAAAATGTGCCCAAAACGTGATATTATGACGTTATACGCCGTTCTGAGCCATGTTTGAACTTTCTATCACTTTTGGTTCCGATAATTCTGCTGACCATATTTGTGATATTCAGACGCCAAATGACATCTTGGAGCAAGTTGGAGATAAAAAACAAAATGTGCCCAAAACGTGATATTATGACGTTATACGCCGTTCTGAGCCATGTTTGAACTTTCTATCACTTTCGGTTCCGATAATTCTGTTGACCATATTTGTGATATTCAGGCGTCAAATGACATCTTGGAGCATGTTGGAGATAAAAAACAAAATGTGCCCAAAACGTGATATTATGACGTTATACGCCCTTTTGAGCCATGTTTGAACTTTCTATCACTTTTGGTTCAGGTAATTCTGTCGACCATATTTGTGATATTCAGGCGTCAAATGACATCTTGGAGCATGTTGGAGATAAAAAACAAAATGTGCCCAAAACGTGATATTATGACGTTATACGACGTTCTGAGCCATGTTTGAACTTTCTATCACTTTTGGTTCCGATAATTCTGCTGACCATATTTGTGATATTCAGGCGCCAAATGACATCTTGGAGCATGTTGGAGATAAAAAACAAAATGTGCCCAAAACATGATATTATGACGTTATACGGCCTTTTGAGCCATGTTTGAACTTTCTATCACTTTCGGTTCCGATAATTCTGTTGACCATATTTGTGATATTCAAGCGCCAAACGACATCTTGGAGCATGTTCGAGATAAAAAACAAAATGTGCCCAAAACGTGTTATTATGACGTTATACGCCGTTTTGAGCCATGTTTGAACTTTCTATCACTTTTGGTTCCGATAATTCTGCTGACCATATTTGTGATATTCAGACGCCAAATGACATCTTGGAGCAAGTTGGAGATAAAAAACAAAATGTGCCCAAAACGTAATATTATGACGTTATAAGCCGTTCTGAGACATGTTTGAACTTTCTATCACTTTTCGTTCCGGTAATTCTGTCGACCATATATTTGATATTCAGGCGTCAAATGACATCTAGGAGCATGTTGGAGATAAAAAACAAAATGTGCCCAAAACGTGATATTATGACGTTATACGCCGTTCTGAGCCATGTTTGAACTTTCTATCACTTTTGGTTCCGATAATTCTGCTGACCATATT
The DNA here is from genome assembly GCF_036711975.1 of Onthophagus taurus. Taxonomy (NCBI): domain Eukaryota; kingdom Metazoa; phylum Arthropoda; class Insecta; order Coleoptera; family Scarabaeidae; genus Onthophagus; species Onthophagus taurus. The sequence goes on from NC_091973.1 coordinate 10,380,371, forward strand.
TGTGATATTCAGACGCCAAATGACATCTTGGAGCAAGTTGGAGATAAAAAACAAAATGTGCCCAAAACGTGATATTATGACGTTATACGCCGTTCTGAGCCATGTTTGAACTTTCTATCACTTTCGGTTCCGATAATTCTGTTGACCATATTTGTGATATTCAGGCGTCAAATGACATCTTGGAGCATGTTGGAGATAAAAAACAAAATGTGCCCAAGACGTGATATTATGACGTTATACGCCCTTTTGAGCCATGTTTGAACTTTCTATCACTTTTGGTTCCGGTAATTCTGTCGACCATATTTTTGATATTCAGGCGTCAAATGACATCTAGGAGCATGTTGGAGATAAAAAACAAAATGTGCCCAAGACGTGATATTATGACGTTATACGCCGTTCTGAGCCATGTTTGAACTTTCTATCACTTTTGGTTCCGATAATTCTGCTGACCATATTTGTGATATTCAGACGCCAAATGACATCTTGGAGCAAGTTGGAGATAAAAAACAAAATGTGCCCAAAACGTGATATTATGACGTTATACGCCGTTCTGAGCCATGTTTGAACTTTCTATCACTTTCGGTTCCGATAATTCTGTTGACCATATTTGTGATATTCAGGCGTCAAATGACATCTTGGAGCATGTTGGAGATAAAAAACAAAATGTGCCCAAAACGTGATATTATGACGTTATACGCCCTTTTGAGCCATGTTTGAACTTTCTATCACTTTTGGTTCCGGTAATTCTGTCGACCATATTTGTGATATTCAGGCGTCAAATGACATCTTGGAGCATGTTGGAGATAAAAAACAAAATGTGCCCAAAACGTGATATTATGACGTTATACGACGTTCTGAGCCATGTTTGAACTTTCTATCACTTTTGGTTCCGATAATTCTGCTGACCATATTTGTGATATTCAGGCGCCAAATGACATCTTGGAGCATGTTGGAGATAAAAAACAAAATGTGCCCAAAACGTGATATTATGACGTTATACGGCCTTTTGAGCCATGTTTGAACTTTCTATCACTTTCGGTTCCGATAATTCTGTTGACCATATTTGTGATATTCAGGCGTCAAATGACATCTTGGAGCATGTTGGAGATAAAAAACAAAATGTGCCCAAAACGTGATATTATGACGTTATACGCCCTTTTGAGCCATGTTTGAACTTTCTATCACTTTTGGTTCAGGTAATTCTGTCGACCATATTTGTGATATTCAGGCGTCAAATGACATCTTGGAGCATGTTGGAGATAAAAAACAAAATGTGCCCAAAACGTGATATTATGACGTTATACGACGTTCTGAGCCATGTTTGAACTTTCTATCACTTTTGGTTCCGATAATTCTGCTGACCATATTTGTGATATTCAGGCGCCAAATGACATCTTGGAGCATGTTGGAGATAAGAAACAAAATGTGCCCAAAACGTGATATTATGACGTTATACGGCCTTTTGAGCCATGTTTGAACTTTCTATCACTTTCGGTTCCGATAATTCTGTTGACCATATTTGTGATATTCAGGCGCCAAACGACATCTTGGAGCATGTTCGAGATAAAAAACAAAATGTGCCCAAAACGTGTTATTATGACGTTATACGCCGTTTTGAGCCATGTTTGAACTTTCTATCACTTTTGGTTCCGATAATTCTGCTGACCATATTTGTGATATTAAGACGCCAAATGACATCTTGGAGCAAGTTGGAGATAAAAAACAAAATGTGCCCAAAACGTAATATTATGACGTTATACGCCGTTCTGAGACATGTTTGAACTTTCTATCACTTTTCGTTCCGGTAATTCTGTCGACCATATATTTGATATTCAGGCGTCAAATGACATCTAGGAGCATGTTGGAGATAAAAAACAAAATGTGCCCAAAACGTGATATTATGACGTTATACGCCGTTCTGAGCATTGTTTGAACTTTCTATCACTTTTGGTTCCGATAATTCTGCTGACCATATTTGTGATATTCAGACGCCAAATGACATCTTGGAGCAAGTTGGAGATAAAAAACAAAATGTGCTCAAAACGTGATATTATGACGTTATACGCCGTTCTGAGCCATGTTTGAACTTTCTATCACTTTCGGTTCCGATAATTCTGTTGACCATATTTGTGATATTCAGGCGTCAAATGACATCTTGGAGCATGTTGGAGATAAAAAACAAAATGTGCCCAAAACGTGATATTATGACGTTATACGCCCTTTTGAGCCATGTTTGAACTTTCTATCACTTTTGGTTCCGGTAATTCTGTCGACCATATTTGTGATATTCAGGCGTCAAATGACATCTTGGAGCATGTTGGAGATAAAAAACAAAATGTGCCCAAAACGTGATATTATGACGTTATACGACGTTCTGAGCCATGTTTGAACTTTCTATCACTTTTGGTTCCGATAATTCTGCTGACCATATTTGTGATATTCAGGCGCCAAATGACATCTTGGAGCATGTTGGAGATAAAAAACAAAATGTGCCCAAAACGTGATATTATGACGTTATACGGCCTTTTGAGCCATGTTTGAACTTTCTATCACTTTCGGTTCCGATAATTCTGTTGACCATATTTGTGATATTCAGGCGCCAAACGACATCTTGGAGCATGTTCGAGATAAAAAACAAAATGTGCCCAAACGTGTTATTATGACGTTATACGCCGTTTTGAGCCATGTTTGAACTTTCTATCACTTTTGGTGCCGATAATTCTGCTGACCATATTTGTGATATTCAGACGCCAAATGACACCTTGGAGCAAGTTGGAGATAAAAAACAAAATGTGCCCAAAACGTGATATTATGACGTTATACGCCGTTCTGAGACATGTTTGAACTTTCTATCACTTTTCGTTCCGGTAATTCTGTCGACCATATATTTGATATTCAGATGCCAAATGTCACATTGGAGCATGTTGGAGATAAAAAACAAAATGTGCCCAAAACGTGATATTATGACGTTATACGCCGTTTTGAGCCATGTTTGAACTCTCTATCACTTTTGGTTCCGATAGTTCTGCTGACCATATTTGTGATATTCAGACGCCAAATGACATCTTGGAGCATGTTGGAGATAAAAAACAAAATGTGCCCAAAACGTGATATTATGACGTTATACGACGTTCTGAGCCATGTTTGAACTTTCTATCACTTTTGGTTCCGATAATTCTGCTGACCATATTTGTGATATTCAGGCGCCAAATGACATCTTGGAGCATGTTGGAGATAAAAAACAAAATGTGCCCAAAACGTGATATTATGACGTTATACGCCGTTTTGAGCCAGGTTTGAACTCTCTATCACTTTTGGTTCCGGTAATTCTGTCGACCATATTTGTGATATTCAGGCGTCAAATGACATCTTGGAGCATGTTGGAGATAAAAAACAAAATGTGCCCGAAACGTGATATTATGACGTTATACGCCGTTCTGAGCCATGTTTGAACTTTCTATCACTTTTCGTTCCGGTAATTCTGTCGACCATATATTTGATATTCAGGCGTCAAATGACATCTAGGAGCATGTTGGAGATAAAAAACAAAATGTGCCCAAAACGTGATATTATGACGTTATACGCCGTTCTGAGCATTGTTTGAACTTTCTATCACTTTTGGTTCCGATAATTCTGCTGACCATATTTGTGATATTCAGACGCCAAATGACATCTTGGAGCAAGTTGGAGATAAAAAACAAAATGTGCCCAAAACGTGATATTATGACGTTATACTCCGTTCTGAGCCATGTTTGAACTTTCTATCACTTTCGGTTCCGATAATTCTGTTGACCATATTTGTGATATTCAGGCGCCAAATGACATCTTGGAGCATGTTGGAGATAAAAAACAAAAAGTGCCCAAAACGTGATATTATGACGTTATACGGCCTTTTGAGCCATGTTTGAACTTTCTATCACTTTCGGTTCCGATAATTCTGTTGACCATATTTGTGATATTCAGGCGCCAAACGACATCTTGGAGCATGTTCGTGATAAAAAACAAAATGTGCCCAAACGTGTTATTATGACGTTATACGCCGTTTTGAGCCATGTTTGAACTTTCTATCACTTTTGGTTCCGATAATTCTGCTGACCATATTTGTGATATTCAGACGCCAAATGACATCTTGGAGCAAGTTGGAGATAAAAAACAAAATGTGCCCAAAACGTGATATTATGACGTTATACGCCGTTCTGAGACATGTTTGAACTTTCTATCACTTTTCGTTCCGGTAATTCTGTCGACCATATATTTGATATTCAGATGCCAAATGTCACATTGGAGCATGTTGGAGATAAAAAACAAAATGTGCCCAAAACGTGATATTATGACGTTATACGCCGTTTTGAGCCATGTTTGAACTCTCTATCACTTTTGGTTCCGATAGTTCTGATGACCATATTTGTGATATTCAGACGCCAAATGACATCTTGGAGCATGTTGGAGATAAAAAACAAAATGTGCCCAAAACGTGATATTATGACGTTATACGACGTTCTGAGCCATGTTTGAACTTTCTATCACTTTTGGTTCCGATAATTCTGCTGACCATATTTGTGATATTCAGGCGCCAAATGACATCTTGGAGCATGTTGGAGATAAAAAACAAAATGTGCCCAAAACGTGATATTATGACGTTATACGCCGTTTTGAGCCAGGTTTGAACTCTCTATCACTTTTGGTTCCGGTAATTCTGTCGACCATATTTGTGATATTCAGGCGTCAAATGACATCTTGGAGCATGTTGGAGATAAAAAACAAAATGTGCCCGAAACGTGATATTATGACGTTATACTCCGTTCTGAGCCATGTTTGAACTTTCTATCACTTTCGGTTCCGATAATTCTGTTGACCATATTTGTGATATTCAGGCGCCAAATGACATCTTGGAGCATGTTGGAGATAAAAAACAAAATGTGCCCAAAACGTGATATTATGACGTTATACGGCCTTTTGAGCCATGTTTGAACTTTCTATCACTTTCGGTTCCGATAATTCTGTTGACCATATTTGTGATATTCAGGCGCCAAACGACATCTTGGAGCATGTTCGTGATAAAAAACAAAATGTGCCCAAACGTGTTATTATGACGTTATACGCCGTTTTGAGCCATGTTTGAACTTTCTATCACTTTTGGTTCCGATAATTCTGCTGACCATATTTGTGATATTCAGACGCCAAATGACATCTTGGAGCAAGTTGGAGATAAAAAACAAAATGTGCCCAAAACGTGATATTATGACGTTATACGCCGTTCTGAGACATGTTTGAACTTTCTATCACTTTTCGTTCCGGTAATTCTGTCGACCATATATTTGATATTCAGATGCCAAATGTCACATTGGAGCATGTTGGAGATAAAAAACAAAATGTGCCCAAAACGTGATATTATGACGTTATACGCCGTTTTGAGCCATGTTTGAACTCTCTATCACTTTTGGTTCCGATAGTTCTGATGACCATATTTGTGATATTCAGACGCCAAATGACATCTTGGAGCATGTTGGAGATAAAAAACAAAATGTGCCCAAAACGTGATATTATGACGTTATACGACGTTCTGAGCCATGTTTGAACTTTCTATCACTTTTGGTTCCGATAATTCTGCTGACCATATTTGTGATATTCAGGCGCCAAATGACATCTTGGAGCATGTTGGAGATAAAAAACAAAATGTGCCCAAAACGTGATATTATGACGTTATACGCCGTTTTGAGCCAGGTTTGAACTCTCTATCACTTTTGGTTCCGGTAATTCTGTCGACCATATTTGTGATATTCAGGCGTCAAATGACATCTTGGAGCATGTTGGAGATAAAAAACAAAATGTGCCCGAAACGTGATATTATGACGTTATACGCCGTTCTGAGCCATGTTTGAACTTTCTATCACTTTTGGTTCCGATAATTCTGCTGACCATATTTGTGATATTCAGGCGCCAAATGACATCTTGGAGCATGTTGGAGATAAAAAACAAAATGTGCCCAAAACGTGATATTATGACGTTATACGGCCTTTTGAGCCATGTTTGAACTTTCTATCACTTTCGGTTCCGATAATTCTGTTGACCATATTTGTGATATTCAGGCGCCAAACGACATCTTGGAGCATGTTCGAGATAAAAAACAAAATGTGCCCAAAACGTGTTATTATGACGTTATACGCCGTTTTGAGCCATGTTTGAACTTTCTATCACTTTTGGTTCCGATAATTCTGCTGACCATATTTGTGATATTCAGACGCCAAATGACATCTTGGAGCAAGTTGGAGATAAAAAACAAAATGTGCCCAAAACGTGATATTATGACGTTATACGCCGTTCTGAGCCATGTTTGAACTTTCTATCACTTTCGGTTCCGATAATTCTGTTGACCATATTTGTGATATTCAGGCGTCAAATGACATCTTGGAGCATGTTGGAGATAAAAAACAAAATGTGCCCAAAACGTGATATTATGACGTTATACGACGTTCTGAGCCATGTTTGAACTTTCTATCACTTTTGGTTCCGATAATTCTGCTGACCATATTTGTGATATTCAGGCGCCAAATGACATCTTGGAGCATGTTGGAGATAAAAAACAAAATGTGCCCAAAACGTGATATTATGACGTTATACGGCCTTTTGAGCCATGTTTGAACTTTCTATCACTTTCGGTTCCGATAATTCTGTTGACCATATTTGTGATATTCAGGCGCCAAACGACATCTTGGAGCATGTTCGAGATAAAAAACAAAATGTGCCCAAACGTGTTATTATGACGTTATACGCCGTTTTGAGCCATGTTTGAACTTTCTATCACTTTTGGTTCCGATAATTCTGCTGACCATATTTGTGATATTCAGACGCCAAATGACATCTTGGAGCAAGTTGGAGATAAAAAACAAAATGTGCCCAAAACGTGATATTATGACGTTATACGCCGTTCTGAGACATGTTTGAACTTTCTATCACTTTTCGTTCCGGTAATTCTGTCGACCATATATTTGATATTCAGATGCCAAATGTCACATTGGAGCATGTTGGAGATAAAAAACAAAATGTGCCCAAAACGTGATATTATGACGTTATACGCCGTTTTGAGCCATGTTTGAACTCTCTATCACTTTTGGTTCCGATAGTTCTGCTGACCATATTTGTGATATTCAGACGCCAAATGACATCTTGGAGCATGTTGGAGATAAAAAACAAAATGTGCCCAAAACGTGATATTATGACGTTATACGACGTTCTGAGCCATGTTTGAACTTTCTATCACTTTTGGTTCCGATAATTCTGCTGACCATATTTGTGATATTCAGGCGCCAAATGACATCTTGGAGCATGTTGGAGATAAAAAACAAAATGTGCCCAAAACGTGATATTATGACGTTATACGCCGTTTTGAGCCAGGTTTGAACTCTCTATCACTTTTGGTTCCGGTAATTCTGTCGACCATATTTGTGATATTCAGGCGTCAAATGACATCTTGGAGCATGTTGGAGATAAAAAACAAAATGTGCCCGAAACGTGATATTATGACGTTATACGCCGTTCTGAGCCATGTTTGAACTTTCTATCACTTTTGGTTCCGATAATTCTGCTGACCATATTTGTGATATTCAGACGCCAAATGACATCTTGGAGCAAGTTGGAGATAAAAAACAAAATGTGCCCAAAACGTGATATTATGACGTTATACGCCGTTCTGAGCCATGTTTGAACTTTCTATCACTTTCGGTTCCGATAATTCTGTTGACCATATTTGTGATATTCAGGCGTCAAATGACATCTTGGAGCATGTTGGAGATAAAAAACAAAATGTGCCCAAAACGTGATATTATGACGTTATACGACGTTCTGAGCCATGTTTGAACTTTCTATCACTTTTGGTTCCGATAATTCTGCTGACCATATTTGTGATATTCAGGCGCCAAATGACATCTTGGAGCATGTTGGAGATAAAAAACAAAATGTGCCCAAAACGTGATATTATGACGTTATACGGCCTTTTGAGCCATGTTTGAACTTTCTATCACTTTCGGTTCCGATAATTCTGTTGACCATATTTGTGATATTCAGGCGCCAAACGACATCTTGGAGCATGTTCGAGATAAAAAACAAAATGTGCCCAAAACGTGTTATTATGACGTTATACGCCGTTTTGAGCCATGTTTGAACTTTCTATCACTTTTGGTTCCGATAATTCTGCTGACCATATTTGTGATATTCAGACGCCAAATGACATCTTGGAGCAAGTTGGAGATAAAAAACAAAATGTGCCCAAAACGTAATATTATGACGTTATACGCCGTTCTGAGACATGTTTGAACTTTCTATCACTTTTCGTTCCGGTAATTCTGTCGACCATATATTTGATATTCAGGCGTCAAATGACATCTAGGAGCATGTTGGAGATAAAAAACAAAATGTGCCCAAAACGTGATATTATGACGTTATACGCCGTTCTGAGCCATGTTTGAACTTTCTATCACTTTTGGTTCCGATAATTCTGCTGACCATATTTGTGATATTCAGACGCCAAATGACATCTTGGAGCAAGTTGGAGATAAAAAACAAAATGTGCCCAAAACGTGATATTATGACGTTATACGCCGTTCTGAGCCATGTTTGAACTTTCTATCACTTTCGGTTCCGATAATTCTGTTGACCATATTTGTGATATTCAGGCGTCAAATGACATCTTGGAGCATGTTGGAGATAAAAAACAAAATGTGCCCAAAACGTGATATTATGACGTTATACGCCCTTTTGAGCCATGTTTGAACTTTCTATCACTTTTGGTTCCGGTAATTCTGTCGACCATATTTTTGATATTCAGGCGTCAAATGACATCTTGGAGCATGTTGGAGATAAAAAACAAAATGTGCCCAAAACGTGATATTATGACGTTATACGACGTTCTGAGCCATGTTTGAACTTTCTATCACTTTTGGTTCCGATAATTCTGCTGACCATATTTGTGATATTCAGGCGCCAAATGACATCTTGGAGCATGTTGGAGATAAAAAACAAAATGTGCCCAAAACGTGATATTATGACGTTATACGGCCTTTTGAGCCATGCTTGAACTTTCTATCACTTTCGGTTCCGATAATTCTGTTGACCATATTTGTGATATTCAGGCGCCAAACGACATCTTGGAGCATGTTCGAGATAAAAAACAAAATGTGCCCAAAACGTGTTATTATGACGTTATACGCCGTTTTGAGCCATGTTTGAACTTTCTATCACTTTTGGTTCCGATAATTCTGCTGACCATATTTGTGATATTCAGACGCCAAATGACATCTTGGAGCAAGTTGGAGATAAAAAACAAAATGTGCCCAAAACGTAATATTATGACGTTATACGCCGTTCTGAGACATGTTTGAACTTTCTATCACTTTTCGTTCCGGTAATTCTGTCGACCATATATTTGATATTCAGGCGTCAAATGACATCTAGGAGCATGTTGGAGATAAAAAACAAAATGTGCCCAAGACGTGATATTATGACGTTATACGCCGTTCTGAGCCATGTTTGAACTTTCTATCACTTTTGGTTCCGATAATTCTGCTGACCATATTTGTGATATTCAGACGCCAAATGACATCTTGGAGCATGTTGGAGATAAAAAACAAAATGTGCCCAAAACGTGATATTATGACGTTATACGACGTTCTGAGCCATGTTTGAACTTTCTATCACTTTTGGTTCCGATAATTCTGCTGACCATATTTGTGATATTCAGGCGCCAAATGACATCTTGGAGCATGTTGGAGATAAAAAGCAAAATGTGCCCAAAACGTGATATTATGACGTTATACGGCCTTTTGAGCCATGTTTGAACTTTCTATCACTTTCGGTTCCGATAATTCTGTTGACCATATTTGTGATATTCAGGCGTCAAATGACATCTTGGAGCATGTTGGAGATAAAAAACAAAATGTGTCCAAAACGTGATATTATGACGTTATACGCCCTTTTGAGCCATGTTTGAACTTTCTATCACTTTTGGTTCAGGTAATTCTGTCGACCATATTTGTGATATTCAGGCGTCAAATGACATCTTGGAGCATGTTGGAGATAAAAAACAAAATGTGCCCAAAACGTGATATTATGACGTTATACGACGTTCTGAGCCATGTTTGAACTTTCTATCACTTTTGGTTCCGATAATTCTGCTGACCATATTTGTGATATTCAGGCGCCAAATGACATCTTGGAGCATGTTGGAGATAAAAAACAAAATGTGCCCAAAACGTGATATTATGACGTTATACGGCCTTTTGAGCCATGTTTGAACTTTCTATCACTTTCGGTTCCGATAATTCTGTTGACCATATTTGTGATATTCAGGCGCCAAACGACATCTTGGAGCATGTTCGAGATAAAAAACAAAATGTGCCCAAAACGTGTTATTATGACGTTATACGCCGTTTTGAGCCATGTTTGAACTTTCTATCACTTTTGGTTCCGATAATTCTGCTGACCATATTTGTGATATTCAGACGCCAAATGACATCTTGGAGCAAGTTGGAGATAAAAAACAAAATGTGCCCAAAACGTAATATTATGACGTTATACGCCGTTCTGAGACATGTTTGAACTTTCTATCACTTTTCGTTCCGGTAATTCTGTCGACCATATATTTGATATTCAGGCGTCAAATGACATCTAGGAGCATGTTGGAGATAAAAAACAAAATGTGCCCAAAACGTGATATTATGACGTTATACGCCGTTCTGAGCCATGTTTGAACTTTCTATCACTTTTGGTTCCGATAATTCTGCTGACCATATTTGTGATATTCAGACGCCAAATGACATCTTGGAGCAAGTTGGAGATAAAAAACAAAATGTGCCCAAAACGTGATATTATGACGTTATACGCCGTTCTGAGCCATGTTTGAACTTTCTATCACTTTCGGTTCCGATAATTCTGTTGACCATATTTGTGATATTCAGGCGTCAAATGACATCTTGGAGCATGTTGGAGATAAAAAACAAAATGTGCCCAAAACGTGATATTATGACGTTATACGCCGTTCTGAGCCATGTTTGAACTTTCTATCACTTTTGGTTCCGATAATTCTGCTGACCATATTTGTGATATTCACGCGCCAAATGACATCTTGGAGCATGTTGGAGATAAAAAACAAAATGTGCCCAAAACGTGATATTATGACGTTATACGACGTTCTGAGCCATGTTTGAACTTTCTATCACTTTTGGTTCCGGTAATTCTGTCGACCATATTTGTGATATTCAGGCGTCAAATGACATCTTGGAGCATGTTGGAGATAAAAAACAAAATGTGCCCAAAACGTGATATTATGACGTTATACGCCGTTTTGAGCCATGTTTGAACTTTCTATCACTTTTGGTTCCGATAATTCTGCTGACCATATTTGTGATATTCAGACGCCAAATGACATCTTGGAGCAAGTTGGAAATAAAAAACAAAATGTGCCCAAAACGTGATATTATGACGTTATACGCCGTTCTGAGACATGTTTGAACTTTCTATCACTTTTCGTTCCGGTAATTCTGTCGACCATATATTTGATATTCAGATGCCAAATGTCACATTGGAGCATGTTGGAGATAAAAAACAAAATGTGCCCAAAACGTGATATTATGACGTTATACGCCGTTCTGAGCCATGTTTGAACTTTCTATCACTTTTGGTTCCGATAATTCTGCTGACCATATTTGTGATATTCAGACGCCAAATGACATCTTGGAGCAAGTTGGAGATAAAAAACAAAATGTGCCCAAAACGTGATGTTATGACGTTATACGACGTTCTGAGCCATGTTTGAACTTTCTATCACTTTCGGTTCCGATAATTCTGTTGACCATATTTGTGATATTCAGGCGCCAAATGACATCTTGGAGCATGTTGGAGATAAAAAACAAAATGTGCCCAAAACGTGATATTATGACGTTATACGCCCTTTTGAGCCATGTTTGAACTTTCTATCACTTTTGGTTCCGGTAATTCTGTCGACCATATTTGTGATATTCAGGCGTCAAATGACATCTTGGAGCATGTTGGAGATAAAAAACAAAATGTGCCCAAAACGTGATATTATGACGTTATACGACGTTCTGAGCCATGTTTGAACTTTCTATCACTTTTGGTTCCGATAATTCTGCTGACCATATTTGTGATATTCAGGCGCCAAATGACATCTTGGAGCATGTTGGAGATAAAAAACAAAATGTGCCCAAAACGTGATATTATGACGTTATACGCCGTTTTGAGCCAGGTTTGAACTCTCTATCACTTTTGGTTCCGGTAATTCTGTCGACCATATTTGTGATATTCAGGCGTCAAATGACATCTTGGAGCATGTTGGAGATAAAAAACAAAATGTGCCCAAAACGTGATATTATGACGTTATACGCCGTTTTGAGCCATGTTTGAACTCTCTATCACTTTTGGTTCCGATAGTTCTGCTGACCATATTTGTGATATTCAGACGCCAAATGACATCTTGGAGCAAGTTGGAGATAAAAAACAAAATGTGCCCAAAACGTGATATTATGACGTTATACGACGTTCTGAGCCATGTTTGAACTTTCTATCACTTTTGGTTCCGATAATTCTGCTGACCATATTTGTGATATTCAGACGCCAAATGACATCTTGGAGCATGTTGGAGATAAAAAACAAAATGTGCCCAAAACGTGATATTATGACGTTATACGGCCTTTTGAGCCATGTTTGAACTTTCTATCACTTTCGGTTCCGATAATTCTGTTGACCATATTTGTGATATTCAGGCGCCAAACGACATCTTGGAGCATGTTCGAGATAAAAAACAAAATGTGCCCAAAACGTGATATTATGACGTTATACGCCGTTCTGAGCCATGTTTGAACTTTCTATCACTTTTGGTTCCGATAATTCTGCCGACCATATTTGTGATATTCAGGGGCCAAATGTCATATTGGAGCATGTTGGAGATAAAAAACAAAATGTGCCCAAAACGTGATATTATGACGTTATACGCCGTTCTGAGCCATGTTTGAACTTTCTATCATTTTTGGTTCCGATAATTCTGCTGACCATAGTAGTAGATAAAAGCCGATTCTAGAACCTCCTCTCAGAACCTCAGGTCAAGGTCAAGGCCAAGGTCACGTTGAGTGACCATGACCTTGACCTTGCCCTGAGGTTCTGGGAGGAGGTTCCAGAATCGGCTATTGCAAAGGGGGTCGTTGACCAGTAACCTAGACCTAAACAATGACCTTTACTTTGAGCTCACCTCAGGTCAAGATCACGTTTAGTGACCATGACCTTGATCAGTAACCTTGACCTGAACAATGACCTTTACTTTGACCTCAACGGAGACCTTGAAGTCAACCTTAATTGTGACCATGACATTGACCTTGTACGTGACCTGAAATGAAGGTTACACGACATGAGTTCATTGAAAACCCCACTTCGGAGGAGGTATGCTTTAAATAGCAGATAGAAAATCGTGTTCAACAGTATTGAAGTAAGAGTGTTGTGAACATAAAGAAATTGAGGAACTTGTAGCTCCTATTTTAAGCAGTTTACATCGCTTAAATATAATGGCATCGAGAAATCCAATTAAAGTCATCGATATGCAAGGGTTTACTTTATCTTCGGGATTTCGAGTTAAAGAATTGGCTATCGGTGATGGTGAGTCGATTTCCCATTTCATATTTCAACCTGATATAAGTTATGAAAGACTCAATAAGCGAGAATGTCGACAAGTGCGTTGGGAGGAGAATAACTTACACCATTTGCATTACGAGAATGGATATGTGCCCTATAATCAACTGAAAGACAGTCTGGAACAGCATACATGCGGAGTGGAGGTGGTGTTTGTAAAGGGATCTCAAAAAGAAAAGGTATTGAGAGACCTATTATCATCGGTAAAGCCAGTGATTATTAATTTACAAGATAATATATATTGCCCTTTGCTTTCGTTGAGTCAAAATTCTTGCGCATATCATTATAAATCGGAAAGCAGTTGTGCAATTGAAAATGTTAAATTAATTTTAAAATTTTTAAAAATGGATTTAGATTAGTGTTAAAATTTAAAATTTAAATAAATTAATTTTTATTGTACTGACTTTTTTTTATTCAATTTAAATGTATCACATTCCTAATCCTAATATATAAAATGGAAAAGAAAAACAACCGAATTAAATTTCATTTAATTTATTGAACTCGTCTTTAATAAATGATAAACAATTGCATATCCTTTTAACGTATTATTTATGGTGTCAACTCGACGCCCCCGAGTTAGCAGTTCATGATGTTTTTTTTTGGTGTACTCAAGTCGAGTGATGACTCTTCTCGGGTGCTCCCGGAGGAGTGGAGCATGACCGGGTTGGATTTACTTTGAGCTCACCTCAGGTCAAGATCACGTTGAGTGACTATGACATTGATCAGTAACCTTGACCTGAACAATGACCTTTACTTTGACCTCAACGGAGAACTTGAAGTCAACCTTAATTGTGACCGTGACGTCCCCACCTAAAATGATGTGCATAAATAGCAAGTCAGGTTCATAAAAGATTAGTTTCATTGAAATCATCCGACGTAGTGGTGACATAACAACGCAGAACAAGTAAGTCCATAAACACTTGTCTTACAGCAGAAGTATTAATGTTATATATACTTAGTGGGTTCCAGACAACAATATACAAAAGCACCGAAGAGAAGTCTCGAGGTTCAACAGGCGGTGTCCAAAAAAGCGAGCATAAGTCCAAAGGTGATAAAACCCTCGTTGACACCCGTGGCATCTGAAGAGGTGTTAAAACAAGAAAAGTTTAATACAGTTATAGAGTGTGGTAACAATATGCAAGCGGTCGCTGATGGAAAAGATTCGTTTGCAGACTTAAGCCCTTTTATTATGACGCAAAGTGTTAACGGTAATAATGAAGTAGTTTCGAGAATAGATAACATGGAGAGCTTAACCAACATGTCGGACAGTACAGTAAGAGCAAGTAGAGGTCCTCTATTTTCGGAAACAGTGTATGCACTAAATAAGAGCCGCACGAAATGTGTGGCAATAGGATTAAGTGCTGACTTACATTTTGAACCAGTGGTAAGGTTAATGGGAAAAGGTCAATGTTTAACATTAACGGAAAACGATTGGCACAACATTATTATGTATAAGTCAACAATCACAAACAGTTTTGCTAATCAGTCTCCGTCGCAGATAGTGTTGTGTGGTGTCAGTATATCGTGCGATTGGATGGAAAACGTTTGCAAGATTTTAAAGTTGGAGAGGGGTGGAGAATATGTATATATTGCATATGAATCGTTGCATGAGCTTTGGAACGTAGCAGATTTAGTAGCAACTCGACTGAAATTATTGAGAACTGTGAATTACAAAGCATATTATGATAGTGTTATAAACGCGTTAGCTGCAATGGATGGAGATGTGAAACGTAATATGTTAACGATGCTCAATGAATCGTGTTCTGAACAAATATGTATAAGTAAGGAAGTGATGTTGTACAATTTCGATAAAATCTTGTTGGATGTAGATTTGTTTAAATTATTTCACAATCAATAAAGACATGGGTAAGGTGCGGATTGATGAGAGTAAAAATGAGATGCATAGAATGTATGCATGGACTTATGCGTATAGACAATCACGAAAGTGTAATTGGGAGGAAATGTATTTAGATCGTCTTAGATTTAAGAATAGAATAAGTTATGTAAATGATATGTTACACCTGTACTTAAGCAGCGAATTTAGAAATAAGATTTTTCATGAAAGATTTAAATATGTAATGACTTAAAATAAATAAAAATTTTTTTCAAATGTGAGCGTATTATTAACCATCCAATATTCACCGAATAATGTGCGAAAGCTATTAAATATAATGGTATGAATGTTAGGACAGTGAAACAGTATGCATCGATCAACCAAACGGTCTGGTCGAGGTATTGTGAATACATTAATCAATAAGCTTCCGATAGAACTACATTTGCCAGGTTATAATTATTGCGGTCCGGGAACCAAATTGGTAAAGAGATTAGTTCGTGGAGATCAGGGAGTGAATAAATTAGACGACGCCTGTAAAACGCATGATATTGCCTACGCAGCGACATCGAATTTAGCTGAGCGACACATAGCCGATAAAGAGTTGTATAAGACGGCGAAAGAGCGGTTGAGAAGTAAAGACGCAAGCTTAGGAGAGCGACTATCGTCGGCGTTAGTGTCAACGATAATGAAAGGAAAAACAATAATGGGTATGGGAATGCAAATTCGTGCCCTAAGACGTAGAGGGACAACTCGTCAGAAGTTGAAACGTGGCGGTAAGTTGTCGTTTACGCAGGCAATGAACTTAGTGCGGCGAGCGATTGCACAGACCAACAGTACGAATACAAAGGGAGATGTACAAGTGGGTTACAATCTGTTGAAACCTTATCAAGGTAGAATACTTAAACCGCGCGGAAAAATAATCAAGATTCCCAAGACGGGAGGTTTTTTACCCTTAATACTTGCAGCTTTGGGTGCTCTCGGTTCTTTAGGCGGAGGTGCAGCAGCTATTGCAAAAACCGTAAACGAAGCAAAAATAGCAAGGGAGCAGTTACAAGAAGCCCAACGTCACAATCGGGCTATGGAACCAAAAGCGATCGGCAGCGGTTTGTATATTAAACCATATAAGCAAGGTTGCGGACTAGTCATGAAAACGGTATCACGAAAATCAAAGCGACTAAAACGCCCCAAGAGGGCGAACAAAATTGGTACAGGAATGTTTATTAATCCATATAAAAAGGGTTGTGGTTATAAAACTGTAGCAAAAAACTAATAAAAATACCCCAACATTCTTTAACGGATGTAGAGTTAAGGCGATATGCACGAGCGCTTGATCTGTTAAACTTTCGTGGGGTGTACATGAGAAACAATTTACCGAAGAAAATCCGAAAACGAGAGAGTGGGATAATAAATCTTGATAATCGTACGGGTCCCGGTACTCACTGGACAGCTTACAACAAGGATGGTGTAAATGTTAACTACTTTGACAGTTATGGAGATTTACGACCACCGATTGAAGTGGAGAAGTATTTTATATCGGATGGGGGGAGAAATATTGTGAGGTATAATTATCGACGATATCAAAAAGAAGATCAAACAAATTGTGGACAATTGTGTCTGCATTTCTTAGATAGTTTAAATACCAAGGAAGTATCCGTGTAAGATTAGTCTTGAGAACAACAATGGAACAAGATACAATACATACAAGTTATACATTTACGCTCACCGGAAGGGGGTCGGAGTTGTCTTGTAACTTTAACCCACCGATTTATTTGAATGAACTCGGTACATACGAGTTAGCTCTTTTAAATTTCGAAACGTTCAATACGTTACCTAATATCGATTCAACAAACAATATTTTACAATATGAAGATCATATGGGAAATTTTACAGAGAATATTGAAATACCGCTAGGAACATACGATATTAACGATATTAACGAATACGTTAAAAAACATTAACAGCGAGGAATATTCTCAGCGTGACTACACCGGGTACACAGATACGCATAAGAGGTAATAATAATACGCAACGTGCTGAGATAAAAACAAACCGGCGAATAAATTTTGCTAGCGACAATTCAATCGGTTCCTTACTTGGTTTTAACCCTAAAGTTATACCTAAAAACACGATAACAGAATCGGATCATATCGTGAATATAAATAAAACGAATGCATTACAAATTTATTGTAATTTGAGCTCCGGATCGTATACGAATGGACAACCCATGCACGTGTTGTATCATTTCTTCCCGAACGTACCGGCTGGTTTTAAAATAATAGAAGCTCCGCAACAACCGATTTACTTACCTGTTACAACGAACGTGATTAGTACATTAATAGTACGCATACTTGATCAGGACGGTCAGTTGGTAAACTTCAGAGACGAAGAAGTGACCGTGAGAGTGCACTTGAAATCGGTGTGAGTAGTAGGGTATTTAATATGGGTATAGTGTACGACGTTCGAAGAAAAGCACAGGAAAATCTGGGTGATAGAGTAATGTATAAAACGGTACGAAAGGATGTAAAACCTAACAGTAAGCGAAAATCAACTACCCAGTTAACACGCGTCAATCGTCAGTATTTAAGCAACTTAGGTTTTCAACTACTATAAATGGAGTCCTTAAACGTCACAGAGAAAATAAAAGTAGATAACTCGATTGTAAGTTACGAATATCATTCCCATCAACCGTTTGGTTCTACTAGCTTCGGTAACAATGATGAAATTCGTATAGGCATACCCGAAATAGACAATTACACATTGCCTCATGAAAGTTTTTTGTATGTGGAAGGGAGCGTACGTAAACTGGATGCGAGTGGTAAAGCAACAAAAGATGCTAGTGCAACTGCAAAATTGATAAATAATCCTGTAGCGTTTATGTTCAGTGATATTCGCTATCTTATAAATGGTGTTCAAATAGATGGAGTGAGAAACGTGGGGTTAACATCATGTATGAAAGGATACTTTTCGTATACCCCTCACGATATAATAAAGTTGGCGAACGCAGGTTGGAACATGGGCGAGGATCTGCTAGGTCAAGTGGTCCCAACATCCCCTGTAACGGATGCAATAATGGATAAAAATGGAAATTTTGGATTGAGTGTACCGCTAAAGACATTAATAGGGTTTGCTGAAGATTTTAAAACAATTGTGATGAATGTGAGACAAGAGCTAGTGTTAATTCGTAATAATGATGATAATGATGTGCTTGTGAATACGGTAGAAGAACCGTTACAGTTAAAAATCGATAAAGTTGTGTGGAGAATGCCCCATCTAGCCGTAGGCTTACGAGAACAATTAGCTCTAACAAAAATAGCAGGACGAAATATTGATCTGCAAATACCTTTTCGCAGTTGGGAAGTACATGAATATCCTTCTTTACCTCAAACAACAAAGCATTCATGGGCTGTGAAAACAGCTCCGCAGTTGGAAACACCTAGATTTATAATAATTGGGTTTCAAACAAAGAAGAAAGGAAAACAGTTGGCGAACATGGCAACCTTTGATAATGTAAAACTCACCAATTTGACGGTATTCCTAAACGGTGAACGCTACCCATACGATAATCTGAACGTGGACTTTGATAGTAATCGTGTCGCAGTGTTATATGACATGTATACACGCTTTCAAAAGTCCTACTATGGGAAGGAAGGAGAACCATTACTCACTCCGAAACAATTTATTGAAAATTATCCACTGATTGGAATTGATTGTACATATCAAGCAGAAGCGCTACACAAAAGTGGGGTAGAAATACGGATAGAATTTACGACAAAAAATCCGATTCCTGATGGTACCACAGCATACTGTTTAGTTTTACATGATAAGGCGTTTCAATATTCTCCACTAACAAAAATCGTCAAACAAATGACTTGAGTATGGGGAAAGAAGGGTTGGTAGTGTGTAGTTGGATCGGATCCTGAGCCGCATCGCACCCGTAGCTCATCATCCGAAATGTGAGACTTCTATATTCAGCGTAAACAAAAAAAAAGTCGTAGAGTATAAGTTGTGCGACAGATTTCTACGGCTGCATAGTACGACGTTGTACGTTGTATGGATAATCGTGTTGATGTACGGAAGCAAGATGTATTCAAATAAAACTCAATACATAATTCTCGATATACAAGGTTTCATGGTCAACGAAGATCAGTTCGTACCTAAAGAATTAGCATCATGTGATAGTAACAAATGCATAACCCACCACGTTTTTCAACCGAGTAGCAGTATAGCTTCATTACCATCTAAATATAGGAATACTGCAAACTGGTTAATGACACATCATCATTGCATCGACTGGAAAGTTGGTTTTATCCATCCAATGGAATTCGACGCCATAGTCAAATATCTGTGTCGGAATGTCAAGAAAGTGTATGTTAAAGGACCTGAAAAAATTAAATTTTTAAGACATATTATTTCCGCGCCGATATTTGCGTTGGAAGGTAGTATCTATAAACTTGAGATGGGTATACCGAGCTGTGCTTTTCACTCGCGACGAAGAAGTATGTGCGCTCTTTCCAATGTACGCCACTTACAAGAAGTTGTCGAAGAGGGGGTGCAAAACAAGGATGCGAAAGACAGTCGGTGACTATAAAGCAGAGACAAGTCGTAATGGGGGATAGTTAAGAGCTGGTTGCGATGGAACAAGTGTTCACTGTGTTTGGGTGTTGGCCACTTACATCTGCCAAGAAAGTGTACAGCGTAATGAAAAAATATGAACAAGATGCCTCATTTGCGAACATTCCAGCTCGTGATTTAAAATATTTACCAACACAGTATTATTTCGATAAAGTACCATCTATGGAATTACGAAGAATTTGGACCCAACTACCGTTCGCCTACCAGCAATCGAAAATGTTACAAATGAAGTTACCGTGTCTTGAACATTATAATAATGATTGTGCGGAAACTCATTTCGATGGACCACCACCACCTAAAATGCATTGTATTAAATGTACGTTAGAAAAGAAATAAATGTTATTTTTTTATCCATATTGATGAGTTTTATTTAAAGAAACCTCTTCACCTCCCCTTCCATCCAATCGCCTTCTGCTAGAAAACCATTTGAAAAGTAAGTTACATCAATACAATTTTTATCGGTTTTCTTCATGTATGTTTGTGATGATTTCAGGTATTAATTGTTATACGCTGAGAAAAGTGGTTCTTCAGCGCATTGCAAACCTGTCAGACGTGATAGAAAACCATTTGAAAAGTAAGTTACATCAATACAATTTTTATCGGTTTTCTTCATGTATGTTTGTGATGATTTCAGACATTAATTGTTATACGCTGAGAAAAGTGGTTCTTCAGCGCATTGCAAACTTGTCAGACGTGAGCGAACGTATAATTTTAATAAAATAATCCAAATTTTTTGTAACCCTTTTGATTCCTTGAAGTCTTTCCCATTATGCTTCACTTAATTGGTAACAGCCACGCTCGTGCAAGCGATAATACCGATGGTATGACCGACCCACTGGTTGCCGTGCTGCCACGCAATAACGACAGTACGAATGTTGTTGAGTCAAGCCTACCGTCGTTACCATTATATTGCAGCGGCAACTTTGACGGTTTGAGTCGTACCATGCAGGATTTCACTACAGACCCACCACTGTACGAGCAAATAATGAATGAGCTCCGGTCACAGCCAGGGAACGACAATGGTGCGATTGTTACCACCAGTCCAACCTTGTCGTCCTACGGTTTAACTCGCATCAGTATGGAGATACGAGAAGAAGGAACATATCAGGAAGTTGTTGTGCCACCTGAACCTGCTACCAATCAGGCCGACGTGGTACAACCACTTCCAGATATTGTACATACGGATGTCACAAGTCAAGCACCTGCTGAAAACCAGGTGCTTGCGGCACCGTCTGTACCAGCGACGGAAGACGTATCCCAACCCTCCGATAGGATATGTGTTTCGCCTGTCTTCTCGAGTGGACCCATACGGTACACATCCCGCCGTATAAAAAAACGCGTCAACTTGTTGTCAAGGGGTTGCGTGAAACAAACTACCCGCCCAAACCCTTCTCCTGCTTCACAAGACTCCTGTAGATTGCTGCGCAACGCATTAGCCAAACCTCCCCGTAACACACGAAGAGTACCTACACTCGCTACAGTAACCAGACCTGCAACGGTGGTTACATCTCCACCAGAGGTGACCATCGACATCCGTGACAGCCCGCCAACTATCACAACTATCCCACCACAAAATGTGGTGTTCCCACCACCTTTACCTATCCCTACTATCCCGCAGAGGCAAAATCTTCCAGCTGTAAATACCGCACATCCCGACCCATGGGTTGATGCGTTTCTGCATTCAACAACCAACTTGGCAAGCAGTCTTTTGTCCCAAGAGGATTTTTTCATCTTGGGCTTGAAACCTCAATTGCAAACCAAAGTGACGACTTTGGAACATCATAAGCGCCACTTCGTGAACGCGTTGAATGCAGTAAACCAGAATCCCACCGTCTGCTTTGCTGCTTTTTCAAACATCCTTAACATGTACAACACCAAAATTAACCTGTATAAGTCCCTTCTCAGGCTGCTGCCTGACAACGGTTAATAGCGTTTTTTTTTTGAAGCTCGTTCAGTTTTTTTGTCTCTTGCAGTGTTAACGTTGCAGGAGTTGGCTATGGAGAGCGTTAATTCGACGATTTCCCGTAAAGACCGTACGTTGCGGTTAGTAGATGTTTTACCAAAGACTCTACTACTAAACGTAATGTACAGCTGGGACATATGCTTCTGGCGTCGAATATCCCGAAAGGGCGATCGAATCAATCTTGGGGAGGTTTGCTTCCCCACCGTGGAACGCTTTGGAAAGAAAATGTCGCAAGGCACCGTACATAAGTTGTTCCACGGTTCTCCGGTTGATTGGAGTTCAACTTTCGGAGTGGGTCTTCAGTATCAAGCAAGGTATGTTTTTTATGAATCACATTTGGGCAACCTTTGCTATCGTTGTCGACGCCGCCTACACCATATTAGTATAACGAACGTTTTACAACTGGATTGTCGTGTGAAATTGCGCTCGAAAATAAAGTATGCATCTTCTGAACGATTGCAGACTATTATTTTAAATAAAAAATATTGGTGTGCGATGTGTTGTCGTGTGTCTTTGTTTCGAGTCTGTTTTAAACCACAACTTGAGGAGGATCAAAGTACTGAGGAATTGTCGGAGGGATGTCTCAGCAACTAATATGTTGTAGGTGGTTTTTTCAAATTTGTACACCATCCTTGTATGATACTGAAAATCGTTCGAATTGATGATATGACAACAAGTTCGCTTCCTTTTCACCTTTTCCGCTCCCATGCTTTTGTTTATATGTATTATTAATTATTTATTTGAATATTTACCGTATCTACTTATTGTTACCGCTCCCATGCTTTTGTTAATATGTATTATTAATTACTTATTTGAATATTTACCGTATCTACTTATTGTTAATTTAATACTAAGTAGTGTAAATTGTACTGTGACTTACACTGCTTTATTTTGTTTAATCACATAACATCTGTATGTGAATAACCCACTGGTGGTTCTACTACATCAACCATACAGATACTTTTGAAATCATGATAATAAATAATTTTGTAAATTTATGTATACCACGTCTTATTGTAAAATAAATATTGTGTAATATTACGCACGCTTTAAATAACTTTCAAACTCAATGTTAACAGTTTATATAGTTAAAGTGTTGTAAACCATTATTTTGAAACAATGATAATAAATAATCTGCTGAAATTTTTTGTATGCTACTTTTTATGATAAAATAAACATTGTTTTCTACTACGACTTCATTTCTTGTTAATCTCCCGTTCAAGTATCACCCGTCAGCATGGTTGAAGACGTTAAGTTTGTTAGCCAACCTTTAACACTACCAATCTGTAATCTTCATAACGACTTCGCTGCAAATAAATTTAAACGACATAGCGAATTATTTGGTGGGGAATGTAAACGTGGTTTGATAATTGGTTCTTCGGGTGCCGGAAAAACAAACGTAATGTTAACTTTATTGACAGCTCTCAACGGGTTGCGCTTTTTGAATGTATATTTGTGCTCTAATTCACTCTACCAAATCAAATACGAATTTCTACGACAATTACTTAAACCTATCCGCTCTTGCGGCTATTATGAATACTCAGATGTTGGACGATTTCTACCACCGTCAAAGGTGAAAGAATATTCAATTATTATTTTTGATGATATTGCTCCTACAGAGCAACAGATTATCAAGGAATATTTTTCATACGGTCGTCATAGAAACGTTGATACTTTTTTACTCGCTCAAAGTTATAGCGCCATTTCCAAGCAGCTTTTACGTGACAATTGCAACCTTTTAGTTTTATTTAAACAAGATCTCACTAACTTGAAACATATTTACAACGATCATTTGCTAGGGGACATTACGTGGGATGATTTTGTCAGAATTTGTCGAACTTGTTGGGATACACCGCACGGTATATTAGTTATTGATTTAGATTGCGATAAAAATAACGGACGCTATCGGAAAGGTTTCGATGAGTACATTATACTGTAAAACCATTGACTTTACGACTGCATGCTCAGTCTCTGTGCGATCATTACACTATCACGTTGAACTATGAATCGTAATGTTGCACAACAGTTAATAGCTGCGCGAGAAGATGTTAAACATAAAATACGCACTTTGAAAGGAGATATAAAACAGAAGCAGTCCATTGCCGAAGCTCAACTCGCTCCACTGAAAGAACCTCTGACAGATATTTCCAAAAAATTACAAACTGTCAATTTATTAGCGCTCGACAATAAATTCGAGATAAAACGTGATTTATTTACCCCGAAAAAGGAGCAGTCACCAGATATCTCAGCCTTACTGGCTGACTTGCAGAAACCTTCTAAAGGACTTAAACTGGAAACTCCTAGAGTGAAACCTAAACGTAGAGTTACGTCAACACCCATTAAACCGGGAGCTAGCATGGATGTTTCACCGGAACTCGCACGGAGTCCGCAATTTCTCAGCGACGAAGAGGTGTTCGAGGGTCGAGATACTACACCTGAGGTTTCTGTTCGTGAGTCAGACACATCTTTAGATGTCTACGAGCGGGACGCTAGGGAGCAGTTGGCGCGCATGAAAGAGAATATGGAGGGAATGATGGAACAGACAGTTATTCGAGAAGCTTTAGGACAGCTGGACCCCTTACCACGTACCTATGTTACGGGTTTAACAGTAGATGTAAATAACGAGTTCGATCAAACTTACGGTGTTCGTGCACTTACCGATGGATTGTATATCGCAAATCAACCAATAACGTTTGACGGGAAAAACATTTTGGTGGGGGAATTTACGTATACAGGAACACCGGGGTTATACGAGTTGTTATTCAAAAATAAACCGGGTAAATTTACTTTACCAGATGCGAGAAATTACAAAGATATCTTACAACGTTCGAATGTACATAAAAGAGATTATGACGCTTCAAAAAGTATCATAACTGATGATGAAAATGAAAAGTTTGTGAACATAATCAAACCAATTTCCTTGGGTCAAAGACCAAATGTGTACTGGGCTCGATATTGGCCAAAACCTAAAACTGGATCAGGTCACTTAAATAAGTTGTTAGTACCTGCTGCAATTAAAGAGTACGAATACTGGGACGACGTGAACGAATTAGTTGATCGGTTGCGTTTACTACTTGCTTCCGAAGCAGCAGGTCATACTGCTCATCATAACGAAATTATATCCCTCATAGAGGAATTACGGGAAGCGCAAGTCATTCGTTAAGGGTATATAAACTTTTTTCTGTTTCTGTGACGCTTCAGAAGCCAATATGCCTTTAAACCGTTTTGGTGAACATGGTTCTACATCTATCGATAAATTTGGTAAGCATGTTCACCACCATGTTATACAGAACCACATAGCAAGATCCGAAGTTCTACAACCTTCATCAACATTTATTTTAACTTTACGTGGTGATGGAGATGTTGATCCAAAAACAAAACTTTATAAAATCACAAACAAAAGTGGAATTACGGATTACATCAATTCTTTCTACGAAGGTATGATAAAAGATGTTGTAAAGTCCGCTCATGTTCAGTTACTTGTTAACGATATCGTTATTAAGTCGCTCCAGGGAGTCCAACTCAAACGCGGAGATACCATTAAGTGTAAAAATAATGCACCGATAGGAGGACTACCTTTTCTTATAGAGTTGTTGATTGAAGGGGTTGTAGAGTAATGGTTAGTGTTAAGCGAGATCTCGTTAACGAACTACATGCACCTGCGAGACGACATTATCGGCGACGCCGCGTTCTGCTTCACGGACTATTGGATCTTTATCAAGCGGATTTGGTTGAAATGATCCCATATGCGTCGGTCAATAAAGGTTACAAGTATATACTGACTGTTATCAACGCTTTTTCAAAATACGCATGGGCCTTACCACTCAAAACCAAAACTGGGAAAGAGGTTACTCAAGCTATGAAGGACATTTTGCATAGTAAAAAGAATATTACTCCGAGCAACTTACAAACCGATAATGGGAAAGAGTTTTACAATAGCGATTTTCAAAAATTAATGGAACAACTTAACATTAATCATTACAGCACCTATTCCACTTTAAAAAGCTCGATTATCGAACGGTTTAATAGAACCCTAAAAAATAAAATGTGGAAAGAATTTAGTATGCAAGGAAATTATCGCTGGTTAGACTTACTACCCAAATTACTAAAATCTTACAACAACACAATACATCGCACCATTCACATGAAACCTTCAGCTGTTAATCGACGAAATGAATCTGCTCTGTTAAATACTGTATACAATTCCATTAAAGTTGTCGACCCCAACCACCGTAAATTTAATGTGGGGGAACACGTGCGAATTAGCAAGTACAGACACGCTTTTGCTAAAGGTTACCAACCAACTTGGTCCAATGAAATTTTCACCATAGCGACAGTTCAAAATACTAATCCCAGGACTTACCTTATTAAAGATGGTAGAGGAGAACCCATTCTTGGAGCATTTTACGACGAAGAATTACAACGTGTGAAACACCCGGATGTATTTTTAATTGAAAAAGTTCTTCGTCGAAAAGGAAATAAAGTCCGAGTGAAATGGTTGGGAATGGATAGCTCTCATAATTCTTGGATTGCAAAAAAAGATGTATTATAATTTTTACACTAAGAAAATAAAAAACTTTTTTTAATTTCGTTGATTTTATTTCAAGTAACCTTTTTAACAACCTACTTTCTACTTTATATACAAGTTTTGTGATACAAGCAAGTATTTTTTTTTTTTTTTTACAAATTAACTGATCGCAATTTAACTAGCCATACATGTTTACGTTTAACAACTCCAATAAGTTGTCCAAAAGATCTTCCCTGCGTAGATCTTCAATAAGATAGTTTCCCCAAGCTAAAGTATGACATCCATCCTCCATCACGTAACGTTTATCGTCATGTGCAGAGAGCGCCACTTTATTCTTTAGTTCTGTATACATCGTGTGATAGGAGGAGCGAAAGACATACATCTTTTTTCGCACAGAACCTCCATCTTCGATAATCCGTTTATATTCTGAAACACTTAAGTTTTTATCGATAACATACTTTTTCACACCCTTGGCACGCTTGACAACTCCTTCCAAAGTGTTAATACAATAAGCTTTAGCTCCTGTACCATAAAACGATGTTAATATCGTATTTGGGTACTCATCTTTCATTTTTCCGACTATCGGCGGCCCTGGAGGAATATTATGTCTGTTGTTTAACTTGTAATTAGAGGTATCGAACATCTCTATATTTTCTTTGATATCCTGGTATACATTCTCAGTAAATATTTCGAGAATTAACGAATCCGTATCTGTATATAACAATAATACGTTTTCACCATATTTCTCTTTTAAAAAATTATAAAAAAAGTTATAAATGACCGCTTTCGACAATTCCAGTACGCTAAACCTACATACAGAGGTTTGTTATATTTGACCTCCACCTTCTGCATTTCAATGGCTGCCAAATTATGGCAGAAAATTTTTGATGACTTGAAAGTCGGCTTTGCGATAAGAGCTTCTGCACCGGGTCTCCTGTAACGATTCTCCCAATGTGACACTAATCGTATATCGACTCTATTTTCAACATTTTCCATCGTTTTCCCATACACGATATTATTCATTTGTTTATAATGATTTTTCCCAAATTCATTCGTAGCATTCATTCGTTTCTCAGAGTTAAAATCGATATATGGTTTCATCCACGGCGATTGTTGAAATTGCAATGCACGGTGTATTTTGGTTAGCTTAAGACCTTTTTTCACACATTCACGTAGGTTTACATAGTGAATTATGTATTTCGATTTATTTTGTAAGTTCGCAATCAACTTAGGATGCTTCGATCCGGGAGCGATTATGTTTTCGGGACAAAACGGTAGATCATCATGCTGGTTGTGTAACCTTTCGGGATACTCCAAATCCACTTCAAACACATAACCAAGGTGTTCATCATCTAAACACTCCACATCTATATCTACTATTTCTTGGTTCGACAACCATCGAAAACCGCCTGTTGGTAATTTACAACTCATTGCATACCCATACAAATTGGTAGCGTCCAAGTATAGAATATATGATGATGGTTTTTCCGGGTTAAAATCGTCAAGGAACTTGTTGTTTGCTATTGCAGATCGTTTTACACACATACAGAGACCGCCTCTAATTCCTTTCTTAAAAAAGTGTAACATGTCAATGTCTGATAACAATTCTAATTTTACACCTGTCATTTTTAACAGAGCATCCCACCCAAACCCGGGCGCAGTATAATAATGGCAAGGATCCAGATTGTAATTCTCCAAAGATATTGTCCTGAAATTTTCAAAGACGTCAGTCAACATTAACACATCTGACGTCAAATACAGGTCACTGTATTCTCCCAACGTTGTACACTTAAATTTATTCCATACAGTCTGTGCTCTAGAGTATTGTTCCTTTGAAATATTACTTGAACTCAATATGTCGTAAAACTGTGTATGATCAGGCAATTTACTATACTCCAACTTTTCAAACGAATCTACGAACGAATATGGAAATACACCTTTCTGGCGCATCAATCTAAATTCTTCAGAGTCTTTGAATTTTTTTTTCACTTCCACACAATCCTTATCATCCAAATATGAAACCAACTTTTCCAAAGAACTCGCCATGAATCTAAACGAGTCGACGAATCTTATTTTCATAAACACTTTGCGTTTCTTTCCCTTGTTATCGGTTGTTTCTCCGACAACTATTTTTTTGGAAAAAGAAATATATTTTTCTTTGTTTTGTGCTATCACCTCTACTTCCTCCTTGTTTAGGGCAATACTTTTCACAAACATGTGGGCATCGTAATTCGACAGGTTGTGGAAAAACACAGGGATAAACATCGGTAATTTATAATTTATATTGCAGACGGAATGCGCAGGACCCCTATACAATCCTGTCAAGTGATCGTGATCACACACTTTCTCTTCTTTGTTTATTGGTTTATCACAAATGTGACATACGGAACTCAGTTCATGTACAAATTGGTCCAGACAGCTTAGCGGTATCATATCCTTTGTTTGCCTCAAATGTTGTTTATAGATCTCTATTACATCCTTCTCCAATCTTATAATAAATTCCAGAGCAGCGTTTCGCCCTCGGTATATTTGGAATTTCGATAAGTTATCATCGTAAGCACACTTAATGTAGTACGCAAACGCGTATGGTTCGTGTTCAAAACATCGGGCCGTATATGGTTTATTATCATCGTAAACTTTTCCTTCTTCGGGCGTTAAGGGTTTCAGAATCGCCTCGAAATCGGCGTACACCACAAACGGAACTTTCATTTTTTTTTCAAATCCTTCAAATTGTAAAACATTTTCCTTTTCTAGATGTCCGAACTTATTCACTTTTATTTGTTCGCTTGGTACTGTTGCTTTCACTTTTTTACAGTCATCCATCTGATGTCGTACCAACTTGTCTTCAGTTGAAAAGTATTGCAAACAACCCTCACAAATATATCTTTGATGTTCATGAGTCGATGATTGTGTATTTATCAGTCGAGATAAGTTTTTTATCCAATAATAGTGGTTATTCCCGAAATTGTCGCTGACTACTAATAAGTTTACATGACGCTCCCGTTTCTGTTTACATATACATACAGTTACAATATCATCTACCATTTTCTCTCCATTATACCAAGAATTTATACCATAGACGTTAATTGAAATGTTATTTTCTTCCTCAAATTTTGGTATGTCTCTGATGGGTACTGGGAATGTTACGCAGTCAAACTTTAATTCTGTTTCCCTATAATCTGGGTATGATGATATTCTTTGCGGTAAACCTGTGGGTTGGTACAGTGCGGACATCAGTGCCCAAGCAAAGCACTTATTATCGTTATTTTGCACGTTTATTACCGCTCTCTTCCCTTTTATGGATGTCGGTAAGTCGATGTAGCTCGATGCTCTTGTAGGATTAAACTTGTTACAGTTCACTTCAAGATATAATACTTCCAACAAGGTCCAACCTGCAGTATTAACACCTTTAGTTTCGCATTTTACTACTTTTCTATTCTTATACTCTTACCTGAGTCCCGTTCTTGGAATTCCGACATTTTCACCATAATCTCGTCCATAAAGTCCTCGTATGTTTGATATAAGTCTACGGCTACTGTTATAATTTTATTTTTTGTGTTGAATGATTTGATTTCCACTTCTTCCTTCGTATTTATGAAATACAATCCAAAAATTTCCGTATTCACTTTTAAACTACCATTTACATTCCTCACGGACTGTATCAAACTGATAACTTTTTCTCTAATTCGGTTACTGAATTCCTTCATGTCTACGTACTTCCGTTCATGATCGCTCACTCTAAAACTACATATTTTATCTCCAAATATCGAATCTATTTTTTCTACACCATCATCTATTATTACGAAGGCTTTCTGTTTATGTTTGTTGCTACGCAGATGTGAGGAATAACATTGTCTGGTTACGTGTTCATCACATATTTCACACACTATAACATCTCCTTGTTGATCCTCTTCCACCTTTCGACGTTTCCCAATACATGCTGTGCGTTGATGTCTCACAAGATTATCTGGTCTAGTAAACTCTTTGTAACACACGTCGCAGGTCAACATGTTCACAACACTCTTACTTCAATACTGTTGAACACGATTTTCTATCTGCTATTTAAAGCATACCTCCTCCGAAGTGGGGTTTTCAATGAACTCATGTCGTGTAACCTTCATTTCAGGTCACGTACAAGGTCAATGTCATGGTCACAATTAAGGTTGACTTCAAGGTCTCCGTTGAGGTCAAAGTAAAGGTCATTGTTCAGGTCAAGGTTACTGATCAAGGTCATGGTCACTAAACGTGATCTTGACCTGAGGTGAGCTCAAAGTAAAGGTCATTGTTTAGGTCTAGGTTACTGGTCAACGACCCCCTTTGCAATAGCCGATTCTGGAACCTCCTCCCAGAACCTCAGGGCAAGGTCAAGGTCATGGTCACTCAACATGACCTTGGCCTTGACCTTGACCTGAGGTTCTGAGAGGAGGTTCTAGAATCGGCTTTTATCTACTACTGAGCATGTTGGAGATAAAAAACAAAATGTGCCCAAAACGTGATATTATGACGTTATACGCCGTTCTGAGCCATGTTTGAACTTTCTATCACTTTTGGTTCCGGTAATTCTGTTGACCATATATTTGATATTCAGGCGCCAAATGACATCTTGGAGCATGTTGGAGATAAAAAACAAAATGTGCCCAAAACGTGATATTATGACGTTATACGCCGTTCTGAGCCATGTTTGAACTTTCTATCACTTTTGGTTCCGATAATTCTGCTGACCATATTTGTGATATTCAGGCGCCAAATGACATCTTGGAGCATGTTGGAGATAAAAAACAAAATGTGCCGAAAACGTGATATTATGACGTTATACGACGTTCTTAGCAATGTTTGAACTTTCTATCACTTTTGGTTCCGGTAATTCTGTTGACCATATATTTGATATTCAGGCGCCAAATGACATCTTGGAGCATGTTGGAGATAAAAAACAAAATGTGCCCAAAACGTGATATTATGACGTTATACGACGTTCTGAGCCATGTTTGAACTTTCTATCACTTTCGGTTCCGATAATTCTGTTGACCATATTTGTGATATTCAGGCGCCAAATGACATCTTGGAGCATGTTGGAGATAAAAAACAAAATGTGCCCAAAACGTGATATTATGACGTTATACGCCGTTTTGAGCCACGTTTGAACTCTCTATCACTTTCGGTTCCGATAATTTTGTTGACCATATTTGTGATATTCAGGCGCCAAATGACATCTTGGAGCATGTTGGAGATAAAAAACAAAATGTGCCCAAAACGTGATATTATGACGTTATACGCCGTTCTGAGCCATGTTTGAACTTTCTATCACTTTTGGTTCCGGTAATTCTGTTGACCATATATTTGATATTCAGGCGTCAAATGACATCTTGGAGCATGTTGGAGATAAAAAACAAAATGTGCCCAAAACGTGATATTATGACGTTATACGCCGTTTTGAGCCATGTTTGAACTTTCTATCACTTTCGGTTCCGATAATTCTGTTGACCATATTTGTGATATTCAGGCGCCAAATGACATCTTGGAGCATGTTGGAGATAAAAAACAAAATGTGCCCAAAACGTGATATTATGACGTTATACGCCGTTCTGAGCCATGTTTGAACTTTCTATCACTTTTGGTTCCGATAATTCTGCTGACCATATTTGTGATATTCAGGCGCCAAATGACATCTTGGAGCATGTTGGAGATAAAAAACAAAATGTGCCCAAAACGTGATATTATGACGTTATACGACGTTCTTAGCAATGTTTGAACTTTCTATCACTTTTGGTTCCGGTAATTCTGTTGACCATATATTTGATATTCAGGCGCCAAATGACATCTTGGAGCATGTTGGAGATAAAAAACAAAATGTGCCCAAAACGTGATATTATGACGTTATACGACGTTCTGAGCCATGTTTGAACTTTCTATCACTTTTGGTTCCGGTAATTCTGTTGACCATATTTGTGATATTCAGGCGTCAAATGACATCTTGGAGCATGTTGGAGATAAAAAACAAAATGTGCCCAAAACGTGATATTATGACGTTATACGACGTTCTGAGCCATGTTTGAACTTTCTATCACTTTTGGTTCCGGTAATTCTGTTGACCATACTTGTGATATTCAGGCGTCAAATGACATCTAGGAGCAAGTTGGAGATAAAAAACAAAATGTGCCCAAAACGTGATATTATGACGTTATACGCCGTTTTGAGCCATGTTTGAACTTTCTATCACTTTTGGTTCCGATAATTCTGCTGACCATATTTGTGATATTCAGGCGCCAAATGACATCTTGGAGCATGTTGGAGATAAAAAACAAAATGTGCTCAAAACGTGATATTATGACGTTATACGCCGTTTTGAGCCAGGTTTGAACTCTCTATCACTTTTGGTTCCGGTAATTCTGTCGACCATATTTGTGATATTCAGGCGTCAAATGACAACTTGGAGCATGTTGGAGATAAAAAACAAAATGTGCCCAAAACGTGATATTATGACGTTATACGCCGTTTTGAGCCATGTTTGAACTCTCTATCACTTTTGGTTCCGATAGTTCTGCTGACCATATTTGTGATATTCAGACGCCAAATGACATCTTGGAGCAAGTTGGAGATAAAAAACAAAATGTGCCCAAAACGTGTTATTATGACGTTATACGCCGTTCTGAGCCATATTTGAACTTTCTATCACTTTTGGTTCCGATAATTCTGCTGACCATATTTGTGATATTCAGACGCCAAATGACATCTTGGAGCATGTTGGAGATAAAAAACAAAATGTGCCCAAAACGTGATATTATGACGTTATACGACGTTCTGAGCCATGTTTGAACTTTCTATCACTTTCGGTTCCGATAATTCTGTTGACCATATTTGTGATATTCAGGCGCCAAATGACATCTTGGAGCATGTTGGAGATAAAAAACAAAATGTGCCCAAAACGTGATATTATGACGTTATACGCCGTTCTGAGCCATGTTTGAACTTTCTATCACTTTTGGTTCCGGTAATTCTGTTGACCATATATTTGATATTCAGGCGTCAAATGACATCTTGGAGCATGTTGGAGATAAAAAACAAAATGTGCCCAAAACGTGATATTATGACGTTATACGCCGTTTTGAGCCATGTTTGAACTTTCTATCACTTTCGGTTCCGATAATTCTGTTGACCATATTTGTGATATTCAGGCGCCAAATGACATCTTGGAGCATGTTGGAGATAAAAAACAAAATGTGCCCAAAACGTGATATTATGACGTTATACGCCGTTCTGAGCCATGTTTGAACTTTCTATCACTTTTGGTTCCGATAATTCTGCTGACCATATTTGTGATATTCAGGCGCCAAATGACATCTTGGAGCATGTTGGAGATAAAAAACAAAATGTGCCCAAAACGTGATATTATGACGTTATACGACGTTCTTAGCAATGTTTGAACTTTCTATCACTTTTGGTTCCGGTAATTCTGTTGACCATATATTTGATATTCAGGCGCCAAATGACATCTTGGAGCATGTTGGAGATAAAAAACAAAATGTGCCCAAAACGTGATATTATGACGTTATACGACGTTCTGAGCCATGTTTGAACTTTCTATCACTTTTGGTTCCGGTAATTCTGTTGACCATATTTGTGATATTCAGGCGTCAAATGACATCTTGGAGCATGTTGGAGATAAAAAACAAAATGTGCCCAAAACGTGATATTATGACGTTATACGACGTTCTGAGCCATGTTTGAACTTTCTATCACTTTTGGTTCCGGTAATTCTGTTGACCATACTTGTGATATTCAGGCGTCAAATGACATCTAGGAGCAAGTTGGAGATAAAAAACAAAATGTGCCCAAAACGTGATATTATGACGTTATACGCCGTTTTGAGCCATGTTTGAACTTTCTATCACTTTTGGTTCCGATAATTCTGCTGACCATATTTGTGATATTCAGGCGCCAAATGACATCTTGGAGCATGTTGGAGATAAAAAACAAAATGTGCTCAAAACGTGATATTATGACGTTATACGCCGTTTTGAGCCAGGTTTGAACTCTCTATCACTTTTGGTTCCGGTAATTCTGTCGACCATATTTGTGATATTCAGGCGTCAAATGACAACTTGGAGCATGTTGGAGATAAAAAACAAAATGTGCCCAAAACGTGATATTATGACGTTATACGCCGTTTTGAGCCATGTTTGAACTCTCTATCACTTTTGGTTCCGATAGTTCTGCTGACCATATTTGTGATATTCAGACGCCAAATGACATCTTGGAGCAAGTTGGAGATAAAAAACAAAATGTGCCCAAAACGTGTTATTATGACGTTATACGCCGTTCTGAGCCATATTTGAACTTTCTATCACTTTTGGTTCCGATAATTCTGCTGACCATATTTGTGATATTCAGACGCCAAATGACATCTTGGAGCATTTTGGAGATAAAAAACAAAATGTGCCCAAAACGTGATATTATGACGTTATACGACGTTCTGAGCCATGTTTGAACTTTCTATCACTTTCGGTTCCGATAATTCTGTTGACCATATTTGTGATATTCAGGCGCCAAATGACATCTTGGAGCATGTTGGAGATAAAAAACAAAATGTGCCCAAAACGTGATATTATGACGTTATACGCCGTTCTGAGCCATGTTTGAACTTTCTATCACTTTTGGTTCCGGTAATTCTGTTGACCATATATTTGATATTCAGGCGTCAAATGACATCTTGGAGCATGTTGGAGATAAAAAACAAAATGTGCCCAAAACGTGATATTATGACGTTATACGCCGTTTTGAGCCATGTTTGAACTTTCTATCACTTTCGGTTCCGATAATTCTGCTGACCATATTTGTGATATTCAGGCGCCAAATGACATCTTGGAGCATGTTGGAGATAAAAAACAAAATGTGCCGAAAACGTGATATTATGACGTTATACGACGTTCTTAGCAATGTTTGAACTTTCTATCACTTTTGGTTCCGGTAATTCTGTTGACCATATATTTGATATTCAGGCGCCAAATGACATCTTGGAGCATGTTGGAGATAAAAAACAAAATGTGCCCAAAACGTGATATTATGACGTTATACGACGTTCTGAGCCATGTTTGAACTTTCTATCACTTTCGGTTCCGATAATTCTGTTGACCATATTTGTGATATTCAGGCGCCAAATGACATCTTGGAGCATGTTGGAGATAAAAAACAAAATGTGCCCAAAACGTGATATTATGACGTTATACGCCGTTCTGAGCCATGTTTGAACTTTCTATCACTTTTGGTTCCGGTAATTCTGTTGACCATATATTTGATATTCAGGCGTCAAATGACATCTTGGAGCATGTTGGAGATAAAAAACAAAATGTGCCCAAAACGTGATATTATGACGTTATACGACGTTCTGAGCCATGTTTGAACTTTCTATCACTTTTGGTTCCGGTAATTCTGTTGACCATACTTGTGATATTCAGGCGTCAAATGACATCTAGGAGCAAGTTGGAGATAAAAAACAAAATGTGCCCAAAACGTGATATTATGACGTTATACGCCGTTTTGAGCCATGTTTGAACTTTCTATCACTTTTGGTTCCGATAATTCTGCTGACCATATTTGTGATATTCAGGCGCCAAATGACATCTTGGAGCATGTTGGAGATAAAAAACAAAATGTGCTCAAAACGTGATATTATGACGTTATACGCCGTTTTGAGCCAGGTTTGAACTCTCTATCACTTTTGGTTCCGGTAATTCTGTCGACCATATTTGTGATATTCAGGCGTCAAATGACAACTTGGAGCATGTTGGAGATAAAAAACAAAATGTGCCCAAAACGTGATATTATGACGTTATACGCCGTTTTGAGCCATGTTTGAACTCTCTATCACTTTTGGTTCCGATAGTTCTGCTGACCATATTTGTGATATTCAGACGCCAAATGACATCTTGGAGCAAGTTGGAGATAAAAAACAAAATGTGCCCAAAACGTGTTATTATGACGTTATACGCCGTTCTGAGCCATATTTGAACTTTCTATCACTTTTGGTTCCGATAATTCTGCTGACCATATTTGTGATATTCAGACGCCAAATGACATCTTGGAGCATGTTGGAGATAAAAAACAAAATGTGCCCAAAACGTGATATTATGACGTTATACGACGTTCTGAGCCATGTTTGAACTTTCTATCACTTTCGGTTCCGATAATTCTGTTGACCATATTTGTGATATTCAGGCGCCAAATGACATCTTGGAGCATGTTGGAGATAAAAAACAAAATGTGCCCAAAACCTGATATTATGACGTTATACGCCGTTCTGAGCCATGTTTGAACTTTCTATCACTTTTGGTTCCGGTAATTCTGTTGACCATATATTTGATATTCAGGCGTCAAATGACATCTTGGAGCATGTTGGAGATAAAAAACAAAATGTGCCCAAAACGTGATATTATGACGTTATACGCCGTTTTGAGCCATGTTTGAACTTTCTATCACTTTCGGTTCCGATAATTCTGTTGACCATATTTGTGATATTCAGGCGCCAAATGACATCTTGGAGCATGTTGGAGATAAAAAACAAAATGTGCCCAAAACGTGATATTATGACGTTATACGCCGTTCTGAGCCATGTTTGAACTTTCTATCACTTTTGGTTCCGATAATTCTGCTGACCATATTTGTGATATTCAGGCGCCAAATGACATCTTGGAGCATGTTGGAGATAAAAAACAAAATGTGCCCAAAACGTGATATTATGACGTTATACGACGTTCTTAGCAATGTTTGAACTTTCTATCACTTTTGGTTCCGGTAATTCTGTTGACCATATATTTGATATTCAGGCGCCAAATGACATCTTGGAGCATGTTGGAGATAAAAAACAAAATGTGTCCAAAACGTGATATTATGACGTTATACGACGTTCTGAGCCATGTTTGAACTTTCTATCACTTTTGGTTCCGGTAATTCTGTTGACCATATTTGTGATATTCAGGCGTCAAATGACATTTTGGAGCATGTTGGAGATAAAAAACAAAATGTGCCCAAAACGTGATATTATGACGTTATACGACGTTCTGAGCCATGTTTGAACTTTCTATCACTTTCGGTTCCGATAATTCTGTTGACCATATTTGTGATATTCAGGCGCCAAATGACATCTTGGAGCATGTTGGAGATAAAAAACAAAATGTGCCCAAAACGTGATATTATGACGTTATACGCCGTTCTGAGCCATGTTTGAACTTTCTATCACTTTTGGTTCCGGTAATTCTGTTGACCATATATTTGATATTCAGGCGCCAAATGACATGTTGGAGCATGTTGGAGATAAAAAACAAAATGTGCCCAAAACGTGATATTATGACGTTATACGCCGTTTTGAGCCATGTTTGAACTTTCTATCACTTTTGGTTCCGGTAATTCTGTTGACCATATTTGTGATATTCAGGCGCCAAATGACATCTTGGAGCATGTTGGAGATAAAAAACAAAATGTGCCCAAAACGTGATATTATGACGTTATACGCCGTTCTGAGCCATGTTTGAACTTTCTATCACTTTTGGTTCCGGTAATTCTGTTGACCATATATTTGATATTCAGGCGTCAAATGACATCTTGGAGCATGTTGGAGATAAAAAACAAAATGTGCCCAAAACGTGATATTATGACGTTATACGCCGTTTTGAGCCATGTTTGAACTTTCTATCACTTTCGGTTCCGATAATTCTGTTGACCATATTTGTGATATTCAGGCGCCAAATGACATCTTGGAGCATGTTGGAGATAAAAAACAAAATGTGCCCAAAACGTGATATTATGACGTTATACGCCGTTCTGAGCCATGTTTGAACTTTCTATCACTTTTGGTTCCGATAATTCTGCTGACCATATTTGTGATATTCAGGCGCCAAATGACATCTTGGAGCATGTTGGAGATAAAAAACAAAATGTGCCCAAAACGTGATATTATGACGTTATACGACGTTCTTAGCAATGTTTGAACTTTCTATCACTTTTGGTTCCGGTAATTCTGTTGACCATATATTTGATATTCAGGCGCCAAATGACATCTTGGAGCATGTTGGAGATAAAAAACAAAATGTGCCCAAAACGTGATATTATGACGTTATACGACGTTCTGAGCCATGTTTGAACTTTCTATCACTTTTGGTTCCGGTAATTCTGTTGACCATATTTGTGATATTCAGGCGTCAAATGACATCTTGGAGCATGTTGGAGATAAAAAACAAAATGTGCCCAAAACGTGATATTATGACGTTATACGCCGTTTTGAGCCACGTTTGAACTCTCTATCACTTTCGGTTCCGATAATTTTGTTGACCATATTTGTGATATTCAGGCGCCAAATGACATCTTGGAGCATGTTGGAGATAAAAAACAAAATGTGCCCAAAACGTGATATTATGACGTTATACGCCGTTCTGAGCCATGTTTGAACTTTCTATCACTTTTGGTTCCGATAATTCTTCTGACCATATTTGTGATATTCAGGCGCCAAATGACATCTTGGAGCAAGTTGGAGATAAAAAACAAAATGTGCCCAAAACGTGATATTATGACGTTATACGACGTTCTGAGCCATGTTTGAACTTTCTATCACTTTTGGTTCCGGTAATTCTGTTGACCATATTTGTGATATTCAGGCGTCAAATGACATCTTGGAGCATGTTGGAGATAAAAAACAAAATGTGCCCAAAACGTGATATTATGACGTTATACGACGTTCTGAGCCATGTTTGAACTTTCTATCACTTTCGGTTCCGATAATTCTGTTGACCATATTTGTGATATTCAGGCGCCAAATGACATCTTGGAACATGTTGGAGATAAAAAACAAAATGTGCCCAAAACGTGATATTATGACGTTATACGCCCTTTTGAGCCATGTTTGAACTTTCTATCACTTTCGGTTCCGATAATTCTGTTGACCATATTTGTGATATTCAGGCGCCAAACGACATCTTGGAGCATGTTGGAGATAAAAAACAAAATGTGCCCAAAACGTGTTATTATGACGTTATACGCCGTTCTGAGCCATGTTTGATCTTTCTATCACTTTTGGTTCCGGTAATTCTGTTGACCATACATGTGATATTCAGGCGTCAAATGACATCTAGGAGCAAGTTGGAGATAAAAAACAAAATGTGCCCAAAACGTGATATTATGACGTTATACGCCGTTTTGAGCCATGTTTGAACTTTCTATCACTTTTGGTTCCGATAATTCTGCTGACCATATTTGTGATATTCAGGCGCCAAATGACATCTTGGAGCATGTTGGAGATAAAAAACAAAATGTGCCCAAAACGTGATATTATGACGTTATACGCCGTTTTGAGCCATGTTTGAACTCTCTATCACTTTTGGTTCCGGTAATTCTGTCGACCATATTTGTGATATTCAGGCGTCAAATGACATCTTGGAGCATGTTGGAGATAAAAAACAAAATGTGCCCAAAACGTGATATTATGACGTTATACGCCGTTTTGAGCCATGCTTGAACTCTCTATCACTTTTGGTTCCGATAGTTCTGCTGACCATATTTGTGATATTCAGACGCCAAATGACATCTTGGAGCAAGTTGGAGATAAAAAACAAAATGTGCCCAAAACGTGATATTATGACGTTATACGACGTTCTGAGCCATGTTTGAACTTTCTATCACTTTTGATTCCGATAATTCTGCTGACCATATTTGTGATATTCAGGCGCCAAATGACATCTTGGAGCATGTTGGAGATAAAAAACAAAATGTGCCCAAAACGTGATATTATGACGTTATACGGCCTTTTGAGCCATGTTTGAACTTTCTATCACTTTCGGTACCGATAATTCTGTTG
Organism: Onthophagus taurus; assembly: GCF_036711975.1. NCBI lineage: Eukaryota > Metazoa > Arthropoda > Insecta > Coleoptera > Scarabaeidae > Onthophagus > Onthophagus taurus. The sequence goes on from NC_091973.1 coordinate 10,420,860, forward strand.
ACCATATTTGTGATATTCAGGCGCCAAACGACATCCTGGAGCATGTTGGAGATAAAAAACAAAATGTGCCCAAAACGTGTTATTATGACGTTATACGCCGTTCTGAGCCATATTTGAACTTTCTATCACTTTTGGTTCCGATAATTCTGCTGACCATATTTGTGATATTCAGACGCCAAATGACATCTTGGAGCATGTTGGAGATAAAAAACAAAATGTGCCCAAAACGTGATATTATGACGTTATACGCCGTTCTGAGCCATGTTTGAACTTTCTATCACTTTTGGTTCCGATAATTCTGCTGACCATATTTGTGATATTCAGGCGCCAAATGACATCTTGGAGCATGTTGGAGATAAAAAACAAAATGTGCCCAAAACGTGATATTATGACGTTATACGCCCTTTTGAGCCATGTTTGAACTTTCTATCACTTTCGGTTCCGATAATTCTGCTGACCATATTTGTGATATTCAGGCGTCAAATGACATCTTGGAGCATGTTGGAGATAAAAAACAAAATGTGCCCAAAACGTGATATTATGACGTTATACGCCGTTCTGAGTCATGTTTGAACTTTCTATCACTTTCGGTTCCGATAATTCTGTTGACCATATTTGTGATATTCAGGCGTCAAATGACATCTTGGAGCATGTTGGAGATAAAAAACAAAATGTGCCCAAAACGTGATATTATGACGTTATACGACGTTCTGAGCCATGTTTGAACTTTCTATCACTTTTGGTTCCGATAATTCTGCTGACCATATTTGTGATATTCAGGCGCCAAATGACATCTTGGAGCATGTTGGAGATAAAAAACAAAATGTGCCCAAAACGTGATATTATGACGTTATACGGCCTTTTGAGCCATGTTTGAACTTTCTATCACTTTCGGTTCCGATAATTCTGTTGACCATATTTGTGATATTCAGGCGCCAAACGACATCTTGGAGCATGTTCGAGATAAAAAACAAAATGTGCCCAAAACGTGTTATTATGACGTTATACGCCGTTTTGAGCCATGTTTGAACTTTCTATCACTTTTGGTTCCGATAATTCTGCTGACCATATTTGTGATATTCAGACGCCAAATGACATCTTGGAGCAAGTTGGAGATAAAAAACAAAATGTGCCTAAAACGTGATATTATGACGTTATACGCCGTTCTGAGACATGTTTGAACTTTCTATCACTTTTCGTTCCGGTAATTCTGTCGACCATATATTTGATATTCAGATGCCAAATGTCACATTGGAGCATGTTGAAGATAAAAAACAAAATGTGCCCAAAACGTGATATTATGACGTTATACGCCGTTCTGAGCCATGTTTGAACTTTCTATCACTTTTGGTTCCGATAATTCTGCTGACCATATTTGTGATATTCAGGCGCCAAATGACATCTTGGAGCATGTTGGAGATAAAAAACAAAATGTGCCCAAAACGTGATATTATGACGTTATACGCCCTTTTGAGCCATGTTTGAACTTTCTATCACTTTCGGTTCCGATAATTCTGTTGACCATATTTGTGATATTCAGGCGCCAAACGACATCTTGGAGCATGTTGGAGATAAAAAACAAAATGTGCCCAAAACGTGTTATTATGACGTTATACGCCGTTCTGAGCCATGTTTGAACTTTCTATCACTTTTGGTTCCGGTAATTCTGTTGACCATACTTGTGATATTCAGGCGTCAAATGACATCTAGGAGCAAGTTGGAGATAAAAAGCAAAATGTGCCCAAAACGTGATATTATGACGTTATACGCCGTTTTGAGCCATGTTTGAACTTTCTATCACTTTTGGTTCCGATAATTCTGCTGACCATATTTGTGATATTCAGGCGCCAAATGACATCTTGGAGCATGTTGGAGATAAAAAACAAAATGTGCCCAAAACGTGATATTATGACGTTATACGCCGTTTTGAGCCATGTTTGAACTCTCTATCACTTTTGGTTCCGGTAATTCTGTCGACCATATTTGTGATATTCAGGCGTCAAATGACATCTTGGAGCATGTTGGAGATAAAAAACAAAATGTGCCCAAAACGTGATATTATGACGTTATACGCCGTTTTGAGCCATGCTTGAACTCTCTATCACTTTTGGTTCCGATAATTCTGTTGACCATATTTGTGATATTCAGGCGTCAAATGACATCTTGGAGCATGTTGGAGATAAAAAACAAAATGTGCCCAAAACGTGATATTATGACGTTATACGACGTTCTGAGCCATGTTTGAACTTTCTATCACTTTTGGTTCCGATAATTCTGCTGACCATATTTGTGATATTCAGGCGCCAAATGACATCTTGGAGCATGTTGGAGATAAAAAACAAAATGTGCCCAAAACGTGATATTATGACGTTATACGCCCTTTTGAGCCATGTTTGAACTTTCTATCACTTTCGGTTCCGATAATTCTGCTGACCATATTTGTGATATTCAGGCGTCAAATGACATCTTGGAGCATGTTGGAGATAAAAAACAAAATGTGCCCAAAACGTGATATTATGACGTTATACGCCGTTCTGAGTCATGTTTGAACTTTCTATCACTTTCGGTTCCGATAATTCTGTTGACCATATTTGTGATATTCAGGCGTCAAATGACATCTTGGAGCATGTTGGAGATAAAAAACAAAATGTGCCCAAAACGTGATATTATGACGTTATACGACGTTCTGAGCCATGTTTGAACTTTCTATCACTTTTGGTTCCGATAATTCTGCTGACCATATTTGTGATATTCAGGCGCCAAATGACATCTTGGAGCATGTTGGAGATAAAAAACAAAATGTGCCCAAAACGTGATATTATGACGTTATACGGCCTTTTGAGCCATGTTTGAACTTTCTATCACTTTCGGTTCCGATAATTCTGTTGACCATATTTGTGATATTCAGGCGCCAAACGACATCTTGGAGCATGTTCGAGATAAAAAACAAAATGTGCCCAAAACGTGTTATTATGACGTTATACGCCGTTTTGAGCCATGTTTGAACTTTCTATCACTTTTGGTTCCGATAATTCTGCTGACCATATTTGTGATATTCAGACGCCAAATGACATCTAGGAGCAAGTTGGAGATAAAAAACAAAATGTGCCTAAAACGTGATATTATGACGTTATACGCCGTTCTGAGACATGTTTGAACTTTCTATCACTTTTCGTTCCGGTAATTCTGTCGACCATATATTTGATATTCAGATGCCAAATGTCACATTGGAGCATGTTGAAGATAAAAAACAAAATGTGCCCAAAACGTGATATTATGACGTTATACGCCGTTCTGAGCCATGTTTGAACTTTCTATCACTTTTGGTTCCGATAATTCTGCTGACCATATTTGTGATATTCAGGCGCCAAATGACATCTTGGAGCATGTTGGAGATAAAAAACAAAATGTGCCCAAAACGTGATATTATGACGTTATACGCCCTTTTGAGCCATGTTTGAACTTTCTATCACTTTTGGCTCCGGTAATTCTGCTGACCATACTTGTGATATTCAGGCGTCAAATGACATCTAGGAGCAAGTTGGAGATAAAAAACAAAATGTGCCCAAAACGTGATATTATGACGTTATACGCCGTTTTGAGCCATGTTTGAACTTTCTATCACTTTTGGTTCCGATAATTCTGCTGACCATATTTGTGATATTCAGACGCCAAATGACATCTTGGAGCAAGTTGCAGATAAAAAACAAAATGTGCCCAAAACGTGATATTATGACGTTATACGCCGTTCTGAGACATGTTTGAACTTTCTACCACTTTTCGTTCCGGTAATTCTGTCGACCATATATTTGATATTCAGATGCCAAATGTCACATTGGAGCATGTTGAAGATAAAAAACATAATGTGCCCAAAACGTGATATTATGACGTTATACGCCGTTCTGAGCCATGTTTGAACTTTCTATCACTTTTGGTTCCGATAATTCTGCTGACCATATTTGTGATATTCACACGCCAAATGACATCTTGGAGCAAGTTGGAGATAAAAAACAAAATGTGCCCAAAACGTGATATTATGACGTTATACGGCCTTTTGAGCCATGTTTGAACTTTCTATCACTTTCGGTTCCGATAATTCTGTTGACCATATTTGTGATATTCAGGCGCCAAACGACATCTTGGAGCATGTTCGAGATAAAAAACAAAATGTGCCCAAAACGTGTTATTATGACGTTATACGACGTTCTGAGCCATGTTTGAACTTTCTATCACTTTTGGTTCCGATAATTCTGCTGACCATATTTGTGATATTCAGACGCCAAATGACATCTTGGAGCAAGTTGGAGATAAAAAACAAAATGTGCCCAAAACGTGATATTATGACGTTATACGCCGTTCTGAGACATGTTTGAACTTTCTACCACTTTTCGTTCCGGTAATTTTGTCGACCATATATTTGATATTCAGATGCCAAATGTCACATTGGAGCATGTTGAAGATAAAAAACAAAATGTGCCCAAAACGTGATATTATGACGTTATACGCCGTTCTGAGCCATGTTTGAACTTTCTATCACTTTCGGTTCCGATAATTCTGTTGACCATATTTGTGATATTCAGGCGTCAAACGACATCTTGGAGCATGTTCGAGATAAAAAACAAAATGTGCCCAAAACGTGATATTGTGACGTTATACGCCGTTCTGAGCCATGTTTGAACTTTCTATCACTTTTGGTTCCGGTAATTCTGTTGACCATACTTGTGATATTCAGGCGTCAAATGACATCTAGGAGCAAGTTGGAGATAAAAAACAAAATGTGCCCAAAACGTGATATTATGACGTTATACGCCGTTTTGAGCCATGTTTGAACTTTCTATCACTTTTGGTTCCGATAATTCTGCTGACCATATTTGTGATATTCAGGCGCCAAATGACATCTTGGAGCATGTTGGAGATAAAAAACAAAATGTGCCCAAAACGTGATATTATGACGTTATACGCCCTTTTGAGCCATGTTTGAACTTTCTATCACTTTTGGTTCCGGTAATTCTGTCGACCATATTTGTGATATTCAGGCGTCAAATGACATCTTGGAGCATGTTGGAGATAAAAAACAAAATGTGCCCAAAACGTGATATTATGACGTTATACGCCGTTCTGAGACATGTTTGAACTTTCTACCACTTTTCGTTCCGGTAATTCTGTCGACCATATATTTGATATTCAGATGCCAAATGTCACATTGGAGCATGTTGAAGATAAAAAACAAAATGTGCCCAAAACGTGATATTATGACGTTATACGCCGTTCTGAGCCATGTTTGAACTTTCTATCACTTTCGGTTCCGATAATTCTGTTGACCATATTTGTGATATTCAGGCGTCAAACGACATCTTGGAGCATGTTCGAGATAAAAAACAAAATGTGCCCAAAACGTGATATTATGACGTTATACGCCGTTCTGAGCCATGTTTGAACTTTCTATCACTTTTGGTTCCGGTAATTCTGTTGACCATACTTGTGATATTCAGGCGTCAAATGACATCTAGGAGCAAGTTGGAGATAAAAAACAAAATGTGCCCAAAACGTGATATTATGACGTTATACGCCGTTTTGAGCCATGTTTGAACTTTCTATCACTTTTGGTTCCGATAATTCTGCTGACCATATTTGTGATATTCAGGCGCCAAATGACATCTTGGAGCATGTTGGAGATAAAAAACAAAATGTGCCCAAAACGTGATATTATGACGTTATACGCCCTTTTGAGCCATGTTTGAACTTTCTATCACTTTTGGTTCCGGTAATTCTGTCGACCATATTTGTGATATTCAGGCGTCAAATGACATCTTGGAGCATGTTGGAGATAAAAAACAAAATGTGCCCAAAACGTGATATTATGACGTTATACGCCGTTTTGAGCCATGCTTGAACTCTCTATCACTTTTGGTTCCGATAGTTCTGCTGACCATATTTGTGATATTCAGACGCCAAATGACATCTTGGGGCAAGTTGGAGATAAAAAACAAAATGTGCCCAAAACGTGATATTATGACGTTATACGACGTTCTGAGCCATGTTTGAACTTTCTATCACTTTTGGTTCCGATAATTCTGCTGACCATATTTGTGATATTCAGACGCCAAATGACATCTTGGAGCATGTTGGAGATAAAAAACAAAATGTGCCCAAAACGTGATATTATGACGTTATACGCCGTTTTGAGCCATGTTTGAACTCTCTATCACTTTTGGTTCCGATAATTCTGCTGACCATATTTGTGATATTCAGACGCCAAATGACATCTTGGAGCATGTTGGAGATAAAAAACAAAATGTGCCCAAAACGTGTTATTATGACGTTATACGCCGTTCTGAGCCATGTTTGAACTTTCTATCACTTTTGGTTCCGGTAATTCTGTTGACCATACTTGTGATATTCAGGCGTCAAATGACATCTTGGAGCATGTTGGAGATAAAAAACAAAATGTGCCCAAAACGTGATATTATGACGTTATACGACGTTCTGAGCCATGTTTGAACTTTCTATCACTTTGGTTCCGATAATTCTGCTGACCATATTTGTGATATTCAGGCGCCAAATGACATCTTGGAGCATGTTGGAGATAAAAAACAAAATGTGCCCAAAACGTGATATTATGACGTTATACGCCGTTTTGAGCCATGTTTGAACTCTCTATCACTTTTGGTTCCGATAATTCTGCTGACCATATTTGTGATATTCAGACGCCAAATGACATCTTGGAGCATGTTGGAGATAAAAAACAAAATGCGCCCAAAACGTGATATTATGACGTTATACGCCGTTTTGAGCCATGTTTGAACTTTCTATCACTTTTGGTTCCGGTAATTCTGTCGACCATATTTGTGATATTCAGGCGCCAAACGACATCTTGGAGCATGTTGGAGATAAAAAACAAAATGTGCCCAAAACGTGTTATTATGACGTTATACGCCGTTCTGAGCCATGTTTGAACTTTCTATCACTTTTGGTTCCGATAATTCTGCTGACCATATTTGTGATATTCAGGCGCCAAATGACATCTTGGAGCATGTTGGAGATAAAAAACAAAATGTGCCCAAAACGTGTTATTATGACGTTATACGACGTTCTGAGCCATGTTTGAACTTTCTATCACTTTTGGTTCCGATAATTCTGCTGACCATATTTGTGATATTCAGGCGCCAAATGACATCTTGGAGCATGTTGGAGATAAAAAACAAAATGTGCCCAAAACGTGATATTATGACGTTATACGACGTTCTGAGCCATGTTTGAACTTTCTATCACTTTTGGTTCCGGTAATTCTGTCGACCATATTTGTGATATTCAGGCGTCAAATGACATCTTGGAGCATGTTCGAGATAAAAAACAAAATGTGCCCAAAACGTGATATTATGACGTTATACGCCGTTCTGAGCCATGTTTGAACTTTCTATCACTTTCGGTTCCGATAATTCTGCTGACCATATTTGTGATATTCAGACGCCAAATGACATCTTGGAGCATGTTGGAGATAAAAAACAAAATGTGCCCAAAACGTGATATTATGACGTTATACGCCGTTTTGAGCCATGTTTGAACTCTCTATCACTTTTGGTTCCGATAATTCTGCTGACCATATTTGTGATATTCAGACGCCAAATGACATCTTGGAGCATGTTGGAGATAAAAAACAAAATGTGCCCAAAACGTGATATTATGACGTTATATGCCGTTTTGAGCCATGTTTGAACTCTCTATCACTTTTGGTTCCGATAATTCTGCTGACCATATTTGTGATATTCAGACGCCAAATGACATCTTGGAGCATGTTGGAGATAAAAAACAAAATGTGCCCAAAACGTGTTATTATGACGTTATACGCCGTTCTGAGCCATGTTTGAACTTTCTATCACTTTTGGTTCCGGTAATTCTGTTGACCATACTTGTGATATTCAGGCGTCAAATGACATCTAGGAGCAAGTTGGAGATAAAAAACAAAATGTGCCCAAAACGTGATATTATGACGTTATACGCCGTTCTGAGCCATGTTTGAACTTTCTATCACTTTTGGTTCCGGTAATTCTGCTGACCATATTTGTGATATTCAGGCGCCAAATGACATCTTGGAGCATGTTGGAGATAAAAAACAAAATGTGCCCAAAACGTGATATTATGACGTTATACGCCGTTTTGAGCCATGTTTGAACTCTCTATCACTTTTGGTTCCGATAATTCTGCTGACCATATTTGTGATATTCAGACGCCAAATGACATCTTGGAGCATGTTGGAGATAAAAAACAAAATGTGCCCAAAACGTGATATTATGACGTTATACGCCGTTCTGAGCCATGTTTGAACTTTCTATCACTTTTGGTTCCGATAATTCTGCTGACCATATTTGTGATATTCAGACACCAAATGACATCTTGGAGCAAGTTGGAGATAAAAAACAAAATGTGCCCAAAACGTGATATTATGACGTTATACGCCGTTTTGAGCCATGTTTGAACTCTCTATCACTTTTGGTTCCGATAATTCTGCTGACCATATTTGTGATATTCAGACGCCAAATGACATCTTGGAGCATGTTGGAGATAAAAAACAAAATGTGCCCAAAACGTGATATTATGACGTTATACGCCGTTCTGAGCCATGTTTGAACTTTCTATCACTTTTGGTTCCGATAATTCTGCTGACCATATTTGTGATATTCAGACACCAAATGACATCTTGGAGCAAGTTGGAGATAAAAAACAAAATGTGCCCAAAACGTGATATTATGACGTTATACGCCGTTCTGAGCCATGTTTGAACTTTCTATCACTTTTGGTTCCGGTAATTCTGTTGACCATACTTGTGATATTCAGGCGTCAAATGACATCTAGGAGCAAGTTGGAGATAAAAAACAAAATGTGCCCAAAACGTGATATTATGACGTTATACGCCGTTTTGAGCCATGTTTGAACTTTCTATCACTTTTGGTTCCGATAATTCTGCTGACCATATTTGTGATATTCAGGCGCCAAATGACATCTTGGAGCATGTTGGAGATAAAAAACAAAATGTGCCCAAAACGTGATATTATGACGTTATACGCCGTTTTGAGCCATGTTTGAACTCTCTATCACTTTTGGTTCCGATAATTCTGCTGACCATATTTGTGATATTCAGACGCCAAATGACATCTTGGAGCATGTTGGAGATAAAAAACAAAATGTGCCCAAAACGTGATATTATGACCTTATACGCCGTTTTGAGCCATGTTTGAACTTTCTATCACTTTTGGTTCCGGTAATTCTGTCGACCATATTTGTGATATTCAGGCGCCAAACGACATCTTGGAGCATGTTGGAGATAAAAAACAAAATGTGCCCAAAACGTGTTATTATGACGTTATACGCCGTTCTGAGCCATGTTTGAACTTTCTATCACTTTTGGTTCCGGTAATTCTGTTGACCATACTTGTGATATTCAGGCGTCAAATGACATCTTGGAGCATGTTGGAGATAAAAAACAAAATGTGCCCAAAACGTGATATTATGACGTTATACGACGTTCTGAGCCATGTTTGAACTTTCTATCACTTTTGGTTCCGATAATTCTGCTGACCATATTTGTGATATTCAGGCGCCAAATGACATCTTGGAGCATGTTGGAGATAAAAAACAAAATGTGCCCAAAACGTGATATTATGACGTTATACGCCGTTCTGAGCCATGTTTGAACTTTCTATCACTTTTGGTTCCGATAATTCTGCTGACCATATTTGTGATATTCAGACACCAAATGACATCTTGGAGCAAGTTGGAGATAAAAAACAAAATGTGCCCAAAACGTGATATTATGACGTTATACGCCGTTCTGAGCCATGTTTGAACTTTCTATCACTTTTGGTTCCGATAATTCTGCTGACCATATTTGTGATATTCAGGCGCCAAATGACATCTTGGAGCATGTTGGAGATAAAAAACAAAATGTGCCCAAAACGTGATATTATGACGTTATACGCCGTTTTGAGCCATGTTTGAACTCTCTATCACTTTTGGTTCCGATAATTCTGCTGACCATATTTGTGATATTCAGACGCCAAATGACATCTTGGAGCATGTTGGAGATAAAAAACAAAATGTGCCCAAAACGTGATATTATGACCTTATACGCCGTTTTGAGCCATGTTTGAACTTTCTATCACTTTTGGTTCCGGTAATTCTGTCGACCATATTTGTGATATTCAGGCGCCAAACGACATCTTGGAGCATGTTGGAGATAAAAAACAAAATGTGCCCAAAACGTGTTATTATGACGTTATACGCCGTTCTGAGCCATGTTTGAACTTTCTATCACTTTTGGTTCCGGTAATTCTGTTGACCATACTTGTGATATTCAGGCGTCAAATGACATCTTGGAGCATGTTGGAGATAAAAAACAAAATGTGCCCAAAACGTGATATTATGACGTTATACGACGTTCTGAGCCATGTTTGAACTTTCTATCACTTTTGGTTCCGATAATTCTGCTGACCATATTTGTGATATTCAGGCGCCAAATGACATCTTGGAGCATGTTGGAGATAAAAAACAAAATGTGCCCAAAACGTGATATTATGACGTTATACGCCGTTCTGAGCCATGTTTGAACTTTCTATCACTTTTGGTTCCGATAATTCTGCTGACCATATTTGTGATATTCAGACACCAAATGACATCTTGGAGCAAGTTGGAGATAAAAAACAAAATGTGCCCAAAACGTGATATTATGACGTTATACGCCGTTCTGAGCCATGTTTGAACTTTCTATCACTTTTGGTTCCGGTAATTCTGTTGACCATACTTGTGATATTCAGGCGTCAAATGACATCTAGGAGCAAGTTGGAGATAAAAAACAAAATGTGCCCAAAACGTGATATTATGACGTTATACGCCGTTTTGAGCCATGTTTGAACTTTCTATCACTTTTGGTTCCGATAATTCTGCTGACCATATTTGTGATATTCAGACGCCAAATGACATCTTGGAGCAAGTTGGAGATAAAAAACAAAATGTGCCCAAAACGTGATATTATGACGTTATACGCCGTTCTGAGACATGTTTGAACTTTCTACCACTTTTCGTTCCGGTAATTCTGGCGACCATATATTTGATATTCAGATGCCAAATGTCACATTGGAGCATGTTGAAGATAAAAAACAAAATGTGCCCAAAACGTGATATTATGACGTTATACGCCGTTCTGAGCCATGTTTGAACTTTCTATCACTTTTGGTTCCGATAATTCTGCTGACCATATTTGTGATATTCACGCGCCAAATGACATCTTGGAGCATGTTGGAGATAAAAAACAAAATGTGCCCAAAACGTGATATTATGACGTTATACGCCGTTTTGAGCCATGTTTGAACTCTCTATCACTTTTGGTTCCGGTAATTCTGTCGACCATATTTGTGATATTCAGGCGTCAAATGACATCTTGGAGCATGTTGGAGATAAAAAACAAAATGTGCCCAAAACGTGATATTATGACGTTATACGCGGTTTTGAGCCATGTTTGAACTCTCTATCACTTTTGGTTCCGATAATTCTGCTGACCATATTTGTGATATTCAGACGCCAAATGACACCTTGGAGCATGTTGGAGATAAAAAACAAAATGTGCCCAAAACGTGTTATTATGACGTTATACGCCGTTCTGAGCCATGTTTGAACTTTCTATCACTTTTGGTTCCGGTAATTCTGTTGACCATACTTGTGATATTCAGGCGTCAAATGACATCTAGGAGCAAGTTGGAGATAAAAAACAAAATGTGCCCAAAACGTGATATTATGACGTTATACGCCGTTTTGAGCCATGTTTGAACTTTCTATCACTTTTGGTTCCGATAATTCTGCTGACCATATTTGTGATATTCAGACGCCAAATGACATCTTGGAGCAAGTTGGAGATAAAAAACAAAATGTGCCCAAAACGTGATATTATGACGTTATACGCCGTTCTGAGACATGTTTGAACTTTCTACCACTTTTCGTTCCGGTAATTCTGTCGACCATATATTTGATATTCAGATGCCAAATGTCACATTGGAGCATGTTGAAGATAAAAAACAAAATGTGCCCAAAACGTGATATTATGACGTTATACGCCGTTCTGAGCCATGTTTGAACTTTCTATCACTTTTGGTTCCGATAATTCTGCTGACCATATTTGTGATATTCAGACGCCAAATGACATCTTGGAGCATGTTGGAGATAAAAAACAAAATGTGCCCAAAACGTGATATTATGACGTTATACGCCCTTTTGAGCCATGTTTGAACTTTCTATCACTTTTGGTTCCGGTAATTCTGTCGACCATATTTGTGATATTCAGGCGTCAAATGACATCTTGGAGCATGTTGGAGATAAAAAACAAAATGTGCCCAAAACGTGATATTATGACGTTATACGACGTTCTGAGCCATGTTTGAACTTTCTATCACTTTTGGTTCCGATAATTCTGCTGACCATATTTGTGATATTCAGGCGCCAAATGACATCTTGGAGCATGTTGGAGATAAAAAACAAAATGTGCCCAAAACGTGATATTATGACGTTATACGGCCTTTTGAGCCATGTTTGAACTTTCTATCACTTTCGGTTCCGATAATTCTGTTGACCATATTTGTGATATTCAGGCGCCAAACGACATCTTGGAGCATGTTCGAGATAAAAAACAAAATGTGCCCAAAACGTGGTATTATGACGTTATACGCCGTTCTGAGACATGTTTGAACTTTCTATCACTTTTCGTTCCGGTAATTCTGTCGACCATATATTTGATATTCAGATGCCAAATGTCACATTGGAGCATGTTGAAGATAAAAAACAAAATGTGCCCAAAACGTGATATTATGACGTTATACGCCCTTTTGAGCCATGTTTGAACTTTCTATCACTTTCGGTTCCGATAATTCTGCTGACCATATTTGTGATATTCAGACGCCAAATGACATCTTGGAGCATGTTGGAGATAAAAAACAAAATGTGCCCAAAACGTGATACTATGACGTTATACGCCGTTTTGAGCCATGTTTGAACTCTCTATCACTTTTGGTTCCGATAATTCTGCTGACCATATTTGTGATATTCAGACGCCAAATGACATCTTGGAGCATGTTGGAGATAAAAAACAAAATGTGCCCAAAACGTGATATTATGACGTTATACGCCGTTCTGAGACATGTTTGAACTTTCTATCACTTTTCGTTCCGGTAATTCTGTCGACCATATATTTGATATTCAGATGCCAAATGTCACATTGGAGCATGTTGAGGATAAAAAACAAAATGTGCCCAAAACGTGATATGACGTTATACGCCGTTCTGAGCCATGTTTGAACTTTCTATCACTTTTGGTTCCGATAATTCTGCTGACCATATTTGTGATATTCAGACGCCAAATGACATCTTGGAGCAAGTTGGAGATAAAAAACAAAATGTGCCCAAAACGTGATATTATGACGTTATACGCCGTTCTGAGACATGTTTGAACTTTCTATCACTTTTCGTTCCGGTAATTCTGTCGACCATATATTTGATATTCAGATGCCAAATGTCACATTGGAGCATGTTGAAGATAAAAAACAAAATGTGCCCAAAACGTGATATTATGACGTTATACGCCGTTCTGAGATATGTTTGAACTTTCTATCACTTTTCGTTCCGGTAATTCTGTCGACCATATATTTGATATTCAGATGCCAAATGTCACATTGGAGCATGTTGAAGATAAAAAACAAAATGTGCCCAAAACGTGATATTATGACGTTATACGCCGTTCTGAGCCATGTTTGAACTTTCTATCACTTTTGGTTCCGATAATTCTGCTGACCATATTTGTGATATTCAGGCGCCAAATGACATCTTGGAGCATGTTGGAGATAAAAAACAAAATGTGCCCAAAACGAGATATTATGACGTTATACGCCCTTTTGAGCCATGTTTGAACTTTCTATCACTTTCGGTTCCGATAATTCTGCTGACCATATTTGTGATATTCAGACGCCAAATGACATCTTGGAGCATGTTGGAGATAAAAAACAAAATGTGCCCAAAACGTGATATTATGACGTTATACGCCGTTCTGAGACATGTTTGAACTTTCTATCACTTTTCGTTCCGGTAATTCTGTCGACCATATATTTGATATTCAGATGCCAAATGTCACATTGGAGCATGTTGAAGATAAAAAACAAAATGTGCCCAAAACGTGATATTATGACGTTATACGCCGTTCTGAGCCATGTTTGAACTTTCTATCACTTTTCGTTCCGGTAATTCTGTCGACCATATATTTGATATTCAGATGCCAAATGTCACATTGGAGCATGTTGAAGATAAAAAACAAAATGTGCCCAAAACGTGATATTATGACGTTATACGCCGTTCTGAGTCATGTTTGAACTTTCTATCACTTTCGGTTCCGATAATTCTGTTGACCATATTTGTGATATTCAGGCGTCAAATGACATCTTGGAGCATGTTGGAGATAAAAAACAAAATGTGCCCAAAACGTGATATTATGACGTTATACGACGTTCTGAGCCATGTTTGAACTTTCTATCACTTTTGGTTCCGATAATTCTGCTGACCATATTTGTGATATTCAGGCGCCAAATGACATCTTGGAGCATGTTGGAGATAAAAAACAAAATGTGCCCAAAACGTGATATTATGACGTTATACGGCCTTTTGAGCCATGTTTGAACTTTCTATCACTTTCGGTTCCGATAATTCTGTTGACCATATTTGTGATATTCAGGCGCCAAACGACATCTTGGAGCATGTTGGAGATAAAAAACAAAATGTGCCCAAAACGTGATATTATGACGTTATACGCCGTTCTGAGACATGTTTGAACTTTCTATCACTTTTGGTTCCGATAATTCTGCTGACCATATTTGTGATATTCAGACGCCAAATGACATCTTGGCGCAAGTTGGAGATAAAAAACAAAATGTGCCCAAAACGTGATATTATGACGTTATACGCCGTTTTGAGCCATGTTTGAACTCTCTATCACTTTTGGTTCCGATAATTCTGCTGACCATATTTGTGATATTCAGGCGCCAAATGACATCTTGGAGCATGTTGGAGATAAAAAACAAAATGTGCCCAAAACGTGATATCATGACGTTATACGGCCTTTTGAGCCATGTTTGAACTTTCTATCACTTTCGGTTCCGATAATTCTGTTGACCATATTTGTGATATTCAGGCGCCAAACGACATCTTGGAGCATGTTGGAGATAAAAAACAAAATGTGCCCAAAACGTGATATCATGACGTTATACGGCCTTTTGAGCCATGTTTGAACTTTCTATCACTTTCGGTTCCGATAATTCTGTTGACCATATTTGTGATATTCAGGCGCCAAACGACATCTTGGAGCATGTTGGAGATAAAAAACAAAATGTGCCCAAAACGTGATATTATGACGTTATACGCCGTTCTGAGACATGTTTGAACTTTCTATCACTTTTCGTTCCGGTAATTCTGTCGACCATATATTTGATATTCAGATGCCAAATGTCACATTGGAGCATGTTGAAGATAAAAAACAAAATGTGCCCAAAACGTGATATTATGACGTTATACGCCGTTCCGAGCCATGTTTGAACTTTCTATCACTTTTGGTTCCGGTAATTCTGTTGGCCATACTTGTGATATTCAGGCGTCAAATGACATCTAGGAGCATGTTGGAGATAAAAAACAAAATGTGCCCAAAACGTGATATTATGACGTTATACGCCGTTCTGAGCCATGTTTGAACTTTCTATCACTTTTGGTTCCGATAATTCTGCTGACCATATTTGTGATATTCAGACGCCAAATGACATGTTGGAGCAAGTTGGAGATAAAAAACAAAATGTGCCCAAAACGTGATATTATGACGTTATACGCCGTTCTGAGCCATGTTTGAACTTTCTATCACTTTCGGTTCCGATAATTCTGTTGACCATATTTGTGATATTCAGGCGTCAAATGACATCTTGGAGCATGTTGGAGATAAAAAACAAAATGTGCCCAAAACGTGATATTATGACGTTATACGACGTTCTGAGCCATGTTTGAACTTTCTATCACTTTTGGTTCCGATAATTCTGCTGACCATATTTGTGATATTCAGGCGCCAAATGACATCTTGGAGCATGTTGGAGATAAAAAACAAAATGTGCCCAAAACGTGATATTATGACGTTATACGCCCTTTTGAGCCATGTTTGAACTTTCTATCACTTTCGGTTCCGATAATTCTGTTGACCATATTTGTGATATTCAGGCGCCAAACGACATCTTGGAGCATGTTGGAGATAAAAAACAAAATGTGCCCAAAACGTGTTATTATGACGTTATACGCCGTTCTGAGCCATGTTTGAACTTTCTATCACTTTTGGTTCCGGTAATTCTGTTGACCATACTTGTGATATTCAGGCGTCAAATGACATCTAGGAGCAAGTTGGAGATAAAAAACAAAATGTGCCCAAAACGTGATATTATGACGTTATACGGCCTTTTGAGCCATGTTTGAACTTTCTATCACTTTCGGTTCCGATAATTCTGTTGACCATATTTGTGATATTCAGGCGCCAAACGACATCTTGGAGCATGTTGGAGATAAAAAACAAAATGTGCCCAAAACGTGATATTATGACGTTATACGCCGTTCTGAGACATGTTTGAACTTTCTATCACTTTTGGTTCCGATAATTCTGCTGACCATATTTGTGATATTCAGACGCCAAATGACATCTTGGCGCAAGTTGGAGATAAAAAACAAAATGTGCCCAAAACGTGATATTATGACGTTATACGCCGTTTTGAGCCATGTTTGAACTCTCTATCACTTTTGGTTCCGATAATTCTGCTGACCATATTTGTGATATTCAGGCGCCAAATGACATCTTGGAGCATGTTGGAGATAAAAAACAAAATATGCCCAAAACGTGATATCATGACGTTATACGGCCTTTTGAGCCATGTTTGAACTTTCTATCACTTTCGGTTCCGATAATTCTGTTGACCATATTTGTGATATTCAGGCGCCAAACGACATCTTGGAGCATGTTGGAGATAAAAAACAAAATGTGCCCAAAACGTGATATCATGACGTTATACGGCCTTTTGAGCCATGTTTGAACTTTCTATCACTTTCGGTTCCGATAATTCTGTTGACCATATTTGTGATATTCAGGCGCCAAACGACATCTTGGAGCATGTTGGAGATAAAAAACAAAATGTGCCCAAAACGTGATATTATGACGTTATACGCCGTTCTGAGACATGTTTGAACTTTCTATCACTTTTCGTTCCGGTAATTCTGTCGACCATATATTTGATATTCAGATGCCAAATGTCACATTGGAGCATGTTGAAGATAAAAAACAAAATGTGCCCAAAACGTGATATTATGACGTTATACGCCGTTCCGAGCCATGTTTGAACTTTCTATCACTTTTGGTTCCGGTAATTCTGTTGGCCATACTTGTGATATTCAGGCGTCAAATGACATCTAGGAGCATGTTGGAGATAAAAAACAAAATGTGCCCAAAACGTGATATTATGACGTTATACGCCGTTCTGAGCCATGTTTGAACTTTCTATCACTTTTGGTTCCGATAATTCTGCTGACCATATTTGTGATATTCAGACGCCAAATGACATGTTGGAGCAAGTTGGAGATAAAAAACAAAATGTGCCCAAAACGTGATATTATGACGTTATACGCCGTTCTGAGCCATGTTTGAACTTTCTATCACTTTCGGTTCCGATAATTCTGTTGACCATATTTGTGATATTCAGGCGTCAAATGACATCTTGGAGCATGTTGGAGATAAAAAACAAAATGTGCCCAAAACGTGATATTATGACGTTATACGACGTTCTGAGCCATGTTTGAACTTTCTATCACTTTTGGTTCCGATAATTCTGCTGACCATATTTGTGATATTCAGGCGCCAAATGACATCTTGGAGCATGTTGGAGATAAAAAACAAAATGTGCCCAAAACGTGATATTATGACGTTATACGCCCTTTTGAGCCATGTTTGAACTTTCTATCACTTTCGGTTCCGATAATTCTGTTGACCATATTTGTGATATTCAGGCGCCAAACGACATCTTGGAGCATGTTGGAGATAAAAAACAAAATGTGCCCAAAACGTGTTATTATGACGTTATACGCCGTTCTGAGCCATGTTTGAACTTTCTATCACTTTTGGTTCCGGTAATTCTGTTGACCATACTTGTGATATTCAGGCGTCAAATGACATCTAGGAGCAAGTTGGAGATAAAAAACAAAATGTGCCCAAAACGTGATATTATGACGTTATACGCCGTTTTGAGCCATGTTTGAACTTTCTATCACTTTTGGTTCCGATAATTCTGCTGACCATATTTGTGATATTCAGACGCCAAATGACATCTTGGAGCATGTTGGAGATAAAAAACAAAATGTGCCCAAAACGTGATATTATGACGTTATACGCCCTTTTGAGCCATGTTTGAACTTTCTATCACTTTCGGTTCCGATAATTCTGCTGACCATATTTGTGATATACAGGCGTCAAATGACATCTAGGAGCAAGTTGGAGATAAAAAACAAAATGTGCCCAAAACGTGATATTATGACGTTATACGCCGTTCTGAGCCATGTTTGAACTTTCTATCACTTTTGGTTCCGATAATTCTGCTGACCATATTTGTGATATTCAGGCGTCAAATGACATCTTGGAGCAAGTTGGAGATAAAAAACAAAATGTGCCCAAAACGTGATATTATGACGTTATACGCCCTTTTGAGCCATGTTTGAACTTTCTATCACTTTTGGTTCCGGTAATTCTGTCGACCATATTTGTGATATTCAGGCGTCAAATGACATCTTGGAGCATGTTGGAGATAAAAAACAAAATGTGCCCAAAACGTGATATTATGACGTTATACGACGTTCTGAGCCATGTTTGAACTTTCTATCACTTTTGGTTCCGATAATTCTGTTGACCATATTTGTGATATTCAGGCGCCAAACGACATCTTGGAGCATGTTCGAGATAAAAAACAAAATGTGCCCAAAACGTGTTATTATGACGTTATACGCCGTTTTGAGCCATGTTTGAACTTTCTATCACTTTTGGTTCCGATAATTCTGCTGACCATATTTGTGATATTCAGACGCCAAATGACATCTTGGAGCAAGTTGGAGATAAAAAACAAAATGTGCCCAAAACGTGATATTATGACGTTATACGCCGTTCTGAGACATGTTTGAACTTTCTATCACTTTTCGTTCCGGTAATTCTGTCGACCATATATTTGATATTCAGATGCCAAATGTCACATTGGAGCATGTTGAAGATAAAAAACAAAATGTGCCCAAAACGTGATATTATGACGTTATACGCCGTTCTGAGCCATGTTTGAACTTTCTATCACTTTTGGTTCCGATAATTCTGCTGACCATATTTGTGATATTCAGGCGCCAAATGACATCTTGGAGCATGTTGGAGATAAAAAACAAAATGTGCCCAAAACGTGATATTATGACGTTATACGCCGTTTTGAGCCATGTTTGAACTCTCTATCACTTTTGGTTCCGGTAATTCTGTCGACCATATTTGTGATATTCAGGCGTCAAATGACATCTTGGAGCATGTTGGAGATAAAAAACAAAATGTGCCCAAAACGTGACATTATGACGTTATACGCCGTTTTGAGCCATGTTTGAACTCTCTATCACTTTTGGTTCCGATAGTTCTGCTGACCATATTTGTGATATTCAGACGCCAAATGACATCTTGGAGCAAGTTGGAGATAAAAAACAAAATGTGCCCAAAACGTGATATTATGACGTTATACGACGTTCTGAGCCATGTTTGAACTTTCTATCACTTTTGGTTCCGATAATTCTGCTGACCATATTTGTGATATTCAGGCGCCAAATGACATCTTGGAGCATGTTGGAGATAAAAAACAAAATGTGCCCAAAACGTGATATTATGACGTTATACGACGTTCTGAGCCATGTTTGAACTTTCTATCACTTTTGGTTCCGATAATTCTGCTGACCATATTTGTGATATTCAGGCGCCAAATGACATCTTGGACCATGTTGGAGATAAAAAACAAAATGTGCCCAAAACGTGATATTATGACGTTATACGCCGTTTTGAGCCATGTTTGAACTCTCTATCACTTTTGGTTACGATAGTTCTGCTGACCATATTTGTGATATTCAGGCGCCAAATGACATCTTGGAGCATGTTGGAGATAAAAAACAAAATGTGCCCAAAACGTGATATTATGACGTTATACGACGTTCTGAGCCATGTTTGAACTTTCTATCACTTTTGGTTCCGATAATTCTGCTGACCATATTTGTGATATTCAGGCGCCAAATGACATCTTGGAGCATGTTGGAGATAAAAAACAAAATGTGCCCAAAACGTGGTATTATAACGTTATACGACGTTCTGAGCCATGTTTGAACTTTCTATCACTTTTGGTTCCGATAATTCTATTGACCATATTTGTGATATTCAGGCGCCAAACGACATCTTGGAGCATGTTCGAGATAAAAAACAAAATGTGCCCAAAACGTGGTATTATGACGTTATACGACGTTCTGAGCCATGTTTGAACTTTCTATCACTTTTGGTTCCGATAATTCTGCTGACCATATTTGTGATATTCAGACGCCAAATGACATCTTGGCGCAAGTTGGAGATAAAAAACAAAATGTGCCCAAAACGTGATATTATGACGTTATACGCCGTTCTGAGACATGTTTGAACTTTCTATCACTTTTCGTTCCGGTAATTCTGTCGACCATATATTTGATATTCAGATGCCAAATGTCACATTGGAGCATGTTGAAGATAAAAAACAAAATGTGCCCAAAACGTGATATTATGACGTTATACGACGTTCTGAGCCATGTTTGAACTTTCTATCACTTTTGGTTCCGATAATTCTGCTGACCATATTTGTGATATTCAGACGCCAAATGACATCTTGGAGCAAGTTGGAGATAAAAAACAAAATGTGCCCAAAACGTGATATTATGACGTTATACGACGTTCTGAGCCATGTTTGAACTTTCTATCACTTTTGGTTCCGATAATTCTGCTGACCATATTTGTGATATTCAGACGCCAAATGACATCTTGGAGCAAGTTGGAGATAAAAAACAAAATGTGCCCAAAACGTGATATTATGACGTTATACGCCGTTCTGAGCCATGTTTGAACTTTCTATCACTTTTGGTTCCGATAATTCTGCTGACCATATTTGTGATATTCAGGCGCCAAATGACATCTTGGAGCATGTTGGAGATAAAAAACAAAATGTGCCCAAAACGTGATATTATGACGTTATACGCCCTTTTGAGCCATGTTTGAACTTTCTATCACTTTCGGTTCCGATAATTCTGTTGACCATATTTGTGATATTCAGGCGCCAAACGACATCTTGGAGCATGTTGGAGATAAAAAA
Source organism: Onthophagus taurus (assembly GCF_036711975.1). Lineage (NCBI taxonomy): Eukaryota > Metazoa > Arthropoda > Insecta > Coleoptera > Scarabaeidae > Onthophagus > Onthophagus taurus. The sequence continues at coordinate 10,442,347 of NC_091973.1, forward strand.
CAAAATGTGCCCAAAACGTGTTATTATGACGTTATACGCCGTTCTGAGCCATGTTTGAACTTTCTATCACTTTTGGTTCCGGTAATTCTGTTGACCATACTTGTGATATTCAGGCGTCAAATGACATCTAGGAGCAAGTTGGAGATAAAAAACAAAATGTGCCCAAAACGTGATATTATGACGTTATACGCCGTTTTGAGCCATGTTTGAACTTTCTATCACTTTTCGTTCCGGTAATTCTGTCGACCATATATTTGATATTCAGATGCCAAATGTCACATTGGAGCATGTTGAAGATAAAAAACAAAATGTGCCCAAAACGTGATATTATGACGTTATACGCCGTTCTGAGCCATGTTTGAACTTTCTATCACTTTTGGTTCCGATAATTCTGCTGACCATATTTGTGATATTCAGGCGCCAAATGACATCTTGGAGCATGTTGGAGATAAAAAACAAAATGTGCCCAAAACGTGATATTATGACGTTATACGCCGTTTTGAGCCATGTTTGAACTCTCTATCACTTTTGGTTCCGGTAATTCTGTCGACCATATTTGTGATATTCAGGCGTCAAATGACATCTTGGAGCATGTTGGAGATAAAAAACAAAATGTGCCCAAAACGTGACATTATGACGTTATACGCCGTTTTGAGCCATGTTTGAACTCTCTATCACTTTTGGTTCCGATAGTTCTGCTGACCATATTTGTGATATTCAGACGCCAAATGACATCTTGGAGCAAGTTGGAGATAAAAAACAAAATGTGCCCAAAACGTGATATTATGACGTTATACGACGTTCTGAGCCATGTTTGAACTTTCTATCACTTTTGGTTCCGATAATTCTGCTGACCATATTTGTGATATTCAGGCGCCAAATGACATCTTGGAGCATGTTGGAGATAAAAAACAAAATGTGCCCAAAACGTGATATTATGACGTTATACGACGTTCTGAGCCATGTTTGAACTTTCTATCACTTTTGGTTCCGATAATTCTGCTGACCATATTTGTGATATTCAGGCGCCAAATGACATCTTGGACCATGTTGGAGATAAAAAACAAAATGTGCCCAAAACGTGATATTATGACGTTATACGCCGTTTTGAGCCATGTTTGAACTCTCTATCACTTTTGGTTACGATAGTTCTGCTGACCATATTTGTGATATTCAGGCGCCAAATGACATCTTGGAGCATGTTGGAGATAAAAAACAAAATGTGCCCAAAACGTGATATTATGACGTTATACGACGTTCTGAGCCATGTTTGAACTTTCTATCACTTTTGGTTCCGATAATTCTGCTGACAATATTTGTGATATTCAGGCGCCAAATGACATCTTGGAGCATGTTGGAGATAAAAAACAAAATGTGCCCAAAACGTGGTATTATAACGTTATACGACGTTCTGAGCCATGTTTGAACTTTCTATCACTTTTGGTTCCGATAATTCTATTGACCATATTTGTGATATTCAGGCGCCAAACGACATCTTGGAGCATGTTCGAGATAAAAAACAAAATGTGCCCAAAACGTGGTATTATGACGTTATACGACGTTCTGAGCCATGTTTGAACTTTCTATCACTTTTGGTTCCGATAATTCTGTCGACCATATATTTGATATTCAGATGCCAAATGTCACATTGGAGCATGTTGAAGATAAAAAACAAAATGTGCCCAAAACGTGATATTATGACGTTATACGACGTTCTGAGCCATGTTTGAACTTTCTATCACTTTTGGTTCCGATAATTCTGCTGACCATATTTGTGATATTCAGACGCCAAATGACATCTTGGAGCAAGTTGGAGATAAAAAACAAAATGTGCCCAAAACGTGATATTATGACGTTATACGACGTTCTGAGCCATGTTTGAACTTTCTATCACTTTTGGTTCCGATAATTCTGCTGACCATATTTGTGATATTCAGACGCCAAATGACATCTTGGAGCAAGTTGGAGATAAAAAACAAAATGTGCCCAAAACGTGATATTATGACGTTATACGCCGTTCTGAGCCATGTTTGAACTTTCTATCACTTTTGGTTCCGATAATTCTGCTGACCATATTTGTGATATTCAGGCGCCAAATGACATCTTGGAGCATGTTGGAGATAAAAAACAAAATGTGCCCAAAACGTGATATTATGACGTTATACGCCCTTTTGAGCCATGTTTGAACTTTCTATCACTTTCGGTTCCGATAATTCTGTTGACCATATTTGTGATATTCAGGCGCCAAACGACATCTTGGAGCATGTTGGAGATAAAAAACAAAATGTGCCCAAAACGTGTTATTATGACGTTATACGCCGTTCTGAGCCATGTTTGAACTTTCTATCACTTTTGGTTCCGGTAATTCTGTTGACCATACTCGTGATATTCAGGCGTCAAATGACATCTAGGAGCAAGTTGGAGATAAAAAACAAAATGTGCCCAAAACGTGATATTATGACGTTATACGCCGTTTTGAGCCATGTTTGAACTTTCTATCACTTTTGGTTCCGATAATTCTGCTGACCATATTTGTGATATTCAGACGCCAAATGACATCTTGGAGCATGTTGGAGATAAAAAACAAAATGTGCCCAAAACGTGATATTATGACGTTATACGCCCTTTTGAGCCATGTTTGAACTTTCTATCACTTTCGGTTCCGATAATTCTGCTGACCATATTTGTGATATTCAGGCGTCAAATGACATCTAGGAGCAAGTTGGAGATAAAAAACAAAATGTGCCCAAAACGTGATATTATGACGTTATACGCCGTTCTGAGCCATGTTTGAACTTTCTATCACTTTTGGTTCCGATAATTCTGCTGACCATATTTGTGATATTCAGGCGTCAAATGACATCTTGGAGCAAGTTGGAGATAAAAAACAAAATGTGCCCAAAACGTGATATTATGACGTTATACGCCCTTTTGAGCCATGTTTGAACTTTCTATCACTTTTGGTTCCGGTAATTCTGTCGACCATATTTGTGATATTCAGGCGTCAAATGACATCTTGGAGCATGTTGGAGATAAAAAACAAAATGTGCCCAAAACGTGATATTATGACGTTATACGCCGTTTTGAGCCATGTTTGAACTCTCTATCACTTTTGGTTCCGATAGTTCTGCTGACCATATTTGTGATATTCAGACGCCAAATGACATCTTGGAGCAAGTTGGAGATAAAAAACAAAATGTGCCCAAAACGTGATATTATGACGTTATACGCCGTTTTGAGCCATGTTTGAACTCTCTATCACTTTTGGTTCCGGTAATTCTGTCGACCATATTTGTGATATTCAGGCGTCAAATGACATCTTGGAGCATGTTGGAGATAAAAAACAAAATGTGCCCAAAACGTGATATTATGACGTTATACGCCGTTTTGAGCCATGTTTGAACTCTCTATCACTTTTGGTTCCGATAGTTCTGCTGACCATATTTGTGATATTCAGACGCCAAATGACATCTTGGAGCAAGTTGGAGATAAAAAACAAAATGTGCCCAAAACGTGATATTATGACGTTATACGCCGTTCTGAGACATGTTTGAACTTTCTATCACTTTTCGTTCCGGTAATTCTGTCGACCATATATTTGATATTCAGATGCCAAATGTCACATTGGAGCATGTTGAAGATAAAAAACAAAATGTGCCCAAAACGTGATATTATGACGTTATACGCCGTTCTGAGCCATGTTTGAACTTTCTATCACTTTTGGTTCCGATAATTCTGCTGACCATATTTGTGATATTCAGGCGCCAAATGACATCTTGGAGCATGTTGGAGATAAAAAACAAAATGTGCCCAAAACGTGATATTATGACGTTATACGCCGTTTTGAGCCATGTTTGAACTCTCTATCACTTTTGGTTCCGGTAATTCTGTCGACCATATTTGTGATATTCAGGCGTCAAATGACATCTTGGAGCATGTTGGAGATAAAAAACAAAATGTGCCCAAAACGTGATATTATGACGTTATACGCCGTTTTGAGCCATGTTTGAACTCTCTATCACTTTTGGTTCCGATAGTTCTGCTGACCATATTTGTGATATTCAGACGCCAAATGACATCTTGGAGCAAGTTGGAGATAAAAACAAAATGTGCCCAAAACGTGATATTATGACGTTATACGACGTTCTGAGCCATGTTTGAACTTTCTATCACTTTTGGTTCCGATAATTCTGCTGACCATATTTGTGATATTCAGGCGCCAAATGACATCTTGGAGCATGTTGGAGATAAAAAACAAAATGTGCCCAAAACGTGATATTATGACGTTATACGACGTTCTGAGCCATGTTTGAACTTTCTATCACTTTTGGTTCCGATAATTCTGCTGACCATATTTGTGATATTCAGGCGCCAAATGACATCTTGGAGCATGTTGGAGATAAAAAACAAAATGTGCCCAAAACGTGATATTATGACGTTATACGCCGTTTTGAGCCATGTTTGAACTCTCTATCACTTTTGGTTCCGATAGTTCTGCTGACCATATTTGTGATATTCAGGCGCCAAATGACATCTTGGAGCATGTTGGAGATAAAAAACAAAATGTGCCCAAAACGTGATATTATGACGTTATACGACGTTCTGAGCCATGTTTGAACTTTCTATCACTTTTGGTTCCGATAATTCTGCTGACCATATTTGTGATATTCAGGCGCCAAATGACATCTTGGAGCATGTTGGAGATAAAAAACAAAATGTGCCCAAAACGTGGTATTATGACGTTATACGACGTTCTGAGCCATGTTTGAACTTTCTATCACTTTTGGTTCCGATAATTCTATTGACCATATTTGTGATATTCAGGCGCCAAACGACATCTTGGAGCATGTTCGAGATAAAAAACAAAATGTGCCCAAAACGTGGTATTATGACGTTATACGACGTTCTGAGCCATGTTTGAACTTTCTATCACTTTTGGTTCCGATAATTCTGTTGACCATATTTGTGATATTCAGGCGCCAAACGACATCTTGGAGCATGTTCGAGATAAAAAACAAAATGTGCCCAAAACGTGTTATTATGACGTTATACGCCGTTTTGAGCCATGTTTGAACTTTCTATCACTTTTGGTTCCGATAATTCTGCTGACCATATTTGTGATATTCAGACGCCAAATGACATCTTGGCGCAAGTTGGAGAAAAAAACAAAATGTGCCCAAAACGTGATATTATGACGTTATACGCCGTTTTGAGCCATGTTTGAACTCTCTATCACTTTTGGTTCCGATAGTTCTGCTGACCATATTTGTGATATTCAGGCGCCAAATGACATCTTGGAGCATGTTGGAGATAAAAAACAAAATGTGCCCAAAACGTGATATTATGACGTTATACGACGTTCTGAGCCATGTTTGAACTTTCTATCACTTTTGGTTCCGATAATTCTGCTGACCATATTTGTGATATTCAGGCGCCAAATGACATCTTGGAGCATGTTGGAGATAAAAAACAAAATGTGCCCAAAACGTGGTATTATGACGTTATACGACGTTCTGAGCCATGTTTGAACTTTCTATCACTTTTGGTTCCGATAATTCTATTGACCATATTTGTGATATTCAGGCGCCAAACGACATCTTGGAGCATGTTCGAGATAAAAAACAAAATGTGCCCAAAACGTGGTATTATGACGTTATACGACGTTCTGAGCCATGTTTGAACTTTCTATCACTTTTGGTTCCGATAATTCTGTTGACCATATTTGTGATATTCAGGCGCCAAACGACATCTTGGAGCATGTTCGAGATAAAAAACAAAATGTGCCCAAAACGTGTTATTATGACGTTATACGCCGTTTTGAGCCATGTTTGAACTTTCTATCACTTTTGGTTCCGATAATTCTGCTGACCATATTTGTGATATTCAGACGCCAAATGACATCTTGGCGCAAGTTGGAGATAAAAAACAAAATGTGCCCAAAACGTGATATTATGACGTTATACGCCGTTCTGAGACATGTTTGAACTTTCTATCACTTTTCGTTCCGGTAATTCTGTCGACCATATATTTGATATTCAGATGCCAAATGTCACATTGGAGCATGTTGAAGATAAAAAACAAAATGTGCCCAAAACGTGATATTATGACGTTATACGCCGTTCTGAGCCATGTTTGAACTTTCTATCACTTTTGGTTCCGATAATTCTGCTGACCATATTTGTGATATTCAGGCGCCAAATGACATCTTGGAGCATGTTGGAGATAAAAAACAAAATGTGCCCAAAACGTGGTATTATGACGTTATACGACGTTCTGAGCCATGTTTGAACTTTCTATCACTTTTGGTTCCGATAATTCTATTGACCATATTTGTGATATTCAGGCGCCAAACGACATCTTGGAGCATGTTCGAGATAAAAAACAAAATGTGCCCAAAACGTGATATTATGACGTTATACGACGTTCTGAGCCATGTTTGAACTTTCTATCACTTTTGGTTCCGATAATTCTGCTGACCATATTTGTGATATTCAGACGCCAAATGACATCTTGGAGCAAGTTGGAGATAAAAAACAAAATGTGCCCAAAACGTGATATTATGACGTTATACGACGTTCTGAGCCATGTTTGAACTTTCTATCACTTTTGGTTCCGATAATTCTGCTGACCATATTTGTGATATTCAGACGCCAAATGACATCTTGAAGCAAGTTGGAGATAAAAAACAAAATGTGCCCAAAACGTGATATTATGACGTTATACGCCGTTCTGAGCCATGTTTGAACTTTCTATCACTTTTGGTTCCGATAATTCTGCTGACCATATTTGTGATATTCAGGCGCCAAATGACATCTTGGAGCATGTTGGAGATAAAAAACAAAATGTGCCCAAAACGTGATATTATGACGTTATACGCCGTTTTGAGCCATGTTTGAACTTTCTATCACTTTTGGTTCCGGTAATTCTGTTGACCATATATTTGATATTCAGGCGCCAAATGACATCTTGGAGCATGTTGGAGATAAAAAACAAAATGTGCCCAAAACGTGATATTATGACGTTATACGCCCTTTTGAGCCATGTTTGAACTCTCTATCACTTTTGGTTCCGGTAATCCTGTCTACCATATTTGTGATATTCAGGCGTCAAATGACATCTCGGAGCAAGTTGGAGATAAAAAACAAAATGTGCCCAAAACGTGATATTATGACGCTATACGCCGTTCTGAGCTATGTTTGAACTTTCTATCACTTTCGGTTCCGATAATTCTGCTGACCATATTTGTGATATTCAGGCGCCAAATGACATCTTGGAGCATGTTGGAGATAAAAAACAAAATGTGCCCAAAACGTGATATTATGACGTTATACGCCCTTTTGAGCCATGTTTGAACTTTCTATCACTTTCGGTTCCGATAATTCTGTTGACCATATTTGTGATATTCAGGCGCCAAACGACATCTTGGAGCATGTTGGAGATATAAAACAAAATGTGCCCAAAACGTGTTATTATGACGTTATACGCCGTTCTGAGCCATGTTTGAACTTTCTATCACTTTTGGTTCCGGTAATTCTGTTGACCATACTTGTGATATTCAGGCGTCAAATGACATCTAGGAGCAAGTTGGAGATAAAAAACAAAATGTGCCCAAAACGTGATATTATGACGTTATACGCCGTTTTGAGCCATGTTTGAACTTTCTATCACTTTTGGTTCCGATAATTCTGCTGACCATATTTGTGATATTCAGACGCCAAATGACATCTTGGAGCATGTTGGAGATAAAAAACAAAATGTGCCCAAAACGTGATATTATGACGTTATACGCCCTTTTGAGCCATGTTTGAACTTTCTATCACTTTCGGTTCCGATAATTCTGCTGACCATATTTGTGATATTCAGGCGTCAAATGACATCTAGGAGCAAGTTGGAGATAAAAAACAAAATGTGCCCAAAACGTGATATTATGACGTTATACGCCGTTCTGAGCCATGTTTGAACTTTCTATCACTTTTGGTTCCGATAATTCTGCTGACCATATTTGTGATATTCAGGGGTCAAATGACATCTTGGAGCAAGTTGGAGATAAAAAACAAAATGTGCCCAAAACGTGATATTATGACGTTATACGCCCTTTTGAGCCATGTTTGAACTTTCTATCACTTTTGGTTCCGGTAATTCTGTCGACCATATTTGTGATATTCAGGCGTCAAATGACATCTTGGAGCATGTTGGAGATAAAAAACAAAATGTGCCCAAAACGTGATATTATGACGTTATACGACGTTCTGAGCCATGTTTGAACTTTCTATCACTTTTGGTTCCGATAATTCTGCTGACCATATTTGTGATATTCAGACGCCAAATGACATCTTGGAGCAAGTTGGAGATAAAAAACAAAATGTGCCCAAAACGTGATATTATGACGTTATACGCCGTTCTGAGACATGTTTGAACTTTCTATCACTTTTCGTTCCGGTAATTCTGTCGACCATATATTTGATATTCAGATGCCAAATGTCACATTGGAGCATGTTGAAGATAAAAAACAAAATGTGCCCAAAACGTGATATTATGACGTTATACGCCGTTCTGAGCCATGTTTGAACTTTCTATCACTTTTGGTTCCGATAATTCTGCTGACCATATTTGTGATATTCAGGCGCCAAATGACATCTTGGAGCATGTTGGAGATAAAAAACAAAATGTGCCCAAAACGTGATATTATGACGTTATACGCCGTTTTGAGCCATGTTTGAACTCTCTATCACTTTTGGTTCCGATAGTTCTGCTGACCATATTTGTGATATTCAGACGCCAAATGACATCTTGGAGCAAGTTGGAGATAAAAAACAAAATGTGCCCAAAACGTAATATTATGACGTTATACGCCGTTTTGAGCCATGTTTGAACTCTCTATCACTTTTGGTTCCGGTAATTCTGTCGACCATATTTGTGATATTCAGGCGTCAAATGACATCTTGGAGCATGTTGGAGATAAAAAACAAAATGTGCCCAAAACGTGATATTATGACGTTATACGCCGTTTTGAGCCATGTTTGAACTCTCTATCACTTTTGGTTCCGATAGTTCTGCTGACCATATTTGTGATATTCAGACGCCAAATGACATCTTGGAGCAAGTTGGAGATAAAAAACAAAATGTGCCCAAAACGTGATATTATGACGTTATACGCCGTTCTGAGACATGTTTGAACTTTCTATCACTTTTCGTTCCGGTAATTCTGTCGACCATATATTTGATATTCAGATGCCAAATGTCACATTGGAGCATGTTGAAGATAAAAAACAAAATGTGCCCAAAACGTGATATTATGACGTTATACGCCGTTCTGAGCCATGTTTGAACTTTCTATCACTTTTGGTTCCGATAATTCTGCTGACCATATTTGTGATATTCAGTCGCCAAATGACATCTTGGAGCATGTTGGAGATAAAAAACAAAATGTGCCCAAAACGTGATATTATGACGTTATACGCCGTTTTGAGCCATGTTTGAACTCTCTATCACTTTTGGTTCCGGTAATTCTGTCGACCATATTTGTGATATTCAGGCGTCAAATGACATCTTGGAGCATGTTGGAGATAAAAAACAAAATGTGCCCAAAACGTGATATTATGACGTTATACGCCGTTTTGAGCCATGTTTGAACTCTCTATCACTTTTGGTTCCGATAGTTCTGCTGACCATATTTGTGATATTCAGACGCCAAATGACATCTTGGAGCAAGTTGGAGATAAAAACAAAATGTGCCCAAAACGTGATATTATGACGTTATACGACGTTCTGAGCCATGTTTGAACTTTCTATCACTTTTGGTTCCGATAATTCTGCTGACCATATTTGTGATATTCAGGCGCCAAATGACATCTTGGAGCATGTTGGAGATAAAAAACAAAATGTGCCCAAAACGTGATATTATGACGTTATACGACGTTCTGAGCCATGTTTGAACTTTCTATCACTTTTGGTTCCGATAATTCTGCTGACCATATTTGTGATATTCAGGCGCCAAATGACATCTTGGAGCATGTTGGAGATAAAAAACAAAATGTGCCCAAAACGTGATATTATGACGTTATACGCCGTTTTGAGCCATGTTTGAACTCTCTATCACTTTTGGTTCCGATAGTTCTGCTGACCATATTTGTGATATTCAGGCGCCAAATGACATCTTGGAGCATGTTGGAGATAAAAAACAAAATGTGCCCAAAACGTGATATTATGACGTTATACGACGTTCTGAGCCATGTTTGAACTTTCTATCACTTTTGGTTCCGATAATTCTGCTGACCATATTTGTGATATTCAGGCGCCAAATGACATCTTGGAGCATGTTGGAGATAAAAAACAAAATGTGCCCAAAACGTGGTATTATGACGTTATACGACGTTCTGAGCCATGTTTGAACTTTCTATCACTTTTGGTTCCGATAATTCTATTGACCATATTTGTGATATTCAGGCGCCAAACGACATCTTGGAGCATGTTCGAGATAAAAAACAAAATGTGCCCAAAACGTGGTATTATGACGTTATACGACGTTCTGAGCCATGTTTGAACTTTCTATCACTTTTGGTTCCGATAATTCTGTTGACCATATTTGTGATATTCAGGCGCCAAACGACATCTTGGAGCATGTTCGAGATAAAAAAACAAAATGTGCCCAAAACGTGTTATTATGACGTTATACGCCGTTTTGAGCCATGTTTGAACTTTCTATCACTTTTGGTTCCGATAATTCTGCTGACCATATTTGTGATATTCAGACGCCAAATGACATCTTGGCGCAAGTTGGAGATAAAAAACAAAATGTGCCCAAAACGTGATATTATGACGTTATACGCCGTTTTGAGCCATGTTTGAACTCTCTATCACTTTTGGTTCCGATAGTTCTGCTGACCATATTTGTGATATTCAGGCGCCAAATGACATCTTGGAGCATGTTGGAGATAAAAAACAAAATGTGCCCAAAACGTGATATTATGACGTTATACGACGTTCTGAGCCATGTTTGAACTTTCTATCACTTTTGGTTCCGATAATTCTGCTGACCATATTTGTGATATTCAGGCGCCAAATGACATCTTGGAGCATGTTGGAGATAAAAAACAAAATGTGCCCAAAACGTGATATTATGACGTTATACGCCGTTTTGAGCCATGTTTGAACTCTCTATCACTTTTGGTTCCGATAGTTCTGCTGACCATATTTGTGATATTCAGGCGCCAAACGACATCTTGGAGCATGTTCGAGATAAAAAACAAAATGTGCCCAAAACGTGGTATTATGACGTTATACGACGTTCTGAGCCATGTTTGAACTTTCTATCACTTTTGGTTCCGATAATTCTGTTGACCATATTTGTGATATTCAGGCGCCAAACGACATCTTGGAGCATGTTCGAGATAAAAAACAAAATGTGCCCAAAACGTGTTATTATGACGTTATACGCCGTTTTGAGCCATGTTTGAACTTTCTATCACTTTTGGTTCCGATAATTCTGCTGACCATATTTGTGATATTCAGACGCCAAATGACATCTTGGCGCAAGTTGGAGATAAAAAACAAAATGTGCCCAAAACGTGATATTATGACGTTATACGCCGTTCTGAGACATGTTTGAACTTTCTATCACTTTTCGTTCCGGTAATTCTGTCGACCATATATTTGATATTCAGATGCCAAATGTCACATTGGAGCATGTTGAAGATAAAAAGAAAATGTGCCCAAAACGTGATATTATGACGTTATACGCCGTTCTGAGCCATGTTTGAACTTTCTATCACTTTTGGTTCCGATAATTCTGCTGACCATATTTGTGATATTCAGGCGCCAAATGACATCTTGGAGCATGTTGGAGATAAAAAACAAAATGTGCCCAAAACGTGATATTATGACGTTATACGCCGTTTTGAGCCATGTTTGAACTCTCTATCACTTTTGGTTCCGATAGTTCTGCTGACCATATTTGTGATATTCAGGCGCCAAATGACATCTTGGAGCAAGTTGGAGATAAAAAACAAAATGTGCCCAAAACGTGATATTATGACGTTATACGACGTTCTGAGCCATGTTTGAACTTTCTATCACTTTTGGTTCCGATAATTCTGCTGACCATATTTGTGATATTCAGACGCCAAATGACATCTTGGAGCAAGTTGGAGATAAAAAACAAAATGTGCCCAAAACGTGATATTATGACGTTATACGACGTTCTGAGCCATGTTTGAACTTTCTATCACTTTTGGTTCCGATAATTCTGCTGACCATATTTGTGATATTCAGACGCCAAATGACATCTTGAAGCAAGTTGGAGATAAAAAACAAAATGTGCCCAAAACGTGATATTATGACGTTATACGCCGTTCTGAGCCATGTTTGAACTTTCTATCACTTTTGGTTCCGATAATTCTGCTGACCATATTTGTGATATTCAGGCGCCAAATGACATCTTGGAGCATGTTGGAGATAAAAAACAAAATGTGCCCAAAACGTGATATTATGACGTTATACGCCGTTTTGAGCCATGTTTGAACTTTCTATCACTTTTGGTTCCGGTAATTCTGTTGACCATATATTTGATATTCAGGCGCCAAATGACATCTTGGAGCATGTTGGAGATAAAAAACAAAATGTGCCCAAAACGTGATATTATGACGTTATACGCCCTTTTGAGCCATGTTTGAACTCTCTATCACTTTTGGTTCCGGTAATCTTGTCTACCATATTTGTGATATTCAGGCGTCAAATGACATCTCGGAGCAAGTTGGAGATAAAAAACAAAATGTGCCCAAAACGTGATATTATGACGTTATACGCCGTTCTGAGCCATGTTTGAACTTTCTATCACTTTTGGTTCCGGTAATTCTGTCGACCATATTTGTGATATTCAGGCGTCAAATGACATCTTGGAGCATGTTGGAGATAAAAAACAAAATGTGCCCAAAACGTGATATTATGACGTTATACGCCCTTTTGAGCCATGTTTGAACTTTCTATCACTTTTGGTTCCGGTAATTCTGTCGACCATATTTGTGATATTCAGGCGTCAAATGACATCTCGGAGCAAGTTGGAGATAAAAAACAAAATGTGCCCAAAACGTGATATTATGACGTTATACGCCCTTTTGAGCCATGTTTGAACTTTCTATCACTTTTGGTTCCGATAATTCTGTCGACCATATTTGTGATATTCAGGCGTCAAATGACATCTTGGAGCATGTTGGAGATAAAAAACAAAATGTGCCCAAAACGTGATATTATGACGTTATACGCCGTTTTGAGCCATGTTTGAACTCTCTATCACTTTTGGTTCCGATAGTTCTGCTGACCATATTTGTGATATTCAGACGCCAAATGACATCTTGGAGCAAGTTGGAGATAAAAAACAAAATGTGCCCAAAACGTGATATTATGACGTTATACGCCGTTTTGAGCCATGTTTGAACTCTCTATCACTTTTGGTTCCGGTAATTCTGTCGACCATATTTGTGATATTCAGGCGTCAAATGACATCTTGGAGCATGTTGGAGATAAAAAACAAAATGTGCCCAAAACGTGATATTATGACGTTATACGCCGTTTTGAGCCATGTTTGAACTCTCTATCACTTTTGGTTCCGATAGTTCTGCTGACCATATTTGTGATATTCAGACGCCAAATGACATCTTGGAGCAAGTTGGAGATAAAAAACAAAATGTGCCCAAAACGTGATATTATGACGTTATACGCCGTTCTGAGACATGTTTGAACTTTCTATCACTTTTCGTTCCGGTAATTCTGTCGACCATATATTTGATATTCAGATGCCAAATGTCACATTGGAGCATGTTGAAGATAAAAAACAAAATGTGCCCAAAACGTGATATTATGACGTTATACGCCGTTCTGAGCCATGTTTGAACTTTCTATCACTTTTGGTTCCGATAATTCTGCTGACCATATTTGTGATATTCAGGCGCCAAATGACATCTTGGAGCATGTTGGAGATAAAAAACAAAATGTGCCCAAAACGTGATATTATGACGTTATACGCCGTTTTGAGCCATGTTTGAACTCTCTATCACTTTTGGTTCCGGTAATTCTGTCGACCATATTTGTGATATTCAGGCGTCAAATGACATCTTGGAGCATGTTGGAGATAAAAAACAAAATGTGCCCAAAACGTGATATTATGACGTTATACGCCGTTTTGAGCCATGTTTGAACTCTCTATCACTTTTGGTTCCGATAGTTCTGCTGACCATATTTGTGATATTCAGACGCCAAATGACATCTTGGAGCAAGTTGGAGATAAAAACAAAATGTGCCCAAAACGTGATATTATGACGTTATACGACGTTCTGAGCCATGTTTGAACTTTCTATCACTTTTGGTTCCGATAATTCTGCTGACCATATTTGTGATATTCAGGCGCCAAATGACATCTTGGAGCATGTTGGAGATAAAAAACAAAATGTGCCCAAAACGTGATATTATGACGTTATACGACGTTCTGAGCCATGTTTGAACTTTCTATCACTTTTGGTTCCGATAATTCTGCTGACCATATTTGTGATATTCAGGCGCCAAATGACATCTTGGAGCATGTTGGAGATAAAAAACAAAATGTGCCCAAAACGTGGTATTATGACGTTATACGACGTTCTGAGCCATGTTTGAACTTTCTATCACTTTTGGTTCCGATAATTCTATTGACCATATTTGTGATATTCAGGCGCCAAACGACATCTTGGAGCATGTTCGAGATAAAAAACAAAATGTGCCCAAAACGTGGTATTATGACGTTATACGACGTTCTGAGCCATGTTTGAACTTTCTATCACTTTTGGTTCCGATAATTCTGTTGACCATATTTGTGATATTCAGGCGCCAAACGACATCTTGGAGCATGTTCGAGATAAAAAACAAAATGTGCCCAAAACGTGTTATTATGACGTTATACGCCGTTTTGAGCCATGTTTGAACTTTCTATCACTTTTGGTTCCGATAATTCTGCTGACCATATTTGTGATATTCAGACGCCAAATGACATCTTGGCGCAAGTTGGAGATAAAAAACAAAATGTGCCCAAAACGTGATATTATGACGTTATACGCCGTTTTGAGCCATGTTTGAACTCTCTATCACTTTTGGTTCCGATAGTTCTGCTGACCATATTTGTGATATTCAGGCGCCAAATGACATCTTGGAGCATGTTGGAGATAAAAAACAAAATGTGCCCAAAACGTGATATTATGACGTTATACGACGTTCTGAGCCATGTTTGAACTTTCTATCACTTTTGGTTCCGATAATTCTGCTGACCATATTTGTGATATTCAGGCGCCAAATGACATCTTGGAGCATGTTGGAGATAAAAAACAAAATGTGCCCAAAACGTGGTATTATGACGTTATACGACGTTCTGAGCCATGTTTGAACTTTCTATCACTTTTGGTTCCGATAATTCTATTGACCATATTTGTGATATTCAGGCGCCAAACGACATCTTGGAGCATGTTCGAGATAAAAAACAAAATGTGCCCAAAACGTGGTATTATGACGTTATACGACGTTCTGAGCCATGTTTGAACTTTCTATCACTTTTGGTTCCGATAATTCTGTTGACCATATTTGTGATATTCAGGCGCCAAACGACATCTTGGAGCATGTTCGAGATAAAAAACAAAATGTGCCCAAAACGTGTTATTATGACGTTATACGCCGTTTTGAGCCATGTTTGAACTTTCTATCACTTTTGGTTCCGATAATTCTGCTGACCATATTTGTGATATTCAGACGCCAAATGACATCTTGGCGCAAGTTGGAGATAAAAAACAAAATGTGCCCAAAACGTGATATTATGACGTTATACGCCGTTCTGAGACATGTTTGAACTTTCTATCACTTTTCGTTCCGGTAATTCTGTCGACCATATATTTGATATTCAGATGCCAAATGTCACATTGGAGCATGTTGAAGATAAAAAACAAAATGTGCCCAAAACGTGATATTATGACGTTATACGCCGTTCTGAGCCATGTTTGAACTTTCTATCACTTTTGGTTCCGATAATTCTGCTGACCATATTTGTGATATTCAGGCGCCAAATGACATCTTGGAGCATGTTGGAGATAAAAAACAAAATGTGCCCAAAACGTGATATTATGACGTTACACGCCGTTTTGAGCCATGTTTGAACTCTCTATCACTTTTGGTTCCGATAGTTCTGCTGACCATATTTGTGATATTCAGGCGCCAAATGACATCTTGGAGCAAGTTGGAGATAAAAAACAAAATGTGCCCAAAACGTGATATTATGACGTTATACGACGTTCTGAGCCATGTTTGAACTTTCTATCACTTTTGGTTCCGATAATTCTGCTGACCATATTTGTGATATTCAGACGCCAAATGACATCTTGGAGCAAGTTGGAGATAAAAAACAAAATGTGCCCAAAACGTGATGTTATGACGTTATACGACGTTCTGAGCCATGTTTGAACTTTCTATCACTTTTGGTTCCGATAATTCTGCTGACCATATTTGTGATATTCAGACGCCAAATGACATCTTGAAGCAAGTTGGAGATAAAAAACAAAATGTGCCCAAAACGTGATATTATGACGTTATACGCCGTTCTGAGCCATGTTTGAACTTTCTATCACTTTTGGTTCCGATAATTCTGCTGACCATATTTGTGATATTCAGGCGCCAAATGACATCTTGGAGCATGTTGGAGATAAAAAACAAAATGTGCCCAAAACGTGATATTATGACGTTATACGCCGTTTTGAGCCATGTTTGAACTTTCTATCACTTTTGGTTCCGGTAATTCTGTTGACCATATATTTGATATTCAGGCGCCAAATGACATCTTGGAGCATGTTGGAGATAAAAAACAAAATGTGCCCAAAACGTGATATTATGACGTTATACGCCCTTTTGAGCCATGTTTGAACTCTCTATCACTTTTGGTTCCGGTAATCCTGTCTACCATATTTGTGATATTCAGGCGTCAAATGACATCTCGGAGCAAGTTGGAGATAAAAAACAAAATGTGCCCAAAACGTGATATTATGACGCTATACGCCGTTCTGAGCTATGTTTGAACTTTCTATCACTTTCGGTTCCGATAATTCTGCTGACCATATTTGTGATATTCAGGCGCCAAATGACATCTTGGAGCATGTTGGAGATAAAAAACAAAATGTGCCCAAAACGTGATATTATGACGTTATACGCCCTTTTGAGCCATGTTTGAACTTTCTATCACTTTCGGTTCCGATAATTCTGTTGACCATATTTGTGATATTCAGGCGCCAAACGACATCTTGGAGCATGTTGGAGATATAAAACAAAATGTGCCCAAAACGTGTTATTATGACGTTATACGCCGTTCTGAGCCATGTTTGAACTTTCTATCACTTTTGGTTCCGGTAATTCTGTTGACCATACTTGTGATATTCAGGCGTCAAATGACATCTAGGAGCAAGTTGGAGATAAAAAACAAAATGTGCCCAAAACGTGATATTATGACGTTATACGCCGTTTTGAGCCATGTTTGAACTTTCTATCACTTTTGGTTCCGATAATTCTGCTGACCATATTTGTGATATTCAGACGCCAAATGACATCTTGGAGCATGTTGGAGATAAAAAACAAAATGTGCCCAAAACGTGATATTATGACGTTATACGCCCTTTTGAGCCATGTTTGAACTTTCTATCACTTTCGGTTCCGATAATTCTGCTGACCATATTTGTGATATTCAGGCGTCAAATGACATCTAGGAGCAAGTTGGAGATAAAAAACAAAATGTGCCCAAAACGTGATATTATGACGTTATACGCCGTTCTGAGCCATGTTTGAACTTTCTATCACTTTTGGTTCCGATAATTCTGCTGACCATATTTGTGATATTCAGGCGTCAAATGACATCTTGGAGCAAGTTGGAGATAAAAAACAAAATGTGCCCAAAACGTGATATTATGACGTTATACGCCCTTTTGAGCCATGTTTGAACTTTCTATCACTTTTGGTTCCGATAATTCTGTTGACCATATTTGTGATATTCAGGCGCCAAACGACATCTTGGAGCATGTTCGAGATAAAAAACAAAATGTGCCCAAAACGTGTTATTATGACGTTATACGCCGTTTTGAGCCATGTTTGAACTTTCTATCACTTTTGGTTCCGATAATTCTGCTGACCATATTTGTGATATTCAGACGCCAAATGACATCTTGGCGCAAGTTGGAGATAAAAAACAAAATGTGCCCAAAACGTGATATTATGACGTTATACGCCGTTCTGAGACATGTTTGAACTTTCTATCACTTTTCGTTCCGGTAATTCTGTCGACCATATATTTGATATTCAGAAGCCAAATGTCACATTGGAGCATGTTGAAGATAAAAAACAAAATGTGCCCAAAACGTGATATTATGACGTTATACGCCGTTCTGAGCCATGTTTGAACTTTCTATCACTTTTGGTTCCGATAATTCTGCTGACCATATTTGTGATATTCAGGCGCCAAATGACATCTTGGAGCATGTTGGAGATAAAAAACAAAATGTGCCCAAAACGTGATATTATGACGTTATACGCCGTTTTGAGCCATGTTTGAACTCTCTATCACTTTTGGTTCCGATAGTTCTGCTGACCATATTTCTGATATTCAGACGCCAAATGACATCTTGGAGCAAGTTGGAGATAAAAAACAAAATGTGCCCAAAACGTGATATTATGACGTTATACGACGTTCTGAGCCATGTTTGAACTTTCTATCACTTTTGGTTCCGATAATTCTGCTGACCATATTTGTGATATTCAGACGCCAAATGACATCTTGGAGCAAGTTGGAGATAAAAAACAAAATGTGCCCAAAACGTGATATTATGACGTTATACGACGTTCTGAGCCATGTTTGAACTTTCTATCACTTTTGGTTCCGATAATTCTGCTGACCATATTTGTGATATTCAGACGCCAAATGACATCTTGGAGCAAGTTGGAGATAAAAAACAAAATGTGCCCAAAACGTGATATCATGACGTTATACGCCGTTCTGAGCCATGTTTGAACTTTCTATCACTTTTGGTTCCGATAATTCTGCTGACCATATTTGTGATATTCAGGCGCCAAATGACATCTTGGAGCATGTTGGAGATAAAAAACAAAATGTGCCCAAAACGTGATATTATGACGTTATACGCCGTTTTGAGCCATGTTTGAACTTTCTATCACTTTTGGTTCCGGTAATTCTGTTGACCATATATTTGATATTCAGGCGCCAAATGACATCTTGGAGCATGTTGGAGATAAAAAACAAAATGTGCCCAAAACGTGATATTATAACGTTATACGCCCTTTTGAGCCATGTTTGAACTCTCTATCACTTTTGGTTCCGGTAATCCTGTCTACCATATTTGTGATATTCAGGCGTCAAATGACATCTTGGAGCAAGTTGGAGATAAAAAACAAAATGTGCCCAAAACGTTATATTATGACGTTATACGCCGTTCTGAGCCATGTTTGAACTTTCTATCACTTTCGGTTCCGATAATTCTGCTGACCATATTTGTGATATTCAGGCGTCAAATGACATCTAGGAGCAAGTTGGAGATAAAAACAAAATGTGCCCAAAACGTGATATTATGACGTTATACGCCGTTCTGAGCCATGTTTGAACTTTCTATCACTTTTGGTTCCGATAATTCTGCTGACCATATTTGTGATATTCAGGCGTCAAATGACATCTTGGAGCAAGTTGGAGATAAAAAACAAAATGTGCCCAAAACGTGATATTATGACGTTATACGCCCTTTTGAGCCATGTTTGAACTTTCTATCACTTTTGGTTCCGATAATTCTGTTGACCATATTTGTGATATTCAGGCGCCAAACGACATCTTGGAGCATGTTCGAGATAAAAAACAAAATGTGCCCAAAACGTGTTATTATGACGTTATACGCCGTTTTGAGCCATGTTTGAACTTTCTATCACTTTTGGTTCCGATAATTCTGCTGACCATATTTGTGATATTCAGACGCCAAATGACATCTTGGCGCAAGTTGGAGATAAAAAACAAAATGTGCCCAAAACGTGATATTATGACGTTATACGCCGTTCTGAGACATGTTTGAACTTTCTATCACTTTTCGTTCCGGTAATTCTGTCGACCATATATTTGATATTCAGAAGCCAAATGTCACATTGGAGCATGTTGAAGATAAAAAACAAAATGTGCCCAAAACGTGATATTATGACGTTATACGCCGTTCTGAGCCATGTTTGAACTTTCTATCACTTTTGGTTCCGATAATTCTGCTGACCATATTTGTGATATTCAGACGCCAAATGACATCTTGGAGCAAGTTGGAGATAAAAAACAAAATGTGCCCAAAACGTGATATTATGACGTTATACGACGTTCTGAGCCATGTTTGAACTTTCTATCACTTTTGGTTCCGATAATTCTGCTGACCATATTTGTGATATTCAGACGCCAAATGACATCTTGGAGCAAGTTGGAGATAAAAAACAAAATGTGCCCAAAACGTGATATTATGACGTTATACGACGTTCTGAGCCATGTTTGAACTTTCTATCACTTTTGGTTCCGATAATTCTGCTGACCATATTTGTGATATTCAGACGCCAAATGACATCTTGGAGCAAGTTGGAGATAAAAAACAAAATGTGCCCAAAACGTGATATCATGACGTTATACGCCGTTCTGAGCCATGTGTGAACTTTCTATCACTTTTGGTTCCGATAATTCTGCTGACCATATTTGTGATATTCAGGCGCCAAATGACATCTTGGAGCATGTTGGAGATAAAAAACAAAATGTGCCCAAAACGTGATATTATGACGTTATACGCCGTTTTGAGCCATGTTTGAACTTTCTATCACTTTTGGTTCCGGTAATTCTGTTGACCATATATTTGATATTCAGGCGCCAAATGACATCTTGGAGCATGTTGGAGATAAAAAACAAAATGTGCCCAAAACGTGATATTATGACGTTATACGCCCTTTTGAGCCATGTTTGAACTCTCTATCACTTTTGGTTCCGGTAATCCTGTCTACCATATTTGTGATATTCAGGCGTCAAATGACATCTTGGAGCAAGTTGGAGATAAAAAACAAAATGTGCCCAAAACGTTATATTATGACGTTATACGCCGTTCTGAGCCATGTTTGAACTTTCTATCACTTTCGGTTCCGATAATTCTGCTGACCATATTTGTGATATTCAGGCGCCAAATGACATCTTGGAGCATGTTGGAGATAAAAAACAAAATGTGCCCAAAACGTGATATTATGACGTTATACGCCGTTTTGAGCCATGTTTGAACTTTCTATCACTTTCGGTTCCGATAATTCTGTTGACCATATTTGTGATATTCAGACGCCAAATGACATCTTGGAGCATGTTGGAGATAAAAAACAAAATGTGCCCAAAACGTGATATTATGACGTTATACGCCCTTTTGAGCCATGTTTGAACTTTCTATCACTTTCGGTTCCGATAATTCTGTTGACCATATTTGTGATATTCAGGCGCCAAACGACATCTTGGAGCATGTTTTAGATATAAAACAAAATGTGCCCAAAACGTGTTATTATGACGTTATACGCCGTTCTGAGCCATGTTTGAACTTTCTATCACTTTTGGTTCCGGTAATTCTGTTGACCATACTTGTGATATTCAGGCGTCAAATGACATCTAGGAGCAAGTTGGAGATAAAAAACAAAATGTGCCCAAAACGTGATATTATGACGTTATACGCCGTTTTGAGCCATGTTTGAACTTTCTATCACTTTTGGTTCCGATAATTCTGCTGACCATATTTGTGATATTCAGACGCCAAATGACATCTTGGAGCATGTTGGAGATAAAAAACAAAATGTGCCCAAAACGTGATATTATGACGTTATACGCCCTTTTGAGCCATGTTTGAACTTTCTATCACTTTCGGTTCCGATAATTCTGCTGACCATATTTGTGATATTCAGGCGTCAAATGACATCTAGGAGCAAGTTGGAGATAAAAAACAAAATGTGCCCAAAACGTGATATTATGACGTTATACGCCGTTCTGAGCCATGTTTGAACTTTCTATCACTTTTGGTTCCGATAATTCTGCTGCTGACCATATTTGTGATATTCAGGCGTCAAATGACATCTTGGAGCAAGTTGGAGATAAAAAACAAAATGTGCCCAAAACGTGATATTATGACGTTATACGCCCTTTTGAGCCACGTTTGAACTTTCTATCACTTTTGGTTCCGGTAATTCTGTCGACCATATTTGTGATATTCAGGCGTCAAATGACATCTTGGAGCATGTTGGAGATAAAAAACAAAATGTGCCCAAAACGTGATATTATGACGTTATACGACGTTCTGAGCCATGTTTGAACTTTCTATCACTTTTGGTTCCGATAATTCTGCTGACCATATTTGTGATATTCAGACGCCAAATGACATCTTGGAGCAAGTTGGAGATAAAAAACAAAATGTGCCCAAAACGTGATATTATGACGTTATACGCCGTTCTGAGACATGTTTGAACTTTCTATCACTTTTCGTTCCGGTAATTCTGCCGACCATATATTTGATATTCAGATGCCAAATGTCACATTGGAGCATGTTGAAGATAAAAAACAAAATGTGCCCAAAACGTGATATTATGACGTTATACGCCGTTCTGAGCCATGTTTGAACTTTCTATCACTTTTGGTTCCGATAATTCTGCTGACCATATTTGTGATATTCAGGCGCCAAATGACATCTTGGAGCATGTTGGAGATAAAAAACAAAATGTGCCCAAAACGTGATATTATGACGTTATACGCCGTTTTGAGCCATGTTTGAACTCTCTATCACTTTTGGTTCCGGTGATTCTGTCGACCATATTTGTGATATTCAGGCGTCAAATGACATCTTGGAGCATGTTGGAGATAAAAAACAAAATGTGCCCAAAACGTGATATTATGACGTTATACGCCGTTTTGAGCCATGTTTGAACTCTCTATCACTTTTGGTTCCGATAGTTCTGCTGACCATATTTGTGATATTCAGACGCCAAATGACATCTTGGAGCAAGTTGGAGATAAAAAACAAAATGTGCCCAAAACGTGATATTATGACGTTATACGCCGTTTTGAGCCATGTTTGAACTCTCTATCACTTTTGGTTCCGGTAATTCTGTCGACCATATTTGTGATATTCAGGCGTCAAATGACATCTTGGAGCATGTTGGAGATAAAAAACAAAATGTGCCCAAAACGTGATATTATGACGTTATACGCCGTTTTGAGCCATGTTTGAACTCTCTATCACTTTTGGTTCCGATAGTTCTGCTGACCATATTTGTGATATTCAGACGCCAAAGGACATCTTGGAGCATGTTGGAGATAAAAAACAAAATGTGCCCAAAACGTGATATTATGACGTTATACGACGTTCTGAGCCATGTTTGAACTTTCTATCACTTTTGGTTCCGATAATTCTGCTGACCATATTTGTGATATTCAGGCGCCAAATGACATCTTGGAGCATGTTGGAGATAAAAAACAAAATGTGCCCAAAACGTGATATTATGACGTTATACGCCCTTTTGAGCCATGTTTGAACTTTCTATCACTTTCGGTTCCGATAATTCTGTTGACCATATTTGTGATATTCAGGCGCCAAACGACATCTTGGAGCATGTTGGAGATAAAAAACAAAATGTGCCCAAAACGTGTTATAATGACGTTATACGCCGTTCTGAGCCATGTTTGAACTTTCTATCACTTTTGGTTCCGGTAATTCTGTTGACCATACTTGTGATATTCAGGCGTCAAATGACATCTAGGAGCAAGTTGGAGATAAAAAACAAAATGTGCCCAAAACGTGATATTATGACGTTATACGCCGTTTTGAGCCATGTTTGAACTTTCTATCACTTTTGGTTCCGATAATTCTGCTGACCATATTTGTGATATTCAGGCGCCAAATGACATCTTGGAGCATGTTCGAGATAAAAAACAAAATGTGCCCAAAACGTGGTATTATGACGTTATACGACGTTCTGAGCCATGTTTGAACTTTCTATCACTTTTGGTTCCGATAATTCTGCTGACCATATTTGTGATATTCAGGCGCCAAATGACATCTTGGAGCATGTTCGAGATAAAAAACAAAATGTGCCCAAAACGTGGTATTATGACGTTATACGACGTTCTGAGCCATGTTTGAACTTTCTATCACTTTTGGTTCCGATAATTCTGTTGACCATATTTGTGATATTCAGGCGCCAAACGATATCTTGGAGCATGTTGGAGATAAACAACAAAATGTGCCCAAAACGTGATATTATGACGTTATACGCCGTTTTGAGCCATGTTTGAACTCTCTATCACTTTTGGTTCCGGTAATTCTGTCGACCATATTAGTGATATCAGGCGTCAAATGACATCTTGGAGCATGTTGGAGATAAAAAACAAAATGTGCCCAAAACGTGATATTATGACGTTATACGCCGTTCTGAGCCATGTTTGAACTTTCTATCACTTTTGGTTCCGGTAATTCTGTTGACCATACTTGTGATATTCAGGCGTCAAATGACATCTAGGAGCAAGTTGGAGATAAAAAGCAAAATGTGCCCAAAACGTGATATTATGACGTTATACGCCGTTTTGAGCCATGTTTGAACTCTCTATCACTTTTGGTTCCGATAGTTCTGCTGACCATATTTGTGATATTCAGGCGCCAAATGACATCTTGGAGCATGTTGGAGATAAAAAACAAAATGTGCCCAAAACGTGATATTATGACGTTATACGCCGTTTTGAGCCATGTTTGAACTCTCTATCACTTTTGGTTCCGATAGTTCTGCTGACCATATTTGTGATATTCAGGCGCCAAATGACATCTTGGAGCATGTTGGAGATAAAAAACAAAATGTGCCCAAAACGTGATATTATGACGTTATACGACGTTCTGAGCCATGTTTGAACTTTCTATCACTTTTGGTTCCGATAATTCTGCTGACCATATTTGTGATATTCAGGCGCCAAATGACATCTTGGAGCATGTTGGAGATAAAAAACAAAATGTGCCCAAAACGTGGTATTATGACGTTATACGACGTTCTGAGCCATGTTTGAACTTTCTATCACTTTTGGTTCCGATAATTCTATTGACCATATTTGTGATATTCAGGCGCCAAACGACATCTTGGAGCATGTTCGAGATAAAAAACAAAATGTGCCCAAAACGTGGTATTATGACGTTATACGACGTTCTGAGCCATGTTTGAACTTTCTATCACTTTTGGTTCCGATAATTCTGTTGACCATATTTGTGATATTCAGGCGCCAAACGACATCTTGGAGCATGTTCGAGATAAAAAACAAAATGTGCCCAAAACGTGTTATTATGACGTTATACGCCGTTTTGAGCCATGTTTGAACTTTCTATCACTTTTGGTTCCGATAATTCTGCTGACCATATTTGTGATATTCAGACGCCAAATGACATCTTGGCGCAAGTTGGAGATAAAAAACAAAATGTGCCCAAAACGTGATATTATGACGTTATACGCCGTTTTGAGCCATGTTTGAACTCTCTATCACTTTTGGTTCCGATAGTTCTGCTGACCATATTTGTGATATTCAGGCGCCAAATGACATCTTGGAGCATGTTGGAGATAAAAAACAAAATGTGCCCAAAACGTGGTATTATGACGTTATACGACGTTCTGAGCCATGTTTGAACTTTCTATCACTTTTGGTTCCGATAATTCTATTGACCATATTTGTGATATTCAGGCGCCAAACGACATCTTGGAGCATGTTCGAGATAAAAAACAAAATGTGCCCAAAACGTGGTATTATGACGTTATACGACGTTCTGAGCCATGTTTGAACTCTCTATCACTTTTGGTTCCGATAGTTCTGCTGACCATATTTGTGATATTCAGGCGCCAAATGACATCTTGGAGCATGTTGGAGATAAAAAACAAAATGTGCCCAAAACGTGGTATTATGACGTTATACGACGTTCTGAGCCATGTTTGAACTTTCTATCACTTTTGGTTCCGATAATTCTATTGACCATATTTGTGATATTCAGGCGCCAAACGACATCTTGGAGCATGTTCGAGATAAAAAACAAAATGTGCCCAAAACGTGGTATTATGACGTTATACGACGTTCTGAGCCATGTTTGAACTTTCTATCACTTTTGGTTCCGATAATTCTGTTGACCATATTTGTGATATTCAGGCGCCAAACGACATCTTGGAGCATGTTCGAGATAAAAAACAAAATGTGCCCAAAACGTGTTATTATGACGTTATACGCCGTTTTGAGCCATGTTTGAACTTTCTATCACTTTTGGTTCCGATAATTCTGCTGACCATATTTGTGATATTCAGACGCCAAATGACATCTTGGCGCAAGTTGGAGATAAAAAACAAAATGTGCCCAAAACGTGATATTATGACGTTATACGCCGTTCTGAGACATGTTTGAACTTTCTATCACTTTTCGTTCCGGTAATTCTGTCGACCATATATTTGATATTCAGATGCCAAATGTCACATTGGAGCATGTTGAAGATAAAAAACAAAATGTGCCCAAAACGTGATATTATGACGTTATACGCCGTTCTGAGCCATGTTTGAACTTTCTATCACTTTTGGTTCCGATAATTCTGCTGACCATATTTGTGATATTCAGGCGCCAAATGACATCTTGGAGCATGTTGGAGATAAAAAACAAAATGTGCCCAAAACGTGATATTATGACGCTATACGCCGTTCTGAGCTATGTTTGAACTTTCTATCACTTTCGGTTCCGATAATTCTGCTGACCATATTTGTGATATTCAGGCGCCAAATGACATCTTGGAGCATGTTGGAGATAAAAAACAAAATGTGCCCAAAACGTGATATTATGACGTTATACGCCCTTTTGAGCCATGTTTGAACTTTCTATCACTTTCGGTTCCGATAATTCTGTTGACCATATTTGTGATATTCAGGCGCCAAACGACATCTTGGAGCATGTTGGAGATATAAAACAAAATGTGCCCAAAACGTGTTATTATGACGTTATACGCCGTTCTGAGCCATGTTTGAACTTTCTATCACTTTTGGTTCCGGTAATTCTGTTGACCATACTTGTGATATTCAGGCGTCAAATGACATCTAGGAGCAAGTTGGAGATAAAAAACAAAATGTGCCCAAAACGTGATATTATGACGTTATACGCCGTTTTGAGCCATGTTTGAACTTTCTATCACTTTTGGTTCCGATAATTCTGCTGACCATATTTGTGATATTCAGACGCCAAATGACATCTTGGAGCATGTTGGAGATAAAAAACAAAATGTGCCCAAAACGTGATATTATGACGTTATACGCCCTTTTGAGCCATGTTTGAACTTTCTATCACTTTCGGTTCCGATAATTCTGCTGACCATATTTGTGATATTCAGGCGTCAAATGACATCTAGGAGCAAGTTGGAGATAAAAAACAAAATGTGCCCAAAACGTGATATTATGACGTTATACGCCGTTCTGAGCCATGTTTGAACTTTCTATCACTTTTGGTTCCGATAATTCTGCTGACCATATTTGTGATATTCAGGCGTCAAATGACATCTTGGAGCAAGTTGGAGATAAAAAACAAAATGTGCCCAAAACGTGATATTATGACGTTATACGCCCTTTTGAGCCATGTTTGAACTTTCTATCACTTTTGGTTCCGATAATTCTGCTGACCATATTTGTGATATTCAGGCGTCAAATGACATCTTGGAGCAAGTTGGAGATAAAAAACAAAATGTGCCCAAAACGTGATATTATGACGTTATACGCTCTTTTGAGCAATGTTTGAACTTTCTATCACTTTTGGTTCCGTTAATTCTGTTGACCATATTTGTGATATTCAGGCGCCAAACGACATCTTGGAGCATGTTCGAGATAAAAAACAAAATGTGCCCAAAACGTGTTATTATGACGTTATACGCCGTTTTGAGCCATGTTTGAACTTTCTATCACTTTTGGTTCCGATAATTCTGCTGACCATATTTGTGATATTCAGACGCCAAATGACATCTTGGCGCAAGTTGGAGATAAAAAACAAAATGTGCCCAAAACGTGATATTATGACGTTATACGCCGTTCTGAGACATGTTTGAACTTTCTATCACTTTTCGTTCCGGTAATTCTGTCGACCATATATTTGATATTCAGAAGCCAAATGTCACATTGGAGCATGTTGAAGATAAAAAACAAAATGTGCCCAAAACGTGATATTATGACGTTATACGCCGTTCTGAGCCATGTTTGAACTTTCTATCACTTTTGGTTCCGATAATTCTGCTGACCATATTTGTGATATTCAGGCGCCAAATGACATCTTGGAGCATGTTGGAGATAAAAAACAAAATGTGCCCAAAACGTGATATTATGACGTTATACGCCGTTTTGAGCCATGTTTGAACTCTCTATCACTTTTGGTTCCGATAGTTCTGCTGACCATATTTGTGATATTCAGACGCCAAATGACATCTTGGAGCAAGTTGGAGATAAAAAACAAAATGTGCCCAAAACGTGATATTATGACGTTATACGACGTTCTGAGCCATGTTTGAACTTTCTATCACTTTTGGTTCCGATAATTCTGCTGACCATATTTGTGATATTCAGACGCCAAATGACATCTTGGAGCAAGTTGGAGATAAAAAACAAAATGTGCCCAAAACGTGATATTATGACGTTATACGACGTTCTGAGCCATGTTTGAACTTTCTATCACTTTTGGTTCCGATAATTCTGCTGACCATATTTGTGATATTCAGACGCCAAATGACATCTTGGAGCAAGTTGGAGATAAAAAACAAAATGTGCCCAAAACGTGATATCATGACGTTATACGCCGTTCTGAGCCATGTTTGAACTTTCTATCACTTTTGGTTCCGATAATTCTGCTGACCATATTTGTGATATTCAGGCGCCAAATGACATCTTGGAGCATGTTGGAGATAAAAAACAAAATGTGCCCAAAACGTGATATTATGACGTTATACGCCGTTTTGAGCCATGTTTGAACTTTCTATCACTTTTGGTTCCGGTAATTCTGTTGACCATATATTTGATATTCAGGCGCCAAATGACATCTTGGAGCATGTTGGAGATAAAAAACAAAATGTGCCCAAAACGTGATATTATGACGTTATACGCCCTTTTGAGCCATGTTTGAACTCTCTATCACTTTTGGTTCCGGTAATCCTGTCTACCATATTTGTGATATTCAGGCGTCAAATGACATCTTGGAGCAAGTTGGAGATAAAAAACAAAATGTGCCCAAAACGTTATATTATGACGTTATACGCCGTTCTGAGCCATGTTTGAACTTTCTATCACTTTCGGTTCCGATAATTCTGCTGACCATATTTGTGATATTCAGGCGCCAAATGACATCTTGGAGCATGTTGGAGATAAAAAACAAAATGTGCCCAAAACGTGATATTATGACGTTATACGCCGTTTTGAGCCATGTTTGAACTTTCTATCACTTTCGGTTCCGATAATTCTGTTGACCATATTTGTGATATTCAGACGCCAAATGACATCTTGGAGCATGTTGGAGATAAAAAACAAAATGTGCCCAAAACGTGATATTATGACGCTATACGCCGTTCTGAGCTATGTTTGAACTTTCTATCACTTTCGGTTCCGATAATTCTGCTGACCATATTTGTGATATTCAGGCGCCAAATGACATCTTGGAGCATGTTGGAGATAAAAAACAAAATGTGCCCAAAACGTGATATTATGACGTTATACGCCCTTTTGAGCCATGTTTGAACTTTCTATCACTTTCGGTTCCGATAATTCTGTTGACCATATTTGTGATATTCAGACGCCAAATGACATCTTGGAGCAAGTTGGAGATAAAAAACAAAATGTGCCCAAAACGTGATATCATGACGTTATACGCCGTTCTGAGCCATGTTTGAACTTTCTATCACTTTTGGTTCCGATAATTCTGCTGACCATATTTGTGATATTCAGGCGCCAAATGACATCTTGGAGCATGTTGGAGATAAAAAACAAAATGTGCCCAAAACGTGATATTATGACGTTATACGCCGTTTTGAGCCATGTTTGAACTTTCTATCACTTTTGGTTCCGGTAATTCTGTTGACCATATATTTGATATTCAGGCGCCAAATGACATCTTGGAGCATGTTGGAGATAAAAAACAAAATGTGCCCAAAACGTGATATTATGACGTTATACGCCCTTTTGAGCCATGTTTGAACTCTCTATCACTTTTGGTTCCGGTAATCCTGTCTACCATATTTGTGATATTCAGGCGTCAAATGACATCTTGGAGCAAGTTGGAGATAAAAAACAAAATGTGCCCAAAACGTTATATTATGACGTTATACGCCGTTCTGAGCCATGTTTGAACTTTCTATCACTTTCGGTTCCGATAATTCTGCTGACCATATTTGTGATATTCAGGCGCCAAATGACATCTTGGAGCATGTTGGAGATAAAAAACAAAATGTGCCCAAAACGTGATATTATGACGTTATACGCCGTTTTGAGCCATGTTTGAACTTTCTATCACTTTCGGTTCCGATAATTCTGTTGACCATATTTGTGATATTCAGACGCCAAATGACATCTTGGAGCATGTTGGAGATAAAAAACAAAATGTGCCCAAAACGTGATATTATGACGCTATACACCGTTCTGAGCTATGTTTGAACTTTCTATCACTTTCGGTTCCGATAATTCTGCTGACCATATTTGTGATATTCAGGCGCCAAATGACATCTTGGAGCATGTTGGAGATAAAAAACAAAATGTGCCCAAAACGTGATATTATGACGTTATACGCCCTTTTGAGCCATGTTTGAACTTTCTATCACTTTCGGTTCCGATAATTCTGTTGACCATATTTGTGATATTCAGGCGCCAAACGACATCTTGGAGCATGTTGGAGATATAAAACAAAATGTGCCCAAAACGTGTTATTATGACGTTATACGCCGTTCTGAGCCATGTTTGAACTTTCTATCACTTTTGGTTCCGGTAATTCTGTTGACCATACTTGTGATATTCAGGCGTCAAATGACATCTAGGAGCAAGTTGGAGATAAAAAACAAAATGTGCCCAAAACGTGATATTATGACGTTATACGCCGTTTTGAGCCATGTTTGAACTTTCTATCACTTTTGGTTCCGATAATTCTGCTGACCATATTTGTGATATTCAGACGCCAAATGACATCTTGGAGCATGTTGGAGATAAAAAACAAAATGTGCCCAAAACGTGATATTATGACGTTATACGCCCTTTTGAGCCATGTTTGAACTTTCTATCACTTTCGGTTCCGATAATTCTGCTGACCATATTTGTGATATTCAGGCGTCAAATGACATCTAGGAGCAAGTTGGAGATAAAAAACAAAATGTGCCCAAAACGTGATATTATGACGTTATACGCCGTTCTGAGCCATGTTTGAACTTTCTATCACTTTTGGTTCCGATAATTCTGTTGACCATATATTTGATATTCAGGCGCCAAATGACATCTTGGAGCATGTTGGAGATAAAAAACAAAATGTGCCCAAAACGTGATATTATGACGTTATACGACGTTCTGAGCCATGTTTGAACTTTCTATCACTTTTGGTTCCGGTAATTCTGTTGACCATATTTGTGATATTCAGGCGTCAAATGACATCTTGGAGCATGTTGGAGATAAAAAACAAAATGTGCCCAAAACGTGATATTATGACGTTATACGACGTTCTGAGCCATGTTTGAACTTTCTATCACTTTTGGTTCCGGTAATTCTGTTGACCATACTTGTGATATTCAGGCGTCAAATGACATCTAGGAGCAAGTTGGAGATAAAAAACAAAATGTGCCCAAAACGTGATATTATGACGTTATACGCCGTTTTGAGCCATGTTTGAACTTTCTATCACTTTTGGTTCCGATAATTCTGCTGACCATATTTGTGATATTCAGGCGCCAAATGACATCTTGGAGCATGTTGGAGATAAAAAACAAAATGTGCTCAAAACGTGATATTATGACGTTATACGCCGTTTTGAGCCAGGTTTGAACTCTCTATCACTTTTGGTTCCGGTAATTCTGTCGACCATATTTGTGATATTCAGGCGTCAAATGACAACTTGGAGCATGTTGGAGATAAAAAACAAAATGTGCCCAAAACGTGATATTATGACGTTATACGCCGTTTTGAGCCATGTTTGAACTCTCTATCACTTTTGGTTCCGATAGTTCTGCTGACCATATTTGTGATATTCAGACGCCAAATGACATCTTGGAGCAAGTTGGAGATAAAAAACAAAATGTGCCCAAAACGTGTTATTATGACGTTATACGCCGTTCTGAGCCATATTTGAACTTTCTATCACTTTTGGTTCCGATAATTCTGCTGACCATATTTGTGATATTCAGACGCCAAATGACATCTTGGAGCATGTTGGAGATAAAAAACAAAATGTGCCCAAAACGTGATATTATGACGTTATACGACGTTCTGAGCCATGTTTGAACTTTCTATCACTTTCGGTTCCGATAATTCTGTTGACCATATTTGTGATATTCAGGCGCCAAATGACATCTTGGAGCATGTTGGAGATAAAAAACAAAATGTGCCCAAAACGTGATATTATGACGTTATACGCCGTTCTGAGCCATGTTTGAACTTTCTATCACTTTTGGTTCCGGTAATTCTGTTGACCATATATTTGATATTCAGGCGTCAAATGACATCTTGGAGCATGTTGGAGATAAAAAACAAAATGTGCCCAAAACGTGATATTATGACGTTATACGCCGTTTTGAGCCATGTTTGAACTTTCTATCACTTTCGGTTCCGATAATTCTGTTGACCATATTTGTGATATTCAGGCGCCAAATGACATCTTGGAGCATGTTGGAGATAAAAAACAAAATGTGCCCAAAACGTGATATTATGACGTTATACGCCGTTCTGAGCCATGTTTGAACTTTCTATCACTTTTGGTTCCGATAATTCTGCTGACCATATTTGTGATATTCAGGCGCCAAATGACATCTTGGAGCATGTTGGAGATAAAAAACAAAATGTGCCCAAAACGTGATATTATGACGTTATACGACGTTCTTAGCAATGTTTGAACTTTCTATCACTTTTGGTTCCGGTAATTCTGTTGACCATATATTTGATATTCAGGCGCCAAATGACATCTTGGAGCATGTTGGAGATAAAAAACAAAATGTGCCCAAAACGTGATATTATGACGTTATACGACGTTCTGAGCCATGTTTGAACTTTCTATCACTTTTGGTTCCGGTAATTCTGTTGACC
Source organism: Onthophagus taurus (assembly GCF_036711975.1). Classification (NCBI taxonomy): domain Eukaryota; kingdom Metazoa; phylum Arthropoda; class Insecta; order Coleoptera; family Scarabaeidae; genus Onthophagus; species Onthophagus taurus. The sequence goes on from NC_091973.1 coordinate 10,475,728, forward strand.
ATATTTGTGATATTCAGGCGTCAAATGACATCTTGGAGCATGTTGGAGATAAAAAACAAAATGTGCCCAAAACGTGATATTATGACGTTATACGACGTTCTGAGCCATGTTTGAACTTTCTATCACTTTTGGTTCCGGTAATTCTGTTGACCATACTTGTGATATTCAGGCGTCAAATGACATCTAGGAGCAAGTTGGAGATAAAAAACAAAATGTGCCCAAAACGTGATATTATGACGTTATACGCCGTTTTGAGCCATGTTTGAACTTTCTATCACTTTTGGTTCCGATAATTCTGCTGACCATATTTGTGATATTCAGGCGCCAAATGACATCTTGGAGCATGTTGGAGATAAAAAACAAAATGTGCTCAAAACGTGATATTATGACGTTATACGCCGTTTTGAGCCAGGTTTGAACTCTCTATCACTTTTGGTTCCGGTAATTCTGTCGACCATATTTGTGATATTCAGGCGTCAAATGACAACTTGGAGCATGTTGGAGATAAAAAACAAAATGTGCCCAAAACGTGATATTATGACGTTATACGCCGTTTTGAGCCATGTTTGAACTCTCTATCACTTTTGGTTCCGATAGTTCTGCTGACCATATTTGTGATATTCAGACGCCAAATGACATCTTGGAGCAAGTTGGAGATAAAAAACAAAATGTGCCCAAAACGTGTTATTATGACGTTATACGCCGTTCTGAGCCATATTTGAACTTTCTATCACTTTTGGTTCCGATAATTCTGCTGACCATATTTGTGATATTCAGACGCCAAATGACATCTTGGAGCATGTTGGAGATAAAAAACAAAATGTGCCCAAAACGTGATATTATGACGTTATACGACGTTCTGAGCCATGTTTGAACTTTCTATCACTTTCGGTTCCGATAATTCTGTTGACCATATTTGTGATATTCAGGCGCCAAATGACATCTTGGAGCATGTTGGAGATAAAAAACAAAATGTGCCCAAAACGTGATATTATGACGTTATACGCCGTTCTGAGCCATGTTTGAACTTTCTATCACTTTTGGTTCCGGTAATTCTGTTGACCATATATTTGATATTCAGGCGTCAAATGACATCTTGGAGCATGTTGGAGATAAAAAACAAAATGTGCCCAAAACGTGATATTATGACGTTATACGCCGTTTTGAGCCATGTTTGAACTTTCTATCACTTTCGGTTCCGATAATTCTGCTGACCATATTTGTGATATTCAGGCGCCAAATGACATCTTGGAGCATGTTGGAGATAAAAAACAAAATGTGCCGAAAACGTGATATTATGACGTTATACGACGTTCTTAGCAATGTTTGAACTTTCTATCACTTTTGGTTCCGGTAATTCTGTTGACCATATATTTGATATTCAGGCGCCAAATGACATCTTGGAGCATGTTGGAGATAAAAAACAAAATGTGCCCAAAACGTGATATTATGACGTTATACGACGTTCTGAGCCATGTTTGAACTTTCTATCACTTTCGGTTCCGATAATTCTGTTGACCATATTTGTGATATTCAGGCGCCAAATGACATCTTGGAGCATGTTGGAGATAAAAAACAAAATGTGCCCAAAACGTGATATTATGACGTTATACGCCGTTCTGAGCCATGTTTGAACTTTCTATCACTTTTGGTTCCGGTAATTCTGTTGACCATATATTTGATATTCAGGCGTCAAATGACATCTTGGAGCATGTTGGAGATAAAAAACAAAATGTGCCCAAAACGTGATATTATGACGTTATACGACGTTCTGAGCCATGTTTGAACTTTCTATCACTTTTGGTTCCGGTAATTCTGTTGACCATACTTGTGATATTCAGGCGTCAAATGACATCTAGGAGCAAGTTGGAGATAAAAAACAAAATGTGCCCAAAACGTGATATTATGACGTTATACGCCGTTTTGAGCCATGTTTGAACTTTCTATCACTTTTGGTTCCGATAATTCTGCTGACCATATTTGTGATATTCAGGCGCCAAATGACATCTTGGAGCATGTTGGAGATAAAAAACAAAATGTGCTCAAAACGTGATATTATGACGTTATACGCCGTTTTGAGCCAGGTTTGAACTCTCTATCACTTTTGGTTCCGGTAATTCTGTCGACCATATTTGTGATATTCAGGCGTCAAATGACAACTTGGAGCATGTTGGAGATAAAAAACAAAATGTGCCCAAAACGTGATATTATGACGTTATACGCCGTTTTGAGCCATGTTTGAACTCTCTATCACTTTTGGTTCCGATAGTTCTGCTGACCATATTTGTGATATTCAGACGCCAAATGACATCTTGGAGCAAGTTGGAGATAAAAAACAAAATGTGCCCAAAACGTGTTATTATGACGTTATACGCCGTTCTGAGCCATATTTGAACTTTCTATCACTTTTGGTTCCGATAATTCTGCTGACCATATTTGTGATATTCAGACGCCAAATGACATCTTGGAGCATGTTGGAGATAAAAAACAAAATGTGCCCAAAACGTGATATTATGACGTTATACGACGTTCTGAGCCATGTTTGAACTTTCTATCACTTTCGGTTCCGATAATTCTGTTGACCATATTTGTGATATTCAGGCGCCAAATGACATCTTGGAGCATGTTGGAGATAAAAAACAAAATGTGCCCAAAACGTGATATTATGACGTTATACGCCGTTCTGAGCCATGTTTGAACTTTCTATCACTTTTGGTTCCGGTAATTCTGTTGACCATATATTTGATATTCAGGCGTCAAATGACATCTTGGAGCATGTTGGAGATAAAAAACAAAATGTGCCCAAAACGTGATATTATGACGTTATACGCCGTTTTGAGCCATGTTTGAACTTTCTATCACTTTCGGTTCCGATAATTCTGCTGACCATATTTGTGATATTCAGGCGCCAAATGACATCTTGGAGCATGTTGGAGATAAAAAACAAAATGTGCCGAAAACGTGATATTATGACGTTATACGACGTTCTTAGCAATGTTTGAACTTTCTATCACTTTTGGTTCCGGTAATTCTGTTGACCATATATTTGATATTCAGGCGCCAAATGACATCTTGGAGCATGTTGGAGATAAAAAACAAAATGTGCCCAAAACGTGATATTATGACGTTATACGACGTTCTGAGCCATGTTTGAACTTTCTATCACTTTCGGTTCCGATAATTCTGTTGACCATATTTGTGATATTCAGGCGCCAAATGACATCTTGGAGCATGTTGGAGATAAAAAACAAAATGTGCCCAAAACGTGATATTATGACGTTATACGCCGTTTTGAGCCACGTTTGAACTCTCTATCACTTTCGGTTCCGATAATTTTGTTGACCATATTTGTGATATTCAGGCGCCAAATGACATCTTGGAGCATGTTGGAGATAAAAAACAAAATGTGCCCAAAACGTGATATTATGACGTTATACGCCGTTCTGAGCCATGTTTGAACTTTCTATCACTTTTGGTTCCGGTAATTCTGTTGACCATATATTTGATATTCAGGCGTCAAATGACATCTTGGAGCATGTTGGAGATAAAAAACAAAATGTGCCCAAAACGTGATATTATGACGTTATACGCCGTTTTGAGCCATGTTTGAACTTTCTATCACTTTCGGTTCCGATAATTCTGTTGACCATATTTGTGATATTCAGGCGCCAAATGACATCTTGGAGCATGTTGGAGATAAAAAACAAAATGTGCCCAAAACGTGATATTATGACGTTATACGCCGTTCTGAGCCATGTTTGAACTTTCTATCACTTTTGGTTCCGATAATTCTGCTGACCATATTTGTGATATTCAGGCGCCAAATGACATCTTGGAGCATGTTGGAGATAAAAAACAAAATGTGCCCAAAACGTGATATTATGACGTTATACGACGTTCTTAGCAATGTTTGAACTTTCTATCACTTTTGGTTCCGGTAATTCTGTTGACCATATATTTGATATTCAGGCGCCAAATGACATCTTGGAGCATGTTGGAGATAAAAAACAAAATGTGCCCAAAACGTGATATTATGACGTTATACGACGTTCTGAGCCATGTTTGAACTTTCTATCACTTTTGGTTCCGGTAATTCTGTTGACCATATTTGTGATATTCAGGCGTCAAATGACATCTTGGAGCATGTTGGAGATAAAAAACAAAATGTGCCCAAAACGTGATATTATGACGTTATACGACGTTCTGAGCCATGTTTGAACTTTCTATCACTTTTGGTTCCGGTAATTCTGTTGACCATACTTGTGATATTCAGGCGTCAAATGACATCTAGGAGCAAGTTGGAGATAAAAAACAAAATGTGCCCAAAACGTGATATTATGACGTTATACGCCGTTTTGAGCCATGTTTGAACTTTCTATCACTTTTGGTTCCGATAATTCTGCTGACCATATTTGTGATATTCAGGCGCCAAATGACATCTTGGAGCATGTTGGAGATAAAAAACAAAATGTGCTCAAAACGTGATATTATGACGTTATACGCCGTTTTGAGCCAGGTTTGAACTCTCTATCACTTTTGGTTCCGGTAATTCTGTCGACCATATTTGTGATATTCAGGCGTCAAATGACAACTTGGAGCATGTTGGAGATAAAAAACAAAATGTGCCCAAAACGTGATATTATGACGTTATACGCCGTTTTGAGCCATGTTTGAACTCTCTATCACTTTTGGTTCCGATAGTTCTGCTGACCATATTTGTGATATTCAGACGCCAAATGACATCTTGGAGCAAGTTGGAGATAAAAAACAAAATGTGCCCAAAACGTGTTATTATGACGTTATACGCCGTTCTGAGCCATATTTGAACTTTCTATCACTTTTGGTTCCGATAATTCTGCTGACCATATTTGTGATATTCAGACGCCAAATGACATCTTGGAGCATGTTGGAGATAAAAAACAAAATGTGCCCAAAACGTGATATTATGACGTTATACGACGTTCTGAGCCATGTTTGAACTTTCTATCACTTTCGGTTCCGATAATTCTGTTGACCATATTTGTGATATTCAGGCGCCAAATGACATCTTGGAGCATGTTGGAGATAAAAAACAAAATGTGCCCAAAACCTGATATTATGACGTTATACGCCGTTCTGAGCCATGTTTGAACTTTCTATCACTTTTGGTTCCGGTAATTCTGTTGACCATATATTTGATATTCAGGCGTCAAATGACATCTTGGAGCATGTTGGAGATAAAAAACAAAATGTGCCCAAAACGTGATATTATGACGTTATACGCCGTTTTGAGCCATGTTTGAACTTTCTATCACTTTCGGTTCCGATAATTCTGTTGACCATATTTGTGATATTCAGGCGCCAAATGACATCTTGGAGCATGTTGGAGATAAAAAACAAAATGTGCCCAAAACGTGATATTATGACGTTATACGCCGTTCTGAGCCATGTTTGAACTTTCTATCACTTTTGGTTCCGATAATTCTGCTGACCATATTTGTGATATTCAGGCGCCAAATGACATCTTGGAGCATGTTGGAGATAAAAAACAAAATGTGCCCAAAACGTGATATTATGACGTTATACGACGTTCTTAGCAATGTTTGAACTTTCTATCACTTTTGGTTCCGGTAATTCTGTTGACCATATATTTGATATTCAGGCGCCAAATGACATCTTGGAGCATGTTGGAGATAAAAAACAAAATGTGCCCAAAACGTGATATTATGACGTTATACGACGTTCTGAGCCATGTTTGAACTTTCTATCACTTTTGGTTCCGGTAATTCTGTTGACCATATTTGTGATATTCAGGCGTCAAATGACATTTTGGAGCATGTTGGAGATAAAAAACAAAATGTGCCCAAAACGTGATATTATGACGTTATACGACGTTCTGAGCCATGTTTGAACTTTCTATCACTTTCGGTTCCGATAATTCTGTTGACCATATTTGTGATATTCAGGCGCCAAATGACATCTTGGAGCATGTTGGAGATAAAAAACAAAATGTGCCCAAAACGTGATATTATGACGTTATACGCCGTTCTGAGCCATGTTTGAACTTTCTATCACTTTTGGTTCCGGTAATTCTGTTGACCATATATTTGATATTCAGGCGCCAAATGACATGTTGGAGCATGTTGGAGATAAAAAACAAAATGTGCCCAAAACGTGATATTATGACGTTATACGCCGTTTTGAGCCATGTTTGAACTTTCTATCACTTTTGGTTCCGGTAATTCTGTTGACCATATTTGTGATATTCAGGCGCCAAATGACATCTTGGAGCATGTTGGAGATAAAAAACAAAATGTGCCCAAAACGTGATATTATGACGTTATACGCCGTTCTGAGCCATGTTTGAACTTTCTATCACTTTTGGTTCCGGTAATTCTGTTGACCATATATTTGATATTCAGGCGTCAAATGACATCTTGGAGCATGTTGGAGATAAAAAACAAAATGTGCCCAAAACGTGATATTATGACGTTATACGCCGTTTTGAGCCATGTTTGAACTTTCTATCACTTTCGGTTCCGATAATTCTGTTGACCATATTTGTGATATTCAGGCGCCAAATGACATCTTGGAGCATGTTGGAGATAAAAAACAAAATGTGCCCAAAACGTGATATTATGACGTTATACGCCGTTCTGAGCCATGTTTGAACTTTCTATCACTTTTGGTTCCGATAATTCTGCTGACCATATTTGTGATATTCAGGCGCCAAATGACATCTTGGAGCATGTTGGAGATAAAAAACAAAATGTGCCCAAAACGTGATATTATGACGTTATACGACGTTCTTAGCAATGTTTGAACTTTCTATCACTTTTGGTTCCGGTAATTCTGTTGACCATATATTTGATATTCAGGCGCCAAATGACATCTTGGAGCATGTTGGAGATAAAAAACAAAATGTGCCCAAAACGTGATATTATGACGTTATACGACGTTCTGAGCCATGTTTGAACTTTCTATCACTTTTGGTTCCGGTAATTCTGTTGACCATATTTGTGATATTCAGGCGTCAAATGACATCTTGGAGCATGTTGGAGATAAAAAACAAAATGTGCCCAAAACGTGATATTATGACGTTATACGCCGTTTTGAGCCACGTTTGAACTCTCTATCACTTTCGGTTCCGATAATTTTGTTGACCATATTTGTGATATTCAGGCGCCAAATGACATCTTGGAGCATGTTGGAGATAAAAAACAAAATGTGCCCAAAACGTGATATTATGACGTTATACGCCGTTCTGAGCCATGTTTGAACTTTCTATCACTTTTGGTTCCGATAATTCTTCTGACCATATTTGTGATATTCAGGCGCCAAATGACATCTTGGAGCAAGTTGGAGATAAAAAACAAAATGTGCCCAAAACGTGATATTATGACGTTATACGACGTTCTGAGCCATGTTTGAACTTTCTATCACTTTTGGTTCCGGTAATTCTGTTGACCATATTTGTGATATTCAGGCGTCAAATGACATCTTGGAGCATGTTGGAGATAAAAAACAAAATGTGCCCAAAACGTGATATTATGACGTTATACGACGTTCTGAGCCATGTTTGAACTTTCTATCACTTTCGGTTCCGATAATTCTGTTGACCATATTTGTGATATTCAGGCGCCAAATGACATCTTGGAACATGTTGGAGATAAAAAACAAAATGTGCCCAAAACGTGATATTATGACGTTATACGCCCTTTTGAGCCATGTTTGAACTTTCTATCACTTTCGGTTCCGATAATTCTGTTGACCATATTTGTGATATTCAGGCGCCAAACGACATCTTGGAGCATGTTGGAGATAAAAAACAAAATGTGCCCAAAACGTGTTATTATGACGTTATACGCCGTTCTGAGCCATGTTTGATCTTTCTATCACTTTTGGTTCCGGTAATTCTGTTGACCATACATGTGATATTCAGGCGTCAAATGACATCTAGGAGCAAGTTGGAGATAAAAAACAAAATGTGCCCAAAACGTGATATTATGACGTTATACGCCGTTTTGAGCCATGTTTGAACTTTCTATCACTTTTGGTTCCGATAATTCTGCTGACCATATTTGTGATATTCAGGCGCCAAATGACATCTTGGAGCATGTTGGAGATAAAAAACAAAATGTGCCCAAAACGTGATATTATGACGTTATACGCCGTTTTGAGCCATGTTTGAACTCTCTATCACTTTTGGTTCCGGTAATTCTGTCGACCATATTTGTGATATTCAGGCGTCAAATGACATCTTGGAGCATGTTGGAGATAAAAAACAAAATGTGCCCAAAACGTGATATTATGACGTTATACGCCGTTTTGAGCCATGCTTGAACTCTCTATCACTTTTGGTTCCGATAGTTCTGCTGACCATATTTGTGATATTCAGACGCCAAATGACATCTTGGAGCAAGTTGGAGATAAAAAACAAAATGTGCCCAAAACGTGATATTATGACGTTATACGACGTTCTGAGCCATGTTTGAACTTTCTATCACTTTTGATTCCGATAATTCTGCTGACCATATTTGTGATATTCAGGCGCCAAATGACATCTTGGAGCATGTTGGAGATAAAAAACAAAATGTGCCCAAAACGTGATATTATGACGTTATACGGCCTTTTGAGCCATGTTTGAACTTTCTATCACTTTCGGTACCGATAATTCTGTTGACCATATTTGTGATATTCAGGCGCCAAACGACATCCTGGAGCATGTTGGAGATAAAAAACAAAATGTGCCCAAAACGTGTTATTATGACGTTATACGCCGTTCTGAGCCATATTTGAACTTTCTATCACTTTTGGTTCCGATAATTCTGCTGACCATATTTGTGATATTCAGACGCCAAATGACATCTTGGAGCATGTTGGAGATAAAAAACAAAATGTGCCCAAAACGTGATATTATGACGTTATACGCCGTTCTGAGCCATGTTTGAACTTTCTATCACTTTTGGTTCCGATAATTCTGCTGACCATATTTGTGATATTCAGGCGCCAAATGACATCTTGGAGCATGTTGGAGATAAAAAACAAAATGTGCCCAAAACGTGATATTATGACGTTATACGCCCTTTTGAGCCATGTTTGAACTTTCTATCACTTTCGGTTCCGATAATTCTGCTGACCATATTTGTGATATTCAGGCGTCAAATGACATCTTGGAGCATGTTGGAGATAAAAAACAAAATGTGCCCAAAACGTGATATTATGACGTTATACGCCGTTCTGAGTCATGTTTGAACTTTCTATCACTTTCGGTTCCGATAATTCTGTTGACCATATTTGTGATATTCAGGCGTCAAATGACATCTTGGAGCATGTTGGAGATAAAAAACAAAATGTGCCCAAAACGTGATATTATGACGTTATACGACGTTCTGAGCCATGTTTGAACTTTCTATCACTTTTGGTTCCGATAATTCTGCTGACCATATTTGTGATATTCAGGCGCCAAATGACATCTTGGAGCATGTTGGAGATAAAAAACAAAATGTGCCCAAAACGTGATATTATGACGTTATACGGCCTTTTGAGCCATGTTTGAACTTTCTATCACTTTCGGTTCCGATAATTCTGTTGACCATATTTGTGATATTCAGGCGCCAAACGACATCTTGGAGCATGTTCGAGATAAAAAACAAAATGTGCCCAAAACGTGTTATTATGACGTTATACGCCGTTTTGAGCCATGTTTGAACTTTCTATCACTTTTGGTTCCGATAATTCTGCTGACCATATTTGTGATATTCAGACGCCAAATGACATCTTGGAGCAAGTTGGAGATAAAAAACAAAATGTGCCTAAAACGTGATATTATGACGTTATACGCCGTTCTGAGACATGTTTGAACTTTCTATCACTTTTCGTTCCGGTAATTCTGTCGACCATATATTTGATATTCAGATGCCAAATGTCACATTGGAGCATGTTGAAGATAAAAAACAAAATGTGCCCAAAACGTGATATTATGACGTTATACGCCGTTCTGAGCCATGTTTGAACTTTCTATCACTTTTGGTTCCGATAATTCTGCTGACCATATTTGTGATATTCAGGCGCCAAATGACATCTTGGAGCATGTTGGAGATAAAAAACAAAATGTGCCCAAAACGTGATATTATGACGTTATACGCCCTTTTGAGCCATGTTTGAACTTTCTATCACTTTCGGTTCCGATAATTCTGTTGACCATATTTGTGATATTCAGGCGCCAAACGACATCTTGGAGCATGTTGGAGATAAAAAACAAAATGTGCCCAAAACGTGTTATTATGACGTTATACGCCGTTCTGAGCCATGTTTGAACTTTCTATCACTTTTGGTTCCGGTAATTCTGTTGACCATACTTGTGATATTCAGGCGTCAAATGACATCTAGGAGCAAGTTGGAGATAAAAAGCAAAATGTGCCCAAAACGTGATATTATGACGTTATACGCCGTTTTGAGCCATGTTTGAACTTTCTATCACTTTTGGTTCCGATAATTCTGCTGACCATATTTGTGATATTCAGGCGCCAAATGACATCTTGGAGCATGTTGGAGATAAAAAACAAAATGTGCCCAAAACGTGATATTATGACGTTATACGCCGTTTTGAGCCATGTTTGAACTCTCTATCACTTTTGGTTCCGGTAATTCTGTCGACCATATTTGTGATATTCAGGCGTCAAATGACATCTTGGAGCATGTTGGAGATAAAAAACAAAATGTGCCCAAAACGTGATATTATGACGTTATACGCCGTTTTGAGCCATGCTTGAACTCTCTATCACTTTTGGTTCCGATAATTCTGTTGACCATATTTGTGATATTCAGGCGTCAAATGACATCTTGGAGCATGTTGGAGATAAAAAACAAAATGTGCCCAAAACGTGATATTATGACGTTATACGACGTTCTGAGCCATGTTTGAACTTTCTATCACTTTTGGTTCCGATAATTCTGCTGACCATATTTGTGATATTCAGGCGCCAAATGACATCTTGGAGCATGTTGGAGATAAAAAACAAAATGTGCCCAAAACGTGATATTATGACGTTATACGCCCTTTTGAGCCATGTTTGAACTTTCTATAACTTTCGGTTCCGATAATTCTGCTGACCATATTTGTGATATTCAGGCGTCAAATGACATCTTGGAGCATGTTGGAGATAAAAAACAAAATGTGCCCAAAACGTGATATTATGACGTTATACGCCGTTCTGAGTCATGTTTGAACTTTCTATCACTTTCGGTTCCGATAATTCTGTTGACCATATTTGTGATATTCAGGCGTCAAATGACATCTTGGAGCATGTTGGAGATAAAAAACAAAATGTGCCCAAAACGTGATATTATGACGTTATACGACGTTCTGAGCCATGTTTGAACTTTCTATCACTTTTGGTTCCGATAATTCTGCTGACCATATTTGTGATATTCAGGCGCCAAATGACATCTTGGAGCATGTTGGAGATAAAAAACAAAATGTGCCCAAAACGTGATATTATGACGTTATACGGCCTTTTGAGCCATGTTTGAACTTTCTATCACTTTCGGTTCCGATAATTCTGTTGACCATATTTGTGATATTCAGGCGCCAAACGACATCTTGGAGCATGTTCGAGATAAAAAACAAAATGTGCCCAAAACGTGTTATTATGACGTTATACGCCGTTTTGAGCCATGTTTGAACTTTCTATCACTTTTGGTTCCGATAATTCTGCTGACCATATTTGTGATATTCAGACGCCAAATGACATCTTGGAGCAAGTTGGAGATAAAAAACAAAATGTGCCTAAAACGTGATATTATGACGTTATACGCCGTTCTGAGACATGTTTGAACTTTCTATCACTTTTCGTTCCGGTAATTCTGTCGACCATATATTTGATATTCAGATGCCAAATGTCACATTGGAGCATGTTGAAGATAAAAAACAAAATGTGCCCAAAACGTGATATTATGACGTTATACGCCGTTCTGAGCCATGTTTGAACTTTCTATCACTTTTGGTTCCGATAATTCTGCTGACCATATTTGTGATATTCAGGCGCCAAATGACATCTTGGAGCATGTTGGAGATAAAAAACAAAATGTGCCCAAAACGGGATATTATGACGTTATACGCCCTTTTGAGCCATGTTTGAACTTTCTATCACTTTTGGCTCCGGTAATTCTGCTGACCATACTTGTGATATTCAGGCGTCAAATGACATCTAGGAGCAAGTTGGAGATAAAAAACAAAATGTGCCCAAAACGTGATATTATGACGTTATACGCCGTTTTGAGCCATGTTTGAACTTTCTATCACTTTTGGTTCCGATAATTCTGCTGACCATATTTGTGATATTCAGACGCCAAATGACATCTTGGAGCAAGTTGCAGATAAAAAACAAAATGTGCCCAAAACGTGATATTATGACGTTATACGCCGTTCTGAGACATGTTTGAACTTTCTACCACTTTTCGTTCCGGTAATTCTGTCGACCATATATTTGATATTCAGATGCCAAATGTCACATTGGAGCATGTTGAAGATAAAAAACATAATGTGCCCAAAACGTGATATTATGACGTTATACGCCGTTCTGAGCCATGTTTGAACTTTCTATCACTTTTGGTTCCGATAATTCTGCTGACCATATTTGTGATATTCACACGCCAAATGACATCTTGGAGCAAGTTGGAGATAAAAAACAAAATGTGCCCAAAACGTGATATTATGACGTTATACGGCCTTTTGAGCCATGTTTGAACTTTCTATCACTTTCGGTTCCGATAATTCTGTTGACCATATTTGTGATATTCAGGCGCCAAACGACATCTTGGAGCATGTTCGAGATAAAAAACAAAATGTGCCCAAAACGTGTTATTATGACGTTATACGACGTTCTGAGCCATGTTTGAACTTTCTATCACTTTTGGTTCCGATAATTCTGCTGACCATATTTGTGATATTCAGACGCCAAATGACATCTTGGAGCAAGTTGGAGATAAAAAACAAAATGTGCCCAAAACGTGATATTATGACGTTATACGCCGTTCTGAGACATGTTTGAACTTTCTACCACTTTTCGTTCCGGTAATTTTGTCGACCATATATTTGATATTCAGATGCCAAATGTCACATTGGAGCATGTTGAAGATAAAAAACAAAATGTGCCCAAAACGTGATATTATGACGTTATACGCCGTTCTGAGCCATGTTTGAACTTTCTATCACTTTCGGTTCCGATAATTCTGTTGACCATATTTGTGATATTCAGGCGTCAAACGACATCTTGGAGCATGTTCGAGATAAAAAACAAAATGTGCCCAAAACGTGATATTGTGACGTTATACGCCGTTCTGAGCCATGTTTGAACTTTCTATCACTTTTGGTTCCGGTAATTCTGTTGACCATACTTGTGATATTCAGGCGTCAAATGACATCTAGGAGCAAGTTGGAGATAAAAAACAAAATGTGCCCAAAACGTGATATTATGACGTTATACGCCGTTTTGAGCCATGTTTGAACTTTCTATCACTTTTGGTTCCGATAATTCTGCTGACCATATTTGTGATATTCAGGCGCCAAATGACATCTTGGAGCATGTTGGAGATAAAAAACAAAATGTGCCCAAAACGTGATATTATGACGTTATACGCCCTTTTGAGCCATGTTTGAACTTTCTATCACTTTTGGTTCCGGTAATTCTGTCGACCATATTTGTGATATTCAGGCGTCAAATGACATCTTGGAGCATGTTGGAGATAAAAAACAAAATGTGCCCAAAACGTGATATTATGACGTTATACGCCGTTCTGAGACATGTTTGAACTTTCTACCACTTTTCGTTCCGGTAATTCTGTCGACCATATATTTGATATTCAGATGCCAAATGTCACATTGGAGCATGTTGAAGATAAAAAACAAAATGTGCCCAAAACGTGATATTATGACGTTATACGCCGTTCTGAGCCATGTTTGAACTTTCTATCACTTTCGGTTCCGATAATTCTGTTGACCATATTTGTGATATTCAGGCGTCAAACGACATCTTGGAGCATGTTCGAGATAAAAAACAAAATGTGCCCAAAACGTGATATTATGACGTTATACGCCGTTCTGAGCCATGTTTGAACTTTCTATCACTTTTGGTTCCGGTAATTCTGTTGACCATACTTGTGATATTCAGGCGTCAAATGACATCTAGGAGCAAGTTGGAGATAAAAAACAAAATGTGCCCAAAACGTGATATTATGACGTTATACGCCGTTTTGAGCCATGTTTGAACTTTCTATCACTTTTGGTTCCGATAATTCTGCTGACCATATTTGTGATATTCAGGCGCCAAATGACATCTTGGAGCATGTTGGAGATAAAAAACAAAATGTGCCCAAAACGTGATATTATGACGTTATACGCCCTTTTGAGCCATGTTTGAACTTTCTATCACTTTTGGTTCCGGTAATTCTGTCGACCATATTTGTGATATTCAGGCGTCAAATGACATCTTGGAGCATGTTGGAGATAAAAAACAAAATGTGCCCAAAACGTGATATTATGACGTTATACGCCGTTTTGAGCCATGCTTGAACTCTCTATCACTTTTGGTTCCGATAGTTCTGCTGACCATATTTGTGATATTCAGACGCCAAATGACATCTTGGGGCAAGTTGGAGATAAAAAACAAAATGTGCCCAAAACGTGATATTATGACGTTATACGACGTTCTGAGCCATGTTTGAACTTTCTATCACTTTTGGTTCCGATAATTCTGCTGACCATATTTGTGATATTCAGACGCCAAATGACATCTTGGAGCATGTTGGAGATAAAAAACAAAATGTGCCCAAAACGTGATATTATGACGTTATACGCCGTTTTGAGCCATGTTTGAACTCTCTATCACTTTTGGTTCCGATAATTCTGCTGACCATATTTGTGATATTCAGACGCCAAATGACATCTTGGAGCATGTTGGAGATAAAAAACAAAATGTGCCCAAAACGTGTTATTATGACGTTATACGCCGTTCTGAGCCATGTTTGAACTTTCTATCACTTTTGGTTCCGGTAATTCTGTTGACCATACTTGTGATATTCAGGCGTCAAATGACATCTTGGAGCATGTTGGAGATAAAAAACAAAATGTGCCCAAAACGTGATATTATGACGTTATACGACGTTCTGAGCCATGTTTGAACTTTCTATCACTTTGGTTCCGATAATTCTGCTGACCATATTTGTGATATTCAGGCGCCAAATGACATCTTGGAGCATGTTGGAGATAAAAAACAAAATGTGCCCAAAACGTGATATTATGACGTTATACGCCGTTTTGAGCCATGTTTGAACTCTCTATCACTTTTGGTTCCGATAATTCTGCTGACCATATTTGTGATATTCAGACGCCAAATGACATCTTGGAGCATGTTGGAGATAAAAAACAAAATGTGCCCAAAACGTGATATTATGACGTTATACGCCGTTTTGAGCCATGTTTGAACTTTCTATCACTTTTGGTTCCGGTAATTCTGTCGACCATATTTGTGATATTCAGGCGCCAAACGACATCTTGGAGCATGTTGGAGATAAAAAACAAAATGTGCCCAAAACGTGTTATTATGACGTTATACGCCGTTCTGAGCCATGTTTGAACTTTCTATCACTTTTCGTTCCGATAATTCTGCTGACCATATTTGTGATATTCAGGCGCCAAATGACATCTTGGAGCATGTTGGAGATAAAAAACAAAATGTGCCCAAAACGTGTTATTATGACGTTATACGACGTTCTGAGCCATGTTTGAACTTTCTATCACTTTTGGTTCCGATAATTCTGCTGACCATATTTGTGATATTCAGGCGCCAAATGACATCTTGGAGCATGTTGGAGATAAAAAACAAAATGTGCCCAAAACGTGATATTATGACGTTATACGACGTTCTGAGCCATGTTTGAACTTTCTATCACTTTTGGTTCCGGTAATTCTGTCGACCATATTTGTGATATTCAGGCGTCAAATGACATCTTGGAGCATGTTCGAGATAAAAAACAAAATGTGCCCAAAACGTGATATTATGACGTTATACGCCGTTCTGAGCCATGTTTGAACTTTCTATCACTTTCGGTTCCGATAATTCTGCTGACCATATTTGTGATATTCAGACGCCAAATGACATCTTGGAGCATGTTGGAGATAAAAAACAAAATGTGCCCAAAACGTGATATTATGACGTTATACGCCGTTTTGAGCCATGTTTGAACTCTCTATCACTTTTGGTTCCGATAATTCTGCTGACCATATTTGTGATATTCAGACGCCAAATGACATCTTGGAGCATGTTGGAGATAAAAAACAAAATGTGCCCAAAACGTGATATTATGACGTTATATGCCGTTTTGAGCCATGTTTGAACTCTCTATCACTTTTGGTTCCGATAATTCTGCTGACCATATTTGTGATATTCAGACGCCAAATGACATCTTGGAGCATGTTGGAGATAAAAAACAAAATGTGCCCAAAACGTGTTATTATGACGTTATACGCCGTTCTGAGCCATGTTTGAACTTTCTATCACTTTTGGTTCCGGTAATTCTGTTGACCATACTTGTGATATTCAGGCGTCAAATGACATCTAGGAGCAAGTTGGAGATAAAAAACAAAATGTGCCCAAAACGTGATATTATGACGTTATACGCCGTTCTGAGCCATGTTTGAACTTTCTATCACTTTTGGTTCCGGTAATTCTGCTGACCATATTTGTGATATTCAGGCGCCAAATGACATCTTGGAGCATGTTGGAGATAAAAAACAAAATGTGCCCAAAACGTGATATTATGACGTTATACGCCGTTTTGAGCCATGTTTGAACTCTCTATCACTTTTGGTTCCGATAATTCTGCTGACCATATTTGTGATATTCAGACGCCAAATGACATCTTGGAGCATGTTGGAGATAAAAAACAAAATGTGCCCAAAACGTGATATTATGACGTTATACGCCGTTCTGAGCCATGTTTGAACTTTCTGTCACTTTTGGTTCCGATAATTCTGCTGACCATATTTGTGATATTCAGACACCAAATGACATCTTGGAGCAAGTTGGAGATAAAAAACAAAATGTGCCCAAAACGTGATATTATGACGTTATACGCCGTTTTGAGCCATGTTTGAACTCTCTATCACTTTTGGTTCCGATAATTCTGCTGACCATATTTGTGATATTCAGACGCCAAATGACATCTTGGAGCATGTTGGAGATAAAAAACAAAATGTGCCCAAAACGTGATATTATGACGTTATACGCCGTTCTGAGCCATGTTTGAACTTTCTATCACTTTTGGTTCCGATAATTCTGCTGACCATATTTGTGATATTCAGACACCAAATGACATCTTGGAGCAAGTTGGAGATAAAAAACAAAATGTGCCCAAAACGTGATATTATGACGTTATACGCCGTTCTGAGCCATGTTTGAACTTTCTATCACTTTTGGTTCCGGTAATTCTGTTGACCATACTTGTGATATTCAGGCGTCAAATGACATCTAGGAGCAAGTTGGAGATAAAAAACAAAATGTGCCCAAAACGTGATATTATGACGTTATACGCCGTTTTGAGCCATGTTTGAACTTTCTATCACTTTTGGTTCCGATAATTCTGCTGACCATATTTGTGATATTCAGGCGCCAAATGACATCTTGGAGCATGTTGGAGATAAAAAACAAAATGTGCCCAAAACGTGATATTATGACGTTATACGCCGTTTTGAGCCATGTTTGAACTCTCTATCACTTTTGGTTCCGATAATTCTGCTGACCATATTTGTGATATTCAGACGCCAAATGACATCTTGGAGCATGTTGGAGATAAAAAACAAAATGTGCCCAAAACGTGATATTATGACCTTATACGCCGTTTTGAGCCATGTTTGAACTTTCTATCACTTTTGGTTCCGGTAATTCTGTCGACCATATTTGTGATATTCAGGCGCCAAACGACATCTTGGAGCATGTTGGAGATAAAAAACAAAATGTGCCCAAAACGTGTTATTATGACGTTATACGCCGTTCTGAGCCATGTTTGAACTTTCTATCACTTTTGGTTCCGGTAATTCTGTTGACCATACTTGTGATATTCAGGCGTCAAATGACATCTTGGAGCATGTTGGAGATAAAAAACAAAATGTGCCCAAAACGTGATATTATGACGTTATACGACGTTCTGAGCCATGTTTGAACTTTCTATCACTTTTGGTTCCGATAATTCTGCTGACCATATTTGTGATATTCAGGCGCCAAATGACATCTTGGAGCATGTTGGAGATAAAAAACAAAATGTGCCCAAAACGTGATATTATGACGTTATACGCCGTTCTGAGCCATGTTTGAACTTTCTATCACTTTTGGTTCCGATAATTCTGCTGACCATATTTGTGATATTCAGACACCAAATGACATCTTGGAGCAAGTTGGAGATAAAAAACAAAATGTGCCCAAAACGTGATATTATGACGTTATACGCCGTTCTGAGCCATGTTTGAACTTTCTATCACTTTTGGTTCCGATAATTCTGCTGACCATATTTGTGATATTCAGGCGCCAAATGACATCTTGGAGCATGTTGGAGATAAAAAACAAAATGTGCCCAAAACGTGATATTATGACGTTATACGCCGTTTTGAGCCATGTTTGAACTCTCTATCACTTTTGGTTCCGATAATTCTGCTGACCATATTTGTGATATTCAGACGCCAAATGACATCTTGGAGCATGTTGGAGATAAAAAACAAAATGTGCCCAAAACGTGATATTATGACCTTATACGCCGTTTTGAGCCATGTTTGAACTTTCTATCACTTTTGGTTCCGGTAATTCTGTCGACCATATTTGTGATATTCAGGCGCCAAACGACATCTTGGAGCATGTTGGAGATAAAAAACAAAATGTGCCCAAAACGTGTTATTATGACGTTATACGCCGTTCTGAGCCATGTTTGAACTTTCTATCACTTTTGGTTCCGGTAATTCTGTTGACCATACTTGTGATATTCAGGCGTCAAATGACATCTTGGAGCATGTTGGAGATAAAAAACAAAATGTGCCCAAAACGTGATATTATGACGTTATACGACGTTCTGAGCCATGTTTGAACTTTCTATCACTTTTGGTTCCGATAATTCTGCTGACCATATTTGTGATATTCAGGCGCCAAATGACATCTTGGAGCATGTTGGAGATAAAAAACAAAATGTGCCCAAAACGTGATATTATGACGTTATACGCCGTTCTGAGCCATGTTTGAACTTTCTATCACTTTTGGTTCCGATAATTCTGCTGACCATATTTGTGATATTCAGACACCAAATGACATCTTGGAGCAAGTTGGAGATAAAAAACAAAATGTGCCCAAAACGTGATATTATGACGTTATACGCCGTTCTGAGCCATGTTTGAACTTTCTATCACTTTTGGTTCCGGTAATTCTGTTGACCATACTTGTGATATTCAGGCGTCAAATGACATCTAGGAGCAAGTTGGAGATAAAAAACAAAATGTGCCCAAAACGTGATATTATGACGTTATACGCCGTTTTGAGCCATGTTTGAACTTTCTATCACTTTTGGTTCCGATAATTCTGCTGACCATATTTGTGATATTCAGACGCCAAATGACATCTTGGAGCAAGTTGGAGATAAAAAACAAAATGTGCCCAAAACGTGATATTATGACGTTATACGCCGTTCTGAGACATGTTTGAACTTTCTACCACTTTTCGTTCCGGTAATTCTGGCGACCATATATTTGATATTCAGATGCCAAATGTCACATTGGAGCATGTTGAAGATAAAAAACAAAATGTGCCCAAAACGTGATATTATGACGTTATACGCCGTTCTGAGCCATGTTTGAACTTTCTATCACTTTTGGTTCCGATAATTCTGCTGACCATATTTGTGATATTCACGCGCCAAATGACATCTTGGAGCATGTTGGAGATAAAAAACAAAATGTGCCCAAAACGTGATATTATGACGTTATACGCCGTTTTGAGCCATGTTTGAACTCTCTATCACTTTTGGTTCCGGTAATTCTGTCGACCATATTTGTGATATTCAGGCGTCAAATGACATCTTGGAGCATGTTGGAGATAAAAAACAAAATGTGCCCAAAACGTGATATTATGACGTTATACGCGGTTTTGAGCCATGTTTGAACTCTCTATCACTTTTGGTTCCGATAATTCTGCTGACCATATTTGTGATATTCAGACGCCAAATGACACCTTGGAGCATGTTGGAGATAAAAAACAAAATGTGCCCAAAACGTGTTATTATGACGTTATACGCCGTTCTGAGCCATGTTTGAACTTTCTATCACTTTTGGTTCCGGTAATTCTGTTGACCATACTTGTGATATTCAGGCGTCAAATGACATCTAGGAGCAAGTTGGAGATAAAAAACAAAATGTGCCCAAAACGTGATATTATGACGTTATACGCCGTTTTGAGCCATGTTTGAACTTTCTATCACTTTTGGTTCCGATAATTCTGCTGACCATATTTGTGATATTCAGACGCCAAATGACATCTTGGAGCAAGTTGGAGATAAAAAACAAAATGTGCCCAAAACGTGATATTATGACGTTATACGCCGTTCTGAGACATGTTTGAACTTTCTACCACTTTTCGTTCCGGTAATTCTGTCGACCATATATTTGATATTCAGATGCCAAATGTCACATTGGAGCATGTTGAAGATAAAAAACAAAATGTGCCCAAAACGTGATATTATGACGTTATACGCCGTTCTGAGCCATGTTTGAACTTTCTATCACTTTTGGTTCCGATAATTCTGCTGACCATATTTGTGATATTCAGACGCCAAATGACATCTTGGAGCAAGTTGGAGATAAAAAACAAAATGTTCCCAAAACGTGATATTATGACGTTATACGCCGTTCTGAGCCATGTTTGAACTTTCTATCACTTTCGGTTCCGATAATTCTGTTGACCATATTTGTGATATTCAGGCGTCAAATGACATCTTGGAGCATGTTGGAGATAAAAAACAAAATGTGCCCAAAACGTGATATTATGACGTTATACGCCCTTTTGAGCCATGTTTGAACTTTCTATCACTTTTGGTTCCGGTAATTCTGTCGACCATATTTGTGATATTCAGGCGTCAAATGACATCTTGGAGCATGTTGGAGATAAAAAACAAAATGTGCCCAAAACGTGATATTATGACGTTATACGACGTTCTGAGCCATGTTTGAACTTTCTATCACTTTTGGTTCCGATAATTCTGCTGACCATATTTGTGATATTCAGGCGCCAAATGACATCTTGGAGCATGTTGGAGATAAAAAACAAAATGTGCCCAAAACGTGATATTATGACGTTATACGGCCTTTTGAGCCATGTTTGAACTTTCTATCACTTTCGGTTCCGATAATTCTGTTGACCATATTTGTGATATTCAGGCGCCAAACGACATCTTGGAGCATGTTCGAGATAAAAAACAAAATGTGCCCAAAACGTGTTATTATGACGTTATACGCCGTTTTGAGCCATGTTTGAACTTTCTATCACTTTTGGTTCCGATAATTCTGCTGACCATATTTGTGATATTCAGACGCCAAATGACATCTTGGAGCAAGTTGGAGATAAAAAACAAAATGTGCCCAAAACGTGGTATTATGACGTTATACGCCGTTCTGAGACATGTTTGAACTTTCTATCACTTTTCGTTCCGGTAATTCTGTCGACCATATATTTGATATTCAGATGCCAAATGTCACATTGGAGCATGTTGAAGATAAAAAACAAAATGTGCCCAAAACGTGATATTATGACGTTATACGCCCTTTTGAGCCATGTTTGAACTTTCTATCACTTTCGGTTCCGATAATTCTGCTGACCATATTTGTGATATTCAGACGCCAAATGACATCTTGGAGCATGTTGGAGATAAAAAACAAAATGTGCCCAAAACGTGATACTATGACGTTATACGCCGTTTTGAGCCATGTTTGAACTCTCTATCACTTTTGGTTCCGATAATTCTGCTGACCATATTTGTGATATTCAGACGCCAAATGACATCTTGGAGCATGTTGGAGATAAAAAACAAAATGTGCCCAAAACGTGATATTATGACGTTATACGCCGTTCTGAGACATGTTTGAACTTTCTATCACTTTTCGTTCCGGTAATTCTGTCGACCATATATTTGATATTCAGATGCCAAATGTCACATTGGAGCATGTTGAGGATAAAAAACAAAATGTGCCCAAAACGTGATATTATGACGTTATACGCCGTTCTGAGCCATGTTTGAACTTTCTATCACTTTTGGTTCCGATAATTCTGCTGACCATATTTGTGATATTCAGACGCCAAATGACATCTTGGAGCAAGTTGGAGATAAAAAACAAAATGTGCCCAAAACGTGATATTATGACGTTATACGCCGTTCTGAGACATGTTTGAACTTTCTATCACTTTTCGTTCCGGTAATTCTGTCGACCATATATTTGATATTCAGATGCCAAATGTCACATTGGAGCATGTTGAAGATAAAAAACAAAATGTGCCCAAAACGTGATATTATGACGTTATACGCCGTTCTGAGATATGTTTGAACTTTCTATCACTTTTCGTTCCGGTAATTCTGTCGACCATATATTTGATATTCAGATGCCAAATGTCACATTGGAGCATGTTGAAGATAAAAAACAAAATGTGCCCAAAACGTGATATTATGACGTTATACGCCGTTCTGAGCCATGTTTGAACTTTCTATCACTTTTGGTTCCGATAATTCTGCTGACCATATTTGTGATATTCAGGCGCCAAATGACATCTTGGAGCATGTTGGAGATAAAAAACAAAATGTGCCCAAAACGAGATATTATGACGTTATACGCCCTTTTGAGCCATGTTTGAACTTTCTATCACTTTCGGTTCCGATAATTCTGCTGACCATATTTGTGATATTCAGACGCCAAATGACATCTTGGAGCATGTTGGAGATAAAAAACAAAATGTGCCCAAAACGTGATATTATGACGTTATACGCCGTTCTGAGACATGTTTGAACTTTCTATCACTTTTCGTTCCGGTAATTCTGTCGACCATATATTTGATATTCAGATGCCAAATGTCACATTGGAGCATGTTGAAGATAAAAAACAAAATGTGCCCAAAACGTGATATTATGACGTTATACGCCGTTCTGAGCCATGTTTGAACTTTCTATCACTTTTCGTTCCGGTAATTCTGTCGACCATATATTTGATATTCAGATGCCAAATGTCACATTGGAGCATGTTGAAGATAAAAAACAAAATGTGCCCAAAACGTGATATTATGACGTTATACGCCGTTCTGAGTCATGTTTGAACTTTCTATCACTTTCGGTTCCGATAATTCTGTTGACCATATTTGTGATATTCAGGCGTCAAATGACATCTTGGAGCATGTTGGAGATAAAAAACAAAATGTGCCCAAAACGTGATATTATGACGTTATACGACGTTCTGAGCCATGTTTGAACTTTCTATCACTTTTGGTTCCGATAATTCTGCTGACCATATTTGTGATATTCAGGCGCCAAATGACATCTTGGAGCATGTTGGAGATAAAAAACAAAATGTGCCCAAAACGTGATATTATGACGTTATACGGCCTTTTGAGCCATGTTTGAACTTTCTATCACTTTCGGTTCCGATAATTCTGTTGACCATATTTGTGATATTCAGGCGCCAAACGACATCTTGGAGCATGTTGGAGATAAAAAACAAAATGTGCCCAAAACGTGATATTATGACGTTATACGCCGTTCTGAGACATGTTTGAACTTTCTATCACTTTTGGTTCCGATAATTCTGCTGACCATATTTGTGATATTCAGACGCCAAATGACATCTTGGCGCAAGTTGGAGATAAAAAACAAAATGTGCCCAAAACGTGATATTATGACGTTATACGCCGTTTTGAGCCATGTTTGAACTCTCTATCACTTTTGGTTCCGATAATTCTGCTGACCATATTTGTGATATTCAGGCGCCAAATGACATCTTGGAGCATGTTGGAGATAAAAAACAAAATGTGCCCAAAACGTGATATCATGACGTTATACGGCCTTTTGAGCCATGTTTGAACTTTCTATCACTTTCGGTTCCGATAATTCTGTTGACCATATTTGTGATATTCAGGCGCCAAACGACATCTTGGAGCATGTTGGAGATAAAAAACAAAATGTGCCCAAAACGTGATATTATGACGTTATACGCCGTTCTGAGACATGTTTGAACTTTCTATCACTTTTCGTTCCGGTAATTCTGTCGACCATATATTTGATATTCAGATGCCAAATGTCACATTGGAGCATGTTGAAGATAAAAAACAAAATGTGCCCAAAACGTGATATTATGACGTTATACGCCGTTCCGAGCCATGTTTGAACTTTCTATAACTTTTGGTTCCGGTAATTCTGTTGGCCATACTTGTGATATTCAGGCGTCAAATGACATCTAGGAGCATGTTGGAGATAAAAAACAAAATGTGCCCAAAACGTGATATTATGACGTTATACGCCGTTCTGAGCCATGTTTGAACTTTCTATCACTTTTGGTTCCGATAATTCTGCTGACCATATTTGTGATATTCAGACGCCAAATGACATGTTGGAGCAAGTTGGAGATAAAAAACAAAATGTGCCCAAAACGTGATATTATGACGTTATACGCCGTTCTGAGCCATGTTTGAACTTTCTATCACTTTCGGTTCCGATAATTCTGTTGACCATATTTGTGATATTCAGGCGTCAAATGACATCTTGGAGCATGTTGGAGATAAAAAACAAAATGTGCCCAAAACGTGATATTATGACGTTATACGACGTTCTGAGCCATGTTTGAACTTTCTATCACTTTTGGTTCCGATAATTCTGCTGACCATATTTGTGATATTCAGGCGCCAAATGACATCTTGGAGCATGTTGGAGATAAAAAACAAAATGTGCCCAAAACGTGATATTATGACGTTATACGCCCTTTTGAGCCATGTTTGAACTTTCTATCACTTTCGGTTCCGATAATTCTGTTGACCATATTTGTGATATTCAGGCGCCAAACGACATCTTGGAGCATGTTGGAGATAAAAAACAAAATGTGCCCAAAACGTGTTATTATGACGTTATACGCCGTTCTGAGCCATGTTTGAACTTTCTATCACTTTTGGTTCCGGTAATTCTGTTGACCATACTTGTGATATTCAGGCGTCAAATGACATCTAGGAGCAAGTTGGAGATAAAAAACAAAATGTGCCCAAAACGTGATATTATGACGTTATACGCCGTTTTGAGCCATGTTTGAACTTTCTATCACTTTTGGTTCCGATAATTCTGCTGACCATATTTGTGATATTCAGACGCCAAATGACATCTTGGAGCATGTTGGAGATAAAAAACAAAATGTGCCCAAAACGTGATATTATGACGTTATACGCCCTTTTGAGCCATGTTTGAACTTTCTATCACTTTCGGTTCCGATAATTCTGCTGACCATATTTGTGATATACAGGCGTCAAATGACATCTAGGAGCAAGTTGGAGATAAAAAACAAAATGTGCCCAAAACGTGATATTATGACGTTATACGCCGTTCTGAGCCATGTTTGAACTTTCTATCACTTTTGGTTCCGATAATTCTGCTGACCATATTTGTGATATTCAGGCGTCAAATGACATCTTGGAGCAAGTTGGAGATAAAAAACAAAATGTGCCCAAAACGTGATATTATGACGTTATACGCCCTTTTGAGCCATGTTTGAACTTTCTATCACTTTTGGTTCCGGTAATTCTGTCGACCATATTTGTGATATTCAGGCGTCAAATGACATCTTGGAGCATGTTGGAGATAAAAAACAAAATGTGCCCAAAACGTGATATTATGACGTTATACGACGTTCTGAGCCATGTTTGAACTTTCTATCACTTTTGGTTCCGATAATTCTGTTGACCATATTTGTGATATTCAGGCGCCAAACGACATCTTGGAGCATGTTCGAGATAAAAAACAAAATGTGCCCAAAACGTGTTATTATGACGTTATACGCCGTTTTGAGCCATGTTTGAACTTTCTATCACTTTTGGTTCCGATAATTCTGTTGACCATATTTGTGATATTCAGGCGCCAAACGACATCTTGGAGCATGTTGGAGATAAAAAACAAAATGTGCCCAAAACGTGTTATTATGACGTTATACGCCGTTCTGAGCCATGTTTGAACTTTCTATCACTTTTGGTTCCGGTAATTCTGTTGACCATACTTGTGATATTCAGGCGTCAAATGACATCTAGGAGCAAGTTGGAGATAAAAAACAAAATGTGCCCAAAACGTGATATTATGACGTTATACGCCGTTCTGAGACATGTTTGAACTTTCTATCACTTTTCGTTCCGGTAATTCTGTCGACCATATATTTGATATTCAGATGCCAAATGTCACATTGGAGCATGTTGAAGATAAAAAACAAAATGTGCCCAAAACGTGATATTATGACGTTATACGCCGTTCTGAGCCATGTTTGAACTTTCTATCACTTTTGGTTCCGATAATTCTGCTGACCATATTTGTGATATTCAGGCGCCAAATGACATCTTGGAGCATGTTGGAGATAAAAAACAAAATGTGCCCAAAACGTGATATTATGACGTTATACGCCGTTTTGAGCCATGTTTGAACTCTCTATCACTTTTGGTTCCGGTAATTCTGTCGACCATATTTGTGATATTCAGGCGTCAAATGACATCTTGGAGCATGTTGGAGATAAAAAACAAAATGTGCCCAAAACGTGACATTATGACGTTATACGCCGTTTTGAGCCATGTTTGAACTCTCTATCACTTTTGGTTCCGATAGTTCTGCTGACCATATTTGTGATATTCAGACGCCAAATGACATCTTGGAGCAAGTTGGAGATAAAAAACAAAATGTGCCCAAAACGTGATATTATGACGTTATACGACGTTCTGAGCCATGTTTGAACTTTCTATCACTTTTGGTTCCGATAATTCTGCTGACCATATTTGTGATATTCAGGCGCCAAATGACATCTTGGAGCATGTTGGAGATAAAAAACAAAATGTGCCCAAAACGTGATATTATGACGTTATACGACGTTCTGAGCCATGTTTGAACTTTCTATCACTTTTGGTTCCGATAATTCTGCTGACCATATTTGTGATATTCAGGCGCCAAATGACATCTTGGACCATGTTGGAGATAAAAAACAAAATGTGCCCAAAACGTGATATTATGACGTTATACGCCGTTTTGAGCCATGTTTGAACTCTCTATCACTTTTGGTTACGATAGTTCTGCTGACCATATTTGTGATATTCAGGCGCCAAATGACATCTTGGAGCATGTTGGAGATAAAAAACAAAATGTGCCCAAAACGTGATATTATGACGTTATACGACGTTCTGAGCCATGTTTGAACTTTCTATCACTTTTGGTTCCGATAATTCTGCTGACCATATTTGTGATATTCAGGCGCCAAATGACATCTTGGAGCATGTTGGAGATAAAAAACAAAATGTGCCCAAAACGTGGTATTATAACGTTATACGACGTTCTGAGCCATGTTTGAACTTTCTATCACTTTTGGTTCCGATAATTCTATTGACCATATTTGTGATATTCAGGCGCCAAACGACATCTTGGAGCATGTTCGAGATAAAAAACAAAATGTGCCCAAAACGTGGTATTATGACGTTATACGACGTTCTGAGCCATGTTTGAACTTTCTATCACTTTTGGTTCCGATAATTCTGCTGACCATATTTGTGATATTCAGACGCCAAATGACATCTTGGCGCAAGTTGGAGATAAAAAACAAAATGTGCCCAAAACGTGATATTATGACGTTATACGCCGTTCTGAGACATGTTTGAACTTTCTATCACTTTTCGTTCCGGTAATTCTGTCGACCATATATTTGATATTCAGATGCCAAATGTCACATTGGAGCATGTTGAAGATAAAAAACAAAATGTGCCCAAAACGTGATATTATGACGTTATACGACGTTCTGAGCCATGTTTGAACTTTCTATCACTTTTGGTTCCGATAATTCTGCTGACCATATTTGTGATATTCAGACGCCAAATGACATCTTGGAGCAAGTTGGAGATAAAAAACAAAATGTGCCCAAAACGTGATATTATGACGTTATACGACGTTCTGAGCCATGTTTGAACTTTCTATCACTTTTGGTTCCGATAATTCTGCTGACCATATTTGTGATATTCAGACGCCAAATGACATCTTGGAGCAAGTTGGAGATAAAAAACAAAATGTGCCCAAAACGTGATATTATGACGTTATACGCCGTTCTGAGCCATGTTTGAACTTTCTATCACTTTTGGTTCCGATAATTCTGCTGACCATATTTGTGATATTCAGGCGCCAAATGACATCTTGGAGCATGTTGGAGATAAAAAACAAAATGTGCCCAAAACGTGATATTATGACGTTATACGCCCTTTTGAGCCATGTTTGAACTTTCTATCACTTTCGGTTCCGATAATTCTGTTGACCATATTTGTGATATTCAGGCGCCAAACGACATCTTGGAGCATGTTGGAGATAAAAAACAAAATGTGCCCAAAACGTGTTATTATGACGTTATACGCCGTTCTGAGCCATGTTTGAACTTTCTATCACTTTTGGTTCCGGTAATTCTGTTGACCATACTTGTGATATTCAGGCGTCAAATGACATCTAGGAGCAAGTTGGAGATAAAAAACAAAATGTGCCCAAAACGTGATATTATGACGTTATACGCCGTTTTGAGCCATGTTTGAACTTTCTATCACTTTTCGTTCCGGTAATTCTGTCGACCATATATTTGATATTCAGATGCCAAATGTCACATTGGAGCATGTTGAAGATAAAAAACAAAATGTGCCCAAAACGTGATATTATGACGTTATACGCCGTTCTGAGCCATGTTTGAACTTTCTATCACTTTTGGTTCCGATAATTCTGCTGACCATATTTGTGATATTCAGGCGCCAAATGACATCTTGGAGCATGTTGGAGATAAAAAACAAAATGTGCCCAAAACGTGATATTATGACGTTATACGCCGTTTTGAGCCATGTTTGAACTCTCTATCACTTTTGGTTCCGGTAATTCTGTCGACCATATTTGTGATATTCAGGCGTCAAATGACATCTTGGAGCATGTTGGAGATAAAAAACAAAATGTGCCCAAAACGTGACATTATGACGTTATACGCCGTTTTGAGCCATGTTTGAACTCTCTATCACTTTTGGTTCCGATAGTTCTGCTGACCATATTTGTGATATTCAGACGCCAAATGACATCTTGGAGCAAGTTGGAGATAAAAAACAAAATGTGCCCAAAACGTGATATTATGACGTTATACGACGTTCTGAGCCATGTTTGAACTTTCTATCACTTTTGGTTCCGATAATTCTGCTGACCATATTTGTGATATTCAGGCGCCAAATGACATCTTGGAGCATGTTGGAGATAAAAAACAAAATGTGCCCAAAACGTGATATTATGACGTTATACGACGTTCTGAGCCATGTTTGAACTTTCTATCACTTTTGGTTCCGATAATTCTGCTGACCATATTTGTGATATTCAGGCGCCAAATGACATCTTGGACCATGTTGGAGATAAAAAACAAAATGTGCCCAAAACGTGATATTATGACGTTATACGCCGTTTTGAGCCATGTTTGAACTCTCTATCACTTTTGGTTACGATAGTTCTGCTGACCATATTTGTGATATTCAGGCGCCAAATGACATCTTGGAGCATGTTGGAGATAAAAAACAAAATGTGCCCAAAACGTGATATTATGACGTTATACGACGTTCTGAGCCATGTTTGAACTTTCTATCACTTTTGGTTCCGATAATTCTGCTGACAATATTTGTGATATTCAGGCGCCAAATGACATCTTGGAGCATGTTGGAGATAAAAAACAAAATGTGCCCAAAACGTGGTATTATAACGTTATACGACGTTCTGAGCCATGTTTGAACTTTCTATCACTTTTGGTTCCGATAATTCTATTGACCATATTTGTGATATTCAGGCGCCAAACGACATCTTGGAGCATGTTCGAGATAAAAAACAAAATGTGCCCAAAACGTGGTATTATGACGTTATACGACGTTCTGAGCCATGTTTGAACTTTCTATCACTTTTGGTTCCGATAATTCTGCTGACCATATTTGTGATATTCAGACGCCAAATGACATCTTGGCGCAAGTTGGAGATAAAAAACAAAATGTGCCCAAAACGTGATATTATGACGTTATACGCCGTTCTGAGACATGTTTGAACTTTCTATCACTTTTCGTTCCGGTAATTCTGTCGACCATATATTTGATATTCAGATGCCAAATGTCACATTGGAGCATGTTGAAGATAAAAAACAAAATGTGCCCAAAACGTGATATTATGACGTTATACGACGTTCTGAGCCATGTTTGAACTTTCTATCACTTTTGGTTCCGATAATTCTGCTGACCATATTTGTGATATTCAGACGCCAAATGACATCTTGGAGCAAGTTGGAGATAAAAAACAAAATGTGCCCAAAACGTGATATTATGACGTTATACGACGTTCTGAGCCATGTTTGAACTTTCTATCACTTTTGGTTCCGATAATTCTGCTGACCATATTTGTGATATTCAGACGCCAAATGACATCTTGGAGCAAGTTGGAGATAAAAAACAAAATGTGCCCAAAACGTGATATTATGACGTTATACGCCGTTCTGAGCCATGTTTGAACTTTCTATCACTTTTGGTTCCGATAATTCTGCTGACCATATTTGTGATATTCAGGCGCCAAATGACATCTTGGAGCATGTTGGAGATAAAAAACAAAATGTGCCCAAAACGTGATATTATGACGTTATACGCCCTTTTGAGCCATGTTTGAACTTTCTATCACTTTCGGTTCCGATAATTCTGTTGACCATATTTGTGATATTCAGGCGCCAAACGACATCTTGGAGCATGTTGGAGATAAAAAACAAAATGTGCCCAAAACGTGTTATTATGACGTTATACGCCGTTCTGAGCCATGTTTGAACTTTCTATCACTTTTGGTTCCGGTAATTCTGTTGACCATACTTGTGATATTCAGGCGTCAAATGACATCTAGGAGCAAGTTGGAGATAAAAAACAAAATGTGCCCAAAACGTGATATTATGACGTTATACGCCGTTTTGAGCCATGTTTGAACTTTCTATCACTTTTGGTTCCGATAATTCTGCTGACCATATTTGTGATATTCAGACGCCAAATGACATCTTGGAGCATGTTGGAGATAAAAAACAAAATGTGCCCAAAACGTGATATTATGACGTTATACGCCCTTTTGAGCCATGTTTGAACTTTCTATCACTTTCGGTTCCGATAATTCTGCTGACCATATTTGTGATATTCAGGCGTCAAATGACATCTAGGAGCAAGTTGGAGATAAAAAACAAAATGTGCCCAAAACGTGATATTATGACGTTATACGCCGTTCTGAGCCATGTTTGAACTTTCTATCACTTTTGGTTCCGATAATTCTGCTGACCATATTTGTGATATTCAGGCGTCAAATGACATCTTGGAGCAAGTTGGAGATAAAAAACAAAATGTGCCCAAAACGTGATATTATGACGTTATACGCCCTTTTGAGCCATGTTTGAACTTTCTATCACTTTTGGTTCCGGTAATTCTGTCGACCATATTTGTGATATTCAGGCGTCAAATGACATCTTGGAGCATGTTGGAGATAAAAAACAAAATGTGCCCAAAACGTGATATTATGACGTTATACGCCGTTTTGAGCCATGTTTGAACTCTCTATCACTTTTGGTTCCGATAGTTCTGCTGACCATATTTGTGATATTCAGACGCCAAATGACATCTTGGAGCAAGTTGGAGATAAAAAACAAAATGTGCCCAAAACGTGATATTATGACGTTATACGCCGTTTTGAGCCATGTTTGAACTCTCTATCACTTTTGGTTCCGGTAATTCTGTCGACCATATTTGTGATATTCAGGCGTCAAATGACATCTTGGAGCATGTTGGAGATAAAAAACAAAATGTGCCCAAAACGTGATATTATGACGTTATACGCCGTTTTGAGCCATGTTTGAACTCTCTATCACTTTTGGTTCCGATAGTTCTGCTGACCATATTTGTGATATTCAGACGCCAAATGACATCTTGGAGCAAGTTGGAGATAAAAAACAAAATGTGCCCAAAACGTGATATTATGACGTTATACGCCGTTCTGAGACATGTTTGAACTTTCTATCACTTTTCGTTCCGGTAATTCTGTCGACCATATATTTGATATTCAGATGCCAAATGTCACATTGGAGCATGTTGAAGATAAAAAACAAAATGTGCCCAAAACGTGATATTATGACGTTATACGCCGTTCTGAGCCATGTTTGAACTTTCTATCACTTTTGGTTCCGATAATTCTGCTGACCATATTTGTGATATTCAGGCGCCAAATGACATCTTGGAGCATGTTGGAGATAAAAAACAAAATGTGCCCAAAACGTGATATTATGACGTTATACGCCGTTTTGAGCCATGTTTGAACTCTCTATCACTTTTGGTTCCGGTAATTCTGTCGACCATATTTGTGATATTCAGGCGTCAAATGACATCTTGGAGCATGTTGGAGATAAAAAACAAAATGTGCCCAAAACGTGATATTATGACGTTATACGCCGTTTTGAGCCATGTTTGAACTCTCTATCACTTTTGGTTCCGATAGTTCTGCTGACCATATTTGTGATATTCAGACGCCAAATGACATCTTGGAGCAAGTTGGAGATAAAAACAAAATGTGCCCAAAACGTGATATTATGACGTTATACGACGTTCTGAGCCATGTTTGAACTTTCTATCACTTTTGGTTCCGATAATTCTGCTGACCATATTTGTGATATTCAGGCGCCAAATGACATCTTGGAGCATGTTGGAGATAAAAAACAAAATGTGCCCAAAACGTGATATTATGACGTTATACGACGTTCTGAGCCATGTTTGAACTTTCTATCACTTTTGGTTCCGATAATTCTGCTGACCATATTTGTGATATTCAGGCGCCAAATGACATCTTGGAGCATGTTGGAGATAAAAAACAAAATGTGCCCAAAACGTGATATTATGACGTTATACGCCGTTTTGAGCCATGTTTGAACTCTCTATCACTTTTGGTTCCGATAGTTCTGCTGACCATATTTGTGATATTCAGGCGCCAAATGACATCTTGGAGCATGTTGGAGATAAAAAACAAAATGTGCCCAAAACGTGATATTATGACGTTATACGACGTTCTGAGCCATGTTTGAACTTTCTATCACTTTTGGTTCCGATAATTCTGCTGACCATATTTGTGATATTCAGGCGCCAAATGACATCTTGGAGCATGTTGGAGATAAAAAACAAAATGTGCCCAAAACGTGGTATTATGACGTTATACGACGTTCTGAGCCATGTTTGAACTTTCTATCACTTTTGGTTCCGATAATTCTATTGACCATATTTGTGATATTCAGGCGCCAAACGACATCTTGGAGCATGTTCGAGATAAAAAACAAAATGTGCCCAAAACGTGGTATTATGACGTTATACGACGTTCTGAGCCATGTTTGAACTTTCTATCACTTTTGGTTCCGATAATTCTGTTGACCATATTTGTGATATTCAGGCGCCAAACGACATCTTGGAGCATGTTCGAGATAAAAAACAAAATGTGCCCAAAACGTGTTATTATGACGTTATACGCCGTTTTGAGCCATGTTTGAACTTTCTATCACTTTTGGTTCCGATAATTCTGCTGACCATATTTGTGATATTCAGACGCCAAATGACATCTTGGCGCAAGTTGGAGAAAAAAACAAAATGTGCCCAAAACGTGATATTATGACGTTATACGCCGTTTTGAGCCATGTTTGAACTCTCTATCACTTTTGGTTCCGATAGTTCTGCTGACCATATTTGTGATATTCAGGCGCCAAATGACATCTTGGAGCATGTTGGAGATAAAAAACAAAATGTGCCCAAAACGTGATATTATGACGTTATACGACGTTCTGAGCCATGTTTGAACTTTCTATCACTTTTGGTTCCGATAATTCTGCTGACCATATTTGTGATATTCAGGCGCCAAATGACATCTTGGAGCATGTTGGAGATAAAAAACAAAATGTGCCCAAAACGTGGTATTATGACGTTATACGACGTTCTGAGCCATGTTTGAACTTTCTATCACTTTTGGTTCCGATAATTCTATTGACCATATTTGTGATATTCAGGCGCCAAACGACATCTTGGAGCATGTTCGAGATAAAAAACAAAATGTGCCCAAAACGTGGTATTATGACGTTATACGACGTTCTGAGCCATGTTTGAACTTTCTATCACTTTTGGTTCCGATAATTCTGTTGACCATATTTGTGATATTCAGGCGCCAAACGACATCTTGGAGCATGTTCGAGATAAAAAACAAAATGTGCCCAAAACGTGTTATTATGACGTTATACGCCGTTTTGAGCCATGTTTGAACTTTCTATCACTTTTGGTTCCGATAATTCTGCTGACCATATTTGTGATATTCAGACGCCAAATGACATCTTGGCGCAAGTTGGAGATAAAAAACAAAATGTGCCCAAAACGTGATATTATGACGTTATACGCCGTTCTGAGACATGTTTGAACTTTCTATCACTTTTCGTTCCGGTAATTCTGTCGACCATATATTTGATATTCAGATGCCAAATGTCACATTGGAGCATGTTGAAGATAAAAAACAAAATGTGCCCAAAACGTGATATTATGACGTTATACGCCGTTCTGAGCCATGTTTGAACTTTCTATCACTTTTGGTTCCGATAATTCTGCTGACCATATTTGTGATATTCAGGCGCCAAATGACATCTTGGAGCATGTTGGAGATAAAAAACAAAATGTGCCCAAAACGTGGTATTATGACGTTATACGACGTTCTGAGCCATGTTTGAACTTTCTATCACTTTTGGTTCCGATAATTCTATTGACCATATTTGTGATATTCAGGCGCCAAACGACATCTTGGAGCATGTTCGAGATAAAAAACAAAATGTGCCCAAAACGTGGTATTATGACGTTATACGACGTTCTGAGCCATGTTTGAACTTTCTATCACTTTTGGTTCCGATAATTCTGTTGACCATATTTGTGATATTCAGGCGCCAAACGACATCTTGGAGCATGTTCGAGATAAAAAACAAAATGTGCCCAAAACGTGTTATTATGACGTTATACGCCGTTTTGAGCCATGTTTGAACTTTCTATCACTTTTGGTTCCGATAATTCTGCTGACCATATTTGTGATATTCAGACGCCAAATGACATCTTGGCGCAAGTTGGAGATAAAAAACAAAATGTGCCCAAAACGTGATATTATGACGTTATACGCCGTTCTGAGACATGTTTGAACTTTCTATCACTTTTCGTTCCGGTAATTCTGTCGACCATATATTTGATATTCAGATGCCAAATGTCACATTGGAGCATGTTGAAGATAAAAAACAAAATGTGCCCAAAACGTGATATTATGACGTTATACGCCGTTCTGAGCCATGTTTGAACTTTCTATCACTTTTGGTTCCGATAATTCTGCTGACCATATTTGTGATATTCAGGCGCCAAATGACATCTTGGAGCATGTTGGAGATAAAAAACAAAATGTGCCCAAAACGTGATATTATGACGTTATACGCCGTTTTGAGCCATGTTTGAACTCTCTATCACATTTGGTTCCGATAGTTCTGCTGACCATATTTGTGATATTCAGGCGCCAAATGACATCTTGGAGCAAGTTGGAGATAAAAAACAAAATGTGCCCAAAACGTGATATTATGACGTTATACGACGTTCTGAGCCATGTTTGAACTTTCTATCACTTTTGGTTCCGATAATTCTGCTGACCATATTTGTGATATTCAGACGCCAAATGACATCTTGGAGCAAGTTGGAGATAAAAAACAAAATGTGCCCAAAACGTGATATTATGACGTTATACGACGTTCTGAGCCATGTTTGAACTTTCTATCACTTTTGGTTCCGATAATTCTGCTGACCATATTTGTGATATTCAGACGCCAAATGACATCTTGAAGCAAGTTGGAGATAAAAAACAAAATGTGCCCAAAACGTGATATTATGACGTTATACGCCGTTCTGAGCCATGTTTGAACTTTCTATCACTTTTGGTTCCGATAATTCTGCTGACCATATTTGTGATATTCAGGCGCCAAATGACATCTTGGAGCATGTTGGAGATAAAAAACAAAATGTGCCCAAAACGTGATATTATGACGTTATACGCCGTTTTGAGCCATGTTTGAACTTTCTATCACTTTTGGTTCCGGTAATTCTGTTGACCATATATTTGATATTCAGGCGCCAAATGACATCTTGGAGCATGTTGGAGATAAAAAACAAAATGTGCCCAAAACGTGATATTATGACGTTATACGCCCTTTTGAGCCATGTTTGAACTCTCTATCACTTTTGGTTCCGGTAATCCTGTCTACCATATTTGTGATATTCAGGCGTCAAATGACATCTCGGAGCAAGTTGGAGATAAAAAACAAAATGTGCCCAAAACGTGATATTATGACGCTATACGCCGTTCTGAGCTATGTTTGAACTTTCTATCACTTTCGGTTCCGATAATTCTGCTGACCATATTTGTGATATTCAGGCGCCAAATGACATCTTGGCGCAAGTTGGAGATAAAAAACAAAATGTGCCCAAAACGTGATATTATGACGTTATACGCCGTTCTGAGACATGTTTGAACTTTCTATCACTTTTCGTTCCGGTAATTCTGTCGACCATATATTTGATATTCAGATGCCAAATGTCACATTGGAGCATGTTGAAGATAAAAAACAAAATGTGCCCAAAACGTGATATTATGACGTTATACGCCGTTCTGAGCCATGTTTGAACTTTCTATCACTTTTGGTTCCGATAATTCTGCTGACCATATTTGTGATATTCAGGCGCCAAATGACATCTTGGAGCATGTTGGAGATAAAAAACAAAATGTGCCCAAAACGTGATATTATGACGTTATACGCCGTTTTGAGCCATGTTTGAACTCTCTATCACATTTGGTTCCGATAGTTCTGCTGACCATATTTGTGATATTCAGGCGCCAAATGACATCTTGGAGCAAGTTGGAGATAAAAAACAAAATGTGCCCAAAACGTGATATTATGACGTTATACGACGTTCTGAGCCATGTTTGAACTTTCTATCACTTTTGGTTCCGATAATTCTGCTGACCATATTTGTGATATTCAGACGCCAAATGACATCTTGGAGCAAGTTGGAGATAAAAAACAAAATGTGCCCAAAACGTGATATTATGACGTTATACGACGTTCTGAGCCATGTTTGAACTTTCTATCACTTTTGGTTCCGATAATTCTGCTGACCATATTTGTGATATTCAGACGCCAAATGACATCTTGAAGCAAGTTGGAGATAAAAAACAAAATGTGCCCAAAACGTGATATTATGACGTTATACGCCGTTCTGA
The DNA here is from genome assembly GCF_036711975.1 of Onthophagus taurus. NCBI lineage: Eukaryota > Metazoa > Arthropoda > Insecta > Coleoptera > Scarabaeidae > Onthophagus > Onthophagus taurus. Next base: position 10,513,372 of record NC_091973.1, read on the forward strand.
GCCATGTTTGAACTTTCTATCACTTTTGGTTCCGATAATTCTGCTGACCATATTTGTGATATTCAGGCGCCAAATGACATCTTGGAGCATGTTGGAGATAAAAAACAAAATGTGCCCAAAACGTGATATTATGACGTTATACGCCGTTTTGAGCCATGTTTGAACTTTCTATCACTTTTGGTTCCGGTAATTCTGTTGACCATATATTTGATATTCAGGCGCCAAATGACATCTTGGAGCATGTTGGAGATAAAAAACAAAATGTGCCCAAAACGTGATATTATGACGTTATACGCCCTTTTGAGCCATGTTTGAACTCTCTATCACTTTTGGTTCCGGTAATCCTGTCTACCATATTTGTGATATTCAGGCGTCAAATGACATCTCGGAGCAAGTTGGAGATAAAAAACAAAATGTGCCCAAAACGTGATATTATGACGCTATACGCCGTTCTGAGCTATGTTTGAACTTTCTATCACTTTCGGTTCCGATAATTCTGCTGACCATATTTGTGATATTCAGGCGCCAAATGACATCTTGGAGCATGTTGGAGATAAAAAACAAAATGTGCCCAAAACGTGATATTATGACGTTATACGCCCTTTTGAGCCATGTTTGAACTTTCTATCACTTTCGGTTCCGATAATTCTGTTGACCATATTTGTGATATTCAGGCGCCAAACGACATCTTGGAGCATGTTGGAGATATAAAACAAAATGTGCCCAAAACGTGTTATTATGACGTTATACGCCGTTCTGAGCCATGTTTGAACTTTCTATCACTTTTGGTTCCGGTAATTCTGTTGACCATACTTGTGATATTCAGGCGTCAAATGACATCTAGGAGCAAGTTGGAGATAAAAAACAAAATGTGCCCAAAACGTGATATTATGACGTTATACGCCGTTTTGAGCCATGTTTGAACTTTCTATCACTTTTGGTTCCGATAATTCTGCTGACCATATTTGTGATATTCAGACGCCAAATGACATCTTGGAGCATGTTGGAGATAAAAAACAAAATGTGCCCAAAACGTGATATTATGACGTTATACGCCCTTTTGAGCCATGTTTGAACTTTCTATCACTTTCGGTTCCGATAATTCTGCTGACCATATTTGTGATATTCAGGCGTCAAATGACATCTAGGAGCAAGTTGGAGATAAAAAACAAAATGTGCCCAAAACGTGATATTATGACGTTATACGCCGTTCTGAGCCATGTTTGAACTTTCTATCACTTTTGGTTCCGATAATTCTGCTGACCATATTTGTGATATTCAGGGGTCAAATGACATCTTGGAGCAAGTTGGAGATAAAAAACAAAATGTGCCCAAAACGTGATATTATGACGTTATACGCCCTTTTGAGCCATGTTTGAACTTTCTATCACTTTTGGTTCCGGTAATTCTGTCGACCATATTTGTGATATTCAGGCGTCAAATGACATCTTGGAGCATGTTGGAGATAAAAAACAAAATGTGCCCAAAACGTGATATTATGACGTTATACGACGTTCTGAGCCATGTTTGAACTTTCTATCACTTTTGGTTCCGATAATTCTGCTGACCATATTTGTGATATTCAGACGCCAAATGACATCTTGGAGCAAGTTGGAGATAAAAAACAAAATGTGCCCAAAACGTGATATTATGACGTTATACGACGTTCTGAGCCATGTTTGAACTTTCTATCACTTTTGGTTCCGATAATTCTGCTGACCATATTTGTGATATTCAGGCGCCAAATGACATCTTGGAGCATGTTGGAGATAAAAAACAAAATGTGCCCAAAACGTGGTATTATGACGTTATACGACGTTCTGAGCCATGTTTGAACTTTCTATCACTTTTGGTTCCGATAATTCTATTGACCATATTTGTGATATTCAGGCGCCAAACGACATCTTGGAGCATGTTCGAGATAAAAAACAAAATGTGCCCAAAACGTGGTATTATGACGTTATACGACGTTCTGAGCCATGTTTGAACTTTCTATCACTTTTGGTTCCGATAATTCTGTTGACCATATTTGTGATATTCAGGCGCCAAACGACATCTTGGAGCATGTTCGAGATAAAAAACAAAATGTGCCCAAAACGTGTTATTATGACGTTATACGCCGTTTTGAGCCATGTTTGAACTTTCTATCACTTTTGGTTCCGATAATTCTGCTGACCATATTTGTGATATTCAGACGCCAAATGACATCTTGGCGCAAGTTGGAGATAAAAAACAAAATGTGCCCAAAACGTGATATTATGACGTTATACGCCGTTCTGAGACATGTTTGAACTTTCTATCACTTTTCGTTCCGGTAATTCTGTCGACCATATATTTGATATTCAGATGCCAAATGTCACATTGGAGCATGTTGAAGATAAAAAACAAAATGTGCCCAAAACGTGATATTATGACGTTATACGCCGTTCTGAGCCATGTTTGAACTTTCTATCACTTTTGGTTCCGATAATTCTGCTGACCATATTTGTGATATTCAGGCGCCAAATGACATCTTGGAGCATGTTGGAGATAAAAAACAAAATGTGCCCAAAACGTGATATTATGACGTTATACGCCGTTTTGAGCCATGTTTGAACTCTCTATCACTTTTGGTTCCGGTAATTCTGTCGACCATATTTGTGATATTCAGGCGTCAAATGACATCTTGGAGCATGTTGGAGATAAAAAACAAAATGTGCCCAAAACGTGATATTATGACGTTATACGCCGTTTTGAGCCATGTTTGAACTCTCTATCACTTTTGGTTCCGATAGTTCTGCTGACCATATTTGTGATATTCAGACGCCAAATGACATCTTGGAGCAAGTTGGAGATAAAAACAAAATGTGCCCAAAACGTGATATTATGACGTTATACGACGTTCTGAGCCATGTTTGAACTTTCTATCACTTTTGGTTCCGATAATTCTGCTGACCATATTTGTGATATTCAGGCGCCAAATGACATCTTGGAGCATGTTGGAGATAAAAAACAAAATGTGCCCAAAACGTGATATTATGACGTTATACGACGTTCTGAGCCATGTTTGAACTTTCTATCACTTTTGGTTCCGATAATTCTGCTGACCATATTTGTGATATTCAGGCGCCAAATGACATCTTGGAGCATGTTGGAGATAAAAAACAAAATGTGCCCAAAACGTGATATTATGACGTTATACGCCGTTTTGAGCCATGTTTGAACTCTCTATCACTTTTGGTTCCGATAGTTCTGCTGACCATATTTGTGATATTCAGGCGCCAAATGACATCTTGGAGCATGTTGGAGATAAAAAACAAAATGTGCCCAAAACGTGATATTATGACGTTATACGACGTTCTGAGCCATGTTTGAACTTTCTATCACTTTTGGTTCCGATAATTCTGCTGACCATATTTGTGATATTCAGGCGCCAAATGACATCTTGGAGCATGTTGGAGATAAAAAACAAAATGTGCCCAAAACGTGGTATTATGACGTTATACGACGTTCTGAGCCATGTTTGAACTTTCTATCACTTTTGGTTCCGATAATTCTGCTGACCATATTTGTGATATTCAGGCGCCAAATGACATCTTGGAGCATGTTGGAGATAAAAAACAAAATGTGCCCAAAACGTGGTATTATGACGTTATACGCCGTTTTGAGCCATGTTTGAACTTTCTATCACTTTTGGTTCCGATAATTCTATTGACCATATTTGTGATATTCAGGCGCCAAACGACATCTTGGAGCATGTTCGAGATAAAAAACAAAATGTGCCCAAAACGTGGTATTATGACGTTATACGACGTTCTGAGCCATGTTTGAACTTTCTATCACTTTTGGTTCCGATAATTCTGTTGACCATATTTGTGATATTCAGGCGCCAAACGACATCTTGGAGCATGTTCGAGATAAAAAACAAAATGTGCCCAAAACGTGTTATTATGACGTTATACGCCGTTTTGAGCCATGTTTGAACTTTCTATCACTTTTGGTTCCGATAATTCTGCTGACCATATTTGTGATATTCAGACGCCAAATGACATCTTGGCGCAAGTTGGAGAAAAAAACAAAATGTGCCCAAAACGTGATATTATGACGTTATACGCCGTTTTGAGCCATGTTTGAACTCTCTATCACTTTTGGTTCCGATAGTTCTGCTGACCATATTTGTGATATTCAGGCGCCAAATGACATCTTGGAGCATGTTGGAGATAAAAAACAAAATGTGCCCAAAACGTGATATTATGACGTTATACGACGTTCTGAGCCATGTTTGAACTTTCTATCACTTTTGGTTCCGATAATTCTGCTGACCATATTTGTGATATTCAGGCGCCAAATGACATCTTGGAGCATGTTGGAGATAAAAAACAAAATGTGCCCAAAACGTGGTATTATGACGTTATACGACGTTCTGAGCCATGTTTGAACTTTCTATCACTTTTGGTTCCGATAATTCTATTGACCATATTTGTGATATTCAGGCGCCAAACGACATCTTGGAGCATGTTCGAGATAAAAAACAAAATGTGCCCAAAACGTGGTATTATGACGTTATACGACGTTCTGAGCCATGTTTGAACTTTCTATCACTTTTGGTTCCGATAATTCTGTTGACCATATTTGTGATATTCAGGCGCCAAACGACATCTTGGAGCATGTTCGAGATAAAAAACAAAATGTGCCCAAAACGTGTTATTATGACGTTATACGCCGTTTTGAGCCATGTTTGAACTTTCTATCACTTTTGGTTCCGATAATTCTGCTGACCATATTTGTGATATTCAGACGCCAAATGACATCTTGGCGCAAGTTGGAGATAAAAAACAAAATGTGCCCAAAACGTGATATTATGACGTTATACGCCGTTCTGAGACATGTTTGAACTTTCTATCACTTTTCGTTCCGGTAATTCTGTCGACCATATATTTGATATTCAGATGCCAAATGTCACATTGGAGCATGTTGAAGATAAAAAACAAAATGTGCCCAAAACGTGATATTATGACGTTATACGCCGTTCTGAGCCATGTTTGAACTTTCTATCACTTTTGGTTCCGATAATTCTGCTGACCATATTTGTGATATTCAGGCGCCAAATGACATCTTGGAGCATGTTGGAGATAAAAAACAAAATGTGCCCAAAACGTGGTATTATGACGTTATACGACGTTCTGAGCCATGTTTGAACTTTCTATCACTTTTGGTTCCGATAATTCTATTGACCATATTTGTGATATTCAGGCGCCAAACGACATCTTGGAGCATGTTCGAGATAAAAAACAAAATGTGCCCAAAACGTGGTATTATGACGTTATACGACGTTCTGAGCCATGTTTGAACTTTCTATCACTTTTGGTTCCGATAATTCTGTTGACCATATTTGTGATATTCAGGCGCCAAACGACATCTTGGAGCATGTTCGAGATAAAAAACAAAATGTGCCCAAAACGTGTTATTATGACGTTATACGCCGTTTTGAGCCATGTTTGAACTTTCTATCACTTTTGGTTCCGATAATTCTGCTGACCATATTTGTGATATTCAGACGCCAAATGACATCTTGGCGCAAGTTGGAGATAAAAAACAAAATGTGCCCAAAACGTGATATTATGACGTTATACGCCGTTCTGAGACATGTTTGAACTTTCTATCACTTTTCGTTCCGGTAATTCTGTCGACCATATATTTGATATTCAGATGCCAAATGTCACATTGGAGCATGTTGAAGATAAAAAACAAAATGTGCCCAAAACGTGATATTATGACGTTATACGCCGTTCTGAGCCATGTTTGAACTTTCTATCACTTTTGGTTCCGATAATTCTGCTGACCATATTTGTGATATTCAGGCGCCAAATGACATCTTGGAGCATGTTGGAGATAAAAAACAAAATGTGCCCAAAACGTGATATTATGACGTTATACGCCGTTTTGAGCCATGTTTGAACTCTCTATCACATTTGGTTCCGATAGTTCTGCTGACCATATTTGTGATATTCAGGCGCCAAATGACATCTTGGAGCAAGTTGGAGATAAAAAACAAAATGTGCCCAAAACGTGATATTATGACGTTATACGACGTTCTGAGCCATGTTTGAACTTTCTATCACTTTTGGTTCCGATAATTCTGCTGACCATATTTGTGATATTCAGACGCCAAATGACATCTTGGAGCAAGTTGGAGATAAAAAACAAAATGTGCCCAAAACGTGATATTATGACGTTATACGACGTTCTGAGCCATGTTTGAACTTTCTATCACTTTTGGTTCCGATAATTCTGCTGACCATATTTGTGATATTCAGACGCCAAATGACATCTTGAAGCAAGTTGGAGATAAAAAACAAAATGTGCCCAAAACGTGATATTATGACGTTATACGCCGTTCTGAGCCATGTTTGAACTTTCTATCACTTTTGGTTCCGATAATTCTGCTGACCATATTTGTGATATTCAGGCGCCAAATGACATCTTGGAGCATGTTGGAGATAAAAAACAAAATGTGCCCAAAACGTGATATTATGACGTTATACGCCGTTTTGAGCCATGTTTGAACTTTCTATCACTTTTGGTTCCGGTAATTCTGTTGACCATATATTTGATATTCAGGCGCCAAATGACATCTTGGAGCATGTTGGAGATAAAAAACAAAATGTGCCCAAAACGTGATATTATGACGTTATACGCCCTTTTGAGCCATGTTTGAACTCTCTATCACTTTTGGTTCCGGTAATCCTGTCTACCATATTTGTGATATTCAGGCGTCAAATGACATCTCGGAGCAAGTTGGAGATAAAAAACAAAATGTGCCCAAAACGTGATATTATGACGCTATACGCCGTTCTGAGCTATGTTTGAACTTTCTATCACTTTCGGTTCCGATAATTCTGCTGACCATATTTGTGATATTCAGGCGCCAAATGACATCTTGGCGCAAGTTGGAGATAAAAAACAAAATGTGCCCAAAACGTGATATTATGACGTTATACGCCGTTCTGAGACATGTTTGAACTTTCTATCACTTTTCGTTCCGGTAATTCTGTCGACCATATATTTGATATTCAGATGCCAAATGTCACATTGGAGCATGTTGAAGATAAAAAACAAAATGTGCCCAAAACGTGATATTATGACGTTATACGCCGTTCTGAGCCATGTTTGAACTTTCTATCACTTTTGGTTCCGATAATTCTGCTGACCATATTTGTGATATTCAGGCGCCAAATGACATCTTGGAGCATGTTGGAGATAAAAAACAAAATGTGCCCAAAACGTGATATTATGACGTTATACGCCGTTTTGAGCCATGTTTGAACTCTCTATCACATTTGGTTCCGATAGTTCTGCTGACCATATTTGTGATATTCAGGCGCCAAATGACATCTTGGAGCAAGTTGGAGATAAAAAACAAAATGTGCCCAAAACGTGATATTATGACGTTATACGACGTTCTGAGCCATGTTTGAACTTTCTATCACTTTTGGTTCCGATAATTCTGCTGACCATATTTGTGATATTCAGACGCCAAATGACATCTTGGAGCAAGTTGGAGATAAAAAACAAAATGTGCCCAAAACGTGATATTATGACGTTATACGACGTTCTGAGCCATGTTTGAACTTTCTATCACTTTTGGTTCCGATAATTCTGCTGACCATATTTGTGATATTCAGACGCCAAATGACATCTTGAAGCAAGTTGGAGATAAAAAACAAAATGTGCCCAAAACGTGATATTATGACGTTATACGCCGTTCTGAGCCATGTTTGAACTTTCTATCACTTTTGGTTCCGATAATTCTGCTGACCATATTTGTGATATTCAGGCGCCAAATGACATCTTGGAGCATGTTGGAGATAAAAAACAAAATGTGCCCAAAACGTGATATTATGACGTTATACGCCGTTTTGAGCCATGTTTGAACTTTCTATCACTTTTGGTTCCGGTAATTCTGTTGACCATATATTTGATATTCAGGCGCCAAATGACATCTTGGAGCATGTTGGAGATAAAAAACAAAATGTGCCCAAAACGTGATATTATGACGTTATACGCCCTTTTGAGCCATGTTTGAACTCTCTATCACTTTTGGTTCCGGTAATCCTGTCTACCATATTTGTGATATTCAGGCGTCAAATGACATCTCGGAGCAAGTTGGAGATAAAAAACAAAATGTGCCCAAAACGTGATATTATGACGCTATACGCCGTTCTGAGCTATGTTTGAACTTTCTATCACTTTCGGTTCCGATAATTCTGCTGACCATATTTGTGATATTCAGGCGCCAAATGACATCTTGGAGCATGTTGGAGATAAAAAACAAAATGTGCCCAAAACGTGATATTATGACGTTATACGCCCTTTTGAGCCATGTTTGAACTTTCTATCACTTTCGGTTCCGATAATTCTGTTGACCATATTTGTGATATTCAGGCGCCAAACGACATCTTGGAGCATGTTGGAGATATAAAACAAAATGTGCCCAAAACGTGTTATTATGACGTTATACGCCGTTCTGAGCCATGTTTGAACTTTCTATCACTTTTGGTTCCGGTAATTCTGTTGACCATACTTGTGATATTCAGGCGTCAAATGACATCTAGGAGCAAGTTGGAGATAAAAAACAAAATGTGCCCAAAACGTGATATTATGACGTTATACGCCGTTTTGAGCCATGTTTGAACTTTCTATCACTTTTGGTTCCGATAATTCTGCTGACCATATTTGTGATATTCAGACGCCAAATGACATCTTGGAGCATGTTGGAGATAAAAAACAAAATGTGCCCAAAACGTGATATTATGACGTTATACGCCCTTTTGAGCCATGTTTGAACTTTCTATCACTTTCGGTTCCGATAATTCTGCTGACCATATTTGTGATATTCAGGCGTCAAATGACATCTAGGAGCAAGTTGGAGATAAAAAACAAAATGTGCCCAAAACGTGATATTATGACGTTATACGCCGTTCTGAGCCATGTTTGAACTTTCTATCACTTTTGGTTCCGATAATTCTGCTGACCATATTTGTGATATTCAGGGGTCAAATGACATCTTGGAGCAAGTTGGAGATAAAAAACAAAATGTGCCCAAAACGTGATATTATGACGTTATACGCCCTTTTGAGCCATGTTTGAACTTTCTATCACTTTTGGTTCCGGTAATTCTGTCGACCATATTTGTGATATTCAGGCGTCAAATGACATCTTGGAGCATGTTGGAGATAAAAAACAAAATGTGCCCAAAACGTGATATTATGACGTTATACGACGTTCTGAGCCATGTTTGAACTTTCTATCACTTTTGGTTCCGATAATTCTGCTGACCATATTTGTGATATTCAGACGCCAAATGACATCTTGGAGCAAGTTGGAGATAAAAAACAAAATGTGCCCAAAACGTGATATTATGACGTTATACGCCGTTCTGAGACATGTTTGAACTTTCTATCACTTTTCGTTCCGGTAATTCTGTCGACCATATATTTGATATTCAGATGCCAAATGTCACATTGGAGCATGTTGAAGATAAAAAACAAAATGTGCCCAAAACGTGATATTATGACGTTATACGCCGTTCTGAGCCATGTTTGAACTTTCTATCACTTTTGGTTCCGATAATTCTGCTGACCATATTTGTGATATTCAGGCGCCAAATGACATCTTGGAGCATGTTGGAGATAAAAAACAAAATGTGCCCAAAACGTGATATTATGACGTTATACGCCGTTTTGAGCCATGTTTGAACTCTCTATCACTTTTGGTTCCGATAGTTCTGCTGACCATATTTGTGATATTCAGACGCCAAATGACATCTTGGAGCAAGTTGGAGATAAAAAACAAAATGTGCCCAAAACGTAATATTATGACGTTATACGCCGTTTTGAGCCATGTTTGAACTCTCTATCACTTTTGGTTCCGGTAATTCTGTCGACCATATTTGTGATATTCAGGCGTCAAATGACATCTTGGAGCATGTTGGAGATAAAAAACAAAATGTGCCCAAAACGTGATATTATGACGTTATACGCCGTTTTGAGCCATGTTTGAACTCTCTATCACTTTTGGTTCCGATAGTTCTGCTGACCATATTTGTGATATTCAGACGCCAAATGACATCTTGGAGCAAGTTGGAGATAAAAAACAAAATGTGCCCAAAACGTGATATTATGACGTTATACGCCGTTCTGAGACATGTTTGAACTTTCTATCACTTTTCGTTCCGGTAATTCTGTCGACCATATATTTGATATTCAGATGCCAAATGTCACATTGGAGCATGTTGAAGATAAAAAACAAAATGTGCCCAAAACGTGATATTATGACGTTATACGCCGTTCTGAGCCATGTTTGAACTTTCTATCACTTTTGGTTCCGATAATTCTGCTGACCATATTTGTGATATTCAGTCGCCAAATGACATCTTGGAGCATGTTGGAGATAAAAAACAAAATGTGCCCAAAACGTGATATTATGACGTTATACGCCGTTTTGAGCCATGTTTGAACTCTCTATCACTTTTGGTTCCGGTAATTCTGTCGACCATATTTGTGATATTCAGGCGTCAAATGACATCTTGGAGCATGTTGGAGATAAAAAACAAAATGTGCCCAAAACGTGATATTATGACGTTATACGCCGTTTTGAGCCATGTTTGAACTCTCTATCACTTTTGGTTCCGATAGTTCTGCTGACCATATTTGTGATATTCAGACGCCAAATGACATCTTGGAGCAAGTTGGAGATAAAAACAAAATGTGCCCAAAACGTGATATTATGACGTTATACGACGTTCTGAGCCATGTTTGAACTTTCTATCACTTTTGGTTCCGATAATTCTGCTGACCATATTTGTGATATTCAGGCGCCAAATGACATCTTGGAGCATGTTGGAGATAAAAAACAAAATGTGCCCAAAACGTGATATTATGACGTTATACGACGTTCTGAGCCATGTTTGAACTTTCTATCACTTTTGGTTCCGATAATTCTGCTGACCATATTTGTGATATTCAGGCGCCAAATGACATCTTGGAGCATGTTGGAGATAAAAAACAAAATGTGCCCAAAACGTGATATTATGACGTTATACGCCGTTTTGAGCCATGTTTGAACTCTCTATCACTTTTGGTTCCGATAGTTCTGCTGACCATATTTGTGATATTCAGGCGCCAAATGACATCTTGGAGCATGTTGGAGATAAAAAACAAAATGTGCCCAAAACGTGATATTATGACGTTATACGACGTTCTGAGCCATGTTTGAACTTTCTATCACTTTTGGTTCCGATAATTCTGCTGACCATATTTGTGATATTCAGGCGCCAAATGACATCTTGGAGCATGTTGGAGATAAAAAACAAAATGTGCCCAAAACGTGGTATTATGACGTTATACGACGTTCTGAGCCATGTTTGAACTTTCTATCACTTTTGGTTCCGATAATTCTATTGACCATATTTGTGATATTCAGGCGCCAAACGACATCTTGGAGCATGTTCGAGATAAAAAACAAAATGTGCCCAAAACGTGGTATTATGACGTTATACGACGTTCTGAGCCATGTTTGAACTTTCTATCACTTTTGGTTCCGATAATTCTGTTGACCATATTTGTGATATTCAGGCGCCAAACGACATCTTGGAGCATGTTCGAGATAAAAAAACAAAATGTGCCCAAAACGTGTTATTATGACGTTATACGCCGTTTTGAGCCATGTTTGAACTTTCTATCACTTTTGGTTCCGATAATTCTGCTGACCATATTTGTGATATTCAGACGCCAAATGACATCTTGGCGCAAGTTGGAGATAAAAAACAAAATGTGCCCAAAACGTGATATTATGACGTTATACGCCGTTTTGAGCCATGTTTGAACTCTCTATCACTTTTGGTTCCGATAGTTCTGCTGACCATATTTGTGATATTCAGGCGCCAAATGACATCTTGGAGCATGTTGGAGATAAAAAACAAAATGTGCCCAAAACGTGATATTATGACGTTATACGACGTTCTGAGCCATGTTTGAACTTTCTATCACTTTTGGTTCCGATAATTCTGCTGACCATATTTGTGATATTCAGGCGCCAAATGACATCTTGGAGCATGTTGGAGATAAAAAACAAAATGTGCCCAAAACGTGATATTATGACGTTATACGCCGTTTTGAGCCATGTTTGAACTCTCTATCACTTTTGGTTCCGATAGTTCTGCTGACCATATTTGTGATATTCAGGCGCCAAACGACATCTTGGAGCATGTTCGAGATAAAAAACAAAATGTGCCCAAAACGTGGTATTATGACGTTATACGACGTTCTGAGCCATGTTTGAACTTTCTATCACTTTTGGTTCCGATAATTCTGTTGACCATATTTGTGATATTCAGGCGCCAAACGACATCTTGGAGCATGTTCGAGATAAAAAACAAAATGTGCCCAAAACGTGTTATTATGACGTTATACGCCGTTTTGAGCCATGTTTGAACTTTCTATCACTTTTGGTTCCGATAATTCTGCTGACCATATTTGTGATATTCAGACGCCAAATGACATCTTGGCGCAAGTTGGAGATAAAAAACAAAATGTGCCCAAAACGTGATATTATGACGTTATACGCCGTTCTGAGACATGTTTGAACTTTCTATCACTTTTCGTTCCGGTAATTCTGTCGACCATATATTTGATATTCAGATGCCAAATGTCACATTGGAGCATGTTGAAGATAAAAAGAAAATGTGCCCAAAACGTGATATTATGACGTTATACGCCGTTCTGAGCCATGTTTGAACTTTCTATCACTTTTGGTTCCGATAATTCTGCTGACCATATTTGTGATATTCAGGCGCCAAATGACATCTTGGAGCATGTTGGAGATAAAAAACAAAATGTGCCCAAAACGTGATATTATGACGTTATACGCCGTTTTGAGCCATGTTTGAACTCTCTATCACTTTTGGTTCCGATAGTTCTGCTGACCATATTTGTGATATTCAGGCGCCAAATGACATCTTGGAGCAAGTTGGAGATAAAAAACAAAATGTGCCCAAAACGTGATATTATGACGTTATACGACGTTCTGAGCCATGTTTGAACTTTCTATCACTTTTGGTTCCGATAATTCTGCTGACCATATTTGTGATATTCAGACGCCAAATGACATCTTGGAGCAAGTTGGAGATAAAAAACAAAATGTGCCCAAAACGTGATATTATGACGTTATACGACGTTCTGAGCCATGTTTGAACTTTCTATCACTTTTGGTTCCGATAATTCTGCTGACCATATTTGTGATATTCAGACGCCAAATGACATCTTGAAGCAAGTTGGAGATAAAAAACAAAATGTGCCCAAAACGTGATATGATGACGTTATACGCCGTTCTGAGCCATGTTTGAACTTTCTATCACTTTTGGTTCCGATAATTCTGCTGACCATATTTGTGATATTCAGGCGCCAAATGACATCTTGGAGCATGTTGGAGATAAAAAACAAAATGTGCCCAAAACGTGATATTATGACGTTATACGCCGTTTTGAGCCATGTTTGAACTTTCTATCACTTTTGGTTCCGGTAATTCTGTTGACCATATATTTGATATTCAGGCGCCAAATGACATCTTGGAGCATGTTGGAGATAAAAAACAAAATGTGCCCAAAACGTGATATTATGACGTTATACGCCCTTTTGAGCCATGTTTGAACTCTCTATCACTTTTGGTTCCGGTAATCTTGTCTACCATATTTGTGATATTCAGGCGTCAAATGACATCTCGGAGCAAGTTGGAGATAAAAAACAAAATGTGCCCAAAACGTGATATTATGACGTTATACGCCGTTCTGAGCCATGTTTGAACTTTCTATCACTTTTGGTTCCGGTAATTCTGTCGACCATATTTGTGATATTCAGGCGTCAAATGACATCTTGGAGCATGTTGGAGATAAAAAACAAAATGTGCCCAAAACGTGATATTATGACGTTATACGCCCTTTTGAGCCATGTTTGAACTTTCTATCACTTTTGGTTCCGGTAATTCTGTCGACCATATTTGTGATATTCAGGCGTCAAATGACATCTCGGAGCAAGTTGGAGATAAAAAACAAAATGTGCCCAAAACGTGATATTATGACGTTATACGCCCTTTTGAGCCATGTTTGAACTTTCTATCACTTTTGGTTCCGATAATTCTGTCGACCATATTTGTGATATTCAGGCGTCAAATGACATCTTGGAGCATGTTGGAGATAAAAAACAAAATGTGCCCAAAACGTGATATTATGACGTTATACGCCGTTTTGAGCCATGTTTGAACTCTCTATCACTTTTGGTTCCGATAGTTCTGCTGACCATATTTGTGATATTCAGACGCCAAATGACATCTTGGAGCAAGTTGGAGATAAAAAACAAAATGTGCCCAAAACGTGATATTATGACGTTATACGCCGTTTTGAGCCATGTTTGAACTCTCTATCACTTTTGGTTCCGGTAATTCTGTCGACCATATTTGTGATATTCAGGCGTCAAATGACATCTTGGAGCATGTTGGAGATAAAAAACAAAATGTGCCCAAAACGTGATATTATGACGTTATACGCCGTTTTGAGCCATGTTTGAACTCTCTATCACTTTTGGTTCCGATAGTTCTGCTGACCATATTTGTGATATTCAGACGCCAAATGACATCTTGGAGCAAGTTGGAGATAAAAAACAAAATGTGCCCAAAACGTGATATTATGACGTTATACGCCGTTCTGAGACATGTTTGAACTTTCTATCACTTTTCGTTCCGGTAATTCTGTCGACCATATATTTGATATTCAGATGCCAAATGTCACATTGGAGCATGTTGAAGATAAAAAACAAAATGTGCCCAAAACGTGATATTATGACGTTATACGCCGTTCTGAGCCATGTTTGAACTTTCTATCACTTTTGGTTCCGATAATTCTGCTGACCATATTTGTGATATTCAGGCGCCAAATGACATCTTGGAGCATGTTGGAGATAAAAAACAAAATGTGCCCAAAACGTGATATTATGACGTTATACGCCGTTTTGAGCCATGTTTGAACTCTCTATCACTTTTGGTTCCGGTAATTCTGTCGACCATATTTGTGATATTCAGGCGTCAAATGACATCTTGGAGCATGTTGGAGATAAAAAACAAAATGTGCCCAAAACGTGATATTATGACGTTATACGCCGTTTTGAGCCATGTTTGAACTCTCTATCACTTTTGGTTCCGATAGTTCTGCTGACCATATTTGTGATATTCAGACGCCAAATGACATCTTGGAGCAAGTTGGAGATAAAAACAAAATGTGCCCAAAACGTGATATTATGACGTTATACGACGTTCTGAGCCATGTTTGAACTTTCTATCACTTTTGGTTCCGATAATTCTGCTGACCATATTTGTGATATTCAGGCGCCAAATGACATCTTGGAGCATGTTGGAGATAAAAAACAAAATGTGCCCAAAACGTGATATTATGACGTTATACGACGTTCTGAGCCATGTTTGAACTTTCTATCACTTTTGGTTCCGATAATTCTGCTGACCATATTTGTGATATTCAGGCGCCAAATGACATCTTGGAGCATGTTGGAGATAAAAAACAAAATGTGCCCAAAACGTGGTATTATGACGTTATACGACGTTCTGAGCCATGTTTGAACTTTCTATCACTTTTGGTTCCGATAATTCTATTGACCATATTTGTGATATTCAGGCGCCAAACGACATCTTGGAGCATGTTCGAGATAAAAAACAAAATGTGCCCAAAACGTGGTATTATGACGTTATACGACGTTCTGAGCCATGTTTGAACTTTCTATCACTTTTGGTTCCGATAATTCTGTTGACCATATTTGTGATATTCAGGCGCCAAACGACATCTTGGAGCATGTTCGAGATAAAAAACAAAATGTGCCCAAAACGTGTTATTATGACGTTATACGCCGTTTTGAGCCATGTTTGAACTTTCTATCACTTTTGGTTCCGATAATTCTGCTGACCATATTTGTGATATTCAGACGCCAAATGACATCTTGGCGCAAGTTGGAGATAAAAAACAAAATGTGCCCAAAACGTGATATTATGACGTTATACGCCGTTTTGAGCCATGTTTGAACTCTCTATCACTTTTGGTTCCGATAGTTCTGCTGACCATATTTGTGATATTCAGGCGCCAAATGACATCTTGGAGCATGTTGGAGATAAAAAACAAAATGTGCCCAAAACGTGATATTATGACGTTATACGACGTTCTGAGCCATGTTTGAACTTTCTATCACTTTTGGTTCCGATAATTCTGCTGACCATATTTGTGATATTCAGGCGCCAAATGACATCTTGGAGCATGTTGGAGATAAAAAACAAAATGTGCCCAAAACGTGGTATTATGACGTTATACGACGTTCTGAGCCATGTTTGAACTTTCTATCACTTTTGGTTCCGATAATTCTATTGACCATATTTGTGATATTCAGGCGCCAAACGACATCTTGGAGCATGTTCGAGATAAAAAACAAAATGTGCCCAAAACGTGGTATTATGACGTTATACGACGTTCTGAGCCATGTTTGAACTTTCTATCACTTTTGGTTCCGATAATTCTGTTGACCATATTTGTGATATTCAGGCGCCAAACGACATCTTGGAGCATGTTCGAGATAAAAAACAAAATGTGCCCAAAACGTGTTATTATGACGTTATACGCCGTTTTGAGCCATGTTTGAACTTTCTATCACTTTTGGTTCCGATAATTCTGCTGACCATATTTGTGATATTCAGACGCCAAATGACATCTTGGCGCAAGTTGGAGATAAAAAACAAAATGTGCCCAAAACGTGATATTATGACGTTATACGCCGTTCTGAGACATGTTTGAACTTTCTATCACTTTTGGTTCCGGTAATTCTGTTGACCATATATTTGATATTCAGGCGCCAAATGACATCTTGGAGCATGTTGGAGATAAAAAACAAAATGTGCCCAAAACGTGATATTATAACGTTATACGCCCTTTTGAGCCATGTTTGAACTCTCTATCACTTTTGGTTCCGGTAATCCTGTCTACCATATTTGTGATATTCAGGCGTCAAATGACATCTTGGAGCAAGTTGGAGATAAAAAACAAAATGTGCCCAAAACGTTATATTATGACGTTATACGCCGTTCTGAGCCATGTTTGAACTTTCTATCACTTTCGGTTCCGATAATTCTGCTGACCATATTTGTGATATTCAGGCGTCAAATGACATCTAGGAGCAAGTTGGAGATAAAAAACAAAATGTGCCCAAAACGTGATATTATGACGTTATACGCCGTTCTGAGCCATGTTTGAACTTTCTATCACTTTTGGTTCCGATAATTCTGCTGACCATATTTGTGATATTCAGGCGTCAAATGACATCTTGGAGCAAGTTGGAGATAAAAAACAAAATGTGCCCAAAACGTGATATTATGACGTTATACGCCCTTTTGAGCCATGTTTGAACTTTCTATCACTTTTGGTTCCGATAATTCTGTTGACCATATTTGTGATATTCAGGCGCCAAACGACATCTTGGAGCATGTTCGAGATAAAAAACAAAATGTGCCCAAAACGTGTTATTATGACGTTATACGCCGTTTTGAGCCATGTTTGAACTTTCTATCACTTTTGGTTCCGATAATTCTGCTGACCATATTTGTGATATTCAGACGCCAAATGACATCTTGGCGCAAGTTGGAGATAAAAAACAAAATGTGCCCAAAACGTGATATTATGACGTTATACGCCGTTCTGAGACATGTTTGAACTTTCTATCACTTTTCGTTCCGGTAATTCTGTCGACCATATATTTGATATTCAGAAGCCAAATGTCACATTGGAGCATGTTGAAGATAAAAAACAAAATGTGCCCAAAACGTGATATTATGACGTTATACGCCGTTCTGAGCCATGTTTGAACTTTCTATCACTTTTGGTTCCGATAATTCTGCTGACCATATTTGTGATATTCAGACGCCAAATGACATCTTGGAGCAAGTTGGAGATAAAAAACAAAATGTGCCCAAAACGTGATATTATGACGTTATACGACGTTCTGAGCCATGTTTGAACTTTCTATCACTTTTGGTTCCGATAATTCTGCTGACCATATTTGTGATATTCAGACGCCAAATGACATCTTGGAGCAAGTTGGAGATAAAAAACAAAATGTGCCCAAAACGTGATATTATGACGTTATACGACGTTCTGAGCCATGTTTGAACTTTCTATCACTTTTGGTTCCGATAATTCTGCTGACCATATTTGTGATATTCAGACGCCAAATGACATCTTGGAGCAAGTTGGAGATAAAAAACAAAATGTGCCCAAAACGTGATATCATGACGTTATACGCCGTTCTGAGCCATGTGTGAACTTTCTATCACTTTTGGTTCCGATAATTCTGCTGACCATATTTGTGATATTCAGGCGCCAAATGACATCTTGGAGCATGTTGGAGATAAAAAACAAAATGTGCCCAAAACGTGATATTATGACGTTATACGCCGTTTTGAGCCATGTTTGAACTTTCTATCACTTTTGGTTCCGGTAATTCTGTTGACCATATATTTGATATTCAGGCGCCAAATGACATCTTGGAGCATGTTGGAGATAAAAAACAAAATGTGCCCAAAACGTGATATTATGACGTTATACGCCCTTTTGAGCCATGTTTGAACTCTCTATCACTTTTGGTTCCGGTAATCCTGTCTACCATATTTGTGATATTCAGGCGTCAAATGACATCTTGGAGCAAGTTGGAGATAAAAAACAAAATGTGCCCAAAACGTTATATTATGACGTTATACGCCGTTCTGAGCCATGTTTGAACTTTCTATCACTTTCGGTTCCGATAATTCTGCTGACCATATTTGTGATATTCAGGCGCCAAATGACATCTTGGAGCATGTTGGAGATAAAAAACAAAATGTGCCCAAAACGTGATATTATGACGTTATACGCCGTTTTGAGCCATGTTTGAACTTTCTATCACTTTCGGTTCCGATAATTCTGTTGACCATATTTGTGATATTCAGACGCCAAATGACATCTTGGAGCATGTTGGAGATAAAAAACAAAATGTGCCCAAAACGTGATATTATGACGTTATACGCCCTTTTGAGCCATGTTTGAACTTTCTATCACTTTCGGTTCCGATAATTCTGTTGACCATATTTGTGATATTCAGGCGCCAAACGACATCTTGGAGCATGTTTTAGATATAAAACAAAATGTGCCCAAAACGTGTTATTATGACGTTATACGCCGTTCTGAGCCATGTTTGAACTTTCTATCACTTTTGGTTCCGGTAATTCTGTTGACCATACTTGTGATATTCAGGCGTCAAATGACATCTAGGAGCAAGTTGGAGATAAAAAACAAAATGTGCCCAAAACGTGATATTATGACGTTATACGCCGTTTTGAGCCATGTTTGAACTTTCTATCACTTTTGGTTCCGATAATTCTGCTGACCATATTTGTGATATTCAGACGCCAAATGACATCTTGGAGCATGTTGGAGATAAAAAACAAAATGTGCCCAAAACGTGATATTATGACGTTATACGCCCTTTTGAGCCATGTTTGAACTTTCTATCACTTTCGGTTCCGATAATTCTGCTGACCATATTTGTGATATTCAGGCGTCAAATGACATCTAGGAGCAAGTTGGAGATAAAAAACAAAATGTGCCCAAAACGTGATATTATGACGTTATACGCCGTTCTGAGCCATGTTTGAACTTTCTATCACTTTTGGTTCCGATAATTCTGCTGCTGACCATATTTGTGATATTCAGGCGTCAAATGACATCTTGGAGCAAGTTGGAGATAAAAAACAAAATGTGCCCAAAACGTGATATTATGACGTTATACGCCCTTTTGAGCCATGTTTGAACTTTCTATCACTTTTGGTTCCGGTAATTCTGTCGACCATATTTGTGATATTCAGGCGTCAAATGACATCTTGGAGCATGTTGGAGATAAAAAACAAAATGTGCCCAAAACGTGATATTATGACGTTATACGACGTTCTGAGCCATGTTTGAACTTTCTATCACTTTTGGTTCCGATAATTCTGCTGACCATATTTGTGATATTCAGACGCCAAATGACATCTTGGAGCAAGTTGGAGATAAAAAACAAAATGTGCCCAAAACGTGATATTATGACGTTATACGCCGTTCTGAGACATGTTTGAACTTTCTATCACTTTTCGTTCCGGTAATTCTGCCGACCATATATTTGATATTCAGATGCCAAATGTCACATTGGAGCATGTTGAAGATAAAAAACAAAATGTGCCCAAAACGTGATATTATGACGTTATACGCCGTTCTGAGCCATGTTTGAACTTTCTATCACTTTTGGTTCCGATAATTCTGCTGACCATATTTGTGATATTCAGGCGCCAAATGACATCTTGGAGCATGTTGGAGATAAAAAACAAAATGTGCCCAAAACGTGATATTATGACGTTATACGCCGTTTTGAGCCATGTTTGAACTCTCTATCACTTTTGGTTCCGGTGATTCTGTCGACCATATTTGTGATATTCAGGCGTCAAATGACATCTTGGAGCATGTTGGAGATAAAAAACAAAATGTGCCCAAAACGTGATATTATGACGTTATACGCCGTTTTGAGCCATGTTTGAACTCTCTATCACTTTTGGTTCCGATAGTTCTGCTGACCATATTTGTGATATTCAGACGCCAAATGACATCTTGGAGCAAGTTGGAGATAAAAAACAAAATGTGCCCAAAACGTGATATTATGACGTTATACGCCGTTTTGAGCCATGTTTGAACTCTCTATCACTTTTGGTTCCGGTAATTCTGTCGACCATATTTGTGATATTCAGGCGTCAAATGACATCTTGGAGCATGTTGGAGATAAAAAACAAAATGTGCCCAAAACGTGATATTATGACGTTATACGCCGTTTTGAGCCATGTTTGAACTCTCTATCACTTTTGGTTCCGATAGTTCTGCTGACCATATTTGTGATATTCAGACGCCAAAGGACATCTTGGAGCATGTTGGAGATAAAAAACAAAATGTGCCCAAAACGTGATATTATGACGTTATACGACGTTCTGAGCCATGTTTGAACTTTCTATCACTTTTGGTTCCGATAATTCTGCTGACCATATTTGTGATATTCAGGCGCCAAATGACATCTTGGAGCATGTTGGAGATAAAAAACAAAATGTGCCCAAAACGTGATATTATGACGTTATACGCCCTTTTGAGCCATGTTTGAACTTTCTATCACTTTCGGTTCCGATAATTCTGTTGACCATATTTGTGATATTCAGGCGCCAAACGACATCTTGGAGCATGTTGGAGATAAAAAACAAAATGTGCCCAAAACGTGTTATAATGACGTTATACGCCGTTCTGAGCCATGTTTGAACTTTCTATCACTTTTGGTTCCGGTAATTCTGTTGACCATACTTGTGATATTCAGGCGTCAAATGACATCTAGGAGCAAGTTGGAGATAAAAAACAAAATGTGCCCAAAACGTGATATTATGACGTTATACGCCGTTTTGAGCCATGTTTGAACTTTCTATCACTTTTGGTTCCGATAATTCTGCTGACCATATTTGTGATATTCAGGCGCCAAATGACATCTTGGAGCATGTTCGAGATAAAAAACAAAATGTGCCCAAAACGTGGTATTATGACGTTATACGACGTTCTGAGCCATGTTTGAACTTTCTATCACTTTTGGTTCCGATAATTCTGCTGACCATATTTGTGATATTCAGGCGCCAAATGACATCTTGGAGCATGTTCGAGATAAAAAACAAAATGTGCCCAAAACGTGGTATTATGACGTTATACGACGTTCTGAGCCATGTTTGAACTTTCTATCACTTTTGGTTCCGATAATTCTGTTGACCATATTTGTGATATTCAGGCGCCAAACGATATCTTGGAGCATGTTGGAGATAAACAACAAAATGTGCCCAAAACGTGATATTATGACGTTATACGCCGTTTTGAGCCATGTTTGAACTCTCTATCACTTTTGGTTCCGGTAATTCTGTCGACCATATTAGTGATATCAGGCGTCAAATGACATCTTGGAGCATGTTGGAGATAAAAAACAAAATGTGCCCAAAACGTGATATTATGACGTTATACGCCGTTCTGAGCCATGTTTGAACTTTCTATCACTTTTGGTTCCGGTAATTCTGTTGACCATACTTGTGATATTCAGGCGTCAAATGACATCTAGGAGCAAGTTGGAGATAAAAAGCAAAATGTGCCCAAAACGTGATATTATGACGTTATACGCCGTTTTGAGCCATGTTTGAACTCTCTATCACTTTTGGTTCCGATAGTTCTGCTGACCATATTTGTGATATTCAGGCGCCAAATGACATCTTGGAGCATGTTGGAGATAAAAAACAAAATGTGCCCAAAACGTGATATTATGACGTTATACGCCGTTTTGAGCCATGTTTGAACTCTCTATCACTTTTGGTTCCGATAGTTCTGCTGACCATATTTGTGATATTCAGGCGCCAAATGACATCTTGGAGCATGTTGGAGATAAAAAACAAAATGTGCCCAAAACGTGATATTATGACGTTATACGACGTTCTGAGCCATGTTTGAACTTTCTATCACTTTTGGTTCCGATAATTCTGCTGACCATATTTGTGATATTCAGGCGCCAAATGACATCTTGGAGCATGTTGGAGATAAAAAACAAAATGTGCCCAAAACGTGGTATTATGACGTTATACGACGTTCTGAGCCATGTTTGAACTTTCTATCACTTTTGGTTCCGATAATTCTATTGACCATATTTGTGATATTCAGGCGCCAAACGACATCTTGGAGCATGTTCGAGATAAAAAACAAAATGTGCCCAAAACGTGGTATTATGACGTTATACGACGTTCTGAGCCATGTTTGAACTTTCTATCACTTTTGGTTCCGATAATTCTGTTGACCATATTTGTGATATTCAGGCGCCAAACGACATCTTGGAGCATGTTCGAGATAAAAAACAAAATGTGCCCAAAACGTGTTATTATGACGTTATACGCCGTTTTGAGCCATGTTTGAACTTTCTATCACTTTTGGTTCCGATAATTCTGCTGACCATATTTGTGATATTCAGACGCCAAATGACATCTTGGCGCAAGTTGGAGATAAAAAACAAAATGTGCCCAAAACGTGATATTATGACGTTATACGCCGTTTTGAGCCATGTTTGAACTCTCTATCACTTTTGGTTCCGATAGTTCTGCTGACCATATTTGTGATATTCAGGCGCCAAATGACATCTTGGAGCATGTTGGAGATAAAAAACAAAATGTGCCCAAAACGTGGTATTATGACGTTATACGACGTTCTGAGCCATGTTTGAACTTTCTATCACTTTTGGTTCCGATAATTCTATTGACCATATTTGTGATATTCAGGCGCCAAACGACATCTTGGAGCATGTTCGAGATAAAAAACAAAATGTGCCCAAAACGTGGTATTATGACGTTATACGACGTTCTGAGCCATGTTTGAACTCTCTATCACTTTTGGTTCCGATAGTTCTGCTGACCATATTTGTGATATTCAGGCGCCAAATGACATCTTGGAGCATGTTGGAGATAAAAAACAAAATGTGCCCAAAACGTGGTATTATGACGTTATACGACGTTCTGAGCCATGTTTGAACTTTCTATCACTTTTGGTTCCGATAATTCTATTGACCATATTTGTGATATTCAGGCGCCAAACGACATCTTGGAGCATGTTCGAGATAAAAAACAAAATGTGCCCAAAACGTGGTATTATGACGTTATACGACGTTCTGAGCCATGTTTGAACTTTCTATCACTTTTGGTTCCGATAATTCTGTTGACCATATTTGTGATATTCAGGCGCCAAACGACATCTTGGAGCATGTTCGAGATAAAAAACAAAATGTGCCCAAAACGTGTTATTATGACGTTATACGCCGTTTTGAGCCATGTTTGAACTTTCTATCACTTTTGGTTCCGATAATTCTGCTGACCATATTTGTGATATTCAGACGCCAAATGACATCTTGGCGCAAGTTGGAGATAAAAAACAAAATGTGCCCAAAACGTGATATTATGACGTTATACGCCGTTCTGAGACATGTTTGAACTTTCTATCACTTTTCGTTCCGGTAATTCTGTCGACCATATATTTGATATTCAGATGCCAAATGTCACATTGGAGCATGTTGAAGATAAAAAACAAAATGTGCCCAAAACGTGATATTATGACGTTATACGCCGTTCTGAGCCATGTTTGAACTTTCTATCACTTTTGGTTCCGATAATTCTGCTGACCATATTTGTGATATTCAGGCGCCAAATGACATCTTGGAGCATGTTGGAGATAAAAAACAAAATGTGCCCAAAACGTGATATTATGACGCTATACGCCGTTCTGAGCTATGTTTGAACTTTCTATCACTTTCGGTTCCGATAATTCTGCTGACCATATTTGTGATATTCAGGCGCCAAATGACATCTTGGAGCATGTTGGAGATAAAAAACAAAATGTGCCCAAAACGTGATATTATGACGTTATACGCCCTTTTGAGCCATGTTTGAACTTTCTATCACTTTCGGTTCCGATAATTCTGTTGACCATATTTGTGATATTCAGGCGCCAAACGACATCTTGGAGCATGTTGGAGATATAAAACAAAATGTGCCCAAAACGTGTTATTATGACGTTATACGCCGTTCTGAGCCATGTTTGAACTTTCTATCACTTTTGGTTCCGGTAATTCTGTTGACCATACTTGTGATATTCAGGCGTCAAATGACATCTAGGAGCAAGTTGGAGATAAAAAACAAAATGTGCCCAAAACGTGATATTATGACGTTATACGCCGTTTTGAGCCATGTTTGAACTTTCTATCACTTTTGGTTCCGATAATTCTGCTGACCATATTTGTGATATTCAGACGCCAAATGACATCTTGGAGCATGTTGGAGATAAAAAACAAAATGTGCCCAAAACGTGATATTATGACGTTATACGCCCTTTTGAGCCATGTTTGAACTTTCTATCACTTTCGGTTGCGATAATTCTGCTGACCATATTTGTGATATTCAGGCGTCAAATGACATCTAGGAGCAAGTTGGAGATAAAAAACAAAATGTGCCCAAAACGTGATATTATGACGTTATACGCCGTTCTGAGCCATGTTTGAACTTTCTATCACTTTTGGTTCCGATAATTCTGCTGACCATATTTGTGATATTCAGGCGTCAAATGACATCTTGGAGCAAGTTGGAGATAAAAAACAAAATGTGCCCAAAACGTGATATTATGACGTTATACGCCCTTTTGAGCCATGTTTGAACTTTCTATCACTTTTGGTTCCGATAATTCTGCTGACCATATTTGTGATATTCAGGCGTCAAATGACATCTTGGAGCAAGTTGGAGATAAAAAACAAAATGTGCCCAAAACGTGATATTATGACGTTATACGCTCTTTTGAGCCATGTTTGAACTTTCTATCACTTTTGGTTCCGTTAATTCTGTTGACCATATTTGTGATATTCAGGCGCCAAACGACATCTTGGAGCATGTTCGAGATAAAAAACAAAATGTGCCCAAAACGTGTTATTATGACGTTATACGCCGTTTTGAGCCATGTTTGAACTTTCTATCACTTTTGGTTCCGATAATTCTGCTGACCATATTTGTGATATTCAGACGCCAAATGACATCTTGGCGCAAGTTGGAGATAAAAAACAAAATGTGCCCAAAACGTGATATTATGACGTTATACGCCGTTCTGAGACATGTTTGAACTTTCTATCACTTTTCGTTCCGGTAATTCTGTCGACCATATATTTGATATTCAGAAGCCAAATGTCACATTGGAGCATGTTGAAGATAAAAAACAAAATGTGCCCAAAACGTGATATTATGACGTTATACGCCGTTCTGAGCCATGTTTGAACTTTCTATCACTTTTGGTTCCGATAATTCTGCTGACCATATTTGTGATATTCAGGCGCCAAATGACATCTTGGAGCATGTTGGAGATAAAAAACAAAATGTGCCCAAAACGTGATATTATGACGTTATACGCCGTTTTGAGCCATGTTTGAACTCTCTATCACTTTTGGTTCCGATAGTTCTGCTGACCATATTTGTGATATTCAGACGCCAAATGACATCTTGGAGCAAGTTGGAGATAAAAAACAAAATGTGCCCAAAACGTGATATTATGACGTTATACGACGTTCTGAGCCATGTTTGAACTTTCTATCACTTTTGGTTCCGATAATTCTGCTGACCATATTTGTGATATTCAGACGCCAAATGACATCTTGGAGCAAGTTGGAGATAAAAAACAAAATGTGCCCAAAACGTGATATTATGACGTTATACGACGTTCTGAGCCATGTTTGAACTTTCTATCACTTTTGGTTCCGATAATTCTGCTGACCATATTTGTGATATTCAGACGCCAAATGACATCTTGGAGCAAGTTGGAGATAAAAAACAAAATGTGCCCAAAACGTGATATCATGACGTTATACGCCGTTCTGAGCCATGTTTGAACTTTCTATCACTTTTGGTTCCGATAATTCTGCTGACCATATTTGTGATATTCAGGCGCCAAATGACATCTTGGAGCATGTTGGAGATAAAAAACAAAATGTGCCCAAAACGTGATATTATGACGTTATACGCCGTTTTGAGCCATGTTTGAACTCTCTATCACTTTTGGTTCCGATAGTTCTGCTGACCATATTTGTGATATTCAGACGCCAAATGACATCTTGGAGCAAGTTGGAGATAAAAAACAAAATGTGCCCAAAACGTGATATTATGACGTTATACGACGTTCTGAGCCATGTTTGAACTTTCTATCACTTTTGGTTCCGATAATTCTGCTGACCATATTTGTGATATTCAGACGCCAAATGACATCTTGGAGCAAGTTGGAGATAAAAAACAAAATGTGCCCAAAACGTGATATTATGACGTTATACGACGTTCTGAGCCATGTTTGAACTTTCTATCACTTTTGGTTCCGATAATTCTGCTGACCATATTTGTGATATTCAGACGCCAAATGACATCTTGGAGCAAGTTGGAGATAAAAAACAAAATGTGCCCAAAACGTGATATCATGACGTTATACGCCGTTCTGAGCCATGTTTGAACTTTCTATCACTTTTGGTTCCGATAATTCTGCTGACCATATTTGTGATATTCAGGCGCCAAATGACATCTTGGAGCATGTTGGAGATAAAAAACAAAATGTGCCCAAAACGTGATATTATGACGTTATACGCCGTTTTGAGCCATGTTTGAACTTTCTATCACTTTTGGTTCCGGTAATTCTGTTGACCATATATTTGATATTCAGGCGCCAAATGACATCTTGGAGCATGTTGGAGATAAAAAACAAAATGTGCCCAAAACGTGATATTATGACGTTATACGCCCTTTTGAGCCATGTTTGAACTCTCTATCACTTTTGGTTCCGGTAATCCTGTCTACCATATTTGTGATATTCAGGCGTCAAATGACATCTTGGAGCAAGTTGGAGATAAAAAACAAAATGTGCCCAAAACGTTATATTATGACGTTATACGCCGTTCTGAGCCATGTTTGAACTTTCTATCACTTTCGGTTCCGATAATTCTGCTGACCATATTTGTGATATTCAGGCGCCAAATGACATCTTGGAGCATGTTGGAGATAAAAAACAAAATGTGCCCAAAACGTGATATTATGACGTTATACGCCGTTTTGAGCCATGTTTGAACTTTCTATCACTTTCGGTTCCGATAATTCTGTTGACCATATTTGTGATATTCAGACGCCAAATGACATCTTGGAGCATGTTGGAGATAAAAAACAAAATGTGCCCAAAACGTGATATTATGACGCTATACGCCGTTCTGAGCTATGTTTGAACTTTCTATCACTTTCGGTTCCGATAATTCTGCTGACCATATTTGTGATATTCAGGCGCCAAATGACATCTTGGAGCATGTTGGAGATAAAAAACAAAATGTGCCCAAAACGTGATATTATGACGTTATACGCCCTTTTGAGCCATGTTTGAACTTTCTATCACTTTCGGTTCCGATAATTCTGTTGACCATATTTGTGATATTCAGGCGCCAAACGACATCTTGGAGCATGTTGGAGATATAAAACAAAATGTGCCCAAAACGTGTTATTATGACGTTATACGCCGTTCTGAGCCATGTTTGAACTTTCTATCACTTTTGGTTCCGGTAATTCTGTTGACCATACTTGTGATATTCAGGCGTCAAATGACATCTAGGAGCAAGTTGGAGATAAAAAACAAAATGTGCCCAAAACGTGATATTATGACGTTATACGCCGTTTTGAGCCATGTTTGAACTTTCTATCACTTTTGGTTCCGATAATTCTGCTGACCATATTTGTGATATTCAGACGCCAAATGACATCTTGGAGCATGTTGGAGATAAAAAACAAAATGTGCCCAAAACGTGATATTATGACGTTATACGCCCTTTTGAGCCATGTTTGAACTTTCTATCACTTTCGGTTCCGATAATTCTGCTGACCATATTTGTGATATTCAGGCGTCAAATGACATCTAGGAGCAAGTTGGAGATAAAAAACAAAATGTGCCCAAAACGTGATATTATGACGTTATACGCCGTTCTGAGCCATGTTTGAACTTTCTATCACTTTTGGTTCCGATAATTCTGCTGACCATATTTGTGATATTCAGGCGTCAAATGACATCTTGGAGCAAGTTGGAGATAAAAAACAAAATGTGCCCAAAACGTGATATTATGACGTTATACGCCCTTTTGAGCCATGTTTGAACTTTCTATCACTTTTGGTTCCGGTAATTCTGTCGACCATATTTGTGATATTCAGGCGTCAAATGACATCTTGGAGCATGTTGGAGATAAAAAACAAAATGTGCCCAAAACGTGATATTATGACGTTATACGACGTTCTGAGCCATGTTTGAACTTTCTATCACTTTTTTTTCCGATAATTCTGCTGACCATATTTGTGATATTCAGACGCCAAATGACATCTTGGAGCAAGTTGGAGATAAAAAACAAAATGTGCCCAAAACGTGATATTATGACGTTATACGCCGTTCTGAGACATGTTTGAACTTTCTATCACTTTTCGTTCCGGTAATTCTGCCGACCATATATTTGATATTCAGATGCCAAATGTCACATTGGAGCATGTTGAAGATAAAAAACAAAATGTGCCCAAAACGTGATATTATGACGTTATACGCCGTTCTGAGCCATGTTTGAACTTTCTATCACTTTTGGTTCCGATAATTCTGCTGACCATATTTGTGATATTCAGGCGCCAAATGACATCTTGGAGCATGTTGGAGATAAAAAACAAAATGTGCCCAAAACGTGATATTATGACGTTATACGCCGTTTTGAGCCATGTTTGAACTCTCTATCACTTTTGGTTCCGGTGATTCTGTCGACCATATTTGTGATATTCAGGCGTCAAATGACATCTTGGAGCATGTTGGAGATAAAAAACAAAATGTGCCCAAAACGTGATATTATGACGTTATACGCCGTTTTGAGCCATGTTTGAACTCTCTATCACTTTTGGTTCCGATAGTTCTGCTGACCATATTTGTGATATTCAGACGCCAAATGACATCTTGGAGCAAGTTGGAGATAAAAAACAAAATGTGCCCAAAACGTGATATTATGACGTTATACGCCGTTTTGAGCCATGTTTGAACTCTCTATCACTTTTGGTTCCGGTAATTCTGTCGACCATATTTGTGATATTCAGGCGTCAAATGACATCTTGGAGCATGTTGGAGATAAAAAACAAAATGTGCCCAAAACGTGATATTATGACGTTATACGCCGTTTTGAGCCATGTTTGAACTCTCTATCACTTTTGGTTCCGATAGTTCTGCTGACCACATTTTTTGTGATATTCAGACGCCAAATGACATCTTGGAGCAAGTTGGAGATAAAAAACAAAATGTGCCCAAAACGTGATATTATGACGTTATACGACGTTCTGAGCCATGTTTGAACTTTCTATCACTTTTGGTTCCGATAATTCTGCTGACCATATTTGTGATATTCAGGCGCCAAATGACATCTTGGAGCATGTTGGAGATAAAAAACAAAATGTGCCCAAAACGTGATATTATGACGTTATACGCCCTTTTGAGCCATGTTTGAACTTTCTATCACTTTCGGTTCCGATAATTCTGTTGACCATATTTGTGATATTCAGGCGCCAAACGACATCTTGGAGCATGTTGGAGATAAAAAACAAAATGTGCCCAAAACGTGTTATAATGACGTTATACGCCGTTCTGAGCCATGTTTGAACTTTCTATCACTTTTGGTTCCGGTAATTCTGTTGACCATACTTGTGATATTCAGGCGTCAAATGACATCTAGGAGCAAGTTGGAGATAAAAAACAAAATGTGCCCAAAACGTGATATTATGACGTTATACGCCGATTTGAGCCATGTTTGAACTTTCTATCACTTTTGGTTCCGATAATTCTGCTGACCATATTTGTGATATTCAGGCGCCAAATGACATCTTGGAGCATGTTCGAGATAAAAAACAAAATGTGCCCAAAACGTGGTATTATGACGTTATACGACGTTCTGAGCCATGTTTGAACTTTCTATCACTTTTGGTTCCGATAATTCTGCTGACCATATTTGTGATATTCAGGCGCCAAATGACATCTTGGAGCATGTTCGAGATAAAAAACAAAATGTGCCCAAAACGTGGTATTATGACGTTATACGACGTTCTGAGCCATGTTTGAACTTTCTATCACTTTTGGTTCCGATAATTCTGTTGACCATATTTGTGATATTCAGGCGCCAAACGATATCTTGGAGCATGTTCGAGATAAAAAACAAAATGTGCCCAAAACGTGTTATTATGACGTTATACGCCGTTTTGAGCCATGTTTGAACTTTCTATCACTTTTGGTTCCGGTAATTCTGTCGACCATATTAGTGATATTCAGGCGTCAAATGACATCTTGGAGCATGTTGGAGATAAACAACAAAATGTGCCCAAAACGTGATATTATGACGTTATACGCCGTTTTGAGCCATGTTTGAACTCTCTATCACTTTTGGTTCCGGTAATTCTGTCGACCATATTAGTGATATCAGGCGTCAAATGACATCTTGGAGCATGTTGGAGATAAAAAACAAAATGTGCCCAAAACGTGATATTATGACGTTATACGCCGTTTTGAGCCATGTTTGAACTCTCTATCACTTTTGGTTCCGATAGTTCTGCTGACCATATTTGTGATATTCAGACGCCAAATGACATCTTGGAGCAAGTTGGAGATAAAAAACAAAATGTGCCCAAAACGTGATATTATGACGTTATACGCCGTTCTGAGCCATGTTTGAACTTTCTATCACTTTTGGTTCCGGTAATTCTGTTGACCATACTTGTGATATTCAGGCGTCAAATGACATCTAGGAGCAAGTTGGAGATAAAAAGCAAAATGTGCCCAAAACGTGATATTATGACGTTATACGCCGTTTTGAGCCATGTTTGAACTTTCTATTACTTTTGGTTCCGATAATTCTGCTGACCATATTTGTGATATTCAGGCGCCAAATGACATCTTGGAGCATGTTGGAGATAAAAAACAAAATGTGCCCAAAACGTGATATTATGACGTTATACGACGTTCTGAGTCATGTTTGAACTTTCTATCACTTTTGGTTCCGATAATTCTGCTGACCATATTTGTGATATTCAGGCGCCAAATGACATCTTGGAGCATGTTGGAGATAAAAAACAAAATGTGCCCAAAACGTGATATTATGACGTTATACGCCGTTTTGAGCCATGTTTGAACTCTCTATCACTTTTGGTTCCGATAGTTCTGCTGACCATATTTGTGATATTCAGACGCCAAATGACATCTTGGAGCAAGTTGGAGATAAAAAACAAAATGTGCCCAAAACGTGATATTATGACGTTATACGCCGTTTTGAGCCATGTTTGAACTCTCTATCACTTTTGGTTCCGATAGTTCTGCTGACCATATTTGTGATATTCAGACGCCAAATGACATCTTGGAGCAAGTTGGAGATAAAAAACAAAATGTGCCCAAAACGTGATATTATGACGTTATACGCCCTTTTGAGCCATGTTTGAACTTTCTATCACTTTTGGTTCCGGTAATTCTGTCGACCATATTTGTGATATTCAGGCGTCAAATGACATCTTGGAGCATGTTGGAGATAAAAAACAAAATGTGCCCAAAACGTGATATTATGACGTTATACGCCGTTCTGAGCCATGTTTGAACTCTCTATCACTTTTGGTTCCGATAATTCTGTTGACCATGTTTGTGATATTCAGGCGCCAAACGACATCTTGGAGCATGTTCGAGATAAAAAACAAAATGTGCCCAAAACGTGATATTATGACGTTATACGCCGTTTTGAGCCATGTTTGAACTCTCTATCACTTTTGGTTCCGATAGTTCTGCTGACCATATTTGTGATATTCAGACGCCAAATGACATCTTGGAGCATGTTGGAGATAAAAAACAAAATGTGCCCAAAACGTGATATTATGACGTTATACGCCCTTTTGAGCCATGTTTGAACTTTCTATCACTTTCGGTTCCGATAATTCTGTTGACCATATTTGTGATATTCAGGCGTCAAATGACATCTAGGAGCAAGTTGGAGATAAAAAACAAAATGTGCCCAAAACGTGATATTATGACGCTATACGCCGTTCTGAGCTATGTTTGAACTTTCTATCACTTTCGGTTCCGATAATTCTGCTGACCATATTTGTGATATTCAGGCGCCAAATGACATCTTGGAGCATGTTGGAGATAAAAAACAAAATGTGCCCAAAACGTGATATTATGACGTTATACGCCCTTTTGAGCCATGTTTGAACTTTCTATCACTTTCGGTTCCGATAATTCTGTTGACCATATTTGTGATATTCAGGCGCCAAACGACATCTTGGAGCATGTTGGAGATATAAAACAAAATGTGCCCAAAACGTGTTATTATGACGTTATACGCCGTTCTGAGCCATGTTTGAACTTTCTATCACTTTTGGTTCCGGTAATTCTGTTGACCATACTTGTGATATTCAGGCGTCAAATGACATCTAGGAGCAAGTTGGAGATAAAAAACAAAATGTGCCCAAAACGTGATATTATGACGTTATACGCCGTTTTGAGCCATGTTTGAACTTTCTATCACTTTTGGTTCCGATAATTCTGCTGACCATATTTGTGATATTCAGACGCCAAATGACATCTTGGAGCATGTTGGAGATAAAAAACAAAATGTGCCCAAAACGTGATATTATGACGTTATACGCCCTTTTGAGCCATGTTTGAACTTTCTATCACTTTCGGTTCCGATAATTCTGCTGACCATATTTGTGATATTCAGGCGTCAAATGACATCTAGGAGCAAGTTGGAGATAAAAAACAAAATGTGCCCAAAACGTGATATTATGACGTTATACGCCGTTCTGAGCCATGTTTGAACTTTCTATCACTTTTGGTTCCGATAATTCTGCTGACCATATTTGTGATATTCAGGCGTCAAATGACATCTTGGAGCAAGTTGGAGATAAAAAACAAAATGTGCCCAAAACGTGATATTATGACGTTATACGCCCTTTTGAGCCATGTTTGAACTTTCTATCACTTTTGGTTCCGGTAATTCTGTCGACCATATTTGTGATATTCAGGCGTCAAATGACATCTTGGAGCATGTTGGAGATAAAAAACAAAATGTGCCCAAAACGTGATATTATGACGTTATACGACGTTCTGAGCCATGTTTGAACTTTCTATCACTTTTTTTTCCGATAATTCTGCTGACCATATTTGTGATATTCAGACGCCAAATGACATCTTGGAGCAAGTTGGAGATAAAAAACAAAATGTGCCCAAAACGTGATATTATGACGTTATACGCCGTTCTGAGACATGTTTGAACTTTCTATCACTTTTCGTTCCGGTAATTCTGCCGACCATATATTTGATATTCAGATGCCAAATGTCACATTGGAGCATGTTGAAGATAAAAAACAAAATGTGCCCAAAACGTGATATTATGACGTTTTACGCCGTTCTGAGCCATGTTTGAACTTTCTATCACTTTTGGTTCCGATAATTCTGCTGACCATATTTGTGATATTCAGGCGCCAAATGACATCTTGGAGCATGTTGGAGATAAAAAACAAAATGTGCCCAAAACGTGATATTATGACGTTATACGCCGTTTTGAGCCATGTTTGAACTCTCTATCACTTTTGGTTCCGGTGATTCTGTCGACCATATTTGTGATATTCAGGCGTCAAATGACATCTTGGAGCATGTTGGAGATAAAAAACAAAATGTGCCCAAAACGTGATATTATGACGTTATACGCCGTTTTGAGCCATGTTTGAACTCTCTATCACTTTTGGTTCCGATAGTTCTGCTGACCATATTTGTGATATTCAGACGCCAAATGACATCTTGGAGCAAGTTGGAGATAAAAAACAAAATGTGCCCAAAACGTGATATTATGACGTTATACGCCGTTTTGAGCCATGTTTGAACTCTCTATCACTTTTGGTTCCGGTAATTCTGTCGACCATATTTGTGATATTCAGGCGTCAAATGACATCTTGGAGCATGTTGGAGATAAAAAACAAAATGTGCCCAAAACGTGATATTATGACGTTATACGCCGTTTTGAGCCATGTTTGAACTCTCTATCACTTTTGGTTCCGATAGTTCTGCTGACCACATTTTTTGTGATATTCAGACGCCAAATGACATCTTGGAGCAAGTTGGAGATAAAAAACAAAATGTGCCCAAAACGTGATATTATGACGTTATACGACGTTCTGAGCCATGTTTGAACTTTCTATCACTTTTGGTTCCGATAATTCTGCTGACCATATTTGTGATATTCAGGCGCCAAATGACATCTTGGAGCATGTTGGAGATAAAAAACAAAATGTGCCCAAAACGTGATATTATGACGTTATACGCCCTTTTGAGCCATGTTTGAACTTTCTATCACTTTCGGTTCCGATAATTCTGTTGACCATATTTGTGATATTCAGGCGCCAAACGACATCTTGGAGCATGTTGGAGATAAAAAACAAAATGTGCCCAAAACGTGTTATAATGACGTTATACGCCGTTCTGAGCCATGTTTGAACTTTCTATCACTTTTGGTTCCGGTAATTCTGTTGACCATACTTGTGATATTCAGGCGTCAAATGACATCTAGGAGCAAGTTGGAGATAAAAAACAAAATGTGCCCAAAACGTGATATTATGACGTTATACGCCGATTTGAGCCATGTTTGAACTTTCTATCACTTTTGGTTCCGATAATTCTGCTGACCATATTTGTGATATTCAGGCGCCAAATGACATCTTGGAGCATGTTCGAGATAAAAAACAAAATGTGCCCAAAACGTGGTATTATGACGTTATACGACGTTCTGAGCCATGTTTGAACTTTCTATCACTTTTGGTTCCGATAATTCTGTTGACCATATTTGTGATATTCAGGCGCCAAACGATATCTTGGAGCATGTTCGAGATAAAAAACAAAATGTGCCCAAAACGTGTTATTATGACGTTATACGCCGTTTTGAGCCATGTTTGAACTTTCTATCACTTTTGGTTCCGGTAATTCTGTCGACCATATTAGTGATATTCAGGCGTCAAATGACATCTTGGAGCATGTTGGAGATAAACAACAAAATGTGCCCAAAACGTGATATTATGACGTTATACGCCGTTTTGAGCCATGTTTGAACTCTCTATCACTTTTGGTTCCGGTAATTCTGTCGACCATATTAGTGATATCAGGCGTCAAATGACATCTTGGAGCATGTTGGAGATAAAAAACAAAATGTGCCCAAAACGTGATATTATGACGTTATACGCCGTTTTGAGCCATGTTTGAACTCTCTATCACTTTTGGTTCCGATAGTTCTGCTGACCATATTTGTGATATTCAGACGCCAAATGACATCTTGGAGCAAGTTGGAGATAAAAAACAAAATGTGCCCAAAACGTGATATTATGACGTTATACGCCGTTCTGAGCCATGTTTGAACTTTCTATCACTTTTGGTTCCGGTAATTCTGTTGACCATACTTGTGATATTCAGGCGTCAAATGACATCTAGGAGCAAGTTGGAGATAAAAAGCAAAATGTGCCCAAAACGTGATATTATGACGTTATACGCCGTTTTGAGCCATGTTTGAACTTTCTATTACTTTTGGTTCCGATAATTCTGCTGACCATATTTGTGATATTCAGGCGCCAAATGACATCTTGGAGCATGTTGGAGATAAAAAACAAAATGTGCCCAAAACGTGATATTATGACGTTATACGACGTTCTGAGTCATGTTTGAACTTTCTATCACTTTTGGTTCCGATAATTCTGCTGACCATATTTGTGATATTCAGGCGCCAAATGACATCTTGGAGCATGTTGGAGATAAAAAACAAAATGTGCCCAAAACGTGATATTATGACGTTATACGCCGTTTTGAGCCATGTTTGAACTCTCTATCACTTTTGGTTCCGATAGTTCTGCTGACCATATTTGTGATATTCAGACGCCAAATGACATCTTGGAGCAAGTTGGAGATAAAAAACAAAATGTGCCCAAAACGTGATATTATGACGTTATACGCCGTTTTGAGCCATGTTTGAACTCTCTATCACTTTTGGTTCCGATAGTTCTGCTGACCATATTTGTGATATTCAGACGCCAAATGACATCTTGGAGCAAGTTGGAGATAAAAAACAAAATGTGCCCAAAACGTGATATTATGACGTTATACGCCCTTTTGAGCCATGTTTGAACTTTCTATCACTTTTGGTTCCGGTAATTCTGTCGACCATATTTGTGATATTCAGGCGTCAAATGACATCTTGGAGCATGTTGGAGATAAAAAACAAAATGTGCCCAAAACGTGATATTATGACGTTATACGACGTTCTGAGCCATGTTTGAACTTTCTATCACTTTTGGTTCCGATAATTCTGCTGACCATATTTGTGATATTCAGGCGCCAAACGACATCTTGGAGCATGTTGGAGATAAAAAACAAAATGTGCCCAAAACGTGGTATTATGACGTTATACGACGTTCTGTGCCATGTTTGAACTTTCTATCACTTTTGGTTCCGATAATTCTGTTGACCATATTTGTGATATTCAGGCGCCAAACGACATCTTGGAGCATGTTCGAGATAAAAAACAAAATGTGCCCAAAACGTGTTATTATGACGTTATACGCCGTTCTGAGACATGTTTGAACTTTCTATCACTTTTCGTTCCGGTAATTCTGTCGACCATATATTTGATATTCAGATGCCAAATGTCACATTGGAGCATGTTGAAGATAAAAAACAAAATGTGCCCAAAACGTGATATTATGACGTTATACGCCGTTCTGAGCCATGTTTGAACTCTCTATCACTTTTGGTTCCGATAATTCTGTTGACCATGTTTGTGATATTCAGGCGCCAAACGACATCTTGGAGCATGTTCGAGATAAAAAACAAAATGTGCCCAAAACGTGATATTATGACGTTATACGCCGTTTTGAGCCATGTTTGAACTCTCTATCACTTTTGGTTCCGATAGTTCTGCTGACCATATTTGTGATATTCAGACGCCAAATGACATCTTGGAGCATGTTGGAGATAAAAAACAAAATGTGCCCAAAACGTGATATTATGACGTTATACGCCCTTTTGAGCCATGTTTGAACTTTCTATCACTTTCGGTTCCGATAATTCTGTTGACCATATTTGTGATATTCAGGCGCCAAACGACATCTTGGAGCATGTTGGAGATAAAAAACAAAATGTGCCCAAAACGTGTTATAATGACGTTATACGCCGTTCTGAGCCATGTTTGAACTTTCTATCACTTTTGGTTCCGGTAATTCTGTTGACCATACTTGTGATATTCAGGCGTCAAATGACATCTAGGAGCAAGTTGGAGATAAAAAACAAAATGTGCCCAAAACGTGATATTATGACGTTATACGCCGTTTTGAGCCATGTTTGAACTTTCTATCACTTTTGGTTCCGATAATTCTGCTGACCATATTTGTGATATTCAGGCGCCAAATGACATCTTGGAGCATGTTCGAGATAAAAAACAAAATGTGCCCAAAACGTGGTATTATGACGTTATACGACGTTCTGAGCCATGTTTGAACTTTCTATCACTTTTGGTTCCGATAATTCTGCTGACCATATTTGTGATATTCAGGCGCCAAATGACATCTTGGAGCATGTTCGAGATAAAAAACAAAATGTGCCCAAAACGTGGTATTATGACGTTATACGACGTTCTGAGCCATGTTTGAACTTTCTATCACTTTTGGTTCCGATAATTCTGTTGACCATATTTGTGATATTCAGGCGCCAAACGACATCTTGGAGCATGTTCGAGATAAAAAACAAAATGTGCCCAAAACGTGTTATTATGACGTTATACGCCGTTTTGAGCCATGTTTGAACTTTCTATCACTTTTGGTTCCGGTAATTCTGTCGACCATATTAGTGATATTCAGGCGTCAAATGACATCTTGGAGCATGTTGGAGATAAAAAACAAAATGTGCCCAAAACGTGATATTATGACGTTATACGCCGTTTTGAGCCATGTTTGAACTCTCTATCACTTTTGGTTCCGGTAATTCTGTCGACCATATTAGTGATATTCAGGCGTCAAATGACATCTTGGAGCATGTTGGAGATAAAAAACAAAATGTGCCCAAAACGTGATATTATGACGTTATACGCCGTTTTGAGCCATGTTTGAACTCTCTATCACTTTTGGTTCCGATAGTTCTGCTGACCATATTTGTGATATTCAGACGCCAAATGACATCTTGGAGCAAGTTGGAGATAAAAAACAAAATGTGCCCAAAACGTGATATTATGACGTTATACGACGTTCTGAGCCATGTTTGAACTTTCTATCACTTTTGGTTCCGATAATTCTGCTGACCATATTTGTGATATTCAGGCGCCAAATGACATCTTGGAGCATGTTGGAGATAAAAAACAAAATGTGCCCAAAACGTGATATTATGACGTTATACGACGTTCTGAGCCATGTTTGAACTTTCTATCACTTTTGGTTCCGATAATTCTGCTGACCATATTTGTGATATTCAGGCGCCAAATGACATCTTGGAGCATGTTGGAGATAAAAAACAAAATGTGCCCAAAACGTGATATTATGACGTTATACGCCGTTTTGAGCCATGTTTGAACTCTCTATCACTTTTGGTTCCGATAGTTCTGCTGACCATATTTGTGATATTCAGGCGTCAAATGACATCTTGGAGCATGTTGGAGATAAAAAACAAAATGTGCCCAAAACGTGATATTATGACGTTATACGCCGTTTTGAGCCATGTTTGAACTCTCTATCACTTTTGGTTCCGATAGTTCTGCTGACCATATTTGTGATATTCAGACGCCAAATGACATCTTGGAGCAAGTTGGAGATAAAAAACAAAATGTGCCCAAAACGTGATATTATGACGTTATACGCCGTTTTGAGCCATGTTTGAACTCTCTATCACTTTTGGTTCCGATAGTTCTGCTGACCATATTTGTGATATTCAGACGCCAAATGACATCTTGGAGCAAGTTGGAGATAAAAAACAAAATGTGCCCAAAACGTGATATTATGACGTTATACGCCCTTTTGAGCCATGTTTGAACTTTCTATCACTTTTGGTTCCGATAATTCTGTCGACCATATTCGTGATATTCAGGCGTCAAATGACATCTTGGAGCATGTTGGAGATAAAAAACAAAATGTGCCCAAAACGTGATATTATGACGTTTGTGGCGGCTTTTCAACAAAACGACAACAACACAATCGAACCCCTTTTTAAAAAAATACAGATCTGCAACACCTCGGCTTCCCAGTGAAGATGGGGTGGGTTTGAATTTATAAGGCGCCACGCAGTTTCAGTTACAGATCGCTCTAACTGCGAAGAGGGCTGGAAGGGAAAAGGTTCGACAACACCAACATATAACAAAACACCAAGAAATCGCGAAATCATATACCATATAAAAACAAATTTATTAAGGAAAAAAATATGGTAAAACAAAATATAAAGTATATAAGTAGTAAATAAAATAACGGAGATTGTTCAAAAAAAAATCCCGAATAATTAGGGGGGTAAAAGAGAAAGAAAATAATAATGAACTGAATAAAACAAAATTAAAACAAACCTAAATAATGATCGCGACACGTCCCCGATTGACCCGAGCGCTCGATCAGGCGAACGGAAAAGAAAACAAAATCGAAATCAATACCGAAATTAATAACACCCCTAATAAATCCGATAACTTTACAAGAAAAATTAATTGACAATTAAAATGGAATAATAATAATAAAGAACTGGTTTAAAGTGAAATGAACAAAATGAACCAGTGAAGTTAACAAAAAAATTAAATGGTAAGTACAAAAGAAAATCTTACTTTATAAAAAAAAATACAAAAGTATCTAACCACACTGATATTCTTTTTGTATAAAAAGGAAAATTCTGACCTTTATTCCAAACTCTTTTGAACGAAGGATGATGACTTCACGATGACAACAATTATACGTAGATACAGCAACAAAATCCAGCAAACCTCCTTTGGAAACACTTGTTCGATGGTAAGTACAGGAAACTTGGGTTATGTAGCTTCTAATTTACTTCTTTATTCCAGGTAGTACTTGTTTCCGGGATGGGAGATTTCCCAAGAACTTATATAAGGAATAAGGCTCCAAAAAAAAAAAAACCTAGCGTGTAAAAAAAGAAAGAAAAATGTAAATAGATAATTAGGCAAGAATGTAGGAATGGATGATTTTATGTAGTGTGAAAGGAGTTTAAATGAATTTAGGTTTAAGTTAGTATTAAGCTAAAATTAAAGAAAATGTAAAAAGAAAAACCTACCTCAAGGTGGTATGAGGTTTTAACCAGCAAAATGAATAATCTTTGTAAAAATGTGCAATAAATCCGGTGAAACCGTAATCGTTGAATAATTTCCAAACGAAAAATTAAAGGATTAATTAACTCAGATCCCGATAAATACGGATATAAATCGATCCAAAATTCTACACAGAATTATACCAAAATGTCGACTTAAAATTCTTGTTAACCATCCAAACACTACAAAGGCTGGTTTCAAAAGAGGAAGAGTAAAATCGCGCACGGGTATTCGTTTCCCAAGATTTTAACCAAAAAACTCGTTATAAAATCGCGCGGTGCCAAGAATTCAAAATCACTCCCTCCCTCTATTATTGACAGTCCGAACTTAAAAATGTAAACAAAATTCATGATAGTAACGAAGAAGAGAAAAAGAAAAGTTTTAAGGTTAAGATCTATTGTGTGATTGTAATGAAGGTAATGAAAAAGAAAAAGGCGTTTAAAATGAGCGAAAGGAAAGGATTTAAGAAAAGTGATGAAAAGGAAAGGATTTTCAAATGTTTCCAAGTTCGGCTTGCTGTAACAAAAAAACAAAAATTATAACAAGGTAAATAAACAAAATGGTATATAATTCCCCGACTTCTAACAATTACAGACAAATCACAAGGAAATTCAATAACCTCGAACGGAACCGTTACATTCCCCCCTTACAACAAGAAAGTTTACCCGTAAACTTTAAACTTTAAACAAGCAACCCTAACAACCAAAATCCAACCCAAAAATAAGTATATGCAACTATGGAACCAACCACCTGATCCACCTCGTGCCCATAGCCTTCAGGTCTTCGACATTCGGTCGGAAGGGAAAATAATAAAATAATAAATGAAAATACAGAGATATAGAAATCCATGAATACCAACAATAAGTCACACAGTGATCATTCCAACCTCTGACATCCGTAAACAAAAAAAATAAAATAATAAAATGGGGGAATAGAAGGGAATAGCACTAAACGAAATAACTAGTTGTACCAAACAATCACAACCAATTAGGACAAAACACACTCCGTAAGTTCCCAAGATGGACAGAACCAAAATAGAAACAGATGTACACGAAACGGAGACAGCCGGTCTTCTGGAGTAGTCTAAGGCCCCTGCCAGGTGAGCCAGCAAATCAAACAAGGAACAACTAACCCGGGTCAACAAGGTAAGGCTTCAAATCCTTAGCGTGCCAAGTTCCAACATTATTACCCTCACCATCCCTCAACTCGTAAGTCCAAGGTGACAAGACCTTATAAACAGAATACGGACCTACAAATTTAGGAGCCAGCTTTGCCGAAAAATATTTAGATGCATTAGACAATACAAAGTTTCTCTTCCAAACCTTTTGGCCAACCATAAACTTATCGCTTCTCCTCCTCAAATTATACCGCCTCTCATTCACACCAGACGCCTGTGCAATGCGTTTCCTAACATCAGCAAATAC
Organism: Onthophagus taurus; assembly: GCF_036711975.1. Lineage (NCBI taxonomy): Eukaryota > Metazoa > Arthropoda > Insecta > Coleoptera > Scarabaeidae > Onthophagus > Onthophagus taurus. The sequence goes on from NC_091973.1 coordinate 10,555,898, forward strand.
CTTCGACAGATCTTCGTTATCTAAGCTCCACTCACCATCACCCATGACTTTATCATACTGTTTCCCATTCAACACCAACTCTCGACCCGTACATACGAAATGAGGTGTTAACTTCGTAACCTCGTGACGAGCGGAATTAATCGCGCAAGTTATTTTAGGAACACTCACATCCCATTTACGTTGATCGTCTTTGCAATACAAGGACAAAATTCTTTTAAGCGTACGATTCACTCGTTCTACAGGGTTAGCCTGAGGGTGATAATTGGCGTTAAACCTAACAGAAACACCATACTGTTGAGTCAGTAAGTTCAATTTCCGGGATCTAAATTGAGGACCATTGTCACAAATAAGGGTTTTAGGAACTCCAAATTTAAGAAAGACTTCCGTCTCAAGTATCTGCGAAATCTTATCTGCGGTAGCAGTTCTTATGGGATAAGCAAGTACAAATTTACTGAAGTAATCGGATATTACGAAGATAAATTGATTACCTTTTCTCGAACGAGGAAGAGGGCCAACAAGATCAATTGATATAAGCTGCCACGGTCTATCACTATCTGGGGTACGAACGAACTTACCAGCTGGTTTAACATTCGGAATCCTATAAGAAGCGCACAACTCACATCCAGAGATATACCTTACCACGTCTGCCTTCATTTTAGGCCATATATAGAGCTCAGAAATTCTACCAAGAGTCTTGAAAACACCCATATGACCAGCGGTTTGAGAGTCATGAGAAAGAGCTAAAATCTCTTTACGAAAATCTTTAGGGACAACCCTTTTCCAAGGTTCAGAATTTCGTCCCAGAACAGAAGACACTACGTACTTATAAACCTCGCCATTCTCTACTCTAAATAAGGGGTGTTTAGCGGGAAAATTCAGAACTCTTTCTTTCAGCCTTCTATACCACACGTCAGAAGTATCAGAGAATTTCAATTCGGTCCTCTCTTGGATCGAATCGACGACCTCGAACGATCTCGAAAGTAAGTCAGGCACAACGTTCTCACAGCCTTTACGATGTTTAACGACAAAGTCGAATTGTTGCAATCTAATTGCCCATCTCGCGATACGCCCAGTAGGAACTTTCAACTTTAAAAGCCAAAGGAGAGAATAATGATCAGTAACCACCGTGAACGGGACTCCCTCAAGATAAGGTTTCAGCTTTTCCGCAGCCCAAATCACTGCCAAACACTCGCGTTCTGTGGCCGAGTAGTTACGTTCGGCCGGACTTAATGACCTACTCAAGTATACCACCACTTGTTCACCATCCTCACCTGGTTGCAACAACACGGCACCCAAACCAACACCAGAGGCATCCGTGTGCAACTCAAAAGGTAGCGAATAATCAGGACATCGCAAGATTGGAGCAGATACAAGCTTTTCCTTAATGATTCTAAAAGATCTTTCACATTCATCCGTCCATTCAACTGGCTTATTCTTTTTCAGTAGGTTCGTAATCGGAGAAATCAAAGTCGCGAACTCGGGAATAAAACGTCTATACCATGAAAAGGTACCAAGTATACGTCTAACATCTTTCTGACACTTAGGAACAGGAATCTTAAGCATGGCGTTAACCTTTTCAGGGTCTACATGAAGTCCGTATTTATCAACGACATAGCCAAGGTAACGCAATTCAGATCTGCACAACTTACATTTCTCCCAGCTGACCTTCAATCCAGCAGCGAGCAACCTCTCAAATACACTCGACAGAACCTCAAGATGTTTTTCAAAGGTATCGGTAACAATGACAACATCGTCCAAATAAACGAACACATTAGGTTCCAACTCAGGACCCAAGACCCTATCAACAAGCCTTTGCCAAGTGGCAGGAGAATTGTGCAAGCCAAAAGGCATACGTGTAAATTGATATAGCCCTCTACCGGGCACCGTAAAAGCAGTAAAAGCCTTAGAAGCATTCTCCATGGGGACTTGCCAAAAAGCGGACTTAATGTCCAGGGAAGACAAAAACTTTGCGTTCCTGAGTTTATCGAGAGTTGCAGAAATATACGGGAGTGGATAACTATCACGTTCCGACACCGCATTCAGACGACGATAATCAACACAGAATCGATATGTGTTATCTTTCTTTCGCACTAACAGGATTGGGGAAGACCAAGCACTCGATGAGGGTTCGACAACGCCCTGTTCTAACATGATATCAAGTTCTTTATTAATGTGCTGCTGCATGACCGGAGAAACGGGGTAATAGCGTTGTTTAATGGGATCAGCTGAAGTTCTAATTACGTGACTCACCAAGTGAGTACACCCTAAACCGTCACCCATTTTAGCTTTAAAAGAGTTAACCATGGTTTCCAAAAGTTGCTTATTAGAAGGGGACAAATCATCATCAAGAGAATCTATCTCGAAAACAGTCTCGTACGCGAAATTCCAAGAGTCATTTCTAAGGTCAGGCACTACTCCAACGGACTTGAAAAAATCAACACCCAAAATAAGGGTTTGGGGAAGTGTAGGTATCACCAGCATGTCAATAAGGGTAATTCTGTCCTTCAAAGTAACCGGAACCGTAACCACACCCAAACTCTCAACCAATTGTCCATTAGCTATTCTGACCGAAGAACTAACGCGACGACAATGAAATCCTAAATCGGACACGACTTTCCATCCCACACCTCCTAATATAGTTCTAGAGGCACCAGTGTCCAACAAACCTAGTAACTCTCTACCTAATATCGATATTTTCAGATAAGGCCTTTCATCCTTCTTACAACTATCTAAAACGAACTCCAACACGGAAGAAATCCTATCAGCCGGTTTTTCGTCTTCAATGTCAATTAGCCGGCGACCTAGTGACGACGATTGGCATTTCCCGAAGACTTCCTATTACCATGGGGACATTTTTTGTAGTAAAACCCTCATTTCCACACTTAAAACAATGCAGTCTCTTGGGACTAGGACAACCACGAGCCATGTGACCCAAAACTCCACAATTGAAGCACTTAACAGGACTTGACTCAACCGCAGAAAAATCTGAACTTTGGGGGTAGCTCACGCAACCTAAATAAGCTAATTCGGGTTCCAAAGTCTTATTGCGAATTTTAGGGGGCTGAAATTCCTTTACCGCGCGCCTAGACTCCTCTAACTGCTTACACTTGACCTTCAAATCAGAAACCGTATCAATAGTGTGAAGAGCTAGTTGGGTTTGAAAATAAGGTAAGAGGTTCTTACGGATAAGTTTAACCTTCGCCTCCTCGGAAAGTGGACAAGTGAGTCTACCGAATAAACCTAACATATTGGCGACGTAGATTGCAATAGGCTCTCGCTCACCCTGGGTTCTGTGTCGTATCTCATCCAACAGTTGTTCGTTGTAGTCGGAAGGTAAAAATTCACCCCTCAATAACACCTCTAATTCTCCCCACGAGCTAACTTCATCCCTGACAGAACGATACCAAAGTAGGGCGGGACCCTCAAATAAATCAAGAGCCGACACAAAAACTTCTCGAAGAGAAACACCTCGAGCTGCGGACAATTCATGTACTCGCTCTAAAAACGCTCCCACCGAAATACCCGTCCTTCCGGAAAATTTAAGGCCCCATTTATGTACGGGAATAGCCTTAGAAGACATCAAGGGTGGAGGACTAGTTGTTACAGGGGTAGACGAAGCAGCGCCCCCGCCTAAAGATACGTTCAGGGATCTTTCAAGGGCTTCTAACTCAATTGGCCTAGAAACGGAAGCAATGGCCTTCGTTAACCTATCCTTCAAAGACAAAGCCTCACGGAGAACAACGGCACGATCCTCACATAATTCACTCATACGCCTTATTCGCCCCAAAACATGCCAAATCTTAGTTTCAACCTTCTTAGCATTCTTAGATCGAAAATCATCTAACAATGTGGTAATTTCGGCCAGTTTGTCCCTAACCGCTAACAAATCTTCCTCTTCCGTGTAAGGGTTATCTGGGTAATCGTTGACCAAATCAGGGTTAAGTGTCTCCTTCTGTAGTAAAGAAGCAAACAACCTACGCATCTCATCGACACTAGAGGGATCCAAACCTCGGACAGTAAATTCATAACTCAATTCTTCCTTAGAAAGGTAATTAACCGTGACTTTAAGAGCCATCCTAAAAGGGTTGATCTCTCCTGAACCCGAGAAGAGATTGGTCAAATCGAAAACAGGGAACCGAAGAGTCGAAATAATTGGAATGGAATTAAGACACAAACAGAAGTCACTTTGTGTCCTCGATACAAATAAGGGTTCCGATAAAATTAAGAACTTCCAAGACAATACAACAAGGGCTCCCAAAACGATATGGGTCTCCAAAACAATAGGGGACTTTTAAAACAATATGGCCCTCCAAAACAATATGGCCCCACGTTGGGCGCCAAAATTTGTGGCGGCTTTTCAACAAAACGACAACAACACAATCGAACCCCTTTTAAAAAAATACAGATCTGCAACACCTCGGCTTCCCAGTGAAGATGGGGTGGGTTTGAATTTATAAGGCGCCACGCAGTTTCAGTTACAGATCGCTCTAACTGCGAAGAGGGCTGGAAGGGAAAAGGTTCGACAACACCAACATATAACAAAACACAAAGAAATCGCGAAATCATATACCATATAAAAACAAATTTATTAAGGAAAAAAAAAATATGGTAAAACAAAATATAAAGTATATAAATAGTAAATAAAATAACGGAGATTGTTCAAAAAAAAATCCCGAATAATTAGGGGGGTAAAAGAGAAAGAAAATAATAATGAACTGAATAAAACAAAATTAAAACAAACCTAAATAATGATCGCGACACGTCCCCGATTGACCCGAGCGCTCGATCAGGCGAACGGAAAAGAAAACAAAATCGAAATCAATACCGAAATTAATAACACCCCTAATAAATCCGATAACTTTACAAGAAAAATTAATTGACAATTAAAATGAAATAATAATAATAAAGAACTGGTTTAAAGTGAAATGAACAAAATGAACCAGTGAAGTTAACAAAAAAATTAAATGGTAAGTACAAAAGAAAATCTTACTTTATAAAAAAAATACAAAAGTATCTAACCACACTGATATTCTTTTTGTATAAAAAGGAAAATTCTGACCTTTATTCCAAACTCTTTTGAACGAAGGATGATGACTTCACGATGACAACAATTATACGTAGATACAGCAACAAAATCCAGCAAACCTCCTTTGGAAACACTTGTTCGATGGTAAGTACAGGAAACTTGGGTTATGTAGCTTCTAATTTACTTCTTTATTCCAGGTAGTACTTGTTTCCGGGATGGGAGATTTCCCAAGAACTTATATAAGGAATAAGGCTCTCAGAAAAAAAAAACCTAGCGTGTAAAAAAAAGAAAGAAAAATGTAAATAGATAATTAGGCAAGAATGTAGGGATGGATGATTTTATGTAGTGTGAAAGGAGTTTAAATGAATTTAGGTTTAAGTTAGTATTAAGCTAAAATTAGAGAAAATGTAAAAAGAAAAACCTACCTCAAGGTGGTATGAGGTTTTAACCAGCAAAATGAATAGTCTTTGTAAAAATGTGCAATAAATCCGGTGAAACCGTAATCGTTGAATAATTTCCAAACGAAAAATTAAAGGATTAATTAACTCAGATCCCGATAAATACGGATATAAATCGATCCAAAATTCTACACAGAATTATACCAAAATGTCGACTTAAAATTCTTGTTAACCATCCATACACTACAAAGGCTGGTTTCAAAAGAGGAAGAGTAAAATCGCGCACGGGTATTCATTTCCCAAGATTTTAACCAAAAAACTCGTTATAAAATCGCGCGGTGCCAAGAATTCAAAATCACTCCCTCCCTCTATTATTGACAGTCCGAACTTAAAAATGTAAACAAGATTCATGATAGTAACGAAGAAGAGAAAAAGAAAAGTTTTAAGGTTAAGATCTATTGTGTGATTGTAATGAAGGTAATGAAAAAGAAAAAGGCGTTTAAAATGAGCGAAAGGAAAGGATTTAAAAAAAGTGATGAAAAGGAAAGGATTTTCAAGTGTTTCCAAGTTCGGCTTGCTGTAACAAAAAAACAAAAATTATAACAAGGTAAATAAACAAAATGGTATATAATTCCCCGACTTCTAACAATTACAGACAAATCACAAGGAAATTCAATAACCTCGAACGGAACCGTTACAATTCCCCTTCGTTGAGCATTATGAAGAATAAGCCTTCGGCCTGATCTAGATGTTGTAAGGCCAACTTTCCCGTTTTCTTCAAATCTTACTGATAAGCCTACACGTTCGGCAATTTCCTGTTTATCTATTCCTTCTTGATGAAGTGCAATAATTGCTCGCCTCGTAGTCAAACCTGATTCTCGTTGACCAGGAACACGAGGCATGTTGCATTTAAGAAAACGGACAAATTTGAATGCACGTAATTGTGATGTTGAATAATTGTATTTAAAATTTGAAGGAGAGTTTCATAAAGCTTTATTTATAAGTTTTATATTATATTAATTATATTACTGAGATTTTTATCTGACGTTTTATTTATAGAAATACTCTAAAATCATTTATTAGAGGAACATATAAAAAATCGTGTATTTGTTATTCTTAAAAATATCAAAAAAGATTTAAAATAAAATAAAATTAACACATTTAAGAAAAGGGTGATCTATTCTTCGGCCCACTTCAAACTGGGACGGTTTTACCTGGGTTAAGGAAGAGGGTAGTCTCAGAAATCGAATTGAATAGAGACAAAAGATGTCTCCGTCTTCTTCCAGTACCAGCGTCATGTCGGAACTAACAGCGGACGATTCGCATTAAATCTGAACAGAGCTGTACATCATCACCTCCACCATTCAATCCGTCTACCGAAGTTAATGAAATATGGAGTAAGACCAGTAGCTTCATGTCTAGCTGTACGAATTGCACACGCAACCTTTGGTAAATATAAATTCCAATTTTTATGATTTTCCTCTACATAAGCTGATAACATCGTTTTCAGAACACGATGGACTCGTTCAACAGCGTTTGCTTGAGGATGATAAAGAGCAATATAAGACAATTTCACCGAATAACGATTTGCCAAATCACGAAATTCCCTACTATCAAATGTTTTCCGTTATCACAAACCAACACACGTGGAACATCAAAAAGTAAATACACATGATCTTCTAAAATTTTCGCTACATTCACTGCCGTTGCAGTCCTTAAAGGAAAAAATAAACAAAATTTACTAAAATAATCAACAACACTAAGAATATACATGTAACCGCGATTAGTTGTAGGTAACGGACCCACCAAATCGACACATATTGTTTCCCATGGTTTTGAAACATTCGGTCTCCCAAGAAGATGACCAGCACGAGATTTCTGTTCCGGTTTCGCAGCAATACATATTTTACAATGTCGTACGCATTTCGCAATATCTTGCTTCATTGTAGGCCAATAATATTTTTCTGCCACTCTATACATTGTTACTCCACCGTGACCTGCAGTAGGTGTATCATGATTATCGTGAATAACCGCTTTCCTAGTGTCTTTTGGTACTACTTGTTTCCACTCTGATCCTGTATCATCAAGATTAATATAACGTTTTCCGACATATTTATACAATTTATTATCTTCTAACCGCCACAAAGGCGTATACAAAAGCGGCACATATTTATACATCCGTTCGTACTTCCACGATATCCGGTACAGTACGAGATAAAGCATCGCGAACCAAGTGATCCCTACCTTTTCGATGAACAACTTCAAAATCAAATTGTTGTAATCCAACACTCCACCTCTAAAGGATACACTACACCTCTGGATGTCTAAAGTCCTCCAGGTGACCCTAGATACCATTTGCGCTTGATGTAAGGGAGAGAACTTCTCAATAAACCCGCGAAAGACTGTTGTGCCCTTCACCAGGAAACGAAAGTTGGATGGACTAATCCGCCCAACTATCCAAGGTGAAGAAATTCCTTTCTCAAAGGAAGTCAAATATCTAGGAGTAATCCTAGACAAAACCCTGTCATGAAATGGACATTTGCAAGGAGTTTTGCAAAAAGCTAGACTATCCTTGTGGACTTGTCGCAGTCTTTGTGGAAAAAATTGGGGTCTTACCCCTGAAAGACTGTACTGGCTCTATGTGACTGTGGTTAGACCTATGATCACATACGGAGCAGCAGCCTGGAAAGTCCGCCAGACTTCAGTTATCAGTAAACTTTCACGAATTGAACGAGTAGCTGGATTGGCAATCTCTGGTGCGATAGGCACAACGCCAACTCTAGCAATGGAGGTTCTGCTTGGCCTATCTCCTCTGCATTTGCATATAGAGAAAGTGGCTAGAACAACCATTTACAGATTTAAGCAATATGCTCAAAACTGTTCCGACATGTCCTACCAATGGGCTGCGGAAGACATTATAAGCACTGATACTGTGCTATCAATGCCGTCAGATTTGGCGGTATCACTATCAGTGATTAATACTCGATACCAGATTGTACTGCCTGAGCGGCAGTCCTGGATCGAAAATGAAAATTCTCTGGTTCAGGCAGACATTTGCTTGTACACAGATGGATCAAAAACGCCTGAAGGGGTAGGAGCAGGAGTATACTGCCAGACACCTCGAATTAAGCAAGCTTACAGCCTAGGTACGTACTGTACTGTATTCCAGGCGGAAGTATTTGCTATTGACATGGGTGCTAAAATCCTTCTTGAAAGAGGGGTGAAGAACATGACAGTACGAATTTTCTCAGACAGTCAAGCCGCTCTCCAGGCGCTGCAAGCCGTGAAAACGGTGTCGGCTCTGGTTAATGATTGTAAGAGAACATTAAACACACTGAGTTGTGATAACAGAGTCTCTCTGATCTGGGTCCCGGGTCACTCTGGGTTTGCTGGCAATGAAGCGGCAGATAAGCTAGCACGAGATGGCAGCGCTGCAGCGTTTGTGGGGCCGGAACCAGCAGTTGGTGTATCATTTGCGATGGCCAAATATAGGATTGGACTGTGGGCTGAAGAGAGACTTCGCCTACTGTGGACCAGTTCTCCTGGAATGAGACATGGTAAGGTGTTTATTAACATCGCCACTGTCAAACCCGGGAATATTTTAGGACTTGCCCATAGTAGCATAAAAGTTCTAATGGGTGTTTTTACTGGGCACTGCCGATTAAAAGCACACCTCAACTTGTTGGGTTTAGCCGACGATGTTGAATGCCGACTATGTGCGGAGGAAGCAGACACGGTTGAGCATGTTTTATGCCACTGCCCTGCCGTTAACCGTATCAGATTCTCGATTTTTGGGTCGCAATTTATCTCCTGAAGGGACTTTCGAATGACCTTTCGCCGAGCAAGGTATTAATGTTAACGATATCTATCGGGGTACAATAGATCCTTAGGGTCGCGGTGCAAGGTTGGTTGGTCCGCCTACCCGATATGTAGTCGATTCAATGTAATGTAATGTAACACTCCACCTCACCAAACGACCAGAAGGATCTTTAAGCTTATTTAACCATTTCAAGGAGTAGTGGTCTGTGATGACGCGAAAATGAGTTCCTTCTATACAAGGCCGAAATTTCTCCACAGCAAATACCACAGTCAAACACTCTTTTTCTGTCGTTGAGTATAACCGTTCTGTCCTCGACAATGACCTATTAATATAAGCTATAACACGATCACCATCAGGATAGTTTTGCGTCAAAACAGCGCCCAAACCATAATTACTCGCATCAGTCTGTACGTCAAATGATTTCTCGAAGTTCGGGCATGTGAGAATTGGAGCCGAAACTAAACATGTTTTTATTCATTCTAGAGCACGAGCACATTCCTGGTGCGATAATCGTGGAAACATCAGGTATGAATCTTCTATACTACGACACCATCCCAAGAATCGTTCGCACTTCTCTCACACAAGTGGGTGTTGGAATTCTTATTATGGACATGACCTTTTCTGGTCCACCGCTAGACCTCTTTGATTTATAATATAACCTAAATATCGCAATTCTGAACGACAAAATTGGCATTTCGCTCGGCTAACCGGCTAACCGTCAAACCAGCTCCCCTTAAACGCTCTAACACTTCACGTAATACCTCTAAATGTTTCTAAAAATCGTTAGCAATAATTGTGATATCATCAAGATATACAAATACGTAAAGTTCTAAATCAATACCGAGACTCTATCGATAAGCCTTTGCCAAGTCGCAGGTGCGTTGTGTAAACCAAAAGGCATACGACGAAATTGGAACAATCCTCTTCCAGGAACTACGAAAGCTGTAATAGGACGGGATTTTTCTTCTATAGGTACTTGCCAATACGCACTTTTAATATCCAATGAGGACAAGTAACGAGCATCTCTAAGCTTATCTAATGTGGAAGTTACAAAAGGTAAAGTATATGCATCCCGCTCAGTCGCTTTATTCCTATAATCGACACAAAATCTGTAGGTTTTATCCTTTTTAGGTACCATGACGATAGGAGAAGCCCATGGTGATGACGAACGTTCTACAATACCATTCTTTAACATTTCATCAAGTTCTTCGTTGACGAATTTTAATAAAGCCGGCGAAATAGGGTAATGTCGTTGCTTTATTGGCTCAGCAGTAGTACGAATAACATGTTCCACTAAATTAGTACAACCTAATTTTTAAAAAGATTAAAAGTCGTATAAACGATGAAAATATTTTATTTCGGTGCTATCTTCGAAGATTTCGAACGAAAATCGTTCTTCTTCGAGCACGACTATAGAACAAAGGAACATACAGATATAACAAAAACAGATAAAAAATATATATAATTACCGTCGGTGTAGAAGCATCGAGAGTGAAGAGAGTATTGTTTCAAGCATCGGAGAGAATTTCTTCAAAAAGATTCCGCTACAAAAAATTCAAAAGGAAAAAGCCGGAAGGGTGAAATATAAAAAAATTTAAAAGAATCTCTTCGAACGAATCCTCCCCGAGTAAATTAAAAAATCCAAAAAATTAAAATGGCGTTTGTCTATTCATCGTAAATCTCGTTTTTCAAAGTATTTAAAAATAAATGTTTAAAATTAACGACAAAACAAATTACCAAACCTGTAGAAAATTTCTTTTAAAATTCAGTAACTTGAGTCAGCATGCTGAGGGGTGAAATTGGACTGAAAGTTATAAGGAACGTTCGCCAGATGATAGAGTGAGGGAAAACAAGTGGGTGAAGAAGTAATTTAATTTAAATTTGAAACTATATAAATTTAAAAAAAATTCTGTAGTTGTTGATATTGGTCAGATCATTAATTAATGAGTCATTAATATTGTTAAAATGGATGAACATCTCCTCATACAGGTCTAGTTCTTTTGATTTTTTTATGTTCTTTAAAAGTTCTAAATTTTCTATTGTGGTTTTATGTTTTAAATTATGAATATGTTTATAGACGGCAGATGAGTCTTTAGATAAATGTTCTTTGAACCTTGTTGCAATGTTTCTACCTGTCTGTCCTATATAAACCTTCTCACAATCATCACATTTGATTTTGTAAACTCCGCTGAGTTCATTATTATTAAATTTATGTTTATTATTTATTAAGATTTGACCAATTTTGTTATAAGTGGAGAATGCAAGAACAATATCAAATTTATTTAAAGCTTGTTTGAATTTATATTGAAGTGAAGGATTATAAGGGAGAGAACGAATTTATACTTTTTATGAAAATGAGGATAAATTATATTGTTAAGATGTGAAGCGTGAATTTTGTTGTAAATTTTTTGTAAATCTTTAATTTCAAAGTCGTTATTCAGTCCAATTTTTATTATTTTCTTAAGTTCATTAATCTAATTATTGTTGTTAAGGGGTATGTTAATTAGACGATTAACGAAAAATTTGAAACTGGCCTCCTTGTGTTGTATACTATTAAAGGAAAATTTAGATATAATAGAGTAGTGGTGGGTTTTCTAAAAATGTTAACATCAAGTATGTTATTGGAACGAGAAATTTGTAGATCTAAAAAATTAAGTTTACCATCGATCTCCATTTCGGTAGTGAACTCGAGTTTACAAATATTATAAAAAAAATTGTTTTCAAGACACAAAATTTAGCGGGATTTCCCTCATATATAATAAAAACATCATCAACATATCGACCATAAAAGCAAATGTCATCAGTTTGTATTTTTCAGAAAATAGTTCTCTTTCAAAATTGTTGACAAAAATATTGGGTATAATCCCAGATATGGGTGAACCCATGGGCAAACCATCGTTCATTTGATAGTAACAATCGTTGAAGATGAAAAAATTCTGTCTAAAGACATGTAAAAGGATGTGTTATTCTGATATAAGGAATCTTTTAATAATGGCGATGGTTAATGGTCAAATGAGATTAATTTGCATTTATGTGAGATTTTACAGTTCTTTAGTTTGGTAATAAGATCAGATGAGTTTTTTATATTATATAAAAAAGAATCCCTAAAAGTGTTAAAAAGAAATGTTTGAATGATTTTAGATATCTTATTGGTGGGGGTTGATTAATGTTGCTGATGACTCTTTATCCCACACAACGAGGCCTGCATTTTTGTCTCCCGTGGTAACAATACGATTTTCAACATTTTCCTATACCATGTAAGTGCAGGAACCTCAAATAAATCTAAGGCTGATGTAAGAATCTGATCACATGTGACACCACGAGCAACCGATAGTTCTGCTACTCTTTCTAGGAATGCTGCAACTGACGTACCAGGTCTACTCGAAAATATTAAATCCCATTTGTAAACAGGCACATTTTTCTGCACAACTCTAAGAGAAGTAGGCTGCAAATTGGGTAAAGCAGATGAAGCAGCAGGAGGATAACTAGGAGTAACCAAAATATCCAGGGCTTGTCTCAAACTCGTCTCGATAACCTCCAGGTCGGCAGGCCTCACAGTAGCACCTAACCTAGAATTAAACTTTTCCTTCAAAGCCATTGCCTCCGTACAGAATCTAGCCCTATCATCAGATAACTCATCCATACGCTGTATACGACTCAAAACATGCCACAATTTACTCTCAGTCTTTTTTGCACCTTTAGCTGTAAATTTATCTACTAAAGCTGAAACCTTGACTTATTTTGCGGTTATAGCCACCGAACCTTCCTCGCTTGTATATGGATAACCAGGATACGATGAAACCTCCTCCTGAAACCTCAGCTAATTTTTTCCGCATCTCCTCAACCGAACCTACAGGATAACCCCTTGCAATCATACTGAAGTTCCTCCTTATTTAAATAATTTACAGTCACACGAAGAGCCATAATGATAGACACTATCGGGGATAATATTGAATTGAAAGTTTTCCGCCTCTATAATAGGTGGCGTGACAAGTTCTAAACGTAAACATGCAATAATACCTGTTCTAGTCAGATAGTGATCAGACACAGAATAAGATGCAAGATGGCTGACGGGCAAGACAAGCTTAAGTTGTTTAAAGTATTTTTTCTCGCTATGAAGTTGATAAAAATACAACATTTCATAAAAGAATACACCCGAACAATCGCACGAAAACAGAAAAACCCTTGAAATGAGCGCCAAAAATTTGTGACGACTTCTCTACAAAACTACAAAAAAACAACAACACAATCGAACCCTTTAAAAAAACACACAGATCTGCAACACCTCGGCTTCCTAGTAAAGATGGGGTGGGTTTGGATTTATAAGGCGCCACGCAGTTTTAGTTACAGATTGCTCGCTCTAACTGCGAAGAGGGTTGGAAAGAAAGAGGTTCGACAACACCAACATATAACACAACACAAGAAATCGGCACAATCATATACCAAAAAAAAAACAAATTTATTAAAAAAATAAATGGTAAACAAGAAATGTATATTATATAAAAATAAACCAAAAAGAAAATATCGAAATAATTCGATAATAATAAAAAAATAAGAATAGTATCGAATAATTAGGGGTAGTATGAAGCAAAACAAAACTAAAAAAAAAAATGTAATCAAAAAAATAAATATTAAACTAAATATGGATCGCGACGCGTTCCCGAATGACACAAGCGCTCGATCAGGTGAACGGAAAAGAAAATCAAACGTATTCAAAACTAAAATTAATAACTCCCCTAATAGACTGATCTATCTTTACAAAAAAAATAATTAATTAAATGACAAAATTCAAAACTTAAAAAAAAGGTAACGATAACAAAATAATTGAGTTCCGGAGAAATTGTTTTACGGAGTAAGTGAAGTTACACTACTAATAAAACGACAATAATCAGGTTTTGATAGTTTATTTTACATACATCATCTAAAGGTATACAAAACTTATTATTTACATTTACGTTTATTACAAAGTGGCGATGTGGAATAAGGTAAAACGAAATTGCCATTTTTTGGGAAAGTTCGCGGGAAGCAGTAATACAATTTCAAACATCACCTAGAAAACACTTTTTCAGTAACTACATTTGAATTTTTCACAAAATGGTTAGTTAATATTAAAATGGCAACATAAGCGACTTTATTTTTTTTATAAGAAAAAGAATTGTTAGTTAACTGGAATAATCGTGTGTACTTCTCTAAAGAATCTATCTGAGAAGCTATAGTTAAAATTTCAGGTCAGACAGATGAAAATTGTTTAAATTCTACTGCTTGCCAGTTTAAAAAACATAGTTTCGAGAAAAATGCGTTTAAAGTTTCAATACGTCTTCACTATAAGAAATCTTAAAAATACACCCTTTAATTTTTTTACCTTCACTCTGCTATCCGTGCACCGTAAAGCATGCCTTCTCGATCCAAAAGGAGAGAGGAGGAGGAAAAATCTTCCTCCTTTCTGAGTAATGTTTGATCTTTCCTGGCGTCCTTTCTCGTTTTAGATGATGAGAGGTTAGCGGCTTTGACTCGGCGTTCATCTATTTCCACGCAAAAATTGTATCGCCCACGTAATGCGCATACCGAACACCATGCATAGCCTCAGAGCGCAAGAATATTTCAACGACTGCATCGGGCTCCATTTTGTCTGCCCTGCCGCTGTGATTGCAATTGCAGTCAGGTTGGTGTAATGCATGCTATTGTTCGTATTCGGCAATATCTTTTTTCTTTCCCCAATGTTCACATTCTTTACAATATTTTGATTTCACACAAATATCAAGCACTTTTCCTGTGAACCACTCGATTATGCTGACGAAACCAAAAAGAGAGGAAAAGCCACGTTTTCGCCACGAGCCGTCTCCGGAAACAGTGAGCCCATCTACATCGCCTTTGCTTTTGGAAATGCATTTTTTCTCTTCGACTGCCTTCCGAATATTTTTAGTTTTCACAGCTTTTGTGGCTGAAGCAATAGTATTGACAATTGCGTCATATGCTTTGTGGAAGATTGGTTTTTGTAAACCGATAAAGGCACAAAATTTTTGAATTCCGAAATGTCCAATACCAATCAACTGCATTGCCAATGTAAGACGTCTATTTACGTCATAAGCATGACCAATCAAAGGGCAGTTGTTTATTAAAGTGTTTTCACGCGAAACAACAAGTTTAAATCCGAGGCCGCGCTTGCTAGTTTCCCAAAAATTAACAGCCCCTTTACACTGTTTGCAAATCAATATTTGGGACAACACCGTAAATACTGGGAGAAAATTTATAATCCTATAACCAAAACTTTCATCAATATTTACTTGAACATCGGATGCTGTTTTCATTTTCTTCGCTAAAGTTGAGACAGTCTCGTAATGACTTTGTAACCTATGGCGATTAGGTGGCTTTCTGTTCGATAGCTGTTTTTGAACCTTTTTTACCGTTATACGTTTAATATGTTTACCAAAATAATGAAAGACTTGCGTTTAGAAATATTTTCACTGATAATTTCACTGAACGATTTCACTGCACTCTGACTCTGAACGATTATAGTGAATTGACAAGTGCGAATACAAACAAACCCGTCACTTGTTTTTTTTTTTAGATATTCCATGACCCACTAGATATATAAACTGTTCTACAATCTTCTACTGTAAGGTTTGAAAGGATTTCCAGCTGTAAAATTTTTATCAAAGAACTGTCCGTTTTTAGAGTTTTAATCGTTCGGGTTGGGTTGGATTGGGTAAAATTGCGAAGAACCGATTAAGCTGCGACACTCCAAAATGCGGGACCGAGGACGTTTAAAAATTAAGCTCAAAAAATTATAAAAAGAACTTTACGCTCCAAAATGTATATCATTCTTTTGATATTTACGCGATGTTTAAGCCCAAAAAAAATAAGATTAAAATTTTTTTTTTAAAGAAATTAAATTGGTAAGTACAAAAAAAATGTAATTTATATAATACAAAAATATGTAGTTTCACTGAATTGATTTCTTTCTTTTAGCAACTAAAAAGGAAAACTCTGACCTTTACTCCGCAGTCTTCATATACGAAGAAACGACGAATATACCAAAAAAAGTTCAGCAAACCTTCTTCGGAAACACTGGTCTGGTCCAAGGTAATATAGTAAATTTGGATCTGACGAAATAACTTAACGTCTTTATTCCAGGGTTGTTTCCAGGATAGGAGTATAAAGTACAACAAAAAACCTCAAGATGGTATGAGGTTTTTATATAAATGGTGTTATATATAAATTCTTCGATTTCTCAACAATTACAGACAAATCACAATAACACAAAAATAGACGTTACAACCTTATTTGTCCAGGAGTAAAGAATTTTTTTAACAGGCCATTCTGATGGCCTACACTGTGTTAATTAATTACTGTAACGCACGTGACCTGTGTAGTGTAGGGTATATTTAATCTCTTGTCTTCTAATACCCTTTTGCTTAAATCGAGGATCCAAAAGTGCCGATTTCAGAGGGCTTCATTCTCTTCAATATCTTCAAATCTGATACTGATTTCATTTATCAGGGTGCTAATTAATGTTTTTGCTGTCTTTAATGTGTTAAGGTTAAGATTTTGTTAAGAGATGACATTAATCCTCTAATCACTAAAAGTACTTTTGATACGGTGACTGTTTTCTCAGAGCTCATTTCTGTTGTTATTTGCTCAAACTTGGTTGTAGAATCTTGCAGATTTGTGACAGAGTATCACATTCATTTTCTGACAGGCTTTCCACAGGATTATTAAGCAAACCTATGGTCACTGCCAGCGGTTGATGCATTTTAACTATACGATCAAACATATAATATGTCGAATTCCATCTTGTAGGGACATCATTTTTCAGTGTTATTTGACAATTTGGCTGCATTTGTTTTTGTGTTGACATTAATTTATTGTGTGCTCTTGTACTTTTATTAAAGTGTTGAACAATTGTTTTAATTTGTTGTTGAATTTCCTCTATATGTTTCAATCCACGTTGGACTACTAAATTTAGTGTGTGTGTCATATATGGATAATGTGACCACTCAGATTGTCTTATTGAATTAACAACATTGGGAGCATTATCTATTGTAACCACATAAATTTTTGCTGTAATTCCCCATGTTGTTACAACCCGTTTCATTTCTTGTAATAGATATTGCGATGTATGACTCAGGTTTTGTATGATGGCTTCAGCTGGCTAAGTAATTCACGGAAACCTTTATCATTTATTATAGAAAATGGCTGTAAATCTTTCAGAATCATATTTAGCACTAGATCATTAATTTCTTTAAATAAAACTTTTCTTAAACTTATTGTGCGAGATATATCCCGTTAAGGTCTGTTGTGAAACTTTCTGTCTCGTACTTGTCGATGTTGTCGCAGTTGCCATTACCAATTGGTACCGGTGGATGCAAGGATGAGTGCGTTTGTTCATTATCTGTGAATGAATATCCAAATTTTACCTGTTATCATTTTTGTTTGTTTTGTGATAATAACAAAAAATTGAACTAAAATTAGAACTAAAACTAACACTAGAAACTTTCGGGTTTTGCCGTGCGTCTTTTAAGAAAAGGTTTGACGTTCTTCAAACCTTCTTCAGAAACTGATTCGAACTGTCGACTTCGACAGTTCTTCTTATTTTTACAGTAATCATGAACATACAATATTTGGGGATGCAGGTTAGCTTAAAAATTATTCAATGCAAAACAAACTTATCTCTTATTAGAAATATACAAACTTACCTGCTTTTTTTTTAATGAAAATGAATAATACTTGTCTAATAGTATTTCTTGTCACACCGGGACTACTTATATGTAAACAAATTCAAGTTCGTGAATTAGTTGTTTTATACCAAACAATATACGACGGAGTAATTAATAATTAATTAAGTTTATTGCTACCAAATCAGCAATACATTCCACAAACAATTAAATTTTTAACAATACTACAGTTACATATATCACATTACAATACAATACATTTTATTTCCTATCCTACCCCTCCCCATCTCCTCCCCGCATCTCCCTACGCAGCCTTGTCGCCACCACCTCCCTCATCCATTCTCTTCCCTCTGCCCCCTCCCCCAGCACCTGCTTCCAGCCGATCACCTCCTCTCTTAGCTCGTCACACTCCCTCAGTAGGTGCTCCAACGACTCCCACTCCCCCCCACATACCCTACAACCCCTCTCATCATCTCTCATCCAATACCTATTCGCTCTCTCCTCATTGCCGCATCTGAATCTTGCCACCATCCTCTTCCCCTCCTCATCCCCCTCCACCGACAGGTACTTCGGCAATCCCTCCGTTATTATTTCCTCGTACTTAGGGTTGTACCTGCTCTCCGATACGACGGAGTATGATGGTTGCTTTAGTTGCTGAGCATAATGATATAATACAATCGATACATATCATCGGATCTCCCGGAATACTCGCACTGGTACCTGTTTGTAAAAGTAACTGTTAGATCCAAAGTAACTGGTACCGATGTGATACGATAACAGTTATTTCAGAAGTAACGAATAGTTACTTTTTTTACATCACTACTGGCAATAAATTCCCACTGTTTTCCTATTGGCTATGACTAACTCGTTTGTCCTACATTATATTCTTAGAACAGTAATAAAATATAGATACACAAAAACACTTGGTGAAGGATGTTTGTGTTATAAACACATTTATATGAAAAAAAAATGCATTTTATCAATGAAGGAATGAATAAATAGATTTATGAGCAATGCATTTACAACCTGAAACAATTAAGAACTGTGGGTACCTAAAATTTATTAAATTAAATTTATATTGAATAAAAATAATAAATTAAATATCGGAGAAATCCAAAGTGAGTAAGTAGTTGCTTTGCAACCTTCTTTTTTAATTTATTCGTAAAATAAAGACGGTTTATTTGGGTGTAATATATTTTCGAATTTTAATTTTTGAAACAATAAATTATCTTATTAAAAATTTTAATAAGAACAAACTTTAATTAGCATGACATTAACAATTAGCTTTTTAGGTAGTACTTTTTATTAGTTCAGTAACATGTGGTCATAGAAAAATATTTTTAAATTTGGATAAATTTTTTTTATTCCAAAACAATTCTTCCCTTTCAATTATTTCAATGTGTGGGGACCCAACAGGACTCCACACCAAAAGATAACATTTCTTTTTCTTTGCTAGATGAAGTTGTCCTGAATTTGGTAATAATAATCATGATTCGACTTAAGTTTTAAGACATTTTCTACAAATTCTAAGTATATAATTTTTTTTGTTGAACACCATCTTGCACGCTATTGTCTTTTAAAACAAATGGGCACCTGATTTCTACAAGAGCGTCTTCGCCGATTACAATCCCGTCGGGACTAGCTCCCAAGAAGAATATATCATCATTTCCAATGAACAACCCACAAGCAGAGACATGAAGCCGAGTCGTTTCCTTAAAATGCGTTAAAGCAATATCTTCGTGTTCTCTGCCGTATGCTGTAGCTTTATTACCTAAAAATGGTTTGTAAAGCAACGAAGTTATTAATTTGTTGCTAGGAGTATTGGTTCTTCTTTTGCAAATTTTCCCGAAATTGGAAGCCATTATGCGGTTTGAGTGTTCTTCACTCCATATGGGATTTGAATGTTGTCCTCTAGTATCCATCTCTAACGTTTCCATTTCATTTTTTTTAATAAGGATATGTTATTTTTTGTTGTTGTAATTTCTTCTTCTGGTATTACGTCAACATTGCCGTTGTTGTTTTTATCAGCCATGATGGACGCTGAATTGTCAATTATACGTTACAACAATCTTCGAATATCTTGCCCAAGTCCGCATGTTTCGACTTCTCGGGATAAATCTTCATCATTATTGTTACGTCCTTTGCAAAAATACGCTTCACATTGTAAATGATTGCCAAATATGAGATTTAAAGAATTTAAGATATCTTTTTTAAATGCTAATAGGTTTTCCGAATTTGTTTTGTTACTGCTGGTGTGATATGCAGCCGCTTTTTTTATTGTTATTCTAAATCTTAGAATGCTTACTTCTAGTTTTTTTCTTAACCTCAACGGTACAGATTGTTGTGTTGAACTGCGTGCATTGCGTGATAGTTCTCGTAATTTGTTGTAAAAATTTCTTAAAGATAATTGACACATTCAATCTTTCGTACCTGTTGCGATTTTTTTAAGTGGGTTATTCCCCTTATTACAGAAATTTAACAAGACACGCAATATGGGGAAAATAAGCGTCGCAGCTGCAATCGTGTTCCCCTCTCCCTACTACTGAACTAGTAGTCCCACCGCATTCACTCTGTAAAGTGGCGTCACCATTATAATATACCGAACCACATCCGAGCTGAGAGAATCTGTTTTTATTTCTTAAAAGACGAGATTTTTAAAATGAGGTTATGTTAAAAGGTTATGTAAAAGAAATGGATCTTTTACTACAATTAAAAAATTTGTAGAAAAACTCTAAATATGAATAAATATTAGTTTGATATAATTTTTAATAAATTTAATTAAATTTTTTACATTTCTCAAAAAATATTTAAAAATTTTAAAATCATAAGGGTAATATGATTAGGGTAATATGGCCCAGTTTCAGTTCAAATGAGTGCAAAAATGTTTAAATCAGGTTTATTCAGAAATCTTAAAAATCTTAAAAATTGGTTCAATATAAAACATTATACTCTTATAAACAATATTAAAATAAACTATATTCGCTTCCACAACAAGAACTTTAGAACCCTCGAATTGGGCCATATTTCCAACCTTAACTGAAATATGGCCCAGGCAATTTTTTAAAGGTCGAATATATGGCCCTATGGTTAAAGTAACCAAAACGAGTATTAAGCGCATTTAGGGCACACAGTCTTCGGTATCTTCTAGCACTAGTCCCGCACAAACTTCATGTACCCAGGTATTACACTGAATACAACGCCGCATGTCTCGTTCGAAGTCCTCGTCGCATAAAAAACAATACCAAGCTTCTTCATCGTTCTTATTTTGTTTCTCTTCAATTGGCGGATTTGTTCCCTTTCTAAATAAGTCTGTTTTTAATAGCTGGGCCTTATAATTGACTGCTTTCCTTCGAGGATTTTTCGTCTGCTTAGCAGTTGAAAAGTCTGGCGTCTTTAAAATGTCAGCAAATGATTTTTTCTTTGGACTTTTCTTCGGTTCAGAAGCGTTTCCCGGTTAGGCTGTTTCACAGTTATGACACTAAGGGCCGCAGAGACGATTCTACATCATGTAGATTCTACAATTGTAGACCAAGAATCGGTTCGGACGAGCTCAGCATCTGGGCGATCGACGTCGTCTCGACTCACGCTAGGCGTATAGCAATTGATAGCAATGAATCTATCACACTTTAAAGAAAGCGTTCGTATGTTTCGTTCATTTTTCGAAATGAGAAAAAAATTATAATTAAAAAAAAAAAGATTTTACTTTTAAAACCATATTTTTTATTATGTTATTAGTATTAACAGCAGAATATTTTAATTTTTATTATACTTTTTGTTTAAATTTAACACTCCATGGGTATTAGAATAATATGTAGGAACACATATTTAATAAAACAGATAAGAAACCGAAGATTCTATTCTTCACAATTTATTTATTTACATATTTGTTCTGTATATCTTGTAGTTTTTCGATAGTGTTTGTGGTTTTGTTGTAATAAGTGTTCAGTATTAGCGTTATTTTTTCTATTTGTAGAGTAGGTACTTTGTTTTCATTATTATATTCGGTATATACATTTTTTTTTAAGTTTAGTGTAATTTCAATTATTTTTGTATTTTCGTAGTGTAGCCTATTGTTATTTCTTTGTTTTATTTCTACTTTTGTAAAGTAATTAATATTAATTTTTATTAATTTTTACTGTTTTGTAGTGTAGGTATTTTTCATATTGGATTTCTTTTATTTATTTTTAAGTGTTTGCTATTACTTTTAATAATTTTTTGTTTTTGTAGTGCAGGTGCTATTTATATTTTTTGAGTTTTTTTATTATTAAGACGACGATTTTAACGAGTTCATCGAACACATATATGAAGACCAACTTTTAATATATTTTTTTCCAACTTTTTTTTTAATAACATTATTTTTGTGTTGTTTGAATACTTACCTGTAATTTTGAGGAGTATTTTTACATCAATAATATTGATACCCGATATACAGAATTAAAACAAATATGTAAATAAATAAATTGTGAAGGGTAGAATGTTCGGTTTCTTATCTGTGTTATTAAATATGGGTTCCTACATATTATTCTAATACCCATGAAATGTTAAATTTTAAACGAAAAGTATAATAAAAATATTCTGCCGTTAATATTAATAACATAATAAAAAATATGGTTTTAAAACTAAAACAATCTTTTTTAATTATAATTTTTTTCTCATTACGAAAAATAAACCAAACATACAAACACTTTCTTAAAGTGCGATAGATTCATTGCTATGCACCTGGCGTGAGTCGAGACGACGTCGATCGCCTGGATGCCGAGCTCGTCCGAACAGATTCTCGGTCTACAATTGTAGAATCTACATGATGTAGAATCGTCTCTGAATGCGGCCCTAAGTATCTTTATCTTTGGTGTAGCAGAATCGGTTTCCTTGTTGGCATTGGTCTATGAGGAACAACCAGGACTAGGTTCATGTGATGATTTATCCGTAGAAATCGGGCCTCCTTTTTGCTTAAAATGAATCAGTGGGATATCGTCTTCATCATCAGATTTTTTTGGTTCTGCTTTAGTTTCTTGCTGTTTGTGTGTAAGAAGTGACGGACTAAAAGCATTTTCTGGGATGACTGATGGGTCGAATGGGTGTATCCCTGTTGCTCGAAAACCATTTTGGATGTTTGAAATTGACATACATTGTTGCCAGACTTTATTGAAGACAATCCCGAATCTATCCTTCTTTAGAGTTCGGCAAGGAACATTTGTTGCTTCCCAGTAATTCAGCAGTTCGGTGTCCCAATAATGTTCAAAGGATCGGAAAATAGCCTTGTCTAGTGGTTGCAATTCGTGGGTTGTATTTGATGGTAAGCAGTACAAGGACACATCCAACTTTTCCGCTTCTTCAACAATGGAGATATCTAGGTGACAGGAAGCACCATCAATGACTAAAAACTCTTCCTGCTGGCTTGAATTTTGCAAAATGTTGTAGCCAAACAATAAATAACTCCCTAGTAATGCTCCCTTTTGCAGACATTTGAACAGTGGAACTAGGGGGAAGGTTGTCTGAGTAGGTATCGTTTTTTCTTAAACCTTTGAAAATAATCATTGGTGGTACCGCTTGTCCCAGTGCGTTGACACAAGCTTCTACTGTCACGTTTTCAGCATGTTCATTGGCTAGTAACTGAATTCGGTGCTCTCCCTTTTCTGCTAAAACCTTGTGTGCATGGTGCAAAGTTAATCTGCAACCTTTTCATCTAAGTTGTAAATAAATTGGGGCGAATGTTTTAGATTTAATTCGCGTAAAACGGTATCTAAAAAATACTTGGAGAAAATAAGTCCACTGATTTTTGCGACAGTAGTTAATTTCCTAAAATTCGTACTTTCCTATGTGGTTTTCCGCTTGATATGGGAATTTTCTTTCTACCATCATGAAATTCTTCCCATTTCAGATTTCTAAAAATTTTCATTTTTATAATTAGTTTTACCATTTGTTTTCTATGGTCTATACAATTTTCTTCGGCATATAACTATGGCAAGTCGTTCATTAAATCCTTTTCTATATTTTTTACAACATGTTCACTTAATTTGTACTGTTCGTAGAGAGCATTAAATCTATTTAAAATGTATGTGGTGGTGTTAATAAAGCTCTCAGTGAGTCTTCTTAAGAGTTGTGTATCAGTGGAACAGCCATAATTTTTATTCAAAATAAAAAATTCGTTTTCTTCAAACGCATCATTTGAATCTTTTACTAAATCAGATCAACATTGCTCGCAGGTTGTTTTGTCAAAAATTTTGTGGAATATATAACCTGCAACATACGCTGTCGTACAACTTTCCAATGTATTTTTTTTTTTAGCCACTGCTACATGGAATTACTTCGTTGGTGTCGTCGACATTTACATCTTTCTGAGGAAGAGTCAAGTGACACGTGGCAATTTTCTATTCTTCTGCTACTTGGTTTTCTTTTTCAGCATCCATCAGTTGCTCTTTATCTGATCCAGACAATATCAGTACAATGGCCTCATATCGTCCCCCTCTTCTGGTACATCACCTCTCCGTTGTCCCATCATTTTGGCGTCGAGGTGTCAATGTCAGCGACCATGTCTGCAGGTGGCGAATCCAAAATGGACTCATCAGCCACCTCAGGGAGGGCTGGAGAGCCTGGCGTTGAAGGTGACAAGTTGACGATTGTGACGTCGTCTTCCTTGGCGGACGGTGCCTCAGCGACATCCATTTCCTTCGCCGCTTTGTGGGTCCTAGTTGTAACTGGGTCTTCAGCTACCGGGTAGGAGTCGACCTTCACGGTCCTCTCTCACCTCGAAACGGAAAAGGCAGCAATTACGGATGTCAAGGTGCTTGTTTTGTCCAATCAAGATAGCTAGGGTACGTTCTTTACCCTTGATTTCAACTCCCTTGTCCGGGATCCAGAGCTGGACTCTGGATAAGGCCGGAAGTTCGGAGTCTTTTACCACGCTCAGCCTTCAAGGGGTGGGAGCGAGTTAACCTCCGCCTTTAACCATTCCAACGAATGATCATTATTACAGGCGATCTTTAGGACCTGACCTGTATAAGTCATCGCGGAAAAGGTCGGCGTCCTCTTCAGGTTTATCAATGTTGATGCAGATGTCTCGAGCGAGCGCCTGCACCAGATTGTCTTTAATGGTATCAGCTTCCTCCTCGGTAAGTTTACCGAGTTGGTTGAGGCCGTTGATAATCGCAACTTTAAGGTGCCCTAAAAGCGCATCCTTATAGTCGGTCGTCTTGCGAGCCGCTTTCCCCTGAGGCCTGTCCTGCCTCGGCCTCTTCGTCACCTTCACAGAAGGTTCAGAAGAGTTGGCGGATCTCAGCTTCTTGGGACCTGCACCAGCCTCACCCCGGGTTCGGGCGTCGACCTCTCGACTGCGGCGGCCGCGCCCTTGAGTCGACCTGTCCCCTTGCTTGCGGCGGTCGAATTCTTTTCGGGACAGCCAGGCCACTAGTCGATTGTGGCGGTCGCGCTGTGGGTGGGGGCCGTACCGGCCTCCTCTTCCCTAGGGATCCTCCGACTCATTGTCTCGGCGCCGCGAGACCGATGGCGGCGGTTACGACGGCGGACCTCAGTGAAGTTCTGCGCGTCGTCCGACCTTGCCGGCGGCGGCGGCGGCTCATCGACCCCTGAGGGCGCACCACCAGCAAGTGGAGTGAGATTTTTGCTCTTAGAAGAGCTCATCATGCCCAATTGGTTATTTAAACTTTATAAAAAAAGAAACTGGGGTTAGCTTGACGAGATGTCAATATATCGTTCCGAGTCGTAACTCGGAGTTCCTCATCCCAACATTTCGTCTTGTTTGACCTATGTAAAATTAAAATAAAGAATTGCACTTTTTGTAATGGATAGTTTATTATATTTTCGTTCTACCGGTTTCGACTCAAACTTAGAGTCATCTTCAGGAACACGTCACAATTTGAACTAAAACCATGGTATTATTGAACATTTGTGCGTGATTAAAAAAAGCAGTAAGGAACTTATCAAGAACTTAATAATTGCGTAATTATAGGTGGATGTGATGATCGATGAATTGCCTGACAAGATGTGGAATTGTTCACATTCATTACATTTCATTGTCGTGGAAAAGAATTGAGCAGTAATGACACACGTAAGTCAGCTAAATCTTCTAAGAATTTGCTTCAAGTCGCCCCTCGTACGAATACAGTGGCTTTACATTTTTTGGCACACAAGCTGACATCCAAATCTTAAAAAATTTTTTTCCAAAGAGATTTCTTTGGTAATAACTTTCCGCTATCATTACTGTACATCTGATCTTTATATCGAGTGAAAAAGGTTTTTAAATAATCAAAATTTACCGTTTGCGGTCGTAAATCACGAAGGAGTTAATGCTGGCCATGTTCACTATCCCGTAGAATACACACAGAGGCCACCCCTTCTCGTTTTCCTATTGCAGTTCAGTTGGAGTACATTTGATCGAATGTGTCGAAACCAGATTTAGTCTCATTATAGTTCTGAACAATTAACATGCATTGTAGATAGTAGCAATACTACTCTCTGTTTCTTTGGCACATACGAAACTAATACCCTTTTTGGTCAAAACCGAACATAGAGGTTTTTGCATTTCGCTGCTTTATGGCCAACAGTTCTGGAGGAATTTCCTTTTTATTCTTTGGTAATGTCTCAATTATTGTAAGTTTGTAAGGATCTTGGAGTAATTTATCTGCTAAACTGACGGATGTAAACCGTCCATGGTTACATTCCTATTAGTTCCATGGACAGATTTTGTAAGTTCCTTCACAAAGTAGGTACCGAGCGGTAAACGTTTCGTATAGCTAACTTTTCCTAGATATGGAATAGCATTCACCATACAGCTTGTCGAAGAGTCACACATTACAATTTTTACCATACTTTGAAGTTAATTAAAACGGAGTAACAGTCGCTACACGTTAGGAACGAGGAAAAATAATCTCAGGAAACGCGACCAATTTTTCTAGGATTTCAGTAAAACAGCCTCCTTTTTTCTCTACCAAGCTTTCGGAATCTTTTTTATTCCTTCATCAGGGTTACTGAACAAAAGAAAACAAGGCAATGAACAACAAAATTGATCTAAAATTAAATTAATCTACTTACAAATGGAAAGCGATTTAATCAGCTCAGGCGACATAGGCATTCAATCACCTCCAAAAGCGTCAAAAAACAGATTTTATTGTTAACAAAGAACCAACTTTAACTCCAAAGTAAACCGAACACGTTAAAATCTTTTATAAACCAAAATGGCTGTGACTTTGAAGAAGTCAAACGTTACAACTAAAGCGTTGAAAAATAAAAACCACAAAAACTTGACTTGAACATTTACACCAGTCACCCAACAGAGACGATGCACAACAATTTTCAAAAGTGAATTAAATGAAATACAAAACACGAAATTTAAAAATTATATAAGAAAGTTAAAAAGTATAAATTTTTTCATAAAACCTACGTTAAATTTATACACAATAATGTCTTTAGAAAAAAAAAGATGTTTCATTAACATTGGATTTATCTTGAGACTGCCAATTATTGGATAAAATGTAACTATAAATTGAGCTTAAATTATCGATATCAGTTCTAAAGTTGACGGATTTTATTTCTTTGTTAATATAGACTATCTCTAAAAATAACCTTTTTGGTATACTTGTTCCCTTTCTATGATAGTTGTATTGTTAAAATCAAAATGATGACCTTCATTAACACCATGGGTCACTAAAGCACTTTTTCTCTCATTTCTGGCTACGCAATCTCTTTTATGTTGGTTAATTCTGTTCGAAAGATACTGTGTAGTGGTACCGATATATGCACCATTATAATTATTACAAGGTATTCTGTAAATTACGTGAGACTGGTCTAGAAGGGGAACAGGATCCTTAGTTTTAGAGAACAAACAAGAAAGAGGTCTACCATTGCATTTTGCAAATTTTATAGTCAGTCTTCAGAACACACATCAACTGAGGTGTTAAGTTGGGAACGAAGGGGATCCTCATGTATCTAAAACTAGGAACAACTGAGAGGTTATCTTGAGAACCGTTAGGATTGTCTGCATTACTGAGATTAACAGTAGGTGACTGAAAATTATTGTTTTGATTGAGTATACCAAGCAAGAGACCACGAGGATAACCGTTGTTCAAGAAAATATTATGAAGCCTTTTTAACTTTACTCTGTTACACATTGCCACGACAACATTGATTTTTTGATTAATAGGGTGGTTAGAATGATAGTTAATGTATCTCCCAGAGTATGTGGGTTTAGTGTACCAATTCAAAATGATGTTTTGGTTGGGTTCACGCATAACCCTGGTATCAAGAAAGGGGACTTATGATCCAACCTCTGTCTCTACAGTGAACTGAAGGTGTTGATCAAAGCTATTGAAAACTCTGAGGACAGTGTCAACGAAATAGGAAGGAACTGAGCAAATGATATCATCAACATACTTAAAAATGAAAGGAAAAGTACGTTCAGATTATACAGGGTGTACTCGTGAATTATTTCCAACAGTGTAATTGCTGACGCTTCATGTTCGACATTACAGTAGTTAAGGGTCGGCTACATTTGGTAACAATACAGGTGTGTACAATTTGGCGAATAATCAACACATAGTGACAATCTTCAGTTAATTCAAAACCGAAAAGTCTAATGTTAAAATGTTGTAACATACTTCGTATGCCTTCAGGTAGAAGTACTTGAAAACGTATACATTGAATGATTATTTGTATCAAAATAATTCATGTTGAAAAATAATACAAGTAAATTTTATTAATTGTAATTAATAATAAAAATTTAACTCAACAATTAATGCATTTGTACACATCCTGTATAAGCGTACTATTTATTATAATATATTTAATTTATATTCTATAATATTTTAATTTTTGGTTGTACTCTTGAATTAATTACTCTTTGAATTTACTTCAAATTTTTGTTATTTTTTTGTAAATGTTCATATCATAATTAAATAATTAAAACGAAATGTAAGAATTCGGATAGATATGTTACTCGCAATACTTAATACATAACTTTCGGGTTTTGCCGTGCGTCTTTTAAGAAAATGTTTGACGTTTCGGATGCGTCCGGTGTGAAGCCGGAGGAGGTCACCGTATTCACCACCATCTTCCATGATCTGCTAAGCTCCCAGCCATCTTCTCTGTTAACGTTGTTTCTATGTCGATGGATTTCTATTGCTTCTCTTGTCAGTCTTTGGTAATATCTGTTGTCCCTAGCCAGTACTTTTCTTTGTTCGAAGTCTATTCGGTGTCCCTCTGCATGGCAATGTTCCACAAGCGCTAACTGTTGGATCTTCTTCAACCTTACATCTCTTTCATGCTCTTTGATGCGGCACTCGACGTTGTGTCCAGTTTGGCCAACGTAAACCTTCCCACAACTACACGATAGTCGGTAGACTCCCGCTCCTTTTAATGGAGTTAGTTTGTCTGGCAATTCGTTCCGTCACACCTGAAACATAGGGAAGACAGATAAATTCAAGTGGTTTTGTACTTACCGCGTCCTCTTTCTG
The DNA here is from genome assembly GCF_036711975.1 of Onthophagus taurus. Taxonomy (NCBI): domain Eukaryota; kingdom Metazoa; phylum Arthropoda; class Insecta; order Coleoptera; family Scarabaeidae; genus Onthophagus; species Onthophagus taurus. The sequence goes on from NC_091973.1 coordinate 10,585,285, forward strand.
CTTTCGCTGCTTGATGGCCCGGTTGATGTCCCTCGAAGTGTATCCGTTCTTCTGCAGCACGCCTCGTAGAAAGTGTTGCTCCTTCTTCAAGTTATCTCCTTCACATATTCTCGCTGCTCGTTGATATAAAGTACGGATCACGGGCCTCTTCTGTTGGGGATAATTATGTGATGATGCCTGGAGATACCTGTTGGTATGGGTCTTGGTTTTGGTTTCCATTGGCTCTTCTTCAAAGCGTCTTCTTCGAATAATTCCATGTAGAAATTAGTTATAACTGGCGATAATGGAGATCCCATGGCTGCCAAAAATTCTCCTTTTCAGCTGAAATACGTCGACGTAAAAAACAGTACCCCACTAGATCTGGTACGTATTCTAGTAATCCCTCGGGAATGAGCTTCTGGCGGAGGCCAGCCACAGCATCCTTAACTGTTACCCTGGTAAAAAGAGACTCAACATCGAAACTTACCAAAATATCCTCAGCATCTAGCTTTATACCTTTTACCGATTCCACAACATGTGTAGAATCCCTGACATATGATTCCGTGTTCCCTGTAAAAGGAGACAGAATCTTTGCGAGATATTTGGCCAACTGGTATGTTGGAGAGTTGATGGCACTGACGATAGGGCGGAGGGGGACGTCTGGTTTATGAATCTTCGGTAGTCCATAAATTCTTGGTGGTACCGGCGCCTGCACAAACAAACCTTTTTGCTATTCTGCTGGAATTCCTGTGGATTTTATCAGGTCAGGTAGGGACAGCGGGAATCTCGTTAATCCATTCGATTTAATTAGATGACGAGGCATTTGGCTAGTTAATCAGGTCCGAAAAGACATTTTGGCCGAAGCTATAGGGACCAGAACAAATATTGTGGTAGAAATAGGGAAGGCGCCAGTCCGCCACGGCCGGTCTATGTTGCTTCCCAAAAGGAAAGAACAAAAGCGCCGGGTCAGTTCCGGTCGCCGTAAGTGGGCTGCTGCTGAAGTTAAGACGCTTGGGGATTCTAAAACATTAACATATATACAATGTACTCGGGCGATGACTAAATGCTCAAAATTGCCTCTACTCTAACAAAAATAAGCCCAAAACATAGATGTTAAAATAGTGGGATCAGTCGAAGAAGATGTCCCCATCGTCGTTCCTCCAAATCGTCCCGTTAAAGTGCCGCCAAGTTTTCAGCCCTCCCAAAATGGTCGAGCTTACGAAATGGTCGACATCACGGACTGTCACACCAAGCTTGGACATTTAAGTTCTCCGGGCGCCCACTATAAGTGGAGCGACCATGATGGCGAAGTCAGGGTAGCGACGCTGCAGCGACCGAAGAACCTCCGAATCGCTGTACTTAACCTGCTTGTGCCGATATGCCACTGAGAGGGGCTGAGGTCCCTCCCAGACAACTGATACATCGAAGACAACCACCTCTAGTCCGTTGTTCATTACCAACTCCAGTTTGCGCAAAAGGCCTGATTCTAGACGCAGATTCGGTTCGAGCTCCAAATGCCACCCCATTCGGTTCGCTTTGCTCTTTACCATGTCGCACAAGGTGTTATGGCGACGAATTCGGGCCAGTGCGTTGCCGCACACCATTGGAGGACGTGTGATAGAGACTCAACCATCATCACTAAAAAAGGTTCTATCCAGCCAATGAAAAAAAGTTACTCGTTTGTCATAATCAAGTGGTTGTAGTCGATGCACTACAATAACTTTGTAGGGATACATTTGCAGTTGTTTTGAAACAACTTTATGACAGCTGGCAACACTAAGTCCTGTTAAAATTATAATATTATAGCGATGTAATTAGGTTTTAATTAAAAAAAATAACAAACCTGTTTGGGTAGATAACCTTCTCATTGATTTGTTACGACTACGGTCCATTTGCTCACGAATGTTTTCTACAATATCATCGGTGATTTTAGCTTTCCTACCACCAAGTTTTTGTTTACAAATGCAATTTCGGTCTTCAAACCGAATTACAACCACATGTTTCCTATGCTTAAAAATGTCATAATCAACTTCAATGTCTGGAGAACGTTGGTTGAATTGCTGGATGCAGCTTTGTATGGAATAAACCCAACTACCGTTCTCATCCTGCGTACCACTTCGATAATGTGCCATTAAAATAAAGGCATCATGTTCCGTTGTGGACACTATAACGAAAAAAATGAAAATCTAAAAGATATTCTCACTGAATATTTTCGTTATTTTGATTTGTTTATTGACTTATCGCTTAAAGCAACCGCTAGAAACAACGATAGTTCTAAAAAGAATTGTTTCGCATAATATAAAGGCAGCAAAAATCGGTTAAAGAACAAAGAAAATACGGAAACTCAAAAAGCGTACGACAATCACAACAATAACGTTCGATCAGACTACGTTGAATTGAAAGAATTCTTCGGAATTATCGAATCTGTAGATGTTGGTTTTCTATATATATTAAAAGATAGATGGTCGTTATGATCTCTGGAGATACTTAAGTCGAGGAAGTTAATGCTCTTATTTAGTTCCTTTTCCATAGTGAAGTTGTTGATGTTGTTGAAGATGTTGTACAATGCCCCAAGTTTAGCAGCGTTACCCTCATAAACGATGAGTATATCGTCTACATAGCGTCCATAGTATGAGATATCGGAAGTGACAAGTTTATATTTCTCTGCTTTAACTGCTTCTCGAAGTCATTGACGAACATTTCCGCGATGATGCCCGAAATTGGAGATCCCATGGGAAGACCATCAGACATTTGATAATATCGATTGTCAAATATAAAGAAGTTTTGATTACAAACTATTTTCAGAAGATTGCAGAATGTTGTTATTTCATTATGATTAATATTAAGATATTCGTGGTGGTTATCTAGGTGATTTTTTATTATAGATATGGAGGCATGAATGGGATGTTCGAATATAGGTTCTTAATATCAAACGATATAAGAAGGCTATTTTTTGTGAGAGTGATGTTCTTAATTTTATTAATTACATCCATGGAGTTCTTCACTGAATAGGAGTTGTGGTTATGGAATGAATTAAACAGAAAAGATTGGATAGTCTTTGCTATTTTGTTTGTGGGAGTATTTTTGTTAGTAATTATTGGTCTAATACTTTTATCTTTCTTGTGAAGCTTTATGAGACAGTTTAATGTAGGTGGTAACGGATTCATTTCCGTTGATTTGTTAGGACCAATATTGAATTTTAAAAGAGCGGTAGAATTCTCTTTTATAAATGTCTTTAGTTTGTTGCTAAAGGCTGTGGTTGGGTTATTTTTTATGGGATATGTGTTATTATTATTAAAAATTTCCTGGGCTTTGTCCACGTAGGTAGACTTGTCCAAGATAACAAGACCTGAATTTTTGTCACCAAACGTTATTATGAGGTCATCGTTTTTGACCTTTTCTCTTATGGATTTTATGTTTTTTGTTGGAATGCAACTATTATTATTAATGATTACTGGAAGCGGAAAAAAAGTTGTAAAGTTCTTGAACTGTCGAAAAAAATGTTGTACTTGATAAATTGGTGTTCGCAATCTCGTTTATAACAAGGTTTGAACTATGATTACAACAAGGCACAAAGAACGCTCTCGGGTTAATTTTCAAAATTCTTTTTTGCACACCGCTATGTTTACCTCTCATGTTTGAACCGTTGTCATATCCCTGGCCACGTAAGTTATTGATATCTAAACCATGTTCCAAAGTATTTAACAAAAATGTTGTAGGCCCTTCACCGGTGGTCTCTGGTACAGAACAAAATAATAAAAACCTTTCCTCAATGCTAACTTTTTTGTTTACTAAATTAAAATATCTTACACAAACAGATATCTGCTCTTGATGGCTGACATCAGGCGTACAGTCCAGTAAAATAGAATAATACTTTGCCGTACTTCAAATAATTTCTTCTAGATTATTCCCTAATAAATTAATTGTTTCATTTTGGATTTTATTCCCAAGGCATATTTGCTTGAGATTGAATTCTTTTAATATGTACAAACATGATAGGATCAAATCTTGCGATCATTTCAATACACTTTACAAAATTACCATTATTTCTTTGAAATAATTTGTTACTGGAACCGCGAAAGGCTAAATTTTGTTCTGCTAAATATTGAACAGCATAAATAATGGATGATGTTATCGAAAGCCATGTAGATTCCTTTTTCAAAACATTTTGAAATTCTGAGTCAACAGTTTTATCCTTTTGCAATCGGTCTAAGAAATCTAATCAAAGGTGTATATTCTGGCAATGCATTTTACATTTTTCGGGAAGTTTTAAGTGTTCACTTAAGTGGCTTCAGTCATTAAATCCAGTAGTATTCAATTTTACGTTGCTTAATTCCTAAGAATTATGGTTTCATTTACCTCATTGTCAGTAACAGGTTTCGTTTTAATAAATTGTTGAGATTACGTTCCAAATTCCCGACAATTCTTTAGTAGCCTGTGTTCGATACCCTAAGTTGGTACGGGACGAGTTGGAAATCTCTCCGCAAACAGCCGACACGTATCTACGCGTTGTTATTCGGTTACACTCTCCACAAATTACATATTATTAGATTCAAATAATCCTCATTACTAAATTCCAAACGTACTCCTATAGTCGAGCCGTCGAATTTGTGCAGTGGTAAATCACCGTGACAGGTACTTACAAAAAAAGGGGTAGTCGGTTCTTTCGTTATGTAACCGCCTACTCCCGCCAGGGTCTATAAGGCGCAGCTACACTATACGAGAATAAACCTTCCTTTACAGTCAGATAAGAAGTTATGAATACCGTTCACAGTGCGTCGGCGGCTTTTATTATTTTTTTGTCCCCAGTAACGCGCTCAGTGCGCTACCCCCAGGAGGGGTGTGGTCACTTACTTTGACGAATCCGGACAGGGCGACCTTCGATGTGAGAAATTTACCTACCTGTCACGGTGATTTATCACTGCACAAATTCGACGGCTCGACTATAGTTATAACACCAACAGAGGTAAGCCATAGCCTTAGCAAATGTCAAACTGTTTATTTTTTCCGTTGTTTTTATGTAATTTATTTATTTTCTAATTTGCTCTTATTTAGCAATATTTCTTATGATTCCGTTTAAAAATCATTTAAACACGGTAAACACACATAAAAAAATATATCAATTTGATCACTGAGAAGATTTGTCTTTTTACATTTCTTGTAATTATCAATTTAAACCCTTTTTCACATTTGTATAAAAGTTTTACATTGTCGAAGTCATTTATAAGTAAATGCGACTATTCAGGGTGTACGGTCCAGGTTTTAATTAAAGAAACAACTTTTTAAAAAGCTAATATTTCGGTTATTTATTGTAACCTACCTCAGACCATTTTTTATTGCTACAAGAGATTAACAAAGTTAGAGTTATAAATTGTAATTTAATAAACACTTACTTGTTTTTTTGAAACTAACAATTGTAGAACAACCGAAAACCTCATCATAATTAACGGATCATAAAGGATCAAGCGAACTATTAACACAACTGGATGAATCAACGTGCGTACAAGATGTCTGACAGGTAAAACCTCTTTTATATAAAAATAACAAGTGCTGTTTAAGAATTGAAAAAAACGCTTTTAAGCATTGATACCAACCAAAAATTTGCGATCAGGAATGTACTGCGCAAGCGTCAAATCTTTTGCGGTGAAGCCGCCTAAATTTAAACTTGAGAATATAAAATTATAAAAAATTTATAAAAATTGAATCGATTAATACAAATTAAGACAAGAACAGATTGACAAACAGTTTAAAATCTTAAATCACTGGCTAAAACATATGTGATCGGGTGACAATAGGATTAAATTTAATTTATTTTTTCTTTTTACGAACTTTGTCGTTAGCGAACAATAAAGCGTATATATTACTAAGGTTCTGAGTATCAGTTTTAAAGTTAATAGAATCATCCGTATAATTAATATGTACCATTTCTAAAAAGAGCCTATTGTAATAGTTAGGTTCAGTATCTAGTATTTTAACATCAACAAAATCAAATCGGTGACCCGTGTCTGTAGCATGTTGGGATAAAGCACAAGTAGACTTTTTTAGATTGCAATCACTTTTATGTTTGAGACCCTACGTTTCAGCCACTGATCCGTTTGACCAACGTATTTGCCATTACATGCACCACAAGGAATGCAGTAAATAACACCAGATTTTAATTGGTGTTCGGTCTTGTCCTTAACATTCGTGAAAATTTGTTGTAACTTGTTATCGTAACAGTCAACAATCTGCATATCGTCTAGAGAATTTAGAACCCGTTTTGTTTTTTCACTTAAATTAGTGACAAAAGGAACTTTTTTATATTTAACTATAGTGTTTTATTCATTTATCCTGTTGTTGTTAAGGTGATTATGTATATTTGATGAAAACAAAAGTTTGTTAAGCAGATTGTTTTATTTTTTCACTTAAATTAGTGACAAAAGGAACTTTTTTATATTTAACTATAGTGTTTTATTCGTTTATCCTGTTGTTGTTAAGGTGATTATGTATATTTGATGAAAACAAAAGTTTGTTAAGCAGATTGGACGGATAACCAATGTTAATAAATGTGTCTCTTAAGAAAGTTAGGTTATCTTTAAGGAATATATCATATCTGTGTCACTCTGTGCTTCATCGCCAAAATAGTTGAAACCTTATGTCCAAAATTATGATCTGATTGAAAATGCAAATACCTTCCCGAATAAGTTGGTTTAACATACCAATTGAAAAGAATGACATTATCTTCATTACGTATTAATTTAGTATCAAGAAAAGGGATACTATTGTCTTTCTCAACCTCTATGGTAAATTGAATGCTCGAATGAAAGTTGTTAAACGATTCTAAAACTATGTCGATATCATCCCTGTGTACACCCAAAATTAAGTCATCAACATATTTCTTAATGAAATCAATTCTAAAAGTTGTGTTGTTTAATTTTAAAACTTCATCAATTACAAAATCCATAACTAGTAAGGCTACGACCGGAGAAATTTTTGAGCCCATCGGGGTACCTTCAACCTGGTGATATACTACGTTATTATAGGTGAAAATGGAGGTATCAAAAATCAACTTTAAACCCGACAAAAAAGTGTTCGCATTCCAACTGCAATGTTGCGCAATCAACTCCCATTTATCCACTACAATCTTATTGACTAAATCCAATGGAATAACCGTAAAAAGGCTCACGACATCAAGTGAAATCAAAATGTGATCCTGCGGATGTTTGTAACCCTTAAAGTCATTAACAAAATCAAAAGTATTACTGATATTGTAGTTAGTCTTCTTGCTGAAAGCTGAGCTTAGCAAATCCGCCATGTATCCCGACAAACCGCACGACGCCGTGCCGATTGACGAAATGATAGGTCTTAATGGTATTCCGTCCTTATGGATCTTAGGTAAGAAGTAAGCCTTAGCCAGAATAGAATTATGTTTAGTCAACCTCTTAAGATCATTAAGATCATCATCATTGATGAATTTCTGTTCATACAGATGTTTAATAAAGTTATTGATTTTGTTTTGTATGTTATTAAGAGGGTTTTTGTTGAGGACCTTATAGACTTTTATGTCTCCCAACATTTCTGTGGCACCTCTTAGATAAGAATCTCTATCCATAAGAACTGTAGTAGAAATAGTAGTAGCCCCCTTATCAGCTTTTGTTATTATAACTGAAGGGTTTTCTTTAATGATTTTTTTTGTGTTAATTAACATTTCATTTAGTCTACCGTGCAACCATCACACGCTTCGCGGGAACATTGATAATTAGTGACAATATTCGTTAATTTAGCCCTTACCATATTCCGTTGTGACGGATTTACATTGTAAATAATATTTTCTAAGAACATTAGCAAACGTTTTAAATTAAAGTTAAAGCTATTTGTTGGTAGATGAAATTTAGGACCTAAAGACAGTAAGGTTGACACATCCGCAGGAACATTAATATTAGTCAAATTAACTAACCATTTTTTATTATTAATACAAAGCTTATTATCCCCTCTAGACTTAGCCAACAAGAGGTCAAGTTTTTTGCGATTAATGTTTTTAGTTACTTTGAACACTTTGTTATATTTAAATTTTAATGAATCAATAAATCTAAGAAATACATTCTCCGGTAAAATTAGCCCAACTCGTTCAGATAATTCATTAATGGAACTATTACTTTTCTTTATATAACATCTAATGTAATCTTTATTTCTAAATTTAAAATACTTGCTGCCCACCTTTCTCCAGTTTTTTTAATATTCCTTAATAGTTCATAATTTCTGGTCTCTAATAATCCCGTCCAATTTCTTTCAGGGATTGCCCTGATATGTGTAGGAACGACTCCTAGTCTTCTACTACTGATTAGAAAAGTCAACCGGTTGTTCATTTTTGCTAGTTTGATGTTAAGTCTTGATAATTGTTTGAGATTCCTAGTGGTTTCTATCCCAAATTCTCTTGCGATGTCATCAAAAAACCCCATATCTATAACGATGCAGTTACAGCGATTAAGTTGCTCACTTGTATCGGTCGTAGATACTTCTTTCCTGAAGTCATTTATATGCCCCGTTGTATGACCGTATTCGTAGATGTTTGAATTTGGTTTTAGAAGTCTAGTCTGCGTCCAGTTTGTCCGATATTCGTACTATTACATTTTTTGCAATTAACTTTGTAAACTCCACAATCTTGGAGATTTTTTTTATTATTATTATTTAACACATTGGCTGCCACGTTCTTCATATATGAATGACACTGTTATTTTCACACAGGCCGCCGTCACGCAATAATGAATGACGGTATGCCCACAGTGTGAGGCCGTGTTCTTCATATGTGTATAATAATGTAATATATATAGAGATCTGAAAGCGTGGACTGTGAGGGACGTTTTAGTATATTTGGTTTGGGTAAGATGGGAGAAATAAAAATTTTAAGTTATGAAATCAAAAATATTCTTTATTTTTAGTATACAAACAAATTTTTTAATGCTTAACATTAAAACATTCCAAACAACGTTGTGGTTGCCCGAAATACATATTACAAAAAGTGTAAACCATTTTAGCCGCATTTCTGGCATCTTAGCGACCTGCTTTACCTCGAAGATTTGAGTAACACAGGCTACATTTTCTTCAAATCTTACCGTCAGCATTAATTCTTTCAGACAAATGGTGATGGGCAGTTGCAGAAGATCTTGGCCTTTCACTTTAAGCTCGTTCTGGTATGTTCAACAATTTTTCTGCCAAATTTTCTCGAAATTTGCATATTGAATTTTCTGTTTAGTTACATGTTTATAGAGGACCCAAGCATTGACAACTGATGTTCCTAATAAAAGTTCAATGCCAAGTTTCCGAAACCACTTTACTCCTTTTCGAATAGTTGTAGCGTAGGAAGCCATTTGATCAGACAAGTCTACCCCAGACTTTGCTTTGTTGTAAGCTAAAACCGATAATGGTTTTTCTACGGCCTTTCGATAGCTACGTTGTCTCGTTGGCGCAGTTTGGTGGCTGGTTGACGGTTCTTGTTGCGTCAGTATCTGGTCATTATTAGTAGAAGACTATTCTTGAATGATTTGAGGATAGATCGGTACCATTACAGGTGCATGTTTTGTTGAAAGTAGCCTAACATCCCGACTATCCTTCCACTTTAAAATTACGATACCAGTTTGATCATCACGGAATATCATTTCCCCCCTTTTAATTTTAGCTTGGAGGACATCCTGGGGTAAGTTCTTTTTATTTTACCTAACTGGTCTGACAAGATGGGTTTTTTATCAAGCATAGACTTGGCTAGTTCGTTGTCAGTGTAGAAATTGTCTATGTATAACGTTCTTCAGGTTGTCCTGTTGCAGATTTTCCTGAATATATTTTGAATGCCCATGTGTACCCATCGATGGCACACAATTTGAAAAGTTTTATGCCGTAGCGATGGGCTTTGTTTGGTATGTATTGCTTGAATATCAGACGCCTTCTCCACGGAACTAGCGTTTCGTCTATAACGATTTCTTCACCAAGGCGAAGTTGGTATCCACTTACTGACGCGAGAATATTTTCGTGGCGTTTTTGAAAGTATACACTGTTCCGCAAATCTGTTTGTTTCGGTTAAGATGAGGTCTATAATTTCTTCATCTAAGATCAGAAGAAATGCCTCCATGGGAGTTGTTACAGCTCTCTACAATCCACGGGATCCAGTGAAGGAGAAATCTTTATGCCGTCCAACATATTCACTCCAACAGGAATTCATGATTATTTCTTCATCTTCTGACTGCACCAGAACCTGATCATTCTCATTTTCCATTTCCACAACCATTTCCTGCAGAACGTTTTCAAGATTATCCATATCTTCAAAGACTTCTTCGTCAGATGATTCACTCGCGTTTGAGTCTGAATTATCTAGTTTCCATGCTGGATCCTGCAAAGAGTCATCTGAATCGAAGTCTGCATCGCTGTTAGTGTCAATATCGATTTCATCTGCAATCATTTTCAACTCAGCTTCCTTTAAAATTCGACGCCAACGTTTAGACATATTTGAGTTGGGGTATATTAAAACCAATTGAGAGTGGATAATCTAAGTCTCTATTAATTAAATAACGATAACTTGCTATTTTTTGAGGGTAAGGATGTGCAGAATCGTAATGTATTATAGCAGGGATTGTAGTTTTTTCCTGTATATATCGTAATTCATCTTACCATTTACTTTAGTAAGTTTTAGGTCTAAGAAATTTAATTCTTTGTTATTTTCTATTTCTAATGTGAAGTTTAAATTTGTGTGAATATTGTTAAGGTATTTATGAAATTTGCATCGTTCCCTTCCCATATTATAAAAATATCATCAAAGTATCTTATCCACTTTGAGTATTATTTATATAAGTATTATTTTAACTATAAATTCTCCTGATATGCGGAGGGGTAAATTCTAAATTCCGGTACTTGGGCTAAAGGTCTCAAAATTTCCGAAAATAGTCCCGAAATCAAAATAGGTTTGCAAAAAATTATTTAAAAAGACATTTAAAAACGTACTTTAGTTTTTTTGGTTGGTACGGTTAGCAAATATTCGTAGCATAGACCAAAGAAATATCGGGATAAGCAGCCGGTGTGGCAGGTGAGAGAATAAACCTCCTTTAATCTGTCCTGAGCTTTCGTTATTTATTTATAACTTCATCAGAGGGTGAAACATCAGTTCACGATTTTAAACCACAAGACCTTAACCAAAAACACGTAGGCGATGGAAAAAATTGGCGTTGATCTCTCAATCTCCAGTCACCCGTTAAGTTACAAGTGCGAGACATTTAAAACACTAACAATTGTACATAGTAAACTAATTTACGTCGAAATAAATGCGTGCGATGGCTGGGGACGCCACAATATGGCCGCCAACAGAGCTGCCAACCACCCTCGGTAGGTAAAACAGAAAACTGGGAACTGAGAGGTGGAAAACGTCACTATTTATAAATTTATTTAGAGGATAGGAACCAAGGTTAACAAACCCCAAATAATTTTAAATAACGTCATACGAAGTTATTGACATTAACAAACGGGCAGAAGGGCCGACACAAAGGTTATGTGGACCATACAAGTAACCACCACGGTGAAACAAGTAAACAAACAAACAGGGGGTGGAAAAGGTCAGACAAAAACGACAACAAAAAAACAAGATTCAGTCAGTCAGAACCATAACTTAATCAAGTTACAATAGATGTCACTTAAGCTGTTTACGGAAGTTTACAGGAGATCTTTCTTTAGCTAAAGTATTTCCAGGAGAAGGCGTTTCTGATAAGCAGGCTTCTTTATCAACACCGCTATAACCCCACAAGGGGTTATCAAAATCAAACCTATGTCCGGTTGTGAGATGGTGTTCAACCAAAGCCGTGGAATTCGATTTCTTCAGTTCACAATCTCTCATGTGTTGTTGGAGGCGTGATTTTAAATATTGGGAGGTGGTGCCAACATAGCAACCCTCACAAGATAGACAATTGATTTTATAAATCAAATTGGATTGCAACAACAGAGGTGTTTTATCTATCCTTCATCGGTGTGAACAAACGACGAAGGGGGTTGAGTAAGTACTTGGCGAACTGTAATTGAAAACCACCTAGACAACGCACTAATTTGAATTCAAATTATTCAAATTCATTGTAGTGCCATTATTGTGAAACAGGATCTTGTTTACCACAGAAGGTGGAAAACCATTGTTAATAAAGATATGTTTAAGTTTCAACAAGTTTTTCTTTTGAAATTTAGAATTAGAAATCCTTAAAATTCTGTTCTTCATACCCAACAAGGTGTTAATCTTAATTTTTATAGGATGACACGAATAGAAATTGATAAATCTGCCGTAGTAAGTTCGTTTGGTATACCAATCCAAAATTATGGATTGATCAGGATTTCTGACCACCAAGTTGTCGAGAAAGGGGACCGCATTATCAGCCTCAGTCTCCATTGTGAATTGAATGTGAAGATTTACATTGTTAAAAGTTGATAGGGTTAGCGCCAGCATATCAGATGGAATGGAGCAAATGATATCATCCACGTATTTGTAGATGAACGGTACAGAGAAAGGGAGCTCACCGATGCAAACAATCAATCACAAAATCCATGACTATGGTGGCCAAAATGGGACTTAGGGGGCTGCCCATAGGTGTACCAAATTTTTGTTTGTAGTGGTTACCATTAAAGGAGAACACCGCTGAGTCAAACAGGAAATTGACTATGTTGATAAAAGAGTCCAAGGATATCTTGGTGTGGGGTTGTATATACGTCCACTCTTCTCTGATCCGTTCAACAACAAGACGTAGGGGAATGTTGGTGAACAGTGATACCACGTCCAAAGAAACCACCACATAACCCGGTGGAAGGATGAAATCCTTCATGGAGGCAGCAAATGCAAAAGCATCCGTCACATTGTAACCAGTGCGGCTGGCGAAGGCGGAAGAGAGTAAATCCGCAACATACTTGGAGAGGTTGTAGGTAGGAGAACCAACAAAAGAGATAATGGGTCTCAGCGGTCACTCAGGCTTACGAACCTTGGGGAGGCCACATCTCCAGGTTCAAACTCTTTAAGTTTGTTTACTTGTTTCACCGTGGTGGTTACCTGTATGATCCACATAACCTTTGTATCGGCCCTTTTGGCCGTTTGTTAATGTCAATAACTTCGTATGAGGTTATTTAAAATTATTTGGGGTTTGTTAGCCTTGGTTCCTATCCTCTAAATAAAGTTATAAATAGTGACGTTTTTCACCTTTCAGTTCCCAGTTTCCTGTTTTACCTACCGAGGTCGGTTGACAGCTCTGTTGGCGGCCATGTTATGGCGTCCCCAGCCTTCGCACTCATTTATTTAGACGTAAATTAGTTTACTATGTACAATTGTTAGTGTTTTAATTGTCTCGCACATGTAACTTAACGGATGACTTGAGATTGAGAGGTCAACGCCGACTTTTTCCATCGCCTACACGTTTTTGGTTAAGATCTTGTGGTTTAAAATCGTGAACTGATGTTTCACGTTACAACATAACCTCTAAATTGTAAGTAACACGCGTTTGCGCTTGAATTTCGTCTATGTATTTTTCTTGTAGCTACCCTCTGATGCAGTTATAAATAAATAACGAAAGCTCAGGAGAGATTAACGGAGGTTTATTCTGTCACCTGCCACACTGGCTGCTTATCCCGATATTTCTCCTACTTAGTCGTAGCATAGTTGAAGATTCTTGCTTCTACAATCGCCTATCTCGAAAAGGGCCATTTCGCCTTTGATTATTGTAATTAATGCAATTTTTTTGATGTTCCAGTTTGTTCGAATAGGCTTGTCCACATAGGGAGAATGGTATACAATGTTTTCAAAAATGTTGACCAAGCTTACGATTAAACCAGTTTTGAAAAATCCAGTTTTGTTAGTTTCATGGTATGTACAGGAAAAATTGAAGAATGGACATATCGCTTAAAAATCGACGATTTTTTTTAACAACGTAAAAATGCCTAAAAAACACATTAAAAATAAAAAGGAAGTGCGGAAAAGTGAAAAAATTACCGAAAAATGAGTTTCAAATTTCGACAAACAATTTGTGACGTCACGAATCTTACTTACGCCGTATTTAACACAATTGTACGGGTAACACAGGTCCGAGAAAATTATTTTTAAAATGTAAGTAAAAATTAAATCATTTTCTCAAATTTAATGAAAGAATTAATAACTTTTGAGTTTTTACCCCTGCTTCGAACCCGACCCGACATTTCGGGATTGCGCACTAGTTTAAATGTTAATTAACCTAACTCAAAATCTAATTTCTAGACAAAATTCGGAAATAAATCAGTATATTAGGTGGATCCGAATGTAACGTTTTTTTTCAACAAGACCACCAATATTTGACCCACCCGCAGCTAAAAAATCAAATCTAATAAAATAAATATTAATGTTTTTTATTTCTAATAAAATTAATATTTTGTACCTATTCTGTTCTTAGCGTTACCCAGGTTGCACTACGAGGAAGTGAACAGAGACGCAACCTAAAAATTAAATATATGCGCTGTAATAAAAATTTGTCCAATTCAAATATTAATATTTGAAATTGCCAAATGTTAGTTATTTTATTGATGATCATTATCGGACAGATACTCATCACCTACATCCTCCGGATCTCGTTGCTCTGTTGGTTTTGTAGGGTCGTACATTGATGCAGCTTATTTATAAAATTCGATTGCCTTATCTACCCCTCTTCCTGCACAAGATTTAAGAAACATATATCGCGCAAGATTACCGGGCAGATGGGTCTTTGTCTGGCCTGAGGAGGACATACTACCCTTAGCATGTCGCCACGTACTCTCTATGACGTTAGTATGCGCGCCTGTTTAGGGGTCTACAAAATTAATCGAATGGTTAACTTTTAAATGCACGTACCCTTCCATGTCCAAACAATCGTAGGCCCTCCAACAATCGGATATTATGGTGGTACCTGGCCGTATCCGTTTTTTGATGATGGGGAGAAGGGTATCCGCTGATCTGTCCTCTACGGTCTCCATGAACACGCGCCCTGTTCCACGTTCGTATCCGCGAAAAACCCATTGGCCCTCAATGGCCAAATTTACTTTCGTCAATCTCGACGACAGAGTCCAGACCGCCTAACATCTCCGGGTGCACCAGGTATTTATCTAATACGACCTCCCGACAGAATGATGGCCAGTCGACCGCAGTTCTTAAGGACATATTGGTTAGCTTTGCGATAAGTGCAAGACTAGCTCTCTCCACCCACAAAAAGATGAAACCTAAATTTGGGATATTTCCAACTTAGACTGTGCAAAAAATGTATCGGTTCGAAACGATACAGTCGTACCACACTTTTGCTTTTTCTGTTTCCTAATGGAAACACGTCCGTTGCATACCCACAAATATCCATCAATGGCTCTAGCCTGTTGTTGTAAGACTAGCGGACACTCACATTTCGGGCACTTGTAATCGCCTTCATTGGGAATGAAACCCCATTCCCTCAGACGGTTCACTAACTCCTCTCTTTCAACCAAATGCAGTGGAAACATGCAGAATTCATTACTCTAAAAAACAATAAAATTATACCTTATATTATGATCAAAATATCCAACTTACCTCAGCCATGTTAAACACACAAGTAAATTTTAAAAAACGAAAACAGTTTATATAGTACCGAAAAGTACTATAAGTAACTAAGAACGTACCTTACTTAGTCGGAATTTGAAGCCAACGCAACACGCGGTTTGTTTACTAACAACCTTTGTCGAAATCAGTTGACAGTTGACACGATGAACGTGCACAGATCGGACCAGCGGCCGATTAGCGCCGAACATTTCCGAATATTATCTCAATAATTTTTCAGTTTGTAATTTTATAATTGTAATTTTATATAAGATATTAAGATGCTCTTTGGATACGCCACTGTGATTGGTTGTGAAAAACAAAGAAACGATTGGAATTAGCAGTGGTGTTGCGTAAATATACGGTTAGAGCATGGTTGATGACGTTACAAAACGTGACGTCACATCGAAATTTCAAACTCATTCTTCGGTATGTTTTTCACTTTTCCGCACTTTTTTTATTTTTAACGGATTATTTGAGCGATTTCACACCGGTAAAAAAAAATGTCGATTTTTAAGCGACATGTCTATTCTTCAATTATACAGTTTTGGAATATGAAAGAGAATGTTTTTCTGAAGAAGAAGAGAAGAAAAGGAAGAAGAAAGAGAAGAAGAAGTTCTCAGGAAGATAGTTGGAGAGCAAATAAATGACGTTTTAAATGATTTTGAAATGTCATAAAGTGCGGAATATTACGAATATCAGTAGGTAGACTATTCCAAAGGGTTATCGCCTGGACACTGTACAGTAAACGATTTATGGTAAGTCTCAGTACTATAGGTAGGGAACATAAGCAGAGAATCTAACTGAGATCTAATGGGTAAACCATGCGACGACAAGCGGTGAAATATACAGTACAGATACCTTGGTGTTTGATTGTGAAGAACATTATATAACATAGTCAATATACGAAACGATCTACGGTTCTGACAGCTTTATATCTGTAAATAATTACGGTACGGAGTTATGTGTTGAGATCTCTCGAGATCAAAGACATACCGTATAGAGTTGTTTTGAAGTCTTTGCAGTTTGTTTCGGAGTGTTACCGAAAGATCAGAATATGCCGTGTCAGCATAATCTATATGGGGGAAAATCAGAGAATAACAAAGATTACGGCGGACCATGGGAGGAAGGATGCAACGGAGACTTTTCAGCGTGTGGAAACAATGATAGGCATTTTTGCAGACGGATTGAATTTGAGGTTTCCAGGACATTGTAGAATCTATAACCACTCCCAGGTTTCTAACCGTATCTGACAGCTGAATAATGTCATCGTCAAGCAATTAAGTGAATGGGTGAAAAATCATTAAGCTTCGCAAGTAAAGGTCGACTGGCAAACGTAATTGCTTGAGTTTTACCAGTATTTAATTTAAGGCTATAACGTTTAGACCAATCCAAAATATTAGAAAGATCATCAATACTTGTCGTAGTATTTTTTTTGGAGGTCATCAGCATACACATGATAATTATAAAAAATTCAATGGGTGACAGCATTAATAAAAATTGAAAAGAGCAACGGACCCGACACACTACCCTGGAGTACACCACATTTAATATCACAAGCAGACGAGAGCGCAGAATCAGCACGCACACACAAAGAACGACAGGAAAGGTAAGATTGAAACCAAGATAAACATGAAGAGGTAAATCCAAGGGAATCAGTTTCTGAAGAAGGTTGCAACATGGCATCCGAAACGTCAAACCTTTTCTTAAAAGACGCACGGCAAAACCTGGAAGTTTCTAGTGTTAGTTCTAGTTTTAGTTCTAATTTTAGTTCAAGTAACATCGGCCGTGAAAGCCTTCGTACTTATATCATCTGTAATCTTAATAAGCGCTGTTGTCGTGCTATGACCTTTGCGAAAACCCGATTGAAACTCGTTGTGCAAATTAAATTCTTGTAAATACTCTTGAACTTGTAAGTAAAAAAGGCTCTCGAGAGCTTTAGATAGAACAGATAAAATGCAAATAGGGCGAAAATCATTTAAATTTGAGGGACTCTTGGATTTAGGTATAGGGACAACATGAGCAACCTTCCAGATTGAAGAACAATATCCAATATAAGAAGAAGAAGTTTAAGACCAACTCCATCAGCTCCCACACTAGTAGACCTCGAGTGATTCTGGATTTTGCTCACCACTATAAAAAGGTTCTGTACCAATCCCATCTCCTTCCTAAATCCAAACTGAAACTGATCCAATATTTTGTTCCTTTCCACAAACCATTCAATTCTATTCAACAGCACCTTTTCCAAAATTTTCCTCGAACAGTTTAATAACGCTATTGGTCTAAAATCTTTATGTCCTTCTATGTTTTTCCCATTTTTGGAATTGGCACCACCAATAATTCCCCCCACTCTTCTGGTATAGCTTCTCCTTTCTTGATGTTGTTGAATAATCGAGTTAAAAATTCAGTCACACAACTAGGTGCTCTTTTGTACACAATAAAATGTAACCCATCCCAACCAGGTGATGTACTTGTCGCTCTGTTTATCACCGTCTTAATTTCCTTTTCGGTAAAATCCTCGGACTCTATTCTTGATACCAGCCCTGTATATGCCAAATTAAGTTCCTGATACGATGGTACATACGATGGACACAATCGGTCCATGAACTCCTCTCTCCATTCCATTCTTAAACGTCCACCATTTCCTTCTCTCATTCCCTTAAATCTCCTTACCATCGTCCATACCTCTGACATCGAACTTTCTTTGCTCATTTCTTCACAGTACAATCTAAAACTTTCCCTTTTTTTTCTCAATAACAATTTCTTACACTTTGCAATGTACCGCTTGACAATAATGGAAGATGTCTGACAAGGATTTTGGAGGAATTGTCCCATTAAGAACTTTCGAAGACCAACAATTCTTTTACATTCCAGATCCCACCAGGGACAATAATTTGTTGCTACCTTATTCTTGCTCCGTGGTGTCGATTTTAAAATTCCTTCCTTTAGAACTTGCGTAAAACTTTTATAATCCTGAATTTCTCCCCTCACAGATGCATTTTCCACAATACTTGAGAATCTATCCCAATTCGTATTCTTAAATTTATGTATCCTACGCCCCCCACCAATTCTATCATACTTCTTCTTTCCCCTTGCTATCTCCATTAAAACCGGGAAATGGTCACTTTCCAAAGTGTTTTTTAAGGTCTCGCATTTGAACCTATGTACAAAACTGTTCGAACACAGAATTACATCCAAAATGTTCCCTCTACCTGGATCCATATTGAGAATTGTGGGACTCCCATCGTTAACACATAACAGGTTATTTTCCTCGATAATTTTTTGTAATTCCATTCCCGTTCTATTTGTTCTGCCCGTCCCCACTCCAGGAAGCCAGCCATTAAAATTTCCCAGAATCACAACTTCTGCACCAGCATCCCCCTCCAACAAGGACTTCCACTCTGCATTTTTAAAATTCACGTCAGGAGGTATGTATCCAGCCAAAAAAATAAAATTACTTATCTTGAATTTAACGAAATGTACTCTTAAGGATGAACTGTTGCACCTTTTCATCCAATCACAAAATATATTTTGACCAATCAATATCGATAGACCGCCATATCCATCCTCACGACATACATGAAACGCCGAATAACCCGGTGTAGATATTAAAAAATTTTGTTTTTGCCATGTTTCCGTAAGAACTATAATGTCTTGTGGATTACCAGATAAAAACTGAAAAATATCCGCCTTATTTCTTCCTATACTACGACAATTCCATAACATTAGTTTTAATACTTCTGTGTTGGACATAAAGATTCTAATTTATTGTGAGATTCCTGCGAATTAATGGTCTTGAGACCAGACAAATTATAATTTCTAGACGTGTTAACCGCCGACCGGATACTTGGTTGGGACTGATAATCTTCCCCGGGATTTACTTCCCCAAAGGTTCTTTCCTGCTCTCCTGCCGCTGTCTAATTCTGTCACTTACACTTCTTCTGTCAAAATTTTCACTCGTGGGACATACTTTTTTAACAAAATTACCCGAGCTTTCTTCTGCTTCCCAAAACAACCCTTCAGGTATAGAATTGCGACGTTTACATGGGAAATGAGAAATTCTTTTTAATATTCTTATCTATTGCACCTGCTACTGCCTTATTATAACCTTTCAAGTCATTTGGATTTTTTCCATTTAATCCTTCTACATTTACTAAAGCCGGAAAAGACACATTGCTCGTCAATTGTTTTATATGACCTGATGGTTGGCCATTAACCATCTGACCAGCCTCAAAAGTGGATATGTTATAAGTTGCCATAAGTTCTTTAATTTTTTTTTGTTTGATAAATTCCTTACAACCCCTCTTACCCAAAGGTTTGTTAATTTCATTGGTCAAGTGTTGTTCCTTACAAAATAAACAAACTGGCTTATCTTTTTTGGAGCAATTATCGAGCTTATGATCATCACCACAAGCAGGACATCGCATTTTCGATTTGTACATTTTGGCCGTGTGTCCATATCTGCAGCAATTTCTACATTGTATTACCGATGAGACAAAAGGTTCCGGGTGTCTTATACTGAAAAACAATTTAATTCTCGTTGGCAGGCTCCTACCTCTAAAGGTAACTACAGCCGATGCAGTGTCTACTAATTTAGTTTTACTGTTCCCATCCGCTGAACCGCTTTGGCTTTGACCGTCCGGATTGTCTTCTACCACCTTCTTTCTTAGCCGCCTAACCCCGAGAATCTCTCTATTATTATTTGTCATTAAAAATTTTTCTATGGTTTCCTCTGTTAATGACCTATCTACCTCTCTTAGTATGCCTTTACACGAAATTAAATGTGTTGGAATGTATGTTTTCCAGTTATTTAAAATGTCTATGTTGGAATCTAGAAACGTATTTGCGTTTGTCCGGAGCCTACGATATTCCAGGCCGTACTGTGATGGTGAGGGTTCGGGGTATAAACTACGATGACAAAGACGGACTATAGCAGTGTTGCCGTTTTAAGAAGACGTTCATCGTTCTACGTGGATAGAAAAAAATATTTGTTTTTATGTGGCATTAAATTTTCTTACTTTCCTACTATTTTCTGCAAAATTTTATTATTTATGATTTTTGTATAATCATTTAAAAATATATTGCACAGAACCGATGTAAAAAAATTACAAAGAAATGCTAAATAGAACAAAGGAAAACCCAACCACAAAATAGACGGCAACGAATATAAGCTTAACTCTGAGAAAATATTAACTAAAAACACATCTTCTTTATAAAAAGAGGAAAATCTGATGAAAAACAAAAATGAAAAATTAAATAAGACGCAGAAAACCTACAGAAAAAACCCTGAAAATATCTAACGTTTAAAACTGTGAGGTCGCTCCGACTACCTCTCAGCTCGACAGTTAAAACACGACTGAGCGGTACCCCGATATGAAGAATCGTACCCTGAGATTCGAGTCTCTCCACCATTACAGTATGGCCTGGAATATCGTAGGCTCCGGTTTGCCATGTTATCGAATTCTACCGCTAACCTGTTATGCCCTCTCTTTTCAATTTGTTTTACGCCAGGAATGTCTTTGTCAAATAACATTTTCCCAATTTTCATCTCTCTAAGTCCCGTGATATTTTTATCAATTGATTCTATATAAATAATAAACGGTGGGAAATCTTTGAAATCGTAACGAGCATTGTTTAGATTATATGGATTATACTCTAGCCTCTAGTATAACCTCACATTTTTTGAATTCAAGAAATTCTACGCAAAATCTCGAAATATCTCCAGACAAAATCTTTTTTGTTTGAGAATCGACCTGAATAAAACCGGTCTCGACCGTCTTTTTAAGCTGAATTATCAACTCGTCTGACATGGAAAAATATTTAAAATCTAAATTATATATTAGCCTATTTCCCTCTATATGTTCTAAAAATTGTAATATGTTATCAAACCTCACTTGTTTTGATGTATCAACATGTATCGTCATGTCGCGCTCGGACGATGGTGCATCTGCACCACCGCCGTGAGGCGACATTTTAAGAAAACGAAAAACTCAATAAGTGTAATTTTAAACTAGATACTACGCACAGAAGAAACAAATAATCAATTCTTACAGATCCGAAAAGCTCCCCCTAAACCGTCTGGTGCCTGGTGTCTACTTCGCCTAAACGAACTGCACAGACTCACTGTCACCACACGAATGCGGTTGAATAGTCCAGGAGATATTAAAATGTAAACATTTGAAAACGCATTGATCTCCCCCTCCCTGGATCTTTATTATCCATATTGCTTAGAACATTCTGATAATTAGCAATCCGATGGGATTCTAAAGCTTTAGTAATGGTATGAGTCAGTTTATTTAATTTCTGCTTTAACTCAGGATCACGTGTTCTTTGCCAATTACGTCTGACTGATCTGGTAAATAATAATTCGTTCGATTAGTTTTGTTAGGTTTAATAAACTTTCTAATAACATCTTTGATTGTCGAAGTAAGTAATGAAATTGACCTATCTATTGAGGGAAGATTTAAAAATGAATTTTGTAATTAATAATAATATTAATAATTTTCTGAGTTATCACCATAGCAGCACACCATTCGGTAGACTCTTCCACTTTTTCTATCACGTCATTTTTCACCATTGTGTCAATTTCCTTTTTTACCTCGTCCAGCAGATTCAATAGGATCCTCCGACTCGTTGGAATAGCATAGGGCTCACAAGTTTTATATTCATAATTTTTCATCTCACCTAATCCTCTGAACAGGTCTTCACATTCTTCAAATATTTTGTTTTGAAAACACTTTCCATTCCCATTCTCTACTTCGTTAATCTCTTTTATTTTTTATTTATCATGTATCCATTCCACTATTTTTAATTTTAATAATGCTGGTCGTTCCAATAAATTGTCATTTGTCTCCACTACATAGCATTTGATCACGGCCTTGTTCTTCCATGGTACCGGTAATTTTATTCGGCCTTTCACTGATAATTTTCTATTTTCACCATTCCCAGGACCCAACAATGTTGTCTTTGTACATTATATTTTCATCAGCACCAGTATCGATCTTGAAATTCACATGTTCGTCACCAATTTCCAGTTTTGCAATCCACGGTTTTGATTTTATAACTCCGTCAACGCTTATTTCCAAGAAGTTTTGTTCTTCCGACTCATCAGTGTCACTATTTGTAACATTTTCTTCTACTCTGTTAAATTTTTTTGTTCTACAATGAGCTTGGAAATGTCCCACCATTTTGCATTTCAAAAATCGTACGTTAATTGCCATACATATTATCTTGTCATGTCTCGGTTTCATTCCACATCTTATACACATATCGTATGAACTTCTTTTATCTTCCATTTTATAGCTTTTTAATTTGTATACTCACTTTTTTTTCCCTTCTTGATTTCTTTTTCCACTTAATTCTTTATTTTCCAAATGAATTCGTTCCGCTTGGGTTATTCTTTCGATCGCTTTATTTAATGTTACCTCTGTGTCCATCTGTAACGATTTACTAAGTTTACAAGCTAGTATTCCTACCACTAACCTATCTCTTATGAGCTCTTCTTCCAGTTGTTTAAAATTGCAATGTTTTGCCAAACTCATGATTTCACTAATATACTCGTGAGCTGTCTCTCCCTCTTTCTGTTTTCTCATATTAAATTTAGCACGGGCGTAAATTATATTCTTCGTATCAGTAAGGTGTTTGTCGAAAAACTCTTTATATGTATTAAAACTACTTTCTACTTTTTGTAATGTTTCTAATAATTTTATTACCTTCGATTCCATGTTCTATTAATTTGTGTTTTCTCATCGGAATTTTGTAGTCTCGTTGCATATCAATATCTTTCGTAACGTGTGATCCAACTTTGCTACTCATCTTTAACAAATGAAAATTCCCCCGGTGATGGGACCGGATTAACGAACGTGACGCGCCCTGACCTTGATTCATATTTTCAACGAGCACTCTTAACCTATCTATTTCTTCTTGCATGTTCGCCATTTCACTTTTCTTTTTTTTTTCTTCTATTTTTATTTTATTTTATTTTGACACCATGTTTTGTATTCGTAGACACGAATAATATACTTTTCAGTTTAATTAAATCATTTATTGATCTTCACAGTAACTATTATAATAGAGCGTTTTTACACTACTTAAACCGTTACAGGTCTTCTTTTTCATAACTTTACAACTGTCAACCCCCAATGTTGCCAACCCGCAATGCTAACTACCCTACATTTTCCATCTAGTATTGACGGTTTATAATTAACTGACTCTATTTTTTACAATATGTGGAATCAATATTCCTACTAAATTTGTTACTAAAATGAAGCCTGTTGTATCCAAAATTAACAAATTAATTGTGGAATAAGTAGTGTTAAATAATTATTGCTCACCTTTAGAAGAGTTTAACTTATACAGATTTATTTCTTGCAAACCTTTTTTTGTCTCGTACATCTCTCAAATAAATTGTCTTTATCTTGTCACAAAAACTTGACCATTTGTGATACAAAAGAAAACACTTTCCTATGCGGAGTAGCTCAAAATCGATTTCCATCTGAAACATTAAAGATTCAAATTTTAGAAAAACAGCTAATCAAATGGAAAGACCAGGGTTACTCCAATTCTTCCTTTTAGAATAGGCCATTTTTCAAACACGTTATATCCAATATGTCTTTTCTTCTAATCTCGTAAGAGTTTTTCCACATTTTATACACAATTTCTTCTGGGTAACAATTGTATTTCAACCAGTCTTTGTCTAATTGAAGATCAATTGTAATTTCTTCACAGTCTTCAATACTACTTGTTGAAGGAGAATTTATATCCACACTTTTGTAGTCTTTTAGCTTATAGCGACTTTTTAGCAATCGTTGTCGACGATATTTTTTTGTTCGACTATAGTATTTTTGTAATAATTTTCCTCTTTGAGTTTTAGTACCTAGATAAGTTATCTGTATAACTCGGATTTTTATGCAGCCAAATTATAGGAAATATGCGCATAAATATGCAGCTTTTTATTCAAAATATGCAAAAAATATACAAAAATATGTGGAAATATGCAAATACTTTCTTATAGTTGTTATCAATCTATTTCTTTCACACTTTTGTATATGTTTTGCACTTTTCACATGTTCTTCTATTTATTTTCTTCCTCTCACACGTTATCTTAAAAAAGAATAATTAAAAAAGTTAGCAAAGTTATGTAAAAACATATTCCAAGAAGATGGGACATCAAATTTAATATAGTTTTAATTTAACAGTTTTCGATTTTTTTTTAACTCCTAGTGTAAAAGTCTATCAGAAATACAATTTCGGAACAAACCATTGGCAACTCCTCTGAAAACTCTAATTTTTAACTTAAATCTTTGGCTAAAACACTACGACATAATTTTTAAAAAAATACTTACAACTTTATTGCACAAGTTTTACAAAATAATTCCTCATTATTTAAATTTAGTTCGGGATAACTTTTTATCCACTGGGACACAACACACGATATCACTTTAGGCATTGTTGTTATAGATTGGTGGATTAATGTTCACTTACACTGAACACAGCCACAGTAACTATGGTTGGGGATTTCCTTAAACTTAAACTCAATAGCGCTAGGGATTCCCCGCATGCTTCTGTGAATCGTTGTAAACAAGAAACCAAACCGCAATCAAAAAATATCTATTGACGGACACTTATTTCAAATTAACACCAACTGAATGCTGTGGAACACTACAAAAGTTGCGATGGGCTATTCAGTCCCGGGTTCCCCGCGGAGCCTGCCGTCTGGCGCAGGGAAGTTTAGTTGACGACGCCAAACACCCAGTTGATATTTTGGTCTCGTCTACCGAAATTATACCTAACAATTATTAACCGCAATTATTTAAGAATTTGCTTTTTTCGTTAAATTTGGCACCGAAATCTAGCATTGCACTTAAATGACCCGGAGCGAAAGAGTTACACTCGTGTCAAGTCCATTTTCGAATTGCCCCCCTTAACAATCAAACTGCCCCTCTGTGGGGCGTGGGCCCCACGTTGGGAACCACTGCTCTAGGCACACTATACAAAGATCAGTTATCTTTTTAATTCATGACTAGATATTTAATACTTAAATATAACTACTACATTAGACAACATTAGGCAATTTTACCATGTCAATAACGAATGGTCTATTAAACTAAAACTACAACTAATACTAGCATTATCACTAGAACTAACAGTAGACCTAGAAACTTTCGGGTTAAGCCGTGCGTTTTTTGAAAAAATGTTTGACGTATCAAAAACAAGTTCGAAGTGAATATAAATGGTCTATATTTCTATTTATACGTAAATTTAACTACTTTCTTTGTTTATTTATGCCAGTCTACTTTAGTTGTATCTATAAACAACGAAATCTTTAGTTGATACCTCTAGAAAAATTGTGAAACTATCTAATTTGATTTCATCTAATTTGAAGTTGCAATAACATCTTATACATTTAGGTCACTTTTATAGGATTGCAGATAAAATAACGAATTTTTCGGCAACTAATCATACTTAGTTAATCCATCTTCATAATCTTTCCATTTCATTTTTCTCTGTGTATGGACACTGTTGTAATAATTGTCCTGATAAATGTGATGCCAAATATTTTTATAAGGAATTATTTTTAATAACTTGTAGAATAGTGTTTTCCAATTTCATTCCTTGGCAAACATACACTTCAAAATTACAAACGTATCCCGTGTGAGCTTCACAGACTGCTTTCACAAGTATGCCGTACTTTGCAATTTTCGCGGGATTGTAGGTTCTGAATGACAGTCTTCCCCGCCACGGAATAATACATTCATCTAATGATAATTGTTGACAAGGTTTATATACATCAATAAATCTATTCTTTAAATAATTTAATAATAATAATAATATAATAATAATAATAAACTTTATTTCCATTTCCAAAACAAGTATATATATATACAAACAAACAGTAAAAAACCAAAACGATATACATAGAAATGAAAATTTATAACTGGCTGAACTTTTACAAGTCTGTGTGCATTTGTGGGTATATCTTCATTGTTACAAAAGTGTCAGCTCTGCACTATCTGCATAACTATGGTTCTGCTCATTACTTTAGAAAAAAACGGAGTTTCGATGCTTGGGTTAGTTAACCAGTAATCGTGAAGTCTGTCTTTTTTTACTTTTTCACTTTCTTCCTATTTTGGTAGAATTTTTATAGCTGGGCTGCCTTCGAAAGGTGCCAAAATAATTGATTTGTCATTTGTTGACCATGTATCCATGTTTACTTTAGCAGTGTCATCATTATCGGCGTAGTAAATGGCGCATAAAGTGTAGTTGTGCTTTGTTGCCGGTGCATTATTTTTTTAATATTTCTTGTAGAAATTCGCGCTATTGTACTTTTCTGTGTGAGTTAAACTGCTCGGCTTCTGATGTAAAATTGTGTTAGTGCTGATTAACTTGCTGTCTGTCTAATTGACTGTTAATTATCAGCTTTCTTGTAATATTTTACGCGAGTTTCTCCGTGTCCTTGACTTATTTTTGTCAGACGGTGCATTATGGGGGAAACCGGTTCTAGTGCGTTAACTGCTCTCGAGTCCAAATTTCTCGAGAGAATGAATTCATTCGAGGGGCGTCTTCGAACCACGCGTAATGTGGACCAGGCGGGTGAGCTGTCACTCGAACAACTGGCGGCTGATTTCGACGAGTTCCGCAAAAATATCATCTCTTGCTTAAATGAGGTGCGCTCCATGATTTCTACCCTTGATGAGCGTGTGGATGATTTGGAGATGTACTCCCGTCGCAACTGTCTCCTTATCCATGGAATTCCTGAGTCGGAGCGTGAAAATACCGATGTTCTGGTTGTTGATGCCCTAAATGAACATCTGACATTAAATAACTTTAAATTCACCTCTGACATGCTGGACCGAAGTCATCGTCTTGGTCCTATCAGGAAAAAATCGAATATACCATCTAAATCCTCCCCCAGACCAATCATTGTAAAGTTGGTCTCTTATAATATGCGGAGAATGATATGGACCAACAAGAAACAACTGAGAGGTAAAAAGATTTTCATTTCTGAATCCCTTACTGCCCGTCGTCTTCAGCTCTACCTCAAAGCTAAAGCCTTGATGGGACCTGAAAATACTTGGACCTCAGATGGACGAATATACGTTGCGTTGGCGAAGGATAAGAAGAAGGTAATACGCTGCTTTTCTGATCTGGAAGAATGTCCTCGTCCTCAGCCTCGTCGCGGTGTGACTACTAGGAGTCGTGCAGCGGTTGAGTGATACGTGGCGATGTCGTCTCGGGTCTGTTAGCTGAATAGTAAATTAGAAGTACATACATATATATTTTTCCTTTTTTGTTTTTTTTTGTGATTCAACTACAAGAAAATTGTTATTGTTATTTTCTTTTCTTTTTTGCTCCATTATTTTATAGTAATCGCCCGGTTTTTCGTTGCACGGCTGGCACTGTAATGTTATTCGGTTGATTAAATTTAGTCATTGGTGTTGATTATTTTTATTTTCTTTTTTTTGCGTTTGAAGGTCAATTCAAGTAAAAATGGATGCTGATGCTAGTTGCTCATCTGATTCTACTTCTCATTCTTTCTATTCTTGTAACTTTTCTCTTGATTCTTCTCTTCTCTCCACTTTTGATTCTGTTCTCGATCGTACGTGTGAGGCTGATGTAAACGATTTTAGTACTTATGATGGGATACCTTCAGCTGATTTGTTTAACGGATTAACAAACTTTATCTCCGTGTGTCATATTAATGCGCAAAGTATTTCTGCCCACTTTGACGATTTCTTGACCACATTTGAATCTAATATTTTTGATATTATTATGGTCAGTGAAACGTGGCTTAAACCCTCTCTCAGCTCAGCGATTGTTTCAGTTCCTAATTATAGTCTTTTGCGAAACGATCGTCTGTTGTCGCGGGGTGGGAAAGTGGCTTTATTTATCAGGGATACCCTGAGTGCTACGATTGTCGAATCCTCCGATGGGTCAGTTCAGGGGGCTGAATTTATGCTTGTGGAACTGAAAAGTTCCTACAACAAGTTATTACTTGGCGTTTTTTGGAATCTCGTCAGTCATAATCAATTCTTTGTATGAGTCTTTCCATCAATAACTTATATGTTGGACAGTCATTTTTATTGGCTTTACATATTTTGCCTCTGATCTTGCAAGGAATGCAGATCTTGGGGTTGTCTTTTAAGTCGCACTGTGTTCTAGTATGAGTCTTTTCCGCACATATCGTGCACACTTCCTCTTTATTGCAATATTTCATAATGTGTCCTAAGTCGCCACATTTGTTACATCGCGATGTCTGGTCCTAGAAAAGGTTCGCTCTTTGGCAGTTGACGAGATTTTAACGGTTCTCGGGCGCCACCTTATTATTAGAGAGTTAAGGAACTCTTTCGCATCCAAGTAGCTTTTCAAGATTATAGTCGGAGAATTCCAGGTTTTCGGTAAGGAAAGAGAACAACAGAAATTTGAGAACAAATAACAACAAACTTTATTATGAAATAATAAAATAAAAAAATAAACAAATGGGAATATAGCAAGTGGGAAAATGATAAACTTTATTAATATAACCACGGTCGAAAAAAAGACGGTAGGATAAAAATAATTGATAAAACTTTAATTTGAATCATATGAAATTAATTAAAGCAAATAAAAAATGACGGTAATAGAGGATACACCTGGAAACATTCTTAAGGTGTAAAGGAATGGAGTACTCGAAGAACCGTCCAAGAGTACTAGAGTTAGGATAAAATTCACAAACTTAATGAATTTGAGCCACAAATAAAATCAAAGTCTTTGAATTAAATAAATCGGACTTACGGTAAAAAAATGAAATACGGTTCGACAAAACTTATCGGATCTCTTCGGTTAACTGTAGAATAACTGTTGAAGAACTGATGGATAACTGATTTTTGGCCGGCTATTTATACTTTTTCGGGGTGAAAACCGTATCAATACTAGTAACCAAAAACTAAATTACAAAGCGCGGCGCTATCGTTGAAACTTCCTCGGAACGATCGGCTGCTCTGATAGAAACAGTTATACTGTTGCTCGTCGTATTTTGTTTGAAAATTAGTTAATTTCGGTAGTATTCAATAATTTAATAATAATTTTCGGTGAGCACATGTTTTCGTGATTCAGCAACTTTACTAATTACTGTTATTTATTGATAATTTGATCAAGGAACGTTGTCGGCAATTAATATAACGGTTTGAAAACGGGAAACGGAGACAATCAAAGTTTAATTAAGAAAAGGATCAAAATTAATAAAATGCGAGATGGGTGCATAAACGGGCGGCAGCAAATCGGATGGAAACTGGAGTATATCGAGGTAGTATGAGAAGTATATTCAGATGTTTTAATTTTTCGGTAATTTTTCGAAATTATTTAGAAAATAATGTAACTTCGTTACACATCCCCCGTTTTGTTCGGTAAATATTCGGTTTTAGATCTTTGACATGAACTCGGTAGGATCGGTTTCCACGGACATTTTGGACATTGTCGCAAAACCTTTCTGCTGGGACGAGAGATGATGTTCTCTCTTCATTATTAATTCTTCTAATTTCGGTCGCCAGTCTCGTCTTCGGAGGTTATAATGATGCCTCGGTTCATTAAACCCTCGGGCTATTCTCAATCGGACCAAGTCAGTAATATTCTTCATTTTCTGTAATTTCGAGACATGCAAAGTTCTGTCACTACTCATATCTTCGTCTTCTTAGTCCTCTTCGTCTTCTTAGTAATCTTCGGCTTTTGGTTCATTTATTGGGTAAAGTCCTTTCGCGACTTCTAGTTCTCTTCCGAAGTTTAAAAACGCTGGTGAATATCTAGTAGTATCATGCTTTACAAATTGGGTAAACATTCATCCCATAATTTGTGATTCTCTTCACAAAACTGCGCGATCATAGTCTTAATTGTTCGGTTGGTCCGTTTAATTGTATTAGCTTATGGAGTATACGGTGGAGTCGGACGGTGATGAATCCCAAGATCATCCCGTAACTCTTGAAATGGTCTTTAGGCATCCAAACTTTGTTATTACGTTTTCATACAGCGCTTTGGACACCGCCTTCGCTGTGGCGCTTCGCAGAGGTCAGCACTCTACCCACTTGGTGAAACGATCCAGAAAGACCACCAGGTAACAATTTTCTTTTTTTGATCAAGGTAATGGGCCTACTAAATCGGTGCTCACTATTTCCCATGGACGATTGTTTGGGTACGGTTGCATTTTTCCTGGCTACAATCTTTCTTTCGGACCATAACAATTGGCGAAATCTATGGACTCTTTGATGGTTCGATGATTTTTTTTTCCAACATCTCGACTTCGGTATTAATTGCTTTAATTGATTTGTGTATATATTGCTGTTTGTTTCTGTGCAAACGAACTAAAAATACTTTGACAGGTTGTCGTAAAGTCGTCAAAAGCTTTGATCATATCTATTAGATTTGGTTGTGTTGTGTACGGTGGAAGGATTAGTTGATAGTGAGGTTATATACTTGTGCTAGTAATATGTGTTGTTTAAGTATGCGTTATGTGTGGAATTAATCGACTCCCAGATACGATCCGCCATATTCAATAGATCTATTACATCCTCTTTCCCAGAGGCCAACAGAGCTACCGAGATAGTGTTTGGAAGTCTTGTCATTCACAGTTTCAAAAGCAAATCAGAACTTACTTCTTGGAAACTACCGATATTAGAGAGCAATTCTCGGTAGAAATCCGATGGCTTTTGTTCGCCCATGTGCGTGTTTGAAAGAAGATCATTCAATCGCTTTTCTTCGCTGCGAGAAAGGCTACTAATGATACTCCTTTTCAAAGCTGCATATAGGTCTCTTTCTGGAGGTTCGTTGATAATATCAACGATGGTATTCGCTACCTCGGTGGGTAAGTGAGTGACTACTAGGATGACGTGGGGTCTACATTTAATCCTCTTGTCAAATGTCCGGGTACCCGGGTATCCATTTTTGTGTTCTCATTGCAATATTTTATTTTCCCGGGGAAAATGCGCGTTAGCCCGGCCAGATCCTCGTTATTTGGATCATTTTACATCGATTTACGCCTTGAGTAATAATTTTTTTTTTATTATTATTCTTGTTATCGGAGGTCAAAGATGACAACGCACTGGTTCAATTTTTCGACCGAGTAGTTTGGTGGTCTACCGAATATGCTTTCTATAGCATTCTTCGTCAAGAAATCTCATTAATCTTCTCATTATTTGAGAATTTGTTTGATCTATCTTCGATGGAAGGCATGCATAATTCTTCGCTAAGTGGCGCAACAAACACCGGCGTTCGTTCGTTTTTTTATCATTTTCTTATTTTCGTAATATAAATATGTTTTGTTATAGCAGATCGGCCACCAATCCCAACAGAAAATTCGCCGCTACAGATTGTGCACTTTACCATAGAATCATCATTCTTGTTTTTGTTTTCAACAATAAATGGAAACTCCGCTTTTCAATTTTCAACGATTTTTGTGTCTCTGCCTCCATATTTCATTCTATTTTTTTTTTAAGTAGTTTGTTTTATTAAGTTTAACAAGTTATTATATAAATATAGCAATGTCAACAATAATGGAAACTCCGCTTTTAAATTTTCAACGATTTTTGTGTTTCTGCCTCCATATTTCATTCTATTTTTTTTAAATAGTTTGTTTTATTAAGTTTAACAAGTTATTATATAAATATAGCAATGTTAAAACTTATCCTAAATAAATAGCTGTCTTGAACAAATATCACTAAAACTCTCACAAGAAACACGTGTTAACACAAGATTACAAACAACACAGGATTAATATAGGGGAATACCCAAAAGAAGAGAATACGCCACTCAAGGTAGAGCGGTGAGGTTACTTATATTGGTTGCATATTTTTTTTATCCAGAATTTAAATAAATATTGGCTAAAATTAATTGTCGTTTGTTTTCTAGGAAGCCACTGAGAACAAGTGGAGGGGGGAAATCGTATCCTTTGGTTACAAAAGTTCCGTGCCTTAGTTATCACCATAGCAACATTAACTTTTAAATACATACATTAGTTTTAGATAGAACAAAATGAATTTTTGTTAATTATTCAATAACTTATTTTGTTAAGAAATATACCCCACAAACTATATATATTTGTTATCAGAAGAAAATAATTAATTATTATTTGCAGCCATAGCCAACTATGGTTTCCATTTAAAAAAATAAAGTTACGTCTAAAATCTCGAAAATAAAAGATGGGAAAAAAATTCTACCTACGCCACTGAATTCTTCGTAAAAAGTTGCCCAGATAATGTTTTATTTATAATACTCTATCGTTGATAATAAGTGAGATATTCGCGATTGTAGGAGATAGCCTATGCGGACATGGAAATTGGGACACCTGTACAATCTGAGCAAAATGTAAAGGTACATATAAGTGATATTAAAAATATTAAGTTAAAGTACGTGCACTTAATCTTCTTACTATTCGGGGCCTCTCCATTTTAACAATACAGCAGCACTAGTCGCCACCAAACTAGCCTCTCTCGTTTGTTAAAATCTTCTTTATCTTTTATATGGTAGATATGGATGTTTTAAGCACGCGTATAATGGGGTTTGTTGTGGAATTAGTTGTTCGTTGAGCAACTAATTCCAAGATTTCGAAAACGAAATCTATTTTATCCTTATTATTAATTGTTTAAAAACCTTTTTCAGTTTATGCGACATATGTCCTGGAAAAGTAATAGCTTTATAAGTGATATCCTCTTTAGTGTTTAAATCATTAAGTGTAGTGGCGTTTTTTGTGATATTCTTGAGTTGTATCTTTTTCATAAGTTTTTGTATTGTATGTTTCGGAAAATTATTTTGTTCCACTATTTGTTGTATAACTAAACATTCTTTTTCGAAATATTGTGCATCTAGATTTGAATTTAAAGCTCTATGGAAATATGTTCTAAATGCTGCTAATTTTTGGGATATGTCATGGTGTGATTCGTATGATATGATACTATCTGTTTGTGTTATTTTGCGATATATAGGGAGTTTTATTTTATTATCTGTTGTCTTTTGTAAAGTCAGAGCCAAGAAATTTAATGTAACGTTATTTTCAATTTCGATAGTGAACTTTAAATTATTGTGTTTATGTATTCGTGTAAGCCATCTATTTTTGATTCGTCGTCTATTATTACTATAATAAATACGTTTTCCAAAAAATAATGTTTTTGTTAAAAATAACACTGTTGATAATTTTGTTTTTCTCAATTTGATTTAGGAAAATGTCTGCTAAAATGCTACTGAGTGGTGATCCCATTGCCATCATTATATTTGTAAATGTAGTCATCAAATTGACAAAAATTCTGTTTAAAGCATTGTTTAAATAAAGTAATTATATTTTCTGTGTCTTTTTTGTTACTGAGGTTATTTTGTATTAATTCCTTCAATATCTTTAATGTTTCCATGATCGGTATATTGGTGTACAGATTTGTTATATCAAAGGATAGAATTTTGAACGTGCAGGGTAATGTGATGTTTATTTCGGTGATCAATTGGTTACGATTTTTTATAGTATGTTCTGGTTGAAAGTTTAAGCTGTTTTTGACGAAATTAACGAGCATTTTGGATAAGTTATATGTGCTTGTGTTGATACTACTGATTTTGGTCTGATCGGATGATTTTGCTTATGCAGTTTAATTAAAGAATATAATTTTAGTGTTTGTGGATTCATTATATTAATATACCTATAGTTGCCGAATATGTTCTTTATTGTTTCTTCAGATTTCTTTATTGTTTCTTTGGTTTCTCTGTTGAATGCATTAGTAGGATCCTTCTTTACTTTTTCAAAATGATTGTCTTTTAGGAATTCTTTTGTCTTGTCAATATATGTTTGTTTATCCATTATCACTATTCCGCCATTTTTATCTCCTGGGGTTATTGTCAGGTTGTTTCTTTTTATTTTCCGTTTTATATTCTTGATCAATTTCTTTATATTATGCTCCCATTTGTTGTTGTTATGTCGGTTGGTAGTTTTTTCCTCTTTTATCAATATTTTTTGAAGGTCTTTCTTCAGTTTCTCTTCTTCTTTAACTCTTTTTATGACTGTTTGTAATTCTACTGCAAGTAATGGCAGGTTAGTATCATTTTTGGTGCAAATTTCATTCCTTTGTTTAGTATTTCTTGTTCTTGTTGATTAACCCTAGAATACTACTAGTACTAACGTGTCGTAAATTTTACGACATTTCAAAATATTAATCAGAAAATCGAGTAAGCTTAAAATTTTTATTGAGCAAAAATTAACGTGTAGTTATTTAACTTAAGAAACAGATTTTACTTATTAAAATACAAAAAAGATTATCATTTTAAGAACACTCCGTGCACCATTTTCCGCGGTACTCGCCACAAATCGGGAGTTTGCATTGGGGACAGTACGTGGTCGTCATTCGTCTTAATCGGCTGGGACAGTAAAAGCATGTTGCACGTCTACTTTCAACTTGAAGGACATCATCAGGTTGGCCATCAATTTTCAGGATTTCTTTGATAGTTTGGCGCAGATTTCGACGTAAATTTTTAATTTTCAGCCTTTGTTCCAACCATAGCCTGGCAAGTTGGTGGCGATCTAAGGAATCATAAATTGATAACGTCGCACACATTTTTCACGTTTCTTAATAATATAGCAACAATACACAACACAACTGATTTAGTCTCATTGTAATTTAAAATTATTTCTGGTTTGTTGTTTCTTTCCGAAATCTCAGCACCTTCGTGCATTGTTGAAAGGAGTAACACTATTTTGTTTTTCTAGACATATACGAAACTATATGAAGTTTTGTTTTTGTCGAAGCAAAACATGGATGGTGGTATTTGCCTCTTATTTTTCTCAAGTGTTCCTATGATAGTCAGCTTGAATTTGTCATCCAAGAGTTTATCAGCTATTTCAACAGAAGTGAACCAATTGTCCATCGTTATGTTTCTGTTACTATCGTGAACAGATTTGGTCAATTCCTATACATAATAATTTGACAATGGTACCCCCTTCGTTGCTTTCTGTTTGCCTAAATATGGGCAAGCATCCACCATGTACTTTGAAGACGAATCGCAGAGCATTACGATTTTCATTCCGTACTTTGACGGTTTACTCGGGATATACATCCTAAACGGACATCTACCCCAAAAACCCAAAAGTTGCTCGTCATGTGTCCAATAAGACGAAGGAATATACGACGTTCTGCATTTTTCAATAAAAATGTCCCAGATATCACGAATATGAGCAAACGTATCCATTTTCACCCTTTCTTCTCTTCTGGCTTTTTTGTCAAATCGAAGACAGTTTATTAAAAAAAAAATTTCTTTCGCAGCTCATGCAGCCTTTATAAAATTATCCAGATATTTTGGAATCAAACATTTGCTTGGCATTGAGGTAATTATCTTTTTTTACTGCAGACATTATCAAGATTCCGAATAACCTCATCAATTCCTCTTTAGTTACTGCTGTCACAGTCGATGACTTATCAGTATATTTTTGGGATTGTTTTCTAATCTCATCATTCGTGTAGCATAGAATTGTACTCACAATATCATCGGAGAAAAAGTGCAAAAAATAATCAGAAAAGGTTGAAAATGTTTGGGCACCACCTTTACTTCCAGGAATAAATACGACGATATTTCGACGAGTTGTTCTTTTTGATCTTTGAGGCATTTTTGTAGACCATTTGTGACCATTTTTTCCTTTCAGAGAAATAGATTTCGGTTTTATCATACATCTTTTGCGGTTTTTTGTTGCGAATAATTTCGATAATGGAATGTTATCGTCAGATGAACTACCGCCACTTGCAGAAGAATTATTACACAGTTGATCGTCGATATCTTGGTCAGATGTATCCTCTGAAATCTTCACATCCTTCTATACTCTCGTTTTCTTCAAAATCACTGCCGCTGTCATTGGAATCATGTTCAACCTCTAAATTATCTGCCTCTTCCCAGTCACTCTCGATATCATTATTAGAATCTAAATCCATGTCGTCCTCTTCGTTCATTATTTTTTCAATTTCCTTTTCCAACTCTCTGTCAGTCAAAGGCTTTTTTCGTGATTCCATTTTCTAAGAAATATTATCTATCAGTTTATAAAAAGAGGAGTATAAACATTGACCTTTTCTACTAAACAAGTATCACTATATTGTTTAAAAATATTTCACTAATACTAATCACTCGTAAATTTTACGACGATTGCCCCAAATGTCGGGAAAGAACAACGATACGTCTAACACAAGACTAACTAGGAAGGTACTTTGACGCGGAACCCGTTTAAGCGACGGCATCAATAAGATATCGAGCAAAGAAAACCGAGTATAGTACAAATTGCGATATATTAGTATTCTAGGGTTAAATGTGATGTTTGTTAAATTCTGCACACGATAACTCATAATTTATTTTTGTGCATAGTTCAGCCTTAATTAACTTAAGGTCCATTTTATTTCTATTATCTGTCCACGACTGTTTCATTAGGGAAAACACTCGTTCCACGTTAGTGTTACTAATTGATATGGATAAAATGGGTTGAACAATATTAAACAAGTTTAGGCTATGTGTGTTTTGAAAAAAATTCATCCACTTTTTTTCAATTTCCTTTTCACTTGTTAATGATGAAATGTGTTTGTTTAAAGTGTTAACTTCATCATATAAATCATCGTGATTAATTGCAGTGTTTCGGACATTTCGAGAAGCATATTATAATCTACAGGATCTTCTAAGTTGATGAAACTAAAGTTTTTAAATGGAGGATTGTCAAAATCGTACCACTTCTGTAGGTATTCAATTGCTCTAGTGTACACTCGTAAAAAATCATTTTCGCATTTATTTATGTCACGGGAATGAAGTTTTTTTAATCCGGAAGTTGCTTTATGACCAAAAAATTTGTCGGTTTTTCTATTTACTAAATCACTTGACAAATCTTCCATAACTTTATGTAATTCGCTACATACTACGTTACTACGTTCAAGCAATAAAATTCTTTTAACAAATAAATATAGAAAGTGATCAACAAAGTACAAATAACACTCTTGTATCGTGATGTTTTCGGAATTAATGTCAGTAGCTTCATCCGTTTGGATATGGAGTTTCAATAAAACTCCATATCGCTTTCGATACATTTTCTTGGTCTAATGATAAAAAATAAGATTTAATCGGTGCCCAACAAAGTACAACACGATTTAAACACTTGTACAAATAAAGCCATCTAGTTGGGCCATGGCGTAACATATGTTTGTACTCCATTTCAAATTCGTCAAAAAATGTTTTTAAAGTGCCTTGAAGATATTGCAAACTCCGCATAAACCTTTAAAATTAATGTTTTGTACGTCATACTGTAATAATTTACAAGCATGTCGCGCGCAATTATGTAAAATATGGCAGTGGCAATTTCCTTTGAAAATGTTGCCATTCTTTTCTTTTAAATGCACATAAACCGAATTATTTTTTCCGTAATTTACTGCCGTATTATCTGCAGAATATGCAATAATTTTCATGGGGTCTACAGCTACATCATTTAGGGCTTTGTACAAGCTTTCTGCAATGGCAGATGATGACTCGTCACTTTGTTCAATAAAATCAATTAATTTTGTATTTAATCCGGTCTTAGGATGAAAAAAGTATAATACAACTGGAAACAGGAAAATGTTAGATGCATCCGTCGCTAATGTATAATATAATAAATTATTATAATTTAAACATTTTCCTTGTAAATATTCCTTGCATAAATTTATACAGTCCGGTAGTAGCACATTTTTTGTTATGGATGTCGCTTTAGTACGTCCACAATGCAACATTTTAGAAATTTTAGAATCAGCAAAACAGGTGGCATTCAATTTCATGGTGCAGTCTAAACTATTATAACTGTGATTGTGAACAACAGTGTGATATACGTACGTTATTTCAACGGCTGCTATTTTTTTGTCGTTGGAAGATGATTTTTTTGTAAAAAACGCATTCATGGTATTCGATTGTTTAACAGCAGCTTCCGATTGTTTGTGTTTTTCGCTATTGCTATGTCGAGTTAAAGCCTTTTCCCCATCGTGTTTGATAGTAAATTTCGAATTACATATCATGCACAACACAGTATACATGTCTTTTTTTTTAAGCCAAGAATGATAATTAGAAAGCCAACTTTCCTGGAAAGTACAGTATTAAATTTTTCTTTTTTTTGGAGTTGATTGTGGTGATGTTTTGCTGGTACTGGGAACATAACTGCTCTCACTGCTTCTTTTACTCATTATTCTTAAAGTAGAAATTGCATGCTTACATTTACTGTTTGAACGTATCTTAAAAATCACGGCGACTCATATAAAACACTATAAAGTATAATGTAAGGATGCAGAGTATTATTAATATTATATTAATATAATAGTATTATTCTAATTAATCTACCAAGCGAGGACATAAAAGAATACGTTCGAAACGTTCGTGACTGCATTAAGACCATTTAAGACCACGTTAAGACTACGTTAGTAAAGTACCGACACGACGCGACGTTAATTGATTCTGGTAGCGAACGATATTATCTACATATGTACTTTTTATGTCACTGTTAGATAGTGTGAATAGGAGATGGCGCT
This sequence comes from Onthophagus taurus, assembly GCF_036711975.1. Classification (NCBI taxonomy): domain Eukaryota; kingdom Metazoa; phylum Arthropoda; class Insecta; order Coleoptera; family Scarabaeidae; genus Onthophagus; species Onthophagus taurus. The sequence continues at coordinate 10,624,324 of NC_091973.1, forward strand.
GTAAGAGACCGGTAAAACAGGCAAAACTAAATATTCGCAATATGACTTTTTTTTATTTATATATTTTATAAATTTCACTGAATTTCATTTTGCCGGAAAGGTTCAAATGCCTGCCGGAGGCCTGAGATGAACATTAAATGCCGCAGACTCCGACGTAATGCCGGAGATCTGGCAACCCTATGTTGTAGTTTACCTGGAAATAAAGTTGTTAGTGAGGTTAAGTTGTATTGATCGGTAAAGTAGCGTTAAGGAGAGTGTACAATCTGAGCAAAATGTAAATGTAAAAATGTATTTTATGGTCTGATTATTAAAGTGACCTTTTAGGGATTTAGGACGAGGTCTTCATTTCGGTGAAGCATAGTATGCATTTCCATACTTGGGACTTCAATTTTTTAGAACGGGTTCTTAATACCAGCGATCTCGGCCACTATTTAATAATTTGGCGATACTTAACTCCAGGTTCATTGTGTAAATTAATAGTTAAGAAATGAATAAATCCAATATTTTGTTCCACAATGATATTTATTATATTTCAATCTGTACAACACGTGTTTCGCTTATCTTATATAAGCGTCATCAGGTACAACGTCAGTTACGTCAGAGTTGCAATGTATTAAGAGAAATAAACATGATGAAGGCGTCGAGAGACTTGAATTACAGTTCAAAGAAGAACAAATTGAAAAACTTTACGTATGAAAGCCGTGTGCATGCTATCGTGTTTCGAAACGGCCTGTCCGTGGATACGTTTTATTTATCCAATTGTATATCTTTTTCTTTTTTAATGTTACAATATTAAGTAACAGCTCCAACTGATGAAATTCTACTCGGGGTCACCATTTTATGTGTGGAAGTTAATAGTTTTTGTTTATTTTACCAATATAATTATTGTTTAATAATATTAGTTTATTATTTAGCTACGTACTTTTGACATACGTGTGGTTTAATTGAAGTTGTTGAAAGGAATATATAGTAGATTCCGCTTAATCGGACTACATCTGTTCGAAAGCGGTTTGGTCCGAATAAGCAGCTGACCCCTTTATACATACTATACACTAAATAAGTGCACAAATTGATAAGTAATTAGTATTACCTGTTGTATACTTTGACAATAATAACTTTATTTATACAAACGAAGGTAAAACATTCTTTTGCACAATAACAAAATAAATAACAAAGTACGTAGAAATAAGAAACAAAATTAATAAAACAAGAAACATAATTGCAGTCTACTAAAATGTTGCTGGTGTAATTTTCTATATTCGTCTAGAGTTGCTTGACAAATAGATTTTGAAACGTTGAAATAAAGCACGGCAATAGGACTTTCCTGACAGCCATCTTGCTGGAAATACCGCCGCAACTTATTGACAATATTTTGCCTTTTTATGAGCAACTGGATGGAGTTCTATATCATATGTCTTCTCGTCTGTTTCTTCCGCGACTTCTAAAACTGACTTATATGCGAATTCTCTAATAATCTTGATAATTACTTTCGTCTTGATTGACACACTTCAGCGTATCGTCAACTTTAATAAACTTTTCAGTTTTTAATTTTATGTAAATTTCCAAGATCGTCACGTCAGCAATTTTATCACCTTCTCGAGTGCCATCGTTGTTATCAGAATACAATTTAAATCGGAATACAATTGTATCACTCTAACTTCACTCCAACTATCAGCTATAAAGTGAATAACGAATAAAACCAAATAGAAACTTCTAACTTGCCTTTATTAATTTATATCGGTACCGGTTTCGGAAATCAAATCTCCATCATCAGCCGAAAGCTACACATAAAAAATGTTACAATAATAAAAAATAAAATTATCAATAACGCAAAACTTACTGTCTATAATCGAAGCTAACACAGACGAGAGGAATCTGGAAACATTTGAGAAAACGAGGAAGTTGACATGAAAAAATTTTTTTTTTAATTTGAAAAGTGAAATTTTGAAAATTGAATATAAAATTAAAATTTTCATTAAGTTCTAAAATATGTATCTAAAGTTTTAAAGTGTAACAAAGACCAAAAACTATTTCCAAATGGATGGGCGAAAACGTGGTATATCGTAAAATTCTTTTATAAAATGATCCGTAACTAAAATAAATACAAATTAGAAACATTTAGAACGATAAGAATCGAACAAACTTACCAAGTAAAAAGGCAAGTTAGAAGTTTCTATTTGGTTTTATTACAAATAAAAATTTTAATTTTGTTTTACAACGGTTTGTTAAGTTTTTTCGATATAAAATTTTAAGATTTTTAATAACTTCCATATCCCAGAGCTGCGTTATTGCCGTCGTATTAGGTGGTAAGAACTGAATTCTTATGTTTTGTAGATCATTCATTGGAGGTTAATATTATCGGAAACATTAAGATGTTTTTGAAGTGATGTTTTTGAAATCACTATGTCGTCGAGATAGACAAGACAAGTGTTTTCTTATAGACCGCACAAAACTTCATCCATCAAGCGTTGAAAGGTTGCTGGAGCATTTTTTAGACCAAACGACATTCTCTTGAATTCAAAATGGCCTTGTTCGATGCTATAAGCTGTTTTTTCCCTATCTTCCGCTTCCATTTCGATCTGATGGTACCCTGAGGCAAGATCAAGTGAAGTGAAGTAGTTTGCTCTGCCCAGCTTATCTAGGATATCCGCTATATTGGGAAGTGGATATTTATCTTCTACCATTTGCTCATTTAAACGTCGGAAACCAACTGTTGAATAATATAACGTATGTTATAGCGCTGGTTAACACTTCTTCGTAACGAATAACGATTTGCTGGCTTTTGTTGTAACGAATTATTTATTAATTATAACGAAGGTACAACACGACTCAAAACGACGCTCTTACAAAAATCTTATTGATTAGTGACGCGCTTGTTGTCAACAACAACGAAAACAAAACAAAAACTTCTTATTGCTATGATTCTTGACAAATCGGAAAACTAATTTAAATACAAATAAAAAATGCAAAAATGTGTATAAACAAGATACAAATTACAACATGCCCCCCGCCTTGAAAGGACTGCCTTTCAAAAAAAAAAATTAGTGAGTATATGGGAGGGGGGAGCGCTAAAGAAAACATATTATAACAAATTATTTGATTGTCTATATCTAATAGACAATCACCTAAGGTAACAATAACAAAAAAAGTAAATAATATCAAAATTAATACTAATTTGTCATTGGAAGCGGGCAAAGTTTATTGGTTGGTCGCTTGATAATCCCGTTGGTGGTGCGTACGGTAGCAACTCTTGCAATACCATCGGATCCAGGGTGTAGAGCGATAACGCGACCATATAACCACTTCAATGTTGGTAAGTTGTCATCCTTTACTACAACCAATTCATCAATTTTAAGATTCTCTGTTTTAGTTGACCACTTGGAACGGCGTTGGAGTTCCGAAATGTATTCCTTTGACCAACGCTTCCAAAAGTCTTGCTGAATTCGTTGCGTATATTGATAGTGGGACAGCCGATTTAACTTGACGTGATCCAGGCTTGGATCTGGTGGGGCCGAAAGCGTTCTCCCAATTAAGAAATGCGCAGGAGTTAAGGGTGTTAAATCATTGGGATCCGTGGACAAGGGTGACAAAGGGCGAGAATTTAGGATAGCTTCAATTTGAATCAACAGCGTATAAAATTGTTCAAAGGTAAGTATTACATTGCCAACGACCCGCTTTAAATGATATTTGGTTGCTTTAACGCCTGCCTCCCATAAACCGCCGAAATGAGGCGAATTAGGGGGAATGAATGACCAATTAATCGACTCATTCTCAATCACATCGGTTAATTGATTGGAACCTTGTAGGAACGTTCCTAACTCGTGAAGCTCGCGATTCGCGCCGACGAAATTGGTACCGTTATCCGAAAAAATCTGAGACGGCTTTCCACGGCGACCAACAAAACGCCGCAGTGCTGCAATAAAACATTCAGAAGTCAAATCCGACACCAATTCAAGGTGTATAGCACGTGTTATAAAGCATACAAATAGACAAATATAGCATTTTGAAGTTTTAGAACCGCGACCTTTCCGATCTTTCAAAAGAAACGGGCCAGCGTAATCGACGCCGGTGGTACTGAACGGAGGTGCTGGAGTAACACGTTGCGATGGTAAATCGCCCATAATAGGCTGCGACACCCGCGGTTTTACTCGAAAACAACGCATGCAATTAAAGATTACCTTTTTGGCAAGATTTCTCCCCCCAATCGGCCAATACCGATCCCGTATTGAAGCTAGTAAATGTTGCGGACCTGCATGAAGAAGTTGTACGTGTTCGTGTTCGAAGATCAACCGCGTTAACACGTGTTTACTATGAAGTAGCATCGGGTGCTTTTTATCAACGTTATAAGACGAATTGCGTAATCGACCGCCTACGCGCATAATACCAGTGTGATCAAGAAATACGTTTAATTTAGTTAGTTCGTTTTTCTGCGGCAAACTGCCCTTGCCACTCAAATGATTGATTTCATCCTGAAATGAGTCTCGTTGACTACATTTGATTAGGTAAATTTGCGCTTCATTCAATTCCGAACATTTTAAAGAACCCGTTCGTTTATCAGATTTATTTGAACAATTATTAATGAACCGCAGACAATATGCTATTACACGTTGTAGCCGAAATAGGGTAGAAAAGCGCGTGAACGGAATAACGCATTCTTCAATTATAGTAGCTTTTAGAACGTTAACCTTTATTTCCGGTAAACTTTCAGAACGAAACGTTCTACGTGGCCATAACGACTCATCTTGCTTTAACCATACAGGACCACACCAATATATTGTTAAATCCGCGAGGGCTCCCGAGTCTATACCGCGTGAAACGGGGTCTGCGGGGTTGTGCTCGGTTGAAACGTAGCGCCAATCAGACGCTCTCGATAAGTCAAGAATTCGCGCAATGCGATTTCCTACGAATGTATGTAATTTACTAGGATCAGTTCCTAGCCATCCTATCAGAACACTAGAGTCCGTCCAGTACACTACTCTTTTAATTTCTAGATTTAAAGCTGCTCTAACTTTATTAACAAGATCGGTAAGTAACAAAGCACCAAGCAGTTCTAATCGCGGAACCGTAGTAGGTTTTATTGGAGCCACTCTGGATTTTGCGCATACTAATTGAACCGAACAATCATTATAAGAATTAGTAGCTCGTAAGTAAACACAAGCTCCGTATGCTTTAATTGATGCGTCTGAAAATCCATGTAGTTCAAATTCATTCGCATTTTTTAACGAAATATGACGTGGAATTTCAATGGAATTTAATAGAACTAACATGTCACGAAATTCACACCAACGTGTGTAAATTTGATTTGGAAGTGAAACATCCCAATCCAATCCCTCCTGCCAAATGTGTTGAAGGATAATTTTGGCCCTTATGATAACAGGACTCAATAACCCTAACGGATCGAAGATTTGAGCTATCTCAGAAAGAATAGATCGTTTGGTAATCCGTGTCATAGTTGTGTTTTTGCTAATGTTAAATTTAAAGACATCTTTCTGAGGATCCCACATCAGACCTAACGTACGCGTATTTTCCCTACGTCCCATGTCTATTATATCTTCCGCTCTACTATCTGATACACAACGTAATATTGCGGGATTGTTAGAAACCCATTTATGTAGCTTGAAACCGCCCGCATTCAAAGTTTGTGATACTCCGTCAATAATGTACATAACTTTCTCAACTGCTGTACCGTAGGTAATAGTGGTTAACTCGTAAACCTCTATTGGAAAATTTTCGGAATCGCGCCATAGAATACGTTGGAACCTTAATTGTTCCGTGTTAACGAGGCATGCACGATACATTTTTTGAATATCTGATACTACAACTATGCTATATTGTCTGTACCGGACTAGAGCGCTAAATAGATCTGGTTGGATAGTAGGACCCACAACCTGCAGATCGTTAAAAGAATAACCGGTGGATGTAGGGCACGACGCGTCAAACACTACTCGTAACTTTGTGGTTGCGCTTTTTTCATTTATAACACCATGGTGGGGTATATAGTAATTATTTTTATCTGATTCCTGCGGTGATACTACCCTACGCATATGGCCTAATTCAGAGTATTCTCGCATGAATTCGCGATATTTATTACCGAATTCTGGTAATCGCTTGAATTTACGCTCCATACTTAGTAAGCGTGTTTTAGCATTGTGATACGACTCGCCCAATTGATGAAGTTCTCCATCGATTGGAATTGTAACTATGAATCGGCCGTCATCCGTTCGCGAGGTCGTTTCTTGAAAATGTTTCTCACAGAACGCGTCAGATTTCGATAGCGAAATGGGTACATTCACCGACTCAACTTCCCAAAAACGCGTGAGTTGTTCGTGAAGTTTTGATGACTGTGCGCTTTGAACTAAATTGCACTGGATAGAAGGCACAGCGCTTGTTTGAACCGGGCCCGAAACAATCCACCCGAACCTTGTATTTTGTATAACCGGTCCATCATCTAATTTGATTTGACCTATGCACAACAATTCCCAAAAGTAATCTGCGCCTAGCAACATATCAATACTATTTGGGTTATAAAACTCAGGATCAGCTAAGCGTAGGTGAGCAGGAATCTTTAACGAATTAACATCGATAGCGAACTGAGGCAAATTACTAGTAATTACTGGAAGGACAAGACACGTAACTTGAAGTGAAAAATTAGTACAATGCGAATGTATTTTTAGCAAACATGAACTAGAAATTGTAGATTTAGATTGAGTTATTCCCGTAACGCTGATATTTGTTTTTGTTTCAGGGAGATGCAACCTTTCGCGAAGATCTGTCGTTATGAAGCTACTTTGACTACCTGGATCTAGTAGTGCACGGAATGTGTGTTTTTTATTTCGCCGATCAAATGCATGTAAAGTGACAGTTGATAATAATGTTTGTACAGTTGTTAATGAACTAGATGTGAGAGTTTGTAATTGTGTTGTTGGTGATTGTTGCGAATCTGAACGATTATATGTGATATGCAGAAGGGTGTGGTGTTTAGATTTACATTGTTTACATAGACCCGACCTACATTGATTAATAAAGTGACCCAATCGAAGACAATTCATACAAAGTTTCAATTTTTTTACTTGCTCTATACGTTTTTGTATGTTAAGTTGAAGAAATTCAGGGCAATGTTGAAGATTATGTTCGGCCTTGCACAAAACACATTTTATTGCATCTATCTGCCTTGAAACTACAAATGATCTAGCTTTAGTAGCTGACTGATGTTTAACTAATGATTTAGACGCCCCTTTATCTTCAAGTGATTCTAATAAATCAGCTCTACCTTTTAAGCAATCCAATAAATCGTCTAATGTGGGTTTATCAATCTGTATTTTTTGATGTTCCCATTCACGGTTTGATTCGAAATCCAATTTAGTGGAAACTAAATATACAATTAATGTGTCCCATTTATCGGTGGGTTCCTTTAATGTGTTTAATGCACGTAAATGTTTGCGAATGTTATCAATTAAAGTGCGTATTACATTCGAGTTAACGGAAGTAATTCTTTCAATTTTAAAAAGTGCCTTAATGTGATTTTGCACTAGTATTCGAGGGTTGTTATATCGACTGCAAACTAAATCCCACGCAACATCATAGTTTGTATTGGTAATTTCTAAACTCGCAATTACTTGTCGAGCTTCACCCGTTAAAGTTGATAACAAATAATGGAATTTTTGAACGTCATTCACGGCATGATTATTATGAATCAATGACTCGAAAATATCGTGAAATTCCAGCCATGATTCGCTATTTCCATTAAATTTAGGTAAATCAATTACCGGTAACTTTACGCATTGCTCCGGAGCAGGACTGACAGTGAGAGAAGAATTGCGAGAATTTTTGCTATTTGTTAATATACGTTTGGCTTCCGCAGTGCTTGCGTAAAAAGCCGTCTCAAAATTTTCTCGTTCTAACGCTTGCACCTCCCCGTCGGCGCTTATTAAATCAATGTTCTCCTGAATGATTTCGAAATCACTAATTAAATTAAGTGCACGATCGTACCGTTGTTCCAACTCAAAAACCCACGTCTGATCGAGACTACCCTTATCATCTAATTTCGATTTAGTAATAAATTTTGAAAAATTTGTTAGCTTGCCTTTGACAATGCCACGTTTTTTTATTAAAGTTTCTATTTCCGACATGATAATACGTAAAATGAACGCAACGCAATTGATTCAAATTTAAGCAAGGGAAAAGGAAATGGAAAAAAAGGATTATATGCTTACGACACGCTCAAACTTAAAGGGGGATGCTTCCGGCCCGTGGATAACGTGTCCCGACGAAAGTTCTTCCGAATTTCCTTTGAATTCCAGCTCACCAAATTTTTCCTGTTTGTGTTGCTTGGCAACCACGACTGATGATAATCTCAAAAACGACGATAATTAATTTAATCCGGCTCGAAGGACCATGTTGAATAATATAACGTATGTTATAGCGCTGGTTAACACTTCTTCGTAACGAATAACGATTTGCTGGCTTTTGTTGTAACGAATTATTTATTAATTATAACGAAGGTACAACACGACTCAAAACGACGCTCTTACAAAAATCTTATTGATTAGTGACGCGCTTGTTGTCAACAACAACGAAAACAAAACAAAAACTTCTTATTGCTATGATTCTTGACAAATCGGAAAACTAATTTAAATACAAATAAAAAATGCAAAAATGTGTATAAACAAGATACAAATTACAACACCAACCACCATTCGATTTTTAATTTTCCCATCTTTTTGAGTTGTTACTATGTGGACAGGTGTATTCCAAGGCGAAATGCTTTCTTTCACAATGTCCTGTCTGAATAGTTCTAGGGTTTGTTTTTTATCTCCTTCTTGGTTTCCATGGGTTGACGATAATTGCAAACGTATACTGGTCTATTGTCTTTCATATTAAGATGGTGTTTTATTTTGTGGGTAAATGTTAACTTCTGCCCTTCGAGGTGAAATAAATGTTTGTATTTGATAAACACAGCTTGTAATGCTTATTCTTCCTCCAAATTTAAGTGATCCGATCGTAAATTCTTCCGTATATTTTCTACCTGTAGTTCTGACAATTGACCCTTGTCAACATTATATCCTAAATTAATTTTTTTTGTAATTTTGTTTATTGGTTACACTTCAACGGGATTTGGGTTCCAGCGTAATGGAACTTCCTGTATGTTTGTAGCGAAGATTTGAGTTTCGTTATTCTTTACAGTAACCACTGATTCGGGTATAACAACTGTACCTGATTCATTTCTTATTTCAGGAAATAACGCTACACCATTTTCGATATTAGTGATTTTATAATTTATCAATGATTGTGAATGAGGTTTAATTGCATACATATTATTAATTTTATATGGAATCTTGGTGTTTTCTGTGATAATCAACCGGTTTTTTGTATCTAGGAAAGCGCTTAATTTGGTCAATAGGTCAAATCCAAATAAACCATCAAAGGTACGAGAAAAGTTGAAGCAAACAAATAAATGATATTCGGATGATTTGAAAATATCTGGAAGGGGTGCATAAATTCCTTGACTGGTTCTTTCTATGCCATGTGGTGTTTTAATGTTAAATTCGTTAGTGTTACAGGAATAAACAGATTTAATATCATTATATAATTTTGAATTTATAAGAGAACATTCGGCCCCTGTCTCTATCAGAAATTTTAGGCCTTCAAATTCGACATATGGTTACTTCGGATCATGTGAATAAGCTTTATTTGATATTGCTACGTAAGTTGCTCTTGAGGGCTCTCCTGGGAAAAATTCTGAGTCATTCCGTTATCCTCGTATTCTACTTCTTCTTCTCCTTCAATAATAACTTGTTCATCATAATTACCGTCCAAATGTCCATTATCTGGGTATTGCACATAACAATTACTCTCTGTAGCTCCTGATGGTGCCTCAATATTATTTAATGAAAAACAAAATAAAGTAACCTCTTACTTGCAAATTTATTAGATTTACTTCGATACTAGTTTCGAGGTGTTACCTCATCATCAGTCGAAAACTACATTTTTTTAAGATTAGAAAAATGAAATTTGTTAAAGAATAGAACTTACAGTCAAAAATTTTAAAGATGTACACAAGCGAGAAGAAAAAATTCTTCATAGAAAATTTTTATAATCTTGAACATGTTGAAAAAATTTTTTAAATAAAATATGCATTAAAATAATTTGAAGGTCAAATAGGTAAAATGGTTGAAGACCGGAAATATAATAAGAGGTAAATCTAAAAATAAATAATTACTAACAAAATAACAGTATATAAGAAAAACTTACGAAAAAACGAAGACAAACGGACGTAGCATAGGCTGCGAGACTCCCAACGTAGAAAAAACCGAAAAACGTTAAAAAAATTTTTAAATAGTGAAGGAATCAGAAGAGAAGAGACTAAAATATCTAACGGAAAAAGGAGCGTGGGTCGGGAAACGTGTTCGCGAGAGTGGGGGAACAAAAACAAATCAGCATTTAAGTTCAAAATCTTTTAAAAATGAAAAAATAGGTTTTTGAGTTAATTGAAGTTGATCGTTAAGAAGGACAAATTCATCATTATTTTTATGTTTAATAATTTCAAGAAAATCAAGTTTTTGACTTTTATTCAATTTGTGTAAAAGTTTTATATCTTTGTAATTGATGTTATGTCCTGTTTCAAGATGATGTTTGTATATGTTGGAATTCGTTTTATTTTTATGCTCGCGAACACGTGCCCCAAGCGCACGTCCTGTCTGGCCAACATATATGGCATTACAATTAGAGCATCCAATCGAGTATACACCGCTCTCTTTTAATATATCAACATTTTTAGGTTTATGATTAGAAAGAAGTTTCATGATAGTATTATTATTAGAGTATTCAAGGGAAATATTGTATTTTGAAAAAATATGTCGGGCCCGGGAAGTGATGTGATTGTATGTTATAGGTTTATAAATTGTTTTAACTTTAATAGTAGTGTGGAGGGGGTCTCTCTGTTGTTGAATTTTATAAAAAAGTTTATCTATGATATATTTAGGGAAATTATTATTATGTGCTAAAGTATATATGTAGTTTATTTCAGTTATTCTATTAGTTTCGGAAATGGGATAATTAAAAACTCTATTAAAAAGAAAACGGAAGTTAGTTAGCTTATGGGATAAGGGGTGTTCAGAGTCATAGGGTATAGTGGTTGGTATTGCTGAAGGCTTTCTGTAAATATTAAAATCTATGGAGTTGCTATTATTTCTATTTAAATTTAAATCCAAAAACGTTTAATTGTTTATTTTTCTCGATTTCAAGGGTAAAATTTAAATTGTTATGTAAATTATTAAGATATTCATGAAAACATATTAAATCTTCATCACTTCCCATCCACACACAGAAGATATCGTCGACGTAACGTAACCACTTGGTAACATATTTAAAATAAGGGTTAATGTTATTTATGATAAAAGTCTTTTCAACATGATTCAAAAAAATATCAGCCAAAATACCTGACAATGGCATACCCATAGGCAGTCCCTCAGAAACAAAATAAAAATCTTCATTAAAAGAACAGTAGTTTTGAGTGACAATGTGTCTTAAGATTCTATTTAGATGATCAATAGTTGTATTTTTATTTTTGAAAAAGTTTTTAAAAAGTTTTTTTGTTATATCCAAGGTAAGGTCTATAGGGACATTAGAATAAAGATTAGTTACGTCGAACGAAATCATAATACCATCCTGTATTTTGATATCTTTGATAGAATTAATAAATTGATTGGAATTACGTACGGTAAATTCAGGGGTGAAATTAATATTCTGAAAAATTCTTAGCATAAAACTAGCAAGTTTCTGAGTGGGGAATTACTGAAAGCTGTTATGGACCTGATGGGCATGTCATCCTTATGCATTTTAGGGAGTGAGTAAAGCATTGGAATATTAGGGTTCATGTTTAAAAATAATGAGGTGGAAAAATATTTTGAGTTATTGAGATGCGGGGTATACTCGATCAGAGTCTCTTTACAATAGTTAATAACGACTTTACTTGTTCTAATTATTTTCTCTAAAGGATTATTCTTTAATTTTTTATAATTATTATTATTTAGAAACTCGTAAGTTTTTTGATTGTAAATATCCCTATCGAGGATCACAAATCCAGCACCTTTGTCGGCTTTGACAAATATGGCGTTATTGTCATTAATTTTTTTCCTAATGGATTTAATTAATTTCCAATTATTAGAGTGGTCATTTTTAAGCTTAATAGAGTTTATAACATTATTGTTTCTGTTTAAAAAATGAATCGGTTCATGTTTAATTTCATTGTAGTTAGGATGTTGTTTAATAGCCATGACAAAGTCGATGAAAATTTCTGGAATGTTAATTTTGGGAGGAAGGGCGAACTTATGACCTCTTTCTAAAAAAATATTTTCTTCAGTATTGAACATAATATTTGTTAAATTTTTGAATTGACTGATTTTTTCATTATTTATATTATTCTTTTTAAAATTTCTTACTGTGTCTTCGTCTCTTCTCCTCTTTAGATTCTCGAATTTCATGTTTTTCTTTCTTCTGTCTTCACATCCACAGATGAAAGCCTCACTCTTTGCTCTAACTATAATCTCGTCAACTTCCAAGAAGTGGTAGATATCTCGAAGCCCTCGTTGAATCATGGTGAGCTTCTTGTATGTGTTGTCTAAGGTTATGAAATGTCTTCTCTTCTCATCCCTCATTATCTTCGTAATTATATGATTTTTAGTTGAAATTTTAAGCTTTGAACATTTAATTTTTGCGCAATTGGGTGTGATTTTTTCTTTGATGCATCTATTTATGAAGTTTATATGATTTTTCGTAATCTCGAGTTTCTTGTGATAACTCAAAAACCTATTTTTTCACTTTTAAAAGATTTTGAACTTAAATGCTGATTTGTTTTTGTTCCCCCACTCTCGCGAACACGTTTCCCGACCCACGCTCCTTTTTCCGTTAGATATTTTAGTCTCTTCTCTTCTGATTCCTCCACCGCATCGCTGCGTGACTTCTAACGTATTATTTAAAAAAATGTTTAACGTTTTTCGGCCTTTTCTACGTTGGGAGTCTCGCAGCCTATGCTACGTCCGTTTGTCTTCGTTTTTTCGTAAGTTTTTCTTATATATTGTTATTTTGTTAGTAATTATTTATTTTTAGATTTAGCTCTTATTATATTTCCGGTCTTCAACCATTTTACCTATTTGACCTTCAAATTATTTTAATGCATATTTCATTTAAAAAATTTTTTCAACATGTTCAAGGTTATAAAAATTTTCTATGAAGAATTTTTTCTTCTCGCTTGTGTACATCTTTAAAATTTTTGACTGTAAGTTCTCTTCTTTAACAAATTTCATTTTTCTAATCTTAAAAAAATTGTAGTTTTCGACTGAAGATGAGGTAACACCTCGAAACTAGTATCGAAGTAAATCTAATAAATTTGCAAGTAAGAGGTTACTTTATTTTGTTTTTCATTAAATTTAATTACCTTGCAACATGGATAATCACAATATTCAATATTATTTGACATCCATTGTCTTTTTGGACTTGGCTTGTTTATGGATGATGCTGGTCGCTTATTATTGTTATCGACTTCCATCAGTGTTGGTCTAAATGGTCGTTGTTGAAATTGTGCCAGGGTTCTCACAAATGGTTGATTGGTTGCTTGTCTGGGATAAAACATTGGACCAAGTGGCAGTATTGCGGGTGGAATAAATTTATTTGGCTGTCCATACTGTTGTGGCATAAGCATGGGTGGTTTTTGCATCGAGTTTGGACGTTGAGCTACCATGGGATGCGGTCTGACTATGGTTCGCATTGGTGACGCAATCGGCTGCCTTGTATTAAAAAGAAAACGCTGTTTCTGAGTGTTATAGTTAGTTATTTCCAGGGCGTAACCTTCTGCTGTTTCAATATCGGTGGGCTGTCGTAGTTTAACTTCTAAACCAATGGTTGGATTTATCAAATCTAATCCAAACAGATAAGTCCTCAGAGCTATCTGATTGTATTGCTCTTGTTTGAGATTGCGGATCGCTACATTGTTTTCTTCCAAGTTAACCTTAGAAAGAAGAGTGTATAGAGTTGATTTAATCTTATTAGCGTAGCTGGCTGTACTGTCTTCTTTTTGTGGAACCAAACTATTCAAATCATAAGCAAGAACCTCTTCGGATCTTTTATCACCGAATGAATTAATTAGAATTTGTTTAAGTTCGGGCCAAGTGGTGGGTGTTTTATTTGCATCCACCGCCTCGCGTGCTTTGGCACGTAGACTACCCATAAAAATCATTAAGAGTCTTTTAGGTGTGCGAATTTCTTCTGGTCTGGCAGGTGCTGTTGGTAAATACTCTTCAATTAAGAATTCGCAGGCATTAATATAACTCTTCAGACTTATTCTGTCTCCGTCAAAGACTGGTATCAAATCTTGATCTACTTTCGATATTTCTCTCGCCATTTCTATTTCGTTGATTGCCTCCAGTAAGTCGTTTAAATAGTCCAGAGCGTATTAGGTTTAAGTTAGGTTAGTTTATTAGGCGAAAATGAGAAGGAATAAAAGGATGACAGAAAATAAAGATATTTACAGTGCGATAGGAATGAATAAAATTGTCGTCATTGATTCTCTTTTGACTAGTCCCGGGAATCGATCGGCAATTGGAGAGGATCCAAATTCCTCGGCGGGTTCTACTTTTCTTCTTTCTTCTCGTATCCGGTAATAAAGAACTAGAAAATTTACCACGAGTGTTCCGTAAATCGGACCGATTTTAGGCACGATACAAGATTTTTATCACTCGCGTTTACCGGATCCTACTGACTGCGCCAATTAAATGATTTGATTGTTGTTAAGAGTTTTTTTTATTGAAAGAACGTTTTAATTCTTTTACTTTTATTTAAAATTACTATTATTTTATAATACGTTATGAAAACGGAAGCGTAATTCGAACACCGTACTGACGATTGGAGTACCCCGTGGAGTCGCAACTACAATTCCCTTGAATCGAAGTATTTGCTGTTATTTATAATAATTAATTGGTGACGCTTCACCTTCGGTCATTACCGGTGTTAAGGACGGCTACATTTGGTAGCTCTATAAGGAGAGATGTGGCACTAGCGATCCAGATCAAATATGAAAGGAACACAATTGTTTTGTACTCTTTGCAACTTTTTACACAGTGTAATCGATAAATCGGTGCAGACTGTATCAGCATAATCTAAATGAGGAAAAATTAACGCGTAGTACAGATTACGACGAATTAAAAAGCGGAAGGAAACATCTTAGCCTACGTAGAGAATGAAAACAAAAATACACTTATCAAACACTATTATCAAGCATCCAGGCCCTTAACATATTCTCAGCATCCTGATTACATTGTTCTATACTGCCCTGTGACTGTGGATGTCGTGGACACCCATGAATAATTTTCAGATCAGGCCATAGTTTATCCAATTCGATAATTACACTGTTTACGAATACGCGACCATTGTCACTTTGCAGTATTGCAAGTGCTCCAAATTCAAGGAAAATTTTTAATAGTTCTGAAGCCAGTTCAATGGACATTTTTGATCTAAACGGACGCAAACAGATAAACTTTGTTAAATTGTCTTGGTAATTTAATACCCATTTGCAGTTTCCATCCTGACATGATTGGTAATTAATCAAGTCTATTTGACCCCGAGAGCAAAATTCTCTTGAAATTTATTATTTATTTATATTGGAGAGCAACAACAGGACATAACCAATAAAAAGAATAAGCAAATATTGAGTCTACAACCAAAGGGGGGTTAAATTAAAAGACCTCCTTTTACTGAGCCAAGCTTTCGATTTCATTTTCAAATCTTCTTCTGGGCACGCTACAAAGACAACACTCCCAATGAGAGTGGTTACATATAATAATTTAAAACACTTACGTTTAGAGGTTAAATATGTCTCATAGACATAGATGTTGAAGTTAAATCCCTCAAAATGACAATCTTAACCACGATCTTTAGCGAAAAAAGGCCAGCGAAACAAGCACGCGTTATAACAAGATCCACTGTCAATATTTGGCGCGAAACGCGCGACGGCAAACCGTCTCTGGGGGGAAACTTGAAAAAGTTAAGAAACGCCAAATGGAATTGACAGTTGGCAACAACATGACAAAACAAAAGAAACCAACGAAGAGGACAGGACCCAATATGAGAAAATAATGGAAGTTATGAATTGGAAAAGGAACCAGAGACTCACAAACGACCTTAAAAATACATATAAAATATAATTAACAGTACCCACTAACACTAATTACAATAATTGTAATAAAATTCACATACGGCAGAAGGCCGACACAAGAGATAATGTTGACGTTAGCAAATAACGCAACCAAGGGGGTAGAATTTAAAAACAAAATTAAAGGGGCCAAACAAATGGCCGAAATATGCCCAATAAAGAATTTTTGAACCTAAAACAAGCGAGAAAATCTTTTTTTTATAATTTTTTTAACAGAAGAATGGGAAATGTCACTTAGGCCTTAAAAGTCAGTCCTAAAGTTGACCGTGTTCGTCAGGGGAGCTATGTAGAACATTTCTAAGAACATACGCTTAGAATAAGTGGCTTCTTTACATAACACCGAGGCATTTGGTAGGTCGAACTTATGACCTGTGGTGACGCTGACGTGATGTTCAGCTAACGCGGTTCCACCCGAACGTTTCTGTTCACAGTCCGTTCTATGTTGAGAGACTCTAGATTTTAAATATTGAGAACTGGTGCCAATATAGCAGCAATCACAACCTAAACAATCCACTTTATATATCACATTGGACTGTAGTAAAAGGGGGGTTGGGTCTTTTAATGTGGAAAACATAGACCTGAGAGGTTTAGCAGTGCATTTGGCAACCTTCAACGGGTCACAATTAAATATCTTAATCAAACTATCTGTAAGGTCCGGTATAAACGGACCAATAACCGCCACCAATAAAGTTGCTACACATAATTAGTTATATATAAAACGCTTTTTTTAATTAAATTGTTTTAAAAAATTTTAATTTTTGTTTTAAATTAAAAAAAAAATTAAATTGCTTTTTTCGTCCCGATGCATAAGAACAAAATAAACAATATTAATTTTCAAAGTGTCCCGACGTTTCTGATTAGCGTCTAAAGCTCTCTAACTCGTTCTCTATACAGCCTACGGTTTCTGATAGAATTTAGAGAAATTCAGTTTAGAACCAATTGTATCTTCCATAAATTTTGCTAGACCATTCTAACGTAGTTATTGTCTCAATTCTTATCAGGTTCATAATCGTTCTCAGATAGCGTTCTACCTGACCATTTGAACGATGAACATCTGGTGTAGTGTAGTGATAAGATACACCAAGGTCATCTAAATATTCGGAAATCTTCAAGTGTTTGAAATTCTGTCCAACGTCCATAATAATTTGACCTGGTGTTCCAAATAGAGATTGGAACGCATCTTCGTTTCATCTGCCGTCACAGTTTTCAATGGCAACAGTACACAATACTTCGTAAATGCGTCGATCATAACTAAAATATGTTTGTATCCGCGATGAGTTTCGGCAAGCGGTCCTAAACAATCGACATGCAGTACCGACATAGGTTTGTTGGCTTTACAATATTCTTCATAAATCCTTGTAAGGGTCCGAAAGATACATAGATTCGTGTCTTTTTTACTGCACACATCAAACAGTGCTGTATGTAGTTCTTAACAAAGTTTGTTAATCTAGGAAAAATACATAGTAGCCCTAATCTACTGTGTCTGGGCACAAAAGGTTTGTGAATACGACCTTGTAGCGTCTCAATCAAATAATGAAGGATACCGTCTCGTGCAGCATACAGTGACTTGTCCAACCTTCCATTTTAAGCGTCTTCAATCTGGCTTAGTTCAGCATCACCTCGTTGTTCAATGTAAATCCAGTTTCCTTTAACGATGCGACGTATAGTTATAGAATTTCGACTTAGGTAGTCGACGTGTGGTAACGAACTTCCAAGCAACATTTGTTGGAACATTTTTCCAAGCATGTACTACCGCAAGAGATTCCATTTCATAGGAGTGGTATCTCGATTCGGTTAGAGTTGTCCTTCATCTTTCTGAATTACCATAGCTCCGAATCCCATGGAACTGGCATCTGTGTGAAATTCAGTGTTAAACTGGAATTTGATGAGATGCAGACGACATATCAAGAGAAGTGAAGAACTTTCCCTTTCCCAATCGGCCGAATTGATCTTCAATTAGCAGTAGGAGATAACGATCCTTGATTATGTTACGATTCAACTTCCGATAATCCACACACATTCTATAAGCTCCTTCTCTTTTTCGTACTAACAGAATCAGACTAGTGAACGGTGATTCGCTTTCTCGTATAATACCATGTTCTGCTTCGCGTTCAACTGGAGCTAGACGGTACGGGTTTCGATTAACGACAATATTTTTATCTGTTAAGCGAATCTGCAAACCGGTGTTCTTAAGAGCAGGTATAGTATTTCCGGAAGCAAACAAATTCGGAAAACGATCAAGTACATTGTTGCGAGGTATTAAAAATTAAACCCAACTCTGTCTTTTTGTTCAATTTATTTTCAATTATAATTGTTACAAAGGTGTTGACATTTCGGTGGTAACTTATGATCTAAAATTCTTTATTGTTGACTCCCAGTTCATCGAAGTTCGCACCTAAATCGTACGATTTTCTTAGTCAATCAAATTAAAGAATAAAAAAAACACGTAACAAAGCATTGAACGATTATTTATTGATTTTGCAAAAAAAAGTAGAACTGAGTGTCAGCGATTCACGTGTGCAGAATTTGTCGAATCTAAACAAAGAATTTAATAAAATAACAAAGATAAAATGTATATATATACTTATATTATATAGGAGGTAAAGCAGGGCTTTACAACACCTCTCCCTTAGTTTTGAAAATTGTAGCGAGGATTGGTACAATTTTCATCGCTAACATTACTAACATTAGCTTCTGTATCAAGCTCTATTTCA
Source organism: Onthophagus taurus (assembly GCF_036711975.1). Classification (NCBI taxonomy): domain Eukaryota; kingdom Metazoa; phylum Arthropoda; class Insecta; order Coleoptera; family Scarabaeidae; genus Onthophagus; species Onthophagus taurus. Next base: position 10,643,242 of record NC_091973.1, read on the forward strand.
GGATTAGCTTTGTTTGACCTTTTTTCAATTTTTTCAATACAAGCTTGAATGTTAGCTAATTTTGAAAAACACAAATACAAAACAAATATGACAATAATTGTTGATAGTGCTGTATTAATGATCACATAGTGGAGATGCGTTTCATCTGCGGATGAAGTATTTTCTAACATTTTTAAAGTTTCTAACCGTTGCCCTAAATTGCTTAATTCCTGCTCGCTGTTTGAGATTACAAGTGAAGATGAAATTGTAGGAACATAATCGCTATTTTTGGTCAGGCTATCTAATTTAAATAAAATTCGAAATAAATGTATTACAACTGGTTTATTTTAAGTTTAATTTCAACCTGACATGTTTCGGTCTTTCAAATGACCATCATCGGAGGTCTATAACATACAGTTAGAGATGTACATAGATAATGAACTATATTATTTGAGGTTGTGTTGTCAAAAACTTTAAAATAATTCCAATAAATCATTAAAAAAATATACTCACATCGTAAAAAAGTGACACACGAGGAATAACATATAATAATATTGCTGCTAGCAGAAATGTATGGAAGATATCTTCGTAGAAAAGATCAGGAAATGCGGGAACCACGTTATAGTAGAAGGTTAGGTTGTCATGTAAGAGGGATGCGCATGTGTAAGGGGATAAATTAGGAATGGCGAGAGTGGGAGGGAATATAAATTTAAATTCACAATGATGATTCAAATTGTAAGGAGAAATGATATCAACTTGATCTAATTAAAAATCTAATTGAAATGTTGATTTTTGGCAAATAAATCACAGATATTTGATCATTAAATATGTTATAAGTTGTCAATGAAACAGATTTTGTGTAAGCTGAACAATTGGAATTTATGCGTAAGATGCCCGTTGCATTTAGTATAAGTGTTATTTCCCTATTATCAAATTTGCAATTTATATGAAGATAATCCTGCAGAGGTGTAGCAAAAATCCAAGAATTCGGTTGAGCCAATTGTATGAAAAGTGTTTCTTTAATGATGACTATTCTTTTGTCACATTTATCAAATGATTTTGAATTTAGTGTTAAAAAATTTATTTCACAATCTGTGCTTAAATGTGAACTGGTTTTATGTGTTTACAAATGTAAATTTGAGATAAATCTTTACACTTTGAAAATTCATCATTAGTTAAATAAAAATAGTTTTTAAATAGATTTTGGTAAGATGATAGAAAATGTTGAGTTAGATATTTGATTTGGTGTACTAGAGATTTTCAAAATTTCGTGCACACGTGGCTCAACTAAAGGTATGTATTCAACACATTTTAACTTATTATTAATGAAAAATATTCCGATTTCAGCGGTATTATAAATTAGCAGAATGTTTTCTAATTTCTGTGCCACAGGAAAATTTAAACCTGTTAAATAGGTTTGTTTTTCTGATAATTCATTAAGAATGCGTTGCGGACTTAAAACTAGTGGATGAGAATACCTCGTTCGGCCATTGATATAATATCTACAAGGTTATTTTGTGCTAATCTAAATGTACCTAATAAAGAACTTGAAACAATAACTACGTCGTTTATTTGTTGTTCTAGCCTATTCTTATAAACAATACTTGTTACATTTTTTAAAACGGAACGCAAAGATTTAGAAATATTGTTAACATCTGTCTTCATTTGGTGTAATACATTTGATTATTTCTGGCAGTTGAATTTAAAATGTAAACCGTACTTTCCAATATTGAAGTTTGCTCTTTGATTAAATTGAGTACATGACTTTGCTTGGATTTCAATAATTCAATTTGCGTGTTATAATAATTCGCGTCGTCTTCTTCTAGCGTGCCGAAAAGCGAATTGATAAATTAAATTGTTTTGTAACCGAAGAGTATAAATTTCAGTACCCATAGTCGAATTTATCAAAGAACAATAATCTGATGAAATATTTTTGTCTACTGATAATGCACATAGAGAGCTTACTTGTGCGTATAACCTTAAAATTGTGTTTAGTTCTGTGTAATAGTTACCTAAATCCAAATATGTGACCAGTTTCCAAACGGTATGGAATAATTTTAAATTTCCTATTTTTTCATCATACAAGCTGGAATCATTTAGTGGTTGTAGGGAATATGGACCTGGACTTGCCAAGCACAAGGTTGTTATACAGAGTACTACAACAATCGACATCCTGTAACAAAATGTTCTAAATTCTAAAATAACTTTAATCTATTCTTATGAACTTTGACTAATTTCTTATTTATTTTAATAGTGCAATTTTGATCGTTATTTACAGATATGACTTCATAAGGACCTTGATATAGAGGTAAACAATTTGTTGGTTTTCAAATGACGTTGGTTTCATTCCTAAGAAGAACTTTGTCTCCGATATTAACAATTAAGTTATGAACGTTTTTATCGTAGTATTCTTTGGAACGTTCCTTTTTTGAATTAACGTTTCTCTTGCGATTTTATGTGCGTGTTGTAACCGCGATTTGAGTTCATTGTGATAATCATCGAAACTGTACATTAATTCCGGATCCTTTCGAAGAACAGCTGGTAGATCAGCTTTCCTACCATAAAGCAGATTTTGTTGTACTATAATACAGCACTAAGTCTAATTTTTAAAACGTATTGAATAAGTTGAGTTTTACACAATTCATCAATCATATATGTGGGTTCGTGCTCACTTTTATTCTAAATCTTGGAGTTATGTCTTTATTTATTCACCAAAACATCGGAATTGTAATTGAAGTTTTATTTAATAGTGTGACATAATAACAGTATTAATTCATTTCACCATAACTGGTCACCGTTTTGATCGAATCTACAATAGAAAACAATTTTTACTCTCGCGTTTGAATTTGTCGCCCGTCATTGATCTTATAGATCTTTTGCGTTATGTTGCTTTTCGACTACTGACCTATCCTACATCTCGGCCATCTTGCAAAACATTCCTCTCGAATGGACTGTCCAGACACCAGGGCTTCATGAAATCAGCGCTGCTGAACGTTTTTCGGAGACCCTCGTGGTTACCAACTTTTTCCACCTCGTAGCGATCAAGACCAGATTTATGGCCACGAGATCGCCGATTTTCTTGTTGGATTTTGATTATCTGCTTTTCAGCCTCTCTTCTCATATTCTCTCGTTCCTCATTGAATTCCTAAACGTATTCCTCCTCAATTATCTCTCTTAACTGGAGTTCTTCATGCCATTTCATTGGTACACCAAACATCAGCTGAAAAGGTGTGCTATTTACACTCCTTCGAAATATGCTATTTATAGCTTCTTGTACTTTCTTAACGTATTTGTACCGAGTTCCTGGTTTTTCAATCGTTAATTTGGAGAGTACGGGGATGATTATTCGATTTATTCGCTCAACTTGTCGTTTCCACGCGGAACACCTGTTGTAACTGTTACGTGTCTAAAATGTTCTTGCGTGCAATAATTGTTAAATTCTCGTGATGTACAAGCGGTTCCTCGATCCGAAATTATTACTGCTGGATTTCCAAACGTTGTTTTTTGTAATTCTAATTTGTCTAATACTTCCTTTGTTGAAGGAAGTACACAAATTTGGTGAAGGCGTCGATGACAGCAAACAAATATTTATAGCTTCTACAGGTTTTCGCCATCAGACCCAGATGATCGATGTGAGATGTGTGTAAGGGGACATCACCCTTCTCTATTGGATTTAATAATCCTTCGGCTTTTCCTGATTTTCTTTCCACTAAAATGCATCGTATGCAATTTTGTATAATCTTTTATTTTTTCGTCTAAGTTAGGTATGTAATAATCGCGTTTGATTACCTCACTCGTTTTTTTCAAAGAAAAGTGACCATTTTCATGAGCCTCTCGTATTATGTGCGGTTGTATGTATGTATGTATGTATATAGGGGTGCGTAATTTTTACGCGCCCTTAGGCCCCAGTGGGCCCCTTGTGCATACTCCCTTGGAGGCTCGAGATGGTAGAGAAGATCTCATTAGGTGACGATACCGCTTACTCGTTTCCAATGACGAGTTACCGCCGCCCCGACCCCGAGGGGTCAGAGGGCGCTCACGCGCATTCGTCCGTATAAAGCCGGATTTATATTTGTCTGACGTGTCGTGTTGTGATGCATCAGAACGGTATCGATTGAATACATTTACTATGGTGAGATTTATATTTGTGTGTCGTAATGTGTTGTGGTGCCTTGTGTTGTGTCGCATCAGCAGCGATCCCAATGTCCATCAGAGCAGTCGAGAGGGAAGTGACGCATAACGACAGATCAGACAAATGTACATCTGTCTTATTACTCGTCAGATTTGCGTTTCTTCTTTCTTTCGATATTAAATTTAATTACATTTAACATTATTAGCATCGCTCTCAAATTCGCCTTTAGCCTCTCTCTTTCTGTTCACTGGATGAACCCAATATCTTCTCTCTTTTTCTTTTTCTTAGAAGAGTTGCCAGTACCATAATATGAATATCTTCTTCATAATTTGAATCAGAAGATTCATGGGAAAACATTATAGACCCACGTATGAACTCTCTGAGTGTTACGATTGTATTGATTCAAAATATCGCCAGAGTGCGTCAGAACACAACATATAAATGTGAACACTAACCATTACGTCAGAGCGCATCACGACACAACACGTCAGACAAATATAAATCCGGCTTAAGTCGAGGCTCACACACATGCGTGCTAACGGCAACCAGAGATGTTAGACTGGTTGCCGGGACCGACCGAAGAACGTCCCCTCCGAAGGACGGGGGGCGACTCAACGTGAATTCACCGGGGTTCAAACCCGGGACGTCTGCGTGTTAACCCGAGAGCTAATACGCTGAGCCATCACGCCCCCTCGTGCGTGATGGCTCAGTCCGTGCGGTTGTATATTAATTGGAATCACAAGGAGTTTTTGCCCGTCCATCGTGCGACTCTTGTGCAAAAATATTTTTCTTCGCGTTCATTCTTTTTGTGCTTCAAATCGGTGTCCTTAGTTTTATTTTCTTTATAATCTCGTTTATCTTTATATTGCTTAGATTTCATTTTCTCATAAATTTTTAGTTTTGCTTTAAAATCGTTCATACATTTCGCACCATATAGCACGGTTTTATTTACTTCGTCGTCAGTAATCCCGTCAATAATATCGATCAACGCGTCTTCTTGTAACCCCGTGATGCTATTTGTCGCATTTCTAAAAGATATTGCGTAATCCTCTCATTCTTTCGTTCTTTTCTGGTAGTTAGCATTTTATGTAATGCTGCGCTGTTTATCAAACTTAAATCCGACAATCGTGTACATAAAACGCCCACCATATCCTCCTTATTATTCGCGTTGTTTGGAATTTCCAAGATGTTACAAATTGAGTTTAATTTCCCACAGTCAAACTTTTTATCGCGTAATCTAACTTCTTTTGTTTTTCGTCATTATTTTCAAAAGCAAAATCCATAAACTCACGTAATCTTTTTCTATTGTTACGATCGCCGTCATTTTCGAAAACCAGTTTGTGGCATGCCCTTATAGCAGCAATATTTAAATTATCGCCTAAGCGATCCATTTTTATTTTATTTCTTTTATTTTATCACGTACTCGACTCTTAAGGCAAACGTAAGTTTCCATGGTGACCATGCAACCGGCGCCGGCGCGTTACTTCCTATCCATGATTTCGGAAATGTTCGATTTAAATGATTTCGTACCGTTAGCTTTGTGGTGGTGCCCCATCGTGTTGAAATCATTTAAGCAAATGATGTGTCTGCAGGGGCAATTTATTGGTATTTATCCTTGGATTGGAATAATTCTTCGGAATGGTATACTGGATTAATTGGATCAGGAACCAGTTAATTTTCTTGCTTATTATTAAAGGTGAATAATTTTAATTCAAATAATCTTCTTCTTTAACTTATTAAATAATAAGTTTACTATTTTTGAGGTTATGTCACAATGATCGCGGACAAAATAGAGTGCAGACTGAGACTGGTAGCGTTGCACCAATCTTAATGAAATTAAAAATTAATCAGTAAAACTTTTCATCGCACTGATTTAAGGCGCTAATGAAGTTCTCTGGGAGATTTTCCTTTGACATCCAGTGTCTGAAAGTATAACATATTTACTAACCTGTGTTAACATCACTTTAAAAAAGTAGTACTGCGCCACATGGTCAACTCTGCAACAAAATCATCAGTAGATGTAAAATCATTCAGCCAATATTTTTCCAACGTTTGAGCCGTTTGTCGAATATCATCAGGTTCTAATCCTATTGCTTTATTTGGCAAGATGTTCTGTATTTTTGCCAATAAATTTGTGTGTTTTATAAACCTTAAATTTATTTGATCTAAATAATGGTCAAGGAATGGTATATAAATTGAGCATCTGTAATAATCTTCTGGTTCTCCCAAGTAATTATCACGGTTTATTTGGTGTCCAACTCTTCGAGGCACTCTATTAGTACCCTAACCTTATTTGCCATTTCTTCGGCTAACTGGAAGATATTTTTGAACTCCTCTTCTGCGTTTCGACGCATGCGGTCTATTTCTTCGTAAATTGCTTTGGAAAAGTAAAGCAGCGGCTGAGATCACATTTTTTTTCCTGCAGTTGCACGCTGATATTCTTTGTCAATGCAAAAATTGGCTTACTAACTGTCAACGCAACAATAAACTGTGATATTTGCAGAGAAGACAGTAAACCGTGAGGTTTCAGACCATCTGTCATTACGTTGTTGTAATTTAATTTCTCTACACAGGTGGTCCTGTTATCATGTCTTCAGGAGTGCCTCAGGGTAGTCATCTGGGCCCGCTCTTATTTACGGTGTACATAGGTGACATCACCAGGTCTTTTCTTACCTCAAGATGTCTTATGTATGCCGACGACATTAAAATATTTTCTCCTGTTGCTGTTGTTTCAGACTGTATTAACCTTCAGAATGACCTGAACAGATTTTATGAGATTAATAATTTGTCACTTAACATATCGAAGTGTCGAACTGTTACTTTTACGAGAAAAAAGCAGTTCTTTAAATTTGATTACCGGTGCGGAACATGCTTACTGGATGGTGTTGACACTATTAAAGACCTGGGCATTATTTTAGATAGCAAACTACTGTTTGATCAACACGTTGACGCAGTGGTGGCTAAAGCTAATAGGATGCTGGGATTCGCTCTTCTGAATCGTTTTGCTGCTCTAGACCTATTATTTCTTTATACAATGCTTTCGTTAATAGTATTTTATCGTTCGGCAGTACAGCTTGGAACCCTCAGTACGACGCATACGTTAACAGAATAGAGAGGATTCAGATAAGGTTTCTGAAGTATCTCTCGTATAAATTCCGGCATCCTTATACAGATTACCAATCTGCCTGTCAAATGTATCATATGCCCACACTTCTACAGCGCAGAACTTGCAGTGATGCCTGCTTTCTGTTCAGATTGGTCAGAGGTTACTGTGATTCTTCCTATCTTCTTTCACGCATTGATCTGCATGTTCCCCCTCGTCGGCTGCGCTATGACTTTCTGTTCTATGCGCCGACTGCCCGGACAAATTCGTATAGAAATTCCCCAATACTTCGCATGGAGAGGACAGTGGATCGTCTTGGGTTGGACATATTCGCCGTCACGCCGCACAACTTCAAGCAAATTATTCGTAATGCCGTGCTCGCCCTACCAGTTGTGTGATTTTAAGTACATTATCTCGTTGCAGCGGTTTGAGTTTTGCCTTGAATTGATTTGATCACATATGCTTAACCCTAGAATACTATACTGGTTTTGATATACGTGAATACTATACTGTCGTAAACTTGACGATCATTAAAAAACATTATATAGAAAGCGGATTTTTATTACAAAATATGTACAATCTATGAAGATATCTTGCTTACGTATTCAGTAACACAATAATATATAGTAAACCTAAATTATCTTAATGCGAGGCGCATTCGGTGCAGTAATTTCCACGATGCGTTCCACAAAATGCCTTTCTACACTGCACACAATAGGTGGTGGTCATTCGCCTTAATTTGCTCGGGCAGTAAAAACAAATTGTACGTTTTTTGTCTTGAGGAACCGTATTTTCATCCACCACATCTACCTTGAGTATTTCGCAAATGTTTTGGCGTAGATTTCGACGTAAACTTGGAACGCTTATTCTGTGCTCCATCCACGGCTTTGCAAGGCGATAGGCCAATTCAATCATAAATCCTTCCCGTGATAAAGGTTTTTCGCCCCTCTTAAATGTATTGTAGCAATATACTATATATGAATTAATACTGGCTGAATTTACCATTCCGTAAAATACACATAACGGCCATCTTCTGGTTTTTCGACTGCAACTCATATTTGAAGAAAGTTGATCAAACGTATCGACCCCTCCTTTGGTTTCATTATAATTAAGAATCATCATTGGTTTACCATTTTCTTCTGAAATTTCCGCTCCGTCATGCATCGTGGATAGCAATAAAACGATTTTATTTTTTTTCGGTTCGTAAGACACCAATGTTTTGTTTCGGTCAAAACAAAACATTGAAGTTTTAGGATTCCTTCCTTTCGTTTCTAATAGTTGTGGGGGTATCTCCCGTTTATTTTTTTTTATTGTTCCTAACATCGTAAGTTTATATGGTTTTTGTAGTAGTTCATCAGCAAGGTCAACCGAAGTGAACCAATTGTCCATCGTGATATTTCGATTGCTGCCGTGAACAGACTTTGTTAGTTCTTTTACAAAATAATTTGCTACTGGTAAACCTCCAGTTTGCGTTCCCTTTCCTAAGTATGGACATGCGTCAACTAGATATTTTGATGAAGAATCACATAGCATCACTATCTTTATGCCATATTTAGCTGGCTTAGTAGGTATATACATTTTAAAAGGGCACCTGCCGCGGAAGCCCAGAAGTTGCTCGTCTATTGTCAGATAAGACGATGGCGTATACGACGTTCTGCAGGTGTCGATGAATATTTCCCATATTTTACGTATATGTGTAAAAGAATCATCTTGCTTTCTCGCTTCTCTACTTTCTTTATCATCAAATCTAAGACAATTAACTAGAAAGTTAAAACGTTCGTAACACATGCAACTTTTATAAAATGAACCCGAAATAGCAGAATCAAACATCCGTTTGACGTGAAGATGATTATCTTTTTTCACGGCAGAGTAGCAGCACTGCAAAAAATGCCATTATTTCCTCCTTAGAAACATGTGAGATCCAGGCTTCGGCTTTAGCATATTTCGCAGATTGTCTGGTAATTTCTTCATTAGTGTGTTGAAGAATTATATTCAATATATCATTGGAAATAAAATGCAAGAAGTGATCCTCAACTGTTAAACACTCTTTAGCTTTTCCTTTACTGCCTACCAAAAAATGTACCATATTTCGACTAGCTGTTCTTTTAGATCTTAGCGGTAATTTAGCTGACCATTTATGTCCGTTTTTTCCCTTGAGATTAGTTGTATTGGGCAAAATTATACTCTTCTCCTTTCGGGGTATTTTAGACAATGGGAGATTTTGATCGGTTTCTTGTTCAACGTTTTGTGGTACTACTGTTGAACTACGTACATCAGCAACATCTATGGGAACATTTCTAGTCTCTTGTGTGGAAAAAACTGAGGAATCATGGCGTGCAGTTCTAACATCCTCATCCGAATTAGTATCATCATCGTCATTTGAAATAGACTCATCGACTTCTAAATTATCTTCTTCCCAGTCACTTCCGCTATCACTATAAAGTTCTGAATTACTTTCTTCTCCATTCATTATTCGTTCAATTTCCATTTGTAATTCAAGTTCAGACAAAGGTCTTTTGGACGACATTTTACTAAAAGATCGATTAGTATTAGGAACATAATAAATTAGGATAAAATTCTCTTACTTGTTAGAAAAATTGAATCTCTCGAAAATTGTACAAATTTCGCGAACATACGTCAACACTATTCCGTCGTAAAATTGACGACAACCTTTCGAAATAACCAATACTGGAAAACAATTACGCACGGTCACCTACACTGACGTATAGCTCACGACTAGCTATGAAGCTACTGAGAACGTTGAAACGGGCAATCACTAGAAAGAACCGGAAAACTAGCGGGAATACCCTACCGCGGTAAATTTTACGAAGGAATAGTATTCTAGGGGTAAGGCCATTAATTAATTATCTGATCCATGTTCAATTTTGTGTTCATACAATTTATTGTAGTATATAAAATGTATTATAGTGGAGTAGCTTTTATATGGGACTGTGTCCTCTTGCTACCCCCGTGTGTGTAAATAAATAAATAAATTAGAGAGTAAATTAAGAATAGTGTTATTATTAGAGAAGGCCAAAACAATACCAAATTTTGAAAAAATATGTTTAGCTTCATAAGTAAGGGAATTAAAAGGAATTGCCTTGTAAACATGATCAGTATCTTCCCTTGTGAAAATTCCCCGTTATCTTCCCTCCGTTGAATAATCCTATTGTGTAATTGATTTAAAATTTTTAAAGTAAAGTTGTTTTGTGTAGCAAGTTTCTGTATATAATTAAATTCTGCAATTTTATTTTCATCATTTAAGGGGTATTTCAGAATTCTATTTATTAAAAATCTAAAGTTTGCCAATTTATGTGAATCGGGATGAAAAGAGTCAAAGGGTACTGTGGTTGGAATGGCAGTAGGTTTTCTGTATACATTAATATCAACGGAATTGTTCGCTGTTATTTTCAGGGTCAAATCTAAAAAATTAAGTTTTCTGTTTTCTTCTTTTTCTAATGTAAAGTTTAATTTTGTATGCAAGTTATTCAAAAATCGATTAAGAAAAGTATTTAAAGAATCTGAGTCACCCTCCCAAACACAAAAGATATCGTCTACATACCTTACCCACTTAAAAACATTTTTATTATAAGGATTTTTATCATTAATAATGAAACTCTCTTCAATATAATTAAGAAAGATATCTGCTAAAATTCCAGAAAGAGGCATACCCATAGGTAAGCCATCCTTTATGTCATAATATTCTTTATTAAAATAACAAACATTTTGAGTTACTACATGATGTAAAATTAAGTTTAAATCATTAACGATATTTTCATTATTATTGAAATGCTTTTTAAAAAACTTATCTACTATTAAGGGTTATACCAACAGGAACATTTGAATATAAATTGGTCACATCAAAAGAAACCATCATCTTTTTATTAAATTTTATATCTTTAATCATGTTTATAAACTGAATTGAGTTCTGAACAGAAAAGGCAGTCTCTCTAAGGGCGGAGAATTTGTCTACAGTTACGACCTTTAATAGGAAGCGTGCGGCGACTAGCCCGACCGTTCCCACCGGCAAAAGACTTAGGGCCGGAGAGGGCCCGACCACAAGTGCGAGCTCTAAGACTCCTGCGACCGAAGCACCCCGCGAGGAGTGGATCGAAGTCGGGAAGGCAAAGAGAGGAAAAAGAGCCACGCAGGGTAAAATTCGACCCTCCGAAAAGGAAGGAGGGGATAACTGTAGACGCAAGGGTGACCAAAAACCGCAAAATTCAGATCCTGAAAAGAACAAGATCAGGAGACGACGGCAAAGAAATTCCGCCGTGCTTATAACGCCATCCGAAGGGACAACTTATGCCGATGTTCTGTGTCAGATGAGAGGCGGTGCAAAACCTGAGAACACGGGAACCGGCATTAAAAAAGTACGCCAGATAAAAGCCGGAGGTGTTCTATTAGAATTCGAGCGAAATGCTAAAAACCGAGAACAGTTCTGTAGTAGAACCGGCGGCAAGATTCTGGGCGATCAGGCGAGGGTAACCACTTTAAGCCCAAAACCAGCTTAGAAGCCCTGGACCTCGACTTAATGACTACGGTTGAAGAAGTCAAAACGGCGATCATGACGGCAATTCCGACCCTCGACGAAGAAATAAACGTTAGATTGAGGCGGAAAACGCCCAACAACTTAGCTAAATGTCGGCCGCTTAAAAATCGGGTGGGTAAGCAGCAGGATCAGGAGACGGCTAGACATCAAGCGATGCTATCGCTGCCTCGGATTTGGGCACGGACAGGCAAAATGTGACGGCCCCGACAGGCGCTCCGAAAACATCTGCGGTATAATTGAAGAATAGACATGTCGCTTAAAAATCGACAATTTTTTTTTACCGGTGGTACTCAAATAAGCCGTTAAAAATAAAAAAAGAAGTGCGGAAAAGTGTATAAGTTACCGAAAAATTACTTTAAAGTTTCGAGGTGACGTCACGTTTTCTGACGTCATCAATCATGCTCTAACCATATATTTACGCAGCACCACTGCTAATTCCAATCGTTTCATTGTTTTTCACAAACAATCACATTACATTAATCCGATAAAATTATAAATTAAATAATTTAAACAAAACAGAAAGAATTAACAGTTTCTTAAAACGCATATTTTCGAGTTAAATAACCTTGTATCTTAGGTATACGACACAACAATTGATATGTCGTTTCTTACCATCTACCTGATACCCCGTCCTCCAATCCCTTTTTTTGTTATTGTTAACGTTACTTTTTTCCTTACAATTGTTAAATATTTTTGTATTGTTTTCTTGAAAGGATTATTTTAGAAAACGAGAGGAGTAAGACGAAAAATAAGGTCATAAAATATGATAAATATTTTTAAACAATTGTAAGAGCGATCATTGTCATACCACCCCCTTTATAGTTGTGTAGGAAAGAAGGGGGAATGGAAATTCCGACTTGCTTTTGGGTAGTATATAAACCGTTTTCGTTTTTAAAAATTTACTTATGTTTTTAACATGGCTGAGGTAAGTTGGATATTTTGATAATAATATTAGATATAATTTTATTGTTTTTTAGAGTACTGAATACTGCATGTTTCCACTGCGTTCCGTTGAAGGAGAGGAGTTACTGAACCGTCTGAGGGATTGGGGTTTCATTCCCAATGAAGGCGATTACAAGTGCCCGCAATGCGAGAGTCCGCTAGTCTTACAAGAACAGAGTAGAGCAATAGATGGATATTTGTGGGTATGTAACGGACGTGTTTCCGTCAGGAAACAGAAGAAGCAAAAGCGTGGTACGACTGTATCGTTTCGAACCGGTACGTTTTTTGCACAGTCTAAATTAGATATACCCCAAATTTTAGGATTCATCTATTTGTGGGTGGAGAAAGTTAGTATTGCATTCATCGCAAAACTAACCAATATGTCCTTAAGAACTGCGGTCGACTTTGCATCGTTCTGTCGGGAGGTCGTATTGGATAAATACCTGGTGCATCCAGAGATGTTAGGCGGTCCGGACTCTGTCGCCGAGCTTGACGAGAGTAAATTTGGCCGGCGAAAATATCACCGAGGACACCGCGTTGAGGGCCAATGGGTTTTTGGCGGATACGAACGTGGTACAGGACGTGTGTTCATGGAGACCGTGGAGGACAGATCAGCGGACACCCTTCTCCCCATCATCCAAAAGTGGATACGGCCGGGTACCACCATAATTTCCGATTATTGGAGGGCCTATGATTGTTTGGACATGGAAGGGTACGTACATTTAAAAGTTAATCATTCGATTAATTTTGTAGATCCGGATACAGGCGCGCACACCAACGCCATAGAGAGTACGTGTCGACATGCTAAGGGTAGCATGTCCTCCTCTGGCCGGACGAAGACCCATCTACCCGGTAATCTTGCGCGATATATGTTTCTTAAATCTTGTGCAGGAAGAGGGGTAGATAAGGCCACGGAATTCTACAAATTAGCTGCATCAGTGTATGACCCTACCAAACCAACAGAGCAACGAGATCCGGAGGATGTAGGTGATAAGTATCTGTCCGATAATGATCAACAATAAAATAATTAACATTTGGCAATTTCAAATATTAATATTTGAATTGGACAAATTTTTATTACAGCGCATATACTTAATTTTTGGGTTGCGTCTCTGTTCACTTCCTCGTAGTGCAACCTGGGTAACGCTAAGAACAGAATAGGTACAAAATATTAATTTTATTGATAGATGCGATTTTTTAGCTGCGGGTGGGTCAAATATTGGTATGGTCTTGTTGAAAAAAAACTTTACATTCGGATCCACCTAATTTACTGATTTATATAAGTATTAATTTTATTGATAGTTTTTTTTTAGCAGCAGGTGGGTTAAATATTGGTATGGTCTTGTTGAAAAAAAAAACGTTACATTCGGATCCACCTAAATTACTGATTTATTTCAGAATTTTGTATAGAAATTAGATTTTGAGTTAGGTTAATTCACATTTAAACAACTGCGAAATCCTGAAATGTCGGGTTCGGAGTAGGGGAAGAGTAAACACACGAGCAGGAAGATGGTTAATAAACGCGTTTGATCACGTTTTAGTCGTTATTCGTTGAGTATCAAAGTAACATGGGTGTTTCACCCGAAAATAAGCGTTATAAGACTAACAAGTTGTTAATCTTTCATTACATTTGAGAAAATGATTTATTTTTACTTACATTATTCGTGTTGTGTACGTGAATATGGAACAAATTATTTATCGGACCAATTTTAACCGTTGTGTTGTGAAAAATACGTCGTAAGCATGGTCACAAAATGTGACGTCACTTTTCCTCACGTTCTTTTTATTTTTAACGTGTTTTTTAGGCATTTTTACGTCGGTAAAAAAAAATCGTCGATTTTTAAGCGACATGTGTATTCTTCAATTTTTCCACATCTGCTATAACTGTGGGACAAAGAGCCATTTAAAAACGGAGTGTAAAAACACTCCAAGATGTTATCTCTGTAGCGACGATGAAGACCCGACGGATCATGTTCCGGGGTCGGGTAAGTGTCGAACATTCAAGCTGGCTTTGGAAGCAGCTTTCTCAGTAATCCAAATAAACTTGCACCGAAGCAAAGCAGCGGACGACCTGCTTTCCCAGTACCAAAGGGAACACGAGGTCGATCTGCTGATGATCAGCGAGCATTGAATATATGTGATCTCGCAAAGTGCGAGATCACGGTCGACCCACCTTGCGGTATACGACCCGTCGGCCCGCTATCCAGCGCCACCACCCCCAAGACAACCCACCTCCTCCGCCTTCCAAAAATTAGCGGGAGATGAGTCAGTTTATTTTCAAGTCTCGAATAATATACAAACAATTTCATACAAATCAAAATACAAAAAAAATATATTCCGCAAACAAAAAAACAAATAAATCCGCTACAAAGATAAGCATAAAAAAATTTAGTGTATACACATATTCTGCTACAACGAAAAATGCAATATACATACATATTCCGCTACCAAAATCAAAATTACATCCGCTATCGAGAAAAAAATACAATATATACACATTTCTCTTTCCGCTACAAAAATAAAATGGTAAATCCGCTACACGGAAACATAGAAAATATACACCTACTCCGCTTCAAAAAACCATAATAATAAATCCGCTATAAAGAAGAGTTTATATCTACGCACATTTCGCGACAAAAATCAATAACAAATCCGCTACAAAGAAAAATTAATATCTACGCACGCCCCGTTACAAAAATGCAAAGGTAAATCCGCAACAAAGAGACATACAAATTGAGGTACAACATGTACATATATTCCGCATACCATTTTTTTTCTTTTTCATTCTGTCTTTTCGTTTTTCTTTCTTTCTGTCTTTTTTCTATTTACCCACTCTTTATATGCCAACACAATACCTTTGCACCTTACAACTATCGAAGTACAACAATATGATAAACTAAAAAAACAGAAAAGAGCGACGGAAAGTAATGGAGAGAGCAACCAACCAATGATGCAATAGTAACCGTACAGCTATTAACCCAATTCATCACCGTCATAATAAAACACCAAACCCGCGGCTAACTTATTCCAATCCTTTATATCCTGCTCCCCTTCAATACCCCTCCATTCACACCTTACCTCCTCATTTCGCCTACTCATCACGCGCTCCCTACAACTCACTCGTCTAGGGTCGGTACACTCCCACAATATGTGGTTGAGTGTATCCTCCCCTCCACCACACACACACCTTCCATCTCCCTCTCTCAAACCAAACCTTTTCAAGTAACTGTTAAAGGGCCCATGCCCACTAAGTAGCTGGATCCCTTTTGCCGACATCGCCATTTCACCAACCCATTCACACCTCAACCATTCGTAAACACTTCTTCCCACCTTAGACGCCTTCCACAATTCTCTCCATTCCTTCGTCAACCTCATTCTTTGCTCCCTTCGGAATGTTCCTCTCGCCTTGGACACCCTCATGAACCCCCAGTTCTCCCCGTCTGTCTTCACCCATTCATCCACCGACCTCATCCCTTCTTCAGCCCTTCATCGCCACTCCACCTTAATCATCTTTCCGTTCGACAAGGTCCTCTTCAGCACCTTCGACACCTCGTTCAACTCAACGCTTCTCATGCCAACTTCACATATCTTTTCAACTGCAAGACGGTTATCGTTATAAATGTAAAAACTACCGTTACTCTGCCCACATATCCATTCCAGCCCCAATCTTATCGCCTGCACCTCTGCCTGCAGAACTGTAGCATGAACTCCACGGTGCGCACTGAACAAGGCGCTGGACCTGGATTTGTCTGGGTAAAATCCGATAAAAGCATGCTCGTAAGCTGTTAGCTCACACCGAACGAATCGATAGCCGATTTCCAGATACTTCTGGCGGGAGACTTAAACGCCAAGGCGATCGAATGGGGCATGAATAAAACTGACTCCAGAGGCAGGCGGATATTGGACATGGCCGCTAGAATAGGCTTGACAGTTATTATCTCCACATTTAGGAGAACCGGGTCTGGCGAAACCATTCCGGACGTCACATTGGCGTCCGAAAACATGGCGGGTCGTATACTTGACTGGTCGGTCCTTGAAGAATACACAGGAAGTGACCACCAATATATAAAATTTCATATTGCTGATCAGCACGCAAGGCTATCCATGCCTAAAAGTACTATTATACGATGGAATATTGCCAAGCTAAATGTTAAAGCGTTTACGGAGGCCATAGAAAACGGTAAGGCGGAAGCCTTAAAAATGCGCGATGGGGCGGAACTCGTAACTTCCCTTACAATGTCCTTAGTCCGACAAGCGTGCGACCTTAGCATGCCAGGTAAGAGGCCGTCTACGGTCAACAAAAAATCGGCATACTGGTGGATGGCCGAGATAGCCAAGTTAAGAAAACAATGTAACCAACAACGGAGGAAACTGACAAGGGTTAGACGGCGAGACCACCTTAACGCACTAAACGACTCTTCCGAACTCAAAGCCGCTAAAAAGGAATTAAAGCGAGCTATTGCAAAGAGTAAACACCAGAAATGGGAAAAGTTCCGGGATGATATTAACCGCGACCCATGGGGACTCGGGTATAAGCTGGTCATGAAGAAACGGAGAAAGATCTTCTCCCCAACAGTACTTACAAACGAGGAAACGTCGACCATTGTTGCCGACTTGTTCCCGGAGTGCAACGAAAACGTGACTCGCACCTCTGAAGAAGTTACCGACCTTCCCGTAATAACAGAACCCGAACTCCTAGCGGCGGCAAAGCGCTCAAAAATAGAAAGGCCCCTGGTCCCGACGGGGTCCCCTCTAAAGTTCTAAAGATTACGGCCGTGGCAGCACCGGAAGTCCTCATAAACATGTTTAACTGCTGTCTGAAAGAGAGGGTTTTCCCGAAGGCCTGGAAAGTCCAAAAGCTCGTGCTGATTAATAAGGGGAAAGGCGGCGATCCGCTCGCTGCAACGATATATCGGCCCCTCTCTATGCTAGATTCCTCAGGCAAGCTTGTCCAACCGTCAATATAGTTTCCGCAACGGACCTGTGTTTCACGACATCGTCGATACCTTTCAAGGAGCGCAGCGAGTGAATCGTCATTCCAGACCGATTATAGCTTTGATTACGCTCGATATTCGAAACGCTTTCAACTCGGCACGGTGGGGAGAGATACTTCTCGCACTTCAACGAGATTTTTCCACTCCAACGTACCTAATGAGAATGTTTAGAGCTTACCTCTCTGACAGAACCATCATCTACGACACCGCTGAGGGACAGAGTACAAGAAAAATGACGTGCGGGGTGGCCCAGGGATCCGTGCTGGGGCCCGAATTATGGAATGTTTTCTATAACGACATTCTTAAAATACCCATGCCTGAAAATTGTCACCTAATAGGATATGCCGATGACTTAGCTGCCGTGGTTCTCGCCAGAGACACGTTTGAGCCTCAGCTGAAAACTAACGGCACCATGAGGCGGATACTTATCTGGACAAGCAATCGCGGGTTGAAGTTAGCATCAGAGAAAACGGAAGTCGTTCTCCTCACGAAGCGAAGAATCCCTCTGGAGGTGCCACTGAAGATCGGCAGCAATGATATCACTACCGCGACGGCAATAAAATAACTGGGCGTGACAATCGACAGCAAGGTCTCTTTTACAAAACATTTAAGAACGGTCTGCGATAAAGCCGCAACAGTGGTGTAATCCCTTTCGCGGCTGATGGCGAACGTCGGCGGGCTCACGGCGTCGAAAAGAAAATTGTTGATGGAAGTATCCAATTCCATACTACTTTACGGTAGCGAGGTCTGGTCTGCGACAGTCCGGTCGACAGCATGGAGGCGCCTAAAAGCGATACAACGTAGACGCGCGCTCCGAGTAGCCAGCGCCTATAGAACGGTCTCCGGCCTAGCTGTTTCAGTAATGGCTGGAGTAACACCAGCCACCACTTCTTGCGCAAGAGAAACGTAGAAGATGGGAAGCAAGGGAAAACCCGGAACTAAAGAGCCTGATCGCAAAGCGCACCAACGACGCATGACAGGAACGGTGGGATCAAGATAGAAGGGGCAGGTGGACTGCACGCCTGATTACTAACGTCTCTGCTTGGGTGGAGAGAAAGCACGGCGAGGTTAATTTCTACCTAACCCAGTTCCTCACCAGCCATGGGTGTTTCAACAAATACCTCCACACCATGGGGAAGGTTAACAGCGCGACGTGCCATTATTTGGACGGCGAAACTGACGACGCCGAACACACCTTCTTCCATTGTAGAAAATAGGACGAAGTCAAAAACCGCCTGGTGATAGATGTAGGCCCCTTCGACTCCGAGTCCATAGTCGTCCAAATGCTCGCTTCCGAGGACACGTGGAATAAGGTCACTATTTTTGTCACCGAAATACTGACAAGAAAAAAGAAAGATATGGACACCGTCACTAGACTTTGAGAGAGTAGAAGAAGGAGGGAGGCGCTTCCTAGCGACCGAAGAACCCTCCTCCAACCACGGTGAGTTATAATTTAACAAATATTATTATAAAAGTAACCCGGAAATTTTTAATTTCATACTTACCATTGGAGTTGATCGATACGTCTGAAGCCGTCAGCCAGCAGCGTACACCTGGAAGAGAGGAAGACGGAGGGGTGCGCTCCCTTGGGACCGAAATTCCTCCGAAGAAATCCCTTGACGGGTGGTACCGGAGAAGAGAGGGGGGGGTTTACTGGATATGCACAGAGAGTCCCAGTCTACCGGCCGAAATAAAGTGACCTTACGGACATCTCTAGGCGCCAACAGTAGGCCGGGGTGCATTAATGCATTTTCCCCTCTGCGCAAAAAAGAAAAAAAAAATGTATTGATAAAATATTTAAAATATACCTTGTCCTCTTAAAAAATTTAAATTCACACCCAAATCTCTCAAGGAAGTCAATATCGTATTTGCTAGACCAATTCAAGTGACATCCACAACCGGAACAAAGCAGAGAAAGTCTTCACAAATTTGATAATTTGTAGATACATAACGCACATATCGAGCATAAATTGAAGGCTACTCGGTGCCACCGACATCCGTTGTTTCGTCCGCAATTGCCGAGAAACATTTTGAATCCTATATGCGTTGAACCAGTTTAGATGTAATGATTTTCTCTGCCGCTTCGATTATTTCATTTTGGATGGTTTTGCTATGTAGCTCTCATTTTCACCTGCCGTCATTAGGTGATTGTTTAAATTTTCATCGCCACTTTCGATTGCGAAACGCAGGATCGCTCGAAAGTTTTCATCATTTTCCACAGGGAAATCTTTCAATAATGGTCCATCATCCAGATGACCTCTCAAGGCCAATCCTTGCCTACCACAGAATAGAAATGTCCGAACAATAGGAGCCAACTTTTTTCAATTTTCCATTTTTGTATGTTTTAACCCACGATCAATTTCACATACAATATTATTAGTTTAATTATCATATATGAATTTGAAATTTTGTGCATCCTTTGCAGCATTTTGAAGGTAGGTTTTCGTATCATGATCCCTCATTTTTCGCAATACCTGGCCATCGCCTGGTATTGCGAGCACAGTTATACTTACCACATAACTGGTCAACTGAATCCACTCCACCTTTGGTTTGATTGTAAAAGTGAATCATGTCAGGTTTCTTTTTTTCTGTATCATCAACCAAGTCATCATGATGGAAACTTGACGCCAATAGAACACATTTATTTTTCTTAGGAATATGTGATAAGATGGTGATTTTTTCTGAAAAATCAACGAGAGTGGAATGTATATCTCTATTTTTAGGTTGTATGAAAGCATAAGGTATCTGTTTTTTGTTTTTTCGAATAGTTCCAACAGCTGTCAGACGATGATCTGGCAACATCTTTTCCATTATATCAATTCCAGTGAACCACTTGTCCATGGTGACATTCCTTCCAGAATTGATAACTAATTTACATAATCTCTCCACAACATCGTTAGTTTTGTAACGTATTTTGTAAGGTCCTTCCGGCTGCACTTCGCAATATATTTCGAGGTTCGTTGTATAATATGTTCTGGAGTCTACCAAAGCAAAAATCTTCAACCCGCATTTTGCAGGTTTGTTAGATATGTACATCCTAAAACTACAACGTCCTCGGAATGACCACAGCATTTCGTCCAATGGTACGTATTCTCCAACACTGTAAGATAATAAGATAAAAGTCTCTGACAGCACTTATTTTATCTAATTCTTTTCGTTAGTTTCTTGTATTTATGTTATCCAACCTGATACATTTCAACAAGAAACGAAATCTATTTATACCCATAGTAGCTGGAAATACATCATTACCAGTACCATCAGTTGTCCAGTATTCAGAAAGATTCATTGTTTCCATGCAATACTCCGATTAAATATAACATACCAATGGCGGCTTTGACTTCGATTAGATCAGTCTCCTTTTTTTGTAATCATATTCCATATTTTGTGTTATCTCATCTATGTATATGTTAGTACTTTCAACTATCATATTTGGCATATTTTCTCTCACTAACTTCAGCCAACGGGGTTTGTGCATTTTTGGCATAAGCTCTAACACCAGGTAAATGGGTTATGATATTCTCCTGTCTTGTACGAACAGTTTTTCGTGCACACTGTCTTCTCCATTTTGTACCGTCTTTACCAGTAAGATATTTTGGTCTTCTCTCCTCTAAATAGCCAATATCTTCAGTATCAATGGCTTCTTTTTCTGCTACATTCTGTGCACGAACTAACTCATCAGCGATGTTTTCTTCCGAGTCAGTCTCGTGATCACTGACTTCCTGGAAATTAGGAACTCCACCGAATCGTCATCGCTCTCCAAGTCCTCATCATCTATTTGAACTTCCTTCGACATTTTCTGTAGTCTAGCAATTACTCTTTCGTAGTCGTCCATTTTGACTAAAAGCCGTGCTTTGGAATAGACTTATTTCTTTGGAATAAGTAAGTACTACTGTTTACCTTGAAAATATAAGTAGATAATCTATAAAAACTATATATAGATAAACTATAAAAACTATATATAGATAAACTATATACTATACTCTCTCATAACTTATTTTTAGTATTAGTATAGAATTTTCAAACATCAATAAATACGTTAGGTCTCAGAAGCCTAAAGCATCCTCTATTCGTAAATGGATCAATTAGTAAATGATGTCATTTTAGAAATCTGTAGCACCTATAAAGTTAAGAAGCTACCAACGACATAATAAAAGTATATTGAAAAATGTGAAAGTTACAGCAAAAACATAATGTCATAGGCCTGTCAGGCCCAACGTATTCACTGTAGGGTTAAATTGAGTTCATGAAACCGCAATTCTTTCCCTATTTGATCGTCTCTCTATCTCCGCTAGTTTTCAAGATCTCCATACTAAACATGAAAAAAAAAACTCACCCTGTATATGACGTTTTCCATCGTTTTACCAAAAACGACGTTATTCATTAATTTGAAAAAGTGTTTTTCGAATTGATTTTTGGCCTGTTGTCGTAGGGTGGTGTTGAAATCGATGTAGGATTTCAGCCAAGGTGACTGTTTAAATCCTCAACAATATTCGATTAATTTTTTCAACAATTAATCCATGCTTGATGGATCTATAGTTTTTCTTATTCATGAAATTGGCTATTATTGAATATTGGTCGGAGACTGTTTTAAATTAGGAGGGCAAATTCTCTGCCAGAAACGGTGGATCATTATGTGGATCGTGGAGATTACCAGGATAAATAATATCCACATCCAATGTCTAACAATCATCCGAACTGTCATCAATATTATCAATATTAAAATTTTCTATTTCCACTTCACTCATCCACTTGTAGTTACTTATTGGTAGATATTGAGACATCGCCCACCCATACAAATTTCGGGTCATATGATGGTAGATATTTATTATTGGCGACCGCTTCTCGCAGGGAACATAGAGATATACCACCACGTATCCATTTCTGGATAAAATGTACCATATCGATATCAGTTAGCAACTTTAAATTAACGTTTGTTTTATTGAGCATGCCATCCCACGAAAGATCAGGAGCAGTAAAATAATGGGCGGGGTCGAGGTTATAATAATTATCTCAAACTTTCCTGAATTTTTCGAAAACGTCCGATAGCAGTAGCAGATCTGTTTTTAAGTAAACGTTTGAATAATATAATAATGTTCTACAAGAAGAATTATTCCAAACGTTTACTGCATGCGTATACTGCTCATCAGTTACATTTTCATCGAACATTTTACTGGAGAAAGCCACCTTAGGTGGTAGAGCAGTTTCATTCAGCCTATCAAATGTCGTGTGACTAATTTGTGTGCGGGGAAAGATTGTTTAACATGACTAAAGTAACATTCGCTCAGATTACTAGCCAAACTATCTAGCGAAGAGGCCATGAATCGGAAGGAATCGAGGAAGCGTAATGTAAGATATTTTCGTCTGTCACCTTCGTTATTATTTATATTTTATTTTCTTTATTATTCGGTATGGCATCATATCATTATCTATATCAGCAATTTGTTTGATAAAAAGGTGGCTGCCAATATTCGGTTAAATTGTGGAAAAAAATTGGTAGGATAGAGGGAATTTTGAAATTGAGGTTAAAATTAGAGTGGGCAGGTCCTCCAAAATTTCCAGTTATCTGAGAATGATCAGCTACTTTACGATTATCACCAGTACAATTATCGAGTGTTTTTTTACAAATATGACAATTTAATGATGTATCGTAAAATAGCTGTTCAGCCTGTGACAGTGGGTGCATTGGAACAATATTTTTATAGCGATTATCATAAATTAACTTAGCGTTTTGTATTAACCGTTCAACAAACACATTAACGCAATCCTGCCCCGCATATGTAACAAATTTTGAATCAAACGCGCAGATTATTTGATAGGCGAAACTGTATGGTATATGTCTATGGGCGTTGGTCGTAAACGATTCAGCTTGATTAGGTTAACAGTGGGGGATGGGCTGTAAAAGGGACTCGAAGTCAGTGTAAACAACAAAAGATACCGCTAAGGTGTTTTTGAAATTTTGAAAACTTAAAATATTTCCTGGCACTAATTCACCAAAACAAATACGGCTAGGTTTGTTGGTCGGCAATTCCGCATGGATATGCAATTATACTTACAGTCACCTTTACAGATCATTATCGCTTTTAAAACAGTGGAGGCAACCATCACACAACCATAACATTACGAGCACTGACCTGATTGGAAATTAGCCGAGAAAGATTGCTAATTAATACATAGTGACCTCTGCCACCTTTAAAAATATAGAGTAAATTAATATGACGTCCCTCCACTCTTTTTCTTGTAAAATAAATTGGCCCATCTACAGCAAATATACCTTTAGACCGCTCACATAGCTCGTATACATTAATGCTGAGATTATTTGTTTACTCGATCTTTGTGAGATCGGTTAACTTACGGTTAATGGAAAGTCAATTCCAGTTAAGTTTAAGACCTCGGAATGATGGTGATAACTCGTTTTGCGATTTCTATTTTGACGAGCTGGGTGAAGTGCGGCAGTTAAGCACCACGCTAAACATGCGTTATCATCATTTCCGATATTAACTTTCTCATTATCGGTATCGATAGTGGGATGTATGAGTTCCCGGCTAACGGAGAGTATTGGTTGATGTTCAGCTCCAAGTGAGAGATGGAGAAAAACGCCCATCCGCTATCTCTCCTGGAACTCTTCACTTTGTTTAACGATGTCGTCAGCCATTAACTCATACACCCCATCTAACTTAGTTGATAATGTCACGACTCTGAAGTTTGTATTAAAATTTTTCATAAAGTACGTGACATTATCAACATCCTCACCACCCCCATCTCGCACCGTCTCCGATTTCACAAAGGTCGCGAATAATTGTAACTGTACTTTAATTGAACCATGTCTACCTTGTGAATTAACGATCAGCTTGAAGACGTCCGTCCGATACCGCTGGAGGTAGCTTGGAATGTCATCTTCGAAGTGGCTTCCAAATATTCTGTAACTGGCTACGCGTTCTTGAAAACATATCACCAGCTGCTGGATGCCACCCTGCAACGTCCCGATTTGCTAACGATGACTTCTCCTGTGCCCTACCAGTGTCGCCGCCCTCTGAAACACCAAGCCACATTGGTCGCAGACATATTGTTGTTGCTGCTGCTGCTGTTGCTATTAACTCTTTTAGGAGCTCTTCTATTTGACAAAAAGAAAGAAATGAAAGAAATATGTGAAGCGTCAAATAGAAGAGCTAGTAAAAGAGGTAATGAGCAACAGCAGCAACAACAATATGTTTGCAAGCAATGTGACTTGGTGTTCCAGAGCGCGGCAAGACTGGCAGGGCACAGGAGAAGTCATCATCGTGAGCAAATCGGGACAGATGACATGGCACAATTAACTTTTGTGAAATCGGAGACGGTGCTACTGGAACTTACTTCTTGATGATCTCACCCAACGCTTCGTTTGCCACGCTTGGTTTCGAATACACTTCTCGTCGCCAAATAGATATTGTGTTTTCAACTGTAGGTTAAATAAACGTTATGTTTCTAACTGTAAATTGCTCGTTTATTCAGGACACCGACATCTTTACACTCTGTTACATTCTGTTCTACACACGCTCTTACACTAGCTTAGTTGCCTATATAACAGATTGATACAAACTGTTAGCGCGACGATGGCAAACCTGGTTCACGGTGAGACCGGTAGCCGCGCACATTTCGGCTACGAAGGGTTTATCTCTCATAACTCTGTAATCTATGTTGGCAAGTTTCTCAAAAATAACCGCGTCAAACTCAGGTACGACGGCAGACAACGTGTCAAAATATTGGCTCTCATGAGCCTTGCGTTCATGTGCGATGGTGGTCGTGTAATGTCGGGATTTAACAATGAATTTATTAAGGTTAATCATATGGTGTTCGTTCAACGTTCGGACGACAATTGTATTCTTATTCTGCAAATCCAACGTTTATTAACCTTCGTTACAATGACGTTCAATTCGCAATGTGCTTATGCAATATTCTTAGCTTACACAATCAACACTTAATACAGTAATACCCCGAAGGTACGTAATAGGTGGGACCGGGTAGGATTACATAAGTCGAAAATTACGTAAGTCGAGTATATGGATAGGTTGAAGCAAAATATATTGTTGTATATATGTACAACAAAAGGTAAACCGGAAACATATTCTAAATCAAATTTATTTAAGCATTCTAATAACAGTATGAAACAAACCAAAAAAAAATTAATATTTTATTTATGTTTTGTAGACTAATTTATTTAGATTTAGTCATTTAAATTGGACGGTTCTATAAAACTGGTGATGGTAGTTTGGCGACATAAATTCTTTTTCCAAAAGCACAATGACATCTTCATTATCATTACCAAATCGACTTGTTTTCCTAAAGAAGCAATATTTAGTACTACTTCGGTTATATAGTTTTCTGGCGCTGTTTCTGGTGAGTCGGCGAAGAAGTCCGGGCAAAATTTTTTCCAAATCCCCTTCAGTGTATTTGAGGAAACTTCGTCCCACGATTCTTTATTAATCTTTATTATTATAAAAAATAATAAAAAAAAGCGTTATTTACAATAAATATGTACATTATTATTATTTAAATATCATCAACAAGTATTTAACAAATAGATTAATCATAGATTATCACTTCCATCTCTTTCCTTCTCATTTTCTAACATTAATGTTGTTAACTCTAATCTTTTCTTTAATAATTCATTATAGGTATCCTGGACAGCTTTATTGGACACTACACCATATAAAGCAGATCAATTTTTTATAAATACATAGTAGGTTAGTTAGTATTTTGATTGTACTTTTACCTTTCCTTGTTGTTTGCAAAACCCAATCGTTATTTTCCACGTACTAACGTGGCTATTTTCATTGTCGAGGACATTTTTATGATGCGCCACCAAGTCAAGTAAAAGTGTTATTTCTTCAGGTTTAAAATTTGCCCTCCGAATACGCTTTTCGGTCTGATTTGCGGTTTTTATTTTTTCGTGATCGTTAATTGCCACTAACAGAACTGACAGGTTTATGAGAATTACCCACGAATTACCGACCATTACCGACGGACAAAGGAGATAGAAACCTGTAATACCTCTTTTACTCGTGGTCACCAACAGTCATTATAATATTCCCCTAGATTTTTACGTTAACTACTACATAGCCTATCCATTAGTTAGATCGAAATGGTAAAAGTCGTTTCGCAGTTAACTAATAGATAAGCGTTATCTTATAGTTAGACTAACGACCAGTTTAACTAGAGGTGGTAAAAGCGGGCCTAAGTGAATAATATATGAACTCTATATTAATATTAAATATAGTGTACATTAGAGTTATTTTTACCATGTAATATTACAATTTTTACTATAATTCTTTTTACCAACTACTCTAAAATTTTTACACGACACGATTTTTTCCTGTGTACGTTTTATGAGTTTTTAACCTAGTTTTATTAAAATCACCGCTCTCTCATTTGTTATGTGGGTGTTGGTCAAACCAAATAAAAAACAGTTTTCTTCTAATTATATTAACTTTAACTTTATTTATTACAGCACTCTTCGTGTAACGTACCCGTTCGATTAGTAATTACAATAGATTGACCAGTTATTGATGATAGATGATTTTGCATTCAATTGACCCTCTTTTGTGTCTTACATTATGTTTTATAATTGTTCCGGACACGCGATTGTGACGATGCAATCGACCAATCCCAGAATGACATATAAAATAATGAGTTCAACACCATCGATATCAGAATCAGCAATTTAGCAATGAAAACAATTATAGTAACCAATTCTGATGCCGTTGCTACTTTACACAATTTAGTAATTTTTTAAAAATTAATTATATAAACAAACATCTATGAACTAGAAAATATTATAAACAATTCTATTAAATTGAAGGGTGTAAAGGGTGCTTTACAACATCATTCCCTCCTTAATTTCGAAAATTGTACCTTGGATTGGTGCAATTTTCGCCAGTACTTGAAAAACTATAAGCATTCATTTCCAAACTAGTTTCATTAACACTTGTGTCGGGCGGATTTACAGTTTCAGGTGACAATTTAGGATTCATTTTATTACATTTTATTTTGTTACGAAAAATGAAACATAATATAACAATTAATATGCAGAATAAACATAAATAAACAATCAATGAATGAATATTAATATCATAAAAGTTATTGTAATTTAAAACTTGTCGTAAGGTATTTACATTACTGGTTGATATTAAAATACTATTTTCAACGACAGGTACGTTAAGAGTATCTGATATAAGATATAAGAAATGATGCTGCTATATGTATTATGAGAGTTTAATTTCATAGAAGTGGTGTAAGCTGAACAATTTGGGTGAATTTGTAATATTCCTGTGTCATTTAAGTGGGTAGAAAAACGTTTATTGCATGGTGTGCAATGGATATATATATTATCAGAAAATGGTATAACATATAATCATGAATTTGGTGAAGCCAATTGTAAATATACAGATTTCTTAATTTCAACAATGCGTTTCTCACAATTGTCGGGGATACTCGATGTTGGTAAAAATAAACTAGATTCACATCCATCATGGAGATGCGTGAAATATAGGGCTTTGGTTTGCTGGCATAAGTATGTGTTTAAAATTAATTTACATTGAGAAAATTCTAAATCGTTAATAAGAAAATATTGTTGTTTTGTTGAATCCATTACAAGATAATTACTTTGCGGCCCAATAAGAGCATAGCGATTTTAATGGACTTTTACGGGTAGACTTGAATTTTTCATTAGATTGTACGTTTTTGAGTCTGTTATTGGGATTGACAATATAAAAGTTAATTTATCATTGATATAGAATACATTTGTTTTAATCATATTATAAAATAAGTGAACATTCTCTAATTTAGGCGATAGGTAAACCTAAATTATCTAAATGTTGATTAATATAATTAAGTTCGTAAACTAAACGTATCGATGCAGTAACGGACGGGTGAAGGAAACCATTAATAGCTAAAACAATTCCATCTAGAAGCTTATCTTGACTATTACTAAACATAGTAATAAACGCACTTAAATTAATCCTTAGTTCCTGAATATGAAGAATTAATTTATTTTTGATTTCTGAAGTTGTCCGATTTCTACTGAGATCATTTACAAAATATTGTATTTTGTTAATTCTGTCTTTAAATTGTTGAAATTCAATAACGTTACTTGAAGAATTTAGAACTTCTACAGTACTTTCGATTACGGAAGTCTGTTCTTTTAACAATTTAATTAAATGATTTTGATTTGGTTTTTAAGTGTTAATCTTGGATTCAAAATATTTCGCGTCTTCATCATCTAACGTACCTAAAAGCACTTTTGAAGCAAATCCAACGAAGTTAATTAAGCCTCGCTTTGATCTAAGCTTTAGGGTTGAGGGTAAACCTAAAAATTCCGAAATGAGCGACTGTTTATGATTTGCGTTTTCTAATGCAGTGATAATCGTGTGATCGGTTACTAAACATTCACGAATACCGAGGTTACTGTTTATTGTTTTATTACAAAGATTCTGAAATTCGTGATGTAAATTTGAATAATTAATATAAAATTCAGTTAAATTAGATAAGTGATTAATTTCCAATTGTTATTAAAAAGCTTTAATGATCCAATCTGCTCGTAGTACAACCCTGGACTCTTAAAGATGGGTGTGTAATTGTAGTACAGGTTTGCTGAATCAGTAAGCGATAACTTCATGCAAAGCAGGATTAGGAGCTGAATGTTATAGTAAGTCATGGTCGTGGAATTCCTGAAAAAAGTTTAATACTAAGATTACTCAAAAACATTTTTTTTAGTCGATTAACATGAACCTTAACTAATTTACGATTAATTCTTATTGTATAATTTACGTCTGAATCTTTAGAAATAATTTCGAAGGGGCCGTTGAATAGAGGTTGTAGTTTTTTTGATTTTTCGACTGTGTGCGATTCGTTTCTTAAAAGAACTTTGTCGCCAACGCGGAATTTAATATCATTTGTTTTTATCATAACGTTCTTTGGAATTCATTCAAATTCAATTCGTCAAAGTTATAAAGAAGTTCGGGGTCTTTTGCTAATTCGATTGGTAATATCGGTTTGAGTCCAAAAACTATTTCGAAAGGTGAGAATGAAGTAGAGGTATGAGGAGTGGTATTATAACAAAAGCACGCATATGGCATGAACTCATCCCAGTTGTCTTGATCTTTATTTATAAAATGTCTAAGATATTCTACCAATGTTCGGTGAGGTCTTTCGAGACTACCATTGCTCTGGGAATGATAACTAGTACAATTTATACGCTTTATGCCTAATAATTTGCATGTTTCCTTAAAAATTTCGCTCATAAAATTGGTTCCTTGATCAGTGACTAATAATTTTGGAGTTCCATATTTAAAAATTATTTGAGAAGTGAATGCTCTAGCGACAGTATTTGCTTCTTGGTTTGGTATTGGTACAGCGATAGATAATTTTGATAAGTCATCTTGACAAGTAAGAATGTATTTATTATAATTATTGGTTATGTTCAAGGGACCAACTATGTCTAGGAATATTTTCTCGAAGGGTTGAGATGAAGTAGTGGTAATACACATAGGGACCTTAGTACGTTTGGATAATTTGTTCTTTTGACAATTTTCGCAGAATTTAATGAATTTCTTAATGTCACATTACATATTGTGCCAATGGTATTTTTCTTTTATATGTTTAAATGTTTTATTGACTCCTTGGTGTAATCCTATTGGTGTATTATGATATTCTTTTAATATTTCCTGAATTTGGTCTTTAGTTAAATCTTGTTCGTTATGAATAATAGAAAATTGTATGTCAGTATTTAGGAAAACATATCTAAGCATGGTTCTAATGGAAGATATTTTTAATCGATATTCCTGTATATATGAATCTTTTAAGTATAAATTGTTGATATTATTCGCTATACAATCATCTTTTAATTGTATAAATAGAGAAAACATAATAGAATAATCAGGTTTAGTGGAATAATTATTAGAAACGATTAACACAAATTTATTACTTTTTTTATGTTGAAAATACGAAATGTAACCAAGCTGTAGATCAGTTGTTGTATTCAAAATAAATTTTTCTTCCTCAGAAAGGTTTGAAAAATTTCAATCGGAGAAAATGATTTCAGTTTGATCGATATTGGAAGCGTTAAAATGATACTTGCTGGTGTCAATTATGTTATTATTTTTGATGACCTTTTTATTAATCTGATTTAAATAGTTCGAATATGGTGTATCAGTTTCAACGTGTCGACAAAATGTGGAATCAGGTGGTGGAATACGAGATAAACAATCAGCATTACGATTTTGAGTACCAGGTTTATAATTTATGTCATATTCATATTCTTCTAGTTTTAAATCGTAACAAACGAGATGACGGATTTGTGACATTTTGTTGGCGCATTAAGTAGATCGGTGGCTTGTGATCTGTGTAGATTTGAAACTTTCGTCCGTATAAGTATAGACGGAAATGTTGAACACACCAAACGATAGCTAAAAACTCTCGTTCGATGGTTGAGTAGTTTAATTCTGCTTTATTTAAAGTACGGCTTGCATACGCCAACGGTTTGTCATCTTGGGATAAAACTCCACCAATAGAATGTTGTGAAGCATCTGTAGTAACGGAAAACTGCTTAGAAAAATCGGGATATTGGAGAATCGGGGGATTAGTTAATTTGTCTTTGAGATCCAGAAATGACCTTTCACAAATTGGAGTCCAGTCAAAACTAACATTACCTTTTAATAAACGAGTTAAAGGATTTGCTACTTCTGAGAAATTGTTTATGAATCATCGATAATATGATGCGGTCAACACATTATTCATTAATCTTTGAAAAGTTGCGGGTGTATTTTTTAAACTCATTGGACATCTTTTGAATTGAAAATGGTCATAAAATGAGAATGCAGTATACAGTTTACTCTGGTTGTCTAAAGGAATTTGATGAAATCCCGTTGCTAAATCGATTACACTAAAATATTTCGAATTTCCTAATTGCTCTAGGATTTCTGTTATATTGGATAACGCATCACCTTCAGAAATTTCATTTAATTTTCTACAATATACGACTAAACGCCATCGTTTATTACCTTGACTATCGGGCTTTTTGGGAACTAAAAGAATTGGGGAATTGTATGGTGATTTGCTAGGTTCGATTATATCATCATTTAACATTTGAGTAATTTGGTTTTGAACTTCAGTCCGCTGAGCTTGTGGAAGACGATATGGCTTTATAAAAATGGGTTTGTCCCTGGATAATGTTATGTTATGAGCAGAGCCGCGACGTTTCGGGCTGTAATAGTAACATGCTTCTATCGAGCACATCGATGTGCCGCAACTTAACAATACTAGTTGAATGCTGGTCTATGTAAGATTTGGAGGGGTTGTCCGCGGTGCAGCGTTCAATGCGTGTTTGGCCGATTGTCCGACTAAAACTCAACCAGTGGCGTGGAATGTTTATCGCTATGTAAAATTGTAATTTATATAAAAAAATAACAATTTGTTAATGTAAAAGGGCGTTTCCTGTTAATCTGTATTGTTTAAAATTTATATTTAGCATTTTCTATAATTTTAAAGAATGAATTGTTTATGAAGTCTGGTAATATACGAAAATCTACAGGAAAATCACGTATCTAGTAGTAGATCCTTGTTACAAGTTGCTAGTACAAGTGCTTCTAAATGTTCGCAAGTTAATGATGTACGTTTTGACGTTAAAATGTCTTTGAAAGTCGAAAAAGTTCTTTCAACGTCGCAACTTGTTAGAGGGGTATATATAAAATAATTTGAATACAACTCGGAATGTTCAAACGTTAAATTGTTGTTGGAATGTAATTGTTGCAATGTTTTTAAATCCGGATTTCTATCAAATATTGTATTAATTTTTTTACGTAAACGATAAGAAAATTTACCTGATACTCTTTCTAATTTGTTTATAATTTCTTTTAATTTATTTATTGACTCCTCCAGTTTTATGCCCGATTGCTCAAAATATTTGATGCCGTTATTTATATCTGCAAAGTTTGTTTTAATATATAGCAAATGTTCTTTTAAAGATGGATTTTTCAATAATTCTTTGCATTCTACAATGCTTTTGGAATCATTGTTTAAAGATTCGATAACGTTTGCTACCAATAGGAACAATAAAATAATATAAACAACCAGACAACAAAACTAGGAAAATAATTCGCAAAAAAAACTGTAGAAAACGTAGGGAATATAAATTCGTTACTACTCTATTGAACGCTCAATACCTAACCGGCTGACCGCTATATGTGACGTAATGTGGCCCGTGTGGTCCGAGTCTCTACCGTAATAGGCCCCATACACCTGCATACATATTGGGCAACTTGATGTTGCGCAACAAAGTGTTGTACAAACATGGTTAGCCATACACTGTGCGCTATTTTATGCAAACCTCAGTTGTATGTGTTGCGTTCATACGGAAACATGCCATCTGACGAAGCGGCCTGTTTAGCTATAATAATTGCTATAACCTCCGAGGATGTTGGTATTAAAAAAAGAAGGAGGAAGAGGAGAGTATGGATGAAAGAGTGGTTGAAGAAAAGATCCCTTTTTAGCCACGCAAATCTCCTCAAGGAACTTCAATTGAGTTCACCACTAGATTACAAAAATTATTTACGAATGGACCCCACTACTTTTGGCGAATTATTGGTAATGATAACACCACTTATAGAAAAACAACATACTATAATGAGAGAAGCAATATCACCCAAGCAAAGGTTATTTGCAACTTTACGATACCTTACTTCTGGGCTTACTTACGAGGGTTTAAAGTTCGAAACAGCAATAGCTGCTCAAACACTTGGAAAGATTATTATAGAGACCTGTGACGCAATCATAAAGGTTTTGAAGAAATATATAAAGGTAAGTAATTATTACTTTATTAACGTTCATTAAAATAACAATACAAATAATATGAACTAAAAATAAACAAAGTAATATAAAACCTGAAAAACTGAAGTTATTTGACTGTTGGGCAACTTTCTCCTACTACAATATATTTAAATAAAATCTGGGTCTGGATATGGGTCTTCTGGTCTGCCTATCTGTACCGGAGCTGGGGAGTAATGAGTTTTTGTATTATTTGAATGTGATGGGTACACGTATTGGGATGAATGTTGTGGTCTGTTCTCTAGAGTGGTGATTTGTACTGGAGATGGAGGGTATGATTGAGATAGACTACTATTACTTGTATGAGGTGAATATCCGTATGAAAGTAGACGTGAGTTTGGCTCATTTATTGTTACAGAATTTCTGTGAAGGGTTCCAAAACGCCCTTCATATAAGATGTCGCTAATGGCCTTTTTCGCGTGAATTTGCTGCTCGGGCGACATTTTCACTAGCTCCAGTGCCCAACTTTTCGCTAGAATGTCTACCTCATTGTTGGAAGCACGCAGATGTTGGCAAGCCATTCTTAATAATTCATTTCGGGTCTGAGATTCCTCGGTTGTCCCTTTTCGTTTTGGAGCTCTACGTCCTGTGGCAGCTTCCGGCATTTCTATTTCTTGAGAAGTATCTGGATTTTCCTCTTCTGCTGCATTTGCTTCTGGGTTACCATCGTCCCGAGAAGAATCCTATAAAAGGCCAAAATGGGTTTATAATATTCCTACTTTTCTTTATTAAACAATTCTATAAATAATAATTGAAGAGTCCACTGCAAAAAGGCGGAATTTCAAGAAATCTTTCGTCTTTTTTGCAGTGGGCTCTTCAATTGTGCATGATTCAAGGTGCAATTCTATAAATTATTATTAAAAAGCTACCACAAAGTGAAAATGAGTGGAGAGCTGTAAGTAAAGATTTTGAAACGAAGTGGAATTTTCCACTTTGCTTAGGGGCAATAGACGGTAAACATATACACATATTTAAACTCCCCGGAACAGGCTCCTATTACTTCAACTATAAGCATTCATTTAGTATTGTTTTAATGGGAATTGTAAATGCAAACTATGAATTCTTGATTGTTGATGTGGGCGCTAATGGACGTGTTTCTGATGCAGGGGTGTTTTCAAATACCTTCTTCTATAAAAAACTTGTAGAAAAGAACTTGGGCCTTCCTGAACCGGAAAATTTGCCTTTAACTAATACCAAAGTGCCTTGTGTTTTCGTAGGGGATGACGCTTTCCCACTTCTGGAGAATTTAATGAAACCATTCAGCAAGAGAAACCTCACCAAGGAAGAAAAAATTTATAACTACAGGGTGTCACGCAGCCGTCGGATTATTGAAAATGCATTTGGGATACTAGCTTCTCGATTTAGAATTCTGTTAAGTCAAATTAATCTATGTCCAGAAAAAGCTGTTACTATAACAGTAGCATGTTGCTATTTGCACAACTTTTTACGACATAAAAATGTAGAGTGTTACTTCCAAGGATGGCATAGATGAAAATATAAATACCGGAGAGTTTACAAATGCTGATTGGAGAGCAGATCCTACGTTACAAACACTACAACCACTTCAAGGGAGAAACAGTACAACAACAGCAAAAGAAGTAATAGCACAGTTTTGTAATTACTTTAATACTGTTGGAGCTGTTCCGTGGCAGGACAACATTATATCTTAACTATAAATTATCTGTTTTTCACAGTTGTGCTTAAAAATATATTACTTTTTAAATAAATTATTTCAAAATAATATCAGCATTTAAATAATAACTGATTTGATTACTTACCCTGCCTTCATTTTCAGTCTCTTGGGGCTCGTCCATGGTAGAAGTCCCTGGTAATTGACTTTCTTGGTCTCTGAGGAAATCTAATTCTTTAAAATACCATAAACTTGGTTCATAAAGATTTTCGGTGCCTGTGCCAGATCTATAGCTCGCCACTACTTTTTTCAATTCCCTCCGATACACAGTACGCAAAACATTTATTTTCTTTCGCACCATCTCTCTATCGGCGCTAGGTTCTATTTCCTTTAATGTTTCGATTAGTTTTTCATACGCGACGTTCTTCTTGTTTCTATTTTTGTACACATCACTCTTCACTTTCCACACTTCTGGCAACTGGCGATATAGATTAATAAATTCGCTCCAAAAGTCTTTGTTGTTTATAAAGTTCGCCATTTTAAAATTATCAGTACTACTAGTGTGTGGCGTATGCGGAACTTGTCCAAACCTGCCCTTAACTGTACAACCTCTCGAGCCAGGACCCATATATGATGCAATAGTTGCACAACGTCATCCGTTGCGCAATTAATTTCAAACAATTTTGAATTTCTACAACTTGTTGCGCATCACGTTGAACAACGCCATACACCATACAATTTTTGCACAACAGCCTCTGTTGTGCAATTTGTTCGCAGATGTATGGGCCCTTTAAGGCGACGAGCCGCCAATGAGTTGCCCGACAACGTCGCGGCTCTGGTTATGAGAGTTTGAATCGGTATGTGTAAAACATCATTCTTTAAGTGAAAAATATCACAAAATTGGTGACAAATATCTAGAATTGACTTTCGTTCTTCGTCATTTAAATGTGTGGTAGGAATCTGGTTTGTTAATTCTTCAATGCGATTATTAAAAGGAGTAGACGAAAATGTTAAGATGTGATAATTATCAGGTTTATCAAACTCTAAATTTCGACAATCGATCACTTTATCTTCTTGAGTTGAATTTAAAATACTTATTTTATATAAACCATTAACAGGTTGAGCAATAGAATTAGCAATATAAACTCCGGGAAGCATTTTCTTTTGTAAGCAGATACTTAGCTGATCATTTCGTGCGGGAATTTTAGCGATATATTCAAATCGGGCTGATACAGTGACTTGTAATGGACACGATATCGGAAATTGAAAATTAATGTCATTCAATTTTAAGGAAAGTGTTAAATTTTCGTATCAGATATTTGCTTTGTGTTTGACAAAGAAATTGCGACCGATTATACCGTCAACAGATATGGGAAAATCCTTTGGAACAATGTGTATCGGATTCATAATTTTATGAGTTTCAGAAATGTTAAATACGCCCATTGCTAAACCCAAGGAGGATACAGCATCTTTCGTTATACCACGTAACATTACTGTTTTATCAGAACCGTTATCGAGATACATTTTAGCAATCTTATTCGCCGCTAATTGAAGTGGTAAATCAACACAAGTCGTGTTTCCCTCAGTGCATTGTATATTAAAAACATGATTTTGATTAGAAATTGAAGTTTTAAAAATAGTAGAATCAGAGATAGTAGAATTAGAAGCAGAGCTCATTAACGGTGAGTCATTGGCGGAATTTGCAGAATTAATAGTTGGGCATGAAATTGTAGAAGACAAGTGTTTTATTTCATATCGCGAGCTCGAGTTACTGTGCCCGACGTACTCGGCTCTTGGTCGTTTCCCGACTGAAAATTTCTTGGAAGTTCGTTTTTATTGTCGGTATAACTGTTCTGAAAATTTTGACTACGATTAAAATTCGATCTGAAGTTGGGATTAGAATTTGTTTGTTTTTACGGATTCTGTGGATTGTTTCGAAGAGAGTTATTATATTGACGTTTCCTACACTGGTTTATGGTATGACCTAAGTGTTTACAATAATTACAACTAATTTGGTGAACATTTGCTTAGATTTTCACATTTGGGTTGCGATTTGGAAATGATAATGGACTTGGACTGGAACCTAAATTTGTTTTGCATTGATTCGCTCTATGATTCAATTTTCCACAACGAAAACATTTAACTTTACTCGCGAAACTTGATCTGTTTGTATTTAAAACGCTCTCTTCTTCGCAAGCTGCTTCGACAGCGTCTTCGAACTTATTAAATCGGCTGGTTTCAATAACTAACTAAATTGGATCTTTTAAACCTTCTACAAATGCTTTTAAGGCAGATTTTGCATTTAAATTTCTAACAATATCCGCGGATTCTTGACCTTTACTTGCAATGCAGGCATCAGTGAGATCTAATGTTAAACGTTCTATACGGTTAGCAAAAGTTCTAATATCTTCGTTCGGATATTTTCTCGAAGTGAGCAGTTGGGTCTGCATTTGCGCGATTGTTCTTTTCTCTAAATACTGTTCTTGTAGAATCTTTTTTAAATCATCCCAGGTTGCGTACGTTTTGTATTTAATTAAATTAGAAGCGGAACCACACAATTTTGAAATTATAACATTTAAAAACATGTCTTTATCGACGCGAGCCATTGCGGTGCTTGTAACAATGTCGCAACAGGCAACAAACTTATGCAAATTTTCCCGATCGCCACTGAATTCGGGGATCATTTTAAGACAAACATCAATAGCAAATGACATAATGGTGGCGTCGAGTCCGGATTGTTTGGGGGATCGGTCGCGGCACTACACTGCACAACTCTGGTAATGATGAATCTTGTATCCACAACCAGATGGTGGTCGGCAGCTGAAGTCGTGAAGAGTAGATGGTGCGCTGTCTTCCAGGAATGACCAGTTTCACCGATAACCAAAATTGATTGATGTGATTCCTCCAGATTTCCTCTTCGTAGCCGACAATCAGACGTTTTCGCTCCGGTTTTTGGGTAACTGTAGCACTTTTCGTTTTGTCAACCCCACACCTGATACCACTTTTGTTATGTGGGTGTTGGTCAAACCAAATAAAAGACAGTTTTCTTCTAATTATATTAACTTTAACTTTATTTCCAGCACTCTTCGTGTAACGTACCCGTTCGATCAGTAATTACAATAGATTGCAGTTAGTGATGATAGATGATTTTGCATTCAATGTTTTATAATAGTTCCGGGCACGTGATTGTGACGATACAATCGACCAATCCCAGAATGACATATAAAATAATGAGTTCAAGACCATCGATATCAGAATCAGCAATTTAGCAATGAAAACAATTATAGTAACCAATTCTGATGACGTTGCTATTTTACACAATTTAGTAAACAATTAATTGTATAAACAAACATCTATGAACTAGAAAATATTATAAACAATTCTATTAAATTGATGGGTGTAAAGGGTGCTTTACAACACATTTAATACTTTTGCATGCATTGAAAAGTCATCTAAGAGATGACATGCGACCACTCTTGTAGCAACAGGAGGCGCGACTACTGGAGTGTTAAATAATTTGTATTAATAAACGTTGGCTTCATAATAATTAAAGTAAATATCGTCTGTCATTTGAAAATATTGGTTATTAAACATGAAGAAATTCTGACTACATACTAATTCAAGTAGGTTGGATAGGGCTAAAATGTTTACAAATTTAAGTTGCAATTCAGTACGCCTTTCAATTAAGACTGTAGTCTCACGGTCACAGAGTTTTTGAGGGGCCCAGGAGACGGACGTTCGGAAGCAAGAAGACGGGACTTATTTCTCCATATGCCCCGCCCCTTACAGATATCGATTTTTTGCTGTTCTCAATCTATTTATCTTTTGCCCAAGCAATCCGTTTCAATTGAATGTGTTTATATTACTCGTTTTTTATGGAGAATATAGAAAAAGACGGAAATACGGGAATAGTAAGTAGCGTTTTCATCAGTAAATATCTAATAGAACAAGGATTTTGTGGATTATGCAGATGAACACAAATCAAAAATTTTATGTAAAACGCGGTACTGTAAAGACAAATAGTGGTTTGTAACAAATATTGACAAGAAATTTACCGATAAATTGTACACAGTTGAGAAATGTACACAATTGTAGAAAATAATAGACAAAATTAATTTACTAATAGATAATTGGGAGTAAGAAATACCAAAAAGGTCCTTACTCTTTCAATGCGAGGTTATAGGAACAAAAATTTTAATAGAGCAAGATCAAGAAACGGTTGAATCTTTACTTTTATTGTTATATCTAGGGTGTTTTATTTCTAATGGTTAAACTACTAGTGTGCCGTGGATCCACCAATTCAGGCAACATGTTGTCAAAATAAAATTTTTTCAACTTTTCTTTCATTTTGTCGTTCCAAAAATTAGGATCTTTAGAAATCTAAAAAAAATAGTAATATAAACAATGATAATATTAAACATTTGTTATTGTATCTTTATACCATTTCTATCTCGATACCATGTGGTGTCCATACAACAAAATAACACGAATTGCAACGTGTTATATGTAATAGTCCTTGAATTTGGAAGTAGTAATCGTGACCTCTATTTAAAACCATTTTATTATTTATAAGTTTACAAAATTTAATTATCCCTTCTTCTGTTGCCGCTCTTGGCGTTAATTTCTTTGCTGAAAAGGGACATTTGATTTCACACAAGAAATCCTCCCCTATTAGCCCATCTGGTTATGCAGCTAAATAACAGTCCGTCTTATCAATAAACAAACCACACGGCAAAACATTTACTTGTCGTTCGTTTTCAAGTTGTTGCCTAGCGATAGGTTCTTTTTCAATGCCATATTGCATTGCTATTGTCGGATGAAAGGATTGGTAAATTAAATATTTGACAATATTTGATGGATTAGTGCTCTCCCTCTTCTTACAAATTCTTCCGAAGTTGGAAGCTGTGAGCCGCTTACTTCTTTCCTCGTACCAAAGCTGACTATTGGAATGTCCCGCTGTCCTAATTTCTATTTCCGCTAACTCGTCTTCCGGTTTGTAAATATTTCATAAAAACGCTTCTTTTTTAGCGGTGTATTTAGCGGGCGACATATCTGGTATCAATTCATCTAAACCGTAATTTTCATTAACTGGTTGCACTACTACTTTACGTCTCTGTTGGAAAATTTTACGTTTAGAAACACGCCCTGAATTTAATTCGGAATACCTTTGAGTGTATACTCCTAAATTATTTCCAGATAATTTTTTATGAATACTTTTAATTGCTTCTCCTTTGGTGTTGTATGAGATAGTTGTTACATTACACCTCAAATTGTAACCAAATCTTCTACAATAATTAATTCGTTTACCTGCCACATATTTTGCGATAACGAAATTGTAACATTCCGCCACATTTCTCGACATATTTGTTAATAAACTGTGTGCATTGAAAATTAGACGGTTCACGAATGAATTGATGTCATCATCTAACCCACAATTTTTTAATTCTTCTATCCAATTACATTCGCCTAATTGTTGGCGTTTACAAAAGTATGTTTTGCAATTGGAATGATCACCAAATACATGATGTACACTATTTGCAAGGTCTTGCGATAAGAGCCTTACATTTTTATGGAGTGCCCTATATTTAGCAGCAGATAGAGCAGCCGTTCGAAGCCTACGGATATTGTTTTCTACTAACTTCCTTAACAGGAACGTTGAACAGGAACGAACGTAACTGAATTTTCGTCCACTTATTTCTTTTAATCTTACGCAATAATTCCGCAAAAGATGATTAGAGCATTTAATCCTTTGTACCAATTGCTTCCCGTAGGGTCTTACATTTAGAAATTTTCGGTACACACTGCTGTCCCCATCTCCTACCAATTGCTCTTTTTGAAGCCCTCTGCAATTATAGATGCTTCCATCCCTGTAGAAGGCCGATTAAAATTTTTGGTACATGCGTGGGGTTTAGCTTCAATATTTAGAGCGGTTGCTCTTTCACATATAATACAAAATTTATTTCTTATTCCCTAAAAGATTATTTTTTTTGTTCGCATCCCTATTATGCAGGCCTAAGAATGAACAGGATTTACTCAATCATTTTATAATGATACACGTTACAAGCGTTTGGACCAAACACCATCAACAATAACCGTTAATAATGGAACACCAAATTTATCTATGTCGCCATTTTCCTTTGCTAATTGTACTTCTTCGTTACCTGCTTTTTCTATTTCACTCCAAGTACATTCTCCAACAACTGTGTGTAAATCTTCTTGATGTTTATAATATAGACGCTTAGATATAGGTGGTATGTTGAGTGAAGCTGTTATTTCACTCAGTTGTTGGAAACCATTTCCAGACATAATAGTACCAGAAACAGCCGCCATATTAACATTAGGTTGACTAAAAGGATTTTCAGAGTACATTTCTAGTTGTGATTTAGCTTGCAAAGCCGTCTCTATTTTCTTTAACAAACTGTAAA
Source organism: Onthophagus taurus (assembly GCF_036711975.1). NCBI lineage: Eukaryota > Metazoa > Arthropoda > Insecta > Coleoptera > Scarabaeidae > Onthophagus > Onthophagus taurus. The sequence goes on from NC_091973.1 coordinate 10,684,854, forward strand.
TTTGCTACAGTACAGTTATATAACGCAACGTGTTTATGTTCAATTAGTTGCTTTACTATGTAACCCACATCCACAATACGGCGACCAGTCGACATTGCACTATAAAAATAATTCTTCTATTAAAATATGCGATCACTATGTTTTTATTACCCTCATTTTATTGATTACTTATATATGATTACCTGTACATTATCATGTAATAATTCTAAAATGGGAGAAGTGTTTATTGGTAATTGAGGGGAGGGTTGATTTGGAATAATCTGATCTATTCTGTAAAAAATGTTATATGTAGTTAATTCTCATAATTATTTATATCTTATAATATTCACATACCCAAAATAAATAGCAACATTCTCAGCTACAGGGATTTCTATTCACTCACTATGTGATTGAATAATTCTACAAATGTGCGAAGAAAAATGTCAACATGTACTATCGGCTTCGGGGAAATTATAATAAATCAAGAGTATGATAAAGATTTGCCTTCGCGAGGCTCTACTGGCTTGAATCGCTCTCTTCTTTTTTGATTTCAATTTACAAAACGACGTTTTAGTTTTACCCATATTTTACATACAATATTTATAAAGTCACTGTCTCAAACTTAAATCACTAATCACTAATTAAACACTAAATCTATACACTAAACTAAACTATTCAACCAAAGGACCGAAATACCAAAACCATAATTATCCTATATACATAAACCGTTCAAAACAGGAAATCAGTCGTAATTTAAAATAAAATTCGTATTTTTTGTATTTTTATTTAAAACCATTTTTAATACTAAACCAAAATATTTATTACTACTAAAAAAAATTAATAATAGTAATGTTTAGGAAATTAATAATTGAAGTTACCTAGTTCAATGGCGGACCTAATTATAATAAAAAATAAATAATCAGAATTTAATTCGGTTACCTTAAACTATACATTTATATAGTATTCAGCTTCACCTACTTATATAGTTTTATTTCAAAGCAATTGAAACAATGCTATTCATACGAAATGGTCGAAATATACGATAAGATCGTAAACGATGCAATGTAAATAAACAGACCGCTCGCACAATCTGTTTGGCCACACCATGCACCCTTTGAGGGCGCAGCTAAATTGAAATTAGCAAAGAAATTAGAATATTCTTACCGTGGGAAATTCCAATCTAGCTCATTTATACCAAAAAATTTCAAAAAAATGTATATATAAAAAGTAACCGGAAAATTATTATCTACTGCACCAAGGACTCGGTTTCGAAACTTTTCTTAAATCTCTTCCTAATCTCCGTTATTATCAACAATTATCTAAATATCTCACCGTGAGGCCCTAGAGTTAGTCTTTCTATATATTTTTTATTTGAAAGTTTTTTGTCTATATCAAACGGTAACTGCGTTCTATTGGAATTAAATTTTCGGCCCTGAGAATACAGCCTTAACTGATCTTAATGATTGTAATTGTCTCTTTTATGGGGAGATTGGCATAAAGAATTGTAATATCAAAAGATATAAGTCTAGTTTTCCTAGAAATAATTAAATTTGTGGTCTTTTTTATGAGATCCTGTGAATTTAAAACATTATAATGAAAACTATCCTCAAAAGTTGCAAAAAGGAATTTTTGAATGATTGTAGCGACTCGACAAGTTACGGTGTTATTATTACCAATAATGGGTCTAATGCCTTTATTTTAATGCCATTAATGCCATTTTTAGGGGTGATTTGATTCTAAATGAAATCACGGATTTTATGAAAGATTTTTCATGAAATTCATAAATTTTAACGAATAAATTATATAATAGTTTTACTTTTAAATTTTTACTACTAAGCCACACTTTTACCACCTCTAGTTAAAGTGGTTGTTAACTTTAACTAATGGTTAGCACAAAAATCGGCTTTTACCACCATATTTACCTTGTTGATAGCGCTAACTAATAGTTATTTTCGGTCTATCCTTAACTATCGGTTTGGGGGTCGGGTTAAATATTTACCTCATTGATAAACTTGGTTCAAGGTATTTTTAACCAGATGGCGTATCATAAATCTAACCTAAAATCATAATAAATGCTTACGTTCGCTCAAAACTCCATAATAGTGATTAAAACGGTGTTATTGTCGTGTTATAACAGTGTTACACAGAGATAGAATAAAAAATCATGGATTTCGAAAGATTTGAAATTGATGAGCAAGAAATCTTGGAGAAAATTAATTTTAACAGAATAGACTACGTCTGCCATCAAACTGATGAATTTATTAAAAGATTTCGATTATCAAAGGAATGTGTGTTTTCACCACATCTTAGCACAAATTGATAATGACATCAAACCACGAACGAGGAGGTATTATATATGTATAGTACCTAGTTTTTATCACTAGAAGAATTAATAATTAATTTTTTTTAGAAATTCTGCAATCCCTGTTTCAAATAGATTGTTGCTTACTTTAAGATTTTTTTGCTACAGGCAACATGTTATTGGATGTAGCTGACTTTTATGGAATCAGCGAATCATTAGCTTACCAATTTTCGTTGGCAATTAAACAACTTTTTCCTTAACTGATTTAATTTATTTTTAACGAAATTTGGCACAATACGGTGGTTTGACCATTCGACGATATCAATACAGTTTTTACAATAATTTTAACTCTAATGCTAATAATGATCACTCTAATAATGATTCTTTGTTCTTCCCCTACTTATAACTAAATCCCTTCTTTAACTTTTGCAACTTGGTGGTCTGACAATTTGACCAATGAAAAAGCTTTTATAATGAAATTCTGAGAAATGCATTTCAAGTCCGTATGCGTAAACGTAAGCAAAATTTGAAACAAAGAAAAAGTGTAACCTATTTGTTGCAAAAATTACGAAGTTAGATTAACAAGAATTAACGACAAAGTAATAATTCATTTTAACAAATACAATTTAAAAACGAAGGGTGGATTACAACATCCCTCCCCCCTTATTTTTGAAAATTGTACCGCGGGTTAGTGGTACAATTTTCAATTTCGACTTCTTCGGTTGCGGCTGATAATTCTATATCTTTATTTTGAATGTTTTCCTTAATTCTATTTCGACGATACAGCTTATATTTAACATATATAAGGTAAACAATAAAAATAATAACGATAAAAACAAAGAAAATTCCTATACCAAAATTAACATGATGAAAATATGACGGCGATGAAAGAGGATAATTTGCTTCTATTGTTAGTGAATTTATTTTATTACTAATTTTTTGTAGTTCGGTAACATCTGTGTTTGGTATTACGAGTGGATTGGTTAATACCGGTAAGTATGAACTTTTTACATAGGTTTCTAAATTTGAAATACTATAAAAAGAATGAACAAATTCAAAGGTGATAAGTACGAAGTGATCTTTTTGAACAAAATTTCTTTTGTGTTTTTAAAATTAAAGAATTTGTATACGCCGCACAATTTGGGTGTAATGTTAAAATTCCGGTTTTATTTAAGGTAACTGATATTCGCTCAGTACCTGGTGTACACGATCTATCTATGTGTTCTGTTTTAGGTACTGCGTAAAGCCATGAATTAATTGAAGATAATTGAATAAATAGAGAAATCTGCAATTGCATTACTCGTTTATCACAATTATCGGGAATGTGCGACCTAGGCACGAATAGACTCGCTTCGCAGCCTCCGTACATGTGGACTAAATAAATTGGTTTTGTTTGCTTACAGACGTAGGTAGCTGAACCTTTTGTGCACGCTTGCAACTCTTGCAAATTCATTTGGAAATAATATTGTTTAAAGGCGTCAATGATCAGGTAAGGTTCTTTTGGTGCTATGAAGATGTAATTTGAGTCGTTTAAAGCAATGGGTGCGCTAGTAAAGTAAGTAATGTTCAGCAAATTACCCTGATTTGATATCATAGATGTTAACAGTATTTCATATGAAGATTCAATTTGTTCGAGTACGATCGTTTTCGCGTTAATAGCTGTTAAATTTTTACTAAAATCGTTTACGTGTTGTGTTATGTTGTCTAAACTGTTTTTGACGTTCGCGAAATTTGAAGATGACCGAAGAATATGAATGGTATTCTGAACTATACTTATTTGTTGTTTAAGGAGATTGTGTAAATGTTGTTGATCGTTTTGAAGCTTAATTATTTGAGAATATTAATATTCGGCATCGTTTTGATCTAAAGTTCCGAAAAGAGTTTTCGAAACTGTTCCGATCGCATTGATTAATCCGCGTTTTGTTCGCGTAGAGAGTTCTTCTCCCAACATGTTTAATATAACCTTATGTTTGTTAGTTAATTGTTCCATGACATATCATAATAACTTTTTTAGGGAAGTTCCACATTGGGGAGGATATTGGGTTACGGTTTTGCAAATTAACAATAATTGTTGATTATAAAATTGGATAGAATTGAATTCATCATGATATTCTTCTAAGTCTAAGTGAGTAACTAATTTCCATTCAGCGTTTGATAATTTTAATTTGTTTAACTTTTCGTAGTGTAATCCAGAAGTAGTTTCAAGAAGAGTGTTGTTATAGTAATGAGTATTACCATTTACCTCGCCATGGTAAATAATGAAAATCCAAAATGGAAACCAAGTTAGAAGTGACATATTGGATGGAAACCTGGAACAACATAATTGAGTTTTTATTGAGTAGCCTCAATAAATTTCTTTAATCGGTTAATATGAACTTTTGTGTTTTTATTTTTGACCTTTATAGTGTAATTTACATTTGAATTTCTTTTTGTTATTTCATAGGGACCAGTGTATAATGGAAGTAATTTTTTAGATTTTCCTATTGGTTTTGTCTCGTTTGATAGTAGTACCTTGTTACCTACATTGAAATGGATATCTTTGGCGTTTTTGTCATATTGTTCTTTAGCGGTTTCTTTAGCTCTTAGCAATGTTTCACGGGCATTGCATGTGTATGTTGCAACCGAGATTTGAGTTCGTTATAGTAGTCGTCGTAATTGTAAAGTATTTCAGGATTTTTTATCACTGTAGACGGTAAGATCGCCTTATGTCCGAATAACAATTCAAACGGAGTAAAACCGGTAGATGTATGCGGAGTAGTGTTATATGTGAATGTGGCAAACGGCATGAATTCATCCCAGTTATTCATGTCTTTGTTGATGAAATTTCTAAGATATTCGGTTAGAGTTCTATGACTTCTTTCCAGACTTCCGTTACTTTGCGGATGGTAACTAGTCGTTGGGATACTTTTCATTTTTAATATTTTACAGGTTTCTTTGAAAATTTGACTAAGGAAATTGGTACCTTGGTCAGTTAGTACCATTTTGGGTGTACCGAATTTGCAAATTATGTTACAGGCAAAAGTATTGGCTTCTTGGTTTTGAATTGGAATCGCTATAGAAAATTTGCTGAGATCGTCTTGACAAGTGAGCAGATATTTGTTGAACTGTTCAAAAGTAGTTTCTTTTTTGAGAATTGAGTTGAATAATTTGAGCAAAATTTTTAATGAAACGTCGGTAACAAGATGCGAGACCGAGAAAACTCTGTAGTTGTTTCTGATTTTTTGGAACAGGAAAGGTAGATACTGCGTCAATTTTTCTACCATCGGGTTTATGCCTTCTCCGGAAATAACATAACCTAAGTACGTAACTTCTTTTTGAAGAAAATGACATTTATTTGGCTGTAACTTTAAATTGTGTTCGCGTAGTTGTTGGAAAACTTCAATAAGTGGTAAGTTATGAGCTTGTAGGCAATTACCATATATTACAATATCATCGATACACAAAGCATTTGGTACCTTGTATACCGGCTAAGACACTATTCATGAGACGTTGAAATGTGGCTGGGGAACCCTTTAATCCCATCGGTAATCGTTTATACTGGAAGTGACCTTGAAATGAAAAAGCTGTAAAGGGGCCCATACACGACGATTCTTGCAACGTCGCATGCAGCGACGCCAAGAGTCGAACCGCATGAAGCATAGTGTGTAGGGAAGCGCCAGGACTCATGCGCCGGCATCAGCAGCGGCGACGGCGACGGGGACGGGTTCAAGACCGTGCCAGGCTCTGGCGCCTTGCAAGAGTCAACGTGTATGGGCTTGCGACGTGCATACGACACCGAAAGTATCGCTTTAGTTTGTTTCCAACGTGCACCGAAATGGCATCGTTCGCCGAAAGAGATTTTTGGGAAAAATTCATAAACCTTTATAGAATGTACCCTTGTTTATGGGACACAAAATCAAAAAATTATATAAACAAAAACTTAAAACCTACCGCCATAAATGAACTTGTAAAATTTACAAAAGAACGATTTCCGCAGGCAAATGCAGATTTCGTACAAAAAAAAATTCACACTTTACGTGGAAACTTCCGCCGCGAGTTGGGAAAAGTACGGAAATCGTTAACGGCAACTGGACGAGGGCAGGATGATACATATATACCGAAATTATGGTATTATGACCATCTATCTTTCATATCTAATACTGAAACGCCGAGGCCAGGACGTTCAAATATAGACACTGAAGAAGAAGAAGAAGAAAAGGAAAATGAAACGCAAAGTAAGGTAATCATAAGTTCTATTATTATATTTTCACCACGCAATACTTCTATAATTAACCAACTATTCAGCAATTCAATAACGCCATTTTTTCTTGAAAAGGAACACTTCCCTCGCTATTAAAATATTGTTTGTTTGCGTCCTTGCCTCCGTGGTTGCGAGTGTTGTAGGTCTTGTCATTCTTTGTAAAGGTGTTAATTGTCGTTCTTCCCGCCATTGGCCGAGTCTAAGTTCACCTACCTCAACATCTTCTTCATCGGCGTGCCTGGGTGGTATGTAGTGTTTGCTTTTATCATGAAGAAAATTGTGCAAAGCACAACAAGCCAAAACTATACAATCCATTTTATCAACAGAAAGAGATATATCTGTTTTAAAAACACCAAAACGGGACGACATTATCCCAAACGAATTTTCCACAATACGGCTTGCACGAAATAGTCTGTAGTTAAAAATGCGTTCATCGGGATTAAGTTTTTTTCGAGGATATGGTTTCATAAGATTGGGAAGGAGTGGGAAAACTTCATCTCCCACAAACACGTAAGGAAGCGTAAACTGCGTTCCTTCCACGTTCTCTGGTTTTGGCAAATTAAGCGTGCCATTTACTAACTTGTCATAGAACATTGTATGGTAAAGAACACCACCATCAGATACCCTTCCATTCGTACCTGTCTGCGCCATAATAAATTTATATTGTGCATCCACTACAGCCATTAAAACAATACTAAATTTTCCTTTGTAATTATAGTAGAAGGATTCGCTGTTAGGAGGCTTCACAATGTTTATATGTTTTCCATCAATGGCTCCCACACATGTATCAAAGTTCCATCTTTGTTTGAATTCTAGAGCGATTTGCTTCCATTCTTCTTCGCACTTTGGAAACTACAACAAGTAATTATTATTCAACAAAGATCTCTTTGTTTTAATGAAAATGTTTAAAAGGCATTCTAGCACTTACAGTAGTATAATGGTACTTGTACTAACAAGCGACTAACGAAAAAATTATTTAATTACAATTTTGTTAATTTCAAGCACATTACGAGTAAAGTAATTAATAAGCCTCTAATTATTTTAGACACTACCTGACGACGATGAGACAATACGCTCTGCAAGAAGTAGTTCTATATTAAATATTAGAAGTCCGCAGACACCTTTGTCTACGAGTTCCCTTGAAGTAGAACGCATCAAAAAGAGCAAAATAAAAAAAAAATCTGAGAACGAATTGATTGGCTTAGCCAATGAAGCATTAAAAAAATTTTGTTCTTCCAATGAAATTATTGAAAACGATTTCGATATAGCTGGAAAAAAATACGCTACTGACCTTAAAACTTTAGAAACTAATCAACGAGTAATCCTTGAAAAACTAGTAAGTGATGCTATGTATTATGCAAAACTAGGAAAATTAACAGAAACTGCGTCAGTTACAACAGGACCATCTAATTCAGGACAATACAACACAGAATGGCGATTCAATATGCATGCAATGCCACCACATCATACAATGTCACCACATACACAATTTACTGATTTAGACAGGGCTACCTCAAATACAAGTCAGGAACTATTAACATTTAATTACAATAAACATGTAAACTAATGTGTGTATTTTTTTTTGAACTAGATTAGTTAGGTTATGTTAAAAATAAATAAACTAAAAAAACCTAAATGGCATTAATTAATACATATCAGGTATTCAAAAAATTACAATCTATTTCATAAATCAAGTTTTCAATGACACTCAATTTTATTATATTTACCTCCATATATGTTTTCTGAAGTACTTTGTAAATGGCATCGCACGTTTCTGGAATAATCTTGCCTAGCAGCTGGGGCGAAATTATCGTTGAAAATTTCAAATCTTCTAAACTCTTTCCTGTAGCCAGATATTGGAGTGTCACAGCTAATCTTGTGGCACCGCCGCAAGAGTCGTCGTGTATGGGCCGCTTAAGTGGCTTACTTTCGTTACTTAGTAGAATTTGATGGAAACCTGACGCTAAGTCTAAAACAGAAAAATATTTCGATCGTCCGAGTTGGTCCAAAATTTCGGTTATATTTGGAAGAGGATAGGCAGCAGCTTCCGTGACGTCGTTGAGTCATCTAAAGTCTACGACAAGACTCCAGTTCTTGTTTCCGTGTTCATCAGGTTTTTTGCGGACAACTAAAAAGGGAGAATTATAAGGCGAATTACTTGGCTCAATGATGTTTTCACGCAACATTCTATCTATTTGTCTTTGGACTTCCGGTTTCTGAGATTCCGGAAGTCGATACGGTTTGACGAAAACGGGCTTATTTATAGTTAACGGTATCGAATGTTGAACGGCATCAGTGCACGTTAACTTATCTCCTTTTAAATAGAACAAATCGTGATAATTATGACAGATGTTTAGGATAGATTGGTGTTCTTCCTTAGGTAAATGATTTAGATTAATTTCCGACTCGATCGACTCTAATCGAGATCCTAGATGTTGATTTTGAAAAGTTAGAATTTCGTAATTTCGCAGGTTATCGAATTTTAATTGATCGATTTTGAAAGAGGCAGAAGTTTCAGTAGTATTTAAGACAGTGATTTTACATGAGCCATTTTTGGGACAGGTAATAGAATTTCCCACTATGAGACCTGGAATTATTTCAGTTTTTAAACAAAGTTGTGGTTCAATGGAATCTATAGGAATTGAAGTTAGAATTTCTGTTCTTGCGGGTAGTGTTATTGATCTTGATGCTTATTTTGTACTTGAAAACTTGATTATTTAACGTAATTATTAATAATGGGATATTGTAGTCGATGACTGCGTTGTGTTTCATAAGGAAATCCTTTCCTAGAATTCCATCGTAAGATATGGGAAAATTATCGGAGACTAAGTGAACGTTATGATTGAGTCTGGTTTCATTATTTAAGATAAACTGAGTTTCACAAACGCCTAGAGAAGATACTATTTCAGAGGTGATTCCCTTTAATTTCAGCTGTTTTGTTGTGTCGACAATTGCGTCATCTTTAGCATATTTTATTTTTAACAACGTGATATCTGAGCCTGTGTCAACAAGAAGATCGGCGGTTCCTAAAATTACGAGATCGAGATTCATTTTTACAGAAGAACCGTGTTTTTAATAATGCTTTTGTTATTCGTAAAATAATTAACTTTATTTAAGTAGAAAGGTTGCTAATACAAAATGCTTGTCACAACATGCGAACACGGTTCGTTCTGACTGCTTCTCGCCGCGCGATGGCGTCTCCCCACTACTACTCTTCTAAGAGCAGCCAACGTAATAAAAATAAAATAAAATGTGCAATCTTAACATAAACGTCCCCCCTTTGAAAGGGTTAAGACTTTCAAATATACAAAACCAAACGATTGATATAAGGTAAGTACAAACTCTATATTCTACTAAAGTAATCAAATTGTTCCTTTTTAGTCCACAGGTAAAACACAAATCTTCGAAACACAACGCTTTACAACTGAACCACTAGACAATCTCACCGATACCACTCTCACCACTTCATCTGCTCCAGGATGCGTTGTCACTATTCTTCCAAGTTTCCACTGAAGGGGTGGTAGGTTGTAATCTTTCAGTAGTACCATTGTTCCAATATTGATTAATCTTGAACCAATTTTCTTCCATTTCAAGCGTTGCTGTAGCTCTCCAATATATTCCTTTGACCAACGTTGCCAAAAGTGCTGTCGGATCTGCTCAATACGTTTATGAATGGTAAGTCTTGAAGTATTAATATTTGTAATGTCCGTTTCAGGAATAGATGTAAAATTTCTTCCAATCAAAAACTGAGCCGGCGTTAACAGATTATCATTAGATGGATCTTCGGAAAGAGGAGAAAGGAGTCTAGAGTTAAGGATGGATTCTACTTGCGTAAGTATCGCGTACATATGTTCAAATGTTAAAATTGTATTACCCATAATTCTCTTCAAGTGACCCTTCACCGATTTAATTCCCGCCTCCCAAATACCACCAAAATGCGGTGAATGAGGAGGTATGAATTGCCAACTTATAAATTGATTTATCATCTCTTTTGACAATTCCTCTGAACTCAATTTAAGAAAATCCCTCAAACCCTTCAGCTCATTATAAGCGCCACGAAAATTAGTACCATTATCAGAGTATATAATTAATTAGGTTGCTTTTTGATGGGGAAAGAAATGAATTTTTAAGAAAAACAAAATACTATTCGTATAAAGAATGTTTTTAGGATCTCAATAATAAAAAAAAAATTTTGGTATTCCATTTAAAAAAAAAGTTGACAGTCGCCATTTTGAAATAATTCGTCCAATTGAAAATATCAGATCACCATCGTGTAGAGAATGCCCTAAAACATATTACTGCCAAATATTTTGAAAGTAGTACCCATAGTGTGGCTAAAAAAAAAATAAGGCGCTTACTCTGAATCAGGCTGTATACCCACTATTTCAAACGGAAAAGATGTAGTTATTCTCCTTTTAGGCAATTGCCCCATAATTGGCGTAGATGTGGAAGGTGATGCTTTGAAACAAGTTATACATTTTCTAACTGTTTGCTTTGCCAAATTGCGTCCACCAATTGTCCAATATTTTTTTCTGGTGCTAGCTAGTAACAACTGAGGACCAGCGTGACACAAGTTTAAGTGTTCAGTTTGAAAGATCAACTTTGTGAATGCATGTTTGCTGTGTAGAAGTGCTGGATGTTTCTTTTCATATGCGAAATCAGATTTCTGCAATCTACCCCCAACCCTTAAAATTTGTTCATTATCAATGATTGGATTTAATCCCAACAAATTGCTCTTGATATGGATTTCATCTCGTTTTTGCAATTGTTCGATCTCGTCGCTAAACATTTCTCGTTGAGCTATTCTCAATAGTATATTCATAGTTGCATTCAACTCTTCTATGGAAATATTATTTTTCATGCGATCATCTGCATTTTTTTGACAATTATATATGAATCGTTTCACATAGGAAATTACTCTGAGTAATGTTCGTAAGTTTGAAAATCTCTGAAATATTAAAAATTCTTCTACATTGCCTACAAGAACGGTATGAGACTGAACTTTAATTCTGGTAAATTGTCAATGTCATCTTTCGTCTGCAATGGCCATGCTTGTCTATCGAATTCTAACCAACGCGGTCCATTCCACCATAATTTTAAATCCTTTAGTTCGTTTCCATTTAATCCTCTCGTCAATAAATCAGCTGGATTGTCTTTGGATTTAACATGATGCCATTGTTCCAAATTTGTAATAGCTTGAATCTCAATTATTCTGTTTGCTACAAATGTTTTTAGAGTGCTTGCATTTGCATTCAACCACGCCAATACGATTTTTGAATCTGTCCAAAGATAAATTTTATGTAAATTCAAAGTCAGTGACCCCTTCACAATGGTTAACATTTTCGCTAAATGTAAACATGCACATAATTCCAATCTAGGAATAGTGATTATTTTCACTGGTGCAACTTTTGATTCTGCACAAAGTAATCTAGTATTTACGTAATCACCATTTTCGGACCTCAAATAAATGCAACAACCATATGCTTTCTCGGAAGCATCTGCAAACCCATGAATTTGAAATTTTTGTTTGCATTCTCCTAATATAAATCTAGGAATTTCAATATTCTCAATAGCTTTTAATGTGGCACAAAATCCTACCCAATCTGAATAAATTTCCATGGGAAGTAATTCATCCCAAGTAACCTTTGTTTCCCATAATTTCTGAAGGAGTATTTTGGCTTTGACTGTAATAGGACTAAGTAGACCAAGAGGATCGAATATTTGACCAATGATAGATAATATCGTTCTCTTATTTACGTCTTTATAGTGCTTAAGTTTTATTTTGTAAGATAAATTATCCCTTTCATGTGCCCAAAACAGACCAAGCGTTTTCGTAATTTGATCGTTTCCCAAAGAAATAATATTTGACGTGGAATCCAAGGTATGTATATCACTAAACCTTTTCGTTATATTGCTATTCCATTTTGCCAATTCGAAACCGTAAGATCTTAAAATGTTTGTTATTTGTTCGGAAATCTTTGTGGCTTCTTCTACAGAATCGAAATCTGTTATCAAATCATCGACATAAGAGTCTCTTTTAATTCTCAATGATGCCTCTTGTAAGTTTTCATTCTCAAGAACCGTTTGTAATAAAGATCTAATAGCTAAGTAAGATGCTGCTGCTGTTCCATATGTAACGGTGTTTAATTCGTAAACTGAAACATCTTTATCTGCACCATCTCGCCATAAAATTCTTTGTAATGATCTTTGATTGGGATCAATAAGTATCTGCCTATACATTTTTGAGACGTCAGCAGTCACTGCAATCTTATGTTGGCAAAATCTAATCAAAATAGAAAACAAATCTGCCTGAATCACAGGACCTATCATTTGAAGATCATTTATGCTATAACCACTTGAAGTGCTAGCTGATGCATCGAAAACCACTCTATGTTTAGTAGTTAAGCTGTCTGCTTTTTGAACGCAATGATGTGGCATGTAATAGGAATAATCTGCTTCTTCTGGTTTGTTTATCTTAATCATGTGACCTAAGTTTTCGTACTCAAGCATGAATTGGTTGTATGCTTTTCTAAGAGAAGCATCTCCATTTAATTTACGTTCTAAATTAGTAAATCTATTTAATGCCATGTTGTAAGAATTACCTAGTTTGTCTAACGAATCCCTGCATGGAATTTTAACGACGAATCGTCCATTTTTATTGCGAATCGTAGTGTCAATGTAGTGCTGTTCGCAAAATTGTTCTTCTTTGGTAAGTTTTCGTGTATTTTCAAAATTTTCCAATTCCCAAAATTGTTGTAATTGTTTGTGAATCTGAAGCTGAATTTGCCTCTCCCGACACCAGCCAGCCAAAAACGGTTTTGTTTAATAGGGGTTGACCTTTTCCCAGAGATACTTGACCAACGCATAATGATTTCCAGAAAATATTTGCACCAATCAACAAATCTATATCGCCAGGTCTATTAAAAGTAGGATCAGCTAGAGGTAAATGTATTGGTATATTTAAAACATCAAAGAATTTAAACTAAAATTAGAACTAACACTAGAAACTTTCGGGTTTTGCCGTGCGTCTTTTAATAAAAGGTTTGACGTTTCGGATGCCATGTTGCAACCTTCTTCAGAAACTGGTTCGAAGTGATCAAAAAATTTGTTTGGCAATGCGTCGCATATTTGTGGAACTATTGAACATGAAATTTCCGCTTTGAATGAACTATTACAAGAGCTTATTATTGTTTTGCATTGTTCAGTGATATTACTTGACTTTTGGTTTATTCCTTTTATTGCGATGTTTATCTGTGTTTTAGTCAATTTTAATTTACGTGCTAACCGGTTACTTATAAAATTTGATTGCGAACCAGAATCTAATAATGCTCGACATCTTTCGCAGATGTGCGCTCGTAGAAGATAGACGTGTGTAAAGGCGGTCCGTAATTTTTGTGGTTCAATTAGCGCTTTCATGCAAAATATGTCTACCCGAAATCGTGCAGTTGTTGATGAAGGGTTGTTGAAAAAGTGCTTGGTGGTTTCCTTAGAGGCACGTGTTCTGGATCTCGAAAAACAAATTTCCGATAATAAATTTACGCTCAAAGAACACGAACAATATTCTCGCCGAAATAATCTTCGGCTGTATGGGGTACCTGAAAAGTCCAAGGAAGTTCTAGATGAGATGATTGTTAAAATATGTAAGGAAAAACTTAAAGTGGATGTTGGTGTTGGGGATATTGATTGTTGTCATCGCCTTGGACGTGGAGGAGACGGGGATTCTAGGAGCAGACCAATTATAGTTAAGTTCACCCGGAGAACGGTGCGTAATGAGATTTATAGACTTAAAACAAAGCTCAAGGGTACAAAAATTATAATCCGTGAAGACTTGACTCGAGAACGTGCGGCAATACTAAAGTATTTAATTAATAAGTACGATCAAAGGAATGTGTTTACGGAAAATGGTAATTTTTTTTACAAACACAATAATATTGTTAAAAAAATTAAGTCTACTCGCGATAAATCTTACCTTTAATTTCTGATGTCAGATTTTTTTTCCTTTTTTTTGTTATTATTATAATTGTATCTAGTTTTTCATTTTATTTTTTGATGGTTACTAGTATCAGGTTAGCTCATTTGAATGTCAGATCTCTAGTTCCTAAAATGAATCAAGTTATTAATATTATAAATGACGGACGCTATGACGTTTTTGCTTTTTCTGAGACTTGGTTGTCTGCTGATATTTCTGATGAGTTCATTCAGATTGATGGTTATAGTGTGGTGAGAGCTGATCGTGTTGGCAGGGGGGGTGGTGTATGTTTTTATATCAGAAATAATTTAAAATTTAATTTAATTCAGACTTCTGCTAATATTGAGCAGTTGTGGTTAACTCTGCAAATTAATAAACGTAAACTCATTTTGGGTGTGCTCTATCGACCTCCCAGCTCTCCCTGTCGGACATTTTTGGATGAGCTTGAGAACGTTTTGGCTGCCTGCCTGCCGCAGAGTGATGAGATAATCTTTTGTGGGGATCTTAATATTGATTTTTTTGATTTAGATGGTGTTAATAGGAATGATTTTATGACTTTACTGTCTTCTTTTGATGCTATGCAGTTGATAAATGAACCTACAAGAGTTACTGCATAGACGGCTAAAATAATTGATGTAATTGTTGCTTTCAGTACAGTTCTTGTCCGGAATTCTGAGGTTAGAAGCTGTCAAGTGTCTGATCACGACATTGTCTTTTGTGACATCGACTTCTGTACGCCTGTATAGTTCTCCTATTTGGAAACTATACAGAAACTTAAAAAGAATAGATATTTGTGAGTTTCACGACTTCTTGCGGAAAATTCCGTTCAATTTTATCTTCTCCATGAATAACATTGATGATAAGCTTTATTTTTTTAATGAACAACTACTTAATTCATTTAATGTTTTTGCTCCACTCATTAAGGGTAAAGTTCATAAACGTCCTCCTCCATGGCTTACTGATAACCTGAAGCTAATGATTTCTTTAAGGGATAAAGCAAAGGATGACTATAGAAGGAATCGATCTGATGCTAAATGGGATTACTTTAAATCTCTTAGAAACTTAACGGCTTTCACTATTAAAGTGGAAAAAAGAGCATATTTTCGATATATTGGTAGCATTCGGGACAAAAAATTAATGTGGGGTAAGCTTGATTCGCTTAATTTAAGAAAGAGGACGCAGTGTAATATTCCAGAGGCTTTGTGTAATGTTGAAGATCTGAATGACTTCTTTTTGAGGAGTGTTTCGGATATCACTGACAACTTACCGCCCAATCCTGCTATTTTTGAGTATTATTCTAATTTAAATGTTAACAACGAGAAATATTTTAAATTCAAATCGGTATCAACTGATGTAGTAGACAAATTGATCTATAAATTGAAGTCTTGTTCTGAGGGCAGTGATGGGATTCGGGCGGATATGATTAAACTGGCGTGTCCTGTTATTTTACCTTATCTTGCACATATTGTTAACTGTTGCATCGTTGAAGGACATTTCCCGAATTGCTGGAAACACGCTATAATCAAGCCTATTCCTTAAAATCAAAACCCATCAAGTTACACTGACCTTAGACCTATTAGTCTGCTTCCTACTTGTTCGAAGATCTTGGAAGGGATATTGAAGTATCAGTTGAATGATTACATTCAAACTTCTAATTTGCTGCCTGACTGTCAGTCAGGGTTTCGTAAAAATTATACCACTATTACTACTATGACAGCACTTTTGGATGATATTATTTCGGGGGTTGATAAGAGTAATATTACAATTCTAGTTTTGTTACATTTTAGCCGGGCATTTGACACCGTTAACCACGAGATCCTTCTTTGTATTCTTTCTTCGTTTGGTTTGGACCCTGTTTCACAGAGTATTATTGAGTGTTATCTTCATGACAGGTCTCAACGTGTAGCTATTGATGGTGTAGTATCTCAAAGCAGATTCATTTCTGATGGTGTTCCTCAGGGTTCTATTTTAGGCCCGATTTGTTCTCGATCTACACTAGTAATTTACTTAAATGTATTCAACACTGTACACCATATGTTTATGCGGATGACACTCAATTGGTGCTCTCCTTTCTTCCCTCCGAGTCTGGTCCTTCTATTGATAATATAAATAGAGATCTTAATAGTGTGTTTATCGCAGCTTCGCAGCACTGTTTAAAAATCAATCCAGACAAGTCTGCGGTCATGTTTTTTGGGAATAAAAAAAATTGTGCTGAATTGTCTCACGCTGCTAATATTGCTGTGAATGGCTCAAAACTACCTGTAGTTGAAAAATATAAAAGTCTTGGACTTGAAATTGATAACTCTTTTCGTTTTTCTAATCAGATCTCTAAGTATATTAGGAACGCCTATTGTGAACTGAGACTACTTTATCCACATAGAGAATACTTACCTTTTGATGTTAAACGAAACTTATGCGAGATGATGAACTTATGCGAGAGTTTTGTACTATCTCAATTTAATTATATGGTTCCAGTTTACCATCCAGCGTTGACCACTCTTGATGCGGGTAGAATTCAGAAAATTCAAAACAATTGTTTACGATTTGTGTATGGCATTAGAAAATTTGATCATGTCTCTCATAGGTTGGTGGACGCTGGATGGTTATCAATGAGGAACAGAAGAGAATTACATACCTTGATTTTTTATCATAGGTTGATGATCTCTCAAGCTCCGCATTATTTATTTAAAAAAATTAAATTTAGGAATAAGGATGTAAATGCTTGTCAAATGAGAACGCGTTGTCTTATTGTACCACCTGCCCATAGAACGTCATTATTTCAAAGATCTTTCTCTTATCATATCTATAAGTCCTATAACCTCATTATGGAATCGGATTGGACAGCCAATGTCTCGGTTTTCAGGTCTCGCCGTTTTAGACGAGACCTTTGAATGCCGTTTGAATCACAGACAGAGGCATTGAGACGAGGTGTTGCCTTATCTCAATGTGTTGCTGGATACGCGTCATAGCTTCCCTTGTTTTTTTTTTTTTTAATTTCTTTCATTTCTTTTTTTTATTTGGTTACAAGATTCATTTTATGCTTTTTTTTATGATGGTTACTGTTTAGTTTTATTATATTATATATATATTTATTTTTGGTTATTTACTTTATTTATTTTATTTTTAGTTACATATTCTTAGATATTGATGCCATAATCAGTACTTATAAATGCGAATTTATTGTTTCTGTTTTTTATGTTTCTTATTGTGTTCTTTATTCTCAAATTTACTTGGTTTTATTTTGTTGAGGTTCCAATGGAAGAACAGGAGCTTCGGCTTCCTGAATTGGCGCCTTGTGGTTTGTACCAAAAAAGAATTATTCATGGTTTATTTTCTTTTTTTTACTCTGCAATTTGTATTTTGTTTTTGGTACAATAAAGTGTATTATTATTATTATTATCTGTGAAAAAATCCTCGTTTGTCGGCTATTTGTAATATTACTGTGGATAGTAAATTTTCAGACGACTGTACTCTTGATGATAATGTAGTTGCTAATTCATTTGTAGCTGGTTTGTCAAAATGCAATAACGTGTTGTGCCGTGCATTACATTTCTTACATGAACTATAATTACAATTGGCGTTGAAATGGCCTGGTTTTAAACAATTATTGCAAAATTTCATTTTCTTGATATGTTCAATTCTTTTGTTGATCGGCATTTCTATGAATTTTGAACATTGATAAATTTGATGTTCTTGTTGGCAAGCAGAACATTTGTTCTTTGTTACTAACATGACCCTTTTAATTTCCTTTGGTTTCTGTGGCTGATTTAATTGTAAAGTTTCCAATAATTCAGCTTTACGTTTCAGAAATTGTTTAAACTCTTCTAAAGTAGGAAATTCACTTTGATATTTGCATTCCTCCCATTCTCGAGCTGTTTTGTGATCCAATTTGGCTGATATAATGTGTATAATAAGTGTGTCCCAATGCTTAGTGGGCTGATCTAATGAAGTTAAAGACCTCATATGCTTTGACATATCGTCGATTAATGTACGAATTTCTATAGCAAATTCCTTTGCAATAGTGTTTATGCCAAATATAGATTTCAAATGATTATGAACCAAAAGACGTTTGTTGTTGTACCTTTCGCACAACAAATCCCATGCAAAGTTGTAATTAGTGGCCGAAAATTCAATTGAATTTATGATTTGGGCAGCTTTGTCGTGCAAAGATGCTTTGAGATAATGAAATTTTTCTATTTCACCAATCTCCAAATTCGCGTGTATTAATGATTCAAATGTGTCTCTATATTCAAGCCAATCTTCATATTTTGCTCCAAATTGTGGAAGTTTAATTTGAGGTAATTTAATACTATTTTATTTTTGAAATGAAACAGGTAAACAGCTACTAATGATATTAGTTGAATCAGATATTTGGCTATTTTTATGATGAACTTTTGCTTCAGACAACAATTTATAATAAGTATTTTCGAATTGTTCGCGCTCATCTAATTGAGCCTCTGAATCCTCGTGTAACTTATCGATGTTGTTTTGAATGATTTCATATTGCTTTATTATTGACGTGAAAGTCTCGATACGTGAACATAATTCGATTGTGTAATTTTCTGTGATTGCTTGTGTTTGCGCACTCTTTAAAAACTTTTCAAATGTTGTTAATTTATTTTTTAAAGAAGCACGACGTCGGATTAAACCGCTTAATTCGTTTGCCTTTGTTTCTTTATCCGTCATGTTTATCGATACTTGTACACAAATAAGGAAATAAGGGATGACTTACTTGGTAAATGGAAATTGTTATGTTTTATTTTGTTGCAGGCTCACGTAAGAATACTCGGAAACCTTCGTGAATCCTCCTTGCCACTCACATTGGAATACTCGGAAACCTTCGTGAATGTGCCTTGAATCTTCGCAGAACTCAAACAGCTTGACCGTTATTGATTTTTGGTTTTGGCGCCGTTATGACGAACGAACAGCTGCACGAACCATTGAATGATGACAAACACCTTGTTATTGTGAAATGAATGCACTGAATCGACGAAATTGTTTGTACTGTTGACATTCGGCTCGAAGGGCCATGTTTTTAATGATGCTTTTGTTATTCGTAAAATAATTAACTTTATTTAAGTAGAAAGGTTGCTAATACAAAATACTTGTCACAACATGCGAACACGGTTCGTTCTGACTAGGGATGGGAAACACCTACCGGTTTATACAGAAAACCGGTGTTTTACTTTTTATTAACCGATTTTTCCGATTATTTTTTTGTCGCAATTTTAACCGGTTTTTTTTTAATATGCAATAACCGTTAAAAAGATAAAAAGCCATTAAATTCTAAGACAATAAATAATTTCACAAATTAATAATTTTATATTTCTCTAATAGTAAGTTGGCGACACTGAGACAATTGATCACTCAGTTACTAACTTCAGAACAGTATTCAGTGTTGACCGTGTTGTGGTGTTGACTCGTTGACTGTTCTGTGATTTGGGCGTCGTTGTCTGCGTGGTTGAATAATATTGTTGTTATAAATATTTCCGCTATGTCATCCATAGTGTGGAAGTATTTTACTAAGTGCAGCGAAAGTGAAGCACAGTGCTCCGTATGTTTAAAAAAAATAAGAACAGGAGGAGGCACAACTAACTTACGGCAGCATTTAGAAAACAAACACTCGAAATATTTCGAGGAAGAAAAGGTAATTTTGATTTTTTTAATATTATTTATTTATTTTATTTTGGTCTATAATTCTTGGTTTAAGACCTTAACCAGCAATCAGGAACAACTATTTTGATGATTTGACACTAAACCGAATGGGCTTATGAGGGGAAAAATGTAGGAATACGTTGAGTAGTTAGCATCTGCAAGATCTTTATAGATCTTGAACAGACCAAAATAAAATAAAAAGTTGTATATGGGCCCTGGTGCCAATTAAAATCCCATAAACCCATGGTGTATGCCCTTAAAAATAAACAACTATTATTGTATTAATAATGAAACATTTTGTTATGGTTGCTTTAGAACAAAAAATGTGTAGCTTCCAAAAGTGATGAAGAAACATCATCAACCTCTGGATTTTCAATCTCGCCACCGCCAAGCCCTTCGCCTTCACCAATGTTGCTAGAGATACAGACAAGAAGATATCCAAGAGTTTCAAAACTGACTTTGAACACAAACATAACTCGATCAAGGAGCCCTACTCCTTCATCTTCATTAAGGCAAATTACTCTTTTGTAAAACCAACAAAGAACATGTAGCTATGAGAGTAAGTTGCAAAGTGAATTTTTGTAAGAAAATAATACATAATAAGTATAGAAACATCACTTATTTGTAGAAGGCGGAAAACGTGATCTTGATCTTACTAATGCATTGATTTCTACGATATGGAAGGACAATTTACCTCACTCAATTGGGAAGGGTTTATTAATTTTACAAAAGTTGCAGTGCCACTATACAAGCTACCCTGTAGAAAAACTGTAAGTACTTATGGCGCATGTGCAATAGAGGTGGTGGTATATCAAGGTTTATACAGGGTGTCCCGCAACGATTGTACAAAATTGCAGCAGCGTATTCTATGATCAAAAATAAACAAAAAAAGCCTAATAAACATAGGTCAGAAAATGGACCATTTTCGAGATATTCAAAGATTTAGTTTCATAAGTTGATATTGTTAACATCATGAATTTAAATTTGTTTTTATAATAATTAAGTCGTTACTATGATTACGATAAGTTGTCTAATCAAAAAAAAATAATAGTACTTCACGAAATTATTATTTTACTATTTAATTTAATAAACCTATTAAGTATGGCTCCTATTAATTACTCCAAGGAAGAGATGGCGGATATGGTGTATTGTTACGGACTAGCTGATGGAAATGCGTCGTTAGCAGCTCGTCATTAGGCGCAAAGGTTCCCGAACAGACGATTGCCTAATAGTCACACCTTTAGCAGACTATTTCTCAGATTAAAAGAAACGGGAAGCGTAACCCACACCCATTCCACGGAGACACATTACACAAGGCCGGTGGAATTAGAAGAAGCAGTTTTGAGAAGAGTCGATGAAAATGCCTCAACCAGCATTAGAAGAATTTCTGCACAAGAAAACATTAACAAAATAACCGTTCACCGCATTTTAACTGAGCAGTTGCTTTATCCTTATCATTACAACACCGTTCAAGCTCTAACAGAAAATGATGGCGAAAAAAGAGAGATTTTTTGTAGGTGGGCCATACAGGAAGAGGTAGTAAACGTCGACTTTCCCATAAACATTGTGTTTACGGATGAAGCAACATTTACTCAAAGCGGAATTTTTAATATTCATAATGCGCACGTTTGGAGCGATGCAATACTAGAAACTCATCATCAGTGGCGATTCAGTGTTAATGTATGGGCTGGAGTTATAGGTGATCAGTTATTAGGTCCATTTTTTCTTCCAAAGAGATTGACAGCCGATGCCTACATACATTTTTTACAAAATGACCTTACAGAGGCATTTGATGAATTACCTCAACAAATTCTAGAAGATTGCTACTTTATGCACGATGGAGCACCAGCACATTATGCACGCGCTACTCGAGCATACTTAAATAACAGATTTGGCAATAAGTGGATTGGCCGAGGAGGTCCTGTCCCGTGGCCACCTCGTTCACCAGATTTTAATCCGTTAGATTTTTGGTTTTGGGGACATTTAAAACAAATTGTTTATTCTGAAGACGTTCAAAATGTGCAGGATTTGAAGAATAAAATTAGTAACGCATTTGACACAGTAAAACAAATTCCTGGTATCTTTGAACGCATTAGAAGTTCATTTAGAAAACGTAACGTGTTTAGAAGTAAATGGTGCGCATATTGAACATTTATTATGACATGAATGTTTTTCAATTTGTTAAATATTCGTTGTTTTTATGCTGGTTGAACGATTTTCTTCGACAATCTTTGTTACTAGTTTTGTTAAATTATTAATGAACTGTATTAATTAACTTAATATTATCTTATTATTTATTAAACTTTATCTTAACCATCGTAACCGTGGTAATCATATAATTACTGCATCTAAATCGTTAGAATTAATGATGTTTACAATAGGTCAGCTTATGAAACTAAAACTTTGAATATCTCGAAATTGGTCCATTTTCAGACCTATGTTTATTATACTTTTCTTGTCTGTTTTCGATCAGAGAATACGCTGATGCAGTATTGTACAATCGTTGCGGGACACCCTGTATATTAAAGGTTGTCTAAGTACCTATGCTGCAATACTTTGATTTAGTTTGTGGGCGAGGGGCAAGAGCAGGAGTGTTTCGTGACGTAAGCGATCACGAATTGCGCACGCAACCTCATGGCCATGTGGTGCTCCGTGCATTTGTTTAATTTGAATTGCTTGGCGGTATTATTTTCCACATGTGACGTAATGCGCAGTATGGTTGCGTACGAATCTAGACAACCTCTTAAGGTCCGTATTCACCAAAAAAGCAAACATGAGCAAACGTTTGCTCGTGTTCGCGGAAGTTTGTTCGTGGTTTTTATAAATGCTCGCTTTGTGTCCACACCAGCCCGAATATGTTCTTGTTCGCAGTTGATCGATTGGCAGTGGCGAGCAGGTACTACAAATATGGTTGACCAAAACGACGAGTTAATTTGTGCAAGTGGATGGTATTACAAGATAATGTAAAGGTAAGTGAAACACTTTGTCAATTTAATCAATCAATTTAATGATTATCGTAATTTGAAAAAAAAGTTGAAAGTGTACTTCCATAAGTTTCCTCTGTTGGAAACATTATTCTATCTCGATTGGAATTTGACCTTGCATTACAGGTGGAGTGCAAATTCCTCTCTGAAGGCACTGAGGGAGCAGGAGAAGGTGTGGTGCTTTGGGAGAGTACTTCATAAGATGACACAGGAGATGACCTCTGGTGGTGATAAAATTGGGCGTATTGCCCCATATCCGCATTAAAAAGGATATTGTTCATGTGGTGCTGTACAATTGCGCGAGTCATGGTATCACAACTGCGTAGCTTTAAAGCTATATGTTCGCCATACACACAACAGTCGTCCCTAGGGTTTTCAAACATTTTTTATTTTAAACTGGACAGCACGGAATATGCCTCAGTCACTCGGGGATCTTCTTTTGATTTTTTGGGGGTGCTTTTCGGAGCTACAAATAGTTTACGCCGTTTAGCCGTTTCTGCAAAAATTGGCTCCTCAGCCTTCTCTTCAGCAGTATCACCGGTGCCAATTTGCTCTGCATCATTGTTTGTTGTTTCTTCACTGTCGCTTACTTGTCGTGTATTATCCACGACCGCATTTATCTGCAATACAAAAGGCATGTGTACCTAAATAATTCGATTTGTTTTTTACAGTTGCCACAAACTGAAGAAGATTGGTTGCATATTGCAAAGCAGTTTGAGGAATTATGGAATTTTCCTAATTGTGTCGGCGCTCTAGTTGGTAAACATGTAGTAATACAAGCACCAAGAAAGAGTGGAAGTGAATTTTATAATTATAAAAGTACCTTTAGTATAGTTTTAATGGCTGTTGTTGACGCAGATTATTGCTTTACTTTTGCTGATGTTGGGTGCCAGGGAAGAATATCAGATGGCGGTGTTATAAAAATACATCATTTTTCAAAAAGTTGCAAGAAGGCACTCTACATTTACCTGCAAACAATGTTTTACCAAATACCGACCTATCACTACCTTTCGTATTTGTTGCAGATGATGCATTTCCTCTGCACAACCATATTTTGAAACCATACCCTGGTGTTAATGAGAAAGGCTCTATTGAGCGAATATACAATTATCGATTGTCAAGGGCTAGAAGGATAGTCGAAAACGTATTCGGTATTATGACAGCAGTCTTTAGAGTTTTGAGAAAGCCGAGTTTGCTAGAACCACAAAAAGTTCAAAAAGTTGTGTTAGCTTGTGTTCATTTGCATAATTATTTAAGAAAAAGTAAATCCTCTCGCTATATCTACACACACCAAGGAAGTTTAGACTCTGAAGTTAAGGGAATACTTGCAAATGGTAGCTGGAGGCAAGACAGCGGAACAACATCATCACTCATCCCCATAAGAAAAGTTGCCCGTAAGACCTCATCCGTGACGAAAGAGAATAGACAACAGTTTGCAGAATATTTTGCAACTGCAGGACGTGTACCATGGCAAGATTTTTATGCATAATCTTTAAAAGGCCTGTTGTATGTTCTTTAATTCGTTCTGAAATAAAAAATAATATAAGACAAAACTTACGTACCAAACTTTCTGTATCCTGCGTTTGATGGGGTGTATTTTTATCTTTCAAAAACAGTAAACTACTAAACGCAAACCATTTCGTGTTATATGTTTCCTCTGTCCCCATTCCTGATTTGGTTTTAATTTTTTGTTTTTCCCTCCTAAATGAGGCCAAAAGCGACTGCATCTTTTTTTTAAATTCGGAGCTATCAGTCCCAAACATTTCAGCTAATTCGGTCCAACAATCCTCCTTTCGATTTTTATTTTTGTAAAAATTATTTGACTGATCCCATAAAATAGGCCGTTCCCTATAACTTGAACTTTCCCTTAATTGAATATAATTGATTAGACAAACAAATCGATAAACAGTAGGTAGATAGATAATAAGAAACGTGAACTTCTAATTTTAATTTGGTATAAGACAAAGTTTCGTTACGGGTCTGCTTAGACGACCGGTTTTAGTTCTAACGGTCGCTACTCGAACGACGCCGTCAGTTCCAGGATGAGTTTCTTCTATTCGACCCATTTTCCATTGCAAAGGAGAGCGGTTTTCATTACGAATAATGACGAAATCTCCAACAGCAGGATTCGAAGTAAGTGCATTCCACTTTTCCCGATGTTGAAGCGAAGATAAATAACCTTGATGCCATCTCTTCCAGAATTCTTGTATCTCTGGAGCAATTTCCAACGGTAGAGGCGATTAATTGGAACCTTACTAATATCGGGATCTACAACAGAAAATGTTATTGGTTCTAAACACAAACAATGGGCGGATGTTAATGGTTGTAAATCGTTGGGATCGCTAGTGATTGCTGACAATGGAATAGAATTGAGAACCGCTTCGATTTGAGTCAGGAGCGTGTATATTTCTTCAAAGGTAAGTCGTTACTCTCCTATCACACGTAATAAATGGGTTTTTACGGACTTAACGCCAGCTTCGGCTAGACCATTGAAGTGAGGTGCTCCCGGAGGATGGAATTGTCATCGTAACTCCAATTTTTCACCAGCGGTTTGAACCATTTGTTGTAATCTGTTATAAGCACCTACAAAATTGGTTCCCTGGTCGGAAAGAATTAGTGAACATCAGCCCCGGCGTGATGTAAAACGGCGTAGGGCGGCGATGAAAGCGTCTGTTGATAAATGTGAAACCAATTGTAGGTGTATAGCCTATATGAATGTACAAACGAATATACATATGTAAGATTTAACAGACCGCGCTCCACGACAACGGCTGATGGTGGTATAAATTGGTCCAGCAAAATCCACGGCGACACTTGAAAACGGCTTAGCTTCAGAAATTCGGAAATGAGGGAGATCGGCCATCCAAGGAGCATATGATCTTGCAACGAAAACACCGCAGACATCGTGAGAGCACTCGGTGAATAACGCTTCTGGAGGCGAGGATCCAATATTGTTGCATCACTAGAGCTTGTATGGTTCGTTGACCCGCATGCAGGTAAGTTTTGTGTACTTTTTTAACAATAAGTTCACTACACGATGGTTTTTACGTAATGACACTGGATGTTTATGGTCGAACGGAATTGTAGCATGTTTAAGACGACCACCCACCCTGATTAAATGGTCTCTGTCCAAGAAAGGAGCTAACTTAGGAAATGGCTTGTCGGGCAGTTGATTATTTTTAATTGTTCTGAGTAAAGTGGGAAAGTTCTGTTCTTGTATGTAACGAATGATGGTTGTTAACGAATTTTCAGTTTCAAATGGCGATAAAGTTATGACAATATATTTTTTACGACCTTTGCAATGACTACAGAATTTTAGGACATAGGCCATAATATGTTTAATTTTAGACAAGGAGGAAAATTTATGCAGAAGATCATTTATAAAATTCTTTCTAAAATTAAGTCTTTAATGTATTGTTTTGGTGTAAATTTGTTTTGTGTTGTCAAAGAAGGAAGATTTTGGGTTGCATAATACGCGTAACGTAATATGTTTATTTATTTTTATTGTTTATTAATACATTTTTTGTATTTTTTTTTTAGCAGCGTACTTCTAGAACTTCCTTAATTTTCCATTTTTATATTCCTGTTATTTCTAATTTCAATTCTCTTTCCTATTTTCTTTTTATTTCTTTTATTCAAATTTTGTTTATGCGCACGTTCATTTTTTTGTCAACGAGAGTATTTTTACAAGTCTTCAGAGACGATTCTCCCTCTCTTTAAAACCAGCTTTAATACGTGCCACACCTGTGAGTTTCGGAAATTTTTGGTTATAGCCATTTTGGTAATTTTAAAATTATTTGGTTGGAAATTTCCATTTTCCTTATTTGGAGGATCTATCACTTGTGTGCGAAATAGCTTGGGAAGTGATTATTTCATTCCTGTTTACGGTTTATCCGGATTTTCTTCGTATCATATTTAAAAACAAAATTTTTATCCTGGTTGTGGTTTATCCTACAACTCTTTAACAATCTTTGCGTTATTTAACAGAATTTTCCTTTTTTTCCTTTTTCTTCTCCCTTCTTTTACATTTCTATTTCTTTTCCTAATTCTCTTTATTTTCGCTTTAGGCCTTTTGTATTGGAGAGCATTTTTTTGGTTTATTTGAATTTCCTGTTGGGAGAAATCAAATTATTATATTTTGTATTGGGAGTCAATTTTTGAAATCCAATACTCCATCTCTTTCATCAATATCCATCCTTTTCTAAGTTCTGGAAGGCGTTGCTGAAGAAGAAAGTTACCGGATTAGGTTCATCACAGTCAAGGTCATATAAAACCCTAAAATAAAGTAAAGAATCGTAACTTAAAATTATTGTATATAATTTAGTTGCTTTTTTTTGTACTTACCGTTTTTTTTTATCTATTCAATTAGTATTTTTTTATTTTACGAAAGGTAATCGTTTAATTTTTTTTTTTTTTTTGGTTCTGAATGTTAATTTTTTTTTGTGAGATTTTCATTAGCGAATTTATTTTTGATTTCGGTTTTATTTTTTTTTATTATTACGGCTTTATTTTGAGCTGAAATATACGAAGTCGTGCGGGTTCAATTTAGGGATTTTCTTTTTAGTTTGTTTTTTTGTACTTTTTTTTCATTGTTCAATTAGCATTGACATTACTTTTTTGAATTTTGTTTTCGGAACCTTGTATAGTTTATTTTGTTTTGATTTTTACGAAATTTTTAAATTTCTATTTTTTATGCTGTCTATTTTTTTTGCTTTTCGTTCCTTGGGTATTATCCCAAATAAATATTATTGTAACTCAAATCTTCGACTTATTTTTGTTGTTGTTGTATTTGTTGTTTTTGGCATTTGTTTACAACACTCACTTTACCAACTTCACGTCACAGTTCGTGGACAATACGGGAGCAACTGTGTGGCGCCTTAAAGAAATTATACTAGACCCAATCTCCAATTGAGCTAGGCGAGGACCGTGTTGTGTTTGGTGTTGTAAATGTGTTGGTTATTATATGTATTTTTTTGTTGTTGTAATTACGGTGTCACATGGTTCGGGTATGAATTCGTGAGTTGAGGGCTAATATTCTGGACAAGCGGTAAGCCACGAAATACCCTTCCACCACAATTAAGATGTAATTAATTGGTCGGGAAGACGACCTCGAGATGCGCAATTAGCGGGATTGTAAGAGGATGAAACGTGTCTCCAACATTTTGAAGGTAAGATATTCTGAATCTGAGTTACACGGTTTGCAACAAAGATTTTTCATCGGTTAGGTTAGGTACCGAAGAAATCCAGGTAAAAGTGACCTGAGAATCAGACCAGGCGAAAATCGAATCGAAAGTGATGTTTGGGGATAACGCTTCTTTTATGGTCTGAAATAAATCAGTAAGGAGAACTGCACCACACAGTTCTAGTCTAGGAATCGAAATAGGTTTCAAAGGAGCAACACGTGCTTTTGCACAGACGAAAGAAGTTTGAATATGAGTAGAAGTTTGATATCGTAAGTATGCGACAGCGCAATACCCAAGTTGAGAGGCATCACAGAATAGATGGAGTTGGATCGACTTGGTGTCTATCGGAACCATTAAACGGGGCAAAGTCCAAGTAGATAAAGCAGCAAAGCCTTCTTGGAATAATTTCCACGTATCAGAGATTGATGTGGGAGGATTTTCATCCCAAGAAAGATTACACTGCCGGAGATTTTGCATGATTGTTTTTGCTTTAAATGTGCAGGGAGTAAGAAAACCAAGCGGATCGTAAATCCGAGAAATTTCTGACAGTATCGAACGTTTAGT
Source organism: Onthophagus taurus (assembly GCF_036711975.1). NCBI lineage: Eukaryota > Metazoa > Arthropoda > Insecta > Coleoptera > Scarabaeidae > Onthophagus > Onthophagus taurus. The sequence goes on from NC_091973.1 coordinate 10,713,730, forward strand.
ACAGGAATTATGACGGTAGTAGGATCCCACTGAAGACCCAATACTTTGACATAATTGAGTTCACCAGAATCCATTGATATCGGCTTCTGTAAATTAGGTTCTGAGACAGCTTGTAAGAGATTGACACAATTACTCGCTCATGTTCGTAGCTCAAATTCTCCTTTCTTTAATAAAACAATCAATTCTTGTTGTAGGTGTAATGCTTCTTGACAGATTGAGCTCCGGTTACAATATCATCAATATAAACATTATTTTTGAGAACTTCGGCCGCTCTTGGGCTGTCATCGGCGTAAAGGTTCGCAAGTTCTTGAAGTGTACGTAATGCCAAAAAAGGAGATGAGGCAACTGCATACGTTAAAGTGTTCTACTACGGACGATGCCAATTTTTCTCCAAGAGTAGACTCTTTATTTCGTATTCGTTCTTTCGCTGCTTTATATAATGTTCTATCTGCGTCGTGTGTAAATTTTAAATCTGAGCTTCGTCTAATGGATTCACGCCTCGATCTCCTCTCGATAATCTCTTTTCCAACTTGGTACCCGGTCCACAAAAATTATATCCTGGCAAATAAACTTCTATCGAAAGTTTATCTATCAACTTGTTAAAAATTCCGCGATCAATTCGTTTGCCTGTCAAACGATAACTGTTACGATTAGGTTCTAACAAATTCATTTTATAATTTTATTTCACTCCTTCCTGTTCTTCACAGTTAAAAACTAGAAATGAAGCTCTGCTGTTGTACTTTAAGCTTTTATTCCTTTTAAATAGTTTACAAACCCAGCTCTGCTCTTAAGTTATACTTAAATCTATTATTATTCAGCTACACTTAAATCTATTAATATCCTAAAAATTAATTGCTACTCAGTTAAAAACATTTCGGTTACTCTACAATACTAAAACGTTACTAAACTTTAGGAGTATATTGTACGGTTGAAAATAATGTAAAAAAACTTATATGTTGTTATCCGATTTTCTTTTATTTTATTTTTTTTTTATTGCATAACTCTTACTGCATAACTACAATTAAACAAAATCTTATACATTAACATTAAATACTGGTCATCAGCGTTATTTTAGTAATTGTTCGAAAATATCGCCATTAACTTCTAAACATTTCCGGCTTCGTTTACTAAGAGCTCTTGTTGCTTTCCTAATTGCTGCATGATTTTCCTTAATATTAACTGCAACATTTAGAATGCGCCTAAGAAGTGCATCCCTAGTGTCAACTTTAACTTTGTACAGGGTGTCCCAGACCACCCGTACCAGCCAATTTATTCGGAAACGGTGAGTCCTAGAGAGTTGAAATAAAAAATTCGTCAACTAAAGCAGACACCCTCCTTCTAGATAGTGTGTTACGACCGACCAACAACATCCGGAAGTGGGTGCAATTGAGTAGTACTTTAATATTTTATATGTAAAGAGGGGTCAATTACGATATCATCGTAAAGAACTCTTCAATAGAAATCTCTTTCGCTTGAAAAAAATTTTTATATTGCTAATCGTTTTCGAAATAATAAACCCTAATTGTTGGTACTTTTTACCGGTGTTATTTAAGTTGACAAATAGATGTCGCTATTCGTCGTTTTGAAAAATCGTGTAATTTAAAAATGGCTGGTTAATAACAAGAAATTGTTTTTACTAACAAAATGAATAAAATAACAAGGAGTTTTTTTTACCACAGAAGAATATTACAAAACACTAAATAATAAAACTTAATAAATTAAAGTAAAAATACCAGTTCTTATTAAACAAATGAATAAAATAACTATGGAAAGGAATTATTTGGACGACAAAACGACACAAAACGCTCAATCTAATAAAAAATTAACAAAATCAAGATAATAAAGATTATAAATGTTCAAATTGTCATTTTTTTCACCATTTTGAGCAACACATTTTTCAAGCCGGAGCCTTACACTATCTACCGCATTTAAAATTTCTCTTGCACTTAAATTCTGACACGCTTCTTGAATTCTGTTCTTCATTTCTTCCTTTGTTGTTGGTCGATGTTTATAAACTAAATTCTTAAGTCGACCCCAAAGATAGAAATCAAGAGGGGTCAAATCGGGTGATCGTGCTGGCCACGCCACACAACCTCCTCTTCCAATCCATCGCCCAGGGAATTTTTGGTCACAAATCGCACGAGATACCGCAGCATAATGTGCTGGGCAGCCATCTTGTTGTAGCCACAATCTCCTCCTTATTGCTAGTGGAATGTCACCCAACAAATCATGCTGCAATGTGCCAGCAAGAAATTCCGCATACGTGCGACCATTGAGAGTGCCATCAAAATAAAAGGGCCCAATTATGGTGTCGCCCAAAATCCCGCACCACACATTTAGAGACCACAGATTTTGATTGTTCATTTCAACCATCCAATGGGGGTTAACTTCTGACCAGTAGTGGGCATTGTGCAGGTTTAACTGCCCATTACTTTTAAATGTCGCTTCATCTGTCCAAAGGATATTCCGATGAAAAAATTGAGTTTGGCCTAATAACCAATTACAAAATTGTAATCGGTTATTAAAACCTTGATCTCTTAATTCTTGGCAAAGATTTACATGATAAGCGTAAAATTTATTTTCTTTTAATATCCGTTGGACTGAGCTCTTGGTGATATCGAATTCCCTTGCCATATCAAGGACGGATAAATGAGGGTATAACTCAACACCGGCTATTACCTCCGCTGTTCGATTGTCTTGCACGGTTCTTTTTATTCTGTGTCTGATGTTGTGATGAGGACGAACTACCCCAAATCGCTTAACTCTACAAGCAAGACGACTGAAGACATGACGACTTTGCTGTGGTCCGTAAGGAAAGCGCTCGGTATACAATCTTTCGGCAGCCCGAAAATTTTGTCTGCATTCCCCCAATAACATCAACATGTCATACGCTTCTTCATTGTTGAAAGGCATGTTGATGTTTAAATAAAATTCTAATTAGTTGTTCAAGATAAATACGAAGAATTGATAACTGCTAGTTTCACAAAGTTGACGTTCTGTCAATAACTTTTTGTCAAATAATTGACAAACGGCGACTGTTTTAAAATTAAACTTTACTTAAATATTTTAAGAAGAGCGTTTTTTTTTTGTAATTTACTAAAACTGTTTTCTAATGTACTCTTATGAAAGTTATTGTTTATTTTATTCATTTTGTTAGTAAAAACAATGCTTTTGTTATTAACCAGTCATTTCTAAAATACACAATTTTTCAAAACGACGAATTGTGACATCTAGCTGTCAACTTAAATAACACGGTAAAAAGAACCAAAAATTAGGGTGGATTATTTCGAAAACGATTAGTAATATAATAATTTTGTTCAAACGAAAGAAATTTCATTTGAAGAGTTCTTTACAATGTTATCCTAATTTACCAATTTGAACATTGTTAATTTTTTGTTAGATTGAGCGTTTTGTGTCGTTTTGTCGTCAAAATTATTCCTTTCCATAGTTATTTTATTCATTTGTTTAATAAGAACTGGTATTTTTACTTTAATTTATTAAGTTTTATTATTTAGTGTTTTGTAATATTCTTCTGTGTTAAAAAAACTCCTTGTTATTTTATTCATTTTGTTAGTAAAAACAATTTCTTGTTATTAACCAGCCATTTCTAAATTACACGATTTTTCAAAACGACGAATAGCGACATCTATTTGTCAACTTAAATAACACCGGTAAAAAGTACCAACAATTAGGGTTTATTATTTCGAAAACGATTAGCAATATAAAAATTTTTTTCAAGCGAAAGAGATTTCTATTGAAGAGTTCTTTACGATGATATCGTAATTGACCCCTCTTTACATATAAAATATTAAAGTACTACTCAATTGCACCCACTTCCGGTTGTTGTTGGTCGGTCGTAACACACTATCTAGAAGGAGGGTGTCTGCTTTAGTTGACGAATTTTTTATTTCAACTCTCTAGGACTCACCGTTTCCGAATAAATCGGCTGGTACGGGTGGTCTGGGACACCTGTATACCTCACTTTTGAACCATCCCCACAAACAATAATTAAGTGCTGTGAGATCTGGAGATCTTGGAGGCCAACTAATAGGACCACCACGACCAATCCAACGCCCTGGAAACCTTTCGTCCAAATGTTGCTTGACCTGACGAGCAAAATGCGCCGGAGCTCCATCGTGTTGAAAGTACATTTGCCTTCTAATGTTTAGAGGAACATCTTGCAGTAAATCATTTAATTCATTTTGTAAAAACTCTAGGTAATGGTTTCCTGTGAGGCGATTCTCCAAAATGAAAGGGCCAATTAAATAATCGTTGATCATACCAAGTTTTCGGTAAATGTGTGGTGTACATTTACCGAAAACTTGTTTTCGATTGTTGCATGGGGATTTTCATCGGACCATACGTGACTATTACGAGTATTATGTAGGCCGTCGCGGGTAAACGTTGCTTCATCCGTGAAAAGAATATGCGATACAACACGATGATCATTATTTATCCACCGACAAAATTCAACTCGTTTAACATAATCTTCCGGCAGTAGATGTTGTATCTTACCTAAATGGATATAAGCATTGCTCGTGGAGTGTGTTTATTACTCTCTTTTGTGGGATGTTTAATTGAACAGCAATTCTGCGTGAGCTGGTCGTTGCATCTTCTTCTACTAGATCCAAAATATGTTCTACTTCATTTAAACATTGACGCGTAGCTCGTTCAGATGTTACTTTAACGCTGGGAAGTGTACCGGTTTCGCGCAGTTTATTGAAAACCCTAATAAAAACGTTCTTATTAGGATGTCTGCGAGTTGGAAACCATTGACGATTGTTACAGTTTCTTTTTCCTTATTTCTTTTCTTACTTTGGATTCTTCATTTTCAAATAATAAATCCAGATGTTCGGTTTTGTTTTGTTTTGTTTCAGCAACGTTACCGAGAGTTTCCGTTCTTACTTATCCTTATCCCTAGTTTCACTATTACTTTATAGAGGGCTTTTAAGAAACACGATATTTTTATTTAAAAATTTTATTATCACGGTATTTTTCGAGTTTTTTTTTTTTTTTTTTAAGTTTCGGGTATAAATACGGACGAATTCCGGAATTCTCTCTCTTTTTCTGCAATCGAGTGCGCCGAGAAAATATTCGAGTCAGTGAATTTTAAATAGACGGGAAGACATTTTGGAATTTTCTTTTGAAATTTGGATTTTGGGGTCTTTGTCTATACTCGCAATTAGCGGATTAATCACGAAACTTCGATTAAATTTTGGAATAAATTGATTGTTCCGAATTTCGGTTGTTTGCCGGATTTATTAACATATTTTCAGTAAACGTTTTGGCGTGAACCTCGACCAACTGAGGTAAGGGTCGTTCATTTTTTTTTTAAAAAAAAAAAAAGGGAAAATTAACTTAAACTTAATTCGGGTAATATATTCAGGTTCTTTTTTTTGTGGGGAGAGGAAAACTCTGGAACATTTTGTTGGGAGGACAAAAATTTTCCAATTTAAGGCAACACCTGTTAACAATACCTGAAAGAGAATTGGAATTATATAATTTGATTCCTGATATCAAACCATTTATCCTTACCATCTCGAGGAGCGTTGCTGAGGACCGGACTTCTATTTTCTACTCCGAAGGATAAAATCTTCGTTTGAGGGATTCAACTACCGAAGACAAGGTCAGACAAAATTTGCATATCGAAAAGAGTGGAGTCACTTACTTTCACCTCCCTCTGCTGTATTTTAAGCCCTTCAGGCTCCTGGAAACTAGTACATATATTATAATCAAGTCGATTAATATTTATCGTATATTGTTTTGGTCTCGTTTATGTTTCCTTTTTAATTTCAAAAGTCTAATTTTGTTCATTAATTTAAAGTAATTTGTAATTTTGATTTAGTATTGATATACACCCTTTTTTTTTTATATACTTGTTCTTAGTGGTACTTTGTTTTGATACTTTAGTTGGTTGACCTAAAAAAAAAAAAAAGAAAAGGTTAGAGAAGGGGTTATTTTTTTTAAATGCTAGTTTACCTTTTTTGAATTTACACATTTTGTAAAAGAAGCTTTATTTGGGATAAACTTTGTTTGATTTTGATTTACACATTTGGGTGACAGATCAGGTTAGGTTTTGTCGTGGTCAATTTTGAGGTTAGGATTTTTTTTTTTTTTTTTACCCAAATTAGTTTCTTCTTAGATTGAAAAATTATATATATTTTTTTTTTTTAATTTATTATTATTTTATACTTTTTCCATTTTGGATTTAATTTTGATATTTTTTTTGGTTTCTATGGTATATTTCTTTTATTAAATTATACATTTTGAAACTTACCTAACTGGATTTATTATTATTTAATATCTTTCTTGTTTACTATTTTCTTTTGTGCCACTTGCACTATTGGATCTTTTCACATTTTTTTTTATCACTACTCTTCCCGTTCAGAGCCAGTTGCGGATTGTCGGATCGGGTGACGCCAAAAATAAATCGAATCCTCCCTTCTCCGAAAGAGTTAAGCCGGGAAGTTCGCAACAAAACCGGGATCGTGAAAAGAATCTTTTAGTAATAAAACACTATTTTTTTTATTTCTATATTAATATTTTTTTTTGGCGTTACACGATATTCATCTGCAGCAGCTGTAGCACTCCCGTTACAAAAACCATATACAAATAACATGTCTGTATATTCTAAATATGAATAAGTACTTGGCATTTTATAGCACTTAATGCAAATCAAACTGTCAAATCTACGTTAAATGTTTAACTGTAGTTATGCAATCAATTGAAAACAAATGAAAATCGGATAACAACATATGAGTTTTTTTACATTATTTTCAAGCGTACAATACACTCCTAAAGTTTGGTCCGTTCCTCCCGACTCACCCTGTATATTTAATCTATAATCTACGTCTAAATATTTTTCTAATAACTTATTTACGTTTCTTATCATATTCTTAAATCTAATTCCGTCCAACATCTTTTCTTCCCAGTCACTTATCCTTAATTGTCTGTAAGCAAACGTCCAAGTGTGCATTCGGTACACTCTATTTTTGGATTCGCAAAACGTCACTTTTTTTCCATTTTGTTCACTTCACATCTTCATTAATGCGTGCAAATCTAAATCCAGTAATACCTTATCTATACCGTATATGAGCAGTTCTTTAGTTACGCACAAATGTTCACTTCGTGCGCCGTTTGAAGCAATCAATATATTCGATTTTATATCACCTTGCATTGTTGATACCACATCGATCACGCTATCGTAATAATTTTTATATTCCATACACTTTAATACTTCTACCCTACTCGAAACTAAATCGCTAAGTTTCCACAATTCGTGTAACGAGTCGTAAGCCAGGTAAAATATTTCTGACCCCCTTTTCATTTTCAACACTTTTCGTACATTTTCTATCCATTGGCTGCTGCAGGTCATGCCGCTTACAACGAAATGTGGTGGTGTCTATAAATCACCAACAAAACTATTCATAATCAATTGTCTGCTATTAATCACATTTTTCCATTCGTCTTCGGTAAAAGTTATGCATTTCCCTTTTCCCATTAATCTTATAACCGGATCAAAATGTAGATTGGCAGACATGCCAACCGATATCCATTTCGTTTGATTTTTATTTAAATAATATGTACTCTCGGAGTATAATGGCGCTTGATTACCTTTTTGAAGTTTATTTTTCACTGCTTCATTTAATACTACGTTACTTGTGAAAGGTAACTTTCCACAATTTTCTACATAATGTTGTTGATTGCTAGGAAATACGTACTCCGCTAAGTCAGAAGCCAACAAATTGATTCCATCGAATACTCCATCCTTTTTCTTTGATTATCACTTCCTAGCGACACATTTGTAGCTGTTGTTTCATTACAATTACCCTCCATTTTCATGTTTTGGGCAGGTTTTTTAAATTCACCCTTTTCAAATTAATTTACAGCAGCTCTCTTAGTTGGACATTTGGGGTTCGGTCTGGTTACCATTAAACATCAATATTATTTTTTACATTAGTACATTATCTACTTGTATTACATTTGAATTACTTACTCGTTACGTTAAAAATCCTCTGTACTAACTGCACCAAAAATCTACACAATATTTTTAATATGTACTAAATACACAAAAACCTTACTCAGAAGCAAACACTCTGCGGTACAACTTCGATCAACGTTGTATTTATAGCAATACATAAGGTTAGTGGTGGGGGGAGTGATGTTTCACATCATTACCGAATATATCTACTATACATGTTCTTACACGACATTATATCGTGAGACGTCAGACAGAACACATGACAAATTTATTAAGAAGCTCCTAAAATAATATCTCGCAGGTAGATCATGACTCACCTACTACTAACAAGTTAGTTGACCTTCTCCTCGAACGTATCCCTACAAAAAATTTACCGATTCAAGAACCTCCTCACTTATTTTTAAATACCCGTATACCTTTACATAATAAATTAAAAAAATATATCTCGCAGGTAGGTCATGACTCACTTATTTGTATACCTACATGTCTCAAAACCGTATACCTTTATGTATAATAAATTAAGAGATATATCGAACAATTAACAGTTCATTGAGAAGCGTCGAAGGATAAATATAGTAATTGTTTTCATCTAGGTAAACAAGTTATATATAAAGATAATTTTTTAATAACATTGTCAAAATAACATGATCTAAACTATAAATTTTTAATAATTTCGTCAAAATAGCATCTTCTCATGACCTTCTCATGTTAATTGACCTCCTCCTCAAACGAAACCCCTCAAAAAGTTTGCCGATTCAAGAACCTCCTCTCCTCATTGAATCTCCTCCGACCTCCAAAAAATTTGCCGGTTCAAGAACCTCCTCCTAGAACGCAGCTTCGAGGAGGAGGTTCTTGAATCGGCGAATCTATACTACTCTTATGTCTTTACTACCTCATCTAGTGGTTTCAGTGATACAACTTCTGTACAACTGGAACTGAATTCCGTACGTATATTATTATAACGGCAAACATTTCTGAAATACGTCGAGGATTATTTAGCTTAATGTAACAGAATGAAAAAAATGTATTAATTACATAGGATGAGTTATAAAGAATGAGAAATCTCAGCACTGGAGATAGCTACATACGAAAATATGATGAATTAACCCAACATGAATTATGTCGATGTCGCTGATTTATGAGATACAGGTGTTAACTACTCGGAAAATTAATACACAATTGACATTTAAGAAAAAAATTGAAATAAGATCGCATCGAAAAATCAACTGTCGAGCGATTATCACGTTTGCCGTTCTTACCGAAAATTAAATTCATTTGTGTCGTAACGAAGAGGGTTAGATTAGGATTTGTTAATTAGGATTAGGTAATTATACACCTTTTTTATTTTCAAACTTGTTTTTATTTCAAAGAAAATTATTTGAAACCGGCACCTTTTATTTGAACCCGGTTTTTATCGGCTGTATTCATTTGGTCCTTCGAGCCGGATATATATTTATTTTTCCAATTTTACTCAATTCTTCTTTAAGATTTTGTTCCCCGTGGAACTTTAATTGAATATTTTTTATTTTTCTTATGTTCTAAAATTACGTTTCTCATGTTTGGAGAGATTTTCTTTAATTTTCGGCGTGGCCATCTGGCACAACGTGGTCAACAATTTTTTTTTGTTCCGTCACACGTGCGACGTTACATGCAACCTTATTGTTCTCTTGAACTTAAAATTTCCTTACAACTTTGAATATTTTTAATTTCTAAATTTTTCCGCAATTCTTCTTTAAGAATTTGTTCCCCTTGGAACATTAATTGAATATCTATTTTCTAAATTTTTTCGGCAATTCTTCTTTAGGAATATGGTCCCCTTGGAACTTTGATTAAATATTTAATTTTCTGAATTTTTTTCTTCAGTTCTCCATTGAGAATTTATTCCCCTTGGAATTTTCTTTCCCGCATTTTCTCATCTGAAAAAATTACCTTTTTAATTTATTCTAATTATTATTGATATTACTTCCAGGAGTGGTAATTCTTATCTCGTTTCTTTCTTGTTTATTTCCCCTGCCTTCTCCCTGAGACATTATGGCAGATAAACTTAATAAATTAATGTCAAGTCGCTGAGAATCGCCTTATCGAAACCATGAAGGCTGGTCAAGATATTATCGACGATCCGAAACAACAAGCGGAATTTCTAGTTCGTGATGAATCTGTAGAAGTATCTTATACTGATTTCAAGACGATCCATAATCAGATCGTTGGTTTAATTGATGATGATGAGTTTGATGATTATGATATGATTCGGCAACGGGTCGATGGGGCCTATTTTACAATCAAGGCACTTATACAAAAATTCACGCCAGCCCCAGCGAATCCTCAGGGTGGCCCTCATATGATCACCACACCTAAATTGAATAAACTTTCAATTCCAACTTTCAATGGTCAGCAGAAAGATTGGCCTACCTTTTTTGATTTGTTCCGAACTATGGTACACGAAAACAAGTCGTTATCTCCAGTGGCTAAATATCAATACCTATTGACGTCACTCACTGGAGAAGCTTTGAAATTGGTAAAGAGAATTCCAGTGACCAATGAGAATTATACTAGTGGGAGATTCGAAATCAGCCGTCAAATGTCCGATATGCTCCGAATCACATCAAGTTTACCGATGTGCTCAATTTCATGTTAAATCGCCAGCTGAAAAATTAGTGATAGCAAGAGATAACAATTTGTGTCGAAATTGTTTAAGCAAAGGTCATATCACTAACAATTGCGTTTCAAATCACTGTTGTCATTCATGCAAGCAACGCCATCATACATTACTTCATTTTGGACCTAAACAGCCAATTCCTTCTATTCATATGGGTACAACATTAGATATAAATAATCATTCAAAACCAGAAAATCGTCGAGTTATCTTACCCATCGCCTTTATTCATATTTATGATCAGTTTGGTCAATCTCATTTGGCATGTGCATTGATTGATTCTGGAAGCACGTCAAATTTTATTACCACCAAGCTACTGCAACGACTTCGTTTGCCACGACAAAATAATTCTTCGTTAAAAATACAGGGTTTAAACTCGATGACGTCCATCTGTAACAAAGGAAGTGTCACTTGCATCATTCAACCTTGCCAGTCCCGAAACTTATCCTTTAATCTGAGAGCTATTGTTACATCTTCAATATGTTCCGCTCAACCTTCATTATCTTCTATTATACAATCCTACTATTATCTTAAATGCCTCCAATTCCATCCCGAACATCATTCTCCTTCCGAAGAAGTGGATATATTATTGGGAGCTGAATTGGTACCTCAATTGTTTACTGGTGGTCGTGTCTGTGGTGGTCAGGACGATCCTGTGGCTGTGCATTCAGTGTTCGGGTGGATAGTGATGGGAAATCCAAATTATTACCATCCACGTCTTTATCAACATGTATCTCAAGAACTGATGACTCATTACATTTATCAATGCAACGCTTTTGGGAATTGGAATCTACTTCTGAAATCAAGATGATGTCAATTGAAGAGGCAAAGTGTGAAAATCATTACAAAAATAATTATCGTTGTGATATTAATGGCAGATTTATTGTATCACTCCTGTTTAGAACCAAAGAACCTATTCTTGGAAGTTCATATGATATTGCTCTGAATCGATTCAAATTATTGGAGAAACGTTTGTTGAAAGATGATATACTTCACGAGAAATACATCGAATTCATGAGGGATTATTTGCATTCAGGCCATATGTCTCTAATTCCTTCTAATATTCCTAATTCCAGTAATTATTATATTCCACATCATTGTGTCTTTCGCAATGATGCTGCCAATTATAAACTTAGGGTAGTCTTTGACGCTTCCGCTTCCGCTTCTTCTTCCAATGGAAAATCGTTAAACGATAATTTGTTAATCGGCACCAAACTACTACAAAATATTATTAATATTCTAACCAATTTTCGATTATTTAAATTCGTATTTATCTGTGATATAAAGCAGATGTATCGTCAGATCATAATCTCGCCATCTGATCGTGTTTTTCAAAATGTTTTATGGCGATTTTCCCCTGAAGATCCCATTCAAATTTATCAACTCAACACCGTAACATATGGTGTCGCTTCAGCACACCATCGTTGCATCACACATCATTGCGAAACACACAATGATGCTGCCAATTATAAACTTAGGGTAGTCTTTGACGCTTCCGCTTCTTCTTAGAATGGAAAATCGTTAAACGATAATTTGTTAATCGGCCCCAAACTACAGCAAAATATTATTAATGTTCTAATCAAGTTTCGATTATTTAAATTCGTATTTATCTATGATATAAAGCAGATGTATCGTCAGATCATGATCTCGCCATCTGATCGTGTTTTTCAAAATGTTTTATGCCGATTTTCCCCTGAAGATCCCATTCAAATTTATCAACCCAACACCGTAACATATGGTGTCGCTTCAGCACCTTTCTTAGCCCTTCGAACAATATTTGAATTAATTAATTTATATTCTTATACACATCCTCATGGTCATATTCTAAAACATAATGTCTATGTTGATGATACTGTCACTAGTGCAACATCAATCAAAAATTTACTTACATTAAAGGAAGATTTAATTGTTATTCTACGGAAAGGGGGGTTTGAGCTCGGCAAGTGGGCGAGTAATTGTTCACACCTTTTGGAAATCATATCTCAAACTGTTTTGCAATCATTACTGTCTTTGGACTATGAAGACTCAATTACTGTTAAAATTCTGGGATTACATTGGTGTCCAATCACGGACAACTTCAAATATCAATATTTACCTCGTTCAAATCATTCGACAAAACGCAGTATTCTTTCAGATATTGCTCGGATTTATGATCCATTGCGATTTTAACGCCATGTACATTCAAAGCTAAGCATTTTATTCAACAACTTTGGCAAGTTCATTGTGATTGGGATGACATTCCACCTCAGCACCTGGTAACACAATGGGAAAACTTTAAGCAACAATTAACTTTATTATCAAATCTCGAAATACCTCGCTTCATGTCATCTAGTGATTATAAAACTTGTGAGCTTCACCTCTTTTGTGACGCCTCTGAGGTGGGATATGCTACTGCAATTTACTTACGTTATCAAAATCAAGATGAACTCATTAAAACTAAAAAAATGTTTGACGTTTCGGATGCCATGTTGCAACCTTCTTCAGAAACAAGTTCGAAGTGTCACTTCAAACGTCAAAATTTTTTTCAAAAAACGCACGGCTTAACCGAAAAGTTTCTAGTTCTAGGTCTAGTGTTAGTTCTAGTGATAGTGCTAGTGTTAGTTCTAGTTTTAGTTTAATTAACACCGGCCGTGAAAGCCTTAGTAGTTATAAAAAACGATTTACCTCTAACATCTTATCTACCTTTGAAATTCAAAACTCCCTTCATGTTTTCATCATTCAGAGGCAATATTTTTCTGATCTCATTCAATCCATTCATCATAACCAAACGCCCAAGAAACCTTATCGACAGCTCCCTCCGTTCATCGATAGAGGGTTGCTCAGGATGGGTGGTCGGTTACGTTGTGCTGAAATACCATTCGAGCATAAACATCAATTATTATTACCGCAAAATTGTCGGTTAACACAACTAATAATTGAAGAAACACATCATAAATTTATACATCCTGGTCTTCGAACTTTATCATCATTACTAGCACAACAATATTGGATTCTATCTCCAAGAAGTGCTATTTATCAAGTCCTATCATGATGTATTCGATGTTTTCGTGCGAAACCCAGATCGTACGTTCCAATGATGGCAGATCTTCTTAGCTTCCGAGTCACAGAATTAAAACCTTTCACTGTGGTCGGGGTTGATTTTGCTGGTCCCATATATACAACCATGCATTGAGCAAGAGGAGTGCGATCGGTGAAGTCATATATTTGTGTTTTTGTGTATACATCCATTAAAGCGCTCCATTTAGAGTTGGTTTTAGATCTCTCTACCGATGCTTTCATCGCGGCTCTACGGAGATTCATCTCAAGACGAGGTAACTGTACAACCATTTTTAGTGACCATGGAACTAACTTTATTGGTGCTAACAACAAATAACAAGAATTGGCTACAGTTACTGGTTCCAAATTTGGTATCGAATGGAAATTTAATTCTCCAAGTGCACCACATTTCAATGGATTGATTGAAGCAGGTGTGAAGTCCGTAAAAAATCATTTAATTAGAGCTATCGGTACCTAGATGCTTACCTTTGAGGAGGTTTACACTGTCCTAACGCCTTGTTGATATAAAAACCGTTAACGGTTGTTTGCAGCGCCCAGTGGCGAAAATTTATATTTTGCCAATCGACTTACTTGTGTTTCGTCCCTCATTGTTTTTGTTAATTCATTATATTAACATTTTTTGATGCTTCATATTTTATTGTTGTAAAAAATATTAACAATAATGTATATTTTTTACAACAATAAAACGTTTGTCAAGTACGCACGATCTCGTGCGCACTTTTAATAGAGAAAAATCTCAACTGTCGACCGATTATCACGTTTGCCGTTCTTACCGAAACTTAAATTCATTTGTGTCGCACCGAAGAGGGTTAGATTAGGATTTGTTAATTAGGATTAGGTAATTATACACCTTTTTTATTTTCAAACTTGTTTTTATTTCGAAGAAAATTAGTTGAAACCGGCACCTTTTATTTTGAACCCGGTTTTTATCGGCTGTATTCAGGCTTGCTAAATTAAATAATAATGCGTAACTAACGCCTTCTACAACTAATGAAACAACATCAAATTCTTATTTATCATACTGAAATACCTCAAAATTCCAAATTTTACGTAAATACTATTAAAACTTTAAAAGTTTTTAAGAAATGAAAGAGAAAAAATATCAATTTTGAACACCCTGTATCTCCTAAACTAGCAACATTGGTAAAAAGCATATTTAGTGTCTACTATCTCCAGTTTCGTGATTTCCCATTCTTTCTGACTCAACCTTTATATAGGGTTAGACAAGAAATATTGCACAGGATTACACTGGATAATAGTAAAACTTTGTTTCAAGAAAATAGGTCCTAAAAGAGTAGAAACTTGAACAATAATCCCTTTTTAAAAAGAGACTATTTTGAGCTTATTTATTATTTTGGGTCAGTCGTTTATAACTAAAAGAATTAAAAAGAAAAATATGCTTAAAAAATTTCCACTGTTATAGAACATATTTTTAGGATGAAATAAGACTTGAAATAAGATTTTATAAATTTCTTCGATTCTCTCTGCTGCCCTGTATTTTCTTGATATGTACCTATGTGCTTGATGCCGAGCATGTAAAGTATTAATTTTTATTAAGTCGAACTTTAGGTTACTAAAATTAGCGTTCAGCTTCCGACCACTGATCGTAAGGCAAATTTACACCGTGTTCGTGAATTCGTTGCGAATTTATTGCACATTCACTGTTTTGCAACTACCTAACCTCATTCACATCACAACGAAATATTCTAGATTATCGACATTGTCGACACTCTGTACATAGTTGACATATTGTGGACACGCGGACGTCAATAATCAAAGTCGACGAGTCGACGCCCATCTCTTTGCACAATCAACCATATCCAAAGAGAGAACTAAAGACGTATCAGATGATATAATAAGATCTAAAAGTGTAGCGGACAATGCGGTTGTCCTGATCGCGCAATCAATCAATTGGGCTGCTTCTTATGTGTCCAGAAAAGAAAATAATCGAAGTGTATCTGAGCTTCCAGAGTTGAGCACATTAATGTTAAAATCTCCAAAACAGAGAATTTGGTCAGTCAGGAGCAGGCAGTTCGCAACCATGTCATATAGCTCACCCAAACACAGAGAGCAGTTGACATTACCCGGTCTGTAGTCAACTCCCACCGCGATATCACCGCCACGCAAATGCAGCAACACTTAAAGTTGTTCAATGTCAGCGGACGAGGAAATAATAGAATATTTAATGTTACATTACGTTATATTACATAGATTACATATCGGGTAGGCGGACAACTAACCTTGCACCGCAACCCTAAGGGGTACCTAAGGGGCCCTAAATGGTAGACAACGATATCAAATTTTACCGTGTAGTCCAATGCTCTTAACGAACATTAATACCTTGCTCGGTGAAAGGTCATTCAGATCCTTTGCGGAGATAAATTGCGACCCAAAAATCGAGAATTTGATACGGTTAACAGCAGGGCAGTGGCATATAACATGCTCAACCGTCTCCGCTTTCTTCGCACATATTCGGCATTTAACATTGTCGGCTAGATCCAACAAGTTGAGGTGTGCTTTTAATCTACAGTGCCCAGTAAAGACACCCATTAGAACTTTAATGCTGCTGCGAGCAAGTCCTAAAATATTCCCGGGTTTGACAGAGGCGATGTTAATAAACACCTTAGCATGTCTCATTCCAGGAGAACTGGTCCACAGTAGACGAAGTCTCTCTTCAGCCCACAGGTTCTGGCCTCTCGTGCTAGCTCATCTGCCGCTTCATTTCCAACAACCCCAGAGTGACCTGGGACCCAGATCAGAGAAACTTTGTTATCACAACTCAGTGTGTTTAATGTTCTCTTACAGTCATTAACCAGAGCCGACACCGTTTTCACGGCTTGCAGCGCCTGGAGAGCGACTTGACTGTCTGTTTGAGAAAAGTCGTACTGTCATGTTCTTCACCCATCTCTAGAATGATTAGACCACCCATGTCAATAGCAAATGCCTGTATTCCGTCTGGAATACAGTACGTTTCCAAGCTATAATCTTGCTTAACACGTTCGCTGCCGAGTGACACCGTTAATCAAGGTTGTATGTATGTATGCATGCTTAGGGGAGTGCGTAATATTTACGCGCGCACTTAGGCCCCAGTGAACTAGAAACTATTCTACTATAAAGCAGGATCCAATCCTCTATAGTTGCTTCCACTCCCCTGTCAAAAGCAGCTCTTTCAAGAGATTGTGGTATTGCGTTGTTAAGCGCACCTTCTATATCCAGAAACGCACAAACCAAGATCTCTTTATCTTGGAGCGTCCTAGATACTCTACCAATCAAGTTGTGTAGAGCGAATTCTGCTGATTTTTCCGCTTGATAAGTGTAGTGTGGGTTATTCTTACACACACATCTATGCAGGGTGCTCTGTTAAGAGTACAGAACGGCTGTATCTCGACAACGGTAAGGCCTAGAGGTTTGGGAAAAAATCCTTATAGGCAAAGTGGGCAAGAGAAATAGCTGGAAATTATTTTGAACTTCATAATTCGACCACTAGGAGGCTTAACTGCCATAGAGAAACATAAAATTCCCGCTATCTCAAAAACTTAGACGATAAGCTTTAATATATCTTTAATTTATAACTTTGACAACACCATTTAGTAGCTTGGATAATACCGCATCGCTTTTGTTTTGCGATATTTCTCATATCTGTCATAATAAGGGAGGGGGAGGCCAATGCGTTTTCAAATGTTTATATTTTAATATCTCCTGGACCGTTCAACCGATTTGAATATTTTTGGTCTTGTTTGCAAGAGCATTTTATGCTCTTTTAAAAGATATTTTCAGTAAGACCGCTTGGTTTAAAATGCTTCTTTGGCAACCACAAATTTTGAGGTATCCAAACGTCGAGGACGGGAAAATGGTACATGAGAATTTGAGTATTAATAGAAAACAGTTTAGGACTTATAAACAGTTTAGAGTATTACATAACAATTTAGGATATTAGAATGTATATACTATTAGTGTCAATTAGACGCTTATTCTTGACGTCAACAAGAATACCAAATTTATCTAAA
This sequence comes from Onthophagus taurus, assembly GCF_036711975.1. Classification (NCBI taxonomy): domain Eukaryota; kingdom Metazoa; phylum Arthropoda; class Insecta; order Coleoptera; family Scarabaeidae; genus Onthophagus; species Onthophagus taurus. The sequence goes on from NC_091973.1 coordinate 10,731,428, forward strand.
AATCGGCGCCTATAATTGGTTTAGCAACATCAGCCATAGTAAAAACGGAAGAAAAATGTCTGCGCAAATTTAAAGATACAGTCAATATTTTCTTACTGTAGGTATTGATTGTAAACCCATTAGCTGCTGAAGGATATGAAGTTGAATCTTTTTTTAAGGATGCGAAAAGTGTAAATGTTAAAACGGATATGTCAGCAACTGTGTCGGTAAGAAAATTTAGATTGTTATTATCGTCGTAGACAAAAAGACGATGACTAAATAAGATTAATTGATGGATGATGTGAATTACGTTGAATTGTTAAAACTAAATTTTTAGGTTGTAGAGGAGGTTTTCGGAGCACTTACACTAACCAAATAAAACTAGTTTGAAGTGTCAACGGAAAAAAATACTATCAATAGTCTAAAATATGTTAAAATAAAATCGAAAAAAATTAAAAAATTAAAATTAAATGTATATGAGACGATACTAAACGTTTGAGATGGACACGTATGACTGAACGATACGAAACAAGACGGAATGCTTAAGCGGGCATGTGTAATATAAAGTTGGAACCGTGAAATTGACATATCAAAAGACAAACAATTAAGAAAATATTTTCTAAAATTAAAGGTCTTAAAATCTAATTAGTAGACTTTTATCGTATTACAAAGTATTATCAAAGTTAGAAACTAGAGGACTCTGGAAGGATTATAAAAATTTCATAAAAAACCTGTTATTATTAAGCTCAGTAATATCGTTGAGCAGAAGGGATTTATTTTGAGTGTGAATATAGTATTCTTCATATAGATCTAGCTCCTTTGATTTTTCGACTTTTTCAGTAAAGAGACACAACTGAAATCTATTTGTGTTTAGAGGTGCTTATGTGTTTGTATATAGCTGAAGAATCTTTAGTTAAGTGTTCTTCGAAACGTGTATGTAAAGTTCGCCCAGTCTGTCCAACGTTTATTTTATCACAATCTCCATATTTAATCCTGTAAACACCACTTTGGTCTTTGATATCGAATCTGTTTCTTATTAAATAGAAGTGATCCGAGTCTCTTTCATTTGTGTTGTTCCTGATAAGTAAGCAAGCGCTGGGTCTATTCCCCGACACGTGCGGAAATCTTTCCTCGCCCGGGTTTCACACCTGGCGCTCTCTTCACGCTCTTGGTGCTAGTTGCCGCTGAGGCTGATGATGGAGACAGGGCGACTGTCACGCCCCCTATTCTTATCCTATCAAACAAATTTTAAAATGATCAAAAAATTAAACACAAAACTTTATTTAGAAATAGAAATAAAAAACGCAATGTTACCTTTTATAAAAATACTGGAATATTCAATAAGAGAATATGAATAACTTCGGAAATTAAACAATTACAATTTATACATTGGGCAATACTTTCTAGTATGAGCACAATCACTGTCTGCATAACAATACGGACACTTCAACGCTCTCAAAACCGGACATGAAACTTTACCTGTAGAATCTTTCAACGAATGACTTTCATCAAATTCTCGTCCTTCTGAATTTCAAAGAGAATAAGTACACGAATCTTCTTGGTATGGCTTTTGACCACCCGATTACGGTGGAACTGTTTCCATTGAGAAAATTATACCACTTATGTTTAGCTTCCTGTTCTGCGATAGCTTGTCTTTAAAATGCCTCTTTCATTTTTGTCACGTAATGATCCATTGGTCTTTGCTGCGAGGAACTGCGATGGACCTTGGATTTGAATTGTGACGGTTGATATGAGGAACACGATAAACGGCGTCTACATCCACACGCGAAATATCATACCCCACATGAGCAGCAACGGCATCCAACAAATTTTCGTTATTCTTTTCAGGAACACCCTGGATCTCTAAATTGTTCCGGCGGGAATATTGTTCCATATCATGAACTTGAGCTGTAAGATCAGACACCCGGTCACGCAATTGTAAGTTTTCGGCTGTTAATTTATCAATAATTTTTACTTTATTCTTTAGCTCTTTCAACAACTTGTTCAAAATCTGATATACGGGCGCTACAAAAGTCGACTGAATGAAGAAGTTAGCTCTTTTTACAACGCAACTCGGATCGCATCTCTTTATTTTGAGTGTGAATATAGTATTCTTCATATAGATCTAGCTCCTTTGATTTTTCGACTTTTTCAGTAAAGAGACACAACTGAAATCTATTTGTGTTTAGAGGTGCTTATGTGTTTGTATATAGCTGAAGAATCTTTAGTTAAGTGTTCTTCGAAACGTGTATGTAAAGTTCGCCCAGTCTGTCCATCGTTTATTTTATCACAATCTCCATATTTAATCCTGTAAACACCACTTTGGTCTTTGATATCGAATCTGTTTCTTATTAAATAGAAGTGATCCGAGTCTCTTTCATTTGTGTTGGTGCTGGCCCACATTGCGTGGTGAGCATTGGCGTCGCATCCAACAACCACTTGTAGGTTATTCCTTCGGCTGTAGGCAATTATGTCTCGCACAGCGGCTGGTGGAAGAACATTATCCGTTCCGGGGAAGTATGTTGACCAGATGACAATTTCTGTCCAGCCCTTCTCACCTCGGATTGTCAGAACCGCAGCCACACAATCGCGGTCGCTATGCTCTGAGATTAAAAATGCATTAATGTTGTTCCTGATAAGTAAGCAAGCGCTGGGTCTATTCCCCGACACGTGCGGAAATCTTTCCTCGGCCGGGTTTCACACCTGGCGCTCTCTTCACGCTCTTGGTGCTAGTTGCCGCTGAGGCTGATGATGGAGACAGGGCGACTGTCACGCCCCCTATTCTTATCCTATCAAACAAATTTTAAAATGATCAAAAAATTAAACACAAAACTTTATTTAGAAATAGAAATAAAAAACGCAATGTTACCTTTTATAAAAATACTGGAATATTCAATAAGAGAATATGAATAACTTCGGAAATTAAACAATTACAATTCATACATTGGGCAATACTTTCTAGTATGAGCACAATCACTGTCTGCATAACAATACGGACACTTCAACGCTCTCAAAACCGGACATGAAACTTTACCTGTAGAATCTTTCAACGAATGACTTTCATCAAATTCTCGTCCTTCTGAATTTCAAAGAGAATAAGTACACGAATCTTCTTGGTATGGCTTTTGACCACCCGATTACGGTAGAACTGTTTCCATTGAGAAAATTATACCACTTATGTTTAGCTTCCTGTTCTGCGATAGCTTGTCTTTAAAATGCCTCTTTCATTTTTGTCACGTAATGATCCATTGGTCTTTGTTGCTAATTAAAAAGTAACAACGTGATGGACATTTATTTAGTAGTGTTATGTAGTATTTATTTATGTAGTAGTTATTTATAACAACATACGAGTCAGGCAGAATATCAGCTGAAGAAATTCCGGGGTGCAGATTTTCCGCTAAGCAGATCACATCGAAGTACGACATTTAATGAGTACTGCGCACATTCTGATAATAAAAAGAAAATAAATGGCATTTAATAAATTACAACAAATTGACCTAATAGTTTACATACGCGAAATATTCCTCTCGTTCCCTATCTGAATCAGAAGGGAACACAGAGGGTCTGTCGTACAAAAATTTTACAATCGCGGGTCCATATATATTTGTAATTTTTCATAAAATTCTCGTTCTTCTGAATTTCCTTGGTATGGTGGAAACCACCTGTTTACGGTGGAATTGTTTCCATTGAGGAAATTATACCACTTATGTTTAGCTTCCTGTTCTGCGATAGCTTGTCTTTAAAATGCCTCTTTCATTTTTGTCACGTAATAATCCATTGGTCTAAGGGCCAAGTCCATCTGCGCGGACGTCTTTGTAATTTTTTTCTTTACCAATCATAGTAAGGGTTCGTTCACAAAGCATCTTTCACCGACGCCATCAATCTTCGTGCCCGCTGATGAGCCCGTGGGCAAGGATTTTCTCTTCTGGATGCAGGCTGCGAGGAACTACGATGGACCTTGGATTTGAATTGTTACGGTTGATATGAGGAACACGATAAATGGCGTCTACATCCACACGCGAAATATCATACCCCACATGAGCAGCAACGGCATCCAACAAATTTTCGTTATTCTTTTCAGGAACACCCTGGATCTCTAAATTGTTCCGGCGGGAATATTGTTCCATATCATGAACTTGAGCTGTAAGATCAGACACCCGGTCACGCAATTGTAAGTTTTCGGCTGTTAATTTATCAATAATTTTTACTTTATTCTTTAGCTCCTTCAACAACTTGTTCAAAATCTGATATACGGGCGCTACAAAAGTCGACTGAATGAAGAAGTTAGCTCTTTTTACAACGCAACTCGGACCGCATCTCTTTAACCATCTCGTAGACGGATTCGAAGGTAATAGCAGGACAGGACGGAGTCGCCGAAGTAGACCCAAATGATTTGCGAGAAATAGCGCCTCGTTCTCTTGATCTGCAATCATGACATGTCCACGCATCTACAGACTCCAACGTCTCCTCCGGATCAATGCATTTGGTGTGGAACCAAAGGCAGCACACCAAGCACTGGACGCCCGATCTCCTCCCCACCACACGATTACACCGTCCATATCGACATGATCATTTTTTGCGAAACGAGAATAATGGAATTAAAAATGTATTAATTTATGGGTAAATTATTGGTTATTAATTAACAAATCGACCACTTCAGAACACTCAGAAAGTCTATACGAATACTATGTAAGCTAAGAGCGAAGAAAATCGGCCAAAAAAACTCGGCAATTAGTTAACGTAGCGAAAGAAGTTTCTTGATACCAAATCTACAGGATTATGTTGTGACTTCACGTGGAACCATGTAACTGGGTCGCTTGTAGACTGAATTTCGGTAATTCTGTTAGCAACAAATGTCTTATATTTGTTTGGCTTTGAATTAATCCACGATAGTGCAATTTGTGAGTATGTCCAAAAATATTCTTCATTTATCCGTAGTTGTAGAATGGATTTGAATTTCTTAGCAAGATGAGCTCCATCTACTGCAGCACACAATTCCGATCTGGGAACTGTAATTGTTTTCAATGGTGCAACCTTTGATTTTGCAGCTAGTAAGTTGATCTCTGTCTCTGTATATGTGAGGCATATGTAAAAGTATGTAACTCGATTCGTTGTATCTGTATATCCGTTTGATGTAACTGTAGCTCTTGAAATATGATTTTTGCAATAACTATGATTGAAGATATAAGACCTAATGGATCGAATAACTTTGCTATTTGTCCTAAAATTGTTCTTTTCGTGATTAGCATGGGTTGTTTCAATTCTGCACGGGTATATGTCAGCTTGTCAGTGTTTGTATTCCATTGAATTCCTAACGTTTTGAAAATTTCTTCGGACATAATTGTAGGATTTGATTTGAAACTTTATTTCTCAATTCTGGATGATTGCTATTGAACTTGCTTAAAGTAAAACCTCCTGACTCTAGGATTGTTGTTATATTTTATTTTACCGCTTTTAGTTTAATGATTCAGCCGGAAATTTGTTTTCAAATGGTGCCGATGACATTCCAAATGTTACTCTATTCATTTCATAAGATTGCTATTCTTCATCGGAATGATTTCTCCATAGTATTTTTTGCTTTTTTCTATCAAATTCTGCTACTATTATCTGGCGATACATCTGCGCAATATCTCCCGTCAAAACATACTTGTGTATTCTAAATCTGGTAATTTCGAATTGACAGGATCTGTCAAATACCACTCGCAACTTCGTTGTTTGACTTTCTTCCTTTAATACGACAGGATGTGGTAAATAAAATGATTTTGGTTCGTTCTCCTTGGATTTACTCATATGTCCTTGTTCGATGTAATCTTGAATGCAATTTGCATATGCGTGCTTTAATCTGAGTTGTTGTTAAATCTTCTGTCTAGGTTGATGAGTCGTGACTTCACTACTTCGTTTAAGTATCCTAAATCATTCATGTTTGACTTCAAAGGTAATTTAACGATAAAACGAGCTTCGGTATCTCGTGTTGTCTTTTCTTCGAAAAAAACTAAACAGCATTGTTCTTCTTCTGTATACACCCTTTTTGTTTCAATGAATTCGTCCATTCTCCTGAAACGTTCTACTTGTTCTTGCAATAAATTTGTTACTCGTAATGTTTTTCTTGCTTGACCTTTTCCTTGCTTTGTTTTGTTAAATTTTCAGATACTATCCAACCGAATTTTACCCAATTGTACCCGGTTGATTGTATGTAGGATCTGCTAATTTGATGGTTGCTGGAATTTGAAACTGTTTTGTGTCAAGAGTGCAGATAGGTATCATATCAGTTATTTGTGGAACCACTAAGCATGTAATGGTTTCTTGGAAGTTAGTGTGTTTTGACTTCAGCGTGATTTGTGTTTGATGCAATATAGTTAATGTTCCATTATCGATCTTCTCCTTCTTCAGTTTGAGAAAGTTGCACATGTTTTCGGTTATGAAATGAGATTGGGATGCTGAATCCAGTAGCACTCTTAACTCATGTGTTGCGTCGTAACGCGTTAACTCTCGTAACGTTATTTAATAATAATAATAATAACTTTATTTTCATTTTTACAATATAACGGAATCATTACAGAATAAGGAAAGAAAACCAAGTAGAAATAAAAATTGGTGATGTTTCATTTGCTGCTAAAATGCAACGAACGGTTTTCAAACATGACCAATCGTAATAATAATTATAGAGGTAATATTACTTAATATAAGAGTAAGAGGGAACAATAAAATATATATATATATATATGTGGGATTCCCCTATGAAAACGCTAACGAATAAGAAGATCGAACCGTCGACACAGTTGCCTCTGAGATCCCGCAGAACAACAGTCGTATTATTAAAGTATTACGATCGTGTTAATATTCTTTTATTACAAATTATAAGTTTTAAAGTGTACCCCTAGAAATGATTTCAGTAAACATTATTTTACTTACTTTACTTATTTTCAATACTTGGGGAAAATATCAACTGAAGTCAACTAAGTTTTATTATTTCAGATAAATATTAGAGGATGCCTGGAAGCAAATGAGTTGTCAAAAGAGCACCTATAAATTCTTAACATTTAATTGCGGCGGCGAAAAAATTTTTAAGCGGTGAATTATCAATTAGGGAATCTGCAAAATCCTTTAATATATCTAAAACCACGCTGATTAGGCACTTAAAATCCTATAAAGAATGGGAGCCACAGTATTTCGATATGAAGCTAGTAATAACATGAAACAAATTTTTAGTAGCCAGGAGGAATCCATCTTGAAAGAGTATCTTTTAACGGCTGCACGGCTGCATTATGGATTGACTAAAGTAGAAGTTCGTACTTTAGCATACCAGTATGCTGTTGCAAATGCAAAACCCCATCCGGCTTCTTGGGACATAGGCGAAGACATCAAGATTTATCACTTCGAAAGCCCGAACCCACAAGTTTGGCTAGATCAACATCTTTCAATAAAACAAATATATCGTCATTTTTTAAAAATTATAAAGAACTTCTATCGCGTGGCAATTTTACTCCAGAAAAAATCTGGAATTGTGACGAAACCGGTCTAACAACTGTTCATGTTCCACCAAAAATTATAGGACCTAAGGGAATAAAACAATTAGGCCAAATGACTAGTGGTGAACGGGGTCAAAATGTTACAATGATCGCCTCAATCAATGCGATTGAAAATCATATTCCGCTTATGATGATATTTCCGAGGGTCAATTTTAAACCGCATATGCTGAAAGGTTGCCCGATTGGTAGTATCGCAGCTACCAATCCATCCGGCTGGTCAAACGAACAGCTATTTTTAAAATATTTGGAACACTTTAAAAATCATATCAAACCAACAGTTGAAAATCCTGTCATATTACTTTTGGATAACCATGATAGTCAATCCATGATAGATCGTCCTGAGAGGCCACGTTTTATGAATGGAAAGAATAATTAAAAAATCCACACCCGAGGATCGAGAAGGAGATAAGTGGTTAAACATTTGTTTATGCGTGAGCTAATTGGACAAATATTTAGCCTGAAATTACATCAAGTGCCACTCAGGAAAGTCTCTCCGTTATTTTTAGACGTTACGCGACATAGAAAATATTATAACTTCTTTTATCCATTAAGTGATTCGAGTAATCTCGTCCTATAATCTACGAGAACGTGAACGTCAACGCCATTGATTTCTGCAAGAATAACGGAACTCTTATGATAACATTTCATCCTCATACCAGCCATAAAATACAACCGCTCGACAGAACAGTTTTTGGGCCAATGAAGACCTATTACAACGCTACCTGTAGCGAATGGATGATTATGAATCCAGGGCAAGCCATTTCAATATATGACATAGCTGAACTTGTGGGTAAAGCTTTTACCACTTCTAACATTCAAAAGAGATTTGAAGCTAGTGGACTTTATCCCATGAACGAGAATATTTTCGCTGAAGATGAGTTCTTATCTGCATACATAACTGATCGATCTTTGAATGAAGCTACCCACGCTCATTAACGAATCAATGATGAGCAACAAGAAGAAAGAGATGGGATGTTAGCTGACATCTCTATCCCCACCTCAATTAATGTGCTCCGTAAAATTTAATCGGATGTAAATTACAACACCCAGATTTCTTACCGATGCTCGAAACTCAATTTGTTGCCGGTCTATAACCAAGTCCATCTGACCTAGAGGCGCGCGGGCGTGGTCCGATCCAAACACAATAGCTGTCGGTTTATTATTATTAATGTGCATTATTTATAAAATTCAGTGCACACTAAAAATCTGCAGGTGGGAACGAGTAGTAAATCTGGGTGTCGTCAGCATATGAGTGAAATTTACAGTATTGAAGTCGTTCTGACATCGTGAATGTATATACAGCTTCATTCAGAGTACTACTTTCAAAATATTTGGCAGTTACATGTTTTAGGACATTCTCTTCCATTGATGGTGATATCATATTTTCAATTGGACAAATTATTTCAAAATGGCGACTATCAACTTTTTTTTTTAAGTGGAATGCCAAAATTTCTTTTTATTATTGAGATCCTAAAAACATTCTTTACACCATAGTATTTCGTTTTTCTTAAAAATTCCTTTCTTTCCCCATCAAAAAGCACAGTAACATTTTAATCTAGTAGCGCATGAATGTTTTACACTCGATGTTATTTTTGTCCAAATATCAAGTAGCGCTAGACACAAAAGAATCAATTAAACTTTATTTTTTAATAAACATCTACTTATTTATTTTCATGGTTCAGTTTTTAATCGGGAAACTTTACTAGGATGTAGTACTTTCCAAAATAACACAAGTTTTTGTATATAAACATAGCTCTACTTATCAAATCAAAATAAATGTCTTCAAACGTTTCGAGTTCTTCAATTTCTCCTTGAGTTTCATCAGCAAGGCACTCAATCTTGTTTTGAATATCGTAAAAGTTGTCCAAGATCGGAATAATATTGTTCATGCGGGTATCGATATTTCCTAATTGACTCTCGCTAACCTACTAACCCCCTATTCTTATCCTATCAAACACATTTTAAAATTATTAAAAAATGAAACACAGAACTTTATTTAAAAACAGAAATAGTAGTATAGCTATGGGCGTTCTGGACCAAAATCCCATAAGATTTAACATTGGGGTCGAAAAGTACTTTTTATCCCCACCACTACCTCCTTTCGAGGGTGTAGCCACGCCCACATTTTAAATTCAACCAATCAGAGCGCAGCATTCTCCAAGAACCCTCTTTTTGGCGGGAAATTTGAATGAGGATCGACAGGCCTTATGTCGATATATCAAGGCCTTGACACATCCGGACACGAAGCGTTTGGCTTGGAGGTTATAAAATGGTAAATATCTCGTTAACGATGCTTCAAATCGAAAAATAAACCAAAAAATTCCCCCCTACAAGCCCCTGTCGCCTATAACAAATACGAACAATATGGCACGGGTGAAAACTGCCAAAAGGGCCTTATTTAGTTATCGAGCTGATGACGTCATGCCGCCGGATCGTGTGGAGCTTGGTGGTGGTGACGTCATCTAGACAACCAGTTAGGTGCTGCATTTGGGCGTGGGCCGGTAGGGGGAGCAGGGTGCGAAGTGAGGGGTGTTGGAACTTCATCGAGACCTTGATACATCCGGACACAAAGCGTTTGGTTTGGCTTACCGGCTGAGTGCTATGGTGCGGGGTGCGGGCGGGCAGGGCAGGGTGGTTCAATCAGAGCATAGCCTTCTCCGAGAACCCTCTTTTAGGCTGGGGATTGAATGAGGCTACCGCCTTATCACGATGACGTCATCGTCGATATATCGAGGCCTTGACACATTCGGACACGAAGCGTTTGGCTTGGAGGTTATAAAATGGTAAATATCTCGTTAACGATGCTTCAAATCGAAAAATAAACCAAAAAATTCCCCCCTACAACCCGCAATCGCCTATAACAAGCACGAACAATATGGCACGGGTAAAAACTGCCAAAACGGCCTTATTTAGTTATCGAGCTGATGACGTCATTCCACCGGACATGTGAACACAAAGCGTTTGGCTTGGAGGTTATAAAATGGTAAATATCTCGTTAACGATGTTTCAAATCGAAAAATAAACCAAAAAATTCCCCCCCTACAACGCCCGTCGCCTATAACAAGCACGAACAATTACGCACGGGTGAAAACTGCCAAAAGGGCCTTGGTTAAAACCCCTGTTCAACCGATCGGTTCAACCCCTGTCCCTCCCTACAACCTCCTGCCGACTATAATAAGCGTGAACAACATTGCACGGGTGAAAACTGGTAAAAGGACCTTATTTAGTTATCGAGCTGATGATGTCATGCCGCCGGATCGTGTACAGCTTGGTGGTGGTGACGTCATCTAGACAACCAGTTAGGTGAAGGATGTGTGCCAGTAGGGGGCAGTGGGTGAGGTGCGGAGTGAGGGGTGTTGGAACTTCATCAAAACGTTGATACATCCGGACACAAAAGCGTTTGGCTTGGAATTCTGCCGGGGTTCGAGCATGCGTGGAGTGAAGTGTTGGATCTTAAGAGGGTATAGAGGTGGTGGTAACCTTTATCGCAGACATGTTTATATTTACTTAATAAAAAATAAAGCAACGCTACGGTTGCTGCTAAAAAAAAACATCACGGGAGCAGCTGTCAGTCGGGAGAGATAAGGATTAAAATAAAAAATTATAGAAGATTAGAGATTATTTATTTATTTAAAAAACCATAAATTATATAAATTTAATAAGATACATTTATTATTATTATTACATTCTTCATAGATGAAGTCGGTTTCGTTAACACACAATAAGTGTTCATTACTTTACGTGTTGGATCATAACATTCATTCTCCACTTTTATCCAGAAATGCATTATGGGTATGTGTAGGTCCTTATGTTTCATATAACCAAACAACATTTCCGGCTAATACCCTAATTTACATTAAAGATGCTTGTAGGCAGGCTCCAAAAAAATGTTGTCTTATCAATTCTTGGGGAATTATATTGTTTAATAATGAGAGTTTAATTCGATCCGCACCTGTTAACAGCATGATAAGATGCGCCAATGTCCCCAGGGTAAAGTATCAACTGTCCCCGGAATAATATATCTTTTATCGTCGTGAGAACTAAGTGCAGTTTTGGTTTGCGTAATTGTTGATACTTGGTGGTTTCGCGATTGAAACAATTTTTGGGTGACGAGCATTTCTTTGTCCTCTCGCAAACATACTAAGTAATCATCGAAACTGGTTACGTTTTTAACAATTGACGTTTTTATGCCTTTAGCTTTTTAAACTTTATCTCCCCCCTCCACTCGACATGCATACATCTTCGATCTCAACCCCACAAATTCAGTCATTACCTTACCGGCGTTTTCATCTTTCATCATACCGAGAACTTTTTTATTTACACGAGGAATGTTGTATATATTATTTTCAGGATAATCACTCGTGTCGAAATATTTCGAAGCATCGCGTCGAATCACTTCATATAAATCCGGGCATTCGACTTCGTATATAAGGGAATCAGTATCGGTGTAACAGACTCTGGCCTTGTCCCCAAATCGTCTCCTCATATACGAATAATGAAAATCATATATTTTTAATTTCGATATATCTAAAATACACATACCAACGTAGATGGGTTTATTAAAATAAATTTCCATTTTATTGAGCTCAATAGCAACTAAATTTTCATCGAAGATAATTGAGGATTTGAAATTTGGTTTCGCGATCAACGCCTCAGCGCCGTAACGACCACCCCATTTTGTCACAAGCTTCACAATGGAATGTTTTCGAATATTTTCCATCGTCTTGCCAAATACGGCGTTGTTCATTAATTTGAATAAATTTTTGTCGAAGTCGTTAATCGCCGCGGTTCTAAATTTAGTGTTTAAATTAATATATGATTTCAACCAAGCCGACTGTTTAAATTCCAAAACACGATGAATTTTTGTTAAAATTAAACCATTTTCAATCGCTTGTTGTAAATTACGATAATGCAACACATATCGCTCTTTATTATATAAAGTGCCCATTAATTTGGTTTGTTTTGAATTTGGTGGTGCACGATGTTCTGGGCAAAATGGAAGGTCACGATTTGAATCATGAATGGATTCAGGGTACTCGAGATCAACTTCTAAAATGTAACCTTCAGGGTTATCCTCAGGTACATTGAAGTTGATGTTGTTTCCCTCAACCCACTTAAATCCGCCATAGGGTAGGTACTGAGACATTGCCCATCCATATTGATTATTGATATCATCATAAATTATAAATTTTGATGGCTCAGCTGATTTATAATTAGGTAGATATTTATTATTAGCCGAGGCGTAACGTTTCGAACACTGGCTTAGACCTCCTCGTATACCTCGCTCTATAAACATTGCCATATCAATATCCGTTAATAGCTCAAGTTTTACCCTCGTATACTTCAGCATGCAGTCCCATGTATACCCGGGCAATGTATAGTAATGAGCCGGGTCTAAGCTATACGAATTCAGGCAGCTAGCCCGAAATTGCTCGAATACGTCTGCTAATAACAAAATATCTGTTTTCAAATATAACTCACTGTAATTTCCTAAATTTTGACAGCCAAAAGCGTTCCACACTTCATTAGCATGCGTATAATCAGTATCTGCAATGTGACTGTCGGTCATAGAGTTATAAAATGTAGATTCATCCGGTAATGCAGTTTCATTTAATTTTGTAAAAGAGTCCAAGTAATCATAAGGAAACACTCCTTTACGCGTTAATAAATTGAATTTAGATTCATCTAAATTTGGAAATTGTGTTTTTAAATTTGGAAAGGAATCTGTATAACTTGCTAATTTATCTAAACTCGATGCCATGAACCGAAATGAATCAATAAACCGGAATTTAATTAAATTTTGGTCTATATTTTTAGTAAAAGAAATATATCGCTCCTTATTTATAGGTAGCAAATCGATGCGTCCTTCGAAATCTTTTGCTAAATTCTTTATAATAAAGTGACTATCGTACCCACTTAAATTATGAAAGACTACTGGAATCACGTGACTATCCTGATAGTTAATGTTGCAATCCTCATGCGCAGCTCCTCGATATTTACCAGTAAGGTGACAATGGTCTCGAACTCTGACGTCACCTACGTCAAAGCGGTTTTCGCATATATGACAGCATGATAATGAGCGAAACTCCAGTTCTTGCGGTTCGGTAAGAGGTTCCATGGGTAAGGGACATAGGAATATAGTTTCCACATCTTCCGCTAGCTGCTTCATTTCGGTCACAAACCACTGCTGACAGTTCTCACCGGCATATGATTTGTAAAAGCTCAGGGACTCGTCATATGAGCATTTTACGTAATAATCAATACTATATGGCTTATGTTGTGTATCAGTCTTTGTTGTTGGTATCAAAAGACATTCTAGATCCGCATACACCACAAATGGAACCGATTCTTTATTTTGAAAATTCTTGAAATATACGGTTTCACCTTCCTTCGGCATACGGATGCGGCATTCATTCATTTTAGCACAATCCTTCACGTGTTTTTCTAGACCGGTGGAAATGTAAAAATAGTGAAGGCAACGTTCACAGAAATATTTTTTCGTATGATGTATCGATAATTGAGATGACACTAGTCGGGATAAATCTTTTATCCAAACGTAGTGAAATCTCGGCTTGAATTCACCATCATCATCCCCATCTTCTTCTTCTACATACTTATCTTGGATGAGTAGCAGGTTAACGTGTCTGCCTCTCCTCTCCTTAGCTAGATAGGAAGGAACTACATTATACCGTCCCTTCTTTAGTGATTCAAGAATGTACACGTTGACCGACACATCGTTTTGTTGTTCAAACCGAGGGATTTGTTTCATGACCATCGGCATTGCTATGTTCTTCATATTTAAAACTTCTGAGTAATGTGGATACATGTAAGTTCGGTCGATGTGATGATTGGCTGGATAAAGCGCTGAAGTCACTGCCCACGCAAAACATGCTTCATCATCGTTCTTTACATTTACATAAGCATGTTTCAACCTAAGGGCCCTAGGTAATTCAATGTATGACGACCCAAGTTGTGGGGTATATTTATTAATGTTCATCTGTAGGTTTACGATCGCATTTAAAGCCCATCCACTATCTTTTTCTTGAAATTCTTCAAGGGCTTTTAGAACGGAGTCTTGAATGTTGCTCTTAAACCACTCTTCTAAATCAGTGTTGTTATAAATTGCGACATTTCTAGTATTTATATATTTAAATTCAAATACTTCCTTTCCCATTTTCTTAGTTACGAATTCACCACAAAACACAGCGTTAACTTTCAATGTTGATTTTTTCACATCATTAGTCATTCTCCTTATTATCATTTTTTTAGCATCTTCCATAAATTGTCGAGGGTCCTTGTGGGTCAGGTTAATGATGATCCCCGTTCTCATTCTGTTGGAGAACGCCGTCTGAAGGTCTTGCCATTTTACCCGCAAGCTTCTAAAGTTCTCGCGAGTCGGGTGAGTTGGTTTGTACCCGGTCCCAGTTACGTACCGGAGCGATTTTAGCATGCTTCGGAATCCATGCATGTGACCAGCACAAGTGGTTATGTGGTGCTTTTCACCACTTGTGTTGGCTACCTTTAGCGCAGCGTTCATCACCTTAATATTACGATTACAGTCCTTTATTGCGGGCTCTATATCTTCCCCATCAGCAGTTACAACTCTATGATGCATTTCTTCAACTAGTCTTGAAAAAGACAGGGTTTTGACTGATGTTGAAGCCATTCTAGAACAGCGAAAATTGCGGTTATAACTTCTCGCATGAGATGCAGGATATTAATAAGTTTTTGTCTAATATCAAAGCCTAATTAAAGAAACAAGTTTTGATAATTGTTATAATTGGGAAATAACTTTTGATAATCATTAAATCGAAAATAAATTATCTGTTAAGGGGAAGCTAATTATAATACAGAAACTCTACGTGTGGACATGAGTTAATGCGCCGGTGAGCTTGATAAACATATAGGATTGTTTAAAAATAATTGCAAGTGTCTTCACAATTTTTAAAGTTATTTTTAAATTTATATATGCAACATACACATTATACTTGCACGTTTTATGATAATATTACGCAACATTACGTAATCATCAGCTTCAACACCATATTCATTCGGACAATTACGAAAATGACTACGCTTATATCAGGGAAGCGACTTCATATCAAAGGATAGCTAAGGTAAACACTTAAATAATGATATGAAGATGATGTGAATGTTAAATATTAATTTACGCTTTAGCAGAAAATCCTATTTTTATATGTATGTATACATATAACCAGAGCCCGGACAGTTTAGGAAAGTGATCCTAAAACGCCTCCCACTCCAGTCTCAATATTCAATGAATTAAATCGAAGCGTACGCTTATCTAGGTATACGTTTAGTGTGGAGGGGGCTCACGTTTCCTAAACTGTCCGGGCTCTGCAATAACAATCTAGCGCGTGATCTTGAGATAACTAACGTGATAATCGAAGAATTCCCACACTTACATGATATTAAATCCGCAAACGACGGAAGTTGATGTTCAACTTACCGATTTATAAATTGCTAGGTAAATTTGATAGGTAGCTGCGGCCCCTCTACTTCCTTAATAAATTATTATTTAATTTCCTCTCACGTCAACCCGTTCATCAACGATTCCCATCATTGTTCCAAAAAACATAATTATTTATTAATTTTAAAAAATCTCTTATACTTGCACGTTTTATGTTTTCTGGATTATCTTAATAAACTTTAACAATTTTACTTATAATATTACGCAACATTACGTAATCATCAGCTTCAACACCATAGACAACCGGTTAGGTGCGGGGTTCGGTGCGCGGGCTGTAGATCATGATCTATCCAGGCTAGGTCTTAGGGGGGACAGGGGTTGAACCGGTATTCAACCGGTTGAACAGGGGTTGAACCGGTCGGTTGAACAGGGGTTGAACCGGTCGGTTGAACAGGGGTTGAACCAACGCCCTTTTGGCAGTTTTCACCCGTGCCATATTGTTCGTGCTTGTTATAGGCGACGGGCGTTGTAGGGGGGGAATTTTTTGGTTTATTTTTCGATTTGAAACATCGTTAACGAGATATTTACCATTTTATAACCTCCAAGCCAAACGCTTTGTGTTCACATGTCCGGTGGAATGACGTCATCAGCTCGATAACTAAATAAGGCCCTTTTGGCAGCTTTCACCCGTGCCATATTGTTCGTATTTGTTATAGGCGACAGGGGGTTGTAGGGGGGAATTTTTTGGTTTATTTTTCGATTTGAAGCATCGTTAACGAGATAGTTACCATTTTATAACCTCCAAGCCAAACGCTTCGTGTCCGGATGTGTCAAGGCCTTGATATATCGACGATGACGTCATCGTGATAAGGCGGTAGCCTCATTCAATCCCCAGCCTAAAAGAGGGTTCTCGGAGAATGCTATGCTCTGATTGAACCACCCTGCCCTGCCCGCCCGCACCCCGCACCATAGCACTCAGCCGGTAAGCCAAACCAAACGCTTTGTGTCCGGCCTCGATGATGACGTCATCATCATAAGGCCTGTCGATCCTCATTCAAATTTCCCGCCAAAAAGAGGGTTCTTGGAGAATGCTACGCTCTAATTGGTTGAATTTAAAATGTGGGCGTGGCCAGAAGAAGGTAGTGGTGGGGATAAAAAGTACTTTTCGACCCCAATGTTAAATCTTATGGGATTTTGGTCCAGAACGCCCATAGCTATACTACTAGAAATAAAAAACGCAATGTTAAACCTTTTATAAAAATACTGGAATATTCAGTAAGAGAATATGAATAACTTCGGAAATTAAACAATTAAAATTCATTACTTGTGATTACTAGCTGATCCCAGCGTGCCATTAGCCAACCTTCTAAGTTCTGGTAGTGTTTCATTTATACAATAGGCAATACTTTCTAGTATGAGCACAATCACTGTCTGCATAACAATACGGACACTTCAACGCTATCAAAACCGGGCATGAAACTTTACCTGTGGAATCTTTCAACGAATGACTTTCATAAAATTCTCGTCCTTCTGAATTTCCTTGGAATGGTGGAAACCCCCCTTTTACGGTGGAATTGTTTCCATTGAGGAAATTATACCACTTATGTTTAGCTTCCTGTTCTGCGATAGCTTGTCTTTAAAATGCCTCTTTCATTTTTGTCACGTAACAATCCATTGGTCTTTGTTGTTAATTAAAAAGTGACAACATGATGGACATTTATTTAGTATTATTAGTGTAGTATTAACAACAGACGAGTCAGGTAGAATTTCAGCTCAAAAAATTCCGGGGTGCAGCCAAGTTTCCGTTAAGCAGATCACATCAAAGTCGACATTTAATGAGCTATTGAATACAATCGGTAGTCTGCCACGAATACTGTGCACATTCTGATAATAAAAAGAAAATAAATGCATGGCGTTTAATAAATTACAACAAATTGACCTAATAGTTTACATACGCGAAATATAATAATAATAATAATGCCTTTATTTCCCACCTGTAATAATATACAACAACATAATATATCACACTTCCACTAGACGAACTAATACTAAACAAGTGGGAAATCCCAAGGTGCAGTTCAACCGCTGAATGCCACTGACATGCAGCGGTTGCTCTTCCACTGAAACCTTGAAATCCAAAATTAAATTAATACCAAAAATTTTCTTTAAATTAATCCGAAATTAAATCAACAAAGCAAAAAGAAAACAGAACAAAAATGTCCTCGTCCTACTCTTGCATTGACTGTGGGTTCACATGTGCATGGATCGATTGAATAAAAAACACATTAGTAAGTAAACAACAAAAAAAAAACAAAAGAAGTAATATTAGTCCTGTGACAGAAACATGCTTTCTGAATGCCTGGATGGACAGTGATCAGTGATATTCCTCTCGTTCCCTATCTGAATCAGAGGGGAACAGTCGGTCTGTCGTACAAAAATTTTACAATCGCGGGTCCTTTAAAAATCATAGCAAACCAACAGTTGAAAATCCTGTCATATTACTTTTGGATAACCATGATAGTCACGTGAACGTCAACGCCATTGATTTCTGCAAGAATAACGGAACTCTTATGATAACATTTCATCCTCATACCAGCCACAAAATACAACAGCTCGACAGAACAGTTTTTGTGCCAATGAAGACCTATTACAACACTACCTGTAGCGAATGGATGATTATGAATCCAGGGCAAGCCATTTCAATATATGACATAGCTGAATTTGTGGGTAAAGCTTTTACCACTTCTAACATTCAAAAGGGATTTGAAGCTAGTGGACTTTATCCCATGAACGAGAATATTTTCGCTGAAGATGAATTCTTATCTGCATACGTAACTGATCGACCTTTGAATGAAGCTACCCACGCTCATGAACGAATCAATGATGAGCAACAAGAAGAAAGAGATTCAATTTCTCCTTGAGTTTCATCGGCAAGGCACTCAATCTTGTTTTGAATATCCTAAAAGTTGTCCAAGATCGGAATAATATTGTTCATGCGGGTATCGATATTTCCTAATTGACTCTCGCTAACCTACTAACCCCCTATTCTTATCCTATCAAACACATTTTAAAATTATTAAAAAATGAAACACAAAACTTTATTTAAAAACTGAAATAAAAAACGCAATGTTAAACCTTTTATAAAAATACTGGAATATTCACTAAGAGAATATGAATAACTTCGGAAATTAAACAATTAAAATTCATTACTTGTGATTACTAGCTGATCCCAGTGTGCCATTAGCCAACCTTCTAAGTTCTGGTAGTGTTGTATTTATACATTGGGCAATACTTTCTAGTATGAGCACAATCATTGTCTGCATAACAATACGGACACTTCAACGCTATCAAAACCGGGCAGGAAACTTTACCTGTAGAATCTTTCAACGAATGACTTTCATAAAATTCTCGTCCTTCTGAATATCCTTGGTATGGTGGAAACCACCTGTTTACGGCGGAATTGTTTCCATTGAGGAAATTATACCACTTATGTTTAGCTTCCTGTTCTACGATAGCTTGTCTTTAAAATGCCTCTTCATTTTTGTCACGTAATAATCCATTGGTCTAAGGGCCAAGTCCATCTTTACAAATCATAGTAAGGGTTCGTTCACAAAGCATGTTTCACCGACGCCATCAATCTTCGTGCCCGGTGATGAGCCCGTGGGCAAGGATTTTCTCTTCTGGATGCAGGCTGCGAGGAACTACGATGGACCTTGGATTGGAATTGTCACGGTTGATATGAGGAACACGATAAATGGCGTCTACATCCACACGCGAAATATCATACCCTACATGAGCAGCAACGGCATCTAATAAATTTTCGTTATTCTTTTCAGGAACACTCTGGATCTCTAAATTGTTCCGGCGCGAATATTGTTTCATATCATCAACTCGAGCTGTAAGATCAGACACCCGGTCACGCAATTGTAAGTTTTCGGCTGTTACTTTATCAATAATTTTTATTTTATTCCTTAACTCTTTCACAACTTGTTCAAAATCGGATATACGGCCGCTACCGAAGTCGACTGAATGAAGAAGTTAGCTAGGTAATAGCAGGACAGGACGGCGTCGCCGAAGTAGACCCACATGATTTGCGAGAAATAGCGCCTCGTTCTCTTGATCTTGAATCATGACATGTCCACGCATCTACATACTCCAACGTCTCCTCCGGATCAATGCATTTTGTGTGGAACCAAAGGCAGCACACAAGCACACAAGCACTGGACGCCTGATCTCCTCCCACCACACGATTACACCGTTCGCATATCGACATGATCACTTTTTGCGAAACGACAATAATGGAATTAAAAGTGTATTAATTTATGGGTAGATTATTGGTTATTAATTAACAAATCGCCCACTTCAGAACACTTAGAAAGTCCATACGGATACTAAGTGAGCAAAGAGCGAAGAAAGTGGATTTGAATTTCTTAGCAAGATGAGCTCATACTACTGCAGCACATAATTCCAATTTGGGAAGTATAATTGTTTTCAATGGTGCAATCTTTGATTTTGCAGCTAGTAAGTTGATCTCTGTGTCTGTATATGTGAGGCATATGTAAAAGTATGTAACTCGATTCGTTGTATGTGTATATCCGTTTGATGTAACTATAGCTCTTGAAATATGATTTTTGCAATAACTATGATTGAAGATATAAGACCTAATGAATCTATTTGTCCTAAAATTGTTCTTTTCGTGATTAGCATGGTATGTTTCAATTCTGCACTGGTATATGTCAGCTTGTCAGTGTTTGTATTCCATTGAATTCCTAATGTTTTGAAAATTTCTTCGGACATAAATGTTGGATTTGATTTGAAACTTTATCTCTCAATTCTGGATAATTGCTATTGAACTTGCTTAAAGTAAAACCTCCTGACTCTAGGGTTGTTGTTACGTTGAATTTTATCGTTTTTAGTTTAATGATGTCATCATGTCCTGTAAACATGTCGTCGACGTAAAAATCTCTGCAGAATTTATTAGAATCAGCCGGAAATTTGTTTTCAAATGGTGCCGATGACATTCCAAACTCTAAATTGTTTGATGCAGTTCCTCTTGATACCAAATCTGCAGGATTATGTTGTGACTTCACGTGGAACCATGTGACTGGGTCGCTTGTAGACTGAATTTCGGTAATTCTGTTAGCAACAAATGTCTTATCTTTGTTTGGCCTTGAATTAATCCACGATAGTGCAATTTGTGAGTATGTCCAAAAATATTCTTCATTTATCCGTAGTTGTAGAATCGATTTGAATTTCTCAGCAAGATGAGCTCCATCTACTGCAGCACACAATTCCAATCTGGGAAGTGTAATTGCTTTCAATGATGCAACCTTTGATTTTGCAGCTAGTAAGTTGATCTCTGTCTCTGTATATGTGAGGCATATGTAAAAGTATGTAACTCGATTCGTTGTATCTGTGTATCTGGCAGGGATTATATCATATCTATATCTCCCCCTTTAGCACTTACAACTCTATGACGCATTTCCTCTACTAGTCTTGAAAAAGACAGGGTTTTGCCTGATGTTGAAGCCATTCTAGAACAGCGAAAATTGTGGTTATAACTTCTCGTATGAGATGCAGGATATTAATAAATTTTGTCTAATATCAAAGAATTATATATATATTCTAATGAAAGAAACAAGTTTTGATAATTATTATAATTATGAAATAACTTTTGATAATCATTAAATCGCTAGCGCGTGACCTTGAGATACTAAATAAGGCCGTTTTAGTAGTTTTCACCCGTGCCATGTTGTTCATGCTTGTTATAGGTGACAGGGGCTTTGTAGGGGGGAATTTTTCGGTATATTTTTCGATTTGAAGTATCGTTAACGAGATATTTACCACTTTATAACCTCCAAGGCAAACGCTTTGTGTCCGGATGTATCAAGGCCTCTATGTATCGACAATGACGTCATCGTGATAAGGCTCATCGATCTAGGTAGCCTCATTCAAATTCCCCACCTAAAAGAGGGTTCTCGGAGAATGCTATGCTCTGATTGAACCACCCTGCCCTGCCCGCCGCACCGCGCACCCTAGCACCCAGCTGGTAAGCCAAACCAAACGCTTTGTGTCCGAATGTATCAAGGCCTCGATGTGTAAACGATGACGTCACCGTGATAAGGCCCGTCGATCTAGATAGCCTCATTCAAATTTCCCGCCAAAAAGAGGGTTCTTTTAGAATGCTGTGCTCTGATTGGTTGAATTTAAAATGTGGGCGTGGCCACACCCTCGAAAGGGGGTAGTGGTGGGGATAAAAAGTACTTTTCGACCCCAATGTTAAATCTTATGGGATTTTAAGCCAGAACGCACATAGCTATACCACTAACGGTGTTAAATAGTTTATTCAAACCAAGTTTTTCGGTGCGACAGCTGCTTCGGCAATTTCACCGAAAAATTTGGTTTGAATAAACTATTTAACACCGTTGATTCATATTTTTCCTTAATCTTACATATCTCAACGATGCACATAGAATCCCAACTTTTTAAGTCACTCACTTGAATGCTATCATCGTCAGACGTTAGGGGCTCTAGAAAATTCGCACAAAAGTCTAGTTAGTTGAGAATGCAAATAAGTAAAAACGTAAACTCGTGGAGTTCATCGGTTTCATTTTGGTGTTTCTCTTACAATAATACAATTCATACTGAAACAAAATATACACCTCATAAACTCGTATTTGGCAAAACTTGCAAATTGCCTTCATCTATTCTAGAAACCAGTGATCTTTTATATAATTTTATTGATTAATTATCCTTTGGAATTAAAATATCGATTGCAAAATGCATGGTCAGAACGTAAAACGTAAAGAACATTATGATAAGCAATGTAAACCAATTAATTATAAGAAAGGTGAACAAGTGTTACTTAAAAATGAAAGTGATAATAAAATTTATTGTTTATATAAAGGACCTTATGAAGTAAGAGAAGATAAATTTTCAAACGTTGTGTTAGAAAAAAACAATAAACTTATTACAGTACATAACGACAGAATAAAGGTGGGATTTTTGTGATGCGTTCAACACAAGCGGCGAACGCAGTGCTTTAGATGCAAGGTACTGCTTAGTTTCCTAGGTAGCGTCAGCCGCTTGCGGCCCAAACACGTAAAGCCATGCGGTTATAGAGCAGTTTAGCCGCAATCGCTAGATAGGTGCAGACACGAACCTGTTCATATTCGTTCAATTCATTCACATATGTTCTCCGCTTTGAGCAAACGAAAAATGTCGTAGTCGAAAGTATTATTTACAGTTTTCAAAGACGAAAAGTTAGTGAAAAAAGTTTCAAACTTTTCGTGTATATACGATCTTTTAAACCCATCGCACAAAGATCAAGTCGTACTAGTCATGCTTGGAAAGAAATAGGACAAGTGGTAGGGAGATCAGGTAATAAAAGAATTAACAGTTGTAATAATTTATTAATTTTATCAGAAAATATATACTACTAGTTTAATTGGTTCTGTTAACATGACTATTTTGCCAAGATACTGTCTCTGCGTTACTGTTGAAATATTTCATAAATGAATCTCTGACATTAAATCCATCCATATTTCCAAATCCTCTACCTCTAGCAAGTGGCAGAAAATTTGGAGATGATGGTGTTTCATTTAGGTCTAAGTCGTAATATGGCTTCTGTTCCTTTTCTAAAAATGCAACCCTAAGTAAATTGTGTAAGCAGCAAATTACAATAATCAAATCATCAGTTGTTTCTGGTTTTATAGCAATCGGGGTATAAAATATGCGAAACCTATGCTCTTGAAACACGATAGTTAAAAATTGATTTTTGATTGTCTGTAGTTGCAACCGGTCGAGAAAATGGCCGGTATGGTCGTATTTGAATGCAATCGAAATGCCTCATCGCCTACAAAAACGTGAGGCAAAACAATGTCCGAATTCGGAAGCATGCATGGAGGAGGAAACATATTACCAGCCCTAAATTGTTTCCCAATATTACTCTTGTCAAAAATGCCGCTGTCGCCTTCTTTTTCATACGAACCGACGTCAATAAATATAAGTTTATAGTTTGCATCAACGACAGCAAGACTATAGAAAAAAGTTTTTATAATTAAAGTACTGTGAACCACTGTATGTATGAGCAAAAATTCGGACGTGTTTTCCGTCGATAGCTCCGACACAATTAGGAAAGTGCAACTTTTCTGTAAACTCCTCACTTTTTTTCTTCAGCTCGTCTGGTGAACAGGGGGGTAAAAAAGAGGCGATAGCTTTAACGTAAAACTGATAGCACACATTTCATAATTCTGCTGATATAGCTAGAAGATATTTTGAATGCAAATGCCAGTGATTTCATTGACTCACTGGTTGCTAAAAACCTGAAAACAAAAAACATATTACAACAGATTATAGCGGCGGCGTTATACCAAAAATCGCTAAGTTCAAATTAGTATTTTTGAGTAAAACAACTTTTAGAATAAAGTTGGTGGATTTTGCCAGATCGTCGACAGTATGAGCTTTCTGTTCATTAATTTTTATTGCAGTAGAAGATTGTAAAAAAAGGTGAAAAAGGAGAAACATTAAAGACACGTATTTTAAAAGATTAAAAAAAAAGAAAAGGAACTGGTTCTTCTGCTTCAGCTAAAGCGAAGAAGTGGCCATTAGCAGACATGTTATCATTTCTTGGTAAACCAGATCGTATGCGAGAGTAAGTTGTTGTATGATAACACTTCCTCTTCTTGTAAATTTTAATTCATTTCCAAGAAGTAAATTCAACATTCAAGATGACGATACTATTAATGAAGAGGGCAACGCAGAAGATGTAGCTGAATGCCCGGCCACGGATGTTTGTAATGTTGAAGATGATTCTTCAAAAGTGGATTCGCCCCAACCTGTGAAGAAACGGCCAAAACGAACGGATAAGATCGTTGAATTAATGGAAGCTCGTCACATTGAAAGACAAGAAATTATTAAAACATTAAATGGAAATAAAGAAGATGAAACTGGTCCGTTCTTCAGAAGTGTGGCGATATCAGTCAAAAAGCTTAAGCCGCAGCTTGTTAGTGAAGCCAAAATGCGATCATTGCAGCTGATTTTTGAATTGGAGCAACGCAATGAAATTCACACGAATCAATCACCAGTCTCGCAGTACTTTCTACATCAACTGAACCTTATACGTCACAGACACCAACAAGTTTTGACGGAAATTCAGTGACTACATATTATTATAAAATAATATATATTTTTTGTTTATACTTTCTTTTACCTTTTAAAAAAGGAAATAATACCTTTGTTCAGAAAGTGTCGAAACTAGTTCGAAATTGGACATTTCAGGTAATGATCTGATATTCCAACATATTTGCAACGTTACATTTTTGCAATTGAAAGAAGTAATCAATTCTATTTTTCTTATAACAAAAGTGGACTTTTACTTTACTTACCTTAGAGTTATATCTAATTTGTCCAAAACATAGTTGAATTGACGAATCTTTAATCTAAGAAAATCTCGAAATTTCTTGTCATCTTCTAATAAAGTCTTGTTTTAAATATCGGATGATTTTTTGCATTTTTAGCGTCAGATAATTCTTGGAGTAGAAGTTCCTCATCCTCATTTTCTTCTAACAATAAATCTAATAACAAATTTTGTTTCGCCATGACAAAGTACGTGTTTTCAATTGAAACACGCTTCAACGATACCACAAGCTCATTAGACTTTAATATTTTTCGAAAACCTATCAGTACTGACTGTATCATCCCTAAAAACTCTCACAGTTGTCACAGTTACAAAGGTGCGGCGTAAAGATTCTTCTTTCATCGCGCTATTCGTA
The DNA here is from genome assembly GCF_036711975.1 of Onthophagus taurus. Lineage (NCBI taxonomy): Eukaryota > Metazoa > Arthropoda > Insecta > Coleoptera > Scarabaeidae > Onthophagus > Onthophagus taurus. Next base: position 10,757,140 of record NC_091973.1, read on the forward strand.
CACCACTTTCAATATCTGATTTCGTCGAGGAAATGCGTAGGGTTATAACATACGTGAAATACAAAATTTCTACAACAAAGTTCACAAAAACAACATAATTAAACTAATTAAACTAATACCGTTTCACCCTAATTTGCAATTTGAATTTAAAAATGATGATTATGCTTTCAATAATTCTATTAAAATTAGCCAACTTTTAATTAATAACAAACACAAATTCAGGGAAAAGGAAATGAGTGGAATATATAAGATAAAGTGTAATGAATGCGAAAGTTTTTACATAGGTCAAACAGGTCGAAATATAAAATCCAGATATAAAGAACATATCTCCAAAGAAAACTCCGCTTTTTATAAACATCTAATTTCAAACAACCACTCTCCACACTTAGACAATATCAATATTATCAAAAACTTAAAAAAATCTAAATTAATGGATTTCTATGAAGAAATGTTTATTAACCTATAGAATAAAGTTTTCCCTATTTAAATTAATCTAAATTCCTTTTTCAGTTTTTAAAATTTCTTTGTTATTGTTTTTTCGCTGGCATGTTGCAAAGAGAGAATTAATTAATTTTTTTAATTTAATTTATATTTTTCATTACTTAGAATTTTGCGTTTAATTTTTAAGGTTAGGTAACATGCGCCTGTTGAATTGATCCATTTAATTGATTAAATTATCCATTAGCAAGCTTTGTTTAAGTCAATTAAATAAAACAAAAATTTTCCTCTTTCTTGCTATTTATTTTATTATGCTTCTAAATCGATTTCGAGGAAACAATCCTCATCTTCAGTAGAATCTTATATAAAAAAAATTTTTTTTTTTTTTTAAAAACAATATGAAATAAATCCAAAATTTCTATACATTTACTTACTGTCAGTTTAGTTGAAAAAATATATTAATCATCAAAATTTAACACATCCTCCAAATTTAACTTCATCTTTTTTATCCAAACTTGAAAATTTCTTACTTTAATAATTGAACAAATATAATAGAATATCAAATTTAAAACGAAAAGTTAAAATACACTTAAAACAAAATCCAAAATAATATAAAACAAAACACGCGTTTACACTTGACAAAAGATACGAAAAATGACTGAAGGTCAAAAGGAACAAGCAAGAAGGAAACTGGTATTCATCCTGAATAACACTGTTTATATTTAAATTTAAAATCTTTTAGTAAAGTGAAAATAGGTGCAGTATTAATTTGTATTTGATCGTTTAATAAATTATAATTTTGATTGTGTTTATACTTTAAAATTTCCAAAGTTTCAAGCAAATCCAATCTTTGACCTTTATTACATTTGTGTATTAATTTAGTTTCTTTGTATTTAATTTTATGTCCCGTTTCCATTTTATGTTTATAAACATTAGAATTATTTACATTAGATACGTGTTTCTAATCTCCTGCCTGTCTGTCCTATGTAAATACTATTGCAATTATTACATTCTATCGAATATACGCCACATTCTTTTCCTATATCTATTTCTTTTTTATTGTTATAATTTGATAATAATTTTAAAATTGTGTTATTATTAGAATATGCCAGAGAGATATCATATCTGGAGAATAGGTGTTGCATAGTTGAAGTATATCGATTGTAGATTATAGGTTTATATGTTAAATTTGAGTTCTTTATTTTAGTATTTAACGGATCTTTTTGTTTTATAATACTATAAAAAAGTCTGTCTATAGAACTTCTTGGAAAACCATTATTGTTAGCTAATTTATATATGAAATCTTTTTCGTTTTTTAAAGTTTCTTTGTCAAGTGGATAATCTAGTATTCTGTTGATTAAGAATCTAAAATTTGCAAATTTCTGATTGTGTGGGTGGTATGAATTGTAGGGGATAGTAGTTAAAGAGTTTGTAGGTTTCCTGAAAATACTGTATTTAATTTTGTTTTCTATTGTCTTAGTTAAAGTAAGGTCCAAAAAATCCAGTGAATTATCTTTTTCTATTTCCATGGTAAATTTTAATTTTTCATGTATGTTGTTTAGATACTTTAAAAATTGTTTCAACTGAGAAATGTCTCCCTTCCAAATGCAAAACACGTCATCTACATATCTACACCAAAATTTAATGTTTTCTTCAAATATGCTGTTATAATTAAGAATCATATTTTTCTCAATAAAATCTAGATATATATCTGAGATTAATCCTGATAAGGGCATGCCCATTGGTAAACCATCAGGTATGTGATAATATTTATCTTCAAAAGAACAATAATTCTGAGTAACTACATGTTTAAGAATTTTATTTAAATTATTCGACGTATTTTGATCTGTAAAGTGGTTCTCAAAAAGTTGCGAGACAACCTCAAGAGTAAATTCAATAGGAACATTCGAATACAAGTTTGTAACGTCAAAGGAAACAAATAAAGTGTCGTCAATATTTAGATTTTTAGTTTTTTCAATAAAATCCCTGGAATTTTTAACTGTATACTTAGGTTCGAAATTTATGTGTTTGAAAATTTTTGACATGAATCTTGTTAACTTTTTTGTAGGAGCGTTACCGTATGCTGTAATAGGTCTTATTGGCATATTTTCTTTGTGAAGCTTAGGCAGAGAATAGAGTCTAGGTATTTCAGGTTTAATTTCCATAAAATAGAAACTGTAAAAGTTTTTTTCCGAATTATTAAGAAAAGGAGTATATTGAATTAAAGTATCTTTACATTCTTTAATTATATTTCTAGTATTTTTTTTAAGATTCTACTGAAGATGAGGATTGTTTCCTCGAAATCGATTTAGAAGCATAATAAAATAAATAGCAAGAAAGAGGAAAATTTTTGTTTTATTTAATTGACTGATCCATTTAAGTTTATATTTTTTTAATTTAAAACTGTTAATTTTAGTTTTCTCGTTCATTAACACTTTAATTTCTTACTTAATAATTTTCGTTAAGTTTGAAATTGCTACACTTGTTCTCAAACGCATTGTCCCCCCTTTTTTCTAAGAAAACACTTTTTTCCTAAAAAACATTGTTACAAATCAGATTTTTTCAAACCAAAATTTAATTATTACAATTAATATATTTTTCGGCTTCTAATTTGTTAACAGCTCCTTTACTTTTATAAAACAAAAAAATGTTTGCAATTTCAACCGCTTAAGTTGTGAGCACGCACAAACTGAATCTCCTTTAGAGACAAGGGGGAGGCGCATGTGCAATAGAGGTGGTAGTATATACATGTTGGTGCGGTACAAACATTCCACCCAGGAACAAAAATGTGATTTAACATTTTTTTTAATGAAATAAAGGAGTCGAAAAATAACAACAGGTAAGTTCAATTGAATATAATTGAAAAGAGAAACAAATCGACAAACAGTAGGTAGATAGATAATAAGAAACGTGAACTTCTAATTTTAATTTGGTATAAGACAAAGTTTCGTTACGGGTCTGCTTAGACGACCGGTTTTAGTTCTAACGGTCGCTACTCGAACGACGCCGTCAGTTCCAGGATGAGTTTCTTCTATTCGACCCATTTTCCATTGCAAAGGAGAGCGGTTTTCATTACGAATAATGACGAAATCTCCAACAGCAGGATTCGAAGTAAGTGCATTCCACTTTTCCCGATGTTGAAGCGAAGATAAATAACCTTGATGCCATCTCTTCCAGAATTCTTGTATCTCTGGAGCAATTTCCAACGGTAGAGGCGATTAATTGGAACCTTACTAATATCGGGATCTACAACAGAAAATATTATTGGTTCTAAACACAAACAATGGGCGGATGTTAATGGTTGTAAATCGTTGGGATCGCTAGTGATTGCTGACAATGGAATAGAATTGAGAACCGCTTCGATTTGAGTCAGGAGCGTGTATATTTCTTCAAAGGTAAGTCGTTACTCTCCTATCACACGTAATAAATGGGTTTTTACGGACTTAACGCCAGCTTCGGCTAGACCATTGAAGTGAGGTGCTCCCGGAGGATGGAATTGTCATCGTAACTCCAATTTTTCACCAGCGGTTTGAACCATTTGTTGTAATCTGTTATAAGCACCTACAAAATTGGTTCCCTGGTCGGAAAGAATTAGTGAACATCAGCCCCGGCGTGATGTAAAACGGCGTAGGGCGGCGATGAAAGCGTCTGTTGATAAATGTGAAACCAATTGTAGGTGTATAGCCTATGTGAATGTACAAACGAATACACATATGTAAGATTTAACAGACCGCGCTCCACGACAACGGCTGATGGTGGTATAAATTGGTCCAGCAAAATTCACGGCGACACTTGAAAACGGCTTAGCTTCAGAAATTCGGAAATGAAGGAGATCGGCCATCCAAGGAGCATATGATCTTGCAACGAAAACACCGCAGACATCGTGAGAGCACTCGGTGAATAACGCTTCTGGAGGCGAGGATCCAATATATATATATATATATATATATATATATATATATATATATAAGTATATAATTTAGTTGCTTGTTTTTTTGTACTTACCGTTTTTTTTTTATTTTACGAAAGGTAATGGTTTAATCTTTTTTTTGGTTCTGAATATTAATTTTTTTTTGTGAGATAATTTTCATTAGCGAATTTATTTTTGATTTCGGTTTTATTTTTTTTATTATTACGCCTTTATTTTGAGCTGAAATATACGAAGTCGTGCGGGTTCAATTTAGGGATTTTCTTTTTGGTTTGTTTTTTTGTATTTTTTTCATTGTTCAATCGCTAATGACATTATTTTTTTGAATTTTGTTTAGGAACCTTGTATAGTTTATTTTATTTATTTACCATTTATTGCCACAGACAAAAATACAAAATTACATAAGATACACTTGATTTTTGCGAAATTTTTAAATTTCTATTTTTTTTTCTGTCTATTTTTTTTGCTTTTCGTTCTTTGGGTATTATCCCAAATAAATATTATTGCAACTCAAATCTTCGACTTATTTTTGTTGTTGTTGTATTTGTTGTTTTTGGCATTTGTTTACAACACTCACTTTACCAACTTCACGTCACAGTTCGTGGACAATACGGCAGCAACTGTGTGGCGCCTTAAAAAAATTATACCCGACCCAATCTCCAAATGAGCTAGGCGAGGATCGTGTTGTGTTTGGTGTTGTAAATGTGTTGGTATTACATATATTTTGTTGTTGTTGTAATTAAGGTGTCACATGGTTCGGGTATGAATTCGTGAGTTGAGGGCTAATATTCTGGACAATCGGTAAGCCACGAAATACCCTTCCACCACAATTCAGATGTAATTAATTGGTCGGGAAGAAGACCTCGATATCCGCAATCAGCGGGATTGTAAGAGGATGAAACGTGTCTCCAACATTTAGAAGGTAAGATATTCTGAATGTGAGTTACACGGTTTGCAACAAAGATTTTCCATCGGTTAGGTACCGAAGAAATCCAGGTTAAAGTGACCTGAGAATCAGATCAGGCGAAAATCGAATCGAAAGTGTTGTTTGGGTATAACGCTTCTTTTATGGTCTGAAATAAATCAGTAAGGAGAACTGTACAACACAGTTCTAGTCTAGGAATCGAAATAGTTTTCAAAGGAGCAACACGTGCTTTTGCACAGACGAAAGAAGTTTGAATATGAGTAGAAGTTTGATATCGTAAGTATGCGACAGCGCAATACCCAAGTTGAGAGGCATCACAGAATAGATGGAGTTGGATCGACTTGGTGTCTATTTTGGTGTCTATTGGCCCCATTAAACGGGGCAAAGTCCAAGTAGATAAAGCAGCTAGGCCTTCTTTGAATAATTTCCACGTATCAGAGTTTGATATGGGAGGATTTTCATCCCAAGAAAGATTACACTGTCAGAGATTTTGCATTATTGCTTTTGCTTTAAATGTGCAGGGAGTAAGAGAACCAACCGGATCGTAAATCCGAGCAATTTCTGACAGTATCGAACGTTTAGTACAGGAATTATGACGGGAGGAGTTGGAATAATTAAATTGATCAGTAGTAGGATCCCACCGAAGACCCAATACTTTGACATAATTGAGTTCACCAGAATCCATTGATATCGGCTTCTGTAAATTAGTTTCTGAGACAGCTTGTAAGAGATTGACACAATTACTCGCCCATGTTCGTAGCTCAAATTCTTCTTTCTTTAATAAAACAATCAATTCTTGTTGTAGGTGTAATGCTTCTTCGACAGATTGAGCTCCGGTTACAATATCATCAATATAAACATTATTTTTGAGAACTTCGGCCGCTCTTGGACTGTCATGCCAAAAAAGGAGATGAGGCAACTCCATACGTTAAAGTGTTTTACTACGGACGATGCCACTTTTTCTCCAAGAGTAGACTCTTTATTTCGTATTCGTTCTTTCGCTGCTTTATATAATGCTTTATCTGCGTCGTGTCTAAATTTTAAATCTGAGCTTCGTCTAATGGATTCACGCCTCGATCTCCTCTCGATAATAACTTTTCCAACTTTCTCTTTGCAATTCGTTTGCCTGTCAAACGATAACTGTTACGATCAGGTTCTAACAAATTCATTTTATAATTTCACTCCTTCTTCCTTTTCTTCACAGTTAAAAACTAGAAATGAAGCTCTGCTGTTGTGCTTTAAGCTTTTAATCTTTTTAAATAGTTTAGAAAACCAGTTCTGCTCTTAAGTTATACTTAAATCTATTATTATTATTATTCAGCTACACTTAAATCTATTAATATCCTAAAAATTAATTGCTACTCAGTTAAAAACATTTCGGTTACTCTACAATACTAAAACGTTCTTGATATATATTTAATCTATAATCTACGTCTAAATATTTTTCTAATAACGTTTCTAATAACTTATTTACGTTTCTTATCATATTTTTAAATCTAATTCCGTCCAACATCTTTTCTTCCCAGTCACTTATCCTTGATTGTCTATAAGCAAACGTCCAAGTGTGCATTCGGTACACTCTATTTTTGGATTCGCAAAACGTCACTTTTTTTCCATTTTGTTCACTTCACATCTTCATTAATGCGTGCAAATCTAAATCCAGTAATACCTTACCTATACCGTATATGAGCAGTTCTTTAGTTACGCACAAATGTTCACTTGGTGCGCCGTTTGAAGCAACCAATATATTCGATTTTATATCACCTTGCATTGTTGATACCACATCGATCACGCTATCGTAATAATTTTTATATTCCATACACTTTTATACTTCTACCCTACTCGAAACTAAATCGCTAAGTTTCCACAATTCGTGTAACGAGTCGTAAGCCAGTAAAATATTCCTGACCCCCTTTCCATTTTCAACACTTTTCGTACATTTTCTATCCATTGGCTGCTGCAGGTCATGCCGCTTACAACGAAATGTGGTGGTGTCGATAAATCACCAACAAAACTATTCATAATCAATTGTCTGCTATTAATCACATTTTTCCATTCATCTTCGGTAAAAGTTATGCATTGCCCTTTTGCCATTAATCTTATAACCGGATCAAAATGTAGATTGGCAGACATGCCAACCGATATCCATTTCGTTCGATTTTTATTTAAATAATATGTACTCTCGGAGTATAATGGCGCTTGATTACCTTTTTGGAGATTATTTTTCACTGCTTCATTTAATACTACGTTACTTATGAAAGGTAACTTTCCACAATTTTCTATATAATGTTGTTGATTGCTAGGAAATACGTACTCCGCTAAGTCAGAAGCCAACAAATTGATTCCATCGAATACTCCATCCTTTTTCTTTGATTATCACTTCCTAGCGACACATTTGTAGCTGTTGTTTCATTACAATTACCCTCCACTTTGATGTTTTGGGCAGGTTTCTTATTTTCACCCTTTTCAAATTAATTTACAGCAGCTCTCTTAGTTGGACATTTGGGGTTCGGTCTGGTTACCATTAAACACCAATATTATTTTTTACATTAGTACATTATCTACTTGTATTACATTTGAATTACTTACTCGTTACGTTAAAAATCCTCTGTACTAACTGCACCAAAAATCTACACAATATTTTTAATATGTACTAAATACACAAAAACCTTACTCAGAAGCACAACACTCTGCTGTACAACTTCGATCAACGTTGTATTTATAGCAATACATAAGGTTGGTGGTGGGGGGAGTGATGTTTCACATCATTACCGAATATATCTACTATACATGTTCTTACACGACATTATATCGTGAGACGTCAGACAGAACGCATGACAAATTTATTAAGAAGCTCCTAAAATAATATCTCGCAGGTAGATCATGACTCACCTACTACTAACAAGTTAGTTGACCTTCTCCTCGAACGTATCCCTACAAAAAATTTACCGATTCAAGAACCTCCTCACTTATTTTTAAATACTCGTATACCTTTACATAATAAATTAAAAAAATATATCTCGCAGGTAGGTCATGACTCACTTATTTGTATACCTACATGTCTCAAAACCGTATACCTTTGTGTATAATAAATTAAGAGATATATCGAACAATTAACAGTTCATTGAGAAGCGTCGAAGGATAAACATAGTAATTGTTTTCATCTAGGTAAACAAGTTACATATAAAGATAATTTTTTAATAACTTTCTCAAAATAACATGATCTAAACTATAAATTTTTAATAATTTCGTCAAAATAGCATGACCTTCTCAAGTTAATTGACCTCCTCCTCAAACGAAACCCCTCAAAAAGTTTGCCGATTCAAGAACCTCCTCTCCTCATTGAATCTCCTCCGACCTCCAAAAAATTTGCCGGTTCAAGAACCTCCTCCTAGAACGCAGCTTCGAGGAGGAGGTTCTTGAATCGGCGAATCTATACTACTCTTATGTCTTTACTACCTCATCTAGTGGTTTCAGTGATACAACTTCTGTACAACTGGAACTGGAATCCGTACGTATATTATTATAACGGCAAACATTTCTGAAATACCATTATAACTGATTAAGTATTTATATAAATATGTCGAGGATTATTTAGCTTAATGTAACAGAATGAAAAAAATGTATTAATTACATAGGATCAGTTATAAAGAATGGGAAATCTCAGCACTGGAGATAGCTACATACGAAAATATGATGAATTAACCCAACATGCCTTATGTCGATGTCGCTGATTTATGAGATACAGGTGTTCAAAAAATACTTCCTTTCTAAAACTTTCTAATAATTTTGAATGTTTTAATAGTAACTACTCGGAAAATTAATACACAATTGACATTTAAGAAAAAAATTGAAATAAGATCGCTAAAATAACAACTTTCTTGTTGTCACAATTTTGATCTCGTGCGCACTTTTAATAGAGAAAAATCAACTGTCGAGCGATTATCACGTTTGCCGTTCTTACCGAAAATTAAATTCATTTGTGTCGTAACGAAGAGGGTTAGATTGGGATTTGTTAATTAGGATTAGGTAATTATACACCTTTTTTATTTTCAAACTTGTTTTTATTTCAAAGAAAATTATTTGAAACCGGCACCTTTTATTTTGAACCCGGTTTTTATCGGCTGTATTCATTTGGTCCTTCGAGCCGGATATATATTTATTTTTCCAATTTTACTCAATTCTTCTTTAAGATTTTGTTCCTCGTGGAACTTTAATTGAATATTTTTTATTTTTCTTATTTTCTAAAATTACGTTTCTCATGTTTGGAGAGATTTTCTTTAATTTTCGGCGTGGCCATCTGGCACAACGTGGTCAACAATTTTTTTTTGTGCCGTCACACGTGCGACGTTACATGCAACCTTATTGTTCTCTTGAACTTAAAATTTCCTTACAACTTTGAATATTTTTAATTTCTAAATTTTTCCGCAATTCTTCTTTAAGAATTTGTTCCCCTTGGAACATTAATTGAATATTTATTTTCTAAATCTTTTCTTTCCCGCATTTTCTCATCTGAAAAAATTACCTTTTTAATTTATTCTAATTATTATTGATATTACTTCCAGGAGTGGTAATTCTTATCTCGTTTCTTTCTTGTTTATTTCCCCTGCCTTCTCCCTGAGACATTATGGCAGATAAACTTAATAAATTAATTTTACGACGTCAAGTCGCTGAGAATCGCCTTATCGAAACCATGAATGCTGGTCAAGATATTATCGACGATCCGAAACAACAAGCGGAATTTCTAGTTCGTGATGAATATGTAGAAGTATCTTATACTGATTTCAAGACGATCCATAATCAGATCGTTGGTTTAATTGATGATGATGAGTTTGATGATTATGATAAGATTCGGCAACGGGTCGATGGTGCCTATTTTACAATCAAGGCACTTATACAAAAATTCACGCCAGCCCCGGCGAATCCTCAGGGTGGCCCTCATAGGATCACCACACCTAAATTGAATGAACTTTCAATGGTCAACAGAAAGATTGGCCTACCTTTTTTGATTTGTTCCGAACTATGGTACACGGAAACAAGTCGTTATCTCCAGTGGCTAAATATCAATACCTATTGACGTCACTCACTGGAGAAGCTTTGAAATTGGTAAAGAGAATTCCAGTGACCAATGAGAATTATACTAGTGGAAGATTCGAAATCAGCCGTCAAATGTCCGATATGCTCCGAATCACATCAAGTTTACCGATGTGCTCAATTTCATGTTAAATCGCCAGCTGAAAAATTAGTGATAGCAAGAGATAACAATTTGTGTCGAAATTGTTTAAGCAAAGGTCATATCACTAACAATTGCGTTTCAAATCACTGTTGTCATTCATGCAAGCAACGCCATCATACATTACTTCATTTTGGACCTAAACAGCCAATTCCTTCTATTCACGTGGGTACAACATTAGATATAAATAATCATTCAAAACCAGAAAATCGTCGAGTTTCTTACCAATCGCCTTTATTTATATTTATGATCAGGTTGGTCAACCGCATTTGGCATGTGCATTGATTGATTCTGGAAGCACGTCAAATTTTATTACCACCAAGCTACTGCAACAACTTCGTTTGCCACGACAAAATAATTCTTCGTTAGAAATACAGGGTTTAAACTCGATGACGTCCATCTGTAACAAAGGAAGTGTCAATTGCATCATTCAACTTTGCCAGTCCCGAAACTTATCCTTTAATCTGAGAGCTATTGTTACATCTTCAATATGTTCCGCTTAACCTTCATTATCTTCTATTATACAATCCTACTATTATCTTAAATGCCTCCAATTCCATCCCGAACATCATTCTCCTTCCGAAGAAGTGGATATATTATTGGGAGCTGAATTGGTACCTCAATTATTTACTGGTGGTCGTGTCTGTGGTGGCCAGGACGATCCTGTGGCTGTGCATTCAGTGTTCGGGTGGATAGTGATGGGAAATCCAAATTATTACCATCCACGTCTTTATCAACATGTATCTCAAGAATTGATGACTCATTACATTTATCAATGCAACGCTTTTGGGAATTGGAATCTACTTCTGAAATCAAGATGATGTCAAGTGAAGAGGCAAAATGTGAAAATCATTACAAAAATAATTATCGTTGTGATATTAATGGCAGATTTATTGTATCACTCCTGTTTAGAACCAAAGAACCTATTCTTGGAAGTTCATATGATATTGCTCGGAATCGATTCAAATTATTGGAGAAACATTTGTTGAAAGATGATATACTTCACGAGAAATACATCGAATTCATGAGGGATTATTTGCATTCAGGCCATTTGTCTCTAATTCCTTCTAATATTCCTAATTCCAGTAATTAATATAGGATAATAGTAAAACTTTGTTTCAAGAAAATAGATCCTAAAAGAGTGGAAACTTGAACAATAATCCCTTTTTTAAAAAGAGACTATTTTGAGCTTATTTATTATTTTTGGGTCAGTCGTTTATAATTAAAAGAATTAAAAAGAAAAATATGCTTAAAAAATTTCCACTGTTATAGAACATATTTTTAGGATGAAATAAGACTTGAAATAAGATTTTATAAATTTCTTCGTTTCTCTCTGCTGCCCTGTATTTTCTTGATACGTTCCTATGTGCTTGATGCCGAGCATGTAAAGTATTAATTTTTATTAAGTCGAACTTTAGGTTACTAAAATTAGCGTTCAGCTTCCGACCACTGATCGTAAGGCAAATTTACACCGTGTTCGTGAATTCGTTGCGAATTTATTGCACATTCACTGTTTTGCAACTACCTAACCTCATTCACATCACAACGAAATATTCTAGATTATCGACATTGTCGACACTCTGTACATAGTTGACATATTGTGGACACGCGGACGTCAATAATCAAAGTCGACGAGTCGACGCCCATCTCTTTGCACAATCAACCATATCCAAAGAGAGAACTAAAGACGTATCAGATGATATAATAAGATCTAAAAGTGTAGCGGACAATGCGGTTGTCCTGATCGGACAATCAATCAATTGGGCTGCTTCTTATGTGTCCAGAAAAGAAAATAATCGAAGTGTATCTGAACTTCCAGAGTTGAGCACATTAATGTTAAAATCTCCAAAACAGAGAATTTGGTCAGTCAGGAGCAGGCAGTTCGCAACCATGTCATATAGCTCACCCAAAAACAGAGAGCAGTTGACATTACCCGGTCTGTAGTCAACTCCTACCGCGATATCACCGCCACGCAAATGCAGCAACATTTAAAGTTGTTCAATGTCAGCGGACGAGTCAATAATAGAATATTTAATGTTACATTACGTTATATTACATAGATTACATATCGGGTAGGCGGACAACTAACCTTGCACCGCAACCCTAAGGGGTACCTAAGGGGCCCTAAATGGTAGACAACGATATCAAATTTCACCGTGTAGTCCAATGCTCTTAACGAACATTAATACCTTGCTCAGTGAAAGGTCATTCAGATCCTTTGCGGAGATAAATTGCGACCCAAAAATCGAGAATCTGATACTGTTAACAGCAGGGCAGTGGCATATAACATGCTCAACCGTCTCCGCTTTCTTCACACATATTCGGCATTTAACATCGTCGGCTAGATCCAACAAGTTGAGGTGTGCTTTTAATCGACAGTGCCCAGTAAAGACACCCATTAGAACTTTAATGCTGCAGCGAGCAAGTCCTAAAATATTCCCGGGTTTGATAGTGGCGATGTTAATAAACACCTTAGCATGTCTCATTCCAGGAGAACTGGTCCACAGTAGACGAAGTCTCTCTTCAGCCCACAGGTTCTAGCCTCTCGTGCTAGCTCATCTGCCGCTTCATTTCCAGCAACCCCAGAGTGACCTGGGACCCAGATCAGAGAAACTTTGTTATCACAACTCAGTGTGTTTAATGTTCTCTTACAGTCATTAACCAGAGCCGACACCGTTTTCACGGCTTGCAGCGCCTGGAGAGCGACTTGACTGTCTGTTTGAGAAAAGTCGTACTGTCATGTTCTTCACCCCTCTCTCAAGAATGATTATACCACCCATGTCAATAGCAAATGCCTGTATTCCGCCTGGAATACAGTACGTTTCCAAGCTATAATCTTGCTTAACACGTTCGCTGCCGAGCGACACCGTTAATCAAGGTTGTATGTATGTATGCATGCTTAGGGGAGTGCGTAATATTTACGGGCGCACTTAGGCCCCAGTGAACTAGAAACTATTCTACTATTAAGCAGGATCCAATCCTCTATAGTTGCTTCCACTCCCCTGTCAAAAGCAGCTCTTTCAAGAGATTGTGGTATTGCGTTGTTAAACGCACCTTCTATATCCAGAAACGCACAAACCAAGATCTCTTTATCTTGGAGCGTCCTAGATACTCTACCAATCAAGTTGTGTAGAGCGAATTCTGCTGATTTTTCCGCTTGATAAGTGTAGTGTGGGTTATTCTTACACACACATCTATGCAGGGTGCCCTGTTAAGAGTACGGAGCGGCTGTATCTCGACAACGGTAAGGCCTAGAGGTTTGGGAAAAAATCCTTATAGGCAAAGTGGGCAAAAGAAATAGCTGGAAATTATTTTGAACTTCATAATTCGACCACTAGGAGGCTTAACTGCCATAGAGAAACATAAAATTTCCGCTATCTCAAAAAGTTAGAAGATAAGCTTTAATATATCTTTTGATATATCTTTTTAATATCTCTTGCTTTTTTGGCAACCACAAATTTTGAGGTATCCAAACGTCGAGGACGGGAAAATGGTACATGAGAATTTGAGTTTTAATAGAAAACAGTTTACGATTTATAAACAGTTTAGAGTATTACATAACAATTTAGGATATTAGAATCTATATACTGTTAGTGTCAATTAGACGGTTATTTTTGACGTCAACAAGAATACCAAATTTATCTAAAAATCGGCGCCTATAATTGGTTTAGCAACATCAGCCATAGTAAAAACGGAAGAAAAATTTCTGCGCAAATTTAAAGATACAGTCAATATTTTCTTACTGTAGGTATTGATTGTAGACCCATTAGCTGCTGAAGGATATGAAGTTGAATCTTTTTTTAAGGATGCGAAAACTGTAAATGTTAAAACCGATATGTCAGCAACTGTGTCGGTAAGAAAATTTAGATTTTTATTATCGTCGTAGACAAAAAGACGATGACTAATAAGATTAATTGATCGATGATGTGAATTACGTTGAATTGTTAAAACTAAATTTTTAGGTTCTAGAGGAGGTTTTCGGAGCACTTACACTAACCAAATAAAACTAGTTTGAAGTGCCAACGGAAAAAAATACTATCAATAGTCTAAAATATGTTAAAATAAAATCGAAAAAAATTAAAAAATTAAAATTAAATGTATATGAGACGATACTAAACGTTTGAGATGGACACGTATGACTGAACGATACGACACAAGACGGAATGCTTAAGCGGGCATGCGTAATATAAAGTTGGAAGCGTGAAATTGACATATCAAAAGACAAACAATTAAGAAAATATTTTCTAAAATTAAAGGTCTTAAAATCTAATTAGTAGACTTTTATCGTATTACAAAGTATTATCAAAGTTAGAAACTAGAGGACGCTGGAAGGATTATAAAAATTTCATAAAAAACCTGTTATTATTAAGCTCAGTAATATCGTTGAGCAGAAGGGATTTATTTTGAGTGTGAATATAGTATTCTTCCTATAGATCTAGCTCCTTTGATTTTTCGACTTTTTCAGTAAAGAGACACAACTGAAATCTATTTGTGTTTAGAGGTGCTTATGTGTTTGTATATAGCTGAAGAACCTTTAGTTAAGTGTTCTTCGAAACGTGTATGTAAAGTTCGCCCAGTCTGTCCAACGTTTATTTTATCACAATCTCCATATTTAATCCTGCAAACACCACTTTGGTCTTTGATATCGAATCTGTTTCTTATTAAATAGAAGTGATCCGAGTCTCTTTCATTTGTGTTGGTGCTGGCCCACATTGCGTGGTGAGCATTGGCGTCGCATCCAACAACCACTTGTAGGTTATTCCTTCGGCTGTAGGCAATTATGTCTCGCACAGCGGCTGGTGGAAGAACATTATCCGTTCCGGGGAAGTATGTTGAGCAGATGACAACTTCTGTCCAGCCCTTCTCATCTCGGATTGTCAGAACCGCAGCCACACAATCGCGGTCGCTATGCTCTGAGATTAAAAATGCATTAATGTTGTTCCTGATAAGTAAGCAAGCGCTGGGTCTATCCCCCGACACGTGCGGAAATCAGAGACAGGGCGACTGTCACGCCCCCTATTCTTATCCTATCAAACAAATTTTAAAATGATCAAAAAATTAAACACAAAACTTTATTTAGAAATAGAAATAAAAAACGCAATGTTACCTTTTATAAAAATACTGGAATATTCAATAAGAGAATATGAATAACTTCGGAAATTAAACAATTACAATTCATACATTGGGCAATACTTTCTAGTATGAGCACAATCACTGTCTGCATAACAATACGGACACTTCAACGCTCTCAAAACCGGACATGAAACTTTACCTGTAGAATCTTTCAACGAATGACTTTTATAAAATTCTCGTCCTTCTGAATTTCAAAGAGAATAAGTACAAGAATCTTCTTGGTATGGCTTTTGACCACCCGATTACGGTGGAACTGTTTCCATTGAGAAAATTATACCACTTACGTTTAGCTTCCTGTTCTGCGATAGCTTGTCTTTAAAATGCCTCTTTCATTTTTGTCACGTAATGATCCATTGGTCTTTGTTGCTAATTAAAAAGTAACAACGTGATGGACATTTATTTAGTAGTGTTATGTAGTATTTATTTATGTAGTAGTTATTTATAACAACACACGAGTCAGGCAGAATGTCAGCTGAAGAAATTCCGGGGTGCAGATTTTCCGCTAAGCAGATCACATCAAAGTCGACATTTAATGAGTACTGCGCACATTCTGATAATAAAAAGAAAATAAATGGCATTTAATAAATTACAACAAATTGACCTAATAGTTTACATACGCGAAATATTCCTCTCGTTCCCTATCTGAATCAGAAGGGAACACAGAGGGTCTGTCGTACAAAAATTTTACAATCGCGGGTCCATATATATTTGTAATTTTTCATAAAATTCTCGTCCTTCTGAATTTCCTTGGTATGGTGGAAACCACCTGTTTACGGTGGAATTGTTTCCATTGAGGAAATTATACCACTTATGTTTAGCTTCCTGTTCTGCGATAGCTTGTCTTTAAAATGCCTCTTTCATTTTTGTCACGTAATAATCCATTGGTCTAAGGGCCAAGTCCATCTGACCTAGACGCGCGCGGACGTCTTTGTAATTTTTTTCTTTACCAATCATAGTAAGGGTTCGTTCACAAAGCATCTTTCACCGACGCCATCAATCTTCGTGCCCGGTGATGAGCCCGTGGGCAAGGATTTTCTCTTCTGGATGCAGGCTGCGAGGAACTACGATGGACCTTGGATTTGAATTGTCACGGTTGATATGAGGAACACGATAAATGGCGTCTACATCCACACGCGAAATATCATACCCCACATGAGCAGCAACGGCATCCAACAAATTTTCGTTATTCTTTTCAGGAACACCCTGGATCTCTAAATTGTTCCGGCGGGAATATTGTTCCATATTATCAACTTGAGCTGTAAGATCAGACACCCGGTCACGCAGTTGTAAGTTTTCGGCTGTTAATTTATCAATAATTTTTACTTTATTCTTTAGCTCTTTCAATAACTTGTTCAAAATCTGATATACGGGCGCTACAAAAGTCGACCGAATGAAGAAGTTGGCTCTTTTTATAACGCAACTCGGATCGCATCTCTTTAACCATCTCGTAGACGGATTCGAAGGTAATAGCAGGACAGGACGGAGTCGCCGAAGTAGACCCACAGGATTTGCGAGAAATAGCGCCTCGTTCTCTTGATCTGCAATCATGACATGTCCACGCATCTACAGACTCCAACGTCTCCTCCGGATCAATGCATTTGGTGTGGAACCAAAGGCAGCACACCAAGCACTGGACGCCCGATCTCCTCCCCACCACACGATTACACCGTCCGCATATCGACATGATCACTTTTTGCGAAACGAAAATAATGGAATTAAAAATGTATTAATTTATGGGTAAATTATTGGTTATTAATTAACAAATCGACCACTTCAGAACACTCAGAAAGTCTATACGAATACTATGTAAGCTAAGAGCGAAGAAAATCGGCCAAAAATACTCGGCAATTAGTTAACGTAGCGAAAGAAGTTTCTTGATACCAAATCTGCAGGATTATGTTGTGACTTCACGTGGAACCATGTAACAGGGTCGCTTGTAGACTGAATTTCGGTAATTCTGTTAGCAACAAATGTCTTATATTTGTTTGGCTTTGAATTAATCCACGATAGTGCAATTTGTGAGTATGTCCAAAAATATTCTTCATTTATCCGTAGTTGTAGAATGGATTTGAATTTCTTAGCAAGATGAGCTCCATCTACTGCAGCACACAATTCCAATCTGGGAACTGTAATTGTTTTCAATGGTGTAATCTAGATGGGGAAGAACACCACCGCCACCAATGTAATATTAGAGGAAGAAAGGGGCACCCGCCACCAACGTTATGCGGACGGGAAAAGTTAGAAGTACGGTAGCGTGTACTTGCAGAAAAAGAGAAAAAATTATAGAAGATTTTTAACCTTCCGGTGCTCGCTCCTTTTATTGAGATGGAACGCTCGCGCGCGGACTCTCAGTCCGCAAGCATAACTTTTTTTTTTTTGACATGCCCAACTAAAAATAAATAAAAAAACCTAAGTAATTAGAAAAAAGAAGCATTTATTCATAAACTACATTCGTTTTATATTGCAAAAATGGGAGCATTCCATAAAGAAAATACAATTCTGTTAAATTTAGACCAATGTGAACCACGTTAATTCTTATTCTTGATGACACGGATGACATATCATGAGAGAATATTCTAAACATATATATTTATGACACTCTACGCAAGAAAAACGTGTAGGCCTATTTTTTTTTCGATCACAATACGAACATCTTCCCCGCTGACCTTCCTGCGGTGGCTCAGGAACAGGCGCTTCCAAACCGAACATTTGTCTGATTCTTTGTTGCATAACCCTAGGAATAGATTGAGTCACTCGTCGACGATTATGGCCTTCCACTAACTGAAATGCTAAAGCTCGTAAAAAGGTTCTTCTTCGTTGATTTGAAGAGTTATTGATAGAAAAAATCACGAATGAGTTTATACCAGCTACGTTTAGTAACGAGTAAAATATTACCATGGGTCATCTTTTCGTGTTACGCGCACAATTATACGCCGCGCATAATTTATCTACACAGTCGACACCACCTTTACTCATATTATAGTCCATTATCATATCTGGTTTCTTTGTGTCACTATCTATTTCATCATCATGATGCATGCTCGACAGAAGCAACACATTTTTGTTTTTTTTCGGTATATAAGACACTAAAGTACAATTTTTCCTGAAAGCAAACATACTTGACGAAATTGGGCGACCCAATGGACGAGAAAACTCTATAGGTAACTCTTTTTTATTTTTTCTGATAGTACCTAATAGAGTCAGTTTAAAATCTGTATCAAGGGAAGTAAGTAGGTTCATGGATGTGAACCAGTTGTCAACTGTTACATTACGACTGGTACCTTTTATAGGTTCACATAGTCTTTGCACTACTGCAGTTGGTGAATTGCTAGCCTCAAATTGTCCACTAGGTTGTGTGCCTACATATACCTCCATGTTAGAAGTGTAGAATGTCTTTGCATCTGCCATAGCAAATATCTTGATCCCATACTTATTGGGTTTACTGGGGATGTATTGTCTAAAATTACCTCGCCCCCGGAAAGCCTCTAACTTTTCGTCAATAGTCACAAACTGAAATGGTGTGTAGGCTGTTTTAAAATTATTGACAACAAGCTCAAACACTTCTCTGATAGGTGCTAGTTTGTCAGTTTGCTTTCTTTCATCTCTAGTTGTTAAATTATCGAATCGTATATGAACTAAAAGAAATCTAAATCTACACTGAGACATGGTCAGCCTAAATAGTTCTACACCTGTACCATTTTGACTCCATAATTCGTCAATATTTAGACGATTTGATTTCAGAACCCCGGCCAAATATGACAATCCAAAAAGTGCTTCAATTTCTATAAGGTCGGTATCTTTCGCGTCCCGTTCTCGCTGGTAGTTTGCCCTAAATGATTGAATATGCTGATTTGTGTAATGAACAATCAAATTTAGAACTTGCTTTGAAAAAAAATACTTCCAAATATCAATTTCTCTTTTCAAATCTTTTGCGATTCTCTTTACACCTGGTAGTTGTTTAATTATATTACTTGGCTTTGTTTTTACACTTTTATTTGGGACATGCTTCTTCCATACTGTTACTTTATCTTTGCCAACAAATGTAGGTTGTCTTTCTGAAAAATCATCTTCTGAATCCGAAATTTCCTGTTCTGTGTCAGTATCTAAATCCTGTCTTTCTAAGTTATCCTCTTCCCCAGATTCTTCTTGGTCGTCAAACTCGACATCCGATTCTTCTTTCTCCTCTTCCAAACATTCAGTCATAAGCTTGTTCAAACGTGTTTGTTCTTGTTCCCAGGGACAAGGCATCTGTAAATAGCGCTAGACGCTCTTGCGGCAGGTTTTGAAGTAAACAGCAAAAATGTTTTCCTGCGGAGTGAGAGTCCGCGCGCGACTATCGGAAGGTTAAGATGCTGCCACCAGGCAAGTTACGTACTTGGCCGAACGGTTTAAGAAGTTAATGAGTAAAAGAAGGGAGGATCGTAGCCCTTGTGTTGAAATTGAAATAATACGAAACAAGAATTTATATAAAAAAATATTAATATATTAAATTAAGGAAATTAAAATATAAAAAAAATAGAAAAATAAATCAACCAAAAAAAAATAAGTTTAAATATTAAAGAAGAAAAAAAAAACTAATTGAACAAATTTTGGATAACGGAACGTTAATTATGGCTACAAATACTAGCGATGATTATGAGTTTCAAGAACAATAGTAATTAATTATGCTTACTTATTCTACGCCACGACGACGCTCTTCCACCAGGATTCGGACGCTTCAGGAACTGGCTTCAAGGCACAATTTCGATCTGAGGATTCGATTTCTCTAGCAAATTACCCAGCACAAACCACCAGCGTATTTAGAAGCCTTTCCGAATTTAGTATTGAGAATTTAAATTAAAAATAAAATGAAATGGAGCGAACTCAAGGGGAAGACTGTAGCTTCTATCTACCTTGGTAGTTGGTACTCGACTCCCCGAGTCCAACTCGGTGGCGCATCAACGCCTCACGCGATAAAGCTGACTTAAGCAAAATAATTATACAAAACGCAATTTAATATACAGGGCGGTTTGTTACAATGGTGCAACCTTTGATTTTGCAGCTAGTAAGTTGATCTCTGTCTCTGTATATGTGAGGCATATGTAAAAGTATGTAACTCGATTCGTTGTATCTGTATATCCGTTTGATGTAACTGTAGCTCTTGAAATATGATTTTTGCAATAACTATGATTGAAGATATAAGACCTAATGGATCGAATAACTTTGCTATTTGTCCTAAAATTGTTTGTTTCAATTCTGCACGGGTATATGTCAGCTTGTCAGTGTTTGTATTCCATTGAATTCCTAACGTTTTGAAAATTTCTTCGGACATAATTGTTGGATTTGATTTGAAACTTTATTTCTCAATTCTGGATGATTGCTATTGAACTTGCTTAAAGTAAAACCTCCTGACTCTAGGATTGTTGTTACGTTTTATTTTACCGCTTTTAGTTTAATGATTCAGCCGGAAATTTGTTTTCAAATGGTGTCGATGACATTCCAAATGTTACTCTATTCATTTCATAAGATTGCTATTCTTCATCGGAATGATTTCTCCATAGTATTTTTTGCTATTTTCTATCAAATTCTGCTACTATTATCTGGCGATACATCTGCGCAATATGTCCCGTCAAAACATACTTGTGTATTCTAAATCTGGTAATTTCGAATTGACAGGATCTGTCAAATACCACCCGCAACTTCGTTGTTTGACTTTCTTCCTTTAATACGACAGGATGTGGTAAATAAACCCATGTCAATAATTAAGAAAATATTTTCTAAAATTAAAGGTCTTAAAATCTAATTAGTAGATTTTTATCGTATTACAAAGTATTATCAAAGTTAGAAACTAGAGGACGCTGGAAGGATTATAAAAATTTCATAAAAAACCTGTTATTATTAAGCTCAGTAATATCGTTGAGCAGAAGGGATTTATTTTGAGTGTGAATATAGTATTCTTCATATAGATCTAGCTCTTTTGATTTTTCGACTTTTTCAGTAAAGAGACACAACTGAAATCTATTTGTGTTTAGAGGTGCTTATGTGTTTGTATATAGCTGAAGAATCTTTAGTTAAGTGTTCTTCGAAACGTGTATGTAAAGTTCGCCCAGTCTGTCCAACGTTTATTTTATCACAATCTCCATATTTAATCCTGTAAACACCACTTTGGTCTTTGATATCGAATCTGTTTCTTATTAAATAGAAGTGATCCGAGTCTCTTTCATTTGTGTTGGTGCTAGCCCACATTGCGTGGTGAGCATTGGCGTCGCATCCAACAACCACTTGTAGGTTATTCCTTCGGCTGTAGGCAATTATGTCTCGCACAGCGGCTGGTGGAAGAACATTATCCGTTCCGGGGAAGTATGTTGAGCAGATGACAACTTCTGTCCAGCCCTTCTCACCTCGGATTGTCAGAACCGCAGTCACACAATCGCGGTCGCTATGCTCTGAGATTAAAAATGCATTAATGTTGTTCCTGATAAGTAAGCAAGCGCTGGGTCTATCCCCCGACACGTGCGGAAATCCTTCCTCGGCCGGGTTTCACACCTGGCGCTCTCTTCACGCTCTTGGTGCTAGTTGCCGCTGAGGCTGATGATGGAGACAGGGCGACTGTCACGCCCCCTATTCTTATCCTATCAAACAAATTTTAAAATGATCAAAAAATTAAACACAAAACTTTATTTAGAAATAGAAATAAAAAACGCAATGTTACCTTTTATAAAAATGCTGGAATATTCAATAAGAGAATATGAATAACTTCGGAAATTAAACAATTACAATTCATACATTGGGCAATACTTTCTAGTATGAGCACAATCACTGTCTGCATAACAATACGGACACTTCAACGCTCTCAAAACCGGACATGAAACTTTACCTGTAGAATCTTTCAACGAATGACTTTCATAAAATTCTCGTCCTTCTGAATTTCAAAGAGAATAAGTACAAGAATCTTCTTGGTATGGCTTTTGACCACCCGATTACGGTGGAACTGTTTCCATTGAGAAAATTATACCACTTACGTTTAGCTTCCTGTTCTGCGATAGCTTGTCTTTAAAATGCCTCTTTCATTTTTGTCACGTAATGATCCATTGGTCTTTGTTGCTAATTAAAAAGTAACAACGTGATGGACATTTATTTAGTAGTGTTATGTAGTATTTATTTATGTAGTAGTTATTTATAACAACACACGAGTCAGGCAGAATGTCAGCTGAAGAAATTCCGGGGTGCAGATTTTCCGCTAAGCAGATCACATCAAAGTCGACATTTAATGAGTACTGCGCACATTCTGATAATAAAAAGAAAATAAATGGCATTTAATAAATTACAACAAATTGACCTAATAGTTTACATACGCGAAATATTCCTCTCGTTCCCTATCTGAATCAGAAGGGAACACAGAGGGTCTGTCGTACAAAAATTTTACAATCGCGGGTCCATATATATTTGTAATTTTTCATAAAATTCTCGTCCTTCTGAATTTCCTTGGTATGGTGGAAACCACCTGTTTACGGTGGAATTGTTTCCATTGAGGAAATTATACCACTTATGTTTAGCTTCCTGTTCTGCGATAGCTTGTCTTTAAAATGCCTCTTTCATTTTTGTCACGTAATAATCCATTGGTCTAAGGGCCAAGTCCATCTGACCTAGACGCGCGCGGACGTCTTTGTAATTTTTTTCTTTACCAATCATAGTAAGGGTTCGTTCACAAAGCATCTTTCACCGACGCCATCAATCTTCGTGCCCGGTGATGAGCCCGTGGGCAAGGATTTTCTCTTCTGGATGCAGGCTGCGAGGAACTACGATGGACCTTGGATTTGAATTGTCACGGTTGATATGAGGAACACGATAAATGGCGTCTACATCCACACGCGAAATATCATACCCCACATGAGCAGCAACGGCATCCAACAAATTTTCGTTATTCTTTTCAGGAACACCCTGGATCTCTAAATTGTTCCGGCGGGAATATTGTTCCATATCATCAACTTGAGCTGTAAGATCAGACACCCGGTCACGCAGTTGTAAGTTTTCGGCTGTTAATTTATCAATAATTTTTATTTTATCCCTTAACTCTTTCACAAATTGTTCAAAATCTGATATACGGCCGCTACCGAAGTCGACTGAATGAAGAAGTTAGCTCTTTTTACAACGCAACTCGGATCGCATCTCTTTAACCAACTCGTAGACGGATTCGAAGGTAATAGCAGGACAGGACGGCGTCGCCGAAGTAGACCCACATGATTTGCGAGAAATAGCGCCTCGTTCTCTTGATCTTGAATCATGACATGTCCACGCATCTACAGACTCCAACGTCTCCTCCGGATCAATGCATTTTGTGTGGAACCAAAGGCAGCAGACCAAGCACTGGACGCCTGATCTCCTCCCACCACACGATTACACCGTTCGCATAGGTTCATAGGTTCTACCATAGTTCACTAGGTTATTCACTTTTTCACCTAATTATTGCAACTCAAATCGTTGACTTATTTTTGTTGTTCTTGTATTTGTTGTTTTTGGCATTTGTTTACAACACTCACTTTACCAACTTCACGTCACAGTTCGTGGACAATACGGGAGCAATTGTGTGGCGCCTTAGAGAAATTATACCCGACCCAATCTCCAATTGAGCTAGGCGAGGACCGTATTATGTTTGGTGTTGTAAATGTGTTGGTATTACATATATTTTTTTGTTGTTGTAATTAAGGTGTCACATGGTTCGGGTATGAATTCGTGAGTTGAGGGCAAATATTCTGGACAATCGGTAAGCCACGAAATACCCTTCCACCACAATTAAGATGTAATTAATTGGTCGGGAAGAAGACCTCGAGACGCGCAATTAGCGGGATTGTTAGAGGATGAAACGTGTCTCCAACATTTAGAAGGTAAGATATTCTGAATCTGAGTTACACGGTTTGCAACATGGATTTTCCATCGGTTAGGTACCGAAGAAATCCAGGTTAAAGTGACCTGAGAATCAGACCAGGCGAAAATCGAATCGAAAGTGATGTTTGGGGATAACGCTTCTTTTATGGTCTGAAATAAATCAGTAAGGAGAACTGCACCACACAGTTCTAGTCTAGGAATCGAAATAGTTTTCAAAGGAACAACACGTGCTTTTGCACAGACGAAAGAAGTTTGAATATGAGTAGAAGTTTGATATCGTAAGTATGCGACAGCGCAATACTCAAGTTGAGAGGCATCACAGAATAGATGGAGTTGGATCGACTTGGTGTCTATCGGAACCATTAAACGGGGCAAAGTCCAAGTAGATAAAGCAGCTAGGCCTTCTTTGAATAATTTCCACGTATCAGAAATTGATGTGGGAGGATTTTCATCCCAAGAAAGATTACACTGCCAGAGATTTTGCATGATTGTTTTTGCTTTAAATGTGCCAGAAAACCAAGCGGATCGTAAATCTGAGCAATTTCTGACAGTATCGAACGTTTAGTACAGGAATTATGACGGTAGTAGGATCCCAATGAAGACCCAATACTTTGACATAATTTAGTTCACCAGAATCCATTGATATCGGCTTCTGTAAATTAGTTTTTGAGACAACTTGTAAGAGATTGACACAATTACTCGCTCATGTTCGTAGCTCAATTTCTCCTTTCTTTAATAAAACAATCAATTCTTGTTGTAGATGTAATGCTTCTTGACAGATTGAGCTCCGGTTACAATATCATCAATATAAACATTATTTTTGAGAACTTCGGCCGCTCTTGGACTGTCATCGGCGTAAAGGTTCGCAAGTTCTTGAAGTGTACGTAATGCCAAAAAAGGAGATGAGGCAACTATATACGTTAAAGTGTTCTATTACGGACGATGCCACTTTTTCTCCAAGAGTAGACTCTTTATTTCGTATTCGTTCTTTCGCTGCTTTATATAATGCTCTATCTGCGTCGTGTCTAAATTTTAAATCTGAGCTTCGTCTAATGGATTCACACCTCGATCTCCTCTCAATAATCTCTTTTCCAACTTGCTACCCGGTCCACAAAAGTTATATCCTGGCAAATGAAGTTCTATCGAAAGTTTATTGTAACGGAGACTGTATTATATTTTTCAGTTTCGTAATAAAACAACATCTTCTCTCGTTCACTACTTTATTAATACTGATTCATTTCCTCAAGGCAAGGTGACTATATCACCCCTTACATAAGGCACTCAGGTAGATGCGGAATACACGATAACAAAGGAACAAAGAAATATTTGAACTGACTCACGACATTACCGTGATCTCATACTCTAAATTCGAATGCTTAAATAACTATTCAAACCAACACTTTTAAATACACTTATACTTTAACTAATTATTTAATTATTTTAATTAATCATATTTTAATAACGAATAATAAGTATGATATGAATATGAATACAAATAAGAAAGATAAACGATAATTAAATGTTTATACTACTGCCTCTACTAAATTCTAATTTACATTATCTATTAACTTGTTAAAAAATCCGCGACCAATTCGTTTGCTTGTCAAACGGTAACTGTTACGATTAGGTTCTAACAAATTCATTTTATAATTCCACTCCTTCTTCCTTTTCTTCACAGTTAAAAACTAGAAATGAAGCTCTGCTGTTGTGCTTTAAGCTTTTATTCCTTTTAAATAGTTTACAAACCCAGTTCTGCTCTTAAGTTATACTTAAATCTATTATTATTATTATTCAGCTACACTTAAAACTATTAATATCCTAAAAATTAATTGCTACTCACTTAAAAACATTTCAGTTACTCTACAATACTAAAACATTCTTGATATATATATTTAATCTATAATCTACGTCTAAATATTTTTGTAATAACTTATTTACGTTTCTTATCATATTCCTAAATCTAATTACGTCCAACATCTTTTCTTCCCAGCCACTTATCCTTAATTGTCTGTAAGCAAACGTCCAAGCGTCGGTACACTCTATTTTTCGATTCGCAAAACGTCACTCTTTTTTCCATTTTGTTCACTTCACATCTTCATTAATGCGTGCAAATCTAAATCCAGTAATACCTTATCCATATCGTATATGAGCAGTTCTTTAGTTACGCACAAATGTTCACTTGGTACGCCGTTTGAAGCAACCAATATATTCGATTTTATATCACCTTGCATTGTTGATACCACATCGATAACGCTATCATAATAATTTTTATATTCCATACACTTTAATACTTCTACCCTACTCGAAACTAAATCGCTAAGTTTCCACAATTCGTGTAACGAGTCGTAAGCCAGGTAAAATATTCCTGACTCCCTTCCATTTTCAATTTTTAATTTTTTTAAAAAATCACATTAATCCATTTAAACGCAAATAACTCGAAAACCGATTGACTCAAACAAATTAAATAATTTAATAAATAATTTAATTTTTGCGTAAAATTAAATTCTCTTTCAGACTGATAACTTCAATTGAATTGAATTAGTAAGCCAATTAATTTAACAAAAAGAAAATGGCTTTGTTTATGCAACCCAAATATCACTAAAAATGGGGTAAAACGTTTGTCAAGCACGCACGATCTCGTGCGCACTTTTAATAGAGAAAAATCAACTGTCGAGCGATTATCACGTTTGCCGTTCTTACCGAAACTTAAATTCATTTGTGTCGCAACGAAGAGGGTTAGATTAGGATTTATTAATTAAGATTAGGTAATTATACACCTTTTTTATTTTCAAACTTGTTTTTATTTCAAAGAAAATTATTTGAAACCGGCACCTTTTATTTTGAACCCGGTTTTTATCGGCTGTATTAACTAACGCCTTCTACAACTATTGATGTAATAATGACTCATATTTGGAGAGGTTTTCTTTAATTTTCGGCGTGGCCATCTGGCACAACGTGGTCAAAATTTTTTTTTTGTTCCGTCCAACCTTATTGTTCTCTTGAACTAAAAATTTCCTTACAACTTTGAATATTTATTTTCTAAATTTTTCCGCAATTCTTCTTTAAGAATTTGTTCCCCTTGGAATTTTCTTTCCCGCATTTTCTCATCTGAAAAAATTACCTTTTTAATTTATTCTAATTATTATTGATATTACTTCCAGGAGTTTTAATTCTTATCTCGTTTCTTTCTTGTTTATTTCCCCTGCCTTCTCCCTGAGACATTATGGCAGATAAACTTAATAAATTAATTTTACCACGTCAAGTCGCTGAGAATCGCCTTATCGAAACCACGAAGGTTGGTCAAGACATTATCGACGATCCGAAACAACAAGCGGCATTTCTAGTTCGTGATGAATCTGTAGAAACATCTTATACTGACTTCAAGACGATCCATAATCAGATCGTTGGTTTAATTGATGATGATGAATTTGATGATCATGATAAGATTCGGCAACGGGTCGATGGTGCCTATTTTACAATCAAGGCACTTATACAAAAATTCACGCGAGCCCCGGCGAATCCTCAAGGTGGCTCTCATATGATCACCACATCTAAATTGAATAAACTTTCAATTCCAACTTTCAATGGTCAGCAGAAAGATTGGCCTACGTTTTTTGATTTGTTCCGAACCCTGGTACACGAAAACAAGACGTTATCTCCAGTGGCTAAATGTCACTCACTGGAGAAGCTTTGAAATTGGTAAAGGGAATTCCAGTGACCAATGAGAATTATACCATAGCATTCGATACTCTAAAGCGGCGTTACCAAAATAAACGTTACCTGGCCACTATTTATTTTAATGAAATTGTCGCTTTAAAACCGATCCATGAAGAAACATCTAAATCGTTCCGTCTTCTCATAGATTCCTTTAAAGAAAATGTAGAGGGCTTCCGAACTCTGGGTTTTCCAGTTGACCAACGGGATTTTCCTTTATTTAACATATTGCTTCAGAAGTCAAATACATCATATAATATTAAATTCGAGTCAGAACATACCCCTTTCGAAATTCCGACGTTTAAACAATTATTGCATTTTTTGGAACAACAATCTAAGGGTCTAGATTCTGTATCATTCACTTCGTCGAAGAAGCCCTCAATAAATCGATCGAAATCGTCGACATCTACTATGGTTCGTGAAAAAACAATTAATTTAAAGGTGGAAGATTCGAAATCAGCCGTCAAATGTCCGATATGCTCAGAATCACGTCAGGTTTACCGATGTGCTCAATTTCATGTTAAATCGCCAACTGAAAGATTAGTGATAGCAAGAGATAACAATTTGTGTCGAAATTGTTTAAGCAAAGGGCATATCACTAACAATTGCGTTTCAAATCACTGTTGTCATTCATGCAAGCAACGCCATAATACATTACTTCATTTTGGACCTAAACAGCCAATTCCTTCTATTCATGTGGGTACAACATTAGATATAAATAATCATTCAAAACCAGAAAATCGTCGAGTTATCTTACCCATCGCCTTTATTCATATTTATGATCAGTTTGGTCAACCTCATTTGGCATGTGCATTGATTGATTCTGGAAACACGTCAAATTTTATTACCACCAAGCTACTGCAACGACTTCGTTTGCCACGACAAAATAATTCTTCGTTAGAAATACAGGGTTTAAACTCGATGACGTCCATCTGTAACAAAGGAAGTGTTAATTGCAGCATTCAACCTTGCCATTCCCGAAACTTATCCTTTAATCTGAGAGCTATTGTTACATCTTCAATATGTTCCGCTCAACCTTCATTATCTTCTATTATACAATCCTACGATTATCTTAAACGCCTCCAATTCCATCCCGAACATCATTCTCCTTCCGAAGAAGTGGATATATTATTGGGAGCTGAATTGGTACCTCAATTGTTTACTGGTAGTCGTGTCTGTGGTGGTCAGGACGATCCTGTGGCTGCACATTCAGTGTTCGGGTGGATAGTGATGGGAAAATCCAAATTATTACCATCCACGTCTTTATCAACATGTATCTCAAGAATTGATGACTCATTACATTTATCAATGCAACGCTTTTGGGAATTGGAATCTACTTCTGAAATCAAGATGATGTCAATTGAAGAGGCAAAATGTGAAAATCATTACAAAAATAATTATCGTCGTGATATTAATATATTCGTAATATATTAATATTCGTAATTTCAGTAATTATTATATTCCGCATCATTGTGTCTTTCGCAACGATGCTGCCAATTATAAACTTAGGGTAGTCTTTGACGCTTCCGCTTCTTCTTCCAATGGAAAATCGTTAAACGATAATTAGTTAATCGTCCCCAAACTACAACAAAATATTATTAATATTCTAATCAATTTTCGATTATTTAAATTCCTATTTATCTGTGATATAAAGCAGATGTATCGTCAGATCATGATCTCGCCATCTGATCGTGTTTTTCAAAATGTTTTATGGCGATTTTCCCCTGAAGATCCCATTCAAATTTATCAACTCAACATCGTAACATATGGTGTCGCTTCAGCACACCATCGTTGCATCACACATCATTGCGAAAGACACAATGGTGCT
Source organism: Onthophagus taurus (assembly GCF_036711975.1). Taxonomy (NCBI): domain Eukaryota; kingdom Metazoa; phylum Arthropoda; class Insecta; order Coleoptera; family Scarabaeidae; genus Onthophagus; species Onthophagus taurus. The sequence goes on from NC_091973.1 coordinate 10,787,204, forward strand.
GCCAATTATAAACTTAGGGTAGTCTTTGACGCTTCCGCTTCTTCTTAGAATGGAAAATCGTTAAACGATAATTTGTTAATCGGCCCCAAACTACAGCAAAATATTATTAATATTCTAATCAATTTTCGATTATTTAAATTCGTATTTACCTGTGATATAAAGCATATGTATCGTCAGATCATGATCTCGCCATCTGATCGTGTTTTTCAAAATGTTTTATGGCGATTTTCCCCTGAAGATCCCATTCAAATTTATCAACTCAACACCGTAACATATGGTGTCGCTTCAGCACCTTTCTTAGCCCTTCGAATAATACTTGAATTAATGAATTTATATTCTGATACACATCCTCATGGTGCTCATATTCTAAAACATAATGTCTATGTTGATGATATTGTCACTGGTGCAACATCAATCAAAGATTTACTTACATTAAAGGAAGATCTAATTGCTATTCTACGGAAAGGGGGGTTTCAGCTCGGCAAGTGGGCGAGTAATTGTTCACACCTTTTGGAAACTGATTTGCAATCATTACTGTCTTTGGACTATGAAGACTCAATTACTGTTAGATAAATTTTTTGAAAAAAATATTTGACGTTTCCGATGCCATATTGCAACCTTCTTCAGAAACAAGTTCGAAGTGTCACTTCAAACGTCAAAAATTTTTTCAAAAAACGCACGGCTTAATCCGAAAGTTTCTAGTTCTAGGTCTAGTGTTAGTTCTAGTGATAGTGCTAGTTTTAGTTTAATTAACACCGGTCCTGAAAGCCTTCGTACTTATAAAAAACGATTTACCTCTAATATCTTATCTACCTTTGAAATTCAAAACTCCCTTCATGTTTTCATTAAACATATTCAGAGTCAATATTTTTCTGATCTCATTCAATCCATTCATCATAACCAAACGCCCAAGAACCCTTATCGATAGCTCCCTCCGTTCATCGATAGAGATGGGTTGCTCAGTGTGGGTGGTCGGTTACGTTGTGCTGAAATAGCATTCGAGCATAAACATCAATTATTATTACCGCAAAATTGTCGGCTAACACAATTTATAATTGAAGAAACACATCATAAATTTATACATCCTGGTCTTCGAACTTTATCATCATTACTAGCACAACAATATTGGATTTTATCTCCAAGAAGTGCTATTTATCAAAGTTCTATCACGATGTATTCGATGTTTTCGTGCGAAACCCAGATCGTACGTTCCAATGATGGCAGATCTTCCTAGCTTCCGAGCCACAGAATTAAAACCTTTCACTGTGGTTGGGGTTGATTTCGCTGGTCCAATATATACAACCATGCATCGAGCAAGAGGAGTACGATCGGTGAAGTCATATATTTGTGTTTTTGTGTGTACATCTATTAAAGCGCTCCATTTAGAGTTGGTTTTAGATCTCTCTACAGATGCTTTCATCGCGGCTCTACGGAGATTCATCTCAAGACGAGGTAACTGTACAACCATTTTTAGTGACCATGGAACTACCTTTATTGGTGCTAACAACAAATTACAAGAATTACTGGTTCCAACTACAGTTACTGGTTCCAAATTTGGTATCCAATGGAAATTTAATCCTCCAAGTGCACCACATTTCAATGGATTGACTGAAGCAAATGTGAAGTCCGTAAAAAATCATTTAATTAGAGCTATCGATACCCAGATGCTTACCTTTGAGGAGGTTTACACTGTCCTAACGCAAATAGAGGCAGTACTTAATTCAAGACCACTGTGTTCTTTATTATCAGATCCTAACGATTTGCTACCATTATCACCTTCTCATTTTTTGTGTGTAGGACCATTAAACTCTGCGATTCCAGATCCGGACGTCACGACTATTCCTTTGAATCGTTTAAACCGATGGAATCTTTTACAGCGGATGATCCAAGATTTTTGGGGCCGCTGGAAAATTAAATATCTACATACATGACAACAAAGACGCAAATGAAATCAATCAGTACCTCCAATTGAAAATGGTGTATTAGTAGTAATCAAAGATGATCAACGTTCACCGATGCACTGGATCACTGGGAGAGTTATTAAAACATACGCCGGACGTGATGGAAATGTGCGCGTTGTTGATATAAAAACCGTTAACGGTTGTTACCCGTGGCGAAAATTTGTATTTTGCCAATCGATTAAATTATCGACTTACTTGTGTTTCGTCCCTCATTGTTTTTGTTAATTCATTATATTAACATTTTTTGATCCTTCGTATTTTATTGTTGTAAAAAAATGTTAACAATAATGTATATTTTTTACAACAATAAAACGTTTGTCAAGTACGCACGATCTCGTGCGCACTTTTAATAGAGGAAAATCAACTGTCGAGCGATTATCACGTTTGTCGTTCTTACCGAAGCTTAAATTCATTTGTCTCGCAACGAAGAGGGTTAGATTAGGATTTGTTAATTAGGATTAGGTTGTACCTTTTTTATTTTCAAACCTGTTTTTATTTCAAAGAAAATTATTTGAAACCAGCACCTTTCATTTTGAACCCGGTTTTTATCGGCTGTATTCAGGCTTGCTAAATTAAATAATAAGGCGTAACTAACGCCTTCTACAACTAATGAAACAACATCAAATTCTTATTTCTCATACTGAAATACCTCAAAATTCCAAATTTTACATAAACACTATTAAAACTTTAAAAGTTATTAAGAAATGAAAGTGAAAAATATCAATTTTGAACACCCTGTATCTCCTAAACTAGCAACATTGGTAAAAAGCATATTTAGTGTCTACTATCTCCAGTTTCGTGATTTCCCATTCTTTCTGACTCAACCTTTATATAGGGTTAGACAAGGAATATTGCACAGGATTACACTGGATAATAGTAAAACTTTGTTTCAAGAAAATAGGTCCTAAAAGAGTGGAAATTTGAACAATAATCCCTTTTTAAAAAGAGATTATGAATTAAAAAGAAAAATATGCTTAAAAAATTTCCACTGTTATAGAACTAGCTAGGCTTGCAATACCGGACTAAAATCTCAATGCCGGTATTCGGTATTCAAAATTTTTAAAACCGGGATACCGGTATTAATATCGGTATTGCTATAAAAAAGTGTACACTAAATTACAATCACTAGATATATCTAATTGTAAGATTTTTTTCCCCTCTGCGGCGTCACCTCTACTAACAGGTTAATTCCTACTATATTTTTAGAGTGGCAACAAAGCATAAGATACAGAATCTGAGAAGATAATCAAAAAATGGAAAGATATTAGGAATCTGTACAAAGTACCAATAAACTTAAAGGTTTTGATTGTTTTGATGTCTTTCACTTGGTCCAAATGTTCAACTTCACTGCCACGTCAAAAATTGAAATTACACTTCATCATCTGAAGCTCTGTGGAATTCTTTCGAATTCCTCCTTTGGAATTTTCTGGAAAGGTGCAGATTCAAGAAAGAAACTTTAACATAATGGCTCTTGGTAGTTTGTCAAACGTATCATACCACTGTTATACACCATTATGGAGTAAAAACTCCACATCCAAAAATAGTTGTATACAGAGGGTATTTTATTGTTGGCTAGGTATGACAAATTTATTGAACATGAACATTAAGTTGTCGTCATCAAAGGTTGAGTCTTCATTATCTTCAACATTCTGTCAGAGTGCAAAATGATATTTCTTGTAGATGGTATTCACACTGATCAAAAAATGTCACTTGAAAAAATGAGGTTACTAAGGACATAAGATAGATAACAAATTTCTGTTTGGTCAACATCATTTTCCAGCACAGCTTTAAACACGGCCGTTTTCAATCGGTCGCCTTCGGCTAGCATTTTTTTAATGAAACGTCAAAAAATGTCACTTGAAAATGTAAACTTAGAACAGACAGAAGATAGATAACAAACAAGAATCCTCTACGTCATTTTCCAGCACAACTTCAAACTAGCACGGCCGTTTACGAAGACATCGGCCGTCCCCTGGCCATCGAAGGCGCTAATTAAAGATAATACTGAAATACCGGTATTTTTCCATCGATACCGGTTTTTAATACCGGACAAAAATTGTCCGGGATCCCGGTATTGCAAGCTCTATATAGAACATATTTTTAGAATGAAATAAGACTTGAAATAAGATTTTATAAATTTCTTCGTTTCTCTCTGCTGCCCTGTATTTTCTTGATACGTACCTATTCTGACTCAACCTTTATATAGGGTTAGACAAGAAATATTGCCCAGGATTATACTGGATAATAGTAAAACATTGTTTCAAGAAAATAGGTCCTAAAAGAGTGGAAACTTGAACAATAATCCTTTTTTAAAAAGAGACTATTTTGAGCTTATTTATTATTTTTGAGTCAATCGTTTATAACTAAAAGAATTAAAAAGAAAAATATGCTTAAAAAATTTCCACTGTTATAGAACATATTTTTAGGATGAAATAAGACTTGAAATAAGATTTTATAAATTTCTTGATTTCTTGATGCCGAGCAGGTAAAGTATTAATTTTTATTAAGTCGAACTTTAGGTTACTAAAATTAGCGTTCAGCTTCCGACCACTGATCGTAAGGCAAATTTACACCGTGTTCGTGAATTCGTTGCGAATTTATTGCACATTCACTGTTTTGCAACTACCTAACCTCATTCACATCACAACGAAATATTCTAGATTATCGACATTGTCGACACTCTGTACATAGTTGACATATTGTGGACACGCGGACGTCAATAATCAAAGTCGACGAGTCGACGCCCATCTCTTTGCACAATCAACCATATCCAAAGAGAGAACTAAAGACGTATCAGATGATATAATAAGATCTAAAAGTGTAGCGGACAATGCGGTTGTCCTGATCGGACAATCAATCAATTGGGCTGCCTCTTATGTGTCCAGAAAAGAAAATAATCGAAGTGTATCTGAGCTTCCAGAGTTGAGCACATTAATGTTAAAATCTCCAAAACAGAGAATTTGGTCAGTCAGGAGCAGGCAGTTCGCAACCATGTCATATAGCTCACCCAAAAACAGAGAGCAGTTGACATTACCCGGTCTGTAGTCAACTCCCACCGCGATATCACTGCCACGCAAATGCAGCAACACTTAAAGTTGTTCAATGTCAGCGGACGAGGCAATAATAGAATATTTAATGTTACATTACGTTATATTACATAGATTACATATCGGGTAGGCGGACAACTAACCTTGCACCGCAACCCTAAGGGGTACCTAAGGGGCCCTAAATGGTAGACAACGATATCAAATTTCACTGTGTAGTCCAATGCTCTTAACGAACATTAATACCTTGCTCGGTGAAAGGTCATTCAGATCCTTTGCGGAGATAAATTGCGACCCAAAAATCGAGAATCTGATACGGTTAACAGCAGGGCAGTGGCATATAACATGCTCAACCGTCTCCGCTTTCTTCACACATATTCCGCATTTAACATCGTCTGCTAGATCCAACAAGTTGAGGTGTGCTTTTAATCGACAGTGTCCAGTAAAGACACCCATTAGAACTTTAATGCTGCAGCGAGCAAGTCCTAAAATATTCCCGGGTTTGACAGTGGCGATGTTAATAAACACCTTAGCATGTCTCATTCCAGGAGAACTGGTCCACAGTAGACGAAGTCTCTCTTCAGCCCACAGGTTCTAGCCTCTCGTGCTAGCTCATCTGCCGCTTCATTTCCAGCAACCCCAGAGTGACCTGGGACCCAGATCAGAGAAACTTTCTTATCACAACTCAGTGTGTTTAATGTTCTCTTACAGTCATTAACCAGAGCCGACACCGTTTTCACGGCTTGCAGCGCCTGGAGAGCGACTTGACTGTCTGTTTGAGAAAAGTCGTACTGTCATGTTCTTCACCCCTCTCTCAAGAATGATTAGACCACCCATGTCAATAGCAAATGCCTGTATTCCGCCTGGAATACAGTACGTTTCCAAGCTATAATCTTGCTTAACACGTTCGCTGCCGAGCGACACCGTTAATCAAGGTTGTATGTATGTATGCATGCTTAGGGGAGTGCGTAATATTTACGCGCGCACTTAGGCCCCAGTGAACTAGAAACTATTCTACTATTAAGCAGGATCCAATCCTCTATAGTTGCTTCCACTCCCCTGTCAAAAGCAGCTCTTTCAAGAGATTGTGGTATTGCGTTGTTAAATGCACCTTCTATATCCAGAAACGCACAAACCAAGATCTCTTTATCTTGGAGCGTCCTCGATACTCTACCAATCAAGTTGTGTAGAGCGAATTCTGCTGATTTTTCCGCTTGATAAGTGTAGTGTGGGTTATTCTTACACACACATCTATGCAGGGTGCCCTGTTAAGAGTACTGAGCGGCTGTATCTCGACAACGGTAAGGCCTAGAGGTTTGGGAAAAAATCCTTATAGGCAAAGTGGGCAAGAGAAATAGCTGGAAATTATTTTGAACTTCATAATTCGACCACTAGGAGGCTTAACTGCCATAGAGAAACATAAAATTCCCGCTATCTCAAAAAGTTAGACGATAAGCTTTAATATATCTTTAATTTATAACTTTGACAACACCATTTAGTAGCTTGGATAATACCGCATCGCTTTTGTTTTGTGATATTTCTCATATCTGTCATAATAAGGGAGGGGGAGGCCAATGCGTTTTCAAATGTTTATATTTTAATATCTCCTGGGCCGTTCAACCGATTTGAATATATTTGGTCTTGCTTGCAAGAGCATTTTATGCTCTTTTAAAAGATATTTTCAGTAAGACCGCTTGGTTTAAAATGCTTTTTTGGCAACCACAAATTTTGAGGTATCCAAACGTCGAGGACGGGAAAATGGTACATGAGAATTTGAGTTTTAATAGAAAACAGTTTAGGATTTATAAACAGTTTAGAGTATTACATAACGATTTAGGATATTAGAATGTATATACTATTAGTGTCAATTAGACGCTTATTTTTGACGTCAACAAGAATACCAAATTTATCTAAAAATCGGCGCCTATAATTGGTTTAGCAACATCAGCCATAGTAAAAACGGAAGAAAAATTTCTGCGCAAATTTAAAGATACAGTCAATATTTTCTTACTGTAGGTATTGATTGTAGACCCATTAGCTGCTGAAGGATATGAAGTTGAATCTTTTTTTAAGGATGCGAAAAGTGTAAATGTTAAAACGGATATGTCAGCAACTGTGTCGGTAAGAAAATTTAGATTGTTATTATCGTCGTAGACAAAAAGACGATGACTAATAAGATTAATTGATCGATGATGTGAATTACGTTGAATTGTTAAAACTAAATTTTTAGGTTCTAGAGGAGGTTTTCGGAGCACTTACACTAACCAAATAAAACTAGTTTGAAGTGCCAACGGAAAAAAATACTATCAATAGTCTAAAATATGTTAAAATAAAATCGAAAAAAATTAAAAAATTAAAATTAAATGTATATGAGACGATACTAAACGTTTGAAATGGACACGTATGACTGAACGATACGAAACAAGACGGAATGCTTAAGCGGGCATGCGTAATATAAAGTTGGAAGCGTGAAATTGACATATCAAAAGACAAACAATTAAGAAAATATTTTCTAAAATTAAAGGTCTTAAAATCTAATTAGTAGACTTTTATCGTATTACAAAGTATTATCAAAGTTAGAAACTAGAGGACGCTGGAAGGATTATAAAAATTTCATAAAAAACCTGTTATTATTAAGCTCAGTAATATCGTTGAGCAGAAGGGATTTATTTTGAGTGTGAATATAGTATTCTTCATATAGATCTAGCTCTTTTGATTTTTCGACTTTTTCAGTAAAGAGACACAACTGAAATCTATTTGTGTTTAGAGGTGCTTATGTGTTTGTATATAGCTGAAGAATCTTTAGTTAAGTGTTCTTCGAAACGTGTATGTAAAGTTCGCCCAGTCTGTCCAACGTTTATTTTATCACAATCTCCATATTTAATCCTGCAAACACCACTTTGGTCTTTGATATCGAATCTGTTTCTTATTAAATAGAAGTGATCCGAGTCTCTTTCATTTGTGTTGGTGCTGGCCCACATTGCGTGGTGAGCATTGGCGTCGCATCCAACAACCACTTGTAGGTTATTCCTTCGGCTGTAGGCAATTATGTCTCGCACAGCGGCTGGTGGAAGAACATTATCCGTTCCGGGGAAGTATGTTGAGCAGATGACAACTTCTGTCCAGCCCTTCTCATCTCGGATTGTCAGAACCGCAGCCACACAATCGCGGTCGCTATGCTCTGAGATTAAAAATGCATTAATGTTGTTCCTGATAAGTAAGCAAGCGCTGGGTCTATCCCCCGACACGTGCGGAAATCCTTCCTCGGCCGGGTTTCACACCTGGCGCTCTCTTCACGCTCTTGGTGCTAGTTGTCGCTGAGGCTGATGATGGAGACAGGGCGACTGTCACGCCCCCTATTCTTATCCTATCAAACAAATTTTAAAATGATCAAAAAATTAAACACAAAACTTTATTTAGAGATAGAAATAAAAAACGCAATGTTACCTTTTATAAAAATACTGGAATATTCAATAAGAGAATATGAATAACTTCGGAAATTAAACAATTACAATTCATACATTGGGCAATACTTTCTAGTATGAGCACAATCACTGTCTGCATAACAATACGGACACTTCAACGCTCTCAAAACCGGACATGAAACTTTACCTGTAGAATCTTTCAACGAATGACTTTCATAAAATTCTCGTCCTTCTGAATTTCAAAGAGAATAAGTACAAGAATCTTCTTGATATGGCTTTTGACCACCCGATTACGGTGGAACTGTTTCCATTGAGAAAATTATACCACTTATGTTTAGCTTCCTGTTCTGCGATAGCTTGTCTTTAAAATGCCTCTTTCATTTTTGTCACGTAATGATCCATTGGTCTTTGTTGCTAATTAAAAAGTAACAACGTGATGGACATTTATTTAGTAGTGTTATGTAGTATTTATTTATGTAGTAGTTATTTATAACAACATACGAGTCAGGCAGAATATCAGCTGAAGAAATTCCGGGGTGCAGATTTTCCGCTAAGCAGATCACATCAAAGTCGACATTTAATGAGTACTGCGCACATTCTGATAATAAAAAGAAAATAAATGGCATTTAATAAATTACAACAAATTGACCTAATAGTTTACATACGCGAAATATTCCTCTCGTTCCCTATCTGAATCAGAAGGGAACACAGAGGGTCTGTCGTACAAAAATTTTACAATCGCGGGTCCATATATATTTGTAATTTTTCATAAAATTCTCGTCCTTCTGAATTTCCTTGGTATGGTGGAAACCACCTGTTTACGGTGGAATTGTTTCCATTGAGGAAATTATACCACTTATGTTTAGCTTCCTGTTCTGCGATAGCTTGTCTTTAAAATGCCTCTTTCATTTTTGTCACGTAATAATCCATTGGTCTAAGGGCCAAGTCCATCTGACCTAGACGCGCGCGGACGTCTTTGTAATTTTTTTCTTTACCAATCATAGTAAGGGTTCGTTCACAAAGCATCTTTCACCGACGCCATCAATCTTCGTGCCCGGTGATGAGCCCGTGGGCAAGGATTTTCTCTTCTGGATGCAGGCTGCGAGGAACTGCGATGGACCTTGGATTTGAATTGTCACGGTTGATATGAGGAACACGATAAATGGCGTCTACATCCACACGCGAAATATCATACCCCACATGAGCAGCAACGGCATCCAACAAATTTTCGTTATTCTTTTCAGGAACACCCTGGATCTCTAAATTGTTCCGGCGGGAATATTGTTCCATATCATCAACTTGAGCTGTAAGATCAGACACCCGGTCACGCAGTTGTAAGTTTTCGGCTGTTAATTTATCAATAATTTTTACTTTATTCTTTAGCTCTTTCAATAACTTGTTCAAAATCTGATATACGGGCGCTACAAAAGTCGACTGAATGAAGAAGTTAGCTCTTTTTATAACGCAACTCGGATCGCATCTCTTTAACCATCTCGTAGACGGATTCGAAGGTAATAGTAGGACAGGACGGAGTCGCCGAAGTAGACCCACATGATTTGCGAGAAATAGCGCCTCGTTCTCTTGATCTGCAATCATGACATGTCCACGCATCTACAGACTCCAACGTCTCCTCCGGATCAATGCATTTGGTGTGGAACCAAAGGCAGCACACCAAGCACTGGACGCCCGATCTCCTCCCCACCACACGATTACACCGTCCGCATATCGACATGATCACTTTTTGCGAAACGAAAATAATGGAATTAAAAATGTATTAATTTATGGGTAAATTAATGGTTATTAATTAACAAATCGACCACTTCAGAACACTCAGAAAGTCTATACGAATACTATGTAAGCTAAGAGCGAAGAAAATCGGCCAAAAATACTCGGCAATTAGTTAACGTAGCGAAAGAAGTTTCTTGATACCAAATCTGCAGGATTATATTGTGACTTCACGTGGAACCATGTAACTGGGTCGCTTGTAGACTGAATTTCGGTAATTCTGTTAGCAACAAATGTCTTATATTTGTTTGGCTTTGAATTAATCCACGATAGTGCAATTTGTGAGTATGTCCAAAAATATTCTTCATTTATCCGTAGTTGTAGAATGGATTTGAATTTCTTAGCAAGATGAGCTCCATCTACTGCAGCACACAATTCCAATCTGGGAACTGTAATTGTTTTTAATGGTGTAATCTAGATGGGGAAGAACACCACCGCCACCAATGTAATATTAGAGGAAGAAAGGGGCACCCGCCACCAACGTTATGCGGACGGGAAAAGTTAGAAGTACGGTAGCGTGTACTTGCAGAAAAAGAGAAAAAATTATAGAAGATTTTTAACCTTCCGGTGCTCGCTCCTTTTATTGAGATGGAACGTTCGCGCGCGGACTCTCAGTCCGCAAGCATAACTTTTTTTTTTTTGACATGCCCAACTAAAAATAAATAAAAAAACCTAAGTAATTAGAAAAAAGAAGCATTTATTCATAAACTACATTCGTTTTATATTGCAAAAATGGGAGCATTCCATAAAGAAAATACAATTCTGTTAAATTTAGACCAATGTGAACCACGTTAATTCTTATTCTTGATGACACGGATGACATATCATGAGAGAATGTTCTAAACATATATATTTATGACACTCTACGCAAGAAAAACGTGTAGGCCTATTTTTTTTTCGATCACAATACGAACATCTTCCCCGCTGACCTTCCTGCGGTGGCTCAGGAATAAGCGCTTCCAAACCGAACATTTGTCTGATTCTTTGTTGCATAACCCTAGGAATAGATTGAGTCACTCGTCGACGATTATGGCCTTCCACTAACTGAAATGCTAAAGCTCGTAAAAAGGTTCTTCTTCGTTGATTTGAAGAGTTATTGATAGAAAAAATCACGAATGAGTTTATACCAGCTACGTTTAGTAACGAGTAAAATATTACCATGGGCCATCTTTTCGTGTTACGCGCACAATTATACGCCGCGCATAATTTATCTACACAGTCGACACCACCTTTACTCATATTATAGTCCATTATCATATCTGGTTTCTTTGTGTCACTATCTATTTCATCATCATGATGCATGCTCGACAGAAGCAACACATTTTTGTTTTTTTTCGGTATATAAGACACTAAAGTACAATTTTTCCTGAAAGCAAACATACTTGACGAAATTGGGCGACCCAATGGACGAGAAAACTCTATAGGTAACTCTTTTTTATTTTTTCTGATAGTACCTAATAGAGTCAGTTTAAAATCTGTATCAAGGGAAGTAAGTAGGTTCATGGATGTGAACCAGTTGTCAACTGTTACATTACGACTGGTACCTTTTATAGGTTCACATAGTCTTTGCACTACTGCAGTTGGTGAATTGCTAGCCTCAAATTGTCCACTAGGTTGTGTGCCTACATATACCTCCATGTTAGAAGTGTAGAATGACTTTGCATCTGCCATAGCAAATATCTTGATTCCATACTTATTGGGTTTACTGGGGATGTATTGTCTAAAATTACCTCGCCCCCGGAAAGCCTCTAACTTTTCGTCAATAGTCACAAACTGAAATGGTGTGTAGGCTGTTTTAAAATTATTGACAACAAGCTCAAACACTTCTCTGATAGGTGCTAGTTTGTCAGTTTGCTTTCTTTCATCTCTAGTTGTTAAATTATCGAATCGTATATGAACTAAAAGAAATCTAAATCTACACTGAGACATGGTCAGCCTAAATAGTTCTACACCTGTACCATTTTGACTCCATAATTCGTCAATATTTAGACGATTTGATTTCAGAACCCCGGCCAAATATGACAATCCAAAAAGTGCTTCAATTTCTATAAGGTCGGTATCTTTCGCGTCCCGTTCTCGCTGGTAGTTTGCCCTAAATGATTGAATATGCTGATTTGTGTAATGAACAATCAAATTTAGAACTTGCTTTGAAAAAAAATACTTCCAAATATCAATTTCTCTTTTCAAATCTTTTGCGATTCTCTTTACACCTGGTAGTTGTTTAATTATATTACTTGGCTTTGTTTTTACACTTTTATTTGGGACATGCTTCTTCCATACTGTTACTTTATCTTTGCCAACAAATGTAGGTTGTCTTTCTGAAAAATCATCTTCTGAATCCGAAATTTCCTGTTCTGTGTCAGTATCTAAATCCTGTCTTTCTAAGTTATCCTCTTCCCCAGATTCTTCTTGGTCGTCAAACTCGACATCCGATTCTTCTTTCTCCTCTTCCAAACATTCAGTCATAAGCTTGTTCAAACGTGTTTGTTCTTGTTCCCAGGGACAAGGCATCTGTAAATATGTTGAATATCTGAATTAGATACACACAAAAGTCAAAATAATCTCTAAAACTTACCTTTATTATTTTTGAAATGAGGAATATCGTAATAAAATATAATAACATAAACGCTCGCTTGCGGACTCACAATCCGCGTACGCAAAAATGACAACAACAACTACACACTTTAACAGTTAGACGAGTACTAGTTATCGAGGACGCTGTGATCGAAAGATACTTAGTGGCGCTAGACGCTCTTGCGGCAGGTTTTGAAGTAAACAGCAAAAATGTTTTCCTGCGGAGTGAGAGTCCGCGCGCGACTATCGGAAGGTTAAGATGCTGCCACCAGGCAAGTTACGTACTTGGCCGAACGGTTTAAGAAGTTAATGAGTAAAAGGAGGGAGGATCGTAGCCCTTGTGTTGAAATTGAAATAATACGAAACAAGAATTTATATAAAAAAATATTAATATATTAAATTAAGGAAATTAAAATATAAAAAAAATAGAAAAATAAATCAACCAAAAAAAAATAAGTTTAAATATTAAAGAAGAAAAAAAAACTAATTGAACAAATTTTGGATAACGGAACGTTAATTATGGCTACAAATACTAGCGATGATTATGAGTTTCAAGAACAATAGTAATTAATTATGCTTACTTATTCTACGCCACGACGACGCTCTTCCACCAGGATTCGGACGCTTCAGGAACTGGCTTCAAGGCACAATTTCGATCTGAGGATTCGATTTCTCTAGCAAATTACCCAGCACAAACCACCAGCGTATTTAGAAGCCTTTCCGAATTTAGTATTGAGAATTTAAATTAAAAATAAAATGAAATGGAGCGAACTCAAGGGGAAGACTGTAGCTTCTATCTACCTTGGTAGTTGGTACTCGACTCCCCGAGTCCAACTCGGTGGCGCATCAACGCCTCACGCGATAAAGCTGACTTAAGCAAAATAATTATACAAAACGCCATTTAATATACAGGGCGGTTTGTTACAATGGTGCAACCTTTGATTTTGCAGCTAGTAAGTTGATATCTGTCTCTGTATATGTGAGGCATATGTAAAAGTATGTAACTCGATTCGTTGAATCTGTATATCCGTTTGATGTAACTGTAGCTCTTGAAATATGATTTTTGCAATAACTATGATTGAAGATATAAGACCTAATGGATCGAATAACTTTGCTATTTGTCCTAAAATTGTTTGTTTCAATTCTGCACGGGTATATGTCAGCTTGTCAGTGTTTGTATTCCATTGAATTCCTAACGTTTTGAAAATTTCTTCGGACATAATTGTTGGATTTGATTTGAAACTTTATTTCTCAATTCTGGATGATTGCTATTGAACTTGCTTAAAGTAAAACCTTCTGACTCTAGGATTGTTGTTACGTTTTATTTTACCGCTTTTAGTTTAATGATTCAGCCGGAAATTTGTTTTCAAATGGTGTCGATGACATTCCAAATGTTACTCTATTCATTTCATAAGATTGCTATTCTTCATCGGAATGATTTCTCCATAGTATTTTTTGCTATTTTCTATCAAATTCTGCTACTATTATCTGGCGATACATCTGCGCAATATGTCCCGTCAAAACATACTTGTGTATTCTAAATCTGGTAATTTCGAATTGACAGGATCTGTCAAATACCACCCGCAACTTCGTTGTTTGACTTTCTTCCTTTAATACGACAGGATGTGGTAAATAAACCCATGTCAAAAATTAAGAAAATATTTTCTAAAATTAAAGGTCTTAAAATCTAATTAGTAGATTTTTATCGTATTACAAAGTATTATCAAAGTTAGAAACTAGAGGACGCTGGAAGGATTATAAAAATTTCATAAAAAACCTGTTATTATTAAGCTCAGTAATATCGTTGAGCAGAAGGGATTTATTTTGAGTGTGAATATAGTATTCTTCATATAGATCTAGCTCTTTTGATTTTTCGACTTTTTCAGTAAAGAGACACAACTGAAATCTATTTGTGTTTAGAGGTGCTTATGTGTTTGTATATAGCTGAAGAATCTTTAGTTAAGTGTTCTTCGAAACGTGTATGTAAAGTTCGCCCAGTCTGTCCAACGTTTATTTTATCACAATCTCCATATTTAATCCTGTAAACACCACTTTGGTCTTTGATATCGAATCTGTTTCTTATTAAATAGAAGTGATCCGAGTCTCTTTCATTTGTGTTGGTGCTAGCCCACATTGCGTGGTGAGCATTGGCGTCGCATCCAACAACCACTTGTAGGTTATTCCTTCGGCTGTAGGCAATTATGTCTCGCACAGCGGCTGGTGGAAGAACATTATCCGTTCCGGGGAAGTATGTTGAGCAGATGACAACTTCTGTCCAGCCCTTCTCACCTCGGATTGTCAGAACCGCAGTCACACAATCGCGGTCGCTATGCTCTGAGATTAAAAATGCATTAATGTTGTTCCTGATAAGTAAGCAAGCGCTGGGTCTATCCCCCGACACGTGCGGAAATCCTTCCTCGGCCGGGTTTCACACCTGGCGCTCTCTTCACGCTCTTGGTGCTAGTTGCCGCTGAGGCTGATGATGGAGACAGGGCGACTGTCACGCCCCCTATTCTTATCCTATCAAACAAATTTTAAAATGATCAAAAAATTAAACACAAAACTTTATTTAGAAATAGAAATAAAAAACGCAATGTTACCTTTTATAAAAATACTGGAATATTCAATAAGAGAATATGAATAACTTCGGAAATTAAACAATTACAATTCATACATTGGGCAATACTTTCTAGTATGAGCACAATCACTGTCTGCATAACAATACGGACACTTCAACGCTCTCAAAACCGGACATGAAACTTTACCTGTAGAATCTTTCAACGAATGACTTTCATAAAATTCTCGTCCTTCTGAATTTCAAAGAGAATAAGTACAAGAATCTTCTTGGTATGGCTTTTGACCACCCGATTACGGTGGAACTGTTTCCATTGAGAAAATTATACCACTTACGTTTAGCTTCCTGTTCTGCGATAGCTTGTCTTTAAAATGCCTCTTTCATTTTTGTCACGTAATGATCCATTGGTCTTTGTTGCTAATTAAAAAGTAACAACGTGATGGACATTTATTTAGTAGTGTTATGTAGTATTTATTTATGTAGTAGTTATTTATAACAACATACGAGTCAGGCAGAATGTCAGCTGAAGAAATTCCGGGGTGCAGATTTTCCGCAAAGCAGATCACATCAAAGTCGACATTTAATGAGTACTGCGCACATTCTGATAATAAAAAGAAAATAAATGGCATTTAATAAATTACAACAAATTGACCTAATAGTTTACATACGCGAAATATTCCTCTCGTTCCCTATCTGAATCAGAAGGGAACACAGAGGGTCTGTCGTACAAAAATTTTACAATCACGGGTCCATATATATTTGTAATTTTTCATAAAATTCTCGTCCTTCTGAATTTCCTTGGTATGGTGGAAACCACCTGTTTACGGTGGAATTGTTTCCATTGAGGAAATTATACCACTTATGTTTAGCTTCCTGTTCTGCGATAGCTTGTCTTTAAAATGCCTCTTTCATTTTTGTCACGTAATAATCCATTGGTCTAAGGGCCAAGTCCATCTGACCTAGACGCGCGCGGACGTCTTTGTAATTTTTTTCTTTACCAATCATAGTAAGGGTTCGTTCACAAAGCATCTTTCACCGACGCCATCAATCTTCGTGCCCGGTGATGAGCCCGTGGGCAAGGATTTTCTCTTCTGGATGCAGGTTGCGAGGAACTACGATGGACCTTGGCTTTGAATTGTCACGGTTGATATGAGGAACACGATAAATGGCGTCTACATCCACACGCGAAATATCATACCCCACATGAGCAGCAACGGCATCCAACAAATTTTCGTTATTCTTTTCAGGAACACCCTGGATCTCTAAATTGTTCCGGCGGGAATATTGTTCCATATCATCAACTTGAGCTGTAAGATCAGACACCCGGTCACGCAGTTGTAAGTTTTCGGCTGTTAATTTATCAATAATTTTTATTTTATCCCTTAACTCTTTCACAAATTGTTCAAAATCTGATATACGGCCGCTACCGAAGTCGACTGAATGAAGAAGTTAGCTCTTTTTACAACGCAACTCGGATCGCATCTCTTTAACCAACTCGTAGACGGATTCGAAGGTAATAGCAGGACAGGACGGCGTCGCCGAAGTAGACCCACATGATTTGCGAGAAATAGCGCCTCGTTCTCTTGATCTTGAATCATGACATGTCCACGCATCTGCAGACTCCAACGTCTCCTCCGGATCAATGCATTTTGTGTGGAACCAAAGGCAGCAGACCAAGCACTGGACGCCCGATCTCCTCCCACCACACGATTACACCGTTCGCATAGGTTCATAGGTTCTACCATAGTTCACTAGGTTATTCACTTTTTAACCTAATTATTGCAACTCAAATCGTTGACTTATTTTTGTTGTTGTTGTATTTGTTGTTTTTGGCATTTGTTTACAACACTCACTTTACCAACTTCACGTCACAGTTCGTGGACAATACGGGAGCAATTGTGTGGCGCCTTAGAGAAATTATACCCGACCCAATCTCCAATTGAGCTAGGCGAGGACCGTATTGTGTTTGGTGTTGTAAATGTGTTGGTATTACATATATTTTTTTGTTGTTGTAATTAAGGTGTCACATGGTTCGGGTATGAATTCGTGAGTTGAGGGCAAATATTCTGGACAATCGGTAAGCCACGAAATACCCTTCCACCACAATTAAGATGTAATTAATTGGTCGGGAAGAAGACCTCGAGATGCGCAATTAGCGGGATTGTTAGAGGATGAAACGTGTCTCCAACATTTAGAAGGTAAGATATTCTGAATCTGAGTTACACGGTTTGCAACATGGATTTTCCATCGGTTAGGTACCGAAGAAATCCAGGTTAAAGTGACCTGAGAATCAGACCAGGCGAAAATCGAATCGAAAGTGATGTTTGGGGATAACGCTTCTTTTATGGTCTGAAATAAATCAGTAAGGAGAACTGCACCACACAGTTCTAGTCTAGGAATCGAAATAGTTTTCAAAGGAACAACACGTGCTTTTGCACAGACGAAAGAAGTTTGAATATGAGTAGAAGTTTGATATCGTAAGTATGCGACAGCGCAATACTCAAGTTGAGAGGCATCACAGAATAGATGGAGTTGGATCGACTTGGTGTCTATCGGAACCATTAAACGGGGCAAAGTCCAAGTAGATAAAGCAGCTAGGCCTTCTTTGAATAATTTCCACGTATCAGAAATTGATGTGGGAGGATTTTCATCCCAAGAAAGATTACACTGCCAGAGATTTTGCATGATTGTTTTTGCTTTAAATGCGCCAGAAAACCAAGCGGATCGTAAATCTGAGCAATTTCTGACAGTATCGAACGTTTAGTACAGGAATTATGACGGTAGTAGGATCCCAATGAAGACCCAATACTTTGACATAATTTAGTTCACCAGAATCCATTGATATCGGCTTCTGTAAATTAGTTTTTGAGACAACTTGTAAGAGATTGACACAATTACTCGCTCATGTTCGTAGCTCAATTTCTCCTTTCTTTAATAAAACAATCAATTCTTGTTGTAGATGTAATGCTTCTTGACAGATTGAGCTCCGGTTACAATATCATCAATATAAACATTATTTTTGAGAACTTCGGCCGCTCTTGGACTGTCATCGGCGTAAAGGTTCGCAAGTTCTTGAAGTGTACGTAATGCCAAAAAAGGAGATGAGGCAACTATATACGTTAAAGTGTTCTATTACGGACGATGCCACTTTTTCTCCAAGAGTAGACTCTTTATTTCGTATTCGTTCTTTCGCTGCTTTATATAATGCTCTATCTGCGTCGTGTCTAAATTTTAAATCTGAGCTTCGTCTAATGGATTCACACCTCGATCTCCTCTCAATAATCTCTTTTCCAACTTGCTACCCGGTCCACAAAAGTTATATCCTGGCAAATGAAGTTCTATCGAAAGTTTATTGTAACGGAGACTGTATTATATTTTTCAGTTTCGTAATAAAACAACATCTTCTCTCGTTCACTACTTTATTAATACTGATTCATTTCCTCCCGGCAAGGTGACTATATCACCCCTTACATAAGGCACTCAGGTAGATGCGGAATACACGATAACAAAGGAACAAAGAAATATTTGAACTGACTCACGACATTACCGTGATCTCATACTCTAAATTCGAATGCTTAAATAACTATTCAAACCAACACTTTTAAATACACTTATACTTTAACTAATTATTTAATTATTTTAATTAATCATATTTTAATAACGAATAATAAGTATGATATGAATATGAATACAAATAAGAAAGATAAACGATAATTAAATGTTTATACTACTGCCTCTACTAAATTCTAATTTACATTATCTATTAACTTGTTAAAAAATCCGCGACCAATTCGTTTGCTTGTCAAACGATAACTGTTACGATTAGGTTCTAACAAATTCATTTTATAATTTCACTCCTTCTTCCTTTTCTTCACAGTTAAAAACTAGAAATGAAGCTCTGCTGTTGTGCTTTAAGCTTTTATTCCTTTTAAATAGTTTACAAACCCAGTTCTGCTCTTAAGTTATACTTAAATCTATTATTATTATTATTCAGCTACACTTAAAACTATTAATATCCTAAAAATTAATTGCTACTCACTTAAAAACATTTCAGTTACTCTACAATACTAAAACATTCTTGATATATATTTAATCTATAATCTACGTCTAAATATTTTTGTAATAACTTATTTACGTTTCTTATCATATTCCTAAATCTAATTACGTCCAACATCTTTTCTTCCCAGTCACTTATCCTTAATTGTCTGTAAGCAAACGTCCAAGCGTCGGTACACTCTATTTTTCGATTCGCAAAACGTCACTCTTTTTTCCATTTTGTTCACTTCACATCTTCATTAATGCGTGCAAATCTAAATCCAGTAATACCTTATCCATACCGTATATGAGCAGTTCTTTAGTTACGCACAAATGTTCACTTGGTACGCCGTTTGAAGCAACCAATATATTCGATTTTATATCACCTTGCATTGTTGATACCACATCGATAACGCTATCATAATAATTTTTATATTCCATACACTTTAATACTTCTACCCTACTCGAAACTAAATCGCTAAGATTCCACAATTCGTGTAACGAGTCGTAAGCCAGGTAAAATATTCCTGACCCCCTTCCATTTTCAATTTTTAATTTTTTAAAAAAATCACATTAAACCATTTAAACGCAAATAACTCGAAAACCGATTGACTCAAACAAATTAAATAATTTAATAAATAATTTAATTTTTGCGTAAAATTAAATTCTCTTTCAGACTGATAACTTCAATTGAATTGAATTAGTAAGCCAATTAATTTAACAAAAAGAAAATGGCTTTGTTTATGCAACCCAAATATCACTAAAAATGGGGTAAAACGTTTGTCAAGCACGCACGATCTCGTGCGCACTTTTAATAGAGAAAAATCAACTGTCGAGCGATTATCACGTTTGCCGTTCTTACCGAAACTTAAATTCATTTGTGTCGCAACGAAGAGGGTTAGATTAGGATTTATTAATTAAGATTAGGTAATTATACACCTTTTTTATTTTCAAACTTGCTTTTATTTCAAAGAAAATTATTTGAAACCGGCACCTTTTATTTTGAACCTGGTTTTTATCGGCTGTATTAACTAACGCCTTCTACAACTATTGATGTAATAATGACTCATATTTGGAGAGGTTTTCTTTAATTTTCGGCGTGGCCATCTGGCACAACGTGGTCAAAATTTTTTTTTTGTTCCGTCCAACCTTATTGTTCTCTTGAACTAAAAATTTCCTTACAACTTTGAATATTTATTTTCTAAATTTTTCCGCAATTCTTCTTTAAGAATTTGTTCCCCTTGGAATTTTCTTTCCCGCATTTTCTCATCTGAAAAAATTACCTTTTTAATTTATTCTAATTATTATTGATATTACTTCCAGGAGTTGTAATTCTTATCTCGTTTCTTTCTTGTTTATTTCCCCTGCCTTCTCCCTGAGACATTATGGCAGATAAACTTAATAAATTAATTTTACCACGTCAAGTCGCTGAGAATCGCCTTATCGAAACCACGAAGGTTGGTCAAGACATTATCGACGATCCGAAACAACAAGCGGCATTTCTAGTTCGTGATGAATCTGTAGAAACATCTTATACTGACTTCAAGACGATCCATAATCAGATCGTTGGTTTAATTGATGATGATGAATTTGATGATCATGATAAGATTCGGCAACGGGTCGATGGTGCCTATTTTACAATCAAGGCACTTATACAAAAATTCACGCGAGCCCCGGCGAATCCTCAAGGTGGCTCTCATATGATCACCACATCTAAATTGAATAAACTTTCAATTCCAACTTTCAATGGTCAGCAGAAAGATTGGCCTACGTTTTTTGATTTGTTCCGAACCCTGGTACACGAAAACAAGACGTTATCTCCAGTGGCTAAATGTCACTCACTGGAGAAGCTTTGAAATTGGTAAAGGGAATTCCAGTGACCAATGAGAATTATACCATAGCATTCGATACTCTAAAGCGGCGTTACCAAAATAAACGTTACCTGGCCACGATTTATTTTAATGAAATTGTCGCTTTAAAACCGATCCATGAAGAAACAATTAATTTATATGCTCAGAATCACGTCAGGTTTACCGATGTGCTCAATTTCATGTTAAATCGCCAACTGAAAGATTAGTGATAGCAAGAGATAACAATTTGTGTCGAAATTGTTTAAGCAAAGGTCATATCACTAACAATTGCGTTTCAAATCACTGTTGTCATTCATGCAAGCAACGCCATAATACATTACTTCATTTTGGACCTAAACAGCCAATTCCTTCTATTCATGTGGGTACAACATTAGATATAAATAATCATTCAAAACCAGAAAATCGTCGAGTTATCTTACCCATCGCCTTTATTCATATTTATGATCAGTTTGGTCAACCTCATTTGGCATGTGCATTGATTGATTCTGGAAACACGTCAAATTTTATTACCACCAAGCTACTGCAACGACTTCGTTTGCCACGACAAAATAATTCTTCGTTAGAAATACAGGGTTTAAACTCGATGACGTCCATCTGTAACAAAGGAAGTGTTAATTGCAGCATTCAACCTTGCCATTCCCGAAACTTATCCTTTAATCTGAGAGCTATTGTTACATCTTCAATATGTTCCGCTCAACCTTCATTATCTTCTATTATACATTCCTACGATTATCTTAAACGCCTCCAATTCCATCCCGAACATCATTCTCCTTCCGAAGAAGTGGATATATTATTGGGAGCTGAATTGGTACCTCAATTGTTTACTGGTAGTCGTGTCTGTGGTGGTCAGGACGATCCTGTGGCTGCACATTCAGTGTTCGGGTGGATAGTGATGGGAAAATCCAAATTATTACCATCCACGTCTTTATCAACATGTATCTCAAGAATTGATGACTCATTACATTTATCAATGCAACGCTTTTGGGAATTGGAATCTACTTCTGAAATCAAGATGATGTCAATTGAAGAGGCAAAATGTGAAAATCATTACAAAAATAATTATCGTCGTGATATTAATGGCAGATTTATTGTATCGCTCCCGTTTAGAACCAAAGAACCTATTCTTGGAAATTCATATGATATTGCTCTGAAACGACTTAAATTATTGGAGAAACGTTAGTTGAGAGATGATATACTTCACAAGAAATACATAGAATTCATGAGGAATTATTTGCATTCAGGCTATATGTCTCTAATTCCTTCTAATATTCGTAATTTCAGTAATTATTATATTCCGCATCATTGTGTCTTTCGCAACGATGCTGCCAATTATAAACTTAGGGTAGTCTTTGACGCTTCCGCTTCTTCTTCCAATGGAAGATCGTTAAACGATAATTAGTTAATCGTCCCCAAACTACAACAAAATATTATTAATATTCTAATCAATTTTCGATTATTTAAATTCCTATTTATCTGTGATATAAAGCAGATGTATCGTCAGATCATGATCTCGCCATCTGATCGTGTTTTTCAAAATGTTTTATGGCGATTTTCCCCTGAAGATCCCATTCAAATTTATCAACTCAACACCGTAACATATGGTGTCGCTTCAGCACACCATCGTTGCATCACACATCATTGCGAAAGACACAATGGTGCTGCCAATTATAAACTTAGGGTAGTCTTTGACGCTTCCGCTTCTTCTTAGAATGGAAAATCGTTAAACGATAATTTGTTAATCGGCCCCAAACTACAGCAAAATATTATTAATATTCTAATCAATTTTCGATTATTTAAATTCGTATTTATCTGTGATATAAAGCAGATGTATCGTCAGATCATGATCTCGCCATCTGATCGTGTTTTTCAAAATGTTTTATGGCGATTTTCCCCTGAAGATCCCATTCAAATTTATCAACTCAACACCGTAACATATGGTGTCGCTTCAGCACCTTTCTTAGCCCTTCGAATAATACTTGAATTAATGAATTTATATTCTGATACACATCCTCATGGTGCTCATATTCTAAAACATAATGTCTATGTTGATGATATTGTCACTGGTGCAACATCAATCAAAGATTTACTTACATTAAAGGAAGATCTAATTGCTATTCTACGGAAAGGGGGGTTTCAGCTCGGCAAGTGGGCGAGTAATTGTTCACACCTTTTGGAAACTGATTTGCAATCATTACTGTCTTTGGACTATGAAGACTCAATTACTGTTAGGTAAATTTTTTGAAAAAAATATTTGACGTTTCCGATGCCATATTGCAACCTTCTTCAGAAACAAGTTCGAAGTGTCACTTCAAACGTCAAAAATTTTTTCAAAAAACGCACGGCTTAATCCGAAAGTTTCTAGTTCTAGGTCTAGTGTTAGTTCTAGTGATAGTGCTAGTTTTAGTTTAATTAACACCGGTCGTGAAAGCCTTCGTACTTATAAAAAACGATTTACCTCTAATATCTTATCTACCTTTGAAATTCAAAACTCCCTTCATGTTTTCATTAAACATATTCAGAGTCAATATTTTTCTGATCTCATTCAATCCATTCATCATAACCAAACGCCCAAGAACCCTTATCGATAGCTCCCTCCGTTCATCGATAGAGATGGGTTGCTCAGTGTGGGTGGTCGGTTACGTTGTGCTGAAATAGCATTCGAGCATAAACATCAATTATTATTACCGCAAAATTGTCGGTTAACACAATTTATAATTGAAGAAACACATCATAAATTTATACATCCTGGTCTTCGAACATTATCATCATTACTAGCACAACAATATTGGATTTTATCTCCAAGAAGTGCTATTTATCAAAGTTCTATCACGATGTATTCGATGTTTTCGTGCGAAACCCAGATCGTACGTTCCAATGATGGCAGATCTTCCTAGCTTCCGAGCCACAGAATTAAAACCTTTCACTGTGGTTGGGGTTGATTTCGCTGGTCCAATATATACAACCATGCATCGAGCAAGAGGAGTACGATCGGTGAAGTCATATATTTGTGTTTTTGTGTGTACATCTATTAAAGCGCTCCATTTAGAGTTGGTTTTAGATCTCTCTACCGATGCTTTCATCGCGGCTCTACGGAGATTCATCTCAAGACGAGGTAACTGTACAACCATTTTTAGTGACCATGGAACTACCTTTATTGGTGCTAACAACAAATTACAAGAATTACTGGTTCCAACTACAGTTACTGGTTCCAAATTTGGTATCCAATGGAAATTTAATCCTCCAAGTGCACCACATTTCAATGGATTGACTGAAGCAAATGTGAAGTCCGTAAAAAATCATTTAATTAGAGCTATCGATACCCAGATGCTTACCTTTGAGGAGGTTTACACTGTCCTAACGCAAATAGAGGCAGTACTTAATTCAAGACCACTGTGTTCTTTGTTATCAGATCCTAACGATTTGCTACCATTATCACCTTCTCATTTTTTGTGTGTAGGACCATTAAACTCTGCGATTCCAGATCCGGACGTCACGACTATTCCTTTGAATCGTTTAAACCGATGGAATCTTTTACAGCGGATGATCCAAGATTTTTGGGGCCGCTGGAAAATTAAATATCTACATACATGACAACAAAGACGCAAATGAAATCAATCAGTACCTCCAATTGAAAATGGTGTATTAGTAGTAATCAAAGATGATCAACGTTCACCGATGCACTGGATCACTGGGAGAGTTATTAAAACATACGCCGGACGTGATGGAAATGTGCGCGTTGTTGATATAAAAACCGTTAACGGTTGTTACCCGTGGCGAAAATTTGTATTTTGCCAATCGATTAAATTATCGACTTACTTGTGTTTCGTCCCTCATTGTTTTTGTTAATTCATTATATTAACATTTTTTGATCCTTCGTATTTTATTGTTGTAAAAAAATGTTAACAATAATGTATATTTTTTACAACAATAAAACGTTTGTCAAGTACGCACGATCTCGTGCGCACTTTTAATAGAGGAAAATCAACTGTCGAGCGATTATCACGTTTGTCGTTCTTACCGAAGCTTAAATTCATTTGTCTTGCAACGAAGAGGGTTAGATTAGGATTTGTTAATTAGGATTAGGTTGTACCTTTTTTATTTTCAAACCTGTTTTTATTTCAAAGAAAATTATTTGAAACCAGCACCTTTCATTTTGAACCCGGTTTTTATCGGCTGTATTCAGGCTTGCTAAATTAAATAATAAGGCGTAACTAACGCCTTCTACAACTAATGAAACAACATCAAATTCTTATTTCTCATACTGAAATACCTCAAAATTCCAAATTTTACATAAACACTATTAAAACTTTAAAAGTTATTAAGAAATGAAAGTGAAAAATATCAATTTTGAACACCCTGTATCTCCTAAACTAGCAACATTGGTAAAAAGCATATTTAGTGTCTACTATCTCCAGTTTCGTGATTTCCCATTCTTTCTGACTCAACCTTTATATAGGGTTAGACAAGGAATATTGCACAGGATTACACTGGATAATAGTAAAACTTTGTTTCAAGAAAATAGGTCCTAAAAGAGTGGAAATTTGAACAATAATCCCTTTTTAAAAAGAGATTATGAATTAAAAAGAAAAATATGCTTAAAAAATTTCCACTGTTATAGAACTAGCTAGGCTTGCAATACCGGACTAAAATCTCAATGCCGGTATTCGGTATTCAAAATTTTTAAAACCGGGATACCGGTATTAATATCGGTATTGCTATAAAAAAGTGTACACTAAATTACAATCACTAGATATATCTAATTGTAAGATTTTTTTCCCCTCTGCGGCGTCACCTCTACTAACAGGTTAATTCCTACTATATCTTTAGAGTGGCAACAAAGCATAAGATACAGAATCTGAGAAGATAATCAAAAAATGGAAAGATATTAGGAATCTGTACAAAGTACCAATAAACTTAAAGGTTTTGATTGTTTTGATGTCTTTCACTTGGTCCAAATGTTCAACTTCACTGCCACGTCAAAAATTGAAATTACACTTCATCATCTGAAGCTCTGTGGAATTCTTTCGAATTCCTCCTTTGGAATTTTCTGGAAAGGTGCAGATTCAAGAAAGAAACTTTAACATAATGGCTCTTGGTAGTTTGTCAAACGTATCATACCACTGTTATACACCATTATGGAGTAAAAACTCCACATCCAAAAATAGTTGTATACAGAGGGTATTTTATTGTTGGCTAGGTATGACAAATTTATTGAACATGAACATTAAGTTGTCGTCATCAAAGGTTGAGTCTTCATTATCTTCAACATTCTGTCAGAGTGCAAAATGATATTTCTTGTAGATGGTATTCACACTGATCAAAAAATGTCACTTGAAAAAATGAGGTTACTAAGGACATAAGATAGATAACAAATTTCTGTTTGGTCAACATCATTTTCCAGCACAGCTTTAAACACGGCCGTTTTCAATCGGTCGCCTTCGGCTAGCATTTTTTTAATGAAACGTCAAAAAATGTCACTTGAAAATGTAAACTTAGAACGGACAGAAGATAGATAACAAACAAGAATCCTCTACGTCATTTTCCAGCACAACTTCAAACTAGCACGGCCGTTTACGAAGACATCGGCCGTCCCCTGGCCATCGAAGGCGCTAATTAAAGATAATACTGAAATACCGGTATTTTTCCATCGATACCGGTTTTTAATACCGGACAAAAATTGTCCGGGATCCCGGTATTGCAAGCTCTATATAGAACATATTTTTAGAATGAAATAAGACTTGAAATAAGATTTTATAAATTTCTTCGTTTCTCTCTGCTGCCCTGTATTTTCTTGATACGTACCTATTCTGACTCAACCTTTATATAGGGTTAGACAAGAAATATTGCCCAGGATTACACTGGATAATAGTAAAACTTTGTTTCAAGAAAATAGGTCCTAAAAGAGTGGAAACTTGAACAATAATCCTTTTTTAAAAAGAGACTATTTTGAGCTTATTTATTATTTTTGAGTCAATCGTTTATAACTAAAAGAATTAAAAAGAAAAATATGCTTAAAAAATTTCCACTGTTATAGAACATATTTTTAGGATGAAATAAGACTTGAAATAAGATTTTATAAATTTCTTCGTTTCTCTCTGCTGCCCTGTATTTTCTTGATACGTTCCTATGTGCTTGATGCCGAGCAGGTAAAGTATTAATTTTTATTAAGTCGAACTTTAGGTTACTAAAATTAGCGTTCAGCTTCCGACCACTTATCGTAAGGCAAATTTACACCGTGTTCGTGAGTCCGTTGCGAATTTATTGCACATTCACTGTTTTGCAACTACCTAACCTCATTCACATCACAACGAAATATTCTAGATTATCGACATTGTCGACACTCTGTACATAGTTGACATATTGTGGACACGCGGACGTCAATAATCAAAGTCGACGAGTCGACGCCCATCTCTTTGCACAATCAACCATATCCAAAGAGAGAACTAAAGACGTATCAGATGATATAATAAGATCTAAAAGTGTAGCGGACAATGCGGTTGTCCTGATCGGACAATCAATCAATTGGGCTGCCTCTTATGTGTCCAGAAAAGAAAATAATCGAAGTGTATCTGAGCTTCCAGAGTTGAGCACATTAATGTTAAAATCTCCAAAACAGAGAATTTGGTCAGTCAGGAGCAGGCAGTTCGCAACCATGTCATATAGCTCACCCAAAAACAGAGAGCAGTTGACATTACCCGGTCTGTAGTCAACTCCCACTTTGGGGAGATAAATTGCGACCCAAAAATCGAGAATCTGATACGGTTAACAGCAGGGCAGTGGCATAAAACATGCTCAACCGTCTCCGCTTTCTTCGCACATATTCGGCATTTAACATCGTCGGCTAGATCCAACAAGTTGAGGTGTGCTTTTAATCGACAGTGCCCAGTAAAGACACCCATTATAACTTTAATGCTGCTACGGGCAAGTCCTAAAATATTCCCGAGTTTGACAGTGGCGATGTTAATAAACACCTTAGCATGTCTCATTCCAGGAGAACTGGTCCATAGTAGACGAAGTCTCTCTTCAGCCCACAGGTTCTGGCCTCTCGTGCTAGCTCATCTGCCGCTTCATTTCCAGCAACGCCAGAGTGACCTGGGACCCAGATCAGAGAAACTTTGTTATCACAACTCAGTGTGTTTAATGTTCTCTTACAGTCGTTAACCAGAGCCGACCCCGTTCTCACAGCTTGCAGCGTCTGGAAAGCGACTTGACTGTCTGTTTGAGAAAAGTCGTACTGTCATGTTCTTTACCCCTCTCTCAAGAATGATTAGATCACCCATGTCAATAGCAAATGCTTCCGCCTGGAATACAGTACGTACCCAAGCTGTAAGCTTGCTTAACACGTTCGCTGCCGAGCGACACCGTTAATCAAGGTTGTATGTATGTATGCTTAGGGAAGTGCGTAATATTTACGCGCGCACTTAGGCCCCAGTGAACTAGAAACTATTCTACTATTAAGCATATTGCGGATCCAATCCTCTATAGTTACTTCCACTCCCCTGTCAAAAGCAGCTCTTTCAAGAGATTGTGGTATTGCGTTGTTAAACGCACCTTCTATATCCAGAAACGCACAAACCAAGATCTCTTTATCCTGGAGCGTCCTAGATACTTTACCAATTAAGTTGTGTAGAGCGAATTCTGCTGATTTTCCCGCTTGATAAGTGTAGTGTGGGTTATTCTTACACACACATCTATGCAGGGTGCCCTGTTAAGAGTACGGAGCGGATGTATCTCGACAACGGTAAGGCCTAGAGGTTTGGGAAAAAAGTCCTTATAGGCAAAGTGGGCAAGAGAAATAGCTGGAAATTATTTTGAAGTTCATAATTCGACCGCTAGGAGGCTTAACTGCCATAGAGAAAATTAAAATTGCCGCTATCTCAAAAAGTTAGACGATACGCTTTAATATATAACTTTAATTTATAACTTTGACAACACCATTTAGTAGCTTGGATAATACCGTATCGCTTTTGTTTTGCGATATTTCTCATATCTGTCATAATAAGGGAGGGGGAGGCCAATGTTTATATTTTCAAATGTTTATATTTTAATATCTCCTGGACCATTCAACCGATTTGAATATTTTTGGTCTTGTTTGCAAGAGCATTTTATGTTCTTTTAAAAGATATTTTCAGTAAGACCGCTTGGTTTAAAATGCTCTTTTGGCAACTACAAATTTTGAGATATCCAAACGTCGAGGACGGGAAAATGGTACATGAGAATTTGTTATTATACGATGTTTAACGTTATGCAAGACAGGCATTGAAACACCTGGAGCAGAAGTCATGTTCGGGAAAGATTTTAGAAGGTTGGTAAATTGAGTTTTAATAGAAAACAGTTTAGGACTTATAAACAGTTTAGAATATTACATAACAGTTTAGGATATTAGAATGTATATAATATTAGTGTCAATTAGACGCTTATTTTTGACGTCAACGAGAATACCAAATTTATCTAAAAATCGACGCCTATAATTGTCGACACAGTAAAAACGGAAGAAGATACAGTCAATATATTCTTACTGTAGGTATTGATTGTAGACCCATTAGCTGCTGAAGGATATGAAGTTGAATCTTTTTTTAAGGATGTGAAAAGTGTAAATGTTAAAACGGATATGTCAGCACCTGTGTCGATAAGAAAATTTAGATTGTTATTATCGTCGTAGACAAAAAGACGATGACTAATAAGATTAATTGATGGATGATGTGAATTACGTTGAATTGTTAAAACTAAATTTTTAGGTTGTAGAGGAGGTTTTCGGAGCACTTACACTAACCAAATAAAACTAGTTTGAAGTGACAACAGAAAGAAATACTATCAATAGTCTAAAATATGTTAAAATAAAATCGAAAAAAATTAAAATTAAATGTATATGAGACGATACTAAACGTTTGAGATGGACACGTATGACTGAACGATACAAAACAAGACGGAATGCTTAAGCGGGCATGCGTAATATAAAGTTGGAAGCGTGAAATTGACATATCAAAAGACAAACAATTAAGAAAATATTTTCTAAAATTAAAGGTCTTAAAATCTAATTAGTAGACTTTTATCGTATTACAAAGTATTATCAAAGTTAGAAACTAGAGGACGCTGCAGGGATTATAAAAATTTCATAAAAAACCTGATATTATTAAGCTCAGTAATATCGTTGAGCAGAAGGGATTTATTTTGAGTGTGAATATAGTATTCTTCATATAGATCTAGCTCTTTTGATTTTTCGACTTTTTCAGTAAAGAAACACAACTGAATTCTATTTGTGTTTAGAGGTGCTTATGTGTTTGTATATAGCTGAAGAATCTTTAGTTAAGTGTTCTTCGAAACGTGTATGTAAAGTTCGCCCAGTCTGTCCAACGTATATTTTATCACAATCTCCTCATTTAATCCTGTAAACACCACTTTGGTCTTTGATATCGAATCTGTTTCTTATTAAATAGAAGTGATCCGAGTCTCTTTCATTTGTGTTGGTGCTGGCCCACATTGCGTGGTGAGCATTGGCGTCGCATCCAACAACCACTTGTAGGTTATTCCTTCGGCTGTAGGCAATTATGTCTCGCACAGCGGCTGGTGGAAGAACATTATCCGTTCCCGGGAAGTATGTTGAGCAGATGACAACTTCTGTCCAGCCCTTCTCACCTCGGATTGTCAGAACCGCAGCCACACAATCGCGGTCGCTATGCTCTGAGATTAAAAATGCATTAATGTTGTTCCTGATAAGTAAGCAAGCGCTTTGTCTATCCCCCGACACGTGCGGAAATCCTTCCTCGGCCGGGTTTCACACCTGGCGCTCTCTTCACGCTCTTGGTGCTAGTTGCCGCTGAGGCTGATGATGGAGACAGGGCGACTGCCACGCCCCCTATTCTTATCCTATCAAACAAATTTTAAAATGATCAAAAAATTTAACACAAAACTTTATTTAAAAATAGAAATAAAAAACGCAATGTTACCTTTTATAAAAATACTATAATATTCAGTAAGAGAATATGAATAACTTCAGAAATTAAACAATTACAATTCATTACTTGTGATTACTAGCTGATCCCAACGTGCCATTAGCCAACCTTCTAAGTTCTGGTAGTGTTTCATTTATACATTGGGCAATACTTTCTAGTATGAGCACAATCACTGTCTGCATAACAATACGGACACTTCAACGCTCTCAAAACCGGACATGAAACTTTACCTGTAGAATCTTTCAACGAATGACTTTCATAAAATTCTCGTCCTTCTGAATTTTAAAGAGAATAAGTACAAGAATCTTCTTGGTATGGCTTTTGACCACCCGATTACGGTGGAATTGTTTCCATTGAGAAAATTATACCACTTATGTTTAGCTTCCTGTTCTGCGATAGCTTGTCTTCAAAATGCCTCTTTCATTTTTGTCACGTAATGATCCATTGGTCTTTGTTGCTAATTAAAAAGTAACAACGTGATGGACATTTATTTAGTAGTGTTATGTAGTATTTATTTATGTAGTATTATGTAGTAGTTATTTATAACAACATACGAGTCAGGCAGAATATCAGCTGAAGAAATTCCGGGGTGCAGATTTTCCGCTAAGCAGATCACATCAAAGTCGACATTGAATGAGTACTGCGCACATTCTGATAATAAAAAGAAAATAAATGCATGGCGTTTAATAAATTACAACAAATTGACCTAATAGTTTACATACGCGAAATATTCCTCTCGTTCCCTATCTGAATCAGAGGGGAACACAGAGGGTCTGTCGTACAAAAATTTTACAATCGCGGGTCCATATATATTTGTAATTTTTTTCTTCACAAAGCATCTTTCATCGACGCCATCAATCTTCATGCCCGGTGATGAGCCCGAGGGCAAGGATTTTCTCTTCTGGATGCAGGCTGCGAGGAACTACGATGGACCTTGGATTTGAATTGTCACGGTTGATATTAGGAACACGATAAATGGCGTCTACATCCTCACGCGAAATATCATACCCCACATGAGCAGCAACGGCATCCAACAAATTTTCGTTATTCTTTTCAGGAACACCCTGGATCTCTAAATTGTTCCGGCGGGAATATTGTTCCATATCATCAACTCGAGCTGTAAGATCAGACACCCGGTCACGCAATTGTAAGTTTTCGGCTGTTAATTTATCAATAATTTTTATTTTATTCTTTAGCTCTTTCAACAACTTGTTCAAAATCTGATAATTGAATTAATCCACGATAGTGCAATTTGTGAGTATGTCCAAAAATATTCTTCATTTATCCGTACTTGTAGAATGGATTTGAATTTCTTAGCAAGATGAGCTCCATCTACTGCAGCACACAATTCCAATCTGGGAACTGTAATTGTTTTCAATGGTGCAACCTTTGATTTTGCAGCTAGTAAGTTGATCTCTGTCTCTATATATGTGAGGCATATGTAAAAGTATGTAACTCGATTCGTTTTTTTCAATTTTATCGTTTTTTAGTTTAATGATGTCATCATGTCCTGTAATCATGTCGTCGACGTAAAAATCTCTGCATTATTTGAGATTCAGCTGCAAATTTGTTTTCAAATGGTGCCGATGACATTCCAATTGTTACTCTATTCATTTCATAAGATTGCAATTCTTCATCGGAATGATTTCTCCATAGTATTTTTTGGTATTTTCTATCAAATTCTGCTACTATTATGTAACGATTTTACGAACATACGATTTTGGTTCGTTCTCCTTGGATTTACTCATATGTCCTTGTTCAATGTAATCTTGACTGCAATTTGCTTATGCGTGCTTTAATCTGAGTTGTTGTTAAATCTTCTGTTTAGGTTGATGAGTCGTGACTTCGCTACTTCATTTAAGTATCCTAAATCATTCATGTTTGACTTCAAAGGTAATTTAACGATAAAACGGCCTTCGGGGTCTCGTGTTGTCGTTTGTTCGTAGAAAATTAAACAGCATTGTTCTTCTTCTGTATACACCCTTTTTGCTTCAATGAATTCGTCCATTCTCCAGAAACGTTCTACTTGTTCTTGTAATGAATTTGTTACTAGTAATGTTTTTCTTGCTTGACCTTTTCCTTGCTTTGTTGATTTGTTAAGTTTTCAGATACTATCCAACCGAATTTGGTCTTTTGTAAGGTCGGATTATTTGTAGTTTTTATTTATACAATACCCAATAAATCCCAAAACAAGCCAGCGCCAATAAGAATATCAATTGTACCCGGTTGATTGTATGTAGGATCTGCTAATTTGATGGTTGCTGGAATTTGAAATCAGTTATTTGTGGAACCACTAAGCTTGTAATGGTTTCTTGGAAGTTACTGTGTTTTGACTTCAACGTGATTTGTGTTTGATGCGATATAGTTAATGTTCCATTATCGATCGTCTCCTTCTTCAGTTTGAGAAAGTTGCAGATGTTTTCGGTTATGAAATGAGATTGGGATGCTGAATCCAGTAGCACTCTTAACTCATGTATTGCGTCGTAACGCGTTAACTCTCGTAACGTTATTTAATAATAATAATAATAATAACTTTATTTTCATTTTTACAATATAACGGAATCATTACAGAATAAGGAAAGAAAACCAAGTACAAATAAAAATTGGTGATGTTTCATTTCCTGCTAAAATGCAACGAACGGTTTTCAAACATGACCAATCGTAATAATAATTATAGAAGTAATATTACTTAATATAAGAGTAAGAGGGAACAATAAAATATATATATATATATATGTGGGATTCCCAAATGAAAGCGCTAACGAATAAGAAGATCGAACCGTCAACACAGTTGCCTTTGGGATCCCGCAGAACAACAGTCGTATTTTTAAAGCATTACGATCGTGTTAATATTCTTTTATTACAAATTATAAGTTTTAAAGTGTACCCCTAGAAATGATTTCAATAAACATTATTTTACTTACTTTACTTATTTTCAATACTTGGGGAAAATACAGTCAACTAAGTTTTATTATTTCAGATAAATATTTGAGGATGCTTCGAAGCAAATCAGGTGTCAAAAGAGTGTTGCTTACCGATGCTCGAAACTCAATTTGTTGCCGGTCTATAGCTAAGTCCATCTGACCTAGACGCGCGCGGGCGTGGTCCGATCCAAACACAATAGCTGTCGTTTTATTATTATTAATGTGCATTATTTATAAAATTCAGTGCACACTAAAAATCTGCAGGTGGGAACGAGTAGTAAATCTGGGTGTTGTCAGCATATGAGTGAAATTTACAGTATTGAAGTTGTTCTGACATCGTGAATGTATATACAGCCTGATTCAGAGTACTACTTTCAAAATATTTGGCAGTTACATGTTTTAGGACATTCTCTTCCATTGATGGTGATATCATATTTTCAATTGAACAAATTATTTCAAAATGGCGACTATCAACTTTTTTTTTTAAATGGAATGCCAAAATTTGTTTTTATTATTGATATCCTAAAAACATTCTTTACATAGTATTTCGTTTTTCTTAAAAATTCATTTCTTTCCCCATCAAAAAGCACACTAACATTTTAATCTAGTAGCGCATGAATGTTTTCCACTCGATGTTATTTTTGTCCAAATATCAAGTAGCGCTAGACACAAAAGAAACAATTAAACTTTATTTTTTAATAAACATCTACTTATTTATTTTCATGGTTCAGTTTTTAATCGGGAAACTTTACTAGGATGTAATACTTTCCAAAATAACACAAGATTTTGTATATAAACATAGCTCTACTTATCAAATCAAAATAAATGTCTTCAAACGTTTCGAGTTCTTCAATTTCTCCTTGAGTTTCAATCTTGTTTTGAATATCGTAAAAGTTGTCCAAGATCGGAATAATATTGTTCATGCGGGTATCGATATTTTCTAATTGACTCTCGCTAACCTACTAACCCCCTATTCTTACCCTATCAAACACATTTTAAAATTATCAAAAAATGAAACACAAAACTTTATTTAGAAACAGAAATAAAAAACGCAATGTTAAACCTTTTATAAAAGTACTGGAATATTCAGTAAGAGAATATGAATAACTTCGGAAATTAAACAATTACAATTCATTACTTGTGATTACTAGCTGATCCCAGCGTGCCATTAGCCAACCTTCTAAGTTCTGGTAGTGTTTCATTTATACATTGGGCAATACTTTCTAGTATGAGCACAATCACTGTCTGCATAACAATACGGACACTTCAACGCTATCAAAACCGGGCATGAAACTTTACCTGTGGAATCTTTCAACGAATAACTTTCATAAAATTCTCGTCCTTCTGAAATTCCTTGGTATGGTGGAAACCACCCGTTTACGGTGGAGTTGTTTCCATTGAGGAAATTATACCACTTATGTTTAGCTTCCTGTTCTGCGATAGCTTGTCTTTAAAATGCCTCTTTCATTTTTGTCACGTAATAATCCATTGGTCTTTGTTGTTAATTAAAATGTGACAACGTGATGGACATTTATTTAGTATTATTAGTGTAGTATTAACAACATACGAGTCAGGCAGAATTTCAGCTCAAAAAATTCCGGGGTGCAGCCAAGTTTCCGCTAAGCAGATCACATCAAAGTCGACATTTAATGAGCTATTGAATACAATCGGTAGTCTGCCACGAATACTGCGCACATTCTGATAATAAAAAGAAAATAAATGCATGGCGTTTAATAAATTACGTTTAATTGACTTAATAGTTTACATACGCGAAATATTCCTCTCGTTCCCTATCTGAATCAGAAGGGAACACAGAGGGTCTGTCGTACAAAAATTTTACAATCGCGGGTCCATATATATTTGTAATTTTTCATAAAATTCTCGTCCTTCTGAATTTCCTTGGTATGGTGGAAACCACCTGTTTACGGTGGAATTGTTTCTATTGAGGAAATTATACCACTTATGTTTAGCTTCCTGTTCTGCGATAGCTTGTCTTTAAAATGCCTCTTTCATTTTTGTCACGTAATAATCCATTGGTCTAAGGGCCAAGTCCATCTGACCTAGACGCGCGCGGACGTCTTTGTAATTTTTTTCTTTACCAATCATAGTAAGGGTTCGTTCACAAAGCATCTTTCACCGACGCCATCAATCTTCGTGCCCGGTGATGAGCCCGTGGGCAAGGATTTTCTCTTCTGGATGCAGGCTGCGAGGAACTACGATGGACCTTGGATTTGAATTGTCACGGTTGATATGAGGAACACGATAAATGGCGTCTACATCCACACGCGAAATATCATACCCCACATGAGCAGCAACGGCATCCAACAAATTTTCGTTATTCTTTTCAGGAACACCCTGGATCTCTAAATTGTTCCGGCGGGAATATTGTTCCATATCATCAACTTGAGCTGTAAGATCAGACACCCGGTCACGCAGTTGTAAGTTTTCGGCTGTTAATTTATCAATAATTTTTACTTTATTCTTTAGCTCTTTCAATAACTTCTTCAAAATCTGATATACGGGCGCTACAAAAGTCGACTGAATGAAGAAGTTAGCTCTTTTTACAACGCAACTCGGATCGCGTCTCTTTAACCATCTCGTAGACGGATTCGAAGGTAATAGCTGGACAGGACGGAGTCGCCGAAGTAGACCCACATGCTTTGCGAGAAATAGCGCCTCGTTCTCTTGATCTTGAATCATGACATGTCCACGCATCTACAGACTCCAACGTCTCCTCCGGATCAATGCATTTTGTGTGGAACCAAAGGCAGCACACCAAGCACTGGACGCCCGATCTCCTCCCACCACACGATTACACCGTTCGCATATCGACATGATCACTTTTTGCGAAACGACAATAATGGAATTAAAAGTGTTATTAATTAGTTATTAATTAACAAATCGACCACTTCAGAACACTTAGAAAGTCTATACGGATACTAAGTGAGCAAAGAGCGAAGAAAGTGGATTTGAATTTCTTAGCAAGATGAACTCCAACTACTGCAGTGTAATTGTTTTCAATGGTGCAATCTTTGATTTTGCAGCTAGTAAGTTGATCTCTGTGTCTGTATATGTGAGGCATATGTAAAAGTATGTAACTCGATTCGTTGTATGTGTATATCCGTTTGATGTAACTATAGATCTCGAAATATGATTTTTGCAATAACTATGATTGAAGATATAAGACCTAATGAATCGAATAACTTTGCTATTTATATTAATTGCTGTTTATATTAATATTTGTTTGAGAAACGTGAGCTGTTGTTTTGGTACTGGGACTGGAGAATTTCTTCTCGTACTGTTACATGTGCCTGTGAATTTGTGACTCATGCAGTTTCGACATAGATTTTTCGTGTTCACAAATTCTTCCCTTTTCTTTCCGGGGACTTCTTGAAATTTGGAACAGGAATGTATGTAATGATCTTCTCCGCAATATTTGCATGTTTTATTTTGTTCGTACTTTGTTTGTTGTGTTGGTACTTGATTTCTTTTTGTTTTTTCTCCAATTGCTTCTAGCGATTGGAATCGTGTCTGAATACTAATTCCATTAGTTCTTGAAATTCTTGTATCTTGTTAGGATCTTTTAGGGATTGTTCATATAATTTGTTGGTGTCGTTGTCCCATTTGCGTACTAAGATTCTACTGATCACAGGACCCCATGCTTCTGTCACAATCCCAATATTACTAATGGCTTGTAGGCATTCTGAAGTAGTGTCGTGCAGTTCTTTGATCTTCTCGGATGATTCGATCGATAATTTTGGAAGGTCAAGTATTTTATCCAGTAGCTTGGACAAAATTAATCGATTATTTTGGTATCGACGTTGAAGTAAAGCCCATGCGGCATCATAGTTTGTTTCGGAAATGTTGAGATGTTGTATTATTCTGCTCGGTTCCCCTTTTAGATGAGTTTTTAAGTACTGCATTTTTTCCACATTGGTTAAGGATTGATTAGAATGGATTGTTTTAAGGTAAAGGTCGTGGAATGTTGTCCAGTTTTCATACAATCCATCAAATATGGGCAGTTTTATTGTTGGGAGAGGAATGATAGGATTTTGAGTTGTAGGTCTTACAGATTCATAAGGTTCAGAGGTAATCTTCTGTACATTTCTTCACAGTTCAAGAATTTTTCTTCTCTGAAGTATTTAGATTTGTACTTGGTTTCGAATATCTGAATATCTTCTTCCAATCTTTGGATGTTGTCCATCTGTTCTTGAATTTGTTTCTTCAAGTAGTTGTAAGTGCTTTTTGATTTTCTTAGTTTTAGCTCGTTCTCAATCTTGCCGTGAAGTTTCATCAGCTTCTCTATCCGGACCTCTTACCTCTTGATACGTTGAGCTTGCTCGATGTCTTCGTTTTCTTCTTTTGAGGACGGCCTTGCTTGAAGGATTTCCTCTTCTTCTCTATCTTCTCCCTGGGATTGCTCGGTTTGATCTCTTGGGATCTCCGTCAATTGGTTCATAACCTCTTGTTATAGTTTCTTTAGTTGCGTAATATAGTTTGTGGTGAAATACGCGTGAGTCGGAGCATCGAATTCTTCCAACTTATTGTGAGTTTCTTCGATTTCCATCCATAGTTTTTGTAGCCTTTTCCGACGTTGTTGAATGTATTTTTCATTTTTTCTTGACTGGGAATCTTTTTTATGTTTGTTTGTAGTTTGTAGTTGATTTCTTGCCCCAATTCTTGCTGGCGCATTGCATATTTGTTCAACTCTTGTTCCGACATTATGACACGAATTTTTTGAGTTGGTGTAAAAAGGATTTTTTTTAAAGGTATCTCCATCGAAGAGCAGCCTCACTCTCCGTAACGGCAATTTGGCTTAAGCCGTAGAGTAGTAGGGGTAGGTCGTTGGCTTGTTGTCGAAGGACCATGAACAGATCCGGACTATGCCTGGTTATCTGATGTAGAAAGGTGGTGAAGTAAAGACGAGTAGATAATTAATTCATACTAAATTTTATTATAAAAATTTTCAGTTTATATACAAAACCTTAAAACTACAATGTGCGATTGATTCCAAAACAATCGTGTCTTATTTACAAAAATTAAATTAACAATAATTATTTTGCGTCCTCAATTCTTGTTTGAGCACTGCCGATATCGATCCTTAATCGGCAATTGATCGATGGAGCTGCTGAGTTGCAGCGCTTCGTCAGGTGTTGTTGCGACCGGTAGCTGGGTCGGTTCGAACCTTGCGTTATCACTTTTAATTTATTTCCTAATTTGTTTCTAATATAAAAAAAAATCTTTTTTGTTTAATTAAGATTAAACAATTATCAAGTTTTAACTTACCTCGTATGATATTATCGGATTCTTATAACACTTGCCAACATCATTTATTCTGCGATGCTTCTACTATTGGTTATGCTACAGTTACTTATATACGGTGTGAACATTTTGATCAGTCCATCAAGACCTACTTCATTGGTGGAAAGTTTCGTGTAGCACCATTAAAAACCATTTCCATTCCAAGACTGGAATTATGTGGAGCTACACTTTTCGTCGACTTTCTCTCAACAATAAAGGATGCTCTTTCATCAGGAATTAAGTTTGAATCAATTACTGTATGGTCTGATTCCAAAGTCATTCTTCGTTGGATTGATTCCATTCCTGGAAATTGGAAAATATTCATCGCCAATAGAGTTTCACATATTCAAGACGTGTTACCCGCAGAATCTTGGAGATCTGTTCCATCTAATGAAAACCCAGCTGATTGTGCTTCACGGGGTCTTTATCCCGATCAACTTATTTCCACATTTTTGATATTTTGCTTACCAAATTGTCCTCATTATCAAAAATAAAACGAATCGTATCTTATGTCCTTCGCTTCATTCAAAGAACCCAGAAGAAAAAACGATTTTATTCTTCTGTTGTATCTTCTTTCGAATTACAAGAGTCTCTTCATTTATTAGTATAGCACGTCCAATCTCAGCACTTTTCTGAAGTCCTTTGCTTTCTCACCAAAAACCAATTACTACCAAAACCAATCAGTAAACTAGCTCCTTTCTTGGATCGAGATGGGTTACTCAGGGTGGGTGGTCGGTTACATAATGCGGATGTGCCATTTGATGAAAAACATCAAGTGTTACTACCAAAAGTGTCGCGTTTAACTCATCTTATAATAGAAGAAACTCACCGTAAATTTTTGCATCCTGGACTTCGTACGTTTTCAGCAATATTGGCTCAACAGTACTGGATTGTGCCTCCTCGAAGTGCCATCTACCATGTTTTATCAAGATGTATCAAATGCTTCCGTGCCAAACCCAGATCGTATACACCATTCATGGCTGACCTTCCAAAGTTCCGAGTGACTGAACTCAAAGCATTTAATGTTGTTGGAATAGACTTCGCTTTCCCAATTCTCACCATCATGACAAGAGCCCGGATCCCAGTCTATTTATCTTTATCTATCTGTCTTTCCCGTCGAGGTCAATGTTCGGTGTTATTCTCATTCACCCGTTTACGAAATTGTTTCCATTGAGAAAATTATACCAGTTATGTTTAGCTTCCTGGTCTGCGATAGCTTGTCTTGCTATACGCAAATGCCTCTTTCATTTTTGTCACGTAATAATCCATTGGTCTCTCTGATGGACATTTGTTTAGTATTATTAATATAGTATTATGTAGTACTTATTTATAACAACATACGAGTCAGGCAGAATTTCAGCTGAAAAAATTCCCAGTCTATTTATCTACAGCTTCATTTATTGCTGCCCTCCGAAGATTTCTTTCCCGTCGAGGTCAATGTTCGATGTTATTCTCCGATCAGGGAACGAATTTTGTTGGTGCTAGCCGCAAACTCCAAGAACTGGCAGATGTTACTGAAACCACTTTGGGTATTCATTGGAAATTCAATCCATCAGGTGGGCGCCATTTTAACGGATTGGCTGAGGCTGGAATTAAGTCAATTAAGACACATCTTACAAGAGTGCCGGATCTCTAGCGAGAATCTTGTGAATTCTTGCACTGCTGGGTGTGTCTTTCACTACCTCACAGAACCTCCTCCAAGACTCTCTTTTTGCCTTACGTATATTTTTAGTGTAATTCGTTAGAGCTTGTTTATATTTCTCCGATTTACCTAATGTCTTGGTCCGATTAAAAAGCCTCCGCATGTCTTGTCTTTCGGAGCTAAGAGATTCGATACACCAGAGTGTGCCCCGATTATTACTTTACACCATCAGTGGACTGCTACTAACGAATTGCCACAGAGATCTACTCCGTTGCTATTTCAATTTGATCACACGGTAGCGATGACACTAGTTAGGTTATCTGCAAGGCAACTCTTAAACAGATCCCAAGTTAGTGCTACGGGGATTACGGTACATACAGTCCGATTTTATCCTTAGGTCAATTTTAAATTGAATATATCTATGATCTGAACACGACTGTTCAGAGGATAGCCTCCAGGAGGTTATCTTTGAGCTTAATATGATTGAGCTGAACGTAATGTCAACTACCTCTGCTCTATTTCTAGTAACAAAGGTTGGTTTGGAGCCTACATTATTAACAGTAAGCCCCTCCCCTAATAGGTAGTCAAAAAACAACTCACCTCTTTCATTTGTGTTGGTGCTTGCCCACATTGCGTGGTGAGCATTGGCGTCCCATCTGCGTGTTAACTCGAGACCTACACGCTGAGCCATCACGCCCCCTATTCTTATCCTATCAAACACATTTTAAAATTGAACACAAAACTTTATTTGGAAACAGAAATAAAAAACGCAATGTTAAACCTTTTATAAAAATACTTTAATATTCAGTAAGAGAATATTAATAACTTCGGAAATTAAACAATTACAATTCATTACTTGTGATTACTAGCTGATCCCAACGTGCTATTAGCCAAACTTCTAAGTTCTGGTAGTGTTTCATTTATACATTGGGTATTGCCCAATGTATAAATGTTTCTAGTATGAGCACAATCACTGTCTGCATAATAATACGGACACTTCGACGCTATCAAAACCGGACATGAAACTTTACCTGTGGAATCTTTCAACGAATGGCTTTCATAAAATTCTCGTCCTTCTGAATTTCAAAGACAATAAGTACAAGACCCTTCTTGGTATGGCTTTTGACCACCCGTTTACGAAATTGTTTCCATTGAGAAAATTATACCAGTTATGTTTAGCTTCCTGGTCTGCGATAGCTTGTCTTGCTATACGCAAATGCCTCTTTCATTTTTGTCACGTAATAATCCATTGGTCTCTCTGATGGACATTTGTTTAGTATTATTAATATAGTATTATGTAGTACTTATTTATAACAACATACGAGTCAGGCAGAATTTCAGCTGAAAAAATTCCGGGGTGGAGCCAATTTTCCGCTAAGCAGATCACATCAAAGTCGACATTTAATGAGTTATTGAATACAATCGGTAGTCTGCCACGAATACTGCGCACATTCTGATAATAAAAAGAAAATAAATGCATGGCGTTTATCGAAATATTCCTCTCGTTCCCTATCTGAATCAGAGGGGAATAGTCGGTTTGTCGTACAAAAATTTTACAATCGCGGGTCCATATATATTTGTAATTTTTTTCTTTACCAATCACAGTAAGGGTTCGTTCATAAAGCATCTTTCACCGACGCCATCAATCTTCATGCCCGGTGATGAGCCCGAGGGCAAGGATTTTCTCGTCTGGATGCAGGCTGCGAGGAACTAAGATGGACCTTGGATTTGAATTGTCACGGTTGATATGAGGAACACGATAAATGGCGTCTACATCCACACGCGAAATATCATACCCCACATGAGCAGCAACGGCATCCAACAAATTTTCGTTATTCTTAACAGGAACACCCTGGATCTCTAAATTGTTCCGGCGGGAATATTGTTCCATATCATCAACTCAAGCTGTAAGATCAGACACCCGGTCACGCAATTGTAAGTTTTCGGCTGTTAATTTATCAATAATTTTTACTTTATTCTTTAGCTCTTTCAACAACTTGTTCAAAATCTGATATACGGGCGCTACAAAAGTCGACTGAATGAAGAAGGTAGCCCTTTTTAGAACGTAACTCGGATCGCATCTCTTTAACCATCTCGTAGACGGATTCGCAGGACAGGACGGAGTCGCCGAAGTAGACCCACATGATTTGCGAGAAACAGCGCCTCGTTCTCTTGATCTGCAATCATGACATGTCCACGCATCTACAACGATGCAGGAAAGAAGTATCTACGACCGATACAAGTGAGCAACAAGTAAATGCGACTATTCGAGGTGTACGGTCCAGGTTTTAATTAAAGAAACAACTTTTTAAAAAGCTAATATTTCGGTTATTTATTGTAACCTTCCTCAGAGCATTTTTTATTGCTACAAGAGATTAACAAAGAGTTATAAATTGTAATTTAATAATCACTTACTTGTTTTTTGAAACTAACAATTGTAGAACAACCGAGAAACATCATCATAATTAACGGATCATAAAGGATCAAGCGAACTATTAACACAACTGGATGAATCAACGTGCGTACAAGATGTCTGACAGGTAAAACCTCTTTTATATAAAAATAACAACTGCTGTTTAAGAATTGAAAAAAAAAACTCTTTTAAGCATTGATACCAACCAAAAATTTGCGATCAGGAATGTACTGCGCAAGCGTCAAATCGTTTGCGGTGAAGCCGCCTAAATTTAAACTTGAGAATACAAAATTATAAAAAATTTATAAAAATTGAATCGATTAATAAAAATTAAGACAAGAACAGATTGACAAACAGTTTAAAATCTTAAAGTTGTGTTGTTTAATTTTAAATTGATTTAGAATTGATTTCATTAAGAAATATGTTGATGACTTAATTTTGGGTGTACACAGGGATGATATCGACATAGTTTTAGAATCGTGTTCTCGTCAAATATCGTATTTTTGTTGGTTTTTCGCGATGTTTAACCCATTAATGCCCAGAATTATAAAAATATTTGTACTCCTTTAATGCCCAAAGGGTCGTTTACGACCCAACCTGTTAAATACCCAGAATTATAAAATCGTTTTTATTCAGTTAATACATACATTTATTTGTGTTTATTTTTTTACACATGTAAAACAATATAATAAAGTAAGATTTTAGAATTCTGATGTAAAATTAAAACTGGGTCTGTAACGACCCATAGGGCCTCATAAAGATCGCAGCTATAAGTGGTAATAAAAAACACACTACATATTTAGAACGAAATTTATTCGCAATGGTACACTGAAAAACATTTATCTGTAGTACCATTGCATGTACTTTACAGGTTTGGCATGCTTTTGTTGTTTTATTCTTGCACACTTGGCAGCCTAGGTTGACTCGTTACGATTATATGTCTGCCATTGACTACAGATAACGGAAATCTTACTGATGCTCTTTTTCGCCTCGGTTTCTCACTTTTACTGCCATATGTGTTTAACAAATGGTTTGCAATTTCTCGTTGAAATTGAAGATTATCTTTTTTACAGTTATATTCTCGAGCTAGAATGTAGGCATTTGTTGCACAAACGTCAAGTAACCAGTATACTATTGGTGTGTACCATTTTTTTCCGCGGAAACCTATTCTATAGTTGGAAA
This sequence comes from Onthophagus taurus, assembly GCF_036711975.1. NCBI lineage: Eukaryota > Metazoa > Arthropoda > Insecta > Coleoptera > Scarabaeidae > Onthophagus > Onthophagus taurus. The sequence continues at coordinate 10,831,889 of NC_091973.1, forward strand.
CATGATTGTCTAATTGGTCTACACCACCCATATAATTATTATAATATGATATCAGATTAGGTTGATCTATAGATATTTTCTTTTTATTCTTTACAGAATATCTATAACATTTTTGGAGGGGATTTATTCCATATTTGTTTGACAGCATTGTAACAACATTGTTATCTTTCCAACGTACACATACTATATTATTTTTCTTATCAACTGCACTATCCATAGAACCACGGTCTAGTTTCTTCATTTCATTTTTGCCTTTTATAAAACACTTTTCCGTACGATTATCACGGACAGTTCCAGTTCCTCCAAACCCTCTGCTCGTGAGACTTCTAATAAGCTTCGGGGAAGTAAAAAAACTATCAAAGTACAAGGAAAATTTCTTGTTGTAATAATTTTCTAAAATTTCTGCAAAGTTTAGAACTACAGATTCCCCCAGGCCCATTACTTGCGTTTGTTCGCTTCTTTTTCTCCCCTGGTAAATTTCAAATTGGACACAATATCCTAATTTAAGAGCAGCTACCCAAGCCTTGTAACCAAATCGAACAGGTTTACCTTTTACAAATTGTTTACATCCATGTCTACCATAGTATGGTATCATAGATTCGTCGATGGAAATGTTATTCTCAATCGGTGAGTATCTGAGGAACTGTCGATTCAAACAATCTATAAGGGGGCGAATTTTACCCAGTGTATCATCTTTAGAAATGGTTTCGTTGTTACTCATATGTAAATAACTACAAATTTCTTCAAATCTGCTCCTCCTCATCGCATTAGCGACTAAAACATTGTGTACATCCTCGCTTTGTTCCCAGTACATCCGTCTGCGTGGAAGTGGTACGTAACCACTCAACAGTAGAATACCTATAAAAGTATACAGTTCTTCTTCTGTTAAATTGAAGTATTCTTTCTGGTTGTGTCGCATAGGTAGTGGTGTGTTCTACTATCATGTTTATAATTTCAGGCGTTATCATTAATGAAAACAATTCGAATGGATGACTCCTAGGTCCCAGGGAAAGGGGAGGCAGAAATCGGAATGTTCCTTCTTGGCAGGAGGTGTTAAGGTCCCCTTTTTCCCATTTGCATTTTACGTACTCTTCCTTGCGCCTCTTTTGGAATGTTGAAAGCGGTATACAGTCTTCTTCATCCCACTCTGATTCCACTTTATCAGCGTATTGTAGTTCGGCTTCAGCTTCTAGTTGGTGACGATTCAAATTATCTGGATCGTTACTCTCTTCATCACCCGAATCGCAATCTGTATTATCGAAATCATCTGGAGGGGTAATGATCACTCCATCTGGTATAACATCATCTTCGTTCAAATTCTCGATCATTTCTAATAATTCTGCTGTTGTTAGTTGTTAGAGGCCCTTTCCTAAAGCAACATAAAAGTTATAAAATCCAAAAACTAATAAAATATGTACGTGTACAGCTCGATGGGTCACAAAGCATAAAAGCTTCGATGGCAGTATTAGGAAGGTTTCCATCAAAAGAAACCCATTTGGTTTTCCAAAGTTCTAACTCGGCGTCAAGAGTGATTGATGTAAATTTTTCATTTTCATTATTGACGTTAACCAAATAATTTGTGACGTTCTTTATAATATTCGTAAAATCTCCGCTTTGATTTTTCATTACTTGTGATGGTACGAAATAATTGATGTCCAGAGCCGCAAAAAGCTTTGAACCAAACCGAAAATCAATGTCTTGTAAAACATTATCTAGAAGTGGAATAAAAATGGAAGTTCTGAAATAATCAACTGGAACACTGGTATTTACATTATCGCGATATCCCTGTCTTGCATTAGTTCGAGGCATCAATATTGGAATATTCAATTTTTTATGCAGATCTTCTGCTTCCTCATAAATAGCTTTAAAACAAATTTCCGCATCTTGTCTTTTTTTAAGCAAAATTGATTTAATATTATCAATAAGTGTTTTAGCCATATTAACGTCGATTGCTTTATTTTGTAATATTTTGCTTAGATTTAAGGTAAGGTTTAAAAAATAAGATAAACAAAACAGTGAAACAATAAATGTTGATTTTGACATGGAATTTATTAACAATTGAGCTTTTGTTGATGACTCATTATCTTTCCACTATGCGATTAGTTCCAGAGCATCTATAATATTTTCGAAACAAACTTTAAATCTTAAAACTGAATCATGACGCTCTACCCATCTTGCTTCGCACAAACTTATCAATTGTTCGGAATTGATGAACTTAATAACTTTGTTCCTTTAGCCGAAGAATTAAAAAATGCAATGGTTTCTTTAATGGTACCCATTGTATTTCTTATGGCTTGAACATTAGTTGCTTTGGATATTGAAAGATTAAGAGAATGATTGTAGCACGGACTTGCAATTGCATTGATTAATGTTTCCCGAATTTCTGAAACAGCCCCTTTGGTATCAGATAACATTACACTGCATGTATCAGTACCTATTCCAACACAATTATGTACTGGCAAACATATTCTGTTTACAAACGCAATAACTGTCTGTCCTAATATTTTTCCAGTGAGTAAGGGTTCATGTGTAAAGTCATAATTTTCCTGATGGCAATCGAGAAAACCAAGAAAATCTCCGCAAATTTTACAATTTTCGTCCACATATCGAACAATTAAGGACATTTGTGATTTGTGACTTATATCGGTGGTTTCATCAAATATGATACTATAATATTTACTTTTTTTAATTTTTTCAATTGTAGAATTTAAAATTTCATCTCCACAACAGTTTATAAGTTGATTTTGTATTGTAGGGCTTATATATTTATTACGAACTGAAGCTGTTTCAAAATGATTCTTCAAAATTAAATCATCTCCACACGTTTCAATCCGATGTCGTATAAATTCACGTAAATTTCCTTCATTAACGTCGGACGTTTCTACAACATCAGAGTAAACTCTATGACCACGAAGAGAAATATTTTGTTTCCCCAAAAAATGTACCGTGCTAATTATAGATTTTATTTTATCTCTATTAATTTTAATTTGCTCCAAACGTTTAACGTCCAGCATGTTTTGTATTTGCTTTTGAGGGTTTTCAAATGTTTTTATAAAATTAGTTTCAAATAAAACAGCTTGGACGTGATAATTAGATGAATTATGTACCACCAAAGCACAGTCTTTACCCAATAGTTTTGAATATTTTTGAACAGGACTAACAACAAATTTATTTAGTTAATTTGTGAATGCCTCCGTAGTTTGCAAATAGTACACAATATTTACAAAACAAACCATTCAAATGTTTTGAAAATGTGAGCCAGTGGAAAGAGTTAAAATGTTTGACCGATAAAAAGCGTTTTACGTCTTTCTGATTTTTACAATGAACAGAATAGGGAAATTGATAGTGGGTGTTAGGTACAAAAGCATTTTTTAAGATATTGTATTTTTCCATATCTGTTATTTGTTGTTTTTTAATGTAATAGCCGATATCTACGTCACCACTATATTGTGCCTGTCCGCTTGATTGCGATGTTCCTGGTGTCGAAATTGGATCTAGAGGATGATTTGTAGTAGGATTTTCTTCATTTATGTCGTCCAACTTATTTTCGATATTCGGCAGGACAGAAATCGTATCAGGTGTAGATTGTAGTTTATTTACCAAGTCATCTTGAGTGTCGTCAGTTTCGGTTTTTTTTTTTTTTGGTATTAGAAACGTGTCTATTGTCTTCTGGAGGGTGCGTTTACTCATCTTGTATTTTAATATAATTAAATGATAAGGATTAACGATAATAATACGGGACAACATTAAATTTGCTGGCTACAATCGACTCGTCGACTAAAAACTAAATAATAAAAATTGCATTCGGAATTTATAGACGATCAAATCGCCAGACGGACGCCTTTGAATTTTCTTGTTCCGTCGAACATAAAAGAGCCGTACTCGTCCAACTACCGAAGTAGGCGACAAAAAGTCGATCTGCTTCTAAACAAGTCGATTCTTGTCAACGCTTCCTACGTACACAATATACCTACAGGTCTGCTTGACGACGAGACAGGTCGCATCTCGGGGTACGATAAGTAGGTTCGGGTATAAGAGGCGTTGTTCTTGTTCATTATACTAATTAAATTAGATTTTTGCCCCTGGTTCTCGGTTGATGATGTTTTGGATGGTCTTACTTCCGTTGATGGTAACTTGGGACCAGGTCCCGATGGATTACCGGGTATTTTCATTAAAACATGTGCGCCGGAGCTTGCTAAATCACTTTTCATTATTTTCTACCGTTCTCTCTCACAATCAATTTTCCCCTCTGAATGGAAGAAAGCGTTTGTTCTGCCAATATTTAAGTCGGGTAGTAGAAATATCGTTTCGAACCTTCTCTGATTCAGCAACAACATGGCTTTCTCCGTGGTCGTCCGGTTGATACTAATCTGGTGTCTTACATCAACTTCATTCAATCATGCATGAACGAAAACTGTCAGGCAGATTCCATTTATACGGATTTCTGTAAAGCGTTTGACAAATTGAATCATGCAGCACACCTATCTAAATTAGAAAGGTTTAATATGTCAAATTGGCTGCTATCGTGGTTGGCTTCTTATATTTCCGATAGATGTCAAGCTGTAAAAATAAATAACTATATTTCTAACATCGCCTTAGTTACTTCTGGTGTTCCTCAAGGAAGTCACTCACAAGTCAGCAGAAAAAGATACACCGTAGGCTATGATTGCAGACTTGTATCGGAGTACTTGAGAATTACTTCTAGTGTAAAGGATCTGGGTATCGTTTTCGATTCTAAATTGCTTTTCACAAATCATTCGAAAGAATTATTCTTTAAGGCTAATAGGATTTTAGGTTACATCATATGTTGATCAAGTTTACATGGCATATGTAAACAGTGTTCTAAATTATGCATCGGTTGTCTGAAATCCTGTATATGCTGTGTATATTGACCGCCTTGAGGGATTGCAGAAAAGATTTGCTCGATATTTGGCTCACAAATTTTACTTACCGTACTATTCCTACTAGCAGAGGTGCACCGTCTTTGGTTTGCGAACGCTGCGCGGACGTAGATCTGCCGCTGATATACTGTTCTTGTATAAATTGATCAACGGTTTGCTTGATTCGCCCGAATTTATGAATCATATTTCATTCGCTGTGCCCAGCTATTTTACTCGAGATCAGTGTTTATTTAGATTGCCCACTTCTAGCACTAATGCGTACTTTAATTCGCCGTTACCTCGTATTATGAATACGTATAATCGTTATTGTCCTGACGTGGACATTTTTGTTTTATCTTTTAGTACTTTTTGGAATGCTATTTGTAAATTGAACGTGTGTCAATAATACTTTTTATTTTGTAATTTATTTTAAATATCATTCCTGTTATCTTTTAGTTGCTTAAATTGTAAATGAGTTCTTTTGTATTTCTTTTTTAATTATGTTTTTATATTTTAGAGGATACTGTTGTGGGGATTACCCTGTATGTATCCCAAATAGTAAAATAAATAAATAGACAAATGTCTTATATTTGTTTGGCCTTGAATTAATCCACGATAGTGCAATTTGTGAGTATGTCCAAAAATATTCTTCATTTATCCGTAGTTGTAGAATGGATTTGAATTTCTTAGCAAGATGAGCTCCATCTACTGCAGCACACAATTCCGATCTGGGAACTGTAATTGTTTTCAATGGTGCAACCTTTGATTTTGCAGCTAGTAAGTTGATCTCTGTCTCTGTATATGTGAGGCATATGTAAAAGTATGTAACTCGATTCGTTGTATCTGTATATCCGTTTGATGTAACTGTAGCTCTTGAAATATGATTTTTGCAATAACTATGATTGAAGATATAAGACCTAATGGATCGAATAACTTTGCTATTTGTCCTAAAATGGTTCTTTTCGTGATTAGCATGGTATGTTTCAATTCTGCACGGGTATATGTCAGCTTGTCAGTGTTTGTATTCCATTGAATTCCTAACGTTTTGAAAATTTCTTCGACATAATTGTTGGATTTGATTTGAAACTTTATCTCTCAATTCTGGATGATTGCTATTGAACTTGCTTAAAGTAAAACCTCCTGACTCTAGGATTGTTGTTACGTTGAATTTTATCGTTTTTAGTTTAATGATGTCATCATGTCCTGTAATCATGTCGTCGACGTAAAAATCTCTGCATTATTTGAGATTCAGCCGGAAATTTGTTTTCAAATGGTGCCGATGACATTCCAAATGTTACTCTATTCATTTCATAAGATTGCAATTCTTCATCGGAATGATTTCTCCATAGTATTTTTTGGTATTTTCTATCAAATTCTGCTACTATTATTTAACGACTTTACGAACATACGATTTTTGTTCGTTCTCCTTGGATTTACTCATATGTCCTTGTTCAATGTAATCTTGACTGCAATTTGCTTATGCGTGCTTTAATCTGAGTTGTTGTTAAATCTTCTGTTTAGGTTGATGAGTCGTGACTTCGCTACTTCGTTTAAGTATCCTAAATCATTCATGTTTGACTTCAAAGGTAATTTAACGATAAAACGGCCTTCGGGGTCTCGTGTTGTCGTTTGTTCGTAGAAAATTAAACAGCATTGTTCTTCTTCTGTATACACCCTTTTTGCTTCAATGAATTCGTCCATTCTCCAGAAACATTCGACTTGTTCTTGTAATGAATTTGTTACTACTAATGTTTTTCTTGCTTGACCTTTTCCTTGCTTTGTTGATTTGTTAAGTTTTCAGATACTATCCAACCGAATTTGGTCTTTTGTAAGGTCGGATTATTTGTAGTTTTTATTTATACAATACCCAATAAATCCCAAAACAAGCCAGCGCCAATAAGAATATCAATTGTACCCGGTTGATTGTATGTAATATGCTAATTTGATGGTTGCTGAAATTTGAAATCAGTTATTTGTGGAACCACTAAGCATGTAATGGTTTCTTGGAAGTTACTGTGTTTTGACTTCAGCGTGATTTGTGTTTGATGCGATATAGTTAATGTTCCGTTATCGATCTTCTCCTTCTTCAGTTTGAGAAAGTTGCACATGTTTTCGGTTATGAAATGAGAAAATGAAAATATCAACTGAAGTCAACTAACTTTTATTATTTCAGATAAATATTTGAGGATGCCTGGAAGCAAATCAGGTGTCAAAAGAGCACCTATAAATTCTCAATATTTAATTGCGGCGGTGAAAAAATTTTTAAGCGGTGAATTATCAATTAGGGAAGCTGCAAAATCCTTTAATATATCTAAAACCACGCTGATTAGGCACGTAAAATTGTATAAAGAATCGGGAGCCACAGTATTTCGATATGAAGCTAGTAATAACTGATAAGCTAGTAATAATTGACTAAAGTAGAAGTTCGTACTTTAGCATACCAGTATGCTGTTGCAAATGCAAAATCCCATCCGGCTTCTTGGGACATAGGCAAAGACATCAAGATTTATCACTTCGAAAGCCCGAATCCACAAGTTTGGCTAGATCAACATGTTTCAATAAAACAAATATATCGTCATTTTTTAAAAATTATAAAGAACTTCTATCGCCTGGCAATCTTACTCCAGAAAAAATCTGGAATTGTGACTAAACCGGTCTAACAACAGTTCATGTTCCACCAAAAATTATAGGACCTAAGGGAATAAAACAATTAAGCCAAATGACTAGTGGTGAACGGGGTCAAAATGTTACAATGATCGCCATAATCAATGCGATTGAAAATCATATTCCGCCTATGATGATATTTCCGAGGGTCAATTTTAAACCGCATATGCTGAAATGTTGCCCGATTGGTAGTATCGGAGCTACCAATCCATCCGGCTGGTCAAACGAACAGTTATTTTTAAAATATTTGGAACACTTTAAAAATCATATCAAACCAACAGTTGAAAATCCTGTCATATTACTTTTGGATAACCATGATAGTCACGTGAACGTTAACGCCATTGATTTCTGCAAGAATAACGGAACTCTTATGATAACATTTCATCCTCATACTAGCCACAAAATACAACCGCTCGACAGAACAGTTTTTGGGCCAATGAAGACCTATTACAAAACTACCTGTAGCGAATGGATGATTATGAATCCAGGGCAAGCCATTTCAATATATGACATAGCTGAACTTGGGGGTAAAGCTTTTACCACTTCTAACATTCAAAAGGGATTTGAAGCTAGTGGACTTTATCCCATGAACGAGAATATTTTCGCTGAAGATGAATTCTTATCTGTATACGTAACTGATCGACCTTTGAGTGAAGCTACCCACGCTCATGAACGAATCAATGATGAGCAACAAGAAGAAAGAGATGGGATAGTAGCTGACATCTCTATCCCTTCCACCTCAAATGCTATCCAGGGAAAGACTTCCAAAAGTTCTATTACGCCTGAAATGCTACGGCCGTATCCAAAGGCATCTGCACGCAAAATAAAAGTAGGAAGACGAAGAGGAAAGTCACGTATACTTACCGATACTCCAGAAAAAGAAGAAATAGCGCGTCTTAAAAGAGCAAATGCAGCGGGAAAGATATGTCAAAAAGTTCGAGCAGTTTGTAAGCAAATAGGAAATGAAGATGGGACCAAGAAGATAACAAAAAAAGTTACCAAATACCACGACGAGTTAAGTAGTAGCGATCAAGAAACGCTTGAGGATATGATAGCCAAGGAAAAGAATTAGTAAATGATAAAGAATTAGACTATTTATGTGACAATGACATCAGCAAAGGTGAGTTTGTTTTAGTTAAACTGTCAGGAAAGAAATCTTTTATTTATTACATTGAGGAAATAATAAGCTGGGGGAATAACAATAAACTTAAATATCTACGTAGAATTGGAAATTCTAACAAATTTATCAATGATTCCACCGAAATTTACGATTTTTTACACAGTGATATTGTACGTAAGCTTCCAAAACCACACTCGGTATCTGGCACTGCACGTTACGATTCAACATTGCAATTTAATGTTCATTTCAGCGGCTACAATGTGAAATAGATTTACCTCTTGTTCTTGTTCCTTTGTTAAAAAATAAAATATTTAAAGTTAAATTTTCTGAATAAACAATTTTTACATTTTTTTCTAAAATTTTACGTCATCGTAATGAGAAAAAAAAGTCTATCAAATGAGCCTAACAAAAGGGTACATTGCCATTTAAAAAACTGCAAGTGTTTTTCGTTGCTCATTTGTTTTCTGAAATAAAAACAATTTATACCGTATAATCTTACACCGTATATCAATCTCAGACATGATTTTTGTAACCTCTATACTCTACTCGCATTCGCCATGGATAGAAAAGGACCATACACAGTATTACAATAATTAAATCTAGACAACAGTAATATATCGCAAAGATACTTTTTTGTATTCTGATTCAAAGAAAATGTATCGTTAAAAAGTACGTTTAAAGCAGCGAAGGCTTTTTACATATGGTGAAATTAATGTGCTCCGTAAAATTTAATCGGATGTCCATTACAACACCCAGATTCCTTACCGATGCTCGAAACTCAATTTGTTGCCGGTCTATAACCAAGTCCATCTGACCTAGAGGCGCGTTTCACCATATTTTCAACTGGACGAATTATTTCAAAATGGCGACTATCAACTTTTTTTTAAATGGAATGCAAAAATTTCTTTTTATTATTGAGATCCTAAAAACATTCTTTATACCATAGTATTTCGTTTTTCTTAAAAATTCATTTCTTTCCCCATCAAAAAGCACACTAACATTTTAATCAGTCGCGCATGAATGTTTTACACTCGATGTTATTTTTGTCCAAATATCAAATAGCGCTAGACACAAAAGAAACAATTAAACTTTATTTTGTAATAAACATCTACTTATTTATTTTCGTGGTTCAGTTTTTAATCGGGAAACTTTACTAGGATGTAGTACTTTCCAAAATAACACAAGTTTTTGTATATAAACATAGCTCTATTTATCAAATCAATATAAATGTCTTCAAACGTTTCGCGTTCTTCAATTTCTCCTTGAGTTTCATCAGCAAGGCACTCAATCTTGTTTTAAATATCGTAAAAGTTGTCTAAGATCGGAATAATATTGTTCATGCGGGTATCGATATTTCCTAATTGACTCTCGCTAACCTACTAACCCCCTATTCTTATCCTATCAAACACATTTTAAAATTATCAAAAAATGAAACACAAAACTTTATTTAGAAACAGAAATAAAAAACGCAATGTTAAACCTTTTATAAAAATACTGGAATATTCAGTAAGAGAATATGAATAACTTCGGAAATTAAACAATTAAAATTCATTACTTGTGATTACTAGCTGATCCTAAGTTCTGGTAGTGCTTCATTTATACATTGGGCAATACTTTCTAGAATGAGCACAATCACTGTCTGCATAACAATACGGACACTTCAACGCTATCAAAACCAGGCATGAAACTTTACCTGTGGAATCTTTCAACGAATGACTTTCATAAAATTCTCGTCCTTCTGAATTTCCTTGGTATGGTGGAAACCACCCGTTTACGGTGGAATTGTTTCCATTGAGGAAATTATACCACTTATGTTTAGCTTCCTGTTCTGCGATAGCTTGTCTTTAAAATGCCTCTTTCATTTTTGTCACGTAATAATCCATTGGTCTTTGTTGTTAATTAAAATGTGACAACGTGATGGACATTTATTTAGTATTATTAGTGTAGTATTAACAACATACGAATCAGGCAGAATTTCAGCTCAAAAAATTCCGGGGTGCAGCCAAGTTTCCGCTAAGATCGCTAACAATCGGTAGTCTGCCACGAATACTGCGCACATTCTGATAATAAAAAGAAAATAAATGCATGGCGTTTAATAAATTACAACAAATTGACTTAATAGTTTACATACGCGAAATATTCCTCTCGTTCCCTATCTGAATCAGAGGGGAACAGTCGGTCTGCCGTACAAAAATTTTACAATCGCGGGTCCATATATATTTGTAATTTTTTTCTTTACTTTAGGATTTTCTCTTCTGGATGCAGGCTGCGAGGAACTACGATGGACCTTGGATTTGAATTGTCACGGTTGATATGAGGAACACGATAAATGACGTCTACATCCTCACGCGAAATATCATACCCCACATGAGCAGCAACGGCATCCAACAAATTTTCGTTATTCTTTTCAGGAACACTCTGGATCTCTAAATTGTTCCGGCGGCAATTTTGTTCCATATCATCAACTTGAGCTGTAAGATCAGACACCCGGTCACGCAATTGTAAGTTTTCGGCTGTTAATTTATCAATAATTTTTATTTTATCCCTTAACTCTTTCACAACTTGTTCAAAATCTGATATACGGCCGCTACCGAAGTCGACTGAATGAAGAAGTTAGCTCTTTTTACAACGCAACTCGGATCGCGTCTCTTTAACCATCTCGTAGACGGATTCGAAGGTAATAGCTGGACAGGACGGAGTCGCCGAAGTAGACCCACATGCTTTGCGAGAAATAGCGCCTCGTTCTCTTGATCTTGAATCATGACATGTCCACGCATCTACAGACTCCAACGTCTCCTCCGGATCAATGCATTTTGTGTGGAACCAAAGGCAGCACACCAAGCACTGGACGCCCGATCTCCTCCCACCACACGATTACACCGTTCGCATATCGACATGATCACTTTTTGCGAAACGACAATAATGGAATTAAAAGTGTATTAATTTATAGGTAAATTATTGGTTATTAATTAACAAATCGACCACTTCAGAACACTTAGAAAGTCTATACGGATACTAAGTGAGCAAAGAGCGAAGAAAGTGGATTTGAATTTCTTAGCAAGATGAGCTCCAACTACTGCAGCACATAATTCCAATTTGGGAAGTGTAATTGTTTTCAATGGTGCAACCTTTGATTTTACAGCTAGTAAGTTGATCTCTGTGTCTGTATATGTGAGGCATATGTAAAAGTATGTAACTCGATTCGTTGTATGTGTATATCCGTTTGATGTAACTATAGCTCTTGAAATATGATTTTTGCAATAAGTATGATTGAAGATATAAGACCTAATGAATCGAATAACTTTGCTATTTATATTAATTGCTGTTTATATTAATATTTGTTTGTTCCTTATTTGTTTGAGAAACGTGAGCTGTTGTTTTGGTACTGGGACTGGAGAATTTCTTCTCGTACTGTTACATGTGCCTGTGAATTTGTGACTCAGGCAGTTTCGACATAGATTTTTCGTGTTCACAAATTCTTCCCTTTTCTTTCCGGGGAGTTCTTGAAATTTGGAACAGGAATGTATGTAATGATCTCCTCCGCAATATTTGCATGTTTTATTTTGTTCGTACTTTGTTTGTTGTGTTGGTACTTGATTTCTTTTGTTTTTTCGCCAATTGCTTCTAGCGATTGGAATCGTGTCTGAAGTAATTCCATTAGTTCTTGAAATTCTTGTATCTTGTTAGGATCTTTTAGGGATTGTTCATATAATTTGTTGGTGTCGTTGTCCCATTTGCGTACTAAGATTCTGCTGACCACAGGACTTCATGCTTCTGCCCAATATTACTAATGGCTTGTAGGCATTCTGAAGTAGTGTCGTGCAGTTCTTTGATATTCTCGGATGATTCGATCGATAATTTTGGAAGGTCAAGTATTTTATCCAGTAGCTTGGACAAAATTGATCGATTATTTTGGTATCGACGTTGAAGTAAAGCCCATGGGGCATCATAGTTTGTTTCGGAAATGTTGAGATGTTGTATTATTCTGCTCGGTTCCCCTTTCAGATGAGTTTTTAAGTTCTGCATTTTTTCCACATTGATTAAGGATTGATTAGAATGGATTATTTAAGGTAAAGGTCGTGGAATGTTGTCCAGTTTTCATACAATCCATCAAATATGGGCAGTTTTATTGTTGGGAGAGGAATGATAGGATATTGAGTTGTAGGTCTTACAGATTCATAAGGTTCAGCGGTAATCTTCTGTAGTTGTTCCATTACGGAATGAAATATTTCTTCACAGTTCAAGAATTTTTCTTCTCTGAAGTATTTGGATTTGAACTTGGTTTCGAATATCTGAATATCTCCTTCCAATCTTTGGATATTGTCCATCTGTTCTTGAATTTGTTTCTTCAAGTAGTTGTAAGTGCTTTTTGATTTTCATAGTTTTAGCTCGTTCTCAATCTTGGCGTGAAGTTTCATCAGCTTCTCTATCCGGACCTCTTGTCCCTTGATACGTTGAGCTTGCTCGATGTCTTCGTTGTCTTCTTTTGAGGACGGCCTTGCTTGAAGGATTTCCTCTTCTTCTCTATCTTCTCCCGGGGATTGCTCGGTTTGATCTTTTGGGATCTCCGCCAATTGGTTCATAACCTCTTGTTATAGTTTCTTTAGTTGCGTAATATAGTTTGTGGTGAAATACGCGTGAGTCGGAGCATCGAATTCTTCCAACTTATTGTGAGTTCCTTCGATTTCCATCCATAGTTTTTGCAGCCTTTTCCGACGTTGTTGAAGGTATTTTTAATTTTTTCTTGATTGGGAATCTTTTTTTTATGTTTGTTTGTAGTTTCTTGATTTCTTGCCCCAATTCTTGCTGGCGCATTGCATATTTGTTCAACTCTTGTTCCGACATTATGACACGAAATTTTTGAGTTGGTGTAAAAAGGATTTTTTTTTAAAGGTAGCTCTATCGAAGAGCAGCCTCACTCTCCGTAACGGCAATTTGGCTTAAGCCGTAGAGTAGTTGGGGTAGGTCGTTGGTTTGTTGTCGAAGGACCATGAACAGATCCGGACTATGCCTGGTTATCTGTTGTAGGAAGGTGGTGAAGTAAAGACGAGTAGATAATTAATTCATACTAAATTTTATTATAAAAATTTTCAGTTTATATACAAAACCTTAAAACTACAATGTGCGATTGATTCCAAAACAATCGTGTCTTATTTACAAAAATTAAATTAAGAATTATTTTGCGTCCTCAATTCTTGTTTGAGCACTGCCGATATCGATCCTTAATCGGCAATTGAGCGATGGACCTGCTGAGTTGCAGCGCTTCGTCAGGTGTTGTTACGACCGCTAACTGGGTCGGTTCGAACCTTGCGTTATCACTTTCAATTTATCTCCTAATTTGTTTCTAATATTAAAAAAAAATCTTTTTTGTTTAATTAAGATTAAACAATTATCAAGTTTTAACTTACCTCGTATGATATTATCGGATTCTTATAACACTTGCCAACTCCATTTATTCTGCGATGCTTCTACTATTGGTTATGTTACAGTTGCTTATATACGGTGTGAACATTTTGATCAGTCCATCAAGACCTACTACATTGGTGGAAAGTCTCGTGTAGCACCATTAAAAACCATTTCCATTCCAAGACTGGAATTATGTGGAGCTACACTTTTCGTCGACTTTCTCTCAACAATAAAGGATGCTCTTTCATCAGGAATTAAGTTTGAATCCATTACTGCATGGTCTGATTCCAAAGTCATTCTTCGTTGGATTGATTCTATTCCTGGAAATTGGAAAATATTCATCGCCAATAGAGTTTCACATATTCAAGACGTGTTACCCGCAGAATCTTGGAGATATGTTCCATCTAATGAAAACCCAGCTGATTGTGCTTCACGGGGCTTTATCCCGATCAACTTATTTCCACATTTTTGATATTTTGCTTACCAAATTTTCCTCATTATCAAAAATAAAACGAATCATATCTTATGTCCTTCGCTTCATTCAAAGAACCCAGAAGAAAAAACGATTTTATTCTTCTGTTGTATCTTCTTTCGAATTACAAGAGTCTCTTCATTTATTAGTAAAGCACGTCCAATCTCAGCACTTTTCTGAAGTCCTTTGCTTTCTCACCAAAAACCAATTACTACCAAAACCAATCGGTGAACTAGCTCCTTTCCTAGATCGAGATGGGTTACTCAGGGTGGGTGGTCGGTTACATAAAGCGGATGTGCAATTTGATCAAAAACATCAAGTGTTACTACCAAAAGTGTCGCGTTTAACTCATCTTATAATAGAAGAAACTCACCGTAAATTTTTGCATCCTGGACTTCGTACGTTTTCAGCAATATTGGCTCAACAGTACTGGATTGTGCCTCCTCGAAGTGCCATCTACCATGTTTTATCAAGATGTATCGAATGCTACCGTGCCAAACCCAGGTCGTATACACCATTCATGGCTGACCTTCCAAAGTTCCGAGTGACTGAACTCAAAGCATTTAATGTTGTTGGAATAGACTTCGCTTTCCCAATTCTCACCATCATGACAAGAGCCCGGATCCCAGTCTATTTATCTACAGCTTCATTTATTGCTGCCCTCCGAAGATTTCTTTCCCGTCGAGGTCAATGTTCGATGTTATTCTCCGATCAGGGAACGAATTTTGTTGGTGCTAGCCGCAAACTCCAAGAACTGGCAGATGTTACTGAAACCACTTTGGGTATTCATTGGAAATTCAATCCATCAGGTGGGCGCCATTTTAACGGATTGGCTGAGGCTGGAATGAAGTCCATTAAGACACATCTTACAAGAGTGCCGGGTCTCTAGTGAGAATCTTGTGAATTCTTGCACTGCTGGGTGTGTCTTTCACTACCTCACAGAACCTCCTCCAAGACTCTCTTTTTGCCTTACGTATATTTTTAGTGTAATTCGTTAGAGCTTGTTTATATTTCCCCGATTTACCTAATGTCTCGGTCCGGTTAAAAAGCCTCCGCATCTCTTGTCTTTCGGAGCTAAGAGATTCGACACCAGAGTGTGCCCCGATTATTACTTTTCACCATCAGTGGACTGCTACTAACGAATTGCCACAAAGATCTACACCGTTGCTATTTCAATTTGATCACACGGTAGCGATGACACTAGTTAGGTTATCTGCAAGGCAACTCTTAAACAGATCCCAAGTTAGTTACATTACTTGTGTTACTAGCTGATCCCAACGTGCTATTAGCCAACCTTCTAAGTTCTGGTAGTGTTTCATTTATACATTGGGCAATACTTTCTAGTATGAGCACAATCACTGTCTGCATAACAATACGGACACTTCAACGCTATCAAAACCGGACATGAAACTTTACCTGTGGAATCTTTCAACGAATGACTTTCATAAAATTCTCGTCCTTCTGAATTTCAAAGACAATAAGTACAAGACTCTTCTTGGTATGGCTTTTGACCACCCATTTACGGAATTGTTTCCATTGAGAAAATTATAACAGTTATGTTTAACTTCCTGTTCTGCGATAGCTTGTCTTGCTATATGAAAATGCCTCTTTCATTTTTGTCACGTACTAATCCATTACGTCTTTGTTGTTAATTAAAAAGTAACAACGTGATGGACATTTGTTTAGTATTATTAATATAGTATGTAGTATTATGTAGTACTTATTTATAACAACATACGAGTCAGGCAGAATTCTAGCTGAAAAAATTCCGGGGTGGAGCCAAGTTTCCGCTGAGCATATCACATCAAAGTCGACATTTAATGAGTTATTGAATACAATCGGTAGTCTGCCACGAATACTGCGCACATTCTGATAATAAAAAGAAAATGAATGCATGGCGTTTAAAAATTACAACAAATTGACCTAATAGTTTACATACGCGAAATATTCCTCTCGTTCTCTATCTGAATCAAAGAGGAACTGTCGGTCTATCGTACAAAAATTTTACAATCGCGGGTCCATATATATTTGTAATTTTTTTCTTTACCACGCGAAAAAAGCGACTTGTTCTTAGAAGTAAGCGTTCGTTCATCTTTTACCGACGCAATCTTCATGCACGGTGGTGATCCCGAAGGCAAGGATTTTCTCTTCTGGATGCAGGCTGCGAGGAATGAATACCTTTTAAGACGACCACAAAAACGCGCTACGATGGACCTTGGATTTGAATTGTCACGGTTGATATGAGGAACACGATAAATGCCGTCTACATCCCCACGCAAAATATCACACCCCACATGAGCAGCAACGGCATCCAACAAATTTTCGGTATTCTTTTCAAGAACACCCTGTATCTCTAAATTGTTCCGGCGGGAATATTGTTCCATATCATCAACTCGAGCTGTAAGATCAGACACCCGGTCACGCAATTGTAAGTTTTCGGCTGTTAATTTATCAATAATTTTTATTTTATCATTTAGCTCTTTCGTAACTTGTTTAAAATCTGATATACGGCCGCTACAGAAGTCGACCGATTGAAGAAGTTAGCTGTTTTTACAACACAACTCGGATCGCATCTCTTTAACCATCTCGTAGACGGATTCCAAGGTAATAGCCGGACAGGACGGAGTCGCCGAAGTAGACCCACATAATTTGCAAGAAATAGCACCTCGCTCTCTTGATCTGCAATCATGAAATGTCTACGCATCTGGAGACTCCAACATCTCCTCCGGATCAATGCATTTGGTGTGGAACCCAAACTCCCCACCACACGATTACATCGTCTGCACATTGTCATGACCACTTTTTGCGAAACGACAATAACGGAATTAAAAATGTTATAATTTATAGGTAAATTACTGGTAAAATTAACAAATCGACCACTTCAGAACACTCTGAAAGTCTATACGGATACTAGGTGAGCAAAGAGCGAAGAAAATCGGCCAAAAAACTCGGCAAAAGGCAATTAATTAACGTAGCGAAAGAAAACACGTGTACCGTGTACAGAGTACTGAGAATAGATGTTACATCCTTCCTTTAGCCACGTAGGACCATGCCACCAGAGGTCGTTGTTTATTAAATTGTTTTATACGTTCCTCTTGATAACAAATTTGCAGGATTATGTTGTGACTTTACGTGGAACCATGTGACTGGGTCGCTTGTGGACTGAATTTCGGTAATTGCATTTTGTGAATATGTCTAAAAATATTCTTCAGTAGTTGCATGCTATAGCTCTTATATAAGACCTAATGGATCGAATAACTTTGCTATTTGTCATAAAATTGTTCTTTTCGTGATTAGCATGGTATGTTTCAAATCTGCACGGGTATATGTCAGCTTGTCAGTGTTTGTATTCCATTGAATTCCTAACGTTTTGAAAATTTCTTCGGACATAATTGTTGGATTTGAGAGAACAATAAAAAATATATATATGTGGGATTCCCCCATGAAAGCGCTAACGAATAAGAAGATCGATCCGTCGACACAGTTGCCTCTGAGATCCCGAAGAGCAACAATCGTATTTTTAAAGCATTACGATCGTGTTAACATTCTTTTATTACAAATTATAAGTTTTAAAGTGTACCCCTAGAAATGATTTAAATAAACATTATTTTATTATGAAGTGAACGTTTTTTAAAAACACCCCTAGAAATAAATTAAATAAAACGTGAACCCTACATATATAAAACAAAAGAAAGTTAAAATCCTATAGTTAATAAAGTATAATACCACTTTTCCAATAAATCAGCCACATTCACGAAAAGCAAGAGTTTGAACTTTGAAAAATTTTTGTGTAGTGAATTGATAAAAAGAGAAAAAAAAATGAAAATAATTTAAAATTGGGGCAGCATCAATGAAGTAGAAACCTGATGGTTGTCTGGCAGGGAAAACAGCTAAATGAAGGAAAGAAGATCACATGCAGAATCCGGACCGAGCACAGAGGTATGTTTTATATTTGATTTTACATTTTCGTCGTAGAGTTCTTAATTTCCAATGAGAGGGAACTATAATTAAAGACTATTTCATATGAGAAACAACTCTTAAAGAGTTCGGTTCTATGGCTAGGTATTTCGAGTACATTCCGATGTCTAAGATTAAGATTCTGTATATCAGTCTGGGTGGCGATTTGGTGGTGATGATTTTGTGATATAAACTTAAGCTATGTAATAATCGCCGATTTTCCATATTCAACCAATTTGCTTCTTTTAATTTGAAGGAAATAGGTTGTCGGGATCTTATACTGTATATCAATCTCAGACATGATTTTTGTAACCTCTGTACTCTACCCGCATTCGCCACCGATAGAAAAGTACCATACACAGTATCACAATAATTAAATCTAGACAACACTAATATATCGCAAAGATACTTTTTCGTATTCTGATTCAAAGAAAATCTATCGTTAAAAAGTACTTTTAAAGCAGTGAAGGCTTTTTACATGGTGAAATTAATGTGCTCTGTAAAATTTAATCGGCTGTCCATTACAACACCCAGATTCCTTACCAATGCCCGAAACTCAATTTGTTGCTCGTCTATAACCAAGTCCATCTGACCTAGACGCGCGCGGGCGTCGTCCGATCCAAACACAATAGCTGTCGTTTTATTATTATTAATGTGCATTATTTATAAAATTCATTGCACACTGAAAATCTACAAGTGGGAACGAGTAGTAAATCTGGGTGTCGGCAGCATATGAGTGAAATTTACAGTGTTGAAGTCGTTTTGACATCGGGAATGTAGATATACTATATAAAAGTGGCCGTCGAGACTGGCGATTTATGATTCTTGATGAATAATTTGCGATCGTTCGGTTGCATGTTGCCTTTGGAGTATTAGATTGAGGAGCTAAATGAAGCAAACTGTAATGTTCTTTGGAAGATAATTTACATTTGTTTCTAGATTGGCAATTCTGAACGTAATGACCCCTTTTCAAACAATTGATGCATAATCTTAAATCTCTAGCTTTAACATTTCTTTCGTGACTACTTAATTTGGAGAAAGTTTCACAGTTGTTGATTATCACCTTGATAAATAATATAAATGTTGTGAATGGTTGTAAATGATTCTGTTGTTTAGTTTTAATTGAATATATTTGGTGGTATCTTAGAACTATCTGATTGTTTTAATGATATTACGTCTAAAGTATTTACGTTCCCATTTAAGAATTCTATCAACTCAAAAGCAGTTGGAATGTGATCGTGGTTTGAAGTTCTCTTATTTATTCGTGCTTTCCATTCTTTATTTGTTTACAGGGTGGTTCAGTTTTTAATCGGGAAACTTTACTAGGATGTAGTATTTTCCAAAATAACACAAGTTTTTTTATATAAACATAGGGTCGCAACTCTTTTGTTTTCAAGCTATGAGCGATCAAAGTTGACCTAAGAATTTGTGTTTATCACCTTTATAAAAAAATCTAGGCAAACAAATAAGCTAGAAACGCTATTATGAGCTAAATTTATTCCCCAAATTTCATTTTCCTGGCGTTTTTAGTTCTCTAGTTCTCGAGAAAAAAAAGTTAAATCAAAATTTTCCGCCATTTTTGAATTTTTGCTCCTCAGGGGAGTCGAAGTCACTCATAGTTCATATAAAAAAGTACCCTTAAAATTTGCTAAAGAATCACCCCCTGAAGTTTGGGAACGTCATTCAGATACACCTGTATATATCAAGTTTTGATAACAAAATAATCTCCAATTTTTCTGATGGTTTTTATGACCCTCAGTAACAGTAGCGGCAGTAATTATCACCCCGAAAAAGTACCTGGTCGTGATTTATGATAGGCCCTTGAAGGTCCAGGGACGTATTTCTTTTTTTATTTTATTTAAATATGACATTTCTAACAGTCGATTGTCGTTAATTCAAGATTCTTCATCAGTGTCATAACAGTTGTCACTTTCCGCGCATTCTAAGTTGTGGTCATCAGAAGAATCATCAACACAAATAATAAAATGCTGTACATGTGGCAACACATACGAATCTTCGACATCTTTCACGTGTTTTACGCACTGCGACCACAATTCGAATGAAATATTATATACAACTTTGGCACTTATCTTCGGAGTTGTATTGTGTTTTCTTATGTTCCTCTTTAATTTGCCCCAGATTAATTCTATAGGATTTAAGACGCAATGCATTTTTTGCCATGTCATCAATTATTATTATTATTTTCATTAACTTTTTCTAATAATTTATCTTTAGTTATTTTTCCTTCTGGTATAGCAATGTTATTTTCTTTCATATAATTTAAAATATACTGCTTCTTGTGCCTTTTTGATGGTTTGGGATTTTTAATGCGGGAGTGGTAACTGACATTATCGAGCACTACTATCGAATTTGGTTTTAAATTCTTCAATAACTGGTTTTGAAACCAGCTTTCAAACAATCCATATCTTGATGGTAATCAGCAGAGCAATGTCTGATGTTTTTTGCAGACACTAACTGGGCATTTTTTTGTGAAACCATTTTCTCCGCCTGCATGAAAAATAATCACACGCTTCCCTCTTGAACATGGAGTTGCCAGTGCGCATTTCTGACTTCCATCGGATAAACCTTTTTTTAATACATTGTGAGTTTTACACCAAATTTCATCCAGATAAATTATGTCCCGCTTCTCTTCACGATATTCTCTGATTTTTTGTATAAAGTTCGATCTCCATGTTCTTAGTCGCGGAGTTTCGATAATATGAGCACTTTCATCAAGTGTCATATAACGAAATCCAATGCTTTTAATACCAATATTGAATTAAAGAATTATTTACGCCTTAAAAAAAAAGAAAAAACGCTTAAACAGTACTTAGAGTACTACATTCGAAAAATACAAATTTTAAATAAATTGTTGTATTTTCACGCAAAGTAATCATATTCAAGTTTTTAAATATTATGTTTTTGTAATTTCCGTTAATGCGGATCTGAACAACTCACGCCAGAGTTTGGCGTTCGTCAACTACCTGTTTACAACCCCGTCTTTGTTCGTTATATGACTGCAATTAAGTCATAAAAGAAACCAAAAAAATCTATACTAAGTGGAGACTATACTAATAGTGCGTTCCATGAATCAACAGGCTGATTCCAGGTTTTGAAGCATTCAACATGCGTTCCGATCGAATTAACAAAATTGTTATAGACCATGCAAGGTATCGCGTGATACAGGTGATAAATCTAATAAAGTTCGAACATGGGTATAAACTATTTTGCGTTTATTATCATATCTCTTTTTTACTTTATCCCAAGCAATAACATAATTCTCGTCTGTAATCTCCAACAGTCGTAACAAGTAGGCAGGTTCTATGTTCTCCGGCTTCTTTCTGTGAAGATTTTGAATAATTCAGTTTCCTACCTTCTGGTATGTTGTTATTTAACCCTAGAATACTGAACTGTAGTAAGCATACATTAATACTGGACTATCGTAATTTTTACGACTTTTTACAAAACTCCACATTTGAAAAAAAAACATATATTTTAGAAAGTTGACAAAAATAGTATTACATATAATGTACTTTTAAGAACATAAAAAATAGGAAGCAATATAGTATATATATATTATTACTTTGCGCACATAGTGCATATTTCTCCTCGGTGTTCCCCACATATCGCATGCTTGCATTGGTTACAATACGTCGTAGTCATACGCCTCTTTTTACTAGGACAATAAAAACAAATTTTGCGTTTCTTATCTTGACATGCTTGTGTGTCATTTTCAATAGAAATGTTGAGAATGGCACTAATATCTTGGCGAATATCCCTACGCAAAGTATTAGTATTCAACTTGTCCCTCATCCACGGTTCTGCAAGACGATGACTTAATTCTAACATATATTGGTACCTGGATAAGGGTTTTTTGTTCATATTTAGTGTGTTTGTAGAATAAATGACGTATGAATTTATGCTTCCAATATTTATCATATCCTAACAGATAAAAGATAAAAGATAACCATCGGCAGGAGTTCATATTTGAACACATTTGATCAAATGTGTCCACTCCTCCTTTAGTTTGATTATAATTTTGTATTATTGCTGGCTTGCCTGTTGCTGTTATCTCAGCCCCTTCGTGAAGAGTGGAAAGAAGCAAAACTATTTTCTGTCTTTTTGGCATATATGATAATAAGGTTTTCTGTCGAACGTAGCAAAACATAGATGTGTTTGGGTTTCTACCTTTTACATTTAACAATTCCGTAGGGATTTCCTTTTTGTTTTTGCGAAGAGTTCCTAAAATGGTAAGTTTATAGGGATCTTTTAGTAACTCATCAGCTAAAGGGACTGACGTAAACCAGTTATCCATGGTAACGTTTCTATTACTACCATGGACTGATTTAGTCAGTTCCTTGACGTAGTATGAAGCCAGTGGCAAACCATTTCTCTTTGTTAATTTTCCCAGATAAGGATCAGCATCGATCATGTACTTGGACGAAGAATCGCATAGCATGACAATCTTTATACCGTACTTGGACGGCTTATTTGGAATATAAATTTTAAATGGACAACGTCCACGAAATCCAACCAATTGTTCATCGATAGTCAGGTATGACGACGGTGTATATGAACTCCTGCATGTTGTTATAAAAATATCCCATATTTCACGAATGTGCGCCAACGGATCTTTCAGCACCCTCTCTTGCCTCGTTTCTTTATTATCGAATCTAAGACAATTTAGTAGGAAAGAAAAACGTTCACCACTCATACAAGCTCTGTAAAATTTTCCGGATATGTTGGTATTAAACATGTGTTTCATCGACAAATGATTATCTTTGTTCGCTGCAGACATTATCAAAATTGCAAAGAGGGCTTTTAATTCGTTTTTTGTAATTTCAGATATATTGGCATGACTCTGATACTTTTGCGCTCGTCTAGCAATTTCTGCATTTGTATGCTGAAGTATAATGTCCAATATGTCATTTGAGAAGAAATGCAGGAAATATTCATCAAACATGGAATAATTGTTGGTATTTCCTTTAGGACCAGGTATAAAATGAATAATGTTTCTTGCTGCAGTTCTTTTACACTTCGCAGGTACTGTCGCTGACCATTTATGGCCATTCTTTCCTGTCAAAGAAGTTTTATTTGGTTTTATAAGGTACTGATGTAAGGAAGAGCAAACTTCGAGAATGTTGGTTTCGGATTCTTCGCCTTCTGTAGGTGTTTGTTCTCGAGCTGCAGTTGGAGGATCTTGAAATAAATTACGCTGAGGGATGCAGACTGGAGTTTCTGGTGCAATAACAATATTATCGTCATCGCTTTCATCATCTGAATCTTCTGGTTCCGGTTCAAGGTTGTCCTCCTCCCAATCGCTCCCACTGTCTTCTCCGCACATTATACGCCGTATTTCTTCTTCTATTTCTGTTTGGGTTAAGGGCTGTTTAAACATTTTTCTAAAAACAAAGCACAAACCTTACTGAAACATTTTAACGTGTCAAATAAAGTAATTTACCTCTCAAACTGTACGCACTAACCCTGTATTTGAATGCAGAACGTTATTAAGAAACTATACGTAGATACTGGAGTTTCGTAAAATTTACGACGCGATTACAAAATACCCTATTTAGCTACAAACTATACAGCAACTGCAGCCAGCACTGACCAGTTCACAACTAAATGAAAAGGTACCTAGAAGCGCGCGACGGTGTGTGAACCGGAAGTATCCGCATCTTAACGAAGTTTGATGAGCGTCGTAAAATTTACGAATGTCCAGTATTCTAGGGTTAAATGAATCAAAGATGTGAAAGCATCGTAATATTCGCGCCAGTGACTAAATGTACCGTCAAATGTTGGCAAATTGATTGTTGGTAACGTAACTGATCAATTTGGAAGAACTTGGGGGAATATTTATGTTTGTATCAAGTTCAATTCGAGACTGTGATTGTTTATCATGTTTTACCTCACTTTGTTTCTATATTTGTTTAGCTCTACTTATCAAATCAAAATAAATGTCTTCAAACGTTTCGCGTTCTTCAATTTCTCCTTGAGTTTCATCAGCAAGGCACTTAATCTTGTTTTGAATATCGTAAAAATTGTCTAAGATCGGAATAATATTGTTCATTCGGGTATCGAGATTTTCTAATTGAATCTCGCTAACATTTTCTTGGAACTTGTTGAAGTGCCTTTGAAATGATGTGAAACGCGCCTTCAAACTACCTCTTTTTGATGTAAAGCTTTTAAGTCGATCATTATTTTTTTGAGAATTTTAGCGATTTATGTTGTATTATATTATTAATACACAAATTATTACTATAAAAATCTTTATTTAAGAACCAACACAAGTGGATTACATCAGCGACTGTGGTCTTCGATCAACTGCTTCCCCCCAAGTCCTTACACGCTTAACCGGCTTAACTAACGCACTTAACTAACATGTTATTTACTAGATGGCGCCACACTACGCTATTCATACAACATCCCCCTTTCTTCGTTCCTTAAAAATAAACAAATTAAACTAAAGCTACATTTAAAAACTACTGTACATAATCTGTTAAATACTTTGGTGGTTTTATTGACCGCTTCGGGCGTATATAATTAGTTGATTGCTCAATTTTATCTCTTTTATAAGATTTAGTTTGAGTTATGTCATTATTGTCATTTGAGTGTTTGATTGTTGTCCTTTGTTGTTTTACAATGCTCTTCGGAGATGTAATGTTCCCAAATATCATAATACTATTCAGGTCTGGATATCACATTTTGACTTTCGTAATACTTAAGGAATTTTCTATTTCTTATCAGAGTTCTGTTGTCGTCCGTCAGAATATGATAAGTTCTTGTCTACTTTTACTACTTTTCCTGCCGTCCATGTTCCATCTTCTACTCGCACTACTTCTCCTCCTTTCTCTAATCTCTTGAGATCCTTTGCTCCTCTATTATAATGTGATTGTTATATATTTTCTTTATGTTTTAGATGTTGTTTGAAATTATTTTGCACTTGCGTTTTAATTTTCCTAGAAAATAAAATTTCCGCTGGTGAAGGCATTTTGTTATCTAAGGGTGTTGCCCTATATGCCACTAGCACTGCATCAATGCTAAATACATATCAGTATTGTCTTCATCAGATTTTTTTAAGATCTATTTTATGGTTTGAACATGCCTTTCAATAAGGCCATTTGATTGTGGATAGCTCGGTGAACTTGTTTTATGCTTTATTTGCCAATCGTATATAAATTTCTTAAAATGCTTGTTTACAAATTGTAGACCATTGTCAGTATATAAAATATCTGGCTTGCCATAACTCACAAAAATACTTTTAAAATTTTGAATAATGTTATTATGAGTAGTATTACTATCCATACTCATTAGTTCAGGATACTTTGAATATGCATCAATAAATAATAGAAACTGTATTCCTTTAAAATGAAGCTAATCCGTTGCCACAATCTGCCTATTTGGTATTTCTTTATTAACGTGTTTTTCTTTTATATTGCTATTTGAAAATTTACCACACGTTGAACATTTTCTAATCAAATCGGTTAATTGTTGATTCATAACAGGCCAGTATAGTAGTTCTTGAGCTTTTAATATTGTTTTAGTAATGCCCACATGGCCATAATGCTTTTAACTTTTCTGCAATTTCTGTTTTTAACGAATTTGGTATTATAATTTGATTACCTTTTAATAACAGTCCTTTATGTTCAGTGATTCCGTGTCCAATTTTCCAAATTTTTTTTAAATTGTCATTAATTTTGAATTTTTCGTTGGGCCAACCTTGTTTAATTATAGGTTTCAACTCTTTTAATTCTTTATCTTTACGGGATTCTAGGACTAATGCTTAAATAGTCAATCCTGTCAATTTCCATGTTGATCTCACTTTCCAATAATTCAAACTTCTTATCATCAAATGTGCTACTCGATAAAGCGTCTGCCAGGTATAACTCACTCTTGGTTTATACCTTATGTGGGGAAGTTAATAGCTTTTTACTTTCCCAACACAATCATTAAAACTTAATTAAAATTAAATTAGTAATTCAGTTTTGACGTCTCGTCAAAACGTCGTACGTGTTGTATCAATGAATTTATTGAAAGGATGAATGAATATTTTATATAATACACCAAGATATATTTTTTATTTGAAATAGGAAAAATATATTGTGGCATCTTGGATTTAGGGAATGGATTTTGTTGTTGTTTTGTACACCTTACTTCGAGGTCATATTGCTGTAGATTTATCTATAGACATATACGGTAGGATTAGTGGATCAGACACAAAAAGTAACTAACTTATTACTTGCAATATTTCGAAACTTTATTGTTTCTTCTACAGGCAATTACTAGAAAAAACCAGCGAAGTTACTAACATGAAAAAACAACTTTTAAATTTACTTACATCATAGTTAAATTAAATCGGGGTAGTTGAAGTCCATCAAAACAATTCTTGACTACTCATTAAGACCAAAAAAGCCACAATCATTTGACTATTACAAAATGGATGAAAGTTAAGAACTTAAAACGTGTATGAAACGATAAATGCGTCGAGAAAACATTTTTTTGAACCGGTTAAACAATTTTGCATCTGCGCATCATCCACCAATCCCAAACGTCTAACGCGCATGAACAAAAATAAACAAAAACCGCCAATTTTAAAATTTGAACTTAACAAACAGAAACAAAAAAAAATTTTTTAATATTAACTTAAAACAAACAAATTAAAATTGAAAGTCAAATTATAAATTAAAATGTTAGTGAATCGCTATCTGTAGGATTTACATTAATCTCCTTTCTGGTTCTATCCCAGTGAAATAAAAAAGAGGAAATGTTACTTAAATTACTGGTATCCGTCTTAAAATTAACCGTATTTTCACTCAAATTGATTTGATACATTTCCAAAAATAATAAGTAATTCGCATCACTGTCAAGAATGACAGGGTTTTCAAAGTAATCATAATCAAAATTATGATTACAAGTAACCATATGATTAGCTAAGGCACATTAAGTTTTTTTAGTGTTAAAATCGCTTTTATGCGAGCTAATACGTCTCTTCAACCATTGACCAGTAACACCAATATAACAACCGGTACACTCCTTACAATCAATCTGATAGATGACGTTCGATTTGTAAAGCAAAGGGTCGGAATTCTTCACTTTAGAAAAAAAGTTCTTAATTTTTAACGGGTAATATTCAACAAGTCTTCTATCTTCAGGTAAGTATACTTTTAAGATATTAATTAATTTTTTAGAAAGACCATCAACTTTCATAATTTTACTATACTTTGTAGGTTGTACCGAAACAGCATCAAAAATACTAGGAGCCACACCAATATCACTCAGGGTGGAACTGGAAAACAGAACCTTATTGATAATCCTCAAAGGAAAACCATTATTGATAAAAACTTTCTTAAGTTTAGCAAGAGCTTCAGTTTGAAATTTAGTATTGCAAATTTTCAGAATTCTGTATTTCATTCCCACCAGAGTATTGATCTTATGATTAAACGAATGACTTGAATAAAAGTTAATGTAACGACCCGAATATGTAGGCTTGGTGTACCAGTCAATGACTATAGAGGTGTTCTCGCGAATAACCTTACAATCAAGGAACGGAACAAACTTATCCTTTTTCGTCTCAACAGTGAATTGAATGTTACTATTAAACGAATTAAAGACTGTCAAAATGTGATAAGCACCATCCCTGGGAACACTAGTGATAATATCATCAACAAATTTTTTAATGAACGGTAATTCAAACTCTAACTGAGGAATAACACCATCAAGAACAAAGTCCATAACTATAAGAGCTAAAATGGGACTTATAGGTGAACCCATGGGTGTATCAAACTTCTGAAATAAACTTGATCATTAAATGAAAAGTAGGTGTTCTCAAAAACAAACTTTAAAAGTTTACAAAAGATTTCAGAGGAAAACTTACAGTTATCCTTAATCACATCCCATTTATCTTTAACAATGTTGAGAATTAAATCTAAGGGTATATTGGTGAACAAGCTCACCACATCAAGAGAAATAATGACATAGTCTGATGGAAGTTGAAAGCCTTTTATGTAGTTAACAAATTCAAAGGTATTCTTAACATTGTATTGAGTTACATTGCTCAAGGAGAGAGCAAGAATGCTGGATAAGTATTTGGATAAGTTGTACGTGGCCGAACCACAGGCCGAAATGATGGGTCTAAGAGGTACATTAGGTTTATGTATTTTCGGTAAGAAATAAGCTTTACACAAAGTTGAATTTTGGGTTGTAAGAAACCTCAATTCATTATCATCAATAATCTTTTCATTGTGAAGGTGTTTAATTAATTTATTAAGATTCCTTTGAACAGTGTCAACAGGAAATTTATTAATTCTGGTGTAAGTAGATAGATAGAGAAAAATCGTGTTTTTGCTGCGATCAAAAACTCCGCCTAGCGTTTTTCTAGATATGGGTTTTTATAACAACGATTTATCTATATTCTTTGTAATCTAAGTGGACATTGCCCTAAAAGTTTCTTAAAAACAATCTCTAATGGTTTATGGTCACTTTCTACTGTTATTTTTTTTCCGTATAAGTATTGATGAAATCTCTGACAGCCAAACAAAATTGCTAATAAAGCGGGGGTAAGTAAGGGTTTATTTAATCCATGATCGACCAGTTTTCGACAAATAAAAAGTAAATATTCAAACTGTACCTGTTACTGGTTTTAAATTTATTTATTACTTTGTCTTACATGTTTCGATAACAAGTTATCATCTTCAGAGACGTGCGTCAAAATTATTCTAAAGAAACATTCAAAAATTAAAAATTCGACGTGAAACAATTAAAAAGCGGATTCTCTTACTTTTCGGAATATTTGTGGTTTGAACATGTGCGTTATCATTTTCTAATTTAAAACGTAACTTCTTTGTCAATCTGAGCATAACGTCTCTGTGCTTCTGTCAGAGATGTGGAAGAATAAGCAATCGGTTTTTTATTTTGCATAATTACCGCACCCAATGCAAATTTTGAACTATCTACTGATAGTGTTATAGGTTTTATCACATCAAAATACTTCAGTGCAGGTTCAGTGGTTAACAATTCTTTCAACTTAGTAAATTGTTTTGAGAGATTTTCATTCCATTCCCATACAACGTCTTTTCTCCTACATACGTAATCATCCCTAAGAATCTAGACAACACCTTTCAATTGGTTTAGCTAGGGTTTGTTCCAAGTACATCGTTTATAGTTATATTCAGACTAAAAAGGCGCGAATTGGCCTAAAACAATGATTTATTTATTTTTAATATTAGTGCTACACGTGTTTCGTCCCTCCTAGAGGCTTCAACAGGCACGACGTAAATCGGTTTTACGACAGGCTTGGGGGAATTCGGGTCGTTTTTGCCATGTTCTTGAGTATATGTGTATTAACACGTTATTAAATATTCTATTGTATAATGTAGAAAGGTTTCTATTGTTTATTCCAAAATAGTAACAGTCTAATCAGTTTTTCTTCTATTTTATTTAGTGGTAAAAGTGTAAGCATTTATTGAAATTGTTTTCTGTTTATTTTCTTTTCCGTGTGTCGTCCACGTTTTACATAACCTCAATGAGTCCACAATTGAAGTTTAGGCCAAATAGTGTTATTAAAAATAACGAAGATTTACCAAATGTGATGCCGAAGTGTTGAAATTTAATTATGAATTTAGATGAAAGTTAAAAAATTATGAATAGGGTTACATTTAAAATTGCGTTTTGAGTCGCACCATCTTGATCGATTGATAAAAGTGAACTGTCCACTTTATCACTTTATCTTTTAATTTTTTTAATATTGACTCTATTTTATTTGGATCTGGCTCTTTTCCTTCTCTAGCTACAACATGACTTCATTCAAATAAAATTGACTTTTTATTAATGTGTTTTATTATTAAAGTATTTCAAACCACTTTTTCTCATTAATCACATTTATTTCTATAGAATCTAAAACATAATTTTGTCGCTTAATTATAATAATTATTGTCTTCAAGATTATGAACATATTTATTTTTATTACGTTTCCTCGCAAAATGTATTGTGTTAATAAACATCACAGTGCTCTCTGAGCCAATTACGATTCTCTACAATGTACATCATACCGCGTACATATAATATAATAACATATATAAACATGGTACAGTTAAGATAGATA
This sequence comes from Onthophagus taurus, assembly GCF_036711975.1. Classification (NCBI taxonomy): domain Eukaryota; kingdom Metazoa; phylum Arthropoda; class Insecta; order Coleoptera; family Scarabaeidae; genus Onthophagus; species Onthophagus taurus. The sequence goes on from NC_091973.1 coordinate 10,862,488, forward strand.
GCTGGACGAAAGTAGGCCGACAGTCGTCCTTATAAGCGATTTTCGCCAGGATTCGCACCGCCCTACGTTGTTAAACATCTGTTCATTAGCGGGATCTGCACCCCATACAACAATTGAATAACTAAATACAGTGACTCACATAAATGATCGGACACTAAGCTATAGTACAAAAATAAACAAATATTAAATAAATCAACAAAAACGAAAGATGTTTATTATAGAAAATATGGGAAAAGGTTTTATTTATAATAATAATTTATTTAATCGAATTTTAATATTTTGTGGGATTTCCCTTGGCCGATAAAACAGCTGTCAACCTTGTTGGAATCGAGTTGACCAAATTTTGGGTAATTGTGGAAGATATATTTGCCCATTCTTCTTTCAACGTTTTAATGAGCTCTGATTTGGAGGATATGGTTCGCGTCCTTATTCAGCGATTTAATTCTTCCCAAAGATGTTCGATTAGGTTTAGATCAGGTGATTGTGGAGGTGTTTCGATTACTTTTGGGCAGTTGTAAAGCCTTACATTATGGGCCTTTTGTTTGGGATCGTTATCCCGATAAAATTGGAAGTTGTTTAGAAGGCCCATTTTCTTTGCGGACGATTTTAAATAGTTCTTTAAAATATTCAAATAGCCATATTGGCCCATTATGCCTTCTATTGTAACCAAATCACCCACCCCAGCTGCCGACATACATCCCCAAACCATAACTCCACCACCACCATGTTTTACGGTTGGCGCTAGATTTTCTTTTTTCATCTCTTCATTACATTTCCGCCAAACCATTATCCATCCATCACTTCCAAATATATTGAACTTACTTTCATCTACAAAAATTACCTTGTTCCAATAATCAATAGACTTCTCAATCATGTTTTTTGCAAACTTTAAGCGAAGTTTACGATTTCTGTCGTTTATAAAGAATTTTTTTCTACCATTATATCCTTCACTTCTAATAACGCGGCGTATGGTTTCAGGGTGTACGCATTTTCATCCATTACTTTCTAAATTAGCCGCAAGCTTAGGGGAACTCAAGCGATTATTCCTTTTAATTTCTCGCACAATAATTCGTTTTTCCGCTTTCATCTTTGAAGCGCTTTATAATGTCATGTACTGTTGATCGACTAATCTTCGACTTTCCTTCTTCATGATGGGCAATAACCAACTTTCTTATCTGAATGGTCGTTTCTGTTCTTTTCGGTGCCATTGTTGCAAAGATACAAATAATATTATTGTCTTCACACAAACTTTGTATTTGACATTAACAACAATCAAATTTATAATTAGTGGTGCCATCTGTGTATATGTAGCTGATTAAATTAGAGTAGCAAATCGAGCGTCTGATGATTTATGTGTGTATACTTCCACAGTCTATTCGACTTTATTTTCAAAATGTATGTAACTTTACAAAAAATTTTACTAAATTATTCAAGGAAATGTCGAAGCGGTCGACCGGTCGACCGATTCAAAGAAGCGGTAATAAATCAATTGTGAAGATAAATATTTATTTCATGTATAATACATAAGTGTCCAATCACTTATGGGAGTCACTGTACCATTCATAATCCTCTGGCAATCCCTGTTTAAATCTTTCCCATCCCGCTTGATCTACCAATGCCTCCAGCAGTCTATTCACATAAAAATTCAGTAGGCATTCCCAAAATACTCTCCTTTGTTATAAACACGCGCCACGTTCCAAAACACCATCCTTACTACCCCATCCTCTAATGCGGCAACTATACAGGTTGTCCCGTGTCTTCCCGATCAGAACATTATACGGTTGAAGGATACATTATTCTGAAGCGATTTTTCTAATAAAATTTTTTTGAAATGTTTATAATAACCTCATGGGAACTGTTTAAAGTCGTCCAATAGCGGAATTTAATATTCACGGAAAAAGTTTATCTCTCTTTCCCTGTCTTCCCGATCAGAGCATTATACGGTTGAAGGATAATGCAACCGTACAATGCTCTGATCCGGAAGGTACGGGACACGCTGTATTCTCGAATGAGTTTATCCAAGACGTCAACTCCACTCGGTGTTTGGTTATATTCTAAAACAATATTTGGTTTGTAATTTATTTCGCAGTTACTTATTTTAGAGTTTGCTTTGGTTACATACGAAACTAGAGTTATCTCCTTTCTAAATGAGAAACAGGTTCTATTTGAAGTAACATTTTTGGCAAACTCTTTATTTTTACGAACAGTCCCAAGCAATTAAATGCTTTGCGAAGTTCGTCTGCTAATGATACATTGGAAAAAAATTGTCTGTAGTAATATTTCGCCATATATATCATTCCAAAATTCTGAATACGCTTTTACTACTTCTTGTCCTTGGTTTTTTTCAGGTTTATTTCAAACTTTTATTCCATATTTTCCTGGCTTGCTTGGAATATATGCTTTAAATGGACAACGTACGAAGTCTTTTACTTCCTGCAATAGGATCAATTAAATAAAACAAGATTATATTATATAGCCAATATTTCGCATATAATTAATGCTTCATCAGGGCCATGAAGGCTCTACAAAGGTAAACAACGCTAAAATCAATTAAAATTACAAAAACCAAACTTACAATCTTCGAAAAGCCAGCACAAAACAATAGGACAAACCACGCAACGTATCATGTGACTTAAAAAACTTTACGGTTAGGAACATGTGTAACGAATGAAAGAAAAATCTGACATCTGGGTGATCCTAATAACAGATAGTACCATTTCAATACCACGTGCATTACCCTTTTTTAGCATTTTCTTGGTTATCCCTACGGTCTTCCTGCGTGCGATGTGGACTAGTTGTCGTTATTTTAAAATAGTTTTAAAATATCACGAGTTATCGCATCATACACCTCAGTGGATAAAGTGCTTAAAAAAGTTTAACAAACAAATTTAAGTAAATTAGTAGAATGGAAAAAATGAAATTATACAGATTACTTAATAATAATAAAATATAAAATTCTAATCTAAATTACTTATCATCTAAAACTACATGACTTATTACATAACACAAATTGTGTTATTTAAAAGTACCATATTTATTAAAACATGATTGCAATAAAATATTTTTCTAACGCATTCTAAAAATTGCCAAATACGTTGTTGAATTAAAGGTGTCTCGTCGTATTCATAATAAACTTGACATTTCTGTAATTTTATGATGATATCTTTTAAGTTAAAAGCTTCTTCTTTCTTTAATGTTTTCAATACCAGATAAACTGTACTAATCGCTAATAATGACGGTGGATATTCTAGGGAACTTCGTGGACGCTATTCGGCACACTTTCGTTTCAGAATCCCCTTTAGCAACATCATTTGAGACTTGGCTCCGGCTATCTGCAGTCTATTATGATCCAGGCGTGGATACGACCCAGAGCCACGGTCCTCTTCTATCTCTGCCCTGCTATTGCCCTTCACAAATATTAGCAGGTCGTCCGCGTATGCCACGACTTCCACGTCCGAGAACTGCATCTCCAATAACCCGTCCAAGAGTATGCCCCAGAATCTCGGTCCAAGAACCGAGCCCTGAGGACACCCCGAACATCGAGACTTCCCGATCTCGGAAGTAATCGCGCACGACCTCGTATATATTTTGCGGAACTTTGGCCAAACGCAGCGTGCACAAAACACTGGGCCACCAAACAGTGTCGAGCGCCGCGGCAATGTCCACAAACACTCACAGGACGTAATTATGACCACTGGAAACGACAATTTCTCTCACGGAACCCATACTGCTTCGGGCTGTGCCCCACGTTTTCCCTGTAGCATGCGTCTACTTTTTCCCACATCAGTCTCTCCAAGACCTTGCCCAACATAGGCAGAAGAGATATGAGCCTGTAAGCCTTGACATTCCCCACCGCCCCTTTTCTTTTTACCAGCATGACTGCTTGTGCCGACTTCCATTGCCCAGGGAACCTTTGCTTTTCCAGACAGAGGTTGTACAAGGTCTTAAGTACACCAGGTCTCATCTCCCATAACTTCTTAACGTATACCGGGAATACTCCGTCTTTACCCGGGGACTTCCCGGATCTCATCTCTTTCACCGCCTTATTCACGTCATGCATGGTAATCCTAGCAGTATATCCACCCCCCTCTCCGTCGCGCACTGAAGCATCTCCCCATCACCGCCTTTGATCTCTGACAGTTAATTTGCATGCACTTAATAGTGAATGTACTCCGTTTTGTCGCGCCTTAATTGGATCTGTCGCGTGAATTCTGGACACTTATTCGACGTAGTGGGGTGGTCGCTCCTTTCACTCGACCCTCTTAGCCCCCGATCCAGATCATGGATCTTTCACGGGGTTACGGTCACTAACCACGTGGAGGTGGGGTCATCCTACTATGCAGTACACTAACAATTTCCCCCACCTCATTCACCATCATACATCCCGCAACCCCCCTAGTGTCCACTGTGTCCGTAGTGTTCATCCAAGATTACGTCCAAGTATTTTATATTTAAAAGTTTATTTTCCGTTAGCCACTTATTTATTTCATTCATCGAATGATTCCCCCTTAATTCTAACTCAGTTCGGCTGTTTCCTTCAACTAGTACAAAAATATCATCCGCATAGGCAACTACATTAACTCCTTCATATTCATTATGTAATAAATCATCTAACAAAATGGACCACAAACGAGGGCCCAACACTGAACCCTGCGGGCATCCTCTTGTTATCGTGGTTGTTATTTTATTTTGGCCTGCACTTATTGTCAGACTTCTGTCCCTAAAATACTCATTTATTAAATTATATATTACTTTCGTTACCTTTGCTCTTTTCAGCCGTTGAAGCACAGAGGGCCACCAAACTTATCGAATGCTCCGGCTACGTCAATGCATATCCCTAAAACATATTTTGAGTTCGTATTATTTTTAATTTCTCTTACACTTAACAGTGCGCCCACCTTTCCTTTCCGTGCTTTAAATCCGTATTGCTTTTCACTTTCTAGCCCCATTTCATTATATTTAGATTCTATTTTATTCCATAAACCCTTCCCAGCAGCTTTCCCATCACTGGCAGCAGCGATATTATCCTGTAAGCTTTTGGATCAGTTGACATTTTATTTATGTTTTTGGTTAGCAGAGCCGCTTCGGCTTGCTTCCACTTGGTAGCGAATTTTTGAGTTTCGATATACATATTCAATATTGTTTTAATTATGTTTGGCTTATAATTCCAGAGACTGCGCAGGTACTCACGGTAAATCCCGTCGTTATCCGGCGCCTTTCCCATTTTCATTACTTTCATTGTCGCGTTTATTTCACACATAGTAATCCAATCCTGTTCGTGAAATATCTCATGCCCTACCATATCTCCCAAAACCCCGTTATCATTAGCATTGTCTACAAACAAAGTATCTATTACAGCTCTTGCCATTTTTTCCAATCCCCTTGTTTCAATATCATTTACGTTGACTGAGTTGTACAAATTTCTAATCTTTATCTTTCTCATGCTTAGCTTATAGAAATAGCCTCAGGGGTCATCACTACTACTTTCAATGGACCTTTGTCAGCACTGTCTCTTCACCTTACATTACATTACATAGAATACATATCGGGTAGGCGGACCAACCAACCTTGCACCGCGACCCTAAGGATCTATTGTACCCCGATAGATATCGTTATCAAATTTCACCGTGCAGTCCAATGCTCTCAACGAACATTAATACCTTGCTCGGTGAAAGGTTATTCAGATCTTTTCAGGAGATAAACTGCGACCCAAAAATCGAGAATCTGATACGGTTAACGGCAGGGCAGTGGCATAAAACAAGCTCAACCGTCTCTGTTTCCTCCGCACATAGTCGGCATTCAACATCGTCGGCTAAACCCAACAAGTTGAGGTGTGCTTTTAATCGGCAGTACTCAGTAAAAAAATCCATTAGTACTTTTATGCTACTACGGGCAAGTCCTAAAATATTCCCGGGTTTTCCAGGAGAACTGGTCCACAGTACGCGAAGTCTCTCTTCAGCCCACAATCCAATTCTATATTTGGCCATCGCAAATGATACACCAACTGGTGGTTCCGGCTCCACAAACGCTTCAAGGCTGCCATCCCGTGCTAGCTTATCTGCCGCTTCATTGTCAGCAACCCCAGAGTGTTTAACCCCGGACCCAGATCAGAGAAACTCTGTTATCACAACTCATCGAAACTTTCGATCTAAAATATTTTCAAGATGGCTGCCACTTCCGGTCTACCGGAAGTAGACCATAACTTTGTTATTTTAAATGGAATGCTATAGTTTTTATTGCACCTTTTAATACTAATAATTAAGTACGTAAAACAATATGTTGACTTTGATAAAAGTTATTGGTACCTAGCGTTTTTCGTTTTCGAGTTATTTTGATTTTAAGGTTTTTTTGGCAAATTTCACCATGCACTTTAAAACCCTATATCCCAGCCAACGTTCATTCAAAAAAGCTCTAAATTGGCACGATTACTCGTCAGATGCTCTTAAATAGATTGTCATATATTGTATCAGAGTATCTTATACAGGATGGTCAAAAATTGAATTACCGTTTCTCCATATTCAATGGGGAGAAAGTCGAAAATTTTAAATGGAACGCCCTATATTTTATTAGCCTACACGAAAGGGAACTTAATTCTCTACAATTTATCTATAAACATTCCCATACTTATTTATTGTAGTTTCTCTCATATTCGTAATTTTATCAAAACATGCAGAAAATGCAGGAAACCGTTTGTATTTTTATTAGAAGGCCATAACATTTTGACAGTTTTTTGTTTAATTTATTTCTATTATTATTTGTACTATTAACTACGATTGATAATCTTTTAGTTTACTAGCCTTTACTTACCAAAAATAACAAACAGAAGATCAAATAAATGAAACTATTAAAACAAAAAGTTAATGACAAAAATTAGATTTGAATAAAAATATAAATTTATAATATAAATTTGTTATTAAATTGAATTTGGAAATGCAATAAAATACGTTAAATTATTTATTTCGTTGTCTTCATCACTGGTGACCGGAAATATGCGATTTCTTTTGGTCTCGATATATCCAGAACTAATAAATTCATTATCAATTTTTTGAAATTTTTCCTCGTAATGGTCGTTAGGTTTGTTAAACATCTCTCATTAAGTGTTCGACACGTCTTGTCCGAAAGTTTATTGCATTCGCCATCAATACAAAATAAATTTCAAATATCGGCGTTGGAATAATTTACCATGATGTTCAATAACTTACACCCGTCGTCAAATGTAACTAATGGCAACAATAATACAAACATGGACCAAAAACTGTCAACATTCCATAGTTTTCTAATAAAAAAACCTGCATTTCGTGTATGTTTTAATAAATATCGCAATATGAGGCAAACTACAATAAATAGGTATGGGAATGTGTGTAGGTAATTTGTAGAGAATTAGATTCTCTTCCTGATAGCCTAAAAAAATATGAGGCGTTCCATTTAAAATTTTCGACTTTCTCGCCATTGAATATGGAGAAACAGTAATTCAATAAGATACTCCAATACAACAAATGGTAATCTATTTGACAACATCTAAAGAGTAATCGTGCCAAAGTAGATCTTTTTTGAATGAACTTTGGCTGAGATATGGGGTTTTAAAGAACATGTTGAAATTTACCAAAAAAAGTTTAAAACCAAAATAACTCGAAAACGAAAAACGCTAGGTACCAATAACTTTTATCAAAGTCAACCTATTTTTTTACGTACAATTAAACTGTGTAATAAAAACTATAGCATTCCATTTAAAATAGCGAAGTTATGGTCTACTTCCGGTAGACCGGAAGTGGCGGCCATCTTGAAAGTATTTTAGATCGAAAGTTCCGAATGAACAACCCATGCTACCAAAATTTCAAATCTCTACGAATAGTGGAAAATGAAAAAGTTCTAACGAACCAGTATATAGTAGACACCCTGTATATAGTAAAAAATTACGTCAGAAAAAGAAAATGTTAAAATTTAGAAAATGTAGAAGCATCACATGTGTTTAAACCAATTAAAACATTAACAAATATTATTAAAATGTTAAAGATCAAAACTGTCACAAAATAAAATGAACCGGTTACCCTTTGTATAAAAATATATGTGTGTTGTATGGATATCTGTACATAAGAATTAATTACAAGAGAATTACTTACATGAAAAAAACATTTTTAAATAAATGCAATAATGGAAAAATGCTTATTATTTGTTACTTTTTAAGAAGGAGTATAATGGAGCATATAATATGTCAATTTGACCATTAAGAAGGTTATTGTTTTTACATTCTTTGTGGATATCAATTTCTAATGATTCTAATAAATCCATTTTAAATCCTTTCTCACATTTATATAAGTCTTGTTTTTTCGAAGTCAATTATATGTCCTGTTGTAAGCATATGTTTGTAAACGTTTGAATTTGTTTTTGTTTTGTGTTCATGCAATCTCAAGTCTAGTCTGCGTCCAGTTTGTCCGATAGATATACTAGTTATAAGTCGAGGACAAAGGAAATATAACAGAAATAATCAGCAGATTCTTTTGTAATCGCCGTAATAAATTAATGCGCTCAACTAGAGATAATTTAGTCTAGTATCAATATTCATTGTATTAGATTCAATGTCTTTTTGTAATCAAGTTTCAAATAAATAAGTTTTTAACTTTTTAAAGATAGTTTCACTATAACGAAAAAGTTAACTGGCGCAGTCAGTAGGATATCAAATAGTCGCCGAGAATCGTTAAATCGAAGTTCGCGGGTGAATTTTAATTCTTTGGACTAAACGAATCTGAAAAAACTTGAAGAAACAAAAAATGCACAAGGTCGTGCGGATCAAGTTCTCCAGTTGATGCGGTAGCTGGCTTGGGACAAAATTCGAGGAGATCCAAATTTCACCAGGGACCCATCCAGGACCATAACCAGTAAGAAAACCCAAAGCGATACAACTCTCGCCGAGAAAAACACAACGAAGGAAGAAGAAAGAAAAGAAAAGCAACTCATGATACCATTAATTTACTTATTGTAAGTCATTTTTTAACATTTAACATTGTACCAAAATTAAGGCGTTCACTTTTTAAAATTTTTGTAAATCAATTTTTCCAACCGGTGAAATAAGTTATATAAAAAATCCAACAACATTAGAACAGGCTATGTCAAAAGTCTTGGAATACCAAAATTGGCAATACAGATGCGGCATAGGACAAGCACCGCAAAATCAACATAAACTACAACAACAAATTATACCTGGACAAATGAAAGTACACCATGTACCGGGACCATAAACATCAAGAAATCAAGTAATACATCCATTTACCAGACCTATTTTCTCACAACAAGGTTTTCAACCACAAAGACCAAATTTTTCACAATCTTTTCAACCATTTAATCAAATTCAATATAGACCACCCTTACAAAATTATAATCAACCACAAAAATATCCTCAGCCTTTTCAAAAACAAATGTTTGCAAAACCACCTTCATTTAAGTTTACTAAAACTCCACAACAAATGCTAGACAAACGTCAGCTAAGACAACAACCTATGGAAGTTGATATAACTAAACAAAAGGTAAAAATGACATCATTTGGGCCAGCAACCCCTACAGAAATGCGATGGCATGTGGAAGAATTAAACCAACAATCTGAAGAATATCCAGATTACGGAAATGAATTCTACTACGAATATGACGAAGAAAATGATTACCAAAATACTTTAGAAGAAAATATTTTGGAAGAAGACGACAACAATTACTACCAAGAAGGGGATGTAAATTTTACAATACAAGCCTCGACCAGTGGTACGAAATCTCCAGGAGAGGAGAAAAACTCGAAGAACACATAGAATTTAATCAGCAACAATCAACACACCTACCATAGATTTACCTACCAGAAATAGAAGCAAAATTATTAATTGATACCGGAGCATCAGCTTCAACTCTTTTAACGGAAATCGCAAAACAATATTTTTCAGATTACATTGAAGTAGTAGATAAAAGCCGATTCTAGAACCTCCTCTCAGAACCTCAGGTCAAGGCCAAGGCCAAGGTCACGTTGAGTGACCATGACCTTGACCTTGCCCTGAGGTTCTGGGAGGAGGTTCCAGAATCGGCTATTGCAAAGGGGGTCGTTGACCAGTAACCTTGACCTAAACAATGACCTTTACTTTGAGCTCACCTCAGGTCAAGATCACGTTTAGTGACCATGACCTTGATCAGTAACCTTGACCTGAACAATGACCTTTACTTTGACCTCAACGGAGACCTTGAAGTCAACCTTAATTGTGACCATGACATTGACCTTGTACGTGACCTGAAATGAAGGTTACACGACGTGAGTTCATTGAAAACCCCACTTCGGAGGAGGTATGCTTTAAATAGCAGATAGAAAATCGTGTTCAACAGTATTGAAGTAAGAGTGTTGTGAACATGTTGACCTGCGACGTGTGTTACAAAGAGTTTACTAGACCAGATAATCTTGTGAGACATCAACGCACAGCATGTATTGGGAAACGTCGAAAGGTGGAAGAGGATCAACAAGGAGATGTTATAGTGTGTGAAATATGTGATGAACACGTAACCAGACAATGTTATTCCTCACATCTGCGCAGCAACAAACATAAACAGAAAGCCTTCGTAATAATAGATGATGGTGTAGAAAAAATAGATTCGATATTTGGAGATAAAATATGTAGTTTTAGAGTGAGCGATCATGAACGGAAGTACGTAGACATGAAGGAATTCAGTAACCGAATTAGAGAAAAAGTTATCAGTTTGATACAGTCCGTGAGGAATGTAAATGGTAGTTTAAAAGTGAATACGGAAATTTTTGGATTGTATTTCATAAATACGAAGGAAGAAGTGGAAATCAAATCATTCAACACAAAAAATAAAATTATAACAGTAGCCGTAGACTTGTACCAAACATACGAGGACCTTATGGACGAGATTATGGTGAAAATGTCGGAATTCCAAGAACGGGACTCAGGTAAGAGTATAAGAATAGAAAAGTAGTAAAATGCGAAACTAAAGGCGTTAATACTGCAGGTTGGACCTTGTTGGAAATATTATATCTTGAGGTGAACTGTAACAAGTTTAATCCTACAAGAGCATCGAGCTACATCGACTTACCGACATCCATAAAAGGGAAGAGAGCGGTAATAAACGTGCAAAATAACGATAATAAGTGCTTTGCTTGGGCACTGATATCCGCGCTGTACCAACCCACAGGTTTACCGCAAAGAATATCATCATACCCAGATTATAGGGAAACAGAATTAAAGTTTGACTGCGTAACATTCCCAGTACCCATCAGAGACATACCAAAATTTGAGGAAGAAAATAACATTTCAATTAACGTCTATGGTATAAATTCTTGGTATAATGGAGAGAAAATGGTAGATGATATTGTAACTGTATGTATATGTAAACAGAAACGGGAGCGTCATGTAAACTTATTAGTAGTCAGCGACAATTTCGGGAATAACCACTATTGTTGGATAAAAAACTTATCTCGACTGATAAATACACAATCATCGACTCATGAACATCAAAGATATATTTGTGAGGGTTGTTTGCAATACTTTTCAACTGAAGACAAGTTGGTACGACATCAGATGGATGACTGTAAAAAAGTGAAAGCAACAGTACCAAGCGAACAAATAAAAGTGAATAAGTTCGGACATCTAGAAAAGGAAAATGTTTTACAATTTGAAGGATTTGAAAAAAAAATGAAAGTTCCGTTTGTGGTGTACGCCGATTTCGAGGCGATTCTGAAACCCTTAACGCCCGAAGAAGGAAAAGTTTACGATGATAATAAACCATATACGGCCCGATGTTTTGAACACGAACCATACGCGTTTGCGTACTACATTAAGTGTGCTTACGATGATAACTTATCGAAATTCCGAATATACCGAGGGCGAAACGCTGCTCTGGAATTTATTATAAGATTGGAGAAGGATGTAATAGAGATCTATAAACAACATTTGAGGCAAACAAAGGATATGATACCGCTAAGCTGTCTGGACCAATTTGTACATGAACTGAGTTCCGTATGTCACATTTGTGATAAACCAATAAACAAAGAAGAGAAAGTGTGTGATCACGATCACTTGACAGGATTGTATAGGGGTCCTGCGCATTCCGTCTGCAATATAAATTATAAATTACCGATGTTTATCCCTGTGTTTTTCCACAACCTGTCGAATTACGATGCCCACATGTTTGTGAAAAGTATTGCCCTAAACAAGGAGGAAGTAGAGGTGATAGCACAAAACAAAGAAAAATATATTTCTTTTTCCAAAAAAATAGTTGTCGGAGAAACAACCGATAACAAGGGAAAGAAACGCAAAGTGTTTATGAAAATAAGATTCGTCGACTCGTTTAGATTTATGGCGAGTTCTTTGGAAAAGTTGGTTTCATATTTGGATGATAAGGATTGTGTGGAAGTGAAAAAAAAATTCAAAGACTCTGAAGAATTTAGATTGATGCGCCAGAAAGGTGTATTTCCATATTCGTTCGTAGATTCGTTTGAAAAGTTGGAGTATAGTAAATTGCCTGATCATACACAGTTTTACGACATATTGAGTTCAAGTAATATTTCAAAGGAACAATACTCTAGAGCACAGACTGTATGGAATAAATTTAAGTGTACAACGTTGGGAGAATACAGTGACCTGTATTTGACGTCAGATGTGTTAATGTTGACTGACGTCTTTGAAAATTTCAGGACAATATCTTTGGAGAATTACAATCTGGATCCTTGCCATTATTATACTGCGCCCGGGTTTGGGTGGGATGCTCTGTTAAAAATGACAGGTGTAAAATTAGAATTGTTATCAGACATTGACATGTTACACTTTTTTAAGAAAGGAATTAGAGGCGGTCTCTGTATGTGTGTAAAACGATCTGCAATAGCAAACAACAAGTTCCTTGACGATTTTAACCCGGAAAAACCATCATCATATATTCTATACTTGGACGCTACCAATTTGTATGGGTATGCAATGAGTTGTAAATTACCAACAGGCGGTTTTCGATGGTTGTCGAACCAAGAAATAGCAGATATAGATGTGGAGTGTTTAGATGATGAACACCTTGGTTATGTCTTTGAAGTGGATTTGGAGTATCCCGAAAGGTTACACAACCAGCATGATGATCTACCGTTTTGTCCCGAAAACATAATCGCTCCCGGATCGAAGCATCCTAAGTTGATTGCGAACTTACAAAATAAATCGAAATACATAATTCACTATGTAAACCTACGTGAATGTGTGAAAAAAGGTCTTAAGCTAACCAAAATACACCGTGCATTGCAATTTCAACAATCGCCGTGGATGAAACCATATATCGATTTTAACTCTGAGAAACGAATGAATGCTACGAATGAATTTGGGAAAAATCATTATAAACAAATGAATAATATCGTGTATGGGAAAACGATGGAAAATGTTGAAAATAGAGTCGATATACGATTAGTGTCACATTGGGAGAATCGTTACAGGAGACCCGGTGCAGAAGCTCTTATCGCAAAGCCGACTTTCAAGTCATCGAAAATTTTCTGCCATAATTTGGCAGCCATTGAAATGCAGAAGGTGGAGGTCAAATATAACAAACCTCTGTATGTAGGGTTTAGCGTACTGGAATTGTCGAAAGCGGTCATTTATAACTTTTTTTATAATTATTTAAAAGAGAAATATGGTGAAAACGTATTATTGTTATATACAGATACGGATTCGTTAATTCTCGAAATATTTACTGAGAATGTATACCAGGATATCAAAGAAAATATAGAGATGTTCGATACCTCTAATTACAAGTTAAACAACAGACATAATATTCCTCCAGGGCCGCCGATAGTTGGAAAAATGAAAGATGAGTACCCAAATACGATATTAACATCGTTTTATGGTACAGGAGCTAAAGCTTATTGTATTAACACTTTGGAAGGAGTTGTCAAGCGTGCCAAGGGTGTGAAAAAGTATGTTATCGATAAAAACTTAAGTGTTTCAGAATATAAACGGATTATCGAAGATGGAGGTTCTGTGCGAAAAAAGATGTATGTCTTTCGCTCCTCCTATCACACGATGTATACAGAACTAAAGAATAAAGTGGCGCTCTCTGCACATGACGATAAACGTTACGTGATGGAGGATGGATGTCATACGTTAGCTTGGGGAAACTATCTTATTGAAGATCTACGCAGGGAAGATCTTTTGGACAACTTATTGGAGTTGTTAAACGTAAACATGTATGGCTAGTTAAATTGCGATCAGTTAATTTGTAAAAAAAAAAAAATACTTGCTTGTATCACAAAACTTGTATATAAAGTAGAAAGTAGGTTGTTAAAAAGGTTACTTGAAATAAAATCAACGAAATTAAAAAAAAAAGTTTTTTATTTTCTTAGTGTAAAAATTATAATACATCCTTTTTTGCAATCCAAGAATTATGAGAGCTATCCATTCCCAACCATTTCACTCGGACTTTATTTCCTTTTCGACGAAGAACTTTTTCAATTAAAAATACATCCGGGTGTTTCACACGTTGTAATTCTTCGTCGTAAAATGCTCCAAGAATGGGTTCTCCTCTACCATCTTTAATAAGGTAAGTCCTGGGATTAGTATTTTGAACTGTCGCTATGGTGAAAATTTCATTGGACCAAGTTGGTTGGTAACCTTTAGCAAAAGCGTGTCTGTACTTGCTAATTCGCACGTGTTCCCCCACATTAAATTTATGGTGGTTGGGGTCGACAACTTTAATGGAATTGTATACAGTATTTAACAGAGCAGATTCATTTCGTCGATTAACAGCTGAAGGTTTCATGTGAATGGTGCGATGTATTGTGTTGTTGTAAGATTTTAGTAATTTGGGTAGTAAGTCTAACCAGCGATAATTTCCTTGCATACTAAATTCTTTCCACATTTTATTTTTTAGGGTTCTATTAAACCGTTCGATAATCGAGCTTTTTAAAGTGGAATAGGTGCTGTAATGATTAATGTTAAGTTGTTCCATTAATTTTTGAAAATCGCTATTGTAAAACTCTTTCCCATTATCGGTTTGTAAGTTGCTCGGAGTAATATTCTTTTTACTATGCAAAATGTCCTTCATAGCTTGAGTAACCTCTTTCCCAGTTTTGGTTTTGAGTGGTAAGGCCCATGCGTATTTTGAAAAAGCGTTGATAACAGTCAGTATATACTTGTAACCTTTATTGACCGACGCATATGGGATCATTTCAACCAAATCAGCTTGATAAAGATCCAATAGTCCGTGAAGCAGAACGCGGCGTCGCCGATAATGTCGTCTCGCAGGTGCATGTAGTTCGTTAACGAGATCTCGCTTAACACTAACCATTACTCTACAACCCCTTCAATCAACAACTCTACAAGAAAAGGTAGTCCTCCTATCGGTGCATTATTTTTACACTTAATGGTATCTCCGCGTTTGAGTTGAACTCCCTGGAGCGACTTAATAACGATATCGTTAACAAGTAACTGAACATGAGCGGACTTTACAACATCTTTTATCATACCTTCGTAGAAAGAATTGATGTAATCCGTAATTCCACTTTTGTTTGTGATTTTATAAAGTTTTGTTTTTGGATCAACATCTCCATCACCACGTAAAGTTAAAATAAATGTTGATGAAGGTTGTAGAACTTCGGATCTTGCTATGTGGTTCTGTATAACATGGTGGTGAACATGCTTACCAAATTTATCGATAGATGTAGAACCATGTTCACCAAAACGGTTTAAAGGCATATTGGCTTCTGAAGCGTCACAGAAACAGAAAAAAGTTTATATACCCTTAACGAATGACTTGCGCTTCCCGTAATTCCTCTATGAGGGATATAATTTCGTTATGATGAGCAGTATGACCTGCTGCTTCGGAAGCAAGTAGTAAACGCAACCGATCAACTAATTCGTTCACGTCGTCCCAGTATTCGTACTCTTTAATTGCAGCAGGTACTAACAACTTATTTAAGTGACCTGATCCAGTTTTAGGTTTTGGCCAATATCGAGCCCAGTACACATTTGGTCTTTGACCCAAGGAAATTGGTTTGATTATGTTCACAAACTTTTCATTTTCATCATCAGTTATGATACTTTTTGAAGCGTCATAATCTCTTTTATGTACATTCGAACGTTGTAAGATATCTTTGTAATTTCTCGCATCTGGTAAAGTAAATTTACCCGGTTTATTTTTGAATAACAACTCGTATAACCCCGGTGTTCCTGTATAAGTAAATTCACCCACCAAAATGTTTTTCCCGTCAAACGTTATTGGTTGATTTGCGATATACAATCCATCGGTAAGTGCACGAACACCGTAAGTTTGATCGAACTCGTTATTTACATCTACTGTTAAACCCGTAACATAGGTACGTGGTAAGGGGTCCAGCTGCCCTAAAGCTTCTCTAATAACTGTCTGTTCCATCATTCCCTCCATATTCTCTTTCATGCGCGCCAACTGCTCCCTAGCGTCCCGCTCGTAGACATCTAAAGATGTGTCTGACTCACGAACAGAAAACTCAGGTGTAGTATCTCGACCCTCGAACACCTCTTCGTCGCTGAGAAATTGCGGACTCCGTGCGAGTTCCGGTGAAACATCCATGCTAGCTCCCGGTTTAATGGGTGTTGACGTAACTCTACGTTTAGGTTTCACTCTAGGAGTTTCCAGTTTAAGTCCTTTAGAAGGTTTCTGCAAGTCAGCCAGTAAGGCTGAGATATCTGGTGACTGCTCCTTTTTCGGGGTAAATAAATCACGTTTTATCCCGAATTTATTGTCGAGCGCTAATAAATTGACAGTTTGTAATTTTTTGGAAATATCTGTCAGAGGTTCTTTCAGTGGAGCGAGTTGAGCTTCGGCAATGGACTGCTTCTGTTTTATATCTCCTTTCAAAGTGCGTATTTTATGTTTAACATCTTCTCGCGCAGCTATTAACTGTTGTGCAACATTACGATTCATAGTTCAACGTGATAGTGTAATGATCGCACAGAGACTGAGCATGCAGTCGTAAAGTCAATGGTTTTACAGTATAATGTACTCATCGAAACCTTTCCGATAGCGTCCGTTATTTTTATCGCAATCTAAATCAATAACTAATATACCGTGCGGTGTATCCCAACAAGTTCGACAAATTCTGACAAAATCATCCCACGTAATGTCCCCTAGCAAATGATCGTTGTAAATATGTTTCAAGTTAGTGAGATCTTGTTTAAATAAAACTAAAAGGTTGCAATTGTCACGTAAAAGCTGCTTGGAAATGGCGCTATAACTTTGAGCGAGTAAAAAAGTATCAACGTTTCTATGACGACCGTATGAAAAATATTCCTTGATAATCTGTTGCTCTGTAGGAGCAATATCATCAAAAATAATAATTGAATATTCTTTCACCTTTGACGGTGGTAGAAATCGTCCGACATCTGAGTATTCATAATAGCCGCAAGAGCGGATAGGTTTAAGTAATTGTCGTAGAAATTCGTATTTGATTTGGTAGAGTGAATTAGAGCACAAATATACATTCAAAAAGCGCAACCCGTTGAGAGCTGTCAATAAAGTTAACATTACGTTTGTTTTTCCGGCACCCGAAGAACCAATTATCAAACCACGTTTACATTCCCCACCAAATAATTCGCTATGTCGTTTAAATTTATTTGCAGCGAAGTCGTTATGAAGATTACAGATTGGTAGTGTTAAAGGTTGGCTAACAAACTTAACGTCTTCAACCATGTTGACGGGTGATACTTGAACGGGAGATTAACAAGAAATGAAGTCGTAGTAGAAAACAATGTTTATTTTATCATAAAATGTAGCATACAAAAAATTTCAGCAGATTATTTATTATCATTGTTTCAAAATAATGGTTTACAACACTTTAACTATATAAACTGTTAACATTGAGTTTGAAAGTTATTTAAAGCGTGCGTAATATTACACAATATTTATTTTACAATAAGACGTGGTATACATAAATTTACAAAATTATTTATTATCATGATTTCAAAAGTATCTGTATGGTTGATGTAGTAGAACCACCAGTGAGTTATTCACATACAGATGTTATGTGATTAAACAAAATAAAGCAGTGTAAGTCACAGTACAATTTACACTACTTAGTATTAAATTAACAATAAGTAGATACGGTAAATATTCAAATAAGTAATTAATAATACATATTAACAAAAGCATGGGAGCGGTAACAATAAGTAGATACGGTAAATATTCAAATAAATAATTAATAATACATATAAACAAAAGCATGGGAGCGGAAAAGGTGAAAAGGAAGCGAACTTGTTGTCATATCATCAATTCGAACGATTTTCAGTATCACACAAGGATGGTGTACAAATTTGAAAAAACCACCTACAACATATTAGTTGCTGAGACATCCCTCCGACAATTCCTCAGTACTTTGATCCTCCTCAAGTTGTGGTTTAAAACAGACTCGAAACAAAGACACACGACAACACATCGCACACCAATATTTTTTATTTAAAATAATAGTCTGCAATCGTTCAGAAGATGCATACTTTATTTTCGAGCGCAATTTCACACGACAATCCAGTTGTAAAACGTTCGTTATACTAATATGGTGTAGGCGGCGTCGACAACGATAGCAAAGGTTGCCCAAATGTGATTCATAAAAAACATACCTTGCTTGATACTGAAGACCCACTCCGAAAGTTGAACTCCAATCAACCGGAGAACCGTGGAACAACTTATGTACGGTGCCTTGCGACATTTTCTTTCCAAAGCGTTCCACGGTGGGGAAGCAAACCTCCCCAAGATTGATTCGATCGCCCTTTCGGGATATTCGACGCCAGAAGCATATGTCCCAGCTGTACATTACGTTTAGTAGTAGAGTCTTTGGTAAAACATCTACTAACCGCAACGTACGGTCTTTACGGGAAATCGTCGAATTAACGCTCTCCATAGCCAACTCCTGCAACGTTAACACTGCAAGAGACAAAAAAACTGAACGAGCTTCAAAAAAAAAAACGCTATTAACCGTTGTCAGGCAGCAGCCTGAGAAGGGACTTATACAGGTTAATTTTGGTGTTGTACATGTTAAGGATGTTTGAAGAAGCAGCAAAGCAGACGGTGGGATTCTGGTTTACTGCATTCAACGCGTTCACGAAGTGGCGCTTATGATGTTCCAAAGTCGTCACTTTGGTTTGCAATTGAGGTTTCAAGCCCAAGATGAAAAAATCCTCTTGGGACAAAAGATTGCTTGCCAAGTTGGTTGTTGAATGCAGAAACGCATCAACCCATGGGTCGGGATGTGCGGTATTTACAGCTGGAAGATTTTGCCTCTGCGGGATAGTAGGGATAGGTAAAGGTGGTGGGAACACCACATTTTGTGGTGGGATAGTTGTGATAGTTGGCGGGCTGTCACGGATGTCGATGGTCACCTCTGGTGGAGATGTAACCACCGTTGCAGGTCTGGTTACTGTAGCGAGTGTAGGTACTCTTCGTGTGTTACGGGGAGGTTTGGCTAATGCGTTGCGCAGCAATCTACAGGAGTCTTGTGAAGCAGGAGAAGGGTTTGGGCGGGTAGTTTGTTTCACGCAACCCCTTGACAACAAGTTGACGCGTTTTTTTATACGGCGGGATGTGTACCGTATGGGTCCACTCGAGAAGACAGGCGAAACACATATCCTATCGGAGGGTTGGGATACGTCTTCCGTCGCTGGTACAGACGGTGCCGCAAGCACCTGGTTTTCAGCAGGTGCTTGACTTGTGACATCCGTATGTACAATATCTGGAAGTGGTTGTACCACGTCGGCCTGATTGGTAGCAGGTTCAGGTGGCACAACAACTTCCTGATATGTTCCTTCTTCTCGTATCTCCATACTGATGCGAGTTAAGCCGTAGGACGACAAGGTTGGACTGGTGGTAACAATCGCACCATTGTCGTTCCCTGGCTGTGACCGGAGCTCATTCATTATTTGCTCGTACAGTGGTGGGTCTGTAGTGAAATCCTGCATGGTACGACTCAAACCGTCAAAGTTGCCGCTGCAATATAATGGTAACGACGGTAGGCTTGACTCAACAACATTCGTACTGTCGTTATTGCGTGGCAGCACGGCAACCAGTGGGTCGGTCATACCATCGGTATTATCGCTTGCACGAGCGTGGCTGTTACCAATTAAGTGAAGCATAATGGGAAAGACTTCAAGGAATCAAAAGGGTTACAAAAAATTTGGATTATTTTATTAAAATTATACGTTCGCTCACGTCTGACAAGTTTGCAATCCGCTGAAGAACCACTTTTCTCAGCGTATAACAATTAATGTCTGAAATCATCACAAACATACATGAAGAAAACCGATAAAAATTGTATTGATGTAACTTACTTTTCAAATGGTTTTCTATCACGTCTGACAGGTTTGCAATGCGCTGAAGAACCACTTTTCTCAGCGTATAACAATTAATACCTGAAATCATCACAAACATACATGAAGAAAACCGATAAAAATTGTATTGATGTAACTTACTTTTCAAATGGTTTTCTAGCAGAAGGCGATTTCTTCGTGGTCGGAAAAACACAGTTTTTAACAAAATCTGTTATTATTGTAAACACACTTTTTAAGGAATTATCGTCTTTTGTACACTACTATATCACTCAGCGACTGCTGTACACGGAGTGAGGAGTAACCCACTTTCCACTACCTTTAAGTACGGGTTAGTGAACAGGTATTTGTCCGGTCAACTGTCTGGGAATGCGAGGTCGTTTAGGTCTTCTCCTTGTTATCGCCTGTGACTGAAGGGGAGGTCATACTGTCTGGGAATGCGAGGTTGTCCAGGTTTTCTCCTTGTTATCGCCTGTGGCCCAAGGGGAGGTCATACTGTCTGAGAATGCGAGGTCGTTCGGACCTTATCTTCGCCCGTGACTCAAGGGGGGTTACAATCCCCCCTCCCCCCTCCCCCTCCCCTCCCCCTCCCCTGCCCCACCCCTGCCCCACCCCCCCGCGCGGGCTCAACTACGCTCCGCTTCGCTCCGCTCCGTACGAGGGGGAAGGGGAGGTGAAGAGGTTTCTTTAAATAAAACTCATCAATATGGATAAAAAAATAACATTTATTTCTTTTCTAACGTACATTTAATACAATGCATTTTAGGTGGTGGTGGTCCATCGAAATGAGTTTCCGCACAATCATTATTATAATGTTCAAGACACGGTAACTTCATTTGTAACATTTTCGATTGCTGGTAGGCGAACGGTAGTTGGGTCCAAATTCTTCGTAATTCCATAGATGGTACTTTATCGAAATAATACTGTGTTGGTAAATATTTTAAATCACGAGCTGGAATGTTCGCAAATGAGGCATCTTGTTCATATTTTTTCATTACGCTGTACACTTTCTTGGCAGATGTAAGTGGCCAACACCCAAACACAGTGAACACTTGTTCCATCGCAACCAGCTCTTAACTATCCCCCATTACGACTTGTCTCTGCTTTATAGTCACCGACTGTCTTTCGCATCCTTGTTTTGCACCCCCTCTTCGACAACTTCTTGTAAGTGGCGTACATTGGAAAGAGCGCACATACTTCTTCGTCGCGAGTGAAAAGCACAGCTCGGTATACCCATCTCAAGTTTATAGATACTACCTTCCAACGCAAATATCGGCGCGGAAATAATATGTCTTAAAAATTTAATTTTTTCAGGTCCTTTAACATACACTTTCTTGACATTCCGACACAGATATTTGACTATGGCGTCGAATTCCATTGGATGGATAAAACCAACTTTCCAGTCGATGCAATGATGATGTGTCATTAACCAGTTTGCAGTATTCCTATATTTAGATGGTAATGAAGCTATACTGCTACTCGGTTGAAAAACGTGGTGGGTTATGCATTTGTTACTATCACATGATGCTAATTCTTTAGGTACGAACTGATCTTCGTTGACCATGAAACCTTGTATATCGAGAATTATGTATTGAGTTTTATTTGAATACATCTTGCTTCCGTACATCAACACGATTATCCATACTATGCAGCCGTAGAAATCTGTCGCACAACTTATACTCTACGACTTTTTTTTGTTTACGCTGAATATAGAAGTCTCACATTTCGGATGATGAGCTACGGGTGCGATGCGGCTCAGGATCCGATCCAACTACACACTACCAACCCTTCTTTCCCCATACTCAAGTCATTTGTTTGACGATTTTTGTTAGTGGAGAATATTGAAACGCCTTATCATGTAAAACTAAACAGTATGCTGTGGTACCATCAGGAATCGGATTTTTTGTCGTAAATTCTATCCGTATTTCTACCCCACTTTTGTGTAGCGCTTCTGCTTGATATGTACAATCAATTCCAATCAGTGGATAATTTTCAATAAATTGTTTCGGAGTGAGTAATGGTTCTCCTTCCTTCCCATAGTAGGACTTTTGAAAGCGTGTATACATGTCATATAACACTGCGACACGATTACTATCAAAGTCCACGTTCAGATTATCGTATGGGTAGCGTTCACCGTTTAGGAATACCGTCAAATTGGTGAGTTTTACATTATCAAAGGTTGCCATGTTCGCCAACTGTTTTCCTTTCTTCTTTGTTTGAAACCCAATTATTATAAATCTAGGTGTTTCCAACTGCGGAGCTGTTTTCACAGCCCATGAATGCTTTGTTGTTTGAGGTAAAGAAGGATATTCATGTACTTCCCAACTGCGAAAAGGTATTTGCAGATCAATATTTCGTCCTGCTATTTTTGTTAGAGCTAATTGTTCTCGTAAGCCTACGGCTAGATGGGGCATTCTCCACACAACTTTATCGATTTTTAACTGTAACGGTTCTTCTACCGTATTCACAAGCACATCATTATCATCATTATTACGAATTAACACTAGCTCTTGTCTCACATTCATCACAATTGTTTTAAAATCTTCAGCAAACCCTATTAATGTCTTTAGCGGTACACTCAATCCAAAATTTCCATTTTTATCCATTATTGCATCCGTTACAGGGGATGTTGGGACCACTTGACCTAGCAGATCCTCGCCCATGTTCCAACCTGCGTTCGCCAACTTTATTATATCGTGAGGGGTATACGAAAAGTATCCTTTCATACATGATGTTAACCCCACGTTTCTCACTCCATCTATTTGAACACCATTTATAAGATAGCGAATATCACTGAACATAAACGCTACAGGATTATTTATCAATTTTGCAGTTGCACTAGCATCTTTTGTTGCTTTACCACTCGCATCCAGTTTACGTACGCTCCCTTCCACATACAAAAAACTTTCATGAGGCAATGTGTAATTGTCTATTTCGGGTATGCCTATACGAATTTCATCATTGTTACCGAAGCTAGTAGAACCAAACGGTTGATGGGAATGATATTCGTAACTTACAATCGAGTTATCTACTTTTATTTTCTCCGTGACATTTAAGGACTCCATTTATAGTAGTTGAAAACCTAAGTTGCTTAAATACTGACGATTGACGCGTGTTAACTGGGTAGTTGATTTTCGCTTACTGTTAGGTTTTACATCCTTTCGTACCGTTTTATACATTACTCTATCACCCAGATTTTCCTGTGCTTTTCTTCGAACGTCGTACACTATACCCATATTAAATACCCTACTACTCACACCGATTTCAAGTGCACTCTCACGGTCACTTCTTCGTCTCTGAAGTTTACCAACTGACCGTCCTGATCAAGTATGCGTACTATTAATGTACTAATCACGTTCGTTGTAACAGGTAAGTAAATCGGTTGTTGCGGAGCTTCTATTATTTTAAAACCAGCCGGTACGTTCGGGAAGAAATGATACAACACGTGCATGGGTTGTCCATTCGTATACGATCCGGAGCTCAAATTACAATAAATTTGTAATGCATTCGTTTTATTTATATTCACGATATGATCCGATTCTGTTATCGTGTTTTTAGGTATAACTTTAGGGTTAAAACCAAGTAAGGAACCGATTGAATTATCGCTAGCAAAATTTATTCGCCGGTTTGTTTTTATCTCAGCACGTTGCGTATTATTGTTACCTCTTATGCGTATCTGTGTACCCGGTGTAGTCACGCTGAGAATATTCCTCGCTGTTAATGTTTTTTTAACGTATTCGTTAATATCGTTAATATCGTATGTTCCTAGCGGTATTTCAATATTCTCTGTAAAATTTCCCATATGATCTTCATATTGTAAAATATTGTTTGTTGAATCGATATTAGGTAACGTATTGAACGTTTCGAAATTTAAAAGAGCTAACTCGTATGTACCGAGTTCATTCAAATAAATCGGTGGGTTAAAGTTACAAGACAACTCCGACCCCCTTCCGGTGAGCGTAAATGTATAACTTGTATGTATTGTATCTTGTTCCATTGTTGTTCTCAAGACTAATCTTACACGGATACTTCCTTGGTATTTAAACTATCTAAGAAATGCAGACACAATTGTCCACAATTTGTTTGATCTTCTTTTTGATATCGTCGATAATTATACCTCACAATATTTCTCCCCCCATCCGATATAAAATACTTCTCCACTTCAATCGGTGGTCGTAAATCTCCATAACTGTCAAAGTAGTTAACATTTACACCATCCTTGTTGTAAGCTGTCCAGTGAGTACCGGGACCCGTACGATTATCAAGATTTATTATCCCACTCTCTCGTTTTCGGATTTTCTTCGGTAAATTGTTTCTCATGTACACCCCACGAAAGTTTAACAGATCAAGCGCTCGTGCATATCGCCTTAACTCTACATCCGTTAAAGAATGTTGGGGTATTTTTATTAGTTTTTTGCTACAGTTTTATAACCACAACCCTTTTTATATGGATTAATAAACATTCCTGTACCAATTTTGTTCGCCCTCTTGGGGCGTTTTAGTCGCTTTGATTTTCGTGATACCGTTTTCATGACTAGTCCGCAACCTTGCTTATATGGTTTAATATACAAACCGCTGCCGATCGCTTTTGGTTCCATAGCCCGATTGTGACGTTGGGCTTCTTGTAACTGCTCCCTTGCTATTTTTGCTTCGTTTACGGTTTTTGCAATAGCTGCTGCACCTCCGCCTAAAGAACCGAGAGCACCCAAAGCTGCAAGTATTAAGGGTAAAAAACCTCCCGTCTTGGGAATCTTGATTATTTTTCCGCGCGGTTTAAGTATTCTACCTTGATAAGGTTTCAACAGATTGTAACCCACTTGTACATCTCCCTTTGTATTCGTACTGTTGGTCTGTGCAATCGCTCGCCGCACTAAGTTCATTGCCTGCGTAAACGACAACTTACCGCCACGTTTCAACTTCTGACGAGTTGTCCCTCTACGTCTTAGGGCACGAATTTGCATTCCCATACCCATTATTGTTTTTCCTTTCATTATCGTTGACACTAACGCCGACGATAGTCGCTCTCCTAAGCTTGCGTCTTTACTTCTCAACCGCTCTTTCGCCGTCTTATACAACTCTTTATCGGCTATGTGTCGCTCAGCTAAATTCGATGTCGCTGCGTAGGCAATATCATGCGTTTTACAGGCGTCGTCTAATTTATTCACTCCCCGATCTCCACGAACTAATCTCTTTACCAATTTGGTTCCCGGACCGCAATAATTATAACCTGGCAAATGTAGTTCTATCGGAAGCTTATTGATTAATGTATTCACAATACCTCGACCAGACCGTTTGCTTGATCGATGCATACTGTTTCACTGTCCTAACATTCATACCATTATATTTAATAGCTTTCGCACATTATTCGGTGAATATTGGATGGTTAATAATACGCTCACATTTGAAAAAAAATTTTATTTATTTTAAGTCATTACATATTTAAATCTTTCATGAAAAATCTTATTTCTAAATTCGCTGCTTAAGTACAGGTGTAACATATCATTTACATAACTTATTCTATTCTTAAATCTAAGACGATCTAAATACATTTCCTCCCAATTACACTTTCGTGATTGTCTATACGCATAAGTCCATGCATACATTCTATGCATCTCATTTTTACTCTCATCAATCCGCACCTTACCCATGTCTTTATTGATTGTGAAATAATTTAAACAAATCTACATCCAACAAGATTTTATCGAAATTGTACAACATCACTTCCTTACTTATACATATTTGTTCAGAACACGATTCATTGAGCATCGTTAACATATTACGTTTCACATCTCCATCCATTGCAGCTAACGCGTTTATAACACTATCATAATATGCTTTGTAATTCACAGTTCTCAATAATTTCAGTCGAGTTGCTACTAAATCTGCTACGTTCCAAAGCTCATGCAACGATTCATATGCAATATATACATATTCTCCACCCCTCTCCAACTTTAAAATCTTGCAAACGTTTTCCATCCAATCGCACGATATACTGACACCACACAACACTATCTGCGACGGAGACTGATTAGCAAAACTGTTTGTGATTGTTGACTTATACATAATAATGTTGTGCCAATCGTTTTCCGTTAATGTTAAACATTGACCTTTTCCCATTAACCTTACCACTGGTTCAAAATGTAAGTCAGCACTTAATCCTATTGCCACACATTTCGTGCGGCTCTTATTTAGTGCATACACTGTTTCCGAAAATAGAGGACCTCTACTTGCTCTTACTGTACTGTCCGACATGTTGGTTAAGCTCTCCATGTTATCTATTCTCGAAACTACTTCATTATTACCGTTAACACTTTGCGTCATAATAAAAGGGCTTAAGTCTGCAAACGAATCTTTTCCATCAGCGACCGCTTGCATATTGTTACCACACTCTATAACTGTATTAAACTTTTCTTGTTTTAACAACTCTTCAGATGCCACGGGTGTCAACGAGGGTTTTATCACCTTTGGACTTATGCTCGCTTTTTTGGACACCGCCTGTTGAACCTCGAGACTTCTCTTCGGTGCTTTTGTATATTGTTGTCTGGAACCCACTAAGTATATATAACATTAATACTTCTGCTGTAAGACAAGTGTTTATGGACTTACTTGTTCTGCGTTGTTATGTCACCACTACGTCGGATGATTTCAATGAAACTAATCTTTTATGAACCTGACTTGCTATTTATGCACATCATTTTAGGTGGGGACGTCACGGTCACAATTAAGGTTGACTTCAAGTTCTCCGTTGAGGTCAAAGTAAAGGTCATTGTTCAGGTCAAGGTTACTGATCAATGTCATAGTCACTCAACGTGATCTTGACCTGAGGTGAGCTCAAAGTAAATCCAACCCGGTCATGCTCCACTCCTCCGGGAGCACCCGAGAAGAGTCATCACTCGACTTGAGTACACCAAAAAAAAACATCATGAACTGCTAACTCGGGGGCGTCGAGTTGACACCATAAATAATACGTTAAAAAGATATGCAATTGTTTATCATTTATTAAAGACGAGTTCAATAAATTAAATGAAATTTAATTCGGTTGTTTTTCTTTTCCATTTTATATATTAGGATTAGGAATGTGATACATTTAAATTGAATAAAAAAAAAAGTCAGTACAATAAAAATTAATTTATTTAAATTTTAAATTTTAACACTAATCTAAATCCATTTTTAAAAATTTTAAAATTAATTTAACATTTTCAATTGCACAACTGCTTTCCGATTTATAATGATATGCGCAAGAATTTTGACTCAACGAAAGCAAAGGGCAATATATATTATCTTGTAAATTAATAATCACTGGCTTTACCGATGATAATAGGTCTCTCAATACCTTTTCTTTTTGAGATCCCTTTACAAACACCACCTCCACTCCGCATGTATGCTGTTCCAGAATGTCTTTCAGTTGATTATAGGGCACATATCCATTCTCGTAATGCAAATGGTGTAAGTTATTCTCCTCCCAACGCACTTGTCGACATTCTCGCTTATTGAGTCTTTCATAACTTATATCAGGTTGAAATATGAAATGGGAAATCGACTCACCATCACCGATAGCCAATTCTTTAACTCGAAATCCCGAAGATAAAGTAAACCCTTGCATATCGATGACTTTAATTGGATTTCTCGATGCCATTATATTTAAGCGATGTAAACTGCTTAAAATAGGAGCTACAAGTTCCTCAATTTCTTTATGTTCACAACACTCTTACTTCAATACTGTTGAACACGATTTTCTATCTGCTATTTAAAGCATACCTCCTCCGAAGTGGGGTTTTCAATGGCCTCACGTCGTGTAACCTTCATTTCAGGTCACGTACACGGTCAATGTCATGGTCACAATTAAGGTTGACTTCAAGGTCTCCGTTGAGGTCAAAGTAAAGGTCATTGTTCAGGTCAAGGTTACTGATCAAGGTCATGGTCACTAAACGTGATCTTGACCTGAGGTGAGCTCAAAGTAAAGGTCATTGTTTAGGTCAAGGTTACTGGTCAACGACCCCCTTTGCAATAGCCGATTCTGGAACCTCCTCCCAGAACCTCAGGGCAAGGTCAAGGTCATGGTCACTCAACGTGACCTTGGCCTTGGCCTTGACCTGAGGTTCTGAGAGGAGGTTCTAGAATCGGCTTTTATCTACTACTCATTGAATATGGAACTGAAAGGTTTCAGTGTTAAAACTATGCATAAAACAACACATCATTACTATATATTAGAAATTCCTTCATTACATACATTTCAAGCTCCAGATCAATATCACAAATTTAATATAGTATATTTCTCAGAAAAGTATCAAGGAATTGTAGGAACAAAATTATAAGTACGAAGGCTTTCACGGCCGGTGTGAATTAAACTAAAACTAGAACTAACACTAGAAACTTTCGGGTTTTGCCGTGCGTCTTTTAATAAAAGGTTTGACGTTTCGGATGCCATGTTGCAACCTTCTTCAGAAACTGGTTCGAAGTGACGAGATCAAAAAACGGTAACTATATATAAGTCGGAAAAGCTAATTAATAATCAGTTAACGCTAATTACAAGCTAATTAATAACTAATTGCGTCGCGTCCGGTGTGAGGCGGGAAGAGGTCTTCGTGTTCACCACCATCTTCCATGTTCTGCTAAGCTCCCAGCCATCCTCTCTGTTAACGTTATTTTTATGTCGGTGGATCTCTATGGCTTCTCTTGTCAGTCTTTGGTAGTATCTGCTGTCCCTACCCAGCACCTTTGTTTGTTCGAAGTCTATTCGGTGCCCCTCTGCATGGCAATGTTCCGCAACCGCCGACTGCTGGATCTTCTTCAGCCTTACATCCCTCTCATGCTCCTTGATGCGGCACTCGACGTTGCGTCCAGTTTGGCCAACATAAACCTTCCCACAACTACACGATAGTCGATAGACTCCCGCTCCTTTTAATGGAGTTAGTTTGTCTTTGGCTATCGGGAGTGTGTTCCGAATTTTGCTGACCGTGCCGTACCGCACTACGATGTCGTTCTTCTTGAGGTGCCTAGCAATTCGTTCCGTTACACCTGAAACATAGGGAAGACAGATAAATCCAAGTGGTTTTGTACTTACCGTGTCCTCTTTCTGCTTTCGCTGCTTGATGGCCTGGTTGATGTCCCTCGAAGTGTATCCATTCTTCTGCAGCACGCCTCGTAGAAAGTGTTGCTCCTTCTTCAAGTTCTCTCCTTCACATAGTCTCGCTGCTCGCTGAAATAATGTACGGATCACGGACCTCTTCTGTTGGGGATGATGATGTGAACATGCCCATGCATGGTGGTGAACACGAAGACCTCTTCCCGCCTCACACCGGACGCGACGCAATTAGTTATTAATTAGCTTGTAATTAGCGTTAACTGATTATTAATTAGTTTTTCCGACTTATATATAGTTACCGTTTTTTTGATCTCGTCACTTCGAACCAGTTTCTGAAGAAGGTTGCAACATGGCATCCGAAACGTCAAACCTTTTATTAAAAGACGCACGGCAAAACCCGAAAGTTTCTAGTGTTAGTTCTAATTTTAGTTTAAAGGAACAAAATTATTAAAACAAATGGAAGCAATAATAAATACGAAAGAAAAAAAAATACGTCACGGATTTTTGGAAACAAGCTTCACGAAAATACCTCTACATTTTGATAATCCACGAATAATATTGGAACCTAGACAACGAAAAATCATCAAATTACCAGTAGACAGAAACTTTCAGGAAATTTATATAAATCACCAAGATATAGCTCCAGGAGTAGAAATTCCAGAGAATATAACAATTGCAAAAGATTACCAGGCGATCACCGAAGTAACCAACTTTAACGACTACCCAATGGAAATCGCTTTTGATAAACCAATTAATACAACAGTTTATGAATAAATATCTGACGAAAGAAATCACTTTAGAATCCCGCCAAATATCGTACAAAGGATTCAACGCGAAAATATCGAAAGTAAACTTCGATTAAATCATTTGAATAGTGAAGAAAAGAAAATTATAAAAAATTTATGTTTCGAATATAAAGATTTGGTTCACGATGAAAGACTACCACTCACTTTCACTTCGAAAATCTAACACCAAATTCGTTTAAAGGATGAAATACCAGTATACCAAAAACCATACAGGAAATCGCCAATGCGAAGAAATTAATAAACAGGTAAAAAGCATGTAAGCTCAAAATATTGTAGAAGAAAGTTCAAGTTCATGGTCCAGTAGCAATTGTACCTAAAAAATTAGATGCAAGTGGCAAAAGAAAATATCGAATGGTAATCGACTATAGAAGACTAAATGATAAAACTATAGAAGACAAATTTCCTATACCAAATATAAATGATATTTTAGACAAGCTTGGAAGAGCAAATTATTTTACAACACTCGATTTGGCATTTGACTATCACCAGATAGAAGTACACGAAGAAGACAAGGAAAAAACTGCTTTCAGCACAGAACAAGGTCATTATCATTTTACAAGAATGCCATTTGGATTGAAGAACGCCCCGGCAACATTCCAGCGTGCGATGAACTATATCTTGAGAGGATTAACTGTAGATTGCTGCTACGTATATCTAGATGACGTAATAATCTACTCATCATCATTGAAAGAACATGAACAAAAATTACGAAAGGTATTTAACCGTTTAAGAGAAGCAAATATGAAACTTAGTTTGGATAAATGCGAATTCTTTAAAAAGGAAGTAGGATATCTAGGTCATGTAATTACTCTAGATGGAATTAATCCAAATCCCGAGAAAATTGAAGTGATAAAAAAATATCCAATTCCGAAAACACAAAAAGAAATTCAAGCAGTTTTAGGACTTTTAGGATACTATCGTCGATTCATTAACAATTTTTACAAATTAACGAAACCTATGTAACATCCTATATAACATCATGTCTTAAAAAGGGCGCAACAATCAGTCACTGAAGATTACAAAAAAGACTTTGAAACGTGTAAAAATATTTTATGTAACGAACCAATCTTAAAATATCCAGATTTTTCGAAACCATTTCTGGTTACGACAGATGCTAGTAATGTAGCGATAGAAGCTATACTATCACAAGGCCCTATAGGAAAAGACTTACCAGTATGTTACATATCGAGAACCTTGACAGAATCTGAACAACGTTATTCTACTATTGAGAAGGAATTACTTGCAGTTATTTGGGCATGTAAAAAATTTCGACCCTACATTTATGGTCAAAAATTTACGATTGTCACAGACCACCGACCATTAGTTTGGTTACATACGTTAAAAGAACCAAATTCCAAATTACAGCGATGGAAAATTAAATTGAGCGAATATGACTACGACGTAATACACAAAAAGGGTAAAATCAATCGAAATGCAGACGCATTATCAAGGATTGAGATACATTACCAGAAAGGCGAAGAAAAAATTGACAAAAACGACGGAGCGTCAATAATACCATTTAAGAATTAAAAGAATTAATGAAACTAGCTGTATTAGGATATAACTCGTCAACTCACAAAGCAACAGGCGTGATACGCTTTTGAACTTTTATATGGTCACACAAATTCCAGAGAACCATTAGATTTGTATTACGATAACATTTATTTTCGAGAATACATACAAAATCATAAAGAAAGAACAAAACATCTTTATAATAGCATAGCTCAAAAAATGCAACAGGAAAAAGTGAAGATAATAACTAAATTAAATGAAAAACGTGAACTAAGAAAATTTCAAATCGGTCAACAAGTTTATGTAAAACCTTCCAAATATTATACTAAAAAGACAAAAGAACGTTACTGGGAACCATGCACAATAACGCACATTTTTGATAACAATACAGTAGAAGTTAAAAATTCTAAAAATAAAATATTAAAATATCATATTAATTCTTTAAAATCTGGATCTTTTCCAGAATCCTCATCGGAAGAGGTTCAGCAGAAATAAGTAAAATCGATAATCAAACAGGAATACTACCCACCAAACTAGGTGTGGCATATAATGTAGAAAATCAATTTGAAATAAGTATCCAAAAAGATTATTCAAACCTTTTAATTGTTTGGAAAACTTTATAAAACAAGAAACGAGTTTTATAAAACACGGATTTCCTACAGAACATCTACAAGAATTAGAAAATTTAAAAGAACAAGAAATTGCCAGAGTGCAAGAATACTTCGAAGCGACCGAATTAACCACAAGATACAAACGAGGTGCAGTACACTTTATGGGAGGAATTATAAAGGCCATAACAGGCAATTTAGATGCTGAAGATGGAAAACGATATGAAGGAATTCTATTGAATCTACAAAACAACCAAGAAAAAATGAAAAACGTTATGAACACACAATTGCTAATATTAGATAACGTTACGACAATTTTTGAAAAGTCAATAGAAATAATGATAAAAAAATCAAGAAGAATTAGCGTTAAAGGCAGAGAAAACAGAGTTAAGAGTAAACGCACTAGAGATATTAAATCACCAATTAATAATCTTGGATCAATTAAGAGATAGATTACCAGATTTACTGCAGACGATTACTTTTGCAGAATTAGGCATTTTACATCCTACCGTAATCGAATCAAACTTACTTTTAGATTGTATTAAAAATATTCATTTAAACGTTAATCACGAATTTCCTTTTGTTATAATAGTCGATAAGATTTATCATATAGAATCGTTAATTAAGATTAAAGTTTATCAAAACGAGAAACACTATGTATTTGTGTTAGTAATACCGATAGTTAGTAATGAACCTCATCAATATTATTCTTTGAGTGCGCTACCGATATTTTTGAATAATAACACATTTAAACAAATAACTCCAACATTTAAATATTTAGGTGTTAAAGATCAATTGTTTATTAATTCAGATCAGCCTTGTTTAGAAATTTTAAAAAAAACCTGTTTATGTAGGTAATCATGAAATAGAACATTTTATTAATAATAATTCTCCAGTGAAATTCATATTTTAAATATTGACGATAATTATGAAAATTGAATTTATGAACATTTTCGTATAAATGATTTTGAGATAATTGATATTAATTCTAATGTAAAATTGTTATTAAGTGCTAAAGAAAATAAATTAATTCAAAAATGTAATAAAGAAAAAGATACCATTATTATCCATGGTGTTTATCTTATTAAAAATATTAATAATTGTGAATTTAAAGTTAAAAATAACGTAATTAAAAATTATAAGAAAATTTGAATAGCAATATTAAATTTATCGAGTATATAAGTAATTTTAAAAAAATAGAAAATGTAAATTTGACCAAGTCAACAATATTTAATATTTCTAAAACAATAACGGAACAACAAGAACTTTTAAATTCAATAATAATCAATCGATTGGTTATATTAAGGATTACATTATGTATTGTTATGTATATATTATATTAAAAAAGGGAACACCAATAAAAATTATCAAATTCCAGTTGAGGAATTACCGCCGATATAACCGCCGTAATCCCATTTTAGCCCGGAGGAGTTATAAGCCGAGAACAAAGAAAATCTAAAATAAATAATCAGCAGATTCTTTTGTAATCGCCGTAATAAATTTATGCGCTCAACTAGAGATAATTTAGTCTAGTATCAATATTCATTGTATTAGATTCAGTGTGTTTTTGTAATCAAGTTTCAAATAAATAAGTTTTTAGCTTTTTAAAAATAGTTTTAAGAATAGTTTTCTTGATCCAACAAGACTAAATTTAAAGCAAAACTACGCGTATTCTTCCTTCCATAAACTTGTTTAAAAGTAATTATAAAATAAATCTTGTATAAGTAGTATTTAGAGAAGACAAAAATCTTGTAAAATGAAATAATTCTTGTCTTCAAGCAAGAATGAAAAAATAGAATACGTATATTATAGTTAATAATTGAAATGATTAACAGACGACCATATATACGATATTCAGGTGACAAATGTCATATTGCAGCACGTTGGAGTTGAAAAAGAAAATGTACCCAAAACGTGATTTGGTGACGTTATACGACGTTTTGAGCCATGTTTGAACTTTCTATCTTTTTTAGTTCCGGTAACTATGTCGATCATATATGTGACATTCAGTTGTCGCGCCTTACTTACACACAAACAAAGCAATTCCCGATAGAAACCCTACCACAAGCTAGCTTTGAAACTGTGGAGACGGGCGAGTTCGATCTATCTTTTTTTTAAGGGCGCCACGGATTTTATCCGTTGGTTCCTACCAGAAATATACCACACACTCCAATAAAATCCGAAAGCAGAGACACATAAACGAATAATATATTCACGCAAGTCACTTAATCGAAGAAATAATATTGAAATGATGTTGGTAAACATATATATATTGATAAAATATCAATTCCTTCAAAGTAACATAACAACGTTTCAGTATAAATGTTTAAGCAAATAATAAATTTTGATCGAAGTTACACATGTAAAGATTAAACAAGATCGCATATAAAAATAAAAATCAAAACATAACCCCAAAAATCCCAAACCTGTGAAATAAAAGAATTAATTAATAATTGTCGTAATTAATTCGACATTAATTAATTAATTATTGTAATATTAATTAATTATTGTAATAATTAATATTGTTGTAATTAATAATTAGTAATTGGACCAATTCGATGTAGCTACACGAAATTCGTTTAAAGAAAATCAACAATCACGTATCAAAAAAATTACCCCTCAAATGCGACCAAGTGCACAAAAAAATTGTAATTATAATTCAATAACAAAAAAATTATAAGAAAATTATCCAGTAAAAAAAATATGAAATATATATATATATATACCAAAGTAGGGCGATCATTCCGAAAATTTGCATATGGCCATAGTTTTTTATTCTGAACAAAACTTCTTAGTAACACTTTCACGTACTGTAAATAGAAAAGGTACTTTACCTGCCACAAAAAGAGTTTTTCTTTCACCGTCCATGCTTACTTGTTTTTTAAAACTTGAAAATATGTTCAAAATTAGTCTTTAATCAAGCAAGGTCAAACCCCAAAAAATGACAATTAATATCGAAAAAAAAATTTTACGTTTTATAAGAGTCGTTTCGCCTATCCGGGGACACACTGTATATATATATATATATATATCTTATCTGAATCCCTTGATCTATTCGATAATCAGATCTTCACGTTCTCTCCAAAATTTCTCTATTCCCCCAAACTTCCAAGTTCCACCAAATTTCCAAGTTCCACCAAATTTCCAAGTTCCACTAAATTTCCAAGTTTCACCAAATTTACGTCTTGTAGGTTAATGTCAACAAATTTAAACTTTCAACCAGAGATGCCAACCCATTCGATATTTCCAAGGTCACAACGGTCTCAAAAAGTTGAAATGTCACCAAACTGTCATTGGCACAAAAAAATTATATGACGCAGCAATAGCAATTTCAAAAGATAGAAGTAAAAATAAAATTGCAAATGAAAACAAAGATAAAAAAAGCCTACAACGAGAAAAGAATCCACTTATTAATCAAAATCTACACAATAGAATAACGTACCTTAGTTTTTAGGCGGCTTTAAAGAACGTCTCACGTGTTTAACGTTTTAAAACCGAATACATCGGCGTAAATCGATATGATTTCCAAAAAAAAGCGAGTCCAAATCCACAATAATGTGACGAAAAAGCTTTATCACAACCAAAAATTCAACAATTGAAAACTTTTTCTTAAATAACCACGCTTTCTTATAACGTTTACGGAGCGTAAGATAAAATGACTATCGTTACTCAACGATCAGAACGAGACTGCCAAATGAAGAAAACAACCACCCGTCGCTCGCTACAAACCACCTTCGAACCAATCAAAAAGCGACAACCTCACAACCAGTCTCCAACGACAATCTGAATTCAAATTTAAAAAAATTCTGACGACCAAAAATTTTTACCAAACACAAAAATATAAGTAACGGAAAACAAAACCGTTACACAGTTGGTAAATGTCATATTGGCGCACGTTGGAGATGAAAAACAAAATGTGCCCAAAACGTGATTTGGTGACGTTATTCGACGTTTTGAGCCTTGTTTGAACTTTCTCTCGCTTTTGGTTCCGGTAACTCTGTCGACCATATACGTGACATTCAGGTGACAAATGTCGTATTGGAGCACGTTGGAGACGAAAAACAAAATGTGCCGAAAAGGTGATTTGGTGACGTATACGAGGTTTTGAGCCATGATTGACCTTTCTATCTCTTTTGGTTCCGTTAACTCTGTAGACCATATATGTGACATTTAGATGGTAAATGTCATGTTGGGGCACGTTGGAGATAAAAAACAAAATGTGACCAAAAGGTGATTTGGTGACGTTATACGACGTTTTGAGCCATGTTTGAACTTTCTATCACCTTTGGTTGCGATAATTCTGTCGACCATATATGTGATATTCAGGTGACAAATGTCATATTGGAGCACGTTGGAGATAGTATACAAAATGTGCCCAAATCGTGATTTGGTGACGTTATACGCCGTTTGGAGCCATGTTTAAACTTTCTATCTCTTTTGGTTCCGATAACTCTGTCGACCATATAGGTGACATTCAGGTGACAAATGTCATATTGGAGCACGTTGGAGATAAAAAACAAAATGTGCCCGAAAGGTGATTTGGTGACGTTATACGACGTTTTGAGCCATGTTCTATCTTTTTTGGTTCCGGTAACTCTGTCGACCATATATGTAACATTCAGATGGTAACTGTCATATTGGAGCACGTTAGAGCTAGAAAACAAAATGTTCCCAAAACGTGATTTCGTGACGTTATACGACGTTTTGGGCCATGTCTGAACTTTCTATCACCTTTGGTTCCGATAATTCTGTCGACCATATATGTGATATTCAGGTGACAAATGTCATATTGGAGCACGTTGGAGATAAAAAACAAAATGTGTCCAAAACGTGATTTGGTGACGTTATACGCCGTGTTGGGCCATGTCTGAACTTTCTATCTCTTTTGGTTCCGTTAACTTTGTCGACCATATATGTGACATTCAGATGGTAAATGTCATATTGGAGCACGTTGGAGATGAAAAACAAAATGTGCCCAAAAGGTGATTTGGTGACGCTATACGACGTTTTGAGCCATGTTCGAACTTTCTATCTCTTTTGGCCCCTTTAACTCTGTCGACCATATATGTGACTTCAGATGGTAAATGTCATATTGGGGCATGTTGGAGATAAAAAACAAAATGTGCCCAAAAGGTGATTTGGTGACGTTATACGACGTTTTGAGCCATGTTTGAGCTTTCTATCTCTTTTGGTTCCGGTAACTGTCGACCATATACGTGACATTCAGGTGACAAATGTCATATTGGAGCACGTTAGAGCTAAAAAACAAAATGTACCCACAACGTGATTTGGTGACGTTATACGACGTTTTGAGCCATGTTTAAACTTTCTATCTCTTTTGGTTCCGATAACTCTGTCGACCATATAGGTGACATTCAGGTGACAAATGTCATATTGGAACACGTTAGAGCCAAAAAAGAAAATGTCACCAAAGCGTGATTTGGTGACGTTATACGACGTCATGTCGGTTTTGAGCCATGTTTAAACTTTCTATCTTTTATGGTTCCGGTAATTCTGTCGACCATATATGTGATATTCAGGTGACAAATGTCATATTGGAGCACGTTGGAGATAAAAAACAAAATGTTCCCAAAACGTGATTTGGTGACGTTATACGCCGTTTTGAGCTATGTTTGAACTTTCTATCAATTTTGGTTCCGATTATTCTATCGACCATATATGTGACATTCAAGTGACAAATATCATATTGGAGTACGTTGGAGATAAAAAACAAAATGTGCCCAAAACGTGATATTATGACGTTATACGCCGTTTTGAGCCATGTTTGAACTTTCTATCACTTTTAGTTCCGATAACTCTGCCTACCATATATGTGACATTCAAGTGACAAATATCATATTGGAGTACGTTGGAGATAAAAAACAAAATGTGCCCAAAACGTGATATTATGACGTTATACGCCGTGTTGAGCCATGTTTGAACTTTCTATCACCTTTGGTTCTGATAATTCTGTCGAATATATATGTGATATTCAGGTGGCAAATGTCATATTGGAGCATGTTGGAGATAAAAAACAAAATGTGCTCAAAACGTGATATTATGACGTTATACGCCGTTTTGAGCCATGTTTGAACTTGCTATCACTTTTGATTCCGATAACTCTGCCTACCATATATGTGACATTCAAGTGACAAATGTCATATTGGAGTACGTTTTAGATAAAAACAAAAGGTGCCCAAAACGTGATATTATGACGTTATACGCCGTTTTGAGCCATGTTTGACCTTTCTATCACTTTTGGTTCCGATAATTCAGTCGACCATATATGTGATATTTAGGTGACAAATGTCCTATTGGAGCATGTTGGAGATAAAAAACAAGATGGGCCCAAAACGTGATATTATGACCTTATACGGCGTTTTGAGCCATGTTTAAACTTTCTATCACTTTGGTTCCCAAAATTCTGTCGACCATATGTGTAACATTCAGACGGTAAATGTCATATTGGAGCACGTTAGAGCTAGAAAACAAAATGTTCCCAAAACGTGATTTCGTGACGTTATACGACGTTTTGGGCCATGTCTGAACTTTCTATCACTTTGGTTCCCAAAATTCTGTCGACCATATGTGTAACATTCAGACGGTAAATGTCATATTGGAGCACGTTAGAGCTAGAAAACAAAATGTTCCCAAAACGTGATTTCGTGACGTTATACGACGTTTTGGGCCATGTCTGAACTTTCTATCACCTTTGGTTCCGATAATTCTGTCGACTATATATGTGATATTCAGGTGGCAAATGTCATATTGGAGCATGTTGGAGATAAAAAACAAAATGTGCTCAAAACGTGATATTATGACGTTATACGCCGTTTTGAGCCATGTTTGAACTTTCTATCACTTTTGATTTCGATAACTCTGCCTACCATATATGTGACATTCAAGTGACAAATGTCATATTGGAGTACGTTTTAGATAAAAACAAAAGGTGCCCAAAACGTGATATTATGACGTTATACGCCGTTTTGAGCCATGTTTGACCTTTCTATCACTTTTGGTTCCGATAATTCAGTCGACCATATATGTGATATTTAGGTGACAAATGTCCTACTGGAGCATGTTGGAGATAAAAAACAAAATGGGCCCAAAACGTGATATTATGACCTTATACGGCGTTTTGAGCCATGTTTGAACTTTCTATCACTTTGGTTCCCAAAATTCTGTCGATCATATATGTGATATTCAGGTGGCAAGTGTCATATCGGAGTATGTTGGAGATAAAAGACAAAATGTGTCTAAAACGTGATATTATAACGTTATACGCCGTTTTGAGCCATGTTAGAACTTTCTATCACTTTAGGTTCCGATAATTCTGTCGACCATATATGTGATACTTAGGTGACAAATGTCGTATTGGAGCATGTTGGAGATAAAAAACAAAATGTGCCCAAAACGTGATATTATGACGTTATACCCCGTTTTGAGCCATGTTTAACCTTTCTATCACTTTTGGTTCCGATAATTCTGTTGACCATATTTGTGATATTCAGGCGCCAAATGACGTGTTGGAGCATGTTGGAGATAAAAAACAAAATGTGCCCAAAACGTGATATTATGACGTTATACGCCGTTCTGAGCCATGTTTGAACTTTCTATCACTTTTGTTTCCGATAATTCTGTTGACCATATTTGTGATATTCAGGCGCCAAATGACATGTTGGAGCATGTTGGAGATAAAAAACAAAATGTGCCCAAAACGTGATATTATGACGTTATACGCCGTTCTGAGCCATGTTTGAACTTTCTATCACTTTTGGTTCCGATAATTCTGCCTACCATATTTGTGATATTCAGGCGCCAAATGACATGTTGGAGCATGTTGGAGATAAAAAACAAAATGTGCCCAAAAGGTGATTTGGTGACGTTATACGACGTTTTGAGCCATGTTTGAGCTTTCTATCTCTTTTGGTTCCGATAACTCTGTCGACCATATAGGTGACATTCAGGTGACAAATGTCATATTGGAACACGTTAGAGCCAAAAAAGAAAATGTCACCAAAGCGTGATTTGGTGACGTTATACGACGTCATGTCGGTTTTAAGCCATGTTTAAACTTTCTATCTTTTATGGTTCCGGTAATTCTGTCGACCATATATGTGATATTCAGGTGACAAATGTCATATTGGAGCACGTTGGAGATAAAAAACAAAATGTGTCCAAAACGTGATTTGGTGACGTTATACGCCGTTTTGAGCCATGTTTGAACTTTCTATCAATTTTGGTTCCGATTATTCTATCGACCATATATGTGACATTCAAGTGACAAATATCATATTGGAGTACGTTGGAGATAAAAAAGAAAATGTGCCCAAAACGTGATATTATGACATTATACGCCGTTCTGAGCCATGTTTGAACTTTCTATCACTTTTGGTTCCGATAATTCTGTCAACCATATATGTGATATTCAGGTGGCAAATGTCATATGGGAGCATGTTGGAGATAAAAAACAAAATGTGCCCAAAACGTGATATTATGACGTTATACGCCGTTTTGAGCCATGTTTGAACTTTCTATCACTTTTGGTTCCGATAATCCTGTCGACCATATATATGATATTCAGGTGGCAAATGTCATATTGGAGCATGTTGGAGATAAGAAACAAAATGTGCCCAAAACGTGATATTATGACGTTATACGCCGTTTTGAGCCATGTTTGAACTTTCTATTACTTTTGGTTCCGATAACTCTGCCTACCATATATGTGACATTCAAGTGACAAATGTCATATTGGAGTACGTTTTAGATAAAAACAAAATGTGCCCAAAACGTGATATTATGACGTTATACGCCGTTTTGAGCCATGTTTGACCTTTCTATCACTTTTGGTTCCGATAATTCAGTCGACCATATATGTGATATTTAAGTGACAAATGTCCTATTGGAGCATGTTGGAGATAAAAAACAAAATGTGCCCAAAACGTGATATTATGACGTTATACGCCGTTTTGGGCCATGTTTGAACTTTCTATCACTTTTGGTTCCGATAACTCTGCCTACCATATATGTGACATTCAAGTGACAAATATCATATTGGAGTACGTTGGAGATAAAAAACAAAATGTGCCCAAAACGTGATATTATGACATTATACACCGTTTTGAGCCATGTTTGAACTTTCTATCACTTTTGGTTCCGATAATTCTGTCGACCATATATGTGATATTCAGGTGGCAAGCGTCTGCGAGCATGTTGGAGATAAAAAACAAAATGTGCCCAAAACGTGATATTATGACGTTATACGCCGTTCTGAGCCATGTTTGAACTTTCTATCACTTTTGGTTCCGATAATTCTGTCGACCATATATGTGATATTCAGGTGGCAAATGTCATATGGGAGCATGTTGGAGATAAAAAACAAAATGTGCCCAAAACGTGATATTATGACGTTATACGCCGTTTTGAGCCATGTTTGAACTTTCTATCACTTTTGGTTCCGATAATCCTGTCGACCATATATATGATATTCAGGTGGCAAATGTCATATTGGAGCATGTTGGAGATAAAAAACAAAATGTGCCCAAAACGTGATATTATGACGTTATACGCCGTTTTGAGCCATGTTTGAACTTTCTATCACTTTTAGTTCCGATAACTCTGCCTACCATATATGTGACATTCAAGTGACAAATATCATATTGGAGTACGTTGGAGATAAAAAACAAAATGTGCCCAAAACGTGATATTATGACGTTATACGCCGTGTTGAGCCATGTTTGAACTTTCTATCACCTTTGGTTCTGATAATTCTGTCGACTATATATGTGATATTCAGGTGGCAAATGTCATATTGGAGCATGTTGGAGATAAAAAACAAAATGTGCTCAAAACGTGATATTATGACGTTATACGCCGTTTTGAGCCATGTTTGAACTTGCTATCACTTTTGATTCCGATAACTCTGCCAACCATATATGTGACATTCAAGTGACAAATGTCATATTGGAGTACGTTTTAGATAAAAACAAAAGGTGCCCAAAACGTGATATTATCACGTTATACGCCGTTTTGAGCCATGTTTGACCTTTCTATCACTTTTGGTTCCGATAATTCAGTCGACCATATATGTGATATTTTGGTGACAAATGTCCTATTGGAGCATGTTGGAGATAAAAAACAAAATGGGCCCAAAACGTGATATTATGACCTTATACGGCGTTTTGAGCCATGTTTGAACTTTCTATCACTTTGGTTCCCAAAATTCTGTCGACCATATGTGTAACATTCAGACGGTAAATGTCATATTGGAGCACGTTAGAGCTAGAAAACAAAATGTTCCCAAAACGTGATTTCCTGACGTTATACGACGTTTTGGGCCATGTCTGAACTTTCTATCACTTTGGTTCCCAAAATTCTGTCGACCATATGTGTAACATTCAGACGGTAAATGTCATATTGGAGCACGTTAGAGCTAGAAAACAAAATGTTCCCAAAACGTGATTTCGTGACGTTATACGACGTTTTGGGACATGTCTGAACTTTCTATCACCTTTGGTTCCGATAATTCTGTCGATCATATATGTGATATTCAGGTGACAAATGTCATATTGGAGCATGTTGGAGGTAAAAAACAAAATGTGCCCAAAACGTGATATTATGACGTTATACGACGTTTTCAGCCATGTTTGAACTTTCTATCACTTTTAGTTCCGATAACTCTGCCTACCATATATGTGACATTCAAGTGACAAATATCATATTGGAGTACGTTGCAGATAAAAAACAAAATGTGCCCAAAACGTGATATTATGACGTTATACGCCGTGTTGAGCCATGTTTGAACTTTCTATCACCTTTGGTTCCGATAATTCTGTCGATCATATATTCAGGTGGCAAATGTCATATTGGAGCATGTTGGAGATAAAAAACAAAATGTGCTCAAAACGTGATATTATGACGTTATACGCCGTTTTGAGCCATGTTTGAACTTTCTATCACTTTTGATTTCGATAACTCTGCCTACCATATATGTGACATTCAAGTGACAAATGTCATATTGGAGTACGTTTTAGATAAAAACAAAAGGTGCCCAAAACGTGATATTATGACGTTATACGCCGTTTTGAGCCATGTTTGACCTTTCTATCACTTTTGGTTCCGATAATTCAGTCGACCATATATGTGATATTTAGGTGACAAATGTCCTACTGGAGCATGTTGGAGATAAAAAACAAAATGGGCCCAAAACGTGATATTATGACTTTATACGGCGTTTTGAGCCATGTTTGAACTTTCTATCACTTTGGTTCCCAAAATTCTGTCGATCATATATGTGATATTCAGGTGGCAAGTGTCATATCGGAGTATGTTGGAGATAAAAGACAAAATGTGTCTAAAACGTGATATTATAACGTTATACGCCGTTTTGAGCCATGTTAGAACTTTCTATCACTTTAGGTTCCGATAATTCTGTCGACCATATATGTGATACTTAGGTGACAAATGTCGTATTGGAGCATGTTGGAGATAAAAAACAAAATGTGCCCAAAACGTGATATTATGACGTATACCCCGTTTTGAGCCATGTTTAACCTTTCTATCACTTTTGGTTCCGATAATTCTGTTGACCATATTTGTGATATTCAGGCGCCAAATGACATGTTGGAGCATGTTGGAGATAAAAAACAAAATGTGCCCAAAACGTGATATTATGACGTTATACGCCGTTCTGAGCCATGTTTGAACTTTTTATCACTTTTGTTTCCGATAATTCTGTTGACCATATTTGTGATATTCAGGCGCCAAATGACATGTTGGAGCATGTTGGAGATAAAAAACAAAATGTGCCCAAAACGTGATATTATGACGTTATACGCCGTTCTGAGCCATGTTTGAACTTTCTATCACTTTTGGTTCCGATAATTTTGTCGACCATGTCATATTGGAGCATGTTGGAGATAAAAAAAAAAATGTGCGCAAAACGTGATATTATGATGTTATACGCCTTTCTGAGCCATGTTTGAACTTTCTATCACTTTTGGTTCCGATAATTCTGTTGACCATATTTGTGATATTCAGGCGCCAAATGACATGTTGGAGCATGTAGGAGATAAAAAACAAAATGTTCCCAAAACGTGATATTATGACGTTATACGCCGTTCTGAGCCATGTTTGAACTTTCTATCACTTTTGGATCCGATAATTCTGTCGACCATATATGTGATAT
Organism: Onthophagus taurus; assembly: GCF_036711975.1. NCBI lineage: Eukaryota > Metazoa > Arthropoda > Insecta > Coleoptera > Scarabaeidae > Onthophagus > Onthophagus taurus. The sequence goes on from NC_091973.1 coordinate 10,906,989, forward strand.
TCAGGGGCCAAATGTCATATTGGAGCATGTTGGAGATAAAAAACAAAATGTGCCCAAAACGTGATATTATGACGTTATACGCCGTTCTGAGCCATGTTTGAACTTTCTATGACTTTTGGTTCCGATAATTCTGCCGACCATATTTGTGATATTCAGGCGCCAAATGACATGTTGGAGCATGTTGGAGATAAAAAACAAAATGTGCCCAAAGCGTCATATTATGACGCTATACGCCGTTCTGAGCCATGTTTGAACTTTCTATAACTTTTGGTTCCGATAATTCTGCTGACCATATTTGTGATATTCAGGCGCCAAACGTCATATTGGAGCATGTTGGAGATAAAAAACAAAATGTGCCCAAAACGTGATATTATGACGTTATACACCGTTCTGAGCCATGTGTGAACTTTATATCACTTTTGGTTCCGATAATTCTGTTGAAAATATTTGTGTTATTCAGGCGCCAAATGACATGTTCGAGCATGTTGGAGATAAAAAACAAAATGTGCCCAAAACGTGATATTATGATGTTATACGCCGTTCTGAGCCATGTTTGAACTTTTTATCACTTTTGGTTCCGATAATTCTGTTGACCATATTTGTGTTATTCAGGCGCCAAATGACATGTTCGAGCATGTTGGAGATAAAAAACAAAATGTGCCCAAAACGTGATATTATGACGTTATACGCCGTTCTGAGCCATGTTTGAACTTTCTATCACTTTTGGATCCGATAATTCTGTCGATCTTATATGTGATATTCAGGGGCCAAATGTCATATTGGAGCATGTTGGAGATAAAAAACAAAATGTGCCCAAAACGTGATATTATGACGTTATACGCCGTTCTGAGCCATGTTTGAACTTTTTATCACTTTTGGTTCCGATAATTCTGCCGACCATATTTGTGATATTCAGGCGCCAAATGACATGTTGGAGCATGTTGGAGATAAAAAACAAAATGTTCCCAAAACGTGATATTATGACGTTATACGCCGTTCTGAGCCATGTTTGAACTTTCTATCACTTTTGGTTCCGATAATTCTGCCGACCATATTTGTGATATTCAGGCGCCAAATGACATGTTGGAGCATGTTGGAGATAAAAAACAAAATGTGCCCAAAACGTGATATTATGACGTTATACGCCGTTCTGAGCCATGTTTGAACTTTCTATCACTTTTGGTTCCGATAATTCTGCTGACCATATTTGTGATATTCAGGCGTCAAATGTCATATTGGAGCATGTTGGAGATAAAAAACAAAATGTGCCCAAAACGTGATATTATGACGTTATACGCCGTTCTGAGCCATGTTTGAACTTTCTATCACTTTAGGTTCCGATAATTCTGTTGACCATATTTGTGTTATTCAGGCGCCAAATGACATGTTGGAGCATGTTGGAGATAAAAAACAAAATGTGTCCAAAACGTGATATTATGACGTTACACGCCGTTCTGAGCCATGTTTGAACTTTCTATCACTTTTGATTCCGATAATTCTGTTGACCATATTTGTGATATTCAGGCGCCAAATGACATGTTGGAGCATGTTGGAGATAAAAAACAAAATGTGCCCAAAACGTGATATTATGACGTTATACGCCGTTCTGAGCCATGTTTGAACTTTCTATCACTTTTGGTTCCGATAATTCTGCTGACCATATTTGTGATATTCAGGCGTCAAATGTCATATTGGAGCATGTTGGAGATAAAAAACAAAATGTGCCCAAAACGTGATATTATGACGTTATACGCCGTTCTGAGCCATGTTTGAACTTTCTATCACTTTTGGTTCCGATAATTCTGCCGACCATATTTGTGATATTCAGGCGCCAAATGACATGTTGGAGCATGTTGGAGATAAAAAACAAAATGTGCCCAAAACGTGATATTATGACGTTATACGCCGTTCTGAGCCATGTTTGAACTTTCTATCACTTTTGGTTCCGATAATTCTGCTGACCATATTTGTGATATTCAGGCGTCAAATGTCATATTGGAGCATGTTGGAGATAAAAAACAAAATGTGCCCAAAACGTGATATTATGACGTTATACGCCGTTCTGAGCCATGTTTGAACTTTCTATCACTTTAGGTTCCGATAATTCTGTTGACCATATTTGTGTTATTCAGGCGCCAAATGACATGTTGGAGCATGTTGGAGATAAAAAACAAAATGTGCCCAAAACGTGATATTATGACGTTATACGCCGTTCTGAGCCATGTTTGAACTTTCTATCACTTTTGGATCCGATAATTCTGTCGACCTTATATGTGATATTCAGGGGCCAAATGTCATATTGGAGCATGTTGGAGATAAAAAACAAAATGTGCCCAAAACGTGATATTATGACGTTATACGCCGTTCTGAGCCATGTTTGAACTTTTTATCACTTTTGGTTCCGATAATTCTGCCGACCATATTTGTGATATTCAGGCGCCAAATGACATGTTGGAGCATGTTGGAGATAAAAAACAAAATGTTCCCAAAACGTGATATTATGACGTTATACGCCGTTCTGAGCCATGTTTGAACTTTCTATCACTTTTGGTTCCGATAATTCTGCCGACCATATTTATGATATTCAGGCGCCAAATGACATGTTGGAGCATGTTGGAGATAAAAAACAAAATGTGCCCAAAACGTGATATTATGACGTTATACGCCGTTCTGAGCCATGTTTGAACTTTCTATCACTTTTGGTTCCGATAATTCTGCTGACCATATTTGTGATATTCAGGCGTCAAATGTCATATTGGAGCATGTTGGAGATAAAAAACAAAATGTGCCCAAAACGTGATATTATGACGTTATACGCCGTTCTGAGCCATGTTTGAACTTTCTATCACTTTAGGTTCCGATAATTCTGTTGACCATATTTGTGTTATTCAGGCGCCAAATGACATGTTGGAGCATGTTGGAGATAAAAAACAAAATGTGTCCAAAACGTGATATTATGACGTTACACGCCGTTCTGAGCCATGTTTGAACTTTCTATCGCTTTTGATTCCGATAATTCTGTTGACCATATTTGTGATATTCAGGCGCCAAATGACATGTTGGAGCATGTTGGAGATAAAAAACAAAATGTGCCCAAAACGTGATATTATGACGTTATACGCCGTTCTGAGCCATGTTTGAACTTTCTATCACTTTTGGTTCCGATAATTCTGCTGACCATATTTGTGTTATTCAGGCGTCAAATGACATGTTGGAGCATGTTGGAGATAAAAAACAAAATGTGTCCAAAACGTGATATTATGACGTTATACGCCGTTCTGAGCCATGTTTGAACTTTCTATCACTTTTGGTTCCGATAATTCTGCTGACCATATTTGTGTTATTCAGGCGTCAAATGACATGTTGGAGCATGTTGGAGATAAAAAACAAAATGTGCCCAAAACGTGATATTATGACGTTATACGCCGTTCTGAGCCATGTTTGAACTTTCTATCACTTTTGGTTCCGATAATTCTGCTGACCATATTTGTGATATTCAGGCGCCAAATGACATGTTGGAGCATGTTGGGGATAAAAAACAAAATGTGCCCAAAACGTGATATTATGACGTTATACGCCGTTCTGAGCCATGTTTGAACTTTCTATCACTTTTGGTTCCGATAATTCTGTTGACCATATTTGTGTTATTCAGGCGCCAAATGACATGTTGGAGCATGTTGGAGATAAAAAACAAAATGTGCCCAAAACGTGATATTATGACGTTATACGCCGTTCTGAGCCATGTTTGAACTTTCTATCACTTTTGGTTCCGATAATTTTGTCGACCATGTCATATTGGAGCATGTTGGAGATAAAAAACAAAATGTGCCCAAAACGTGATATTATGATGTTATACGCCTTTCTGAGCCATGTTTGAACTTTCTATCACTTTTGGTTCCGATAATTCTGTTGACCATATTTGTGATATTCAGGCGCCAAATGACATGTTGGAGCATGTTGGAGATAAAAAACAAAATGTGCCCAAAACGTGATATTATGACGTTATACGCCGTTCTGAGCCATGTTTGAACTTTCTATCACTTTTGGTTCCGATAATTCTGTTGACCATATTTGTGATATTCAGGCGCCAAATGACATGTTGGAGCATGTTGGAGATAAAAAACAAAATGTTCCCAAAACGTGATATTATGACGTTATACGCCGTTCTGAGCCATGTTTGAACTTTCTATCACTTTTGGATCCGATAATTCTGTCGACCATATATGTGATATTCAGGGGCCAAATGTCATATTGGAGCATGTTGGAGATAAAAAACAAAATGTGCCCAAAACGTGATATTATGACGTTATACGCCGTTCTGAGCCATGTTTGAACTTTCTGTGACTTTTGGTTCCGATAATTCTGCCGACCATATTTGTGATATTCAGGCGCCAAATGACATGTTGGAGCATGTTGGAGATAAAAAACAAAATGTGACCAAAGCGTCATATTATGACGCTATACGCCGTTCTGAGCCATGTTTGAACTTTCTATCACTTTTGGTTCCGATAATTCTGCTGACCATATTTGTGATATTCAGGCGCCAAACGTCATATTGGAGCATGTTGGAGATAAAAAACAAAATGTGCCCAAAACGTGATATTATGACGTTATACACCGTTCTGAGCCATGTGTGAACTTTATATCACTTTTGGTTCCGATAATTCTGTTGACCATATTTGTGTTATTCAGGCGCCAAATGACATGTTCGAGCATGTTGGAGATAAAAAACAAAATGTGCCCAAAACGTGATATTATGACGTTATACGCCGTTCTGAGCCATGTTTGAACTTTCTATCACTTTTGGATCCGATAATTCTGTCGACCTTATATGTGATATTCAGGGGCCAAATGTCATATTGGAGCATGTTGGAGATAAAAAACAAAATGTGCCCAAAACGTAATACTATGACGTTATACGCCGTTCTGAGCCATGTTTGAACTTTTTATCACTTTTGGTTCCGATAATTCTGCCGACCATATTTGTGATATTCAGGCGCCAAATGACATGTTGGAGCATGTTGGAGATAAAAAACAAAATGTTCCCAAAACGTGATATTATGACGTTATACGCCGTTCTGAGCCATGTTTGAACTTTCTATCACTTTTGGTTCCGATAATTGTGCCGACCATATTTGTGATATTCAGGCGCCAAATGACATGTTGGAGCATGTTGGAGATAAAAAACAAAATGTGCCCAAAACGTGATATTATGACGTTATACGCCGTTCTGAGCCATGTTTGAACTTTCTATCACTTTTGGTTCCGATAATTCTGCTGACCATATTTGTGATATTCAGGCGTCAAATGTCATATTGGAGCATGTTGGAGATAAAAAACAAAATGTGCCCAAAACGTGATATTATGACGTTATACGCCGTTCTGAGCCATGTTTGAACTTTCTATCACTTTAGGTTCCGATAATTCTGTCGACCATATATGTGATATTCAGGGGCCAAATGTCATATTGGAGCATGTTGGAGATAAAAAACAAAATGTGCCCAAAACGTGATATTATGACGTTATACGCCGTTCTGAGCCATGTTTGAACTTTCTGTGACTTTTGGTTCCGATAATTCTGCCGACCATATTTGTGATATTCAGGCGCCAAATGACATGTTGGAGCATGTTGGAGATAAAAAACAAAATGTGCCCAAAACGTGATATTATGACGTTATACGCCGTTCTGAGCCATGTTTGAACTTTCTATCACTTTAGGTTCCGATAATTCTGTCGACCATATTTGTGATATTCAGGCGCCAAATGACATGTTGGAGCATGTTGGAGATAAAAAACAAAATGTGCCCAAAACGTGATATTATGACGTTATACGCCGTTCTGAGCCATGTTTGAACTTTCTATCACTTTTGGTTCCGATAATTTTGTCGACCATGTCATATTGGAGCATGTTGGAGATAAAAAAAAAATGTGCGCAAAACGTGATATTATGATGTTATACGCCTTTCTGAGCCATGTTTGAACTTTCTATCACTTTTGGTTCCGATAATTCTGTTGACCATATTTGTGATATTCAGGCGCCAAATGACATGTTGGAGCATGTAGGAGATAAAAAACAAAATGTTCCCAAAACGTGATATTATGACGTTATACGCCGTTCTGAGCCATGTTTGAACTTTCTATCACTTTTGGATCCGATAATTCTGTCGACCATATATGTGATATTCAGGGGCCAAATGTCATATTGGAGCATGTTGGAGATAAAAAACAAAATGTGCCCAAAACGTGATATTATGACGTTATACGCCGTTCTGAGCCATGTTTGAACTTTCTATGACTTTTGGTTCCGATAATTCTGCCGACCATATTTGTGATATTCAGGCGCCAAATGACATGTTGGAGCATGTTGGAGATAAAAAACAAAATGTGCCCAAAGCGTCATATTATGACGCTATACGCCGTTCTGAGCCATGTTTGAACTTTCTATCACTTTTGGTTCCGATAATTCTGCTGACCATATTTGTGATATTCAGGCGCCAAACGTCATATTGGAGCATGTTGGAGATAAAAAACAAAATGTGCCCAAAACGTGATATTATGACGTTATACACCGTTCTGAGCCATGTGTGAACTTTATATCACTTTTGGTTCCGATAATTCTGTTGAAAATATTTGTGTTATTCAGGCGCCAAATGACATGTTCGAGCATGTTGGAGATAAAAAACAAAATGTGCCCAAAACGTGATATTATGACGTTATACGCCGTTCTGAGCCATGTTTGAACTTTTTATCACTTTTGGTTCCGATAATTCTGTTGACCATATTTGTGTTATTCATGCGCCAAATGACATGTTCGAGCATGTTGGAGATAAAAAACAAAATGTGCCCAAAACGTGATATTATGACGTTATACGCCGTTCTGAGCCATGTTTGAACTTTCTATCACTTTTGGATCCGATAATTCTGTCGACCTTATATGTGATATTCAGGGGCCAAATGTCATATTGGAGCATGTTGGAGATAAAAAACAAAATGTGCCCAAAACGTGATATTATGACGTTATACGCCGTTCTGAGCCATGTTTGAACTTTTTATCACTTTTGGTTCCGATAATTCTGCCGACCATATTTGTGATATTCAGGCGCCAAATGACATGTTGGAGCATGTTGGAGATAAAAAACAAAATGTTCCCAAAACGTGATATTATGACGTTATACGCCGTTCTGAGCCATGTTTGAACTTTCTATCACTTTTGGTTCCGATAATTCTGCCGACCATATTTGTGATATTCAGGCGCCAAATGACATGTTGGAGCATGTTGGAGATAAAAAACAAAATGTGCCCAAAACGTGATATTATGACGTTATACGCCGTTCTGAGCCATGTTTGAACTTTCTATCACTTTTGGTTCCGATAATTCTGCTGACCATATTTGTGATATTCAGGCGTCAAATGTCATATTGGAGCATGTTGGAGATAAAAAACAAAATGTGCCCAAAACGTGATATTATGACGTTATACGCCGTTCTGAGCCATGTTTGAACTTTCTATCACTTTAGGTTCCGATAATTCTGTTGACCATATTTGTGTTATTCAGGCGCCAAATGACATGTTGGAGCATGTTGGAGATAAAAAACAAAATGTGTCCAAAACGTGATATTATGACGTTACACGCCGTTCTGAGCCATGTTTGAACTTTCTATCACTTTTGATTCCGATAATTCTGTTGACCATATTTGTGATATTCAGGCGCCAAATGACATGTTGGAGCATGTTGGAGATAAAAAACAAAATGTGCCCAAAACGTGATATTATGACGTTATACGCCGTTCTGAGCCATGTTTGAACTTTCTATCACTTTTGGTTCCGATAATTCTGCTGACCATATTTGTGATATTCAGGCGTCAAATGTCATATTGGAGCATGTTGGAGATAAAAAACAAAATGTGCCCAAAACGTGATATTATGACGTTATACGCCGTTCTGAGCCATGTTTGAACTTTCTATCACTTTTGGTTCCGATAATTCTGCCGACCATATTTGTGATATTCAGGCGCCAAATGACATGTTGGAGCATGTTGGAGATAAAAAACAAAATGTGCCCAAAACGTGATATTATGACGTTATACGCCGTTCTGAGCCATGTTTGAACTTTCTATCACTTTTGGTTCCGATAATTCTGCTGACCATATTTGTGATATTCAGGCGTCAAATGTCATATTGGAGCATGTTGGAGATAAAAAACAAAATGTGCCCAAAACGTGATATTATGACGTTATACGCCGTTCTGAGCCATGTTTGAACTTTCTATCACTTTAGGTTCCGATAATTCTGTTGACCATATTTGTGTTATTCAGGCGCCAAATGACATGTTGGAGCATGTTGGAGATAAAAAACAAAATGTGCCCAAAACGTGATATTATGACGTTATACGCCGTTCTGAGCCATGTTTGAACTTTCTATCACTTTTGGATCCGATAATTCTGTCGACCTTATATGTGATATTCAGGGGCCAAATGTCATATTGGAGCATGTTGGAGATAAAAAACAAAATGTGCCCAAAACGTGATATTATGACGTTATACGCCGTTCTGAGCCATGTTTGAACTTTTTATCACTTTTGGTTCCGATAATTCTGCCGACCATATTTGTGATATTCAGGCGCCAAATGACATGTTGGAGCATGTTGGAGATAAAAAACAAAATGTTCCCAAAACGTGATATTATGACGTTATACGCCGTTCTGAGCCATGTTTGAACTTTCTATCACTTTTGGTTCCGATAATTCTGCCGACCATATTTATGATATTCAGGCGCCAAATGACATGTTGGAGCATGTTGGAGATAAAAAACAAAATGTGCCCAAAACGTGATATTATGACGTTATACGCCGTTCTGAGCCATGTTTGAACTTTCTATCACTTTTGGTTCCGATAATTCTGCTGACCATATTTGTGATATTCAGGCGTCAAATGTCATATTGGAGCATGTTGGAGATAAAAAACAAAATGTGCCCAAAACGTGATATTATGACGTTATACGCCGTTCTGAGCCATGTTTGAACTTTCTATCACTTTAGGTTCCGATAATTCTGTTGACCATATTTGTGTTATTCAGGCGCCAAATGACATGTTGGAGCATGTTGGAGATAAAAAACAAAATGTGTCCAAAACGTGATATTATGACGTTACACGCCGTTCTGAGCCATGTTTGAACTTTCTATCGCTTTTGATTCCGATAATTCTGTTGACCATATTTGTGATATTCAGGCGCCAAATGACATGTTGGAGCATGTTGGAGATAAAAAACAAAATGTGCCCAAAACGTGATATTATGACGTTATACGCCGTTCTGAGCCATGTTTGAACTTTCTATCACTTTTGGTTCCGATAATTCTGCTGACCATATTTGTGTTATTCAGGCGTCAAATGACATGTTGGAGCATGTTGGAGATAAAAAACAAAATGTGTCCAAAACGTGATATTATGACCTTATACGCCGTTCTGAGCCATGTTTGAACTTTCTATCACTTTTGGTTCCGATAATTCTGCTGACCATATTTGTGTTATTCAGGCGTCAAATGACATGTTGGAGCATGTTGGAGATAAAAAACAAAATGTGCCCAAAACGTGATATTATGACGTTATACGCCGTTCTGAGCCATGTTTGAACTTTCTATCACTTTTGGTTCCGATAATTCTGCTGACCATATTTGTGATATTCAGGCGCCAAATGACATGTTGGAGCATGTTGGGGATAAAAAACAAAATGTGCCCAAAACGTGATATTATGACGTTATACGCCGTTCTGAGCCATGTTTGAACTTTCTATCACTTTTGGTTCCGATAATTCTGTTGACCATATTTGTGTTATTCAGGCGCCAAATGACATGTTGGAGCATGTTGGAGATAAAAAACAAAATGTGCCCAAAACGTGATATTATGACGTTATACGCCGTTCTGAGCCATGTTTGAACTTTCTATCACTTTTGGTTCCGATAATTTTGTCGACCATGTCATATTGGAGCATGTTGGAGATAAAAAACAAAATGTGCCCAAAACGTGATATTATGATGTTATACGCCTTTCTGAGCCATGTTTGAACTTTCTATCACTTTTGGTTCCGATAATTCTGTTGACCATATTTGTGATATTCAGGCGCCAAATGACATGTTGGAGCATGTTGGAGATAAAAAACAAAATGTGCCCAAAACGTGATATTATGACGTTATACGCCGTTCTGAGCCATGTTTGAACTTTCTATCACTTTTGGTTCCGATAATTCTGTTGACCATATTTGTGATATTCAGGCGCCAAATGACATGTTGGAGCATGTTGGAGATAAAAAACAAAATGTTCCCAAAACGTGATATTATGACGTTATACGCCGTTCTGAGCCATGTTTGAACTTTCTATCACTTTTGGATCCGATAATTCTGTCGACCATATATGTGATATTCAGGGGCCAAATGTCATATTGGAGCATGTTGGAGATAAAAAACAAAATGTGCCCAAAACGTGATATTATGACGTTATACGCCGTTCTGAGCCATGTTTGAACTTTCTGTGACTTTTGGTTCCGATAATTCTGCCGACCATATTTGTGATATTCAGGCGCCAAATGACATGTTGGAGCATGTTGGAGATAAAAAACAAAATGTGACCAAAGCGTCATATTATGACGCTATACGCCGTTCTGAGCCATGTTTGAACTTTCTATCACTTTTGGTTCCGATAATTCTGCTGACCATATTTGTGATATTCAGGCGCCAAACGTCATATTGGAGCATGTTGGAGATAAAAAACAAAATGTGCCCAAAACGTGATATTATGACGTTATACACCGTTCTGAGCCATGTGTGAACTTTATATCACTTTTGGTTCCGATAATTCTGTTGACCATATTTGTGTTATTCAGGCGCCAAATGACATGTTCGAGCATGTTGGAGATAAAAAACAAAATGTGCCCAAAACGTGATATTATGACGTTATACGCCGTTCTGAGCCATGTTTGAACTTTCTATCACTTTTGGATCCGATAATTCTGTCGACCTTATATGTGATATTCAGGGGCCAAATGTCATATTGGAGCATGTTGGAGATAAAAAACAAAATGTGCCCAAAACGTAATACTATGACGTTATACGCCGTTCTGAGCCATGTTTGAACTTTTTATCACTTTTGGTTCCGATAATTCTGCCGACCATATTTGTGATATTCAGGCGCCAAATGACATGTTGGAGCATGTTGGAGATAAAAAACAAAATGTTCCCAAAACGTGATATTATGACGTTATACGCCGTTCTGAGCCATGTTTGAACTTTCTATCACTTTTGGTTCCGATAATTGTGCCGACCATATTTGTGATATTCAGGCGCCAAATGACATGTTGGAGCATGTTGGAGATAAAAAACAAAATGTGCCCAAAACGTGATATTATGACGTTATACGCCGTTCTGAGCCATGTTTGAACTTTCTATCACTTTTGGTTCCGATAATTCTGCTGACCATATTTGTGATATTCAGGCGTCAAATGTCATATTGGAGCATGTTGGAGATAAAAAACAAAATGTGCCCAAAACGTGATATTATGACGTTATACGCCGTTCTGAGCCATGTTTGAACTTTCTATCACTTTAGGTTCCGATAATTCTGTCGACCATATATGTGATATTCAGGGGCCAAATGTCATATTGGAGCATGTTGGAGATAAAAAACAAAATGTGCCCAAAACGTGATATTATGACGTTATACGCCGTTCTGAGCCATGTTTGAACTTTCTGTGACTTTTGGTTCCGATAATTCTGCCGACCATATTTGTGATATTCAGGCGCCAAATGACATGTTGGAGCATGTTGGAGATAAAAAACAAAATGTTCCCAAAACGTGATATTATGACGTTATACGCCGTTCTGAGCCATGTTTGAACTTTCTATCACTTTTGGTTCCGATAATTGTGCCGACCATATTTGTGATATTCAGGCGCCAAATGACATGTTGGAGCATGTTGGAGATAAAAAACAAAATGTGCCCAAAACGTGATATTATGACGTTATACGCCGTTCTGAGCCATGTTTGAACTTTCTATCACTTTTGGTTCCGATAATTCTGCTGACCATATTTGTGATATTCAGGCGTCAAATGTCATATTGGAGCATGTTGGAGATAAAAAACAAAATGTGCCCAAAACGTGATATTATGACGTTATACGCCGTTCTGAGCCATGTTTGAACTTTCTATCACTTTAGGTTCCGATAATTCTGTTGACCATATTTGTGTTATTCAGGCGCCAAATGACATGTTGGAGCATGTTGGAGATAAAAAACAAAATGTGTCCAAAACGTGATATTATGACGTTACACGCCGTTCTGAGCCATGTTTGAACTTTCTATCACTTTTGATTCCGATAATTCTGTTGACCATATTTGTGATATTCAGGCGCCAAATGACATGTTGGAGCATGTTGGAGATAAAAAACAAAATTTGCCCAAAACGTGATATTATGACGTTATACGCCGTTCTGAGCCATGTTTGAACTTTCTATCACTTTTGGTTCCGATAATTCTGCTGACCATATTTGTGTTATTCAGGCGTCAAATGACATGTTGGAGCATGTTGGAGATAAAAAACAAAATGTGCCCAAAACGTGATATTATGACGTTATACGCCGTTCTGAGCCATGTTTGAACTTTCTATCACTTTTGGTTCCGATAATTCTGCCGACCATATTTGTGATATTCAGGCGCCAAATGACATGTTGGAGCATGTTGGAGATAAAAAACAAAATGTGCCCAAAACGTGATATTATGACGTTATACGCCGTTCTGAGCCATGTTTGAACTTTCTATCACTTTTGGTTCCGATAATTCTGCTGACCATATTTGTGATATTCAGGCGTCAAATGTCATATTGGAGCATGTTGGAGATAAAAAACAAAATGTGCCCAAAACGTGATATTATGACGTTATACGCCGTTCTGAGCCATGTTTGAACTTTCTATCACTTTAGGTTCCGATAATTCTGTTGACCATATTTGTGTTATTCAGGCGCCAAATGACATGTTGGAGCATGTTGGAGATAAAAAACAAAATGTGCCCAAAACGTGATATTATGACGTTATACGCCGTTCTGAGCCATGTTTGAACTTTCTATCACTTTTGGATCCGATAATTCTGTCGACCTTATATGTGATATTCAGGGGCCAAATGTCATATTGGAGCATGTTGGAGATAAAAAACAAAATGTGCCCAAAACGTGATATTATGACGTTATACGCCGTTCTGAGCCATGTTTGAACTTTTTATCACTTTTGGTTCCGATAATTCTGCCGACCATATTTGTGATATTCAGGCGCCAAATGACATGTTGGAGCATGTTGGAGATAAAAAACAAAATGTTCCCAAAACGTGATATTATGACGTTATACGCCGTTCTGAGCCATGTTTGAACTTTCTATCACTTTTGGTTCCGATAATTCTGCCGACCATATTTATGATATTCAGGCGCCAAATGACATGTTGGAGCATGTTGGAGATAAAAAACAAAATGTGCCCAAAACGTGATATTATGACGTTATACGCCGTTCTGAGCCATGTTTGAACTTTCTATCACTTTTGGTTCCGATAATTCTGCCGACCATATTTGTGATATTCAGGCGCCAAATGACATGTTGGAGCATGTTGGAGATAAAAAACAAAATGTGCCCAAAACGTGATATTATGACGTTATACGCCGTTCTGAGCCATGTTTGAACTTTCTATCACTTTTGGTTCCGATAATTCTGCTGACCATATTTGTGATATTCAGGCGTCAAATGTCATATTGGAGCATGTTGGAGATAAAAAACAAAATGTGCCCAAAACGTGATATTATGACGTTATACGCCGTTCTGAGCCATGTTTGAACTTTCTATCACTTTAGGTTCCGATAATTCTGTTGACCATATTTGTGTTATTCAGGCGCCAAATGACATGTTGGAGCATGTTGGAGATAAAAAACAAAATGTGTCCAAAACGTGATATTATGACGTTACACGCCGTTCTGAGCCATGTTTGAACTTTCTATCGCTTTTGATTCCGATAATTCTGTTGACCATATTTGTGATATTCAGGCGCCAAATGACATGTTGGAGCATGTTGGAGATAAAAAACAAAATGTGCCCAAAACGTGATATTATGACGTTATACGCCGTTCTGAGCCATGTTTGAACTTTCTATCACTTTTGGTTCCGATAATTCTGCTGACCATATTTGTGTTATTCAGGCGTCAAATGACATGTTGGAGCATGTTGGAGATAAAAAACAAAATGTGTCCAAAACGTGATATTATGACGTTATACGCCGTTCTGAGCCATGTTTGAACTTTCTATCACTTTTGGTTCCGATAATTCTGCTGACCATATTTGTGTTATTCAGGCGTCAAATGACATGTTGGAGCATGTTGGAGATAAAAAACAAAATGTGCCCAAAACGTGATATTATGACGTTATACGCCGTTCTGAGCCATGTTTGAACTTTCTATCACTTTTGGTTCCGATAATTCTGCTGACCATATTTGTGATATTCAGGCGCCAAATGACATGTTGGAGCATGTTGGGGATAAAAAACAAAATGTGCCCAAAACGTGATATTATGACGTTATACGCCGTTCTGAGCCATGTTTGAACTTTCTATCACTTTTGGTTCCGATAATTCTGTTGACCATATTTGTGTTATTCAGGCGCCAAATGACATGTTGGAGCATGTTGGAGATAAAAAACAAAATGTGCCCAAAACGTGATATTATGACGTTATACGCCGTTCTGAGCCATGTTTGAACTTTCTATCACTTTTGGTTCCGATAATTTTGTCGACCATGTCATATTGGAGCATGTTGGAGATAAAAAACAAAATGTGCCCAAAACGTGATATTATGATGTTATACGCCTTTCTGAGCCATGTTTGAACTTTCTATCACTTTTGGTTCCGATAATTCTGTTGACCATATTTGTGATATTCAGGCGCCAAATGACATGTTGGAGCATGTTGGAGATAAAAAACAAAATGTGCCCAAAACGTGATATTATGACGTTATACGCCGTTCTGAGCCATGTTTGAACTTTCTATCACTTTTGGTTCCGATAATTCTGTTGACCATATTTGTGATATTCAGGCGCCAAATGACATGTTGGAGCATGTTGGAGATAAAAAACAAAATGTTCCCAAAACGTGATATTATGACGTTATACGCCGTTCTGAGCCATGTTTGAACTTTCTATCACTTTTGGATCCGATAATTCTGTCGACCATATATGTGATATTCAGGGGCCAAATGTCATATTGGAGCATGTTGGAGATAAAAAACAAAATGTGCCCAAAACGTGATATTATGACGTTATACGCCGTTCTGAGCCATGTTTGAACTTTCTGTGACTTTTGGTTCCGATAATTCTGCCGACCATATTTGTGATATTCAGGCGCCAAATGACATGTTGGAGCATGTTGGAGATAAAAAACAAAATGTGACCAAAGCGTCATATTATGACGCTATACGCCGTTCTGAGCCATGTTTGAACTTTCTATCACTTTTGGTTCCGATAATTCTGCTGACCATATTTGTGATATTCAGGCGCCAAACGTCATATTGGAGCATGTTGGAGATAAAAAACAAAATGTGCCCAAAACGTGATATTATGACGTTATACACCGTTCTGAGCCATGTGTGAACTTTATATCACTTTTGGTTCCGATAATTCTGTTGACCATATTTGTGTTATTCAGGCGCCAAATGACATGTTCGAGCATGTTGGAGATAAAAAACAAAATGTGCCCAAAACGTGATATTATGACGTTATACGCCGTTCTGAGCCATGTTTGAACTTTCTATCACTTTTGGATCCGATAATTCTGTCGACCTTATATGTGATATTCAGGGGCCAAATGTCATATTGGAGCATGTTGGAGATAAAAAACAAAATGTGCCCAAAACGTAATACTATGACGTTATACGCCGTTCTGAGCCATGTTTGAACTTTTTATCACTTTTGGTTCCGATAATTCTGCCGACCATATTTGTGATATTCAGGCGCCAAATGACATGTTGGAGCATGTTGGAGATAAAAAACAAAATGTTCCCAAAACGTGATATTATGACGTTATACGCCGTTCTGAGCCATGTTTGAACTTTCTATCACTTTTGGTTCCGATAATTGTGCCGACCATATTTGTGATATTCAGGCGCCAAATGACATGTTGGAGCATGTTGGAGATAAAAAACAAAATGTGCCCAAAACGTGATATTATGACGTTATACGCCGTTCTGAGCCATGTTTGAACTTTCTATCACTTTTGGTTCCGATAATTCTGCTGACCATATTTGTGATATTCAGGCGTCAAATGTCATATTGGAGCATGTTGGAGATAAAAAACAAAATGTGCCCAAAACGTGATATTATGACGTTATACGCCGTTCTGAGCCATGTTTGAACTTTCTATCACTTTAGGTTCCGATAATTCTGTCGACCATATATGTGATATTCAGGGGCCAAATGTCATATTGGAGCATGTTGGAGATAAAAAACAAAATGTGCCCAAAACGTGATATTATGACGTTATACGCCGTTCTGAGCCATGTTTGAACTTTCTGTGACTTTTGGTTCCGATAATTCTGCCGACCATATTTGTGATATTCAGGCGCCAAATGACATGTTGGAGCATGTTGGAGATAAAAAACAAAATGTTCCCAAAACGTGATATTATGACGTTATACGCCGTTCTGAGCCATGTTTGAACTTTCTATCACTTTTGGTTCCGATAATTGTGCCGACCATATTTGTGATATTCAGGCGCCAAATGACATGTTGGAGCATGTTGGAGATAAAAAACAAAATGTGCCCAAAACGTGATATTATGACGTTATACGCCGTTCTGAGCCATGTTTGAACTTTCTATCACTTTTGGTTCCGATAATTCTGCTGACCATATTTGTGATATTCAGGCGTCAAATGTCATATTGGAGCATGTTGGAGATAAAAAACAAAATGTGCCCAAAACGTGATATTATGACGTTATACGCCGTTCTGAGCCATGTTTGAACTTTCTATCACTTTAGGTTCCGATAATTCTGTTGACCATATTTGTGTTATTCAGGCGCCAAATGACATGTTGGAGCATGTTGGAGATAAAAAACAAAATGTGTCCAAAACGTGATATTATGACGTTACACGCCGTTCTGAGCCATGTTTGAACTTTCTATCACTTTTGATTCCGATAATTCTGTTGACCATATTTGTGATATTCAGGCGCCAAATGACATGTTGGAGCATGTTGGAGATAAAAAACAAAATTTGCCCAAAACGTGATATTATGACGTTATACGCCGTTCTGAGCCATGTTTGAACTTTCTATCACTTTTGGTTCCGATAATTCTGCTGACCATATTTGTGTTATTCAGGCGTCAAATGACATGTTGGAGCATGTTGGAGATAAAAAACAAAATGTGTCCAAAACGTGATATTATGACGTTATACGCCGTTCTGAGCCATGTTTGAACTTTCTATCACTTTTGGTTCCGATAATTCTGCTGACCATGTTTGTGATATTCAGGCGCCAAATGACATGTTGGAGCATGTTGGAGATAAAAAACAAAATGTGCCCAAAACGTGATATTATGACGTTATACGCCGTTCTGAGCCATGTTTGAACTTTCTATCACTTTTGGTTCCGATAATTCTGCTGACCATGTTTGTGATATTCAGGCGCCAAATGACATGTTGGAGCATGTTGGAGATAAAAAACAAAATGTGCCCAAAACGTGATATTATGACGTTATACACCGTTCTGAGCCATGTGTGAACTTTATATCACTTTTGGTTCCGATAATTCTGTTGACCATATTTGTGTTATTCAGGCGCCAAATGACATGTTCGAGCATGTTGGAGATAAAAAACAAAATGTGCCCAAAACGTGATATTATGACGTTATACGCCGTTCTGAGCCATGTTTGAACTTTCTATCACTTTTGGATCCGATAATTCTGTCGACCTTATATGTGATATTCAGGGGCCAAATGTCATATTGGAGCATGTTGGAGATAAAAAACAAAATGTGCCCAAAACGTAATATTATGACGTTATACGCCGTTCTGAGCCATGTTTGAACTTTTTATCACTTTTGGTTCCGATAATTCTGCCGACCATATTTGTGATATTCAGGCGCCAAATGACATGTTGGAGCATGTTGGAGATAAAAAACAAAATGTTCCCAAAACGTGATATTATGACGTTATACGCCGTTCTGAGCCATGTTTGAACTTTCTATCACTTTTGGTTCCGATAATTGTGCCGACCATATTTGTGATATTCAGGCGCCAAATGACATGTTGGAGCATGTTGGAGATAAAAAACAAAATGTGCCCAAAACGTGATATTATGACGTTATACGCCGTTCTGAGCCATGTTTGAACTTTCTATCACTTTTGGTTCCGATAATTCTGCTGACCATATTTGTGATATTCAGGCGTCAAATGTCATATTGGAGCATGTTGGAGATAAAAAACAAAATGTGCCCAAAACGTGATATTATGACGTTATACGCCGTTCTGAGCCATGTTTGAACTTTCTATCACTTTAGGTTCCGATAATTCTGTTGACCATATTTGTGTTATTCAGGCGCCAAATGACATGTTGGAGCATGTTGGAGATAAAAAACAAAATGTGTCCAAAACGTGATATTATGACGTTACACGCCGTTCTGAGCCATGTTTGAACTTTCTATCACTTTTGATTCCGATAATTCTGTTGACCATATTTGTGATATTCAGGCGCCAAATGACATGTTGGAGCATGTTGGAGATAAAAAACAAAATTTGCCCAAAACGTGATATTATGACGTTATACGCCGTTCTGAGCCATGTTTGAACTTTCTATCACTTTTGGTTCCGATAATTCTGCTGACCATATTTGTGTTATTCAGGCGTCAAATGACATGTTGGAGCATGTTGGAGATAAAAAACAAAATGTTCCCAAAACGTGATATTATGACGTTATACGCCGTTCTGAGCCATGTTTGAACTTTCTATCACTTTTGGTTCCGATAATTCTGTTGACCATATTTGTGTTATTCAGGCGCCAAATGACATGTTCGAGCATGTTGGAGATAAAAAACAAAATGTGCCCAAAACGTGATATTATGACGTTATACGCCGTTCTGAGCCATGTTTGAACTTTCTATCACTTTTGGATCCGATAATTCTGTCGACCTTATATGTGATATTCAGGGGCCAAATGTCATATTGGAGCATGTTGGAGATAAAAAACAAAATGTGCCCAAAACGTAATACTATGACGTTATACGCCGTTCTGAGCCATGTTTGAACTTTTTATCACTTTTGGTTCCGATAATTCTGCCGACCATATTTGTGATATTCAGGCGCCAAATGACATGTTGGAGCATGTTGGAGATAAAAAACAAAATGTTCCCAAAACGTGATATTATGACGTTATACGCCGTTCTGAGCCATGTTTGAACTTTCTATCACTTTTGGTTCCGATAATTGTGCCGACCATATTTGTGATATTCAGGCGCCAAATGACATGTTGGAGCATGTTGGAGATAAAAAACAAAATGTGCCCAAAACGTGATATTATGACGTTATACGCCGTTCTGAGCCATGTTTGAACTTTCTATCACTTTTGGTTCCGATAATTCTGCTGACCATATTTGTGATATTCAGGCGTCAAATGTCATATTGGAGCATGTTGGAGATAAAAAACAAAATGTGCCCAAAACGTGATATTATGACGTTATACGCCGTTCTGAGCCATGTTTGAACTTTCTATCACTTTAGGTTCCGATAATTCTGTCGACCATATATGTGATATTCAGGGGCCAAATGTCATATTGGAGCATGTTGGAGATAAAAAACAAAATGTGCCCAAAACGTGATATTATGACGTTATACGCCGTTCTGAGCCATGTTTGAACTTTCTGTGACTTTTGGTTCCGATAATTCTGCCGACCATATTTGTGATATTCAGGCGCCAAATGACATGTTGGAGCATGTTGGAGATAAAAAACAAAATGTTCCCAAAACGTGATATTATGACGTTATACGCCGTTCTGAGCCATGTTTGAACTTTCTATCACTTTTGGTTCCGATAATTGTGCCGACCATATTTGTGATATTCAGGCGCCAAATGACATGTTGGAGCATGTTGGAGATAAAAAACAAAATGTGCCCAAAACGTGATATTATGACGTTATACGCCGTTCTGAGCCATGTTTGAACTTTCTATCACTTTTGGTTCCGATAATTCTGCTGACCATATTTGTGATATTCAGGCGTCAAATGTCATATTGGAGCATGTTGGAGATAAAAAACAAAATGTGCCCAAAACGTGATATTATGACGTTATACGCCGTTCTGAGCCATGTTTGAACTTTCTATCACTTTAGGTTCCGATAATTCTGTTGACCATATTTGTGTTATTCAGGCGCCAAATGACATGTTGGAGCATGTTGGAGATAAAAAACAAAATGTGTCCAAAACGTGATATTATGACGTTACACGCCGTTCTGAGCCATGTTTGAACTTTCTATCACTTTTGATTCCGATAATTCTGTTGACCATATTTGTGATATTCAGGCGCCAAATGACATGTTGGAGCATGTTGGAGATAAAAAACAAAATTTGCCCAAAACGTGATATTATGACGTTATACGCCGTTCTGAGCCATGTTTGAACTTTCTATCACTTTTGGTTCCGATAATTCTGCTGACCATATTTGTGTTATTCAGGCGTCAAATGACATGTTGGAGCATGTTGGAGATAAAAAACAAAATGTGTCCAAAACGTGATATTATGACGTTATACGCCGTTCTGAGCCATGTTTGAACTTTCTATCACTTTTGGTTCCGATAATTCTGCTGACCATGTTTGTGATATTCAGGCGCCAAATGACATGTTGGAGCATGTTGGAGATAAAAAACAAAATGTGCCCAAAACGTGATATTATGACGTTATACGCCGTTCTGAGCCATGTTTGAACTTTCTATCACTTTTGGTTCCGATAATTCTGCTGACCATGTTTGTGATATTCAGGCGCCAAATGACATGTTGGAGCATGTTGGAGATAAAAAACAAAATGTGCCCAAAACGTGATATTATGACGTTATACACCGTTCTGAGCCATGTGTGAACTTTATATCACTTTTGGTTCCGATAATTCTGTTGACCATATTTGTGTTATTCAGGCGCCAAATGACATGTTCGAGCATGTTGGAGATAAAAAACAAAATGTGCCCAAAACGTGATATTATGACGTTATACGCCGTTCTGAGCCATGTTTGAACTTTCTATCACTTTTGGATCCGATAATTCTGTCGACCTTATATGTGATATTCAGGGGCCAAATGTCATATTGGAGCATGTTGGAGATAAAAAACAAAATGTGCCCAAAACGTAATATTATGACGTTATACGCCGTTCTGAGCCATGTTTGAACTTTTTATCACTTTTGGTTCCGATAATTCTGCCGACCATATTTGTGATATTCAGGCGCCAAATGACATGTTGGAGCATGTTGGAGATAAAAAACAAAATGTTCCCAAAACGTGATATTATGACGTTATACGCCGTTCTGAGCCATGTTTGAACTTTCTATCACTTTTGGTTCCGATAATTGTGCCGACCATATTTGTGATATTCAGGCGCCAAATGACATGTTGGAGCATGTTGGAGATAAAAAACAAAATGTGCCCAAAACGTGATATTATGACGTTATACGCCGTTCTGAGCCATGTTTGAACTTTCTATCACTTTTGGTTCCGATAATTCTGCTGACCATATTTGTGATATTCAGGCGTCAAATGTCATATTGGAGCATGTTGGAGATAAAAAACAAAATGTGCCCAAAACGTGATATTATGACGTTATACGCCGTTCTGAGCCATGTTTGAACTTTCTATCACTTTAGGTTCCGATAATTCTGTTGACCATATTTGTGTTATTCAGGCGCCAAATGACATGTTGGAGCATGTTGGAGATAAAAAACAAAATGTGTCCAAAACGTGATATTATGACGTTACACGCCGTTCTGAGCCATGTTTGAACTTTCTATCACTTTTGATTCCGATAATTCTGTTGACCATATTTGTGATATTCAGGCGCCAAATGACATGTTGGAGCATGTTGGAGATAAAAAACAAAATTTGCCCAAAACGTGATATTATGACGTTATACGCCGTTCTGAGCCATGTTTGAACTTTCTATCACTTTTGGTTCCGATAATTCTGCTGACCATATTTGTGTTATTCAGGCGTCAAATGACATGTTGGAGCATGTTGGAGATAAAAAACAAAATGTGTCCAAAACGTGATATTATGACGTTATACGCCGTTCTGAGCCATGTTTGAACTTTCTATCACTTTTGGTTCCGATAATTCTGCTGACCATGTTTGTGATATTCAGGCGCCAAATGACATGTTGGAGCATGTTGGAGATAAAAAACAAAATGTGCCCAAAACGTGATATTATGACGTTATACGCCGTTCTGAGCCATGTTTGAACTTTCTATCACTTTTGGTTCCGATAATTCTGCTGACCATATTTGTGATATTCAGGCGCCAAATGACATGTTGGAGCATGTTGGGGATAAAAAACAAAATGTGCCCAAAACGTGATATTATGACGTTATACGCCGTTCTGAGCCATGTTTGAACTTTCTATCACTTTTGGTTCCGATAATTCTGCCGACCATATTTGTGATATTCAGGCGCCAAATGACATGTTGGAGCATGTTGGAGATAAAAAACAAAATGTGCCCAAAACGTGATATTATGACGTTATACGCCGTTCTGAGCCATGTTTGAACTTTCTATCACTTTTGGTTCCGATAATTCTGCTGACCATATTTGTGATATTCAGGGGCCAAATATCATATTGGAGCATGTTGGAGATAAAAAACAAAATGTGCCCAAAACGTGATATTATGACGTTATACGCCGTTCTGACCCATGTTTGAACTTTCTATCACTTTTGGTTCCGATAATTCTGCTGACCATATTTGTGATATTCAGGCGCCAAATGTCATATTGGAGCATGTTGGAGATAAAAAACAAAATGTGCCCAAAACGTGATATTATGACGTTATACGCCGTTCTGAGCCATGTTTGAACTTTCTATCACTTTTGGTTCCGATAATTCTGTTGACCATATTTGTGTTATTCAGGCGCCAAATGACATGTTGGAGCATGTTGGAGATAAAAAACAAAATGTGCCCAAAATGTGATATTATGACGTTATACGCCGTTCTGAGCCATGTTTGAACTTTCTATCACTTTTGGTTCCGATAATTTTGTCGACCATGTCATATTGGAGCATGTTGGAGATAAAAAACAAAATGTGCCCAAAACGTGATATTATGATGTTATACGCCTTTCTGAGCCATGTTTGAACTTTCTATCACTTTTGGTTCCGATAATTCTGTTGACCATATTTATTCAGGCGCCAAATGACATGTTGGAGCATGTTGGAGATAAAAAACAAAATGTGCCCAAAACGTGATATTATGACGTTATACGCCGTTCTGAGCCATGTTTAAACTTTCTATCACTTTTGGTTCCGATAATTCTGTTGACCATATTTGTGATATTCAGGCGCCAAATGACATGTTGGAGCATGTTGGAGATAAAAAACAAAATGTTCCCAAAACGTGATATTATGACGTTATACGCCGTTCTGAGCCATGTTTGAACTTTCTATCACTTTTGGATCCGATAATTCTGTCGACCATATATGTGATATTCAGGGGCCAAATGTCATATTGGAGCATGTTGGAGATAAAAAACAAAATGTGCCCAAAACGTGATATTATGACGTTATACGCCGTTCTGACCCAAGTTTGAACTTTCTATCACTTTTGGTTCCGATAATTCTGCTGACCATATTTGTGATATTCAGGCGCCAAATGTCATATTGGAGCATGTTGGAGATAAAAAACAAAATGTGCCCAAAACGTGATATTATGACGTTATACGCCGTTCTGAGCCATGTTTGAACTTTCTATCACTTTTGGTTCCGATAATTCTGTTGACCATATTTGTGTTATTCAGGCGCCAAATGACATGTTGGAGCATGTTGGAGATAAAAAACAAAATGTGCCCAAAACGTGATATTATGACGTTATACGCCGTTCTGAGCCATGTTTGAACTTTCTATCACTTTTGGTTCCGATAATTTTGTCGACCATGTCATATTGGAGCATGTTGGAGATAAAAAACAAAATGTGCCCAAAACGTGATATTATGATGTTATACGCCTTTCTGAGCCATGTTTGAACTTTCTATCACTTTTGGTTCCGATAATTCTGTTGACCATATTTGTGTTATTCAGGCGCCAAATGACATGTTGGAGCATGTTGGAGATAAAAAACAAAATGTGCCCAAAACGTGATATTATGACGTTATACGCCGTTCTGAGCCATGTTTAAACTTTCTATCACTTTCGGTTCCGATAATTCTGTTGACCATATTTGTGATATTCAGGCGCCAAATGACATGTTGGAGCATGTTAGAGATAAAAAACAAAATGTTCCCAAAACGTGATATTATGACGTTATACGCCGTTCTGAGCCATGTTTGAACTTTCTATCACTTTTGGATCCGATAATTCTGTCGACCATATATGTGATATTCAGGGGCCAAATGTCATATTGGAGCATGTTGGAGATAAAAAACAAAATGTGCCCAAAACGTGATATTATGATGTTATACGCCGTTCTGAGCCATGTTTGAACTTTCTATCACTTTTGGTTCCGATAATTCTGCTGACCATATTTGTGATATTCAGGCGCCAAATGACATGTTGGAGCATGTTGGGGATAAAAAACAAAATGTGCCCAAAACGTGATATTATGACGTTATACGCCGTTCTGAGCCATGTTTGAACTTTCTATCACTTTTGGTTCCGATAATTCTGCCGACCATATTTGTGATATTCAGGCGCCAAATGACATGTTGGAGCATGTTGGAGATAAAAAACAAAATGTGCCCAATACGTGATATTATGACGTTATACGCCGTTCTGAGCCATGTTTGAACTTTCTATCACTTTTGGTTCCGATAATTCTGCTGACCATATTTGTGATATTAAGGGGCCAAATATCATATTGGAGCATGTTGGAGATAAAAAACAAAATGTGCCCAAAACGTGATATTATGACGTTATACGCCGTTCTGACCCATGTTTGAACTTTCTATCACTTTTGGTTCCGATAATTCTGCTGACCATATTTGTGATATTCAGGCGCCAAATGTCATATTGGAGCATGTTGGAGATAAAAAACAAAATGTGCCCAAAACGTGATATTATGACGTTATACGCCGTTCTGAGCCATGTTTGAACTTTCTATCACTTTTGATTCCGATAATTCTGTTGACCATATTTGTGTTATTCAGGCGCCAAATGACATGTTGGAGCATGTTGGAGATAAAAAACAAAATGTGCCCAAAACGTGATATTATGACGTTATACGCCGTTCTGAGCCATGTTTGAACTTTCTATCACTTTTGGTTCCGATAATTTTGTCGACCATGTCATATTGGAGCATGTTGGAGATAAAAAACAAAATGTGCCCAAAACGTGATATTATGACGTTATACGCCGTTCTGAGCCATGTTTGAACTTTCTATGACTTTTGGTTCCGATAATTCTGCCGACCATATTTGTGATATTCAGGCGCCAAATGACATGTTGGAGCATGTTGGAGATAAAAAACAAAATGTGCCCAAAGCGTCATATTATGACGCTATACGCCGTTCTGAGCCATGTTTGAACTTTCTATCACTTTTGGTTCCGATAATTCTGCTGACCATATTTGTGATATTCAGGCGCCAAACGTCATATTGGAGCATGTTGGAGATAAAAAACAAAATGTGCCCAAAACGTGATATTATGACGTTATACACCGTTCTGAGCCATGTGTGAACTTTATATCAATTTTGGTTCCGATAATTCTGTTGACCATATTTGTGTTATTCAGGCGCCAAATGACATGTTCGAGCATGTTGGAGATAAAAAACAAAATGTGCCCAAAACGTGATATTATGACGTTATACGCCGTTCTGACCCATGTTTGAACTTTCTATCACTTTTGGATCCGATAATTCTGTCGACCTTATATGTGATATTCAGGGGCCAAATGTCATATTGGAGCATGTTGGAGATAAAAAACTAAATGTGCCCAAAACGTGATATTATGACGTTATACGCCGTTCTGAGCCATGTTTGAACTTTTTATCACTTTTGGTTCCGATAATTCTGCCGACCATATTTGTGATATTCAGGCGCCAAATGACATGTTGGAGCATGTTGGAGATAAAAAACAAAATGTTCCCAAAACGTGATATTATGACGTTATACGCCGTTCT
The DNA here is from genome assembly GCF_036711975.1 of Onthophagus taurus. Lineage (NCBI taxonomy): Eukaryota > Metazoa > Arthropoda > Insecta > Coleoptera > Scarabaeidae > Onthophagus > Onthophagus taurus. Next base: position 10,933,351 of record NC_091973.1, read on the forward strand.
GAGCCATGTTTGAACTTTCTATCACTTTTGGTTCCGATAATTCTGCCGACCATATTTGTGATATTCAGGCGCCAAATGACATGTTGGAGCATGTTGGAGATAAAAAACAAAATGTGCCCAAAACGTGATATTATGACGTTATACGCCGTTCTGAGCCATGTTTGAACTTTCTATCACTTTTGGTTCCGATAATTCTGCTGACCATATTTGTGATATTCAGGCGCCAAATGTCATATTGGAGCATGTTGGAGATAAAAAACAAAATGTTCCCAAAACGTGATATTATGACGTTATACGCCGTTCTGAGCCATGTTTGAACTTTCTATCACTTTTGGATCCGATAATTCTGTCGACCATATATGTGATATTCAGGGGCCAAATGTCATATTGGAGCATGTTGGTGATAAAAAACAAAATGTGCCCAAAACGTGATATTATGACGTTATACGCCGTTCTGACCCAAGTTTGAACTTTCTATCACTTTTGGTTCCGATAATTCTGCTGACCATATTTGTGATATTCAGGCGCCAAATGTCATATTGGAGCATGTTGGAGATAAAAAACAAAATGTGCCCAAAACGTGATATTATGACGTTATACGCCGTTCTGAGCCATGTTTGAACTTTCTATCACTTTTGGTTCCGATAATTCTGTTGACCATATTTGTGTTATTCAGGCGCCAAATGACATGTTGGAGCATGTTGGAGATAAAAAACAAAATGTGCCCAAAACGTGATATTATGACGTTATACGCCGTTCTGAGCCATGTTTGAACTTTCTATCACTTTTGGTTCCGATAATTTTGTCGACCATGTCATATTGGAGCATGTTGGAGATAAAAAACAAAATGTGCCCAAAACGTGATATTATGATGTTATACGCCTTTCTGAGCCATGTTTGAACTTTCTATCACTTTTGGTTCCGATAATTCTGTTGACCATATTTGTGTTATTCAGGCGCCAAATGACATGTTGGAGCATGTTGGAGATAAAAAACAAAATGTGCCCAAAACGTGATATTATGACGTTATACGCCGTTCTGAGCCATGTTTAAACTTTCTATCACTTTCGGTTCCGATAATTCTGTTGACCATATTTGTGATATTCAGGCGCCAAATGACATGTTGGAGCATGTTAGAGATAAAAAACAAAATGTTCCCAAAACGTGATATTATGACGTTATACGCCGTTCTGAGCCATGTTTGAACTTTCTATCACTTTTGGATCCGATAATTCTGTCGACCATATATGTGATATTCAGGGGCCAAATGTCATATTGGAGCATGTTGGAGATAAAAAACAAAATGTGCCCAAAACGTGATATTATGATGTTATACGCCGTTCTGAGCCATGTTTGAACTTTCTATCACTTTTGGTTCCGATAATTCTGCTGACCATATTTGTGATATTCAGGCGCCAAATGACATGTTGGAGCATGTTGGGGATAAAAAACAAAATGTGCCCAAAACGTGATATTATGACGTTATACGCCGTTCTGAGCCATGTTTGAACTTTCTATCACTTTTGGTTCCGATAATTCTGCCGACCATATTTGTGATATTCAGGCGCCAAATGACATGTTGGAGCATGTTGGAGATAAAAAACAAAATGTGCCCAAAACGTGATATTATGACGTTATACGCCGTTCTGAGCCATGTTTGAACTTTCTATCACTTTTGGTTCCGATAATTCTGCTGACCATATTTGTGATATTCAGGGGCCAAATATCATATTGGAGCATGTTGGAGATAAAAAACAAAATGTGCCCAAAACGTGATATTATGACGTTATACGCCGTTCTGACCCATGTTTGAACTTTCTATCACTTTTGGTTCCGATAATTCTGCTGACCATATTTGTGATATTCAGGCGCCAAATGTCATATTGGAGCATGTTGGAGATAAAAAACAAAATGTGCCCAAAACGTGATATTATGACGTTATACGCCGTTCTGAGCCATGTTTGAACTTTCTATCACTTTTGATTCCGATAATTCTGTTGACCATATTTGTGTTATTCAGGCGCCAAATGACATGTTGGAGCATGTTGGAGATAAAAAACAAAATGTGCCCAAAACGTGATATTATGACGTTATACGCCGTTCTGAGCCATGTTTGAACTTTCTATCACTTTTGGTTCCGATAATTTTGTCGACCATGTCATATTGGAGCATGTTGGAGATAAAAAACAAAATGTGCCCAAAACGTGATATTATGACGTTATACGCCGTTCTGAGCCATGTTTGAACTTTCTATGACTTTTGGTTCCGATAATTCTGCCGACCATATTTGTGATATTCAGGCGCCAAATGACATGTTGGAGCATGTTGGAGATAAAAAACAAAATGTGCCCAAAGCGTCATATTATGACGCTATACGCCGTTCTGAGCCATGTTTGAACTTTCTATCACTTTTGGTTCCGATAATTCTGCTGACCATATTTGTGATATTCAGGCGCCAAACGTCATATTGGAGCATGTTGGAGATAAAAAACAAAATGTGCCCAAAACGTGATATTATGACGTTATACACCGTTCTGAGCCATGTGTGAACTTTATATCACTTTTGGTTCCGATAATTCTGTTGACCATATTTGTGTTATTCAGGCGCCAAATGACATGTTCGAGCATGTTGGAGATAAAAAACAAAATGTGCCCAAAACGTGATATTATGACGTTATACGCCGTTCTGACCCATGTTTGAACTTTCTATCACTTTTGGATCCGATAATTCTGTCGACCTTATATGTGATATTCAGGGGCCAAATGTCATATTGGAGCATGTTGGAGATAAAAAACTAAATGTGCCCAAAACGTGATATTATGACGTTATACGCCGTTCTGAGCCATGTTTGAACTTTTTATCACTTTTGGTTCCGATAATTCTGCCGACCATATTTGTGATATTCAGGCGCCAAATGACATGTTGGAGCATGTTGGAGATAAAAAACAAAATGTTCCCAAAACGTGATATTATGACGTTATACGCCGTTCTGAGCCATGTTTGAACTTTCTATCACTTTTGGTTCCGATAATTCTGCCGACCATATTTGTGATATTCAGGCGCCAAATGACATGTTGGAGCATGTTGGTGATAAAAAACAAAATGTGCCCAAAACGTGATATTATGACGTTATACGCCGTTCTGACCCAAGTTTGAACTTTCTATCACTTTTGGTTCCGATAATTCTGCTGACCATATTTGTGATATTCAGGCGCCAAATGTCATATTGGAGCATGTTGGAGATAAAAAACAAAATGTGCCCAAAACGTGATATTATGACGTTATACGCCGTTCTGAGCCATGTTTGAACTTTCTATCACTTTTGGTTCCGATAATTCTGTTGACCATATTTGTGTTATTCAGGCGCCAAATGACATGTTGGAGCATGTTGGAGATAAAAAACAAAATGTGCCCAAAACGTGATATTATGACGTTATACGCCGTTCTGAGCCATGTTTGAACTTTCTATCACTTTTGGTTCCGATAATTTTGTCGACCATGTCATATTGGAGCATGTTGGAGATAAAAAACAAAATGTGCCCAAAACGTGATATTATGATGTTATACGCCTTTCTGAGCCATGTTTGAACTTTCTATCACTTTTGGTTCCGATAATTCTGTTGACCATATTTGTGTTATTCAGGCGCCAAATGACATGTTGGAGCATGTTGGAGATAAAAAACAAAATGTGCCCAAAACGTGATATTATGACGTTATACGCCGTTCTGAGCCATGTTTAAACTTTCTATCACTTTCGGTTCCGATAATTCTGTTGACCATATTTGTGATATTCAGGCGCCAAATGACATGTTGGAGCATGTTAGAGATAAAAAACAAAATGTTCCCAAAACGTGATATTATGACGTTATACGCCGTTCTGAGCCATGTTTGAACTTTCTATCACTTTTGGATCCGATAATTCTGTCGACCATATATGTGATATTCAGGGGCCAAATGTCATATTGGAGCATGTTGGAGATAAAAAACAAAATGTGCCCAAAACGTGATATTATGATGTTATACGCCGTTCTGAGCCATGTTTGAACTTTCTATCACTTTTGGTTCCGATAATTCTGCTGACCATATTTGTGATATTCAGGCGCCAAATGACATGTTGGAGCATGTTGGGGATAAAAAACAAAATGTGCCCAAAACGTGATATTATGACGTTATACGCCGTTCTGAGCCATGTTTGAACTTTCTATCACTTTTGGTTCCGATAATTCTGCCGACCATATTTGTGATATTCAGGCGCCAAATGACATGTTGGAGCATGTTGGAGATAAAAAACAAAATGTGCCCAAAACGTGATATTATGACGTTATACGCCGTTCTGAGCCATGTTTGAACTTTCTATCACTTTTGGTTCCGATAATTCTGCTGACCATATTTGTGATATTCAGGGGCCAAATATCATATTGGAGCATGTTGGAGATAAAAAACAAAATGTGCCCAAAACGTGATATTATGACGTTATACGCCGTTCTGACCCATGTTTGAACTTTCTATCACTTTTGGTTCCGATAATTCTGCTGACCATATTTGTGATATTCAGGCGCCAAATGTCATATTGGAGCATGTTGGAGATAAAAAACAAAATGTGCCCAAAACGTGATATTATGACGTTATACGCCGTTCTGAGCCATGTTTGAACTTTCTATCACTTTTGATTCCGATAATTCTGTTGACCATATTTGTGTTATTCAGGCGCCAAATGACATGTTGGAGCATGTTGGAGATAAAAAACAAAATGTGCCCAAAACGTGATATTATGACATTATACGCCGTTCTGAGCCATGTTTGAACTTTCTATCACTTTTGGTTCCGATAATTTTGTCGACCATGTCATATTGGAGCATGTTGGAGATAAAAAACAAAATGTGCCCAAAACGTGATATTATGACGTTATACGCCGTTCTGAGCCATGTTTGAACTTTCTATGACTTTTGGTTCCGATAATTCTGCCGACCATATTTGTGATATTCAGGCGCCAAATGACATGTTGGAGCATGTTGGAGATAAAAAACAAAATGTGCCCAAAGCGTCATATTATGACGCTATACGCCGTTCTGAGCCATGTTTGAACTTTCTATCACTTTTGGTTCCGATAATTCTGCTGACCATATTTGTGATATTCAGGCGCCAAACGTCATATTGGAGCATGTTGGAGATAAAAAACAAAATGTGCCCAAAACGTGATATTATGACGTTATACACCGTTCTGAGCCATGTGTGAACTTTATATCACTTTTGGTTCCGATAATTCTGTTGACCATATTTGTGTTATTCAGGCGCCAAATGACATGTTCGAGCATGTTGGAGATAAAAAACAAAATGTGCCCAAAACGTGATATTATGACGTTATACGCCGTTCTGACCCATGTTTGAACTTTCTATCACTTTTGGATCCGATAATTCTGTCGACCTTATATGTGATATTCAGGGGCCAAATGTCATATTGGAGCATGTTGGAGATAAAAAACTAAATGTGCCCAAAACGTGATATTATGACGTTATACGCCGTTCTGAGCCATGTTTGAACTTTTTATCACTTTTGGTTCCGATAATTCTGCCGACCATATTTGTGATATTCAGGCGCCAAATGACATGTTGGAGCATGTTGGAGATAAAAAACAAAATGTTCCCAAAACGTGATATTATGACGTTATACGCCGTTCTGAGCCATGTTTGAACTTTCTATCACTTTTGGTTCCGATAATTCTGCCGACCATATTTGTGATATTCAGGCGCCAAATGACATGTTGGAGCATGTTGGAGATAAAAAACAAAATGTGCCCAAAACGTGATATTATGACGTTATACGCCGTTCTGAGCCATGTTTGAACTTTCTATCACTTTTGGTTCCGATAATTCTGCTGACCATATTTGTGATATTCAGGCGCCAAATGTCATATTGGAGCATGTTGGAGATAAAAAACAAAATGTGTCCAAAACGTGATATTATGACGTTATACGCCGTTCTGAGCCATGTTTGAACTTTCTATCACTTTAGGTTCCGATAATTCTGTTGACCATATTTGTGTTATTCAGGCGCCAAATGACATGTTGGAGCATGTTGGAGATAAAAAACAAAATGTGTCCAAAACGTGATATTATGACGTTATACGCCGTTCTGAGCCATGTTTGAACTTTCTATCACTTTTGATTCCGATAATTCTGTTGACCATATTTGTGATATTCAGGCGCCAAATGACATGTTGGAGCATGTTGGAGATAAAAAACAAAATGTGCCCAAAACGTGATATTATGACGTTATACGCCGTTCTGAGCCATGTTTGAACTTTCTATCACTTTTGGTTCCGATAATTCTGCTGACCATATTTGTGTTATTCAGGCGTCAAATGACATGTTGGAGCATGTTGGAGATAAAAAACAAAATGTGTCCAAAACGTGATATTATGACGTTATACGCCGTTCTGAGCCATGTTTGAACTTTCTATCACTTTTGGTTCCGATAATTCTGCTGACCATATTTGTGATATTCAGGCGCCAAATGACATGTTGGAGCATGTTGGGGATAAAAAACAAAATGTGCCCAAAACGTGATATTATGACGTTATACGCCGTTCTGAGCCATGTTTGAACTTTCTATCACTTTTGGTTCCGATAATTCTGCCTACCATATTTGTGATATTCAGGCGCCAAATGACATGTTGGAGCATGTTGGAGATAAAAAACAAAATGTGCCCAAAACGTGATATTATGACGTTATACGCCGTTCTGAGCCATGTTTGAACTTTCTATCACTTTTGGTTCCGATAATTCTGCTGACCATATTTGTGATATTCAGGGGCCAAATGTCATATTGGAGCATGTTGGAGATAAAAAACAAAATGTGCCCAAAACGTGATATTATGACGTTATACGCCGTTCTGACCCATGTTTGAACTTTCTATCACTTTTGGTTCCGATAATTCTGCTGACCATATTTGTGATATTCAGGCGCCAAATGTCATATTGGAGCATGTTGGTGATAAAAAACAAAATGTGCCCAAAACGTGATATTATGACGTTATACGCCGTTCTGAGCCATGTTTGAACTTTCTATCACTTTTGGTTCCGATAATTCTGCCGACCATATTTGTGATATTCAGGCGCCAAATGACATGTTGGAGCATGTTGGAGATAAAAAACAAAATGTACCCAAAACGTGATATTATGACGTTATACGCCGTTCTGAGCCATGTTTGAACTTTCTATCACTTTTGGTTCCGATAATTCTGCTGACCATATTTGTGATATTCAGGCGCCAAATGACATGTTGGAGCATGTTGGGGATAAAAAACAAAATGTGCCCAAAACGTGATATTATGACGTTATACGCCGTTCTGAGCCATGTTTGAACTTTCTATCACTTTTGGTTCCGATAATTCTGTTGACCATATTTGTGTTATTCAGGCGCCAAATGACATGTTGGAGCATGTTGGGGATAAAAAACAAAATGTGCCCAAAACGTGATATTATGACGTTATACGCCGTTCTGAGCCATGTTTGAACTTTCTATCACTTTTGGTTCCGATAATTCTGCTGACCATATTTGTGATATTCAGGCGCCAAATGACATGTTGGAGCATGTTGGGGATAAAAAACAAAATGTGCCCAAAACGTGATATTATGACGTTATACGCCGTTCTGAGCCATGTTTGAACTTTTTATCACTTTTGGTTCCGATAATTCTGCTGACCATATTTGTGATATACAGGCGCCAAATGACATGTTGGAGCATGTTGGAGATAAAAAACAAAATGTGCCCAAAACGTGATATTATGACGTTATACGCCGTTCTGAGCCATGTTTGAACTTTCTATCACTTTTAGTTCCGATAATTCTGTCTACCATATTTGTGATATTCAGGGGCCAAATGTCATATTGGAGCATGTTGGAGATAAAAAGCAAAATGTGCCTAAAACGTGATATTATGACGTTATACGCCGTTCTGAGCCATGTTTGAACTTTCTATCACTTTTGGTTCCGATAATTCTGCTGACCATATTTGTGATATACAGGCGCCAAATGACATGTTGGAGCATGTTGGAGATAAAAAACAAAATGTGTCCAAAACGTGATATTATGACGTTATACGCCGTTCTGAGCCATGTTTGAACTTTCTATCACTTTTGGTTCCGATAATTCTGCTGACCATGTTTGTGATATTCAGGCGCCAAATGACATGTTGGAGCATGTTGGAGATAAAAAACAAAATGTGCCCAAAACGTGATATTATGACGTTATACGCCGTTCTGAGCCATGTTTGAACTTTCTATCACTTTTGGTTCCGATAATTCTGCTGACCATATTTGTGATATTCAGGCGCCAAATGACATGTTGGAGCATGTTGGGGATAAAAAACAAAATGTGCCCAAAACGTGATATTATGACGTTATACGCCGTTCTGAGCCATGTTTGAACTTTCTATCACTTTTGGTTCCGATAATTCTGCCGACCATATTTGTGATATTCAGGCGCCAAATGACATGTTGGAGCATGTTGGAGATAAAAAACAAAATGTGCCCAAAACGTGATATTATGACGTTATACGCCGTTCTGAGCCATGTTTGAACTTTCTATCACTTTTGGTTCCGATAATTCTGCTGACCATATTTGTGATATTCAGGGGCCAAATATCATATTGGAGCATGTTGGAGATAAAAAACAAAATGTGCCCAAAACGTGATATTATGACGTTATACGCCGTTCTGACCCATGTTTGAACTTTCTATCACTTTTGGTTCCGATAATTCTGCTGACCATATTTGTGATATTCAGGCGCCAAATGTCATATTGGAGCATGTTGGAGATAAAAAACAAAATGTGCCCAAAACGTGATATTATGACGTTATACGCCGTTCTGAGCCATGTTTGAACTTTCTATCACTTTTGGTTCCGATAATTCTGTTGACCATATTTGTGTTATTCAGGCGCCAAATGACATGTTGGAGCATGTTGGAGATAAAAAACAAAATGTGCCCAAAACGTGATATTATGACGTTATACGCCGTTCTGAGCCATGTTTGAACTTTCTATCACTTTTGGTTCCGATAATTTTGTCGACCATGTCATATTGGAGCATGTTGGAGATAAAAAACAAAATGTGCCCAAAACGTGATATTATGATGTTATACGCCTTTCTGAGCCATGTTTGAACTTTCTATCACTTTTGGTTCCGATAATTCTGTTGACCATATTTATTCAGGCGCCAAATGACATGTTGGAGCATGTTGGAGATAAAAAACAAAATGTGCCCAAAACGTGATATTATGACGTTATACGCCGTTCTGAGCCATGTTTAAACTTTCTATCACTTTTGGTTCCGATAATTCTGTTGACCATATTTGTGATATTCAGGCGCCAAATGACATGTTGGAGCATGTTGGAGATAAAAAACAAAATGTTCCCAAAACGTGATATTATGACGTTATACGCCGTTCTGAGCCATGTTTGAACTTTCTATCACTTTTGGATCCGATAATTCTGTCGACCATATATGTGATATTCAGGGGCCAAATGTCATATTGGAGCATGTTGGAGATAAAAAACAAAATGTGCCCAAAACGTGATATTATGACGTTATACGCCGTTCTGACCCAAGTTTGAACTTTCTATCACTTTTGGTTCCGATAATTCTGCTGACCATATTTGTGATATTCAGGCGCCAAATGTCATATTGGAGCATGTTGGAGATAAAAAACAAAATGTGCCCAAAACGTGATATTATGACGTTATACGCCGTTCTGAGCCATGTTTGAACTTTCTATCACTTTTGGTTCCGATAATTCTGTTGACCATATTTGTGTTATTCAGGCGCCAAATGACATGTTGGAGCATGTTGGAGATAAAAAACAAAATGTGCCCAAAACGTGATATTATGACGTTATACGCCGTTCTGAGCCATGTTTGAACTTTCTATCACTTTTGGTTCCGATAATTTTGTCGACCATGTCATATTGGAGCATGTTGGAGATAAAAAACAAAATGTGCCCAAAACGTGATATTATGATGTTATACGCCTTTCTGAGCCATGTTTGAACTTTCTATCACTTTTGGTTCCGATAATTCTGTTGACCATATTTGTGTTATTCAGGCGCCAAATGACATGTTGGAGCATGTTGGAGATAAAAAACAAAATGTGCCCAAAACGTGATATTATGACGTTATACGCCGTTCTGACCCATGTTTGAACTTTCTATCACTTTTGGTTCCGATAATTCTGCTGACCATATTTGTGATATTCAGGCGCCAAATGTCATATTGGAGCATGTTGGAGATAAAAAACAAAATGTGCCCAAAACGTGATATGACGTTATACGCCGTTCTGAGCCATGTTTGAACTTTCTATCACTTTTGATTCCGATAATTCTGTTGACCATATTTGTGTTATTCAGGCGCCAAATGACATGTTGGAGCATGTTGGAGATAAAAAACAAAATGTGCCCAAAACGTGATATTATGACGTTATACGCCGTTCTGAGCCATGTTTGAACTTTCTATCACTTTTGGTTCCGATAATTTTGTCGACCATGTCATATTGGAGCATGTTGGAGATAAAAAACAAAATGTGCCCAAAACGTGATATTATGACGTTATACGCCGTTCTGAGCCATGTTTGAACTTTCTATGACTTTTGGTTCCGATAATTCTGCCGACCATATTTGTGATATTCAGGCGCCAAATGACATGTTGGAGCATGTTGGAGATAAAAAACAAAATGTGCCCAAAGCGTCATATTATGACGCTATACGCCGTTCTGAGCCATGTTTGAACTTTCTATCACTTTTGGTTCCGATAATTCTGCTGACCATATTTGTGATATTCAGGCGCCAAACGTCATATTGGAGCATGTTGGAGATAAAAAACAAAATGTGCCCAAAACGTGATATTATGACGTTATACACCGTTCTGAGCCATGTGTGAACTTTATATCACTTTTGGTTCCGATAATTCTGTTGACCATATTTGTGTTATTCAGGCGCCAAATGACATGTTCGAGCATGTTGGAGATAAAAAACAAAATGTTCCCAAAACGTGATATTATGACGTTATACGCCGTTCTGACCCATGTTTGAACTTTCTATCACTTTTGGATCCGATAATTCTGTCGACCTTATATGTGATATTCAGGGGCCAAATGTCATATTGGAGCATGTTGGAGATAAAAAACAAAATGTGCCCAAAACGTGATATTATGACGTTATACGCCGTTCTGAGCCATGTTTGAACTTTTTATCACTTTTGGTTCCGATAATTCTGCCGACCATATTTGTGATATTCAGGCGCCAAATGACATGTTGGAGCATGTTGGAGATAAAAAACAAAATGTTCCCAAAACGTGATATTATGACGTTATACGCCGTTCTGAGCCATGTTTGAACTTTCTATCACTTTTGGTTCCGATAATTCTGCCGACCATATTTGTGATATTCAGGCGCCAAATGACATGTTGGAGCATGTTGGAGATAAAAAACAAAATGTGCCCAAAACGTGATATTATGACGTTATACGCCGTTCTGAGCCATGTTTGAACTTTCTATCACTTTTGGTTCCGATAATTCTGCTGACCATATTTGTGATATTCAGGCGCCAAATGTCATATTGGAGCATGTTGGAGATAAAAAACAAAATGTGTCCAAAACGTGATATTATGACGTTATACGCCGTTCTGAGCCATGTTTGAACTTTCTATCACTTTAGGTTCCGATAATTCTGTTGACCATATTTGTGTTATTCAGGCGCCAAATGACATGTTGGAGCATGTTGGAGATAAAAAACAAAATGTGTCCAAAACGTGATATTATGACGTTATACGCCGTTCTGAGCCATGTTTGAACTTTCTATCACTTTTGATTCCGATAATTCTGTTGACCATATTTGTGATATTCAGGCGCCAAATGACATGTTGGAGCATGTTGGAGATAAAAAACAAAATGTGCCCAAAACGTGATATTATGACGTTATACGCCGTTCTGAGCCATGTTTGAACTTTCTATCACTTTTGGTTCCGATAATTCTGCTGACCATATTTGTGTTATTCAGGCGTCAAATGACATGTTGGAGCATGTTGGAGATAAAAAACAAAATGTGTCCAAAACGTGATATTATGACGTTATACGCCGTTCTGAGCCATGTTTGAACTTTCTATCACTTTTGGTTCCGATAATTCTGCTGACCATATTTGTGATATTCAGGCGCCAAATGACATGTTGGAGCATGTTGGGGATAAAAAACAAAATGTGCCCAAAACGTGATATTATGACGTTATACGCCGTTCTGAGCCATGTTTGAACTTTCTATCACTTTTGGTTCCGATAATTCTGCCGACCATATTTGTGATATTCAGGCGCCAAATGACATGTTGGAGCATGTTGGAGATAAAAAACAAAATGTGCCCAAAACGTGATATTATGACGTTATACGCCGTTCTGAGCCATGTTTGAACTTTCTATCACTTTTGGTTCCGATAATTCTGCTGACCATATTTGTGATATTCAGGGGCCAAATGTCATATTGGAGCATGTTGGAGATAAAAAACAAAATGTGCCCAAAACGTGATATTATGACGTTATACGCCGTTCTGACCCATGTTTGAACTTTCTATCACTTTTGGTTCCGATAATTCTGCTGACCATATTTGTGATATTCAGGCGCCAAATGTCATATTGGAGCATGTTGGTGATAAAAAACAAAATGTGCCCAAAACGTGATATTATGACGTTATACGCCGTTCTGAGCCATGTTTGAACTTTCTATCACTTTTGGTTCCGATAATTCTGCCGACCATATTTGTGATATTCAGGCGCCAAATGACATGTTGGAGCATGTTGGAGATAAAAAACAAAATGTACCCAAAACGTGATATTATGACGTTATACGCCGTTCTGAGCCATGTTTGAACTTTCTATCACTTTTGGTTCCGATAATTCTGCTGACCATATTTGTGATATTCAGGCGCCAAATGACATGTTGGAGCATGTTGGGGATAAAAAACAAAATGTGCCCAAAACGTGATATTATGACGTTATACGCCGTTCTGAGCCATGTTTGAACTTTCTATCACTTTTGGTTCCGATAATTCTGTTGACCATATTTGTGTTATTCAGGCGCCAAATGACATGTTGGAGCATGTTGGGGATAAAAAACAAAATGTGCCCAAAACGTGATATTATGACGTTATACGCCGTTCTGAGCCATGTTTGAACTTTCTATCACTTTTGGTTCCGATAATTCTGCTGACCATATTTGTGATATTCAGGCGCCAAATGACATGTTGGAGCATGTTGGGGATAAAAAACAAAATGTGCCCAAAACGTGATATTATGACGTTATACGCCGTTCTGAGCCATGTTTGAACTTTCTATCACTTTTGGTTCCGATAATTCTGCTGACCATATTTGTGATATTCAGGCGCCAAATGTCATATTGGAGCATGTTGGAGACAAAAAACAAAATGTGCCCAAAACGTGATATTATGACGTTATACGCCGTTCTAGGCCATGTTTGAACTTTCTATCACTTTTAGTTCCGATAATTCTGTCTACCATATTTGTGATATTCAGGGGCCAAATGTCATATTGGAGCATGTTGGAGATAAAAGGCAAAATGTGCCTAAAACGTGATATTATGACGTTATACGCCGTTCTGAGCCATGTTTGAACTTTCTATCACTTTTGGTTCCGATAATTCTGCTGACCATATTTGTGATATTCAGGCGCCAAATGACATGTTGGAGCATGTTGGAGATAAAAAACAAAATGTGCCCAAAACGTGATATTATGACGTTATACGCCGTTCTAGGCCATGTTTGAACTTTCTATCACTTTTGGTTCCGATAATTCTGTTGACCATATTTGTGATATTCAGGCGCCAAATGACATGTTGGAGCAAGTTGGAGATAAAAAACAAAATGTTCCCAAAACGTGATATTATGACGTTATACGCCGTTCTGAGCCATGTTTGAACTTTCTATCACTTTTGGTTCCGATAATTCTGCTGACCATATTTGTGATATTCAGGCGCCAAATGACATGTTGGAGCATGTTGGAGTTAAAAAACAAAATGTGCCCAAAACGTGATATTATGACGTTATACGCCGTTCGGAGCCATGTTTGAACTTTCTATCACTTTTGGATCCGATAATTCTGTCGACCATATATGTGATATTCAGGGGTCAAATGTCATATTGGAGCATGTTGGAGATAAAAAACAAAATGTGCCCAAAACGTGATATTATGACGTTATACGCCGTTCTGAGCCATATTTGAACTTTCTATCACTTTTGTTTCCGATAATTCTGCTGACCATATTTGTGATATTCATGCGCCAAATGTCATATTGGAGCATGTTGGAGATAAAAACCAAAATGTGCCCAAAACGTGATATTATGACGTTATATGCCGTTCTGAGTCATGTTTGAACTTTCTATCACTTTTGATTCCGATAATTCTGCTGACCATATTTGTGATATTCAGGCGCCAAATGTCATATTGGAGCATGTTGGAGATAAAAAACAAAATGTCCCAAAACGTGATATTATGACGTATACGCCGTTCTGAGCCATGTTTGAACTTTCTATCACTTTTAGTTCCGATAATTCTGTCTACCATATATGTGATATTCAGGCGCCAAATGACATGTTGGAGCATGTTGGAGATAAAAAACAAAATGTGCCCAAAACGTGATATTATGACGTTATACGCCGTTCTGAGCCATGTTTGAACTTTCTATCACTTTTGGTTCCGATAATTCTGCCGACCATCTTTGTGATATTCAGGTGCCAAATGACATGTTGGAGCATATTGGAGATAAAAAACAAAATGTGCCCAAAACGTGATATTATGACGTTATACGCCGTTCTGAGCCATGTTTGAACTTTCTATTACTGTTGGTTCCGATAATTCTGCTGACCATATTTGTGATATTCAGGCGCCAAATGACACGTTGGAGCATGTTGGAGATAAAAAACAAAATGTGCCCAAAACGTGATATTATGACGTTATACGCCGTTCTGAGTCATGTTTGAACTTTCTATCACTTTTGGTTCCGATAATTCTGCTGACCATATTTGTGATATTCAGGCGCCAAATGACATGTTGGAGCATGTTGGAGATAAAAACAAAATGTGCCCAAAACGTGATATTATGACGTTGTACGCCGTTCTGAGTCATGTTTGAACTTTCTATCACTTTTGGTTCCGATAATTCTGCTGACCATATTTGTGATATTCAGGCGCCAAATGACATGTTGGAGCATGTTGGGGATAAAAAACAAAATGTGCCCAAAACGTGATATTATGACGTTATACGCCGTTCTGAGCCATATTTGAACTTTCTATCACTTTTGGTTCCGATAATTCTGTTGACCATATTTGTGTTATTCAGGCGCCAAATGACATGTTGGAGCATGTTGGAGATAGAAAACAAAATGTGTCCAAAACGTGATATTATGACGTTATACGCCGTTCTGAGCCATGTTTGAACTTTTTATCACTTTTGGTTCCGATAATTCTGTTGACCATATTTGTGATATTCAGGCGCCAAATGACATGTTGGAGCAATTTGGAGATAAAAAACAAAATGTCCCAAAACGTGATATTATGACGTATACGCCGTTCTGAGCCATGTTTGAACTTTCTATCACTTTTAGTTCCGATAATTCTGTCTACCATATATGTGATATTCAGGCGCCAAATGACATGTTGGAGCATGTTGGAGATAAAAAACAAAATGTGCCCAAAACGTGATATTATGACGTTATACGCCGTTCTGAGCCATGTTTGAACTTTCTATCACTTTTGGTTCCGATAATTCTGCCGACCATCTTTGTGATATTCAGGTGCCAAATGACATGTTGGAGCATATTGGAGATAAAAAACAAAATGTGCCCAAAACGTGATATTATGACGTTATACGCCGTTCTGAGCCATGTTTGAACTTTCTATTACTGTTGGTTCCGATAATTCTGCTGACCATATTTGTGATATTCAGGCGCCAAATGACACGTTGGAGCATGTTGGAGATAAAAAACAAAATGTGCCCAAAACGTGATATTATGACGTTATACGCCGTTCTGAGTCATGTTTGAACTTTCTATCACTTTTGGTTCCGATAATTCTGCTGACCATATTTGTGATATTCAGGCGCCAAATGACATGTTGGAGCATGTTGGAGATAAAAACAAAATGTGCCCAAAACGTGATATTATGACGTTGTACGCCGTTCTGAGTCATGTTTGAACTTTCTATCACTTTTGGTTCCGATAATTCTGCTGACCATATTTGTGATATTCAGGCGCCAAATGACATGTTGGAGCATGTTGGGGATAAAAAACAAAATGTGCCCAAAACGTGATATTATGACGTTATACGCCGTTCTGAGCCATATTTGAACTTTCTATCACTTTTGGTTCCGATAATTCTGTTGACCATATTTGTGTTATTCAGGCGCCAAATGACATGTTGGAGCATGTTGGAGATAGAAAACAAAATGTGTCCAAAACGTGATATTATGACGTTATACGCCGTTCTGAGCCATGTTTGAACTTTTTATCACTTTTGGTTCCGATAATTCTGTTGACCATATTTGTGATATTCAGGCGCCAAATGACATGTTGGAGCAAGTTGGAGATAAAAAACAAAATGTGCCCAAAACGTGATATTATGACGTTATACGCCGTTCTGAGCCATGTTTGAACTTTTTATCACTTTTGGTTCCGATAATTCTGCTGACCATATTTGTGATATACAGGCGCCAAATGACATGTTGGAGCATGTTGGAGATAAAAAACAAAATGTGCCCAAAACGTGATATTATGACGTTATACGCCGTTCTGAGCCATGTTTGAACTTTCTATCACTTTTAGTTCCGATAATTCTGTCTACCATATTTGTGATATTCAGGGGCCAAATGTCATATTGGAGCATGTTGGAGATAAAAAGCAAAATGTGCCTAAAACGTGATATTATGACGTTATACGCCGTTCTGAGCCATGTTTGAACTTTCTATCACTTTTGTTTCCGATAATTCTGCTGACCATATTTGTGATATTCAGGCGCCAAATGACATGTTGGAGCATGTTGGAGATAAAAAACAAAATGTACCCAAAACGTGATATTATGACGTTATACGCCGTTCTGAGCCATGTTTAAACTTTCTATCACTTTTGGTTCCGATAATTCTGCTGACCATATTTGTGATATTCAGGCGCCAAATGTCATATTGGAGCATGTTGGAGATAAAAAACAAAACGTGATATTATGACGTTATACGCCGTTCTCAGCCATGTTTGAACTTTCTATCACTGTTGGTTCCGATAATTCTGCTGACCATATTTGTGATATTCAGGAGCCAAATGTCATATTGGAGCATGTTGGAGACAAAAAACAAAATGTGCCCAAAACGTGATATTATGACGTTATACGCCGTTCTAGGCCATGTTTGAACTTTCTATCACTTTTAGTTCCGATAATTCTGTCTACCATATTTGTGATATTCAGGGGCCAAATGTCATATTGGAGCATGTTGGAGATAAAAAGCAAAATGTGCCTAAAACGTGATATTATGACGTTATACGCCGTTCTGAGCCATGTTTGAACTTTCTATCACTTTTGGTTCCGATAATTCTGCTGACCATATTTGTGATATTCAGGCGCCAAATGACATGTTGGAGCATGTTGGAGATAAAAAACAAAATGTGCCCAAAACGTGATATTATGACGTTATACGCCGTTCTAGGCCATGTTTGAACTTTCTATCACTTTTGGTTCCGATAATTCTGTTGACCATATTTGTGATATTCAGGCGCCAAATGACATGTTGGAGCAAGTTGGAGATAAAAAACAAAATGTTCCCAAAACGTGATATTATGACGTTATACGCCGTTCTGAGCCATGTTTGAACTTTCTATCACTTTTGGTTCCGATAATTCTGCTGACCATATTTGTGATATTCAGGCGCCAAATGACATGTTGGAGCATGTTGGAGTTAAAAAACAAAATGTGCCCAAAACGTGATATTATGACGTTATACGCCGTTCGGAGCCATGTTTGAACTTTCTATCACTTTTGGATCCGATAATTCTGTCGACCATATATGTGATATTCAGGGGTCAAATGTCATATTGGAGCATGTTGGAGATAAAAAACAAAATGTGCCCAAAACGTGATATTATGACGTTATACGCCGTTCTGAGCCATATTTGAACTTTCTATCACTTTTGTTTCCGATAATTCTGCTGACCATATTTGTGATATTCATGCGCCAAATGTCATATTGGAGCATGTTGGAGATAAAAACCAAAATGTGCCCAAAACGTGATATTATGACGTTATATGCCGTTCTGAGTCATGTTTGAACTTTCTATCACTTTTGCTTCCGATAATTCTGCTGACCATATTTGTGATATTCAGGCGCCAAATGTCATATTGGAGCATGTTGGAGATAAAAAACAAAATGTCCCAAAACGTGATATTATGACGTATACGCCGTTCTGAGCCATGTTTGAACTTTCTATCACTTTTAGTTCCGATAATTCTGTCTACCATATATGTGATATTCAGGCGCCAAATGACATGTTGGAGCATGTTGGAGATAAAAAACAAAATGTGCCCAAAACGTGATATTATGACGTTATACGCCGTTCTGAGCCATGTTTGAACTTTCTATCACTTTTGGTTCCGATAATTCTGCCGACCATCTTTGTGATATTCAGGTGCCAAATGACATGTTGGAGCATATTGGAGATAAAAAACAAAATGTGCCCAAAACGTGATATTATGACGTTATACGCCGTTCTGAGCCATGTTTGAACTTTCTATTACTGTTGGTTCCGATAATTCTGCTGACCATATTTGTGATATTCAGGCGCCAAATGACACGTTGGAGCATGTTGGAGATAAAAAACAAAATGTGCCCAAAACGTGATATTATGACGTTATACGCCGTTCTGAGTCATGTTTGAACTTTCTATCACTTTTGGTTCCGATAATTCTGCTGACCATATTTGTGATATTCAGGCGCCAAATGACATGTTGGAGCATGTTGGAGATAAAAACAAAATGTGCCCAAAACGTGATATTATGACGTTGTACGCCGTTCTGAGTCATGTTTGAACTTTCTATCACTTTTGGTTCCGATAATTCTGCTGACCATATTTGTGATATTCAGGCGCCAAATGACATGTTGGAGCATGTTGGGGATAAAAAACAAAATGTGCCCAAAACGTGATATTATGACGTTATACGCCGTTCTGAGCCATATTTGAACTTTCTATCACTTTTGGTTCCGATAATTCTGTTGACCATATTTGTGTTATTCAGGCGCCAAATGACATGTTGGAGCATGTTGGAGATAGAAAACAAAATGTGTCCAAAACGTGATATTATGACGTTATACGCCGTTCTGAGCCATGTTTGAACTTTTTATCACTTTTGGTTCCGATAATTCTGTTGACCATATTTGTGATATTCAGGCGCCAAATGACATGTTGGAGCAAGTTGGAGATAAAAAACAAAATGTGCCCAAAACGTGATATTATGACGTTATACGCCGTTCTGAGCCATGTTTGAACTTTTTATCACTTTTGGTTCCGATAATTCTGCTGACCATATTTGTGATATACAGGCGCCAAATGACATGTTGGAGCATGTTGGAGATAAAAAACAAAATGTGCCCAAAACGTGATATTATGACGTTATACGCCGTTCTGAGCCATGTTTGAACTTTCTATCACTTTTAGTTCCGATAATTCTGTCTACCATATTTGTGATATTCAGGGGCCAAATGTCATATTGGAGCATGTTGGAGATAAAAAGCAAAATGTGCCTAAAACGTGATATTATGACGTTATACGCCGTTCTGAGCCATGTTTGAACTTTCTATCACTTTTGTTTCCGATAATTCTGCTGACCATATTTGTGATATTCAGGCGCCAAATGACATGTTGGAGCATGTTGGAGATAAAAAACAAAATGTGCCCAAAACGTGATATTATGACGTTATACGCCGTTCTGAGCCATGTTTAAACTTTCTATCACTTTTGGTTCCGATAATTCTGCTGACCATATTTGTGATATTCAGGCGCCAAATGTCATATTGGAGCATGTTGGAGATAAAAAACAAAACGTGATATTATGACGTTATACGCCGTTCTCAGCCATGTTTGAACTTTCTATCACTGTTGGTTCCGATAATTCTGCTGACCATATTTGTGATATTCAGGAGCCAAATGTCATATTGGAGCATGTTGGAGACAAAAAACAAAATGTGCCCAAAACGTGATATTATGACGTTATACGCCGTTCTAGGCCATGTTTGAACTTTCTATCACTTTTAGTTCCGATAATTCTGTCTACCATATTTGTGATATTCAGGGGCCAAATGTCATATTGGAGCAAGTTGGAGATAAAAAACAAAATGTTCCCAAAACGTGATATTATGACGTTATACGCCGTTCTGAGCCATGTTTGAACTTTCTATCACTTTTGGTTCCGATAATTCTGCTGACCATATTTGTGATATTCAGGCGCCAAATGACATGTTGGAGCATGTTGGAGTTAAAAAACAAAATGTGCCCAAAACGTGATATTATGACGTTATACGCCGTTCGGAGCCATGTTTGAACTTTCTATCACTTTTGGATCCGATAATTCTGTCGACCATATATGTGATATTCAGGGGTCAAATGTCATATTGGAGCATGTTGGAGATAAAAAACAAAATGTGCCCAAAACGTGATATTATGACGTTATACGCCGTTCTGAGCCATATTTGAACTTTCTATCACTTTTGTTTCCGATAATTCTGCTGACCATATTTGTGATATTCATGCGCCAAATGTCATATTGGAGCATGTTGGAGATAAAAACCAAAATGTGCCCAAAACGTGATATTATGACGTTATATGCCGTTCTGAGTCATGTTTGAACTTTCTATCACTTTTGCTTCCGATAATTCTGCTGACCATATTTGTGATATTCAGGCGCCAAATGTCATATTGGAGCATGTTGGAGATAAAAAACAAAATGTCCCAAAACGTGATATTATGACGTATACGCCGTTCTGAGCCATGTTTGAACTTTCTATCACTTTTAGTTCCGATAATTCTGTCTACCATATATGTGATATTCAGGCGCCAAATGACATGTTGGAGCATGTTGGAGATAAAAAACAAAATGTGCCCAAAACGTGATATTATGACGTTATACGCCGTTCTGAGCCATGTTTGAACTTTCTATCACTTTTGGTTCCGATAATTCTGCCGACCATCTTTGTGATATTCAGGTGCCAAATGACATGTTGGAGCATATTGGAGATAAAAAACAAAATGTGCCCAAAACGTGATATTGTGACGTTATACGCCGTTCTGAGCCATGTTTGAACTCTCTATCACTTTCGGTTCCGATAATTCTGCTGACCATATTTGTGATATTCAGGCGTCAAATGACATCTTGGAGCATGTTGGAGATAAAAAACAAAATGTGCCCAAAACGTGATATTGTGACGTTATACGCCGTTCTGAGCCATGTTTGAACTTTCTATTACTGTTGGTTCCGATAATTCTGCTGACCATATTTGTGATATTCAGGCGCCAAATGACACGTTGGAGCATGTTGGAGATAAAAAACAAAATGTGCCCAAAACGTGATATTATGACGTTATACGCCGTTCTGAGTCATGTTTGAACTTTCTATCACTTTTGGTTCCGATAATTCTGCTGACCATATTTGTGATATTCAGGCGCCAAATGACATGTTGGAGCATGTTGGAGATAAAAACAAAATGTGCCCAAAACGTGATATTATGACGTTGTACGCCGTTCTGAGTCATGTTTGAACTTTCTATCACTTTTGGTTCCGATAATTCTGCTGACCATATTTGTGATATTCAGGCGCCAAATGACATGTTGGAGCATGTTGGGGATAAAAAACAAAATGTGCCCAAAACGTGATATTATGACGTTATACGCCGTTCTGAGCCATATTTGAACTTTCTATCACTTTTGGTTCCGATAATTCTGTTGACCATATTTGTGTTATTCAGGCGCCAAATGACATGTTGGAGCATGTTGGAGATAGAAAACAAAATGTGTCCAAAACGTGATATTATGACGTTATACGCCGTTCTGAGCCATGTTTGAACTTTTTATCACTTTTGGTTCCGATAATTCTGTTGACCATATTTGTGATATTCAGGCGCCAAATGACATGTTGGAGCAAGTTGGAGATAAAAAACAAAATGTGCCCAAAACGTGATATTATGACGTTATACGCCGTTCTGAGCCATGTTTGAACTTTTTATCACTTTTGGTTCCGATAATTCTGCTGACCATATTTGTGATATACAGGCGCCAAATGACATGTTGGAGCATGTTGGAGATAAAAAACAAAATGTGCCCAAAACGTGATATTATGACGTTATACGCCGTTCTGAGCCATGTTTGAACTTTCTATCACTTTTAGTTCCGATAATTCTGTCTACCATATTTGTGATATTCAGGGGCCAAATGTCATATTGGAGCATGTTGGAGATAAAAAGCAAAATGTGCCTAAAACGTGATATTATGACGTTATACGCCGTTCTGAGCCATGTTTGAACTTTCTATCACTTTTGTTTCCGATAATTCTGCTGACCATATTTGTGATATTCAGGCGCCAAATGACATGTTGGAGCATGTTGGAGATAAAAAACAAAATGTGCCCAAAACGTGATATTATGACGTTATACGCCGTTCTGAGCCATGTTTAAACTTTCTATCACTTTTGGTTCCGATAATTCTGCTGACCATATTTGTGATATTCAGGCGCCAAATGTCATATTGGAGCATGTTGGAGATAAAAAACAAAACGTGATATTATGACGTTATACGCCGTTCTCAGCCATGTTTGAACTTTCTATCACTGTTGGTTCCGATAATTCTGCTGACCATATTTGTGATATTCAGGAGCCAAATGTCATATTGGAGCATGTTGGAGACAAAAAACAAAATGTGCCCAAAACGTGATATTATGACGTTATACGCCGTTCTAGGCCATGTTTGAACTTTCTATCACTTTTAGTTCCGATAATTCTGTCTACCATATTTGTGATATTCAGGGGCCAAATGTCATATTGGAGCATGTTGGAGATAAAAAGCAAAATGTGCCTAAAACGTGATATTATGACGTTATACGCCGTTCTGAGCCATGTTTGAACTTTCTATCACTTTTGGTTCCGATAATTCTGCTGACCATATTTGTGATATTCAGGCGCCAAATGACATGTTGGAGCATGTTGGAGATAAAAAACAAAATGTGCCCAAAACGTGATATTATGACGTTATACGCCGTTCTAGGCCATGTTTGAACTTTCTATCACTTTTGGTTCCGATAATTCTGTTGACCATATTTGTGATATTCAGGCGCCAAATGACATGTTGGAGCAAGTTGGAGATAAAAAACAAAATGTTCCCAAAACGTGATATTATGACGTTATACGCCGTTCTGAGCCATGTTTGAACTTTCTATCACTTTTGGTTCCGATAATTCTGCTGACCATATTTGTGATATTCAGGCGCCAAATGACATGTTGGAGCATGTTGGAGTTAAAAAACAAAATGTGCCCAAAACGTGATATTATGACGTTATACGCCGTTCGGAGCCATGTTTGAACTTTCTATCACTTTTGGATCCGATAATTCTGTCGACCATATATGTGATATTCAGGGGTCAAATGTCATATTGGAGCATGTTGGAGATAAAAAACAAAATGTGCCCAAAACGTGATATTATGACGTTATACGCCGTTCTGAGCCATATTTGAACTTTCTATCACTTTTGTTTCCGATAATTCTGCTGACCATATTTGTGATATTCATGCGCCAAATGTCATATTGGAGCATGTTGGAGATAAAAACCAAAATGTGCCCAAAACGTGATATTATGACGTTATATGCCGTTCTGAGTCATGTTTGAACTTTCTATCACTTTTGCTTCCGATAATTCTGCTGACCATATTTGTGATATTCAGGCGCCAAATGTCATATTGGAGCATGTTGGAGATAAAAAACAAAATGTCCCAAAACGTGATATTATGACGTATACGCCGTTCTGAGCCATGTTTGAACTTTCTATCACTTTTAGTTCCGATAATTCTGTCTACCATATATGTGATATTCAGGCGCCAAATGACATGTTGGAGCATGTTGGAGATAAAAAACAAAATGTGCCCAAAACGTGATATTATGACGTTATACGCCGTTCTGAGCCATGTTTGAACTTTCTATCACTTTTGGTTCCGATAATTCTGCCGACCATCTTTGTGATATTCAGGTGCCAAATGACATGTTGGAGCATATTGGAGATAAAAAACAAAATGTGCCCAAAACGTGATATTATGACGTTATACGCCGTTCTGAGCCATGTTTGAACTTTTTATCACTTTTGGTTCCGATAATTCTGCTGACCATATTTGTGATATACAGGCGCCAAATGACATGTTGGAGCATGTTGGAGATAAAAAACAAAATGTGCCCAAAACGTGATATTATGACGTTATACGCCGTTCTGAGCCATGTTTGAACTTTCTATCACTTTTAGTTCCGATAATTCTGTCTACCATATTTGTGATATTCAGGGGCCAAATGTCATATTGGAGCATGTTGGAGATAAAAAGCAAAATGTGCCTAAAACGTGATATTATGACGTTATACGCCGTTCTGAGCCATGTTTGAACTTTCTATCACTTTTGGTTCCGATAATTCTGCTGACCATATTTGTGATATTCAGGCGCCAAATGACATGTTGGAGCATGTTGGAGATAAAAAACAAAATGTGCCCAAAACGTGATATTATGACGTTATACGCCGTTCTAGGCCATGTTTGAACTTTCTATCACTTTTGGTTCCGATAATTCTGTTGACCATATTTGTGATATTCAGGCGCCAAATGACATGTTGGAGCAAGTTGGAGATAAAAAACAAAATGTTCCCAAAACGTGATATTATGACGTTATACGCCGTTCTGAGCCATGTTTGAACTTTCTATCACTTTTGGTTCCGATAATTCTGCTGACCATATTTGTGATATTCAGGCGCCAAATGACATGTTGGAGCATGTTGGAGTTAAAAAACAAAATGTGCCCAAAACGTGATATTATGACGTTATACGCCGTTCGGAGCCATGTTTGAACTTTCTATCACTTTTGGATCCGATAATTCTGTCGACCATATATGTGATATTCAGGGGTCAAATGTCATATTGGAGCATGTTGGAGATAAAAAACAAAATGTGCCCAAAACGTGATATTATGACGTTATACGCCGTTCTGAGCCATATTTGAACTTTCTATCACTTTTGTTTCCGATAATTCTGCTGACCATATTTGTGATATTCATGCGCCAAATGTCATATTGGAGCATGTTGGAGATAAAAACCAAAATGTGCCCAAAACGTGATATTATGACGTTATATGCCGTTCTGAGTCATGTTTGAACTTTCTATCACTTTTGCTTCCGATAATTCTGCTGACCATATTTGTGATATTCAGGCGCCAAATGTCATATTGGAGCATGTTGGAGATAAAAAACAAAATGTCCCAAAACGTGATATTATGACGTATACGCCGTTCTGAGCCATGTTTGAACTTTCTATCACTTTTAGTTCCGATAATTCTGTCTACCATATATGTGATATTCAGGCGCCAAATGACATGTTGGAGCATGTTGGAGATAAAAAACAAAATGTGCCCAAAACGTGATATTATGACGTTATACGCCGTTCTGAGCCATGTTTGAACTTTCTATCACTTTTGGTTCCGATAATTCTGCCGACCATCTTTGTGATATTCAGGTGCCAAATGACATGTTGGAGCATATTGGAGATAAAAAACAAAATGTGCCCAAAACGTGATATTATGACGTTATACGCCGTTCTGAGCCATGTTTGAACTTTCTATTACTGTTGGTTCCGATAATTCTGCTGACCATATTTGTGATATTCAGGCGCCAAATGACACGTTGGAGCATGTTGGAGATAAAAAACAAAATGTGCCCAAAACGTGATATTATGACGTTATACGCCGTTCTGAGTCATGTTTGAACTTTCTATCACTTTTGGTTCCGATAATTCTGCTGACCATATTTGTGATATTCAGGCGCCAAATGACATGTTGGAGCATGTTGGAGATAAAAACAAAATGTGCCCAAAACGTGATATTATGACGTTTTACGCCGTTCTGAGTCATGTTTGAACTTTCTATCACTTTTGGTTCCGATAATTCTGCTGACCATATTTGTCATATTCAGGCGCCAAATGACATGTTGGAGATAAAAAACAAAATGTTCCCAAAACGTGATATTATTACGTTATACGCCATTCGGAGCCATGTTTGAACTTTCTATCACTGTTGGTTCCGATAATTCTGCTGACCATATTTGTGATATTCAGGAGCCAAATGTCATATTGGAGCATGTTGGAGATAAAAAGAAAATGTGCCCAAAACGTGATATTATGACGTTATACGGCGTTCTGAGCCATGTTTGAACTTTCTATCACTTTTGGTTCCGATAATTCTGCTGACCATATTTGTGATATTCAGGAGCCAAATGTCATATTGGAGCATGTTGGAGATAAAAAGAAAATGTGCCCAAAACGTGATATTATTACGTTATACGCCGTTCGGAGCCATGTTTGAACTTTCTATCACTTTTGGTTCCGATAATTCTGCTGACCATATTTGTGATATTCAGGCGCCAAATGTCATATTGGAGCATGTTGGAGATAAAAAACAAAACGTGATATTATGACGTTATACGCCGTTCTCAGCCATGTTTGAACTTTCTATCACTGTTGGTTCCGATAATTCTGCTGACCATATTTGTGATATTCAGGAGCCAAATGTCATATTGGAGCATGTTGGAGACAAAAAACAAAATGTGCCCAAAACGTGATATTATGACGTTATACGCCGTTCTAGGCCATGTTTGAACTTTCTATCACTTTTAGTTCCGATAATTCTGTCTACCATATTTGTGATATTCAGGGGCCAAATGTCATATTGGAGCATGTTGGAGATAAAAAGCAAAATGTGCCTAAAACGTGATATTATGACGTTATACGCCGTTCTGAGCCATGTTTGAACTTTCTATCACTTTTGGTTCCGATAATTCTGCTGACCATATTTGTGATATTCAGGCGCCAAATGACATGTTGGAGCATGTTGGAGATAAAAAACAAAATGTGCCCAAAACGTGATATTATGACGTTATACGCCGTTCTAGGCCATGTTTGAACTTTCTATCACTTTTGGTTCCGATAATTCTGTTGACCATATTTGTGATATTCAGGCGCCAAATGACATGTTGGAGCAAGTTGGAGATAAAAAACAAAATGTTCCCAAAACGTGATATTATGACGTTATACGCCGTTCTGAGCCATGTTTGAACTTTCTATCACTTTTGGTTCCGATAATTCTGCTGACCATATTTGTGATATTCAGGCGCCAAATGACATGTTGGAGCATGTTGGAGTTAAAAAACAAAATGTGCCCAAAACGTGATATTATGACGTTATACGCCGTTCGGAGCCATGTTTGAACTTTCTATCACTTTTGGATCCGATAATTCTGTCGACCATATATGTGATATTCAGGGGTCAAATGTCATATTGGAGCATGTTGGAGATAAAAAACAAAATGTGCCCATAACGTGATATTATGACGTTATACGCCGTTCTGAGCCATATTTGAACTTTCTATCACTTTTGTTTCCGATAATTCTGCTGACCATATTTGTGATATTCATGCGCCAAATGTCATATTGGAGCATGTTGGAGATAAAAACCAAAATGTGCCCAAAACGTGATATTATGACGTTATATGCCGTTCTGAGTCATGTTTGAACTTTCTATCACTTTTGCTTCCGATAATTCTGCTGACCATATTTGTGATATTCAGGCGCCAAATGTCATATTGGAGCATGTTGGAGATAAAAAACAAAATGTCCCAAAACGTGATATTATGACGTATACGCCGTTCTGAGCCATGTTTGAACTTTCTATCACTTTTAGTTCCGATAATTCTGTCTACCATATATGTGATATTCAGGCGCCAAATGACATGTTGGAGCATGTTGGAGATAAAAAACAAAATGTGCCCAAAACGTGATATTATGACGTTATACGCCGTTCTGAGCCATGTTTGAACTTTCTATCACTTTTGGTTCCGATAATTCTGCCGACCATCTTTGTGATATTCAGGTGCCAAATGACATGTTGGAGCATATTGGAGATAAAAAACAAAATGTGCCCAAAACGTGATATTATGACGTTATACGCCGTTCTGAGCCATGTTTGAACTTTCTATTACTGTTGGTTCCGATAATTCTGCTGACCATATTTGTGATATCCAGGCGCCAAATGACACGTTGGAGCATGTTGGAGATAAAAAACAAAATGTGCCCAAAACGTGATATTATGACGTTATACGCCGTTCTGAGTCATGTTTGAACTTTCTATCACTTTTGGTTCCGATAATTCTGCTGACCATATTTGTGATATTCAGGCGCCAAATGACATGTTGGAGCATGTTGGAGATAAAAACAAAATGTGCCCAAAACGTGATATTATGACGTTTTACGCCGTTCTGAGTCATGTTTGAACTTTCTATCACTTTTGGTTCCGATAATTCTGCTGACCATATTTGTCATATTCAGGCGCCAAATGACATGTTGGAGATAAAAAACAAAATGTTCCCAAAACGTGATATTATTACGTTATACGCCATTCGGAGCCATGTTTGAACTTTCTATCACTGTTGGTTCCGATAATTCTGCTGACCATATTTGTGATATTCAGGAGCCAAATGTCATATTGGAGCATGTTGGAGATAAAAAGAAAATGTGCCCAAAACGTGATATTATGACGTTATACGGCGTTCTGAGCCATGTTTGAACTTTCTATCACTTTTGGTTCCGATAATTCTGCTGACCATATTTGTGATATTCAGGAGCCAAATGTCATATTGGAGCATGTTGGAGATAAAAAGAAAATGTGCCCAAAACGTGATATTATTACGTTATACGCCGTTCGGAGCCATGTTTGAACTTTCTATCACTGTTGGTTCCGATAATTCTGCTGACCATATTTGTGATATTCAGGAGCCAAATGTCATATTGGAGCATGTTGGAGATAAAAAACAAAATGTGCCCAAAACGTGATATTATGACGTTATACGCCGTTCTGAGCCATGTTTAAACTTTCTATCACTTTTGGTTCCGATAATTCTGCTGACCATATTTGTGATATTCAGGCGCCAAATGTCATATTGGAGCATGTTGGAGATAAAAAACAAAATGTGCCCAAAACGTGATATTATGACGTTATACGCCGTTCTGAGCCATGTTTGAACTTTCTATCACTTTTGGTTCCGATAATTCTGCTGACCATATTTGTGATATTCAGGCGCCAAATGTCATATTGGAGCATGTTGGAGATAAAAAACAAAATGTGCCCAAAACGTGATATTATGACGTTATACGCCGTTCTCAGCCATGTTTGAACTTTCTATCACTGTTGGTTCCGATAATTCTGCTGACCATATTTGTGATATTCAGGAGCCAAATGTCATATTGGAGCATGTTGGAGATAAAAAACAAAATGTGCCCAAAACGTGATATTATGACGTTATACGCCGTTCTCAGCCATGTTTGAACTTTCTATCACTGTTGGTTCCGATAATTCTGCTGACCATATTTGTGATATTCAGGAGCCAAATGTCATGTTGGAGCATGTTGGAGATAAAAAACAAAATGTGTCCAAAACGTGATATTATGACGTTACACGCCGTTCTGAGCCATGTTTGAACTTTCTATCTCTTTTGGTTCCGATAATTCTGCTGACCATATTTGTGATATTCAGGCGCCAAATGACTTGTTGGAGCATGTTGGAGATAAAAAACAAAATGTGCCCTAAACGTGATATTATGACGTTATACGCCGTTCTGAGCCATGTTTGAACTTTCTATCACTTTTGGTTCCGATAATTCTGTCGACCATATATGTGATATTCAGGCGCCAAATGTCATATTGGAGCATGTTGGAGATAAAAAACAAAATGTGCCCAAAACGTGATATTATGACGTTATACGCCGTTCTGAGCCATGTTTGAACTTTCTATCACTTTTGGTTCCGATAATTCTGTCTACCATATTTGTGATATTCAGGGGCCAAATGTCATATTGGAGCATGTTGGAGATAAAAAGCAAAATGTGCCTAAAACGTGATATTATGACGTTATACGCCGTTCTGAGCCATGTTTGAACTTTCTATCACTTTTGGTTCCGATAATTCTGCTGACCATATTTGTGATATTCAGGCGCCAAATGACATGTTGGAGCATGTTGGAGATAAAAAACAAAATGTGCCCAAAACGTGATATTATGACGTTATACGCCGTTCTGAGTCATGTTTGAACTTTCTATCACTTTTGCTTCCGATAATTCTGCTGACCATATTTGTGATATTCAGGCGCCAAATGTCATATTGGAGCATGTTGGAGATAAAAAACAAAATGTGCCCAAAACGTGATATTATGACGTTATACGCCGTTCTGAGCCATGTTTGAACTTTCTATCACTTTTAGTTCCGATAATTCTGTTGACTATATTTGTGTTATTCAGGCGCCAAATGACATGTTGGAGCATGTTGGAGATAAAAAACAAAATGTGCCCAAAACGTGATATTATGACGTTATACGCCGTTCTGAGCCATGTTTGAACTTTCTATCACTTTTGGTTCCGATAATTCTGCCGACCATATTTGTGATATTCAGGGGCCAAATGTCATATTGGAGCATGTTGGAGATAAAAAACAAAATGTGCCCAAAACGTGATATTATGACGTTATACGCCGTTCTGAGCCATGTTTGAACTTTCTATCATTTTTGGTTCCGATAATTCTGCTGACCATATTTGTGATATTCAGGCGTCAAATGTCATATTGGAGCATGTTGGAGATAAAAAACAAAATGTGCCCAAAACGTGATATTATGACGTTATACGTCGTTCTGAGCCATGTTTGAACTTTCTATCACTTTTCGTTCCGATAATTCTGTCGACCATATATGTGATATTCAGGCGCCAAATGACATGTTGAGCAAGTTGGAGATAAAAAACAAAATGTGTCCAAAACGTGATATTATGACGTTATACGCCGCTCTGAGCCATGTTTGAACTTTCTATCACTTTTGGTTCCGATAATTCTGCCGACCATATTTGTGTTATTCAGGCGCCAAATGACATGTTGGAGAAAGTTGGAGATAAAAAACAAAATGTGTCCAAAACGTGATATTATGACGTTATACGCCGTTCTGAGCCATGTTTGAACTTTCTATCACTTTTGGTTCCGATAATTCTGTCGACCATATATGTGATATTCAGGCGCCAAATGACATGTTGAGCAATCGAGATAAAAAACAAAATATGTCCAAAACGTGATATTATGACGTTATACGCCGTTCTGACCCATGTTTGAACTTTCTATCACTTTTGGTTCCGATAATTCTGTTGACCATATTTGTGTTATTCAGGCGCCAAATGACATGTTGGAGATAGAAAACAAAATGTGCCCAAAACGTGATATTATGACGTTATACGCCGTTCTGAGCCATGTTTGAACTTTTTATCACTTTTGGTTCCGATAATTCTGCTGACCATATTTGTGATATACAGGCGCCAAATGACATGTTGGAGCATGTTGGAGATAAAAAACAAAATGTGCCCAAAACGTGATATTATGACGTTATACGCCGTTCTGAGCCATGTTTGAACTTTCTATCACTTTTAGTTCCGATAATTCTGTCTACCATATTTGTGATATTCAGGGGCCAAATGTCATATTGGAGCATGTTGGAGATAAAAAGCAAAATGTGCCTAAAACGTGATATTATGACGTTATACGCCGTTCTGAGCCATGTTTGAACTTTCTATCACTTTTGGTTCCGATAATTCTGCTGACCATATTTGTGATATACAGGCGCCAAATGACATGTTGGAGCATGTTGGAGATAAAAAACAAAATGTGCCCAAAACATGATATTATGACGTTATACGCCGTTCTGAGCCATGTTTGAACTTTCTATCACTTTTGGTTCCGATAATTCTGCCGACCATATTTGTGATATTCAGGGGCCAAATGTCATATTGGAGCAAGTTGGAGATAAAAAACAAAATGTGTCCAAAACGTGATATTATGACGTTATACGCCGTTCTAAGCCATGTTTGAACTTTCTATCACTTTTGGTTCCGATAATTCTGTCGACCATATATGTGATATTCAGGCGCCAAATGACATGTTGAGCAATCGAGATAAAAAACAAAATGTGTCCAAAACGTGATATTATGACGTTATACGCCGTTCTGACCCATGTTTGAACTTTCTATCACTTTTGGTTCCGATAGTTCTGTTGACCATATTTGTGTTATTCAGGCGCCAAATGACATGTTGGAGCATGTTGGAGATAGAAAACAAAATGTGTCCAAAACGTGATATTATGACGTTATACGCCGTTCTGAGCCATGTTTGAACTTTCTATCACTTTTGGTTCCAATAATTCTGTTGACCATATTTGTGATATTCAGGCGCCAAATGACATGTTGGAGCAAGTTGGAGATAAAAAACAAAATGTGCCCAAAACGTGATATTATGACGTTATACGCCGTTCTGAGCCATGTTTGAACTTTCTATCACTTTTAGTTCCGATAATTCTGTCTACCATATTTGTGATATTCAGGGGCCAAATGTCATATTGGAGCATGTTGGAGATAAAAAGCAAAATGTGCCTAAAACGTGATATTATGACGTTATACGCCGTTCTGAGCCATGTTTGAACTTTCTATCACTTTTGGTTCCGATAATTCTGCTGACCATATTTGTGATATTCAGGCGCCAAATGACATGTTGGAGCATGTTGGAGATAAAAAACAAAATGTGCCCAAAACGTGATATTATGACGTTATACGCCGTTCTGAGTCATGTTTGAACTTTCTATCACTTTTGCTTCCAATAATTCTGCTGACCATATTTGTGATATTCAGGCGCCAAATGTCATATTGGAGCATGTTGGAGATAAAAAACAAAATGTGCCCAAAACGTGATATTATGACGTTATACGCCGTTCTGAGCCATGTTTGAACTTTCTATCACTTTTAGTTCCGATAATTCTGTTGACCATATTTGTGTTATTCAGGCGCCAAATGACATGTTGGAGCAGGTTGGAGATAAAAAACAAAATGTGCCCAAAACGTGATATTATGACGTTATACGCCGTTCTGAGCCATGTTTGAACTTTCTATCACTTTTGGTTCCGATAATTCTGCCGACCATATTTGTGATATTCAGGGGCCAAATGTCATATTGGAGCATGTTGGAGATAAAAAACAAAATGTGCCCAAAACGTGATATTATGACGTTATACGCCGTTCTGAGCCATGTTTGAACTTTCTATCATTTTTGGTTCCGATAATTCTGCTGACCATAGTAGTAGATAAAAGCCGATTCTAGAACCTCCTCTCAGAACCTCAGGTCAAGGTCAAGGCCAAGGTCACGTTGAGTGACCATGACCTTGACCTTGCCCTGAGGTTCTGGGAGGAGGTTCCAGAATCGGCTATTGCAAAGGGGGTCGTTGACCAGTAACCTAGACCTAAACAATGACCTTTACTTTGAGCTCACCTCAGGTCAAGATCACGTTTAGTGACCATGACCTTGATCAGTAACCTTGACCTGAACAATGACCTTTACTTTGACCTCAACGGAGACCTTGAAGTCAACCTTAATTGTGACCATGACATTGACCTTGTACGTGACCTGAAATGAAGGTTACACGACATGAGTTCATTGAAAACCCCACTTCGGAGGAGGTATGCTTTAAAAAGCAGATAGAAAATCGTGTTCAACAGTATTGAAGTAAGAGTGTTGTGAACATAAAGAAATTGAGGAACTTGTAGCTCCTATTTTAAGCAGTTTACATCGCTTAAATATAATGGCATCGAGAAATCCAATTAAAGTCATCGATATGCAAGGGTTTACTTTATCTTCGGGATTTCGAGTTAAAGAATTGGCTATCGGTGATGGTGAGTCGATTTCCCATTTCATATTTCAACCTGATATAAGTTATGAAAGACTCAATAAGCGAGAATGTCGACAAGTGCGTTGGGAGGAGAATAACTTACACCATTTGCATTACGAGAATGGATATGTGCCCTATAATCAACTGAAAGACATTCTGGAACAGCATACATGCGGAGTGGAGGTGGTGTTTGTAAAGGGATCTCAAAAAGAAAAGGTATTGAGAGACCTATTATCATCGGTAAAGCCAGTGATTATTAATTTACAAGATAATATATATTGCCCTTTGCTTTCGTTGAGTCAAAATTCTTGCGCATATCATTATAAATCGGAAAGCAGTTGTGCAATTGAAAATGTTAAATTAATTTTAAAATTTTTAAAAATGGATTTAGATTAGTGTTAAAATTTAAAATTTAAATAAATTAATTTTTATTGTACTGACTTTTTTTTATTCAATTTAAATGTATCACATTCCTAATCCTAATATATAAAATGGAAAAGAAAAACAACCGAATTAAATTTCATTTAATTTATTGAACTCGTCTTTAATAAATGATAAACAATTGCATATCTTTTTAACGTATTATTTATGGTGTCAACTCGACGCCCCCGAGTTAGCAGTTCATGATGTTTTTTTTTTTGGTGTACTCAAGTCGAGTGATGACTCTTCTCGGGTGTTCCCGGAGGAGTGGAGCATGACCGGGTTGGATTTACTTTGAGCTCACCTCAGGTCAAGATCACGTTGAGTGACTATGACATTGATCAGTAACCTTGACCTGAACAATGACCTTTACTTTGACCTCAACGGAGAACTTGAAGTCAACCTTAATTGTGACCGTGACGTCCCCACCTAAAATGATGTGCATAAATAGTAAGTCAGGTTCATAAAAGATTAGTTTCATTGAAATCATCCGACGTAGTGGTGACATAACAACGCAGAACAAGTAAGTCCATAAACACTTGTCTTACAGCAGAAGTATTAATGTTATATATACTTAGTGGGTTCCAGACAACAATATACAAAAGCACCGAAGAGAAGTCTCGAGGTTCAACAGGCGGTGTCCAAAAAAGCGAGCATAAGTCCAAAGGTGATAAAACCCTCGTTGACACCCGTGGCATCTGAAGAGGTGTTAAAACAAGAAAAGTTTAATACAGTTATAGAGTGTGGTAACAATATGCAAGCGGTCGCTGATGGAAAAGATTCGTTTGCAGACTTAAGCCCTTTTATTATGACGCAAAGTGTTAACGGTAATAATGAAGTAGTTTCGAGAATAGATAACATGGAGAGCTTAACCAACATGTCGGACAGTACAGTAAGAGCAAGTAGAGGTCCTCTATTTTCGGAAACAGTGTATGCACTAAATAAGAGCCGCACGAAATGTGTGGCAATAGGATTAAGTGCTGACTTACATTTTGAACCAGTGGTAAGGTTAATGGGAAAAGGTCAATGTTTAACATTAACGGAAAACGATTGGCACAACATTATTATGTATAAGTCAACAATCACAAACAGTTTTGCTAATCAGTCTCCGTCGCAGATAGTGTTGTGTGGTGTCAGTATATCGTGCGATTGGATGGAAAACGTTTGCAAGATTTTAAAGTTGGAGAGGGGTGGAGAATATGTATATATTGCATATGAATCGTTGCATGAGCTTTGGAACGTAGCAGATTTAGTAGCAACTCGACTGAAATTATTGAGAACTGTGAATTACAAAGCATATTATGATAGTGTTGTAAACGCGTTAGCTGCAATGGATGGAGATGTGAAACGTAATATGTTAACGATGCTCAATGAATCGTGTTCTGAACAAATATGTATAAGTAAGGAAGTGATGTTGTACAATTTCGATAAAATCTTGTTGGATGTAGATTTGTTTAAATTATTTCACAATCAATAAAGACATGGGTAAGGTGCGGATTGATGAGAGTAAAAATGAGATGCATAGAATGTATGCATGGACTTATGCGTATAGACAATCACGAAAGTGTAATTGGGAGGAAATGTATTTAGATCGTCTTAGATTTAAGAATAGAATAAGTTATGTAAATGATATGTTACACCTGTACTTAAGCAGCGAATTTAGAAATAAGATTTTTCATGAAAGATTTAAATATGTAATGACTTAAAATAAATAAAAATTTTTTTCAAATGTGAGCGTATTATTAACCATCCAATATTCACCGAATAATGTGCGAAAGCTATTAAATATAATGGTATGAATGTTAGGACAGTGAAACAGTATGCATCGATCAAGCAAACGGTCTGGTCGAGGTATTGTGAATACATTAATCAATAAGCTTCCGATAGAACTACATTTGCCAGGTTATAATTATTGCGGTCCGGGAACCAAATTGGTAAAGAGATTAGTTCGTGGAGATCAGGGAGTGAATAAATTAGACGACGCCTGTAAAACGCATGATATTGCCTACGCAGCGACATCGAATTTAGCTGAGCGACACATAGCCGATAAAGAGTTGTATAAGACGGCGAAAGAGCGGTTGAGAAGTAAAGACGCAAGCTTAGGAGAGCGACTATCGTCGGCGTTAGTGTCAACGATAATGAAAGGAAAAACAATAATGGGTATGGGAATGCAAATTCGTGCCCTAAGACGTAGAGGAACAACTCGTCAGAAGTTGAAACGTGGCGGTAAGTTGTCGTTTACGCAGGCAATGAACTTAGTGCGGCGAGCGATTGCACAGACCAACAGTACGAATACAAAGGGAGATGTACAAGTGGGTTACAATCTGTTGAAACCTTATCAAGGTAGAATACTTAAACCGCGCGGAAAAATAATCAAGATTCCCAAGACGGGAGGTTTTTTACCCTTAATACTTGCAGCTTTGGGTGCTCTCGGTTCTTTAGGCGGAGGTGCAGCAGCTATTGCAAAAACCGTAAACGAAGCAAAAATAGCAAGGGAGCAGTTACAAGAAGCCCAACGTCACAATCGGGCTATGGAACCAAAAGCGATCGGCAGCGGTTTGTATATTAAACCATATAAGCAAGGTTGCGGACTAGTCATGAAAACGGTATCACGAAAATCAAAGCGACTAAAACGCCCCAAGAGGGCGAACAAAATTGGTACAGGAATGTTTATTAATCCATATAAAAAGGGTTGTGGTTATAAAACTGTAGCAAAAAACTAATAAAAATACCCCAACATTCTTCAATACTTCAACATTCATCTGTTAAACTTTCGTGGGGTGTACATGAGAAACAATTTACCGAAGAAAATCCGAAAACGAGAGAGTGGGATAATAAATCTTGATAATCGTACGGGTCCCGGTACTCACTGGACAGCTTACAACAAGGATGGTGTAAATGTTAACTACTTTGACAGTTATGGAGATTTACGACCACCGATTGAAGTGGAGAAGTATTTTATATCGGATGGGGGGAGAAATATTGTGAGGTATAATTATCGACGATATCAAAAAGAAGATCAAACAAATTGTGGACAATTGTGTCTGCATTTCTTAGATAGTTTAAATACCAAGGAAGTATCCGTGTAAGATTAGTCTTGAGAACAACAATGGAACAAGATACAATACATACAAGTTATACATTTACGCTCACCGGAAGGGGGTCGGAGTTGTCTTGTAACTTTAACCCACCGATTTATTTGAATGAACTCGGTACATACGAGTTAGCTCTTTTAAATTTCGAAACGTTCAATACGTTACCTAATATCGATTCAACAAACAATATTTTACAATATGAAGATCATATGGGAAATTTTACAGAGAATATTGAAATACCGCTAGGAACATACGATATTAACGATATTAACGAATACGTTAAAAAAACATTAACAGCGAGGAATATTCTCAGCGTGACTACACCGGGTACACAGATACGCATAAGAGGTAATAATAATACGCAACGTGCTGAGATAAAAACAAACCGGCGAATAAATTTTGCTAGCGATAATTCAATCGGTTCCTTACTTGGTTTTAACCCTAAAGTTATACCTAAAAACACGATAACAGAATCGGATCATATCGTGAATATAAATAAAACGAATGCATTACAAATTTATTGTAATTTGAGCTCCGGATCGTATACGAATGGACAACCCATGCACGTGTTGTATCATTTCTTCCCGAACGTACCGGCTGGTTTTAAAATAATAGAAGCTCCGCAACAACCGATTTACTTACCTGTTACAACGAACGTGATTAGTACATTAATAGTACGCATACTTGATCAGGACGGTCAGTTGGTAAACTTCAGAGACGAAGAAGTGACCGTGAGAGTGCACTTGAAATCGGTGTGAGTAGTAGGGTATTTAATATGGGTATAGTGTACGACGTTCGAAGAAAAGCACAGGAAAATCTGGGTGATAGAGTAATGTATAAAACGGTACGAAAGGATGTAAAACCTAACAGTAACCGAAAATCAACTACCCAGTTAACACGCGTCAATCGTCAGTATTTAAGCAACTTAGGTTTTCAACTACTATAAATGGACTCCTTAAACGTCACGGAGAAAATAAAAGTAGATAACTCGATTGTAAGTTACGAATATCATTCCCATCAACCGTTTGGTTCTACTAGCTTCGGTAACAATGATGAAATTCGTATAGGCATACCCGAAATAGACAATTACACATTGCCTCATGAAAGTTTTTTGTATGTGGAAGGGAGCGTACGTAAACTGGATGCGAGTGGTAAAGCAACAAAAGATGCTAGTGCAACTGCAAAATTGATAAATAATCCTGTAGCGTTTATGTTCAGTGATATTCGCTATCTTATAAATGGTGTTCAAATAGATGGAGTGAGAAACGTGGGGTTAACATCATGTATGAAAGGATACTTTTCGTATACCCCTCACGATATAATAAAGTTGGCGAACGCAGGTTGGAACATGGGCGAGGATCTGCTAGGTCAAGTGGTCCCAACATCCCCTGTAACGGATGCAATAATGGATAAAAATGGAAATTTTGGATTGAGTGTACCGCTAAAGACATTAATAGGGTTTGCTGAAGATTTTAAAACAATTGTGATGAATGTGAGACAAGAGCTAGTGTTAATTCGTAATAATGATGATAATGATGTGCTTGTGAATACGGTAGAAGAACCGTTACAGTTAAAAATCGATAAAGTTGTGTGGAGAATGCCCCATCTAGCCGTAGGCTTACGAGAACAATTAGCTCTAACAAAAATAGCAGGACGAAATATTGATCTGCAAATACCTTTTCGCAGTTGGGAAGTACATGAATATCCTTCTTTACCTCAAACAACAAAGCATTCATGGGCTGTGAAAACAGCTCCGCAGTTGGAAACACCTAGATTTATAATAATTGGGTTTCAAACAAAGAAGAAAGGAAAACAGTTGGCGAACATGGCAACCTTTGATAATGTAAAACTCACCAATTTGACGGTATTCCTAAACGGTGAACGCTACCCATACGATAATCTGAACGTGGACTTTGATAGTAATCGTGTCGCAGTGTTATATGACATGTATACACGCTTTCTAAAGTCCTACTATGGGAAGGAAGGAGAACCATTACTCACTCCGAAACAATTTATTGAAAATTATCCACTGATTGGAATTGATTGTACATATCAAGCAGAAGCGCTACACAAAAGTGGGGTAGAAATACGGATAGAATTTACGACAAAAAATCCGATTCCTGATGGTACCACAGCATACTGTTTAGTTTTACATGATAAGGCGTTTCAATATTCTCCACTAACAAAAATCGTCAAACAAATGACTTGAGTATGGGGAAAGAAGGGTTGGTAGTGTGTAGTTGGATCGGATCCTGAGCCGCATCGCACCCGTAGCTCATCATCCGAAATGTGAGACTTCTATATTCAGCGTAAACAAAAAAAAAGTCGTAGAGTATAAGTTGTGCGACAGATTTCCACGGCTGCATAGTACGACGTTGTACGTTGTATGGATAATCGTGTTGATGTACGGAAGCAAGATGTATTCAAATAAAACTCAATACATAATTCTCGATATACAAGGTTTCATGGTCAACGAAGATCAGTTCGTACCTAAAGAATTAGCATCATGTGATAGTAACAAATGCATAACCCACCACGTTTTTCAACCGAGTAGCAGTATAGCTTCATTACCATCTAAATATAGGAATACTGCAAACTGGTTAATGACACATCATCATTGCATCGACTGGAAAGTTGGTTTTATCCATCCAATGGAATTCGACGCCATAGTCAAATATCTGTGTCGGAATGTCAAGAAAGTGTATGTTAAAGGACCTGAAAAAATTAAATTTTTAAGACATATTATTTCCGCGCCGATATTTGCGTTGGAAGGTAGTATCTATAAACTTGAGATGGGTATACCGAGCTGTGCTTTTCACTCGCGACGAAGAAGTATGTGCGCTCTTTCCAATGTACGCCACTTACAAGAAGTTGTCGAGGGGGAGGGGGGATTGTAACCCCCCTTGAGTCACGGGCGAAGATAAGGTCCGAACGACCTCGCATTCTCAGACAGTATGACCTCCCCTTGGGCCACAGGCGATAACAAGGAGAAAACCTGGACAACCTCGCATTCCCAGACAGTATGACCTCCCCTTCAGTCACAGGCGATAACAAGGAGAAGACCTAAACGACCTCGCATTCCCAGACAGTTGACCGGACAAATACCTGTTCACTAACCCGTACTTAAAGGTAGTGGAAAGTGGGTTACTCCTCACTCCGTGTACAGCAGTCGCTGAGTGATATAGTAGTGTACAAAAGACGATAATTCCTTAAAAAGTGTGTTTACGATAATAACAGATTTTGTTAAAAACTGTGTTTTTCCGACCACGAAGAAATCGCTTTCTGCTAGAAAACCATTTGAAAAGTAAGTTACATCAATACAATTTTTATCGGTTTTCTTCATGTATGTTTGTGATGATTTCAGGTATTAATTGTTATACGC
Organism: Onthophagus taurus; assembly: GCF_036711975.1. Lineage (NCBI taxonomy): Eukaryota > Metazoa > Arthropoda > Insecta > Coleoptera > Scarabaeidae > Onthophagus > Onthophagus taurus. The sequence continues at coordinate 10,974,354 of NC_091973.1, forward strand.
TGAGAAAAGTGGTTCTTCAGCGCATTGCAAACCTGTCAGACGTGATAGAAAACCATTTGAAAAGTAAGTTACATCAATACAATTTTTATCGGTTTTCTTCATGTATGTTTGTGATGATTTCAGACATTAATTGTTATACGCTGAGAAAAGTGGTTCTTCAGCGCATTGCAAACTTGTCAGACGTGAGCGAACGTATAATTTTAATAAAATAATCCAAATTTTTTGTAACCCTTTTGATTCCTTGAAGTCTTTCCCATTATGCTTCACTTAATTGGTAACAGCCACGCTCGTGCAAGCGATAATACCGATGGTATGACCGACCCACTGGTTGCCGTGCTGCCACGCAATAACGACAGTACGAATGTTGTTGAGTCAAGCCTACCGTCGTTACCATTATATTGCAGCGGCAACTTTGACGGTTTGAGTCGTACCATGCAGGATTTCACTACAGACCCACCACTGTACGAGCAAATAATGAATGAGCTCCGGTCACAGCCAGGGAACGACAATGGTGCGATTGTTACCACCAGTCCAACCTTGTCGTCCTACGGCTTAACTCGCATCAGTATGGAGATACGAGAAGAAGGAACATATCAGGAAGTTGTTGTGCCACCTGAACCTGCTACCAATCAGACCGACGTGGTACAACCACTTCCAGATATTGTACATACGGATGTCACAAGTCAAGCACCTGCTGAAAACCAGGTGCTTGCGGCACCGTCTGTACCAGCGACGGAAGACGTATCCCAACCCTCCGATAGGATATGTGTTTCGCCTGTCTTCTCGAGTGGACCCATACGGTACACATCCCGCCGTATAAAAAAACGCGTCAACTTGTTGTCAAGGGGTTGCGTGAAACAAACTACCCGCCCAAACCCTTCTCCTGCTTCACAAGACTCCTGTAGATTGCTGCGCAACGCATTAGCCAAACCTCCCCGTAACACACGAAGAGTACCTACACTCGCTACAGTAACCAGACCTGCAACGGTGGTTACATCTCCACCAGAGGTGACCATCGACATCCGTGACAGCCCGCCAACTATCACAACTATCCCACCACAAAATGTGGTGTTCCCACCACCTTTACCTATCCCTACTATCCCGCAGAGGCAAAATCTTCCAGCTGTAAATACCGCACATCCCGACCCATGGGTTGATGCGTTTCTGCATTCAACAACCAACTTGGCAAGCAGTCTTTTGTCCCAAGAGGATTTTTTCATCTTGGGCTTGAAACCTCAATTGCAAACCAAAGTGACGACTTTGGAACATCATAAGCGCCACTTCGTGAACGCGTTGAATGCAGTAAACCAGAATCCCACCGTCTGCTTTGCTGCTTCTTCAAACATCCTTAACATGTACAACACCAAAATTAACCTGTATAAGTCCCTTCTCAGGCTGCTGCCTGACAACGGTTAATAGCGTTTTTTTTTTGAAGCTCGTTCAGTTTTTTTGTCTCTTGCAGTGTTAACGTTGCAGGAGTTGGCTATGGAGAGCGTTAATTCGACGATTTCCCGTAAAGACCGTACGTTGCGGTTAGTAGATGTTTTACCAAAGACTCTACTACTAAACGTAATGTACAGCTGGGACATATGCTTCTGGCGTCGAATATCCCGAAAGGGCGATCGAATCAATCTTGGGGAGGTTTGCTTCCCCACCGTGGAACGCTTTGGAAAGAAAATGTCGCAAGGCACCGTACATAAGTTGTTCCACGGTTCTCCGGTTGATTGGAGTTCAACTTTCGGAGTGGGTCTTCAGTATCAAGCAAGGTATGTTTTTTATGAATCACATTTGGGCAACCTTTGCTATCGTTGTCGACGCCGCCTACACCATATTAGTATAACGAACGTTTTACAACTGGATTGTCGTGTGAAATTGCGCTCGAAAATAAAGTATGCATCTTCTGAACGATTGCAGACTATTATTTTAAATAAAAAATATTGGTGTGCGATGTGTTGTCGTGTGTCTTTGTTTCGAGTCTGTTTTAAACCACAACTTGAGGAGGATCAAAGTACTGAGGAATTGTCGGAGGGATGTCTCAGCAACTAATATGTTGTAGGTGGTTTTTTCAAATTTGTACACCATCCTTGTATGATACTGAAAATCGTTCGAATTGATGATATGACAACAAGTTCGCTTCCTTTTCACCTTTTCCGCTCCCATGCTTTTGTTTATATGTATTATTAATTATTTATTTGAATATTTACCGTATCTACTTATTGTTACCGCTCCCATGCTTTTGTTAATATGTATTATTAATTACTTATTTGAATATTTACCGTATCTACTTATTGTTAATTTAATACTAAGTAGTGTAAATTGTACTGTGACTTACACTGCTTTATTTTGTTTAATCACATAACATCTGTATGTGAATAACCCACTGGTGGTTCTACTACATCAACCATACAGATACTTTTGAAATCATGATAATAAATAATTTTGTAAATTTATGTATACCACGTCTTATTGTAAAATAAATATTGTGTAATATTACGCACGCTTTAAATAACTTTCAAACTCAATGTTAACAGTTTATATAGTTAAAGTGTTGTAAACCATTATTTTGAAACAATGATAATAAATAATCTGCTGAAATTTTTTGTATGCTACTTTTTATGATAAAATAAACATTGTTTTCTACTACGACTTCATTTCTTGTTAATCTCCCGTTCAAGTATCACCCGTCAGCATGGTTGAAGACGTTAAGTTTGTTAGCCAACCTTTAACACTACCAATCTGTAATCTTCATAACGACTTCGCTGCAAATAAATTTAAACGACATAGCGAATTATTTGGTGGGGAATGTAAACGTGGTTTGATAATTGGTTCTTCGGGTGCCGGAAAAACAAACGTAATGTTAACTTTATTGACAGCTCTCAACGGGTTGCGCTTTTTGAATGTATATTTGTGCTCTAATTCACTCTACCAAATCAAATACGAATTTCTACGACAATTACTTAAACCTATCCGCTCTTGCGGCTATTATGAATACTCAGATGTCGGACGATTTCTACCACCGTCAAAGGTGAAAGAATATTCAATTATTATTTTTGATGATATTGCTCCTACAGAGCAACAGATTATCAAGGAATATTTTTCATACGGTCGTCATAGAAACGTTGATACTTTTTTACTCGCTCAAAGTTATAGCGCCATTTCCAAGCAGCTTTTACGTGACAATTGCAACCTTTTAGTTTTATTTAAACAAGATCTCACTAACTTGAAACATATTTACAACGATCATTTGCTAGGGGACATTACGTGGGATGATTTTGTCAGAATTTGTCGAACTTGTTGGGATACACCGCACGGTATATTAGTTATTGATTTAGATTGCGATAAAAATAACGGACGCTATCGGAAAGGTTTCGATGAGTACATTATACTGTAAAACCATTGACTTTACGACTGCATGCTCAGTCTCTGTGCGATCATTACACTATCACGTTGAACTATGAATCGTAATGTTGCACAACAGTTAATAGCTGCGCGAGAAGATGTTAAACATAAAATACGCACTTTGAAAGGAGATATAAAACAGAAGCAGTCCATTGCCGAAGCTCAACTCGCTCCACTGAGAGAACCTCTGACAGATATTTCCAAAAAATTACAAACTGTCAATTTATTAGCGCTCGACAATAAATTCGGGATAAAACGTGATTTATTTACCCCGAAAAAGGAGCAGTCACCAGATATCTCAGCCTTACTGGCTGACTTGCAGAAACCTTCTAAAGGACTTAAACTGGAAACTCCTAGAGTGAAACCTAAACGTAGAGTTACGTCAACACCCATTAAACCGGGAGCTAGCATGGATGTTTCACCGGAACTCGCACGGAGTCCGCAATTTCTCAGCGACGAAGAGGTGTTCGAGGGTCGAGATACTACACCTGAGGTTTCTGTTCGTGAGTCAGACACATCTTTAGATGTCTACGAGCGGGACGCTAGGGAGCAGTTGGCGCGCATGAAAGAGAATATGGAGGGAATGATGGAACAAACAGTTATTCGAGAAGCTTTAGGACAGCTGGACCCCTTACCACGTACCTATGTTACGGGTTTAACAGTAGATGTAAATAACGAGTTCGATCAAACTTACGGTGTTCGTGCACTTACCGATGGATTGTATATCGCAAATCAACCAATAACGTTTGACGGGAAAAACATTTTGGTGGGTGAATTTACGTATACAGGAACACCGGGGTTATACGAGTTGTTATTCAAAAATAAACCGGGTAAATTTACTTTACCAGATGCGAGAAATTACAAAGATATCTTACAACGTTCGAATGTACATAAAAGAGATTATGACGCTTCAAAAAGTATCATAACTGATGATGAAAATGAAAAGTTTGTGAACATAATCAAACCAATTTCCTTGGGTCAAAGACCACATGTGTACTGGGCTCGATATTGGCCAAAACCTAAAACTGGATCAGGTCACTTAAATAAGTTGTTAGTACCTGCTGCAATTAAAGAGTACGAATACTGGGACGACGTGAACGAATTAGTTGATCGGTTGCGTTTACTACTTGCTTCCGAAGCAGCAGGTCATACTGCTCATCATAACGAAATTATATCCCTCATAGAGGAATTACGGGAAGCGCAAGTCATTCGTTAAGGGTATATAAACTTTTTTCTGTTTCTGTGACGCTTCAGAAGCCAATATGCCTTTAAACCGTTTTGGTGAACATGGTTCTACATCTATCGATAAATTTGGTAAGCATGTTCACCACCATGTTATACAGAACCACATAGCAAGATCCGAAGTTCTACAACCTTCATCAACATTTATTTTAACTTTACGTGGTGATGGAGATGTTGATCCAAAAACAAAACTTTATAAAATCACAAACAAAAGTGGAATTACGGATTACATCAATTCTTTCTACGAAGGTATGATAAAAGATGTTGTAAAGTCCGCTCATGTTCAGTTACTTGTTAACGATATCGTTATTAAGTCGCTCCAGGGAGTCCAACTCAAACGCGGAGATACCATTAAGTGTAAAAATAATGCACCGATAGGAGGACTACCTTTTCTTATAGAGTTGTTGATTGAAGGGGTTGTAGAGTAATGGTTAGTGTTAAGCGAGATCTCGTTAACGAACTACATGCACCTGCGAGACGACATTATCGGCGACGCCGCGTTCTGCTTCACGGACTATTGGATCTTTATCAAGCGGATTTGGTTGAAATGATCCCATATGCGTCGGTCAATAAAGGTTACAAGTATATACTGACTGTTATCAACGCTTTTTCAAAATACGCATGGGCCTTACCACTCAAAACCAAAACTGGGAAAGAGGTTACTCAAGCTATGAAGGACATTTTGCATAGTAAAAAGAATATTACTCCTAGCAACTTACAAACCGATAATGGGAAAGAGTTTTACAATAGCGATTTTCAAAAATTAATGGAACAACTTAACATTAATCATTACAGCACCTATTCCACTTCAAAAAGCTCGATTATCGAACGGTTTAATAGAACCCTAAAAAATAAAATGTGGAAAGAATTTAGTATGCAAGGAAATTATCGCTGGTTAGACTTACTACCCAAATTACTAAAATCTTACAACAACACAATACATCGCACCATTCACATGAAACCTTCAGCTGTTAATCGACGAAATGAATCTGCTCTGTTAAATACTGTATACAATTCCATTAAAGTTGTCGACCCCAACCACCGTAAATTTAATGTGGGGGAACACGTGCGAATTAGCAAGTACAGACACGCTTTTGCTAAAGGTTACCAACCAACTTGGTCCAATGAAATTTTCACCATAGCGACAGTTCAAAATACTAATCCCAGGACTTACCTTATTAAAGATGGTAGAGGAGAACCCATTCTTGGAGCATTTTACGACGAAGAATTACAACGTGTGAAACACCCGGATGTATTTTTAATTGAAAAAGTTCTTCGTCGAAAAGGAAATAAAGTCCGAGTGAAATGGTTGGGAATGGATAGCTCTCATAATTCTTGGATTGCAAAAAAAGATGTATTATAATTTTTACACTAAGAAAATAAAAAACTTTTTTTAATTTCGTTGATTTTATTTCAAGTAACCTTTTTAACAACCTACTTTCTACTTTATATACAAGTTTTGTGATACAAGCAAGTATTTTTTTTTTTTTTTACAAATTAACTGATCGCAATTTAACTAGCCATACATGTTTACATTTAACAACTCCAATAAGTTGTCCAAAAGATCTTCCCTGCGTAGATCTTCAATAAGATAGTTTCCCCAAGCTAAAGTATGACATCCATCCTCCATCACGTAACGTTTATCGTCATGTGCAGAGAGCGCCACTTTATTCTTTAGTTCTGTATACATCGTGTGATAGGAGGAGCGAAAGACATACATCTTTTTTCGCACAGAACCTCCATCTTCGATAATCCGTTTATATTCTGAAACACTTAAGTTTTTATCGATAACATACTTTTTCACACCCTTGGCACGCTTGACAACTCCTTCCAAAGTGTTAATACAATAAGCTTTAGCTCCTGTACCATAAAACGATGTTAATATCGTATTTGGGTACTCATCTTTCATTTTTCCAACTATCGGCGGCCCTGGAGGAATATTATGTCTGTTGTTTAACTTGTAATTAGAGGTATCGAACATCTCTATATTTTCTTTGATATCCTGGTATACATTCTCAGTAAATATTTCGAGAATTAACGAATCCGTATCTGTATATAACAATAATACGTTTTCACCATATTTCTCTTTTAAATAATTATAAAAAAAGTTATAAATGACCGCTTTCGACAATTCCAGTACGCTAAACCCTACATACAGAGGTTTGTTATATTTGACCTCCACCTTCTGCATTTCAATGGCTGCCAAATTATGGCAGAAAATTTTCGATGACTTGAAAGTCGGCTTTGCGATAAGAGCTTCTGCACCGGGTCTCCTGTAACGATTCTCCCAATGTGACACTAATCGTATATCGACTCTATTTTCAACATTTTCCATCGTTTTCCCATACACGATATTATTCATTTGTTTATAATGATTTTTCCCAAATTCATTCGTAGCATTCATTCGTTTCTCAGAGTTAAAATCGATATATGGTTTCATCCACGGCGATTGTTGAAATTGCAATGCACGGTGTATTTTGGTTAGCTTAAGACCTTTTTTCACACATTCACGTAGGTTTACATAGTGAATTATGTATTTCGATTTATTTTGTAAGTTCGCAATCAACTTAGGATGCTTCGATCCGGGAGCGATTATGTTTTCGGGACAAAACGGTAGATCATCATGCTGGTTGTGTAACCTTTCGGGATACTCCAAATCCACTTCAAAGACATAACCAAGGTGTTCATCATCTAAACACTCCACATCTATATCTGCTATTTCTTGGTTCGACAACCATCGAAAACCGCCTGTTGGTAATTTACAACTCATTGCATACCCATACAAATTGGTAGCGTCCAAGTATAGAATATATGATGATGGTTTTTCCGGGTTAAAATCGTCAAGGAACTTGTTGTTTGCTATTGCAGATCGTTTTACACACATACAGAGACCGCCTCTAATTCCTTTCTTAAAAAAGTGTAACATGTCAATGTCTGATAACAATTCTAATTTTACACCTGTCATTTTTAACAGAGCATCCCACCCAAACCCGGGCGCAGTATAATAATGGCAAGGATCCAGATTGTAATTCTCCAAAGATATTGTCCTGAAATTTTCAAAGACGTCAGTCAACATTAACACATCTGACGTCAAATACAGGTCACTGTATTCTCCCAACGTTGTACACTTAAATTTATTCCATACAGTCTGTGCTCTAGAGTATTGTTCCTTTGAAATATTACTTGAACTCAATATGTCGTAAAACTGTGTATGATCAGGCAATTTACTATACTCCAACTTTTCAAACGAATCTACGAACGAATATGGAAATACACCTTTCTGGCGCATCAATCTAAATTCTTCAGAGTCTTTGAATTTTTTTTTCACTTCCACACAATCCTTATCATCCAAATATGAAACCAACTTTTCCAAAGAACTCGCCATGAATCTAAACGAGTCGACGAATCTTATTTTCATAAACACTTTGCGTTTCTTTCCCTTGTTATCGGTTGTTTCTCCGACAACTATTTTTTTGGAAAAAGAAATATATTTTTCTTTGTTTTGTGCTATCACCTCTACTTCCTCCTTGTTTAGGGCAATACTTTTCACAAACATGTGGGCATCGTAATTCGACAGGTTGTGGAAAAACACAGGGATAAACATCGGTAATTTATAATTTATATTGCAGACGGAATGCGCAGGACCCCTATACAATCCTGTCAAGTGATCGTGATCACACACTTTCTCTTCTTTGTTTATTGGTTTATCACAAATGTGACATACGGAACTCAGTTCATTTACAAATTGGTCCAGACAGCTTAGCGGTATCATATCCTTTGTTTGCCTCAAATGTTGTTTATAGATCTCTATTACATCCTTCTCCAATCTTATAATAAATTCCAGAGCAGCGTTTCGCCCTCGGTATATTTGGAATTTCGATAAGTTATCATCGTAAGCACACTTAATGTAGTACGCAAACGCGTATGGTTCGTGTTCAAAACATCGGGCCGTATATGGTTTATTATCATCGTAAACTTTTCCTTCTTCGGGCGTTAAGGGTTTCAGAATCGCCTCGAAATCGGCGTACACCACAAACGGAACTTTCATTTTTTTTTCAAATCCTTCAAATTGTAAAACATTTTCCTTTTCTAGATGTCCGAACTTATTCACTTTTATTTGTTCGCTTGGTACTGTTGCTTTCACTTTTTTACAGTCATCCATCTGATGTCGTACCAACTTGTCTTCAGTTGAAAAGTATTGCAAACAACCCTCACAAATATATCTTTGATGTTCATGAGTCGATGATTGTGTATTTATCAGTCGAGATAAGTTTTTTATCCAACAATAGTGGTTATTCCCGAAATTGTCGCTGACTACTAATAAGTTTACATGACGCTCCCGTTTCTGTTTACATATACATACAGTTACAATATCATCTACCATTTTCTCTCCATTATACCAAGAATTTATACCATAGACGTTAATTGAAATGTTATTTTCTTCCTCAAATTTTGGTATGTCTCTGATGGGTACTGGGAATGTTACGCAGTCAAACTTTAATTCTGTTTCCCTATAATCTGGGTATGATGATATTCTTTGCGGTAAACCTGTGGGTTGGTACAGTGCGGACATCAGTGCCCAAGCAAAGCACTTATTATCGTTATTTTGCACGTTTATTACCGCTCTCTTCCCTTTTATGGATGTCGGTAAGTCGATGTAGCTCGATGCTCTTGTAGGATTAAACTTGTTACAGTTCATTTCAAGATATAATATTTCCAACAAGGTCCAACCTGCAGTATTAACACCTTTAGTTTCGCATTTTACTACTTTTCTATTCTTATACTCTTACCTGAGTCCCGTTCTTGGAATTCCGACATTTTCACCATAATCTCGTCCATAAAGTCCTCGTATGTTTGGTATAAGTCTACGGCTACTGTTATAATTTTATTTTTTGTGTTGAATGATTTGATTTCCACTTCTTCCTTCGTATTTATGAAATACAATCCAAAAATTTCCGTATTCACTTTTAAACTACCATTTACATTCCTCACGGACTGTATCAAACTGATAACTTTTTCTCTAATTCGGTTACTGAATTCCTTCATGTCTACGTACTTCCGTTCATGATCGCTCACTCTAAAACTACATATTTTATCTCCAAATATCGAATCTATTTTTTCTACACCATCATCTATTATTACGAAGGCTTTCTGTTTATGTTTGTTGCTACGCAGATGTGAGGAATAACATTGTCTGGTTACGTGTTCATCACATATTTCACACACTATAACATCTCCTTGTTGATCCTCTTCCACCTTTCGACGTTTCCCAATACATGCTGTGCGTTGATGTCTCACAAGATTATCTGGTCTAGTAAACTCTTTGTAACACACGTCGCAGGTCAACATGTTCACAACACTCTTACTTCAATACTGTTGAACACGATTTTCTATCTGCTATTTAAAGCATACCTCCTCCGAAGTGGGGTTTTCAATGAACTCATGTCGTGTAACCTTCATTTCAGGTCACGTACAAGGTCAATGTCATGGTCACAATTAAGGTTGACTTCAAGGTCTCCGTTGAGGTCAAAGTAAAGGTCATTGTTCAGGTCAAGGTTACTGATCAAGGTCATGGTCACTAAACGTGATCTTGACCTGAGGTGAGCTCAAAGTAAAGGTCATTGTTTAGGTCTAGGTTACTGGTCAACGACCCCCTTTGCAATAGCCGATTCTGGAACCTCCTCCCAGAAACTCAGGGCAAGGTCAAGGTCATGGTCACTCAACGTGACCTTGGCCTTGACCTTGACCTGAGGTTCTGAGAGGAGGTTCTAGAATCGGCTTTTATCTACTACTGACCATATTTGTGATATTCAGGCGTCAAATGTCATATTGGAGCATGTTGGAGATAAAAAACAAAATGTGCCCAAAACGTGATATTATGACGTTATACGCCGTTCTGAGCCATGTTTGAACTTTCTATCACTTTTGGTTCCGATAATTCTGCCGACCATATTTGTGTTATTCAGGCGCCAAATGACATGTTGGAGCAAGTTGGAGATAAAAAACAAAATGTGTCCAAAACGTGATATTATGACGTTATACGCTGTTCTGAGCCATGTTTGAGCTTTCTATCACTTTTGGTTCCGATAATTCTGTTGACCATATTTGTGTTATTCAGGCGCCAAATGACATGTTGGAGAAAGTTGGAGATAAAAACAAAATGTGTCCAAAACGTGATATTATGACGTTATACGCCGTTCTGAGCCATGTTTGAACTTTCTATCACTTTTGGTTCCGATAATTCTGTTGACCATATTTGTGTTATTCAGGCGCCAAATGACATGTTGGAGCATGTTGGAGATAAAAAACAAAATGTGCCCAAAACGTGATATTATGACGTTATACGCCGTTGTGAGCCATGTTTGAACTTTCTATCACTTTTGGTTCCGATAATTCTGTCGACCATATATGTGATATTCAGGCGCCAAATGTCATATTGGAGCATGTTGGAGATAAAAAACAAAATGTGCCCAAAACGTGATATTATGACGTTATACGCCGTTCTGAGCCATGTTTGAACTTTCTATCATTTTTGGTTCCGATAATTCTGCCGACCATATTTGTGATATTCAGGGGCCAAATGTCATATTGGAGCAAGTTGGAGATAAATAACAAAATGTGTCCAAAACGTGATATTATGACGTTATACGCCGTTCTGACCCACGTTTGAACTTTCTATCACTTTTGGTTCCGATAATTCTGCGGACCATATTTGTGTTATTCAGGCGCCAAATGACATGTTGGAGCAAGTTGGAGATAAAAAACAAAATGTGCCCAAAACGTGATATTATGACGTTATACGCCGTTCTGAGCCATGTTTGAACTTTCTATCACTTTTGGATCCGATAATTCTGTCGACCATATATGTGATATTCAGGGGCCAAATGTTATATTGGAGCATGTTGGGGATAAAAAACAAAATGTGCCCAAAACGTGATATTATGACGTTATACGCCGTTCTGAGCCATGTTTGAACTTTCTATCACTGTTGGTTCCGATAATTCTGTTGACCATATTTGTGTTATTCAGGCGCCAAATGACATGTTGGAGCATGTTGGAGATAGAAAACAAAATGTGTCCAAAACGTGATATTATGACGTTATACGCCGTTCTGAGCCATGTTTGAACTTTCTATCACTTTTGGTTCCGATAATTCTGCCGACCATATTTGTGATATTCAGGCGCCAAATGACATGTTGGAGAATGTTGGAGATAAAAAACAAAATGTGCCCAAAACGTGATATTATGACGTTATACGCCGTTCTGAGCCATGTTTGAACTTTCTATCACTTTTGGTTCCGATAATTCTGCTGACCATATTTGTGATATTCAGGCGCCAAATGACATGTTGGAGCATGTTGGGGATAAAAAACAAAATGTGCCCAAAACGTGATATTATGACGTTATACGCCGTTCTGAGCCATGTTTGAACTTTCTATCACTTTTGGTTCCGATAATTCTGTTGACCATATTTGTGTTATTCAAGCGCCAAATGACATGTTGGAGCATGTTGGAGATAGAAAACAAAATGTGTCCAAAACGTGATATTATGACGTTATACGCCGTTCTGAGCCATGTTTGAACTTTCTATCACTTTTGGTTCCGATAATTCTGCTGACCATATTTGTGATATTCAGGCGCCAAATGACATGTTGGAGCATGTTGGGGATAAAAAACAAAATGTGTCCAAAACGTGATATTATGACGTTATACGCCGTTCTGAGCCATGTTTGAACTTTCTATCACTTTTGGTTCCGATAATTCTGCTGACCATATTTGTGATATTCAGGCGCCAAATGACATGTTGGAGCATGTTGGGGATAAAAAACAAAATGTGCCCAAAACGTGATATTATGACGTTATACGCCGTTCTGAGCCATATTTGAACTTTCTATCACTTTTGGTTCCGATAATTCTGTTGACCATATTTGTGATATTCAGGCGCCAAATGACATGTTGGAGCATGTTGGAGATAAAAAACAAAATGTGTCCAAAACGTGATATTATGACGTTATACGCCGTTCTGAGCCATGTTTGAACTTTTTATCACTTTTGGTTCCGATAATTCTGCTGACCATATTTGTGATATTCAGGCGCCAAATGACATGTTGGAGCATGTTGGGGATAAAAAACAAAATGTGCCCAAAACGTGATATTATGACGTTATACGCCGTTCTGAGCCATGTTTGAACTTTCTATCACTTTTGGTTCCGATAATTCTGCTGACCATATTTGTGATATTCAGGCGCCAAATGACATGTTGGAGCCTGTTGGGGATAAAAAACAAAATGTGCCCAAAACGTGATATTATGACGTTATACGCCGTTCTGAGCCATATTTGAACTTTCTATCACTTTTGGTTCCGATAATTCTGTTGACCATATTTGTGATATTCAGGCGCCAAATGACATGTTGGAGCATGTTGGAGATAAAAAACAAAATGTGCCCAAAACGTGATATTATGACGTTATACGCCGTTCTGAGCCATGTTTGAACTTTTTATCACTTTTGGTTCCGATAATTCTGCGGACCATATTTGTGATATACAGGCGCCAAATGACATCTTGGAGCATGTTGGAGATAAAAAACAAAATGTGCCCAAAACGTGATATTATGACGTTATACGCCGTTCTGAGCCATGTTTGAACTTTCTATCACTTTTGGTTCCGATAATTCTGTTGACCATATTTGTGTTATTCAGGCGCCAAATGACATGTTGGAGCATGTTGGAGATAAAAAACAAAATGTGCCCAAAACGTGATATTATGACGTTATACGCCGTTCTGAGCCATGTTTGAACTTTCTATCACTTTTGGTTCCGATAATTCTGCCGACCATATTTGTGATATTCAGGCGTCAAATGTCATATTGGAGCATGTTGGAGATAAAAAACAAAATGTGCCCAAAACGTGATATTATGACGTTATACGCCGTTCTGAGCCATGTTTGAACTATCTATCACTTTTGGTTCCGATAATTCTGTTGACCATATTTGTGTTATTCAGGCGCCAAATGACATGTTGGAGCATGTTGGAGATAAAAAACAAAATGTGCACAAAACGTGATATTATGACGTTATACGCCGTTCTGAGCCATGTTTAAACTTTCTATCACTTTTGGTTCCGATAATTCTGCTGACCATATTTGTGATATTCAGGCGCCAAATGTCATATTGGAGCATGTTGGAGATAAAAAACAAAATGTGCCTAAAACGTGATATTATGACGTTATACGCCGTTCTGAGCCATGTTTGAACTTTCTATCAGTTTGGTTCCGATAATTCTGCTGACCATATTTATGATATTCAGGCGCCAAATGACATGTTGGAGCATGTTGGAGATAAAAAATAAAATGTGCCCAAAACGTGGTATTATGACGTTATACGCCGTTCTGAGCCATGTTTGAACTTTCTACCACTTTTGGTTCCGATAATTCTGTTGACCATATTTGTGTTATTCAGGCGCCAAATGACATGTTGGAGCAAGTTGGAGATAAAAAACAAAATGTGTCCACAACGTGATATTATGATGTTATACGCCGTTCTGAGCCACGGTTGAACTTTCTATCACTTTTGGTTCCGATAATTCTGTTGACCATGTTTGTGTTATTCAGGCGCCAAATGACATGTTGGAGCATGTTGGAGATAAAAAACAAAATGTGCCCAAAACGTGATATTATGACGTTATACGCCGTTCTGAGCCATGTTTGAACTTTCTATCACTTTTGGCTCCGATAATTCTGCCGACCATATTTGTGTTATTCAGGCGCCAAATGACATGTTGGAGCATGTTGGAGATAAAAAACAAAATGTGCCCAAAACGTGATATTATGACGTTATACGCCGTTCTGAGCCATGTTTGAACTTTCTATCACTTTTGGATCCGATAATTCTGTCGACCATATATGTGATATTCAGGGGCCAAATGTCATATTGTAGCATGTTGGAGATAGAAAACAAAATGTGCCTAAAACGTGATATTATGACGTTATACGCCGTTCTGAGCCATGTTTGAACTTTCCATCACTTTTGGTTCCGATAATTCTGCTGACCATATTTGTGTTATTCAGGCGCCAAATGTCATATTGGAGCATGTTGGAGATAGAAAACAAAATGTGCCCAAAACGTGATATTATGACGTTATACGCCGTTCTGAGCCATGTTTGAACTTTCTATCACTTTTGGTTCCGGTAATTCTGTCGACCATATATGTGATATTCAGGCGCCAAATGTCATATTGGAGCATGTTGGAGATAAAAAACAAAATGTGCCCAAAACGTGATATGACGTTATACGCTGTTCTGAGCCATGTTTAAACTTTCTATCACTTTTGGTTCCGATAATTCTGCCGACCATATTTGTGATATTCAGGGGCCAAATGTCATATTGGAGCAAGTTGGAGATAAAAAACAAAATGTGTCCAAAACGTGATATTATGACGTTATACGCCGTTCTGAGCCATGTTTGAACTTTCTATCACTTTTGGTTCCGATAATTCTGTCGACCATATATGTGATATTCAGGCGCCAAATGACATGTTGAGCAATCGAGATAAAAAACAAAATGTGTCCAAAACGTGATATTATGACGTTATACGCCGTTCTGAGCCATGTTTGAACTTTCTATCACTTTTGGTTCCGATAATTCTGCCGACCATATTTGTGCTATTCAGGCGCCAAATGACATGTTGGAGCATGTTGGAGATAAAAAACAAAATGTGCCCAAAACGTGATATTATGACGTTATACGCCGTTCTGAGCCATGTTTGAACTTTCTATCACTTTTGGATCCGATAATTCTGTCGACCATATATGTGATATTCAGGGGCCAAATGTCATATTGTAGCATGTTGGAGATAGAAAACAAAATGTGCCTAAAACGTGATATTATGACGTTATACGCCGTTCTGAGCCATGTTTGAACTTTCCATCACTTTTGGTTCCGATAATTCTGCTGACCATATTTGTGTTATTCAGGCGCCAAATGTCATATTGGAGCATGTTGGAGATAGAAAACAAAATGTGCCCAAAACGTGATATTATGACGTTATACGCCGTTCTGAGCCATGTTTGAACTTTCTATCACTTTTGGTTCCGGTAATTCTGTCGACCATATATGTGATATTCAGGCGCCAAATGTCATATTGGAGCATGTTGGAGATAAAAAACAAAATGTGCCCAAAACGTGATATGACGTTATACGCTGTTCTGAGCCATGTTTGAACTGTCTATCACTTTTGGTTCCGATAATTCTGCCGACCATATTTGTGATATTCAGGGGCCAAATGTCATATTGGAGCAAGTTGGAGATAAAAAACAAAATGTGTCCAAAACGTGATATTATGACGTTATACGCCGTTCTGAGCCATGTTTGAACTTTCTATCACTTTTGGTTCCGATAATTCTGTCGACCATATATGTGATATTCAGGCGCCAAATGACATGTTGAGCAATCGAGATAAAAAACAAAATGTGTCCAAAACGTGATATTATGACGTTATACGCCGTTCTGACCCATGTTTGAACTTTCTATCACTTTTGGTTCCGATAATTCTGTTGACCATATTTGTGTTATTCAGGCGCCAAATGACATGTTGGAGCATGTTGGAGATAAAAAACAAAATGTGCCCAAAACGTGATATTATGACGTTATACGCCGTTCTGAGCCATGTTTGAACTTTCTATCACCTTTGGTTCCGATAATTCTGCCGACCATATTTGTGATATTCAGGGGCCAAATGTCATATTGGAGCATGTTGGAGATAAAAAACAAAATGTGCCCAAAACGTGATATTATGACGTTATACGCCGTTCTGAGCCATGTTTGAATTTTCTATCACTTTTGGTTCCGATAATTCTGCTGACCATATTTGTGATATTCAGGCGCCAAATGTCATATTGGAGCATGTTGGAGATAAAAAACAAAATGTGCCTAAAACGTGATATTATGACGTTATACGCCGTTCTGAGCCATGTTTGAACTTTCTATCAGTTTGGTTCCGATAATTCTGCTGACCATATTTATGATATTCAGGCGCCAAATGACATGTTGGAGCATGTTGGAGATAAAAAATAAAATGTGCCCAAAACGTGGTATTATGACGTTATACGCCGTTCTGAGCCATGTTTGAACTTTCTACCACTTTTGGTTCCGATAATTCTGTTGACCATATTTGTGTTATTCAGGCGCCAAATGACATGTTGGAGCAAGTTGGAGATAAAAAACAAAATGTGTCCACAACGTGATATTATGATGTTATACGCCGTTCTGAGCCACGGTTGAACTTTCTATCACTTTTGGTTCCGATAATTCTGTTGACCATGTTTGTGTTATTCAGGCGCCAAATGACATGTTGGAGCATGTTGGAGATAAAAAACAAAATGTGCCCAAAACGTGATATTATGACGTTATACGCCGTTCTGAGCCATGTTTGAACTTTCTATCACTTTTGGCTCCGATAATTCTGCCGACCATATTTGTGTTATTCAGGCGCCAAATGACATGTTGGAGCATGTTGGAGATAAAAAACAAAATGTGCCCAAAACGTGATATTATGACGTTATACGCCGTTCTGAGCCATGTTTGAACTTTCTATCACTTTTGGATCCGATAATTCTGTCGACCATATATGTGATATTCAGGGGCCAAATGTCATATTGTAGCATGTTGGAGATAGAAAACAAAATGTGCCTAAAACGTGATATTATGACGTTATACGCCGTTCTGAGCCATGTTTGAACTTTCCATCACTTTTGGTTCCGATAATTCTGCTGACCATATTTGTGTTATTCAGGCGCCAAATGTCATATTGGAGCATGTTGGAGATAGAAAACAAAATGTGCCCAAAACGTGATATTATGACGTTATACGCCGTTCTGAGCCATGTTTGAACTTTCTATCACTTTTGGTTCCGGTAATTCTGTCGACCATATATGTGATATTCAGGCGCCAAATGTCATATTGGAGCATGTTGGAGATAAAAAACAAAATGTGCCCAAAACGTGATATGACGTTATACGCTGTTCTGAGCCATGTTTAAACTTTCTATCACTTTTGGTTCCGATAATTCTGCCGACCATATTTGTGATATTCAGGGGCCAAATGTCATATTGGAGCAAGTTGGAGATAAAAAACAAAATGTGTCCAAAACGTGATATTATGACGTTATACGCCGTTCTGAGCCATGTTTGAACTTTCTATCACTTTTGGTTCCGATAATTCTGTCGACCATATATGTGATATTCAGGCGCCAAATGACATGTTGAGCAATCGAGATAAAAAACAAAATGTGTCCAAAACGTGATATTATGACGTTATACGCCGTTCTGAGCCATGTTTGAACTTTCTATCACTTTTGGTTCCGATAATTCTGCCGACCATATTTGTGTTATTCAGGCGCCAAATGACATGTTGGAGCATGTTGGAGATAAAAAACAAAATGTGCCCAAAACGTGATATTATGACGTTATACGCCGTTCTGAGCCATGTTTGAACTTTCTATCACTTTTGGATCCGATAATTCTGTCGACCATATATGTGATATTCAGGGGCCAAATGTCATATTGTAGCATGTTGGAGATAGAAAACAAAATGTGCCTAAAACGTGATATTATGACGTTATACGCCGTTCTGAGCCATGTTTGAACTTTCCATCACTTTTGGTTCCGATAATTCTGCTGACCATATTTGTGTTATTCAGGCGCCAAATGTCATATTGGAGCATGTTGGAGATAGAAAACAAAATGTGCCCAAAACGTGATATTATGACGTTATACGCCGTTCTGAGCCATGTTTGAACTTTCTATCACTTTTGGTTCCGGTAATTCTGTCGACCATATATGTGATATTCAGGCGCCAAATGTCATATTGGAGCATGTTGGAGATAAAAAACAAAATGTGCCCAAAACGTGATATGACGTTATACGCTGTTCTGAGCCATGTTTGAACTGTCTATCACTTTTGGTTCCGATAATTCTGCCGACCATATTTGTGATATTCAGGGGCCAAATGTCATATTGGAGCAAGTTGGAGATAAAAAACAAAATGTGTCCAAAACGTGATATTATGACGTTATACGCCGTTCTGAGCCATGTTTGAACTTTCTATCACTTTTGGTTCCGATAATTCTGTCGACCATATATGTGATATTCAGGCGCCAAATGACATGTTGAGCAATCGAGATAAAAAACAAAATGTGTCCAAAACGTGATATTATGACGTTATACGCCGTTCTGACCCATGTTTGAACTTTCTATCACTTTTGGTTCCGATAATTCTGTTGACCATATTTGTGTTATTCAGGCGCCAAATGACATGTTGGAGCATGTTGGAGATAAAAAACAAAATGTGCCCAAAACGTGATATTATGACGTTATACGCCGTTCTGAGCCATGTTTGAACTTTCTATCACCTTTGGTTCCGATAATTCTGCCGACCATATTTGTGATATTCAGGGGCCAAATGTCATATTGGAGCATGTTGGAGATAAAAAACAAAATGTGCCCAAAACGTGATATTATGACGTTATACGCCGTTCTGAGCCATGTTTGAATTTTCTATCACTTTTGGTTCCGATAATTCTGCCGACCATATTTGTGTTATTCAGGCGCCAAATGACATGTTGGAGCAAGTTGGAGATAAAAAACAAAATGTGTCCAAAACGTGATATTATGACGTTATACGCCGTTCTGAGCCATGTTTGAACTTTCTATCACTTTTGGTTCCGATAATTCTGTTGACCATATTTGTGTTATTCAGGCGCCAAATGACATGTTGGAGCATGTTGGAGATAAAAAACAAAATGTGCCCAAAACGTGATATTATGACGTTATACGCCGTTCTGAGCCATGTTTGAACTTTCTATCACTTTTGGTTCCGATAATTCTGCCGACCATATTTGTGATATTCAGGCGTCAAATGTCATATTGGAGCATGTTGGAGATAAAAAACAAAATGTGCCCAAAACGTGATATTATGACGTTATACGCCGTTCTGAGCCATGTTTGAACTATCTATCACTTTTGGTTCCGATAATTCTGTTGACCATATTTGTGTTATTCAGGCGCCAAATGACATGTTGGAGCATGTTGGAGATAAAAAACAAAATGTGCACAAAACGTGATATTATGACGTTATACGCCGTTCTGAGCCATGTTTAAACTTTCTATCACTTTTGGTTCCGATAATTCTGCTGACCATATTTGTGATATTCAGGCGCCAAATGTCATATTGGAGCATGTTGGAGATAAAAAACAAAATGTGCCTAAAACGTGATATTATGACGTTATACGCCGTTCTGAGCCATGTTTGAACTTTCTATCAGTTTGGTTCCGATAATTCTGCTGACCATATTTATGATATTCAGGCGCCAAATGACATGTTGGAGCATGTTGGAGATAAAAAATAAAATGTGCCCAAAACGTGGTATTATGACGTTATACGCCGTTCTGAGCCATGTTTGAACTTTAAACCACTTTTGGTTCCGATAATTCTGTTGACCATATTTGTGTTATTCAGGCGCCAAATGACATGTTGGAGCAAGTTGGAGATAAAAAACAAAATGTGTCCACAACGTGATATTATGATGTTATACGCCGTTCTGAGCCATGTTTGAACTTTCTATCACTTTTGGTTCCGATAATTCTGCCGACCATATTTGTGTTATTCAGGCGCCAAATGACATGTTGGAGCATGTTGGAGATAAAAAACAAAATGTGCCCAAAACATGATATTATGACGTTATACGCCGTTCTGAGCCATGTTTGAACTTTCTATCACTTTTGGATCCGATAATTCTGTCGACCATATATGTGATATTCAGGGGCCAAATGTCATATTGTAGCATGTTGGAGATAAAAAACAAAATGTGCCTAAAACGTGATATTATGACGTTGTATGCCGTTCTGAGCCATGTTTGAACTTTCTATCACTTTTGGTTCCGATAATTCTGCCGACCATATTTGTGATATTCAGGGGCCAAATGTCATATTGGAGCATGTTGGAGATAAAAAACAAAATGTGCCCAAAACGTGATATTATGACGTTATACGCCGTTCTGAGCCACGGTTGAACTTTCTATCACTTTTGGTTCCGATAATTCTGTTGACCATGTTTGTGTTATTCAGGCGCCAAATGACATGTTGGAGCATGTTGGAGATAAAAAACAAAATGTGCCCAAAACGTGATATTATGACGTTATACGCCGTTCTGAGCCATGTTTGAACTTTCTATCACTTTTGGTTCCGATAATTCTGCCGACCATATTTGTGTTATTCAGGCGCCAAATGACATGTTGGAGCATGTTGGAGATAAAAAACAAAATGTGCCCAAAACGTGATATTATGACGTTATACGCCGTTCTGAGCCATGTTTGAACTTTCTATCACTTTTGGTTCCGATAATTCTGTCGACCATATATGTGATATTCAGGCGCCAAATGACATGTTGAGCAATCGAGATAAAAAACAAAATGTGTCCAAAACGTGATATTATGACGTTATACGCCGTTCTGAGCCATGTTTGAACTTTCTATCACTTTTGGTTCCGATAATTCTGTTGACCATGTTTGTGTTATTCAGGCGCCAAATGACATGTTGGAGCATGTTGGAGATAAAAAACAAAATGTGCCCAAAACGTGATATTATGACGTTATACGCCGTTCTGAGCCATGTTTGAACTTTCTATCACTTTTGGTTCCGATAATTCTGCTGACCATATTTATGATATTCAGGCGCCAAATGACATGTTGGAGCATGTTGGAGATAAAAAATAAAATGTGCCCAAAACGTGGTATTATGACGTTATACGCCGTTCTGAGCCATGTTTGAACTTTCTACCACTTTTGGTTCCGATAATTCTGTTGACCATATTTGTGTTATTCAGGCGCCAAATGACATGTTGGAGCAAGTTGGAGATAAAAAACAAAATGTGTCCACAACGTGATATTATGATGTTATACGCCGTTCTGAGCCACGGTTGAACTTTCTATCACTTTTGGTTCCGATAATTCTGTTGACCATGTTTGTGTTATTCAGGCGCCAAATGACATGTTGGAGCATGTTGGAGATAAAAAACAAAATGTGCCCAAAACGTGATATTATGACGTTATACGCCGTTCTGAGCCATGTTTGAACTTTCTATCACTTTTGGTTCCGATAATTCTGCCGACCATATTTGTGTTATTCAGGCGCCAAATGACATGTTGGAGCATGTTGGAGATAAAAAACAAAATGTGCCCAAAACGTGATATTATGACGTTATACGCCGTTCTGAGCCATGTTTGAACTTTCTATCACTTTTGGATCCGATAATTCTGTCGACCATATATGTGATATTCAGGGGCCAAATGTCATATTGTAGCATGTTGGAGATAGAAAACAAAATGTGCCTAAAACGTGATATTATGACGTTATACGCCGTTCTGAGCCATGTTTGAACTTTCCATCACTTTTGGTTCCGATAATTCTGCTGACCATATTTGTGTTATTCAGGCGCCAAATGTCATATTGGAGCATGTTGGAGATAGAAAACAAAATGTGCCCAAAACGTGATATTATGACGTTATACGCCGTTCTGAGCCATGTTTGAACTTTCTATCACTTTTGGTTCCGGTAATTCTGTCGACCATATATGTGATATTCAGGCGCCAAATGTCATATTGGAGCATGTTGGAGATAAAAAACAAAATGTGCCCAAAACGTGATATGACGTTATACGCTGTTCTGAGCCATGTTTGAACTTTCTATCACTTTTGGTTCCGATAATTCTGCCGACCATATTTGTGATATTCAGGGGCCAAATGTCATATTGGAGCAAGTTGGAGATAAAAAACAAAATGTGTCCAAAACGTGATATTATGACGTTATACGCCGTTCTGAGCCATGTTTGAACTTTCTATCACTTTTGGTTCCGATAATTCTGTCGACCATATATGTGATATTCAGGCGCCAAATGACATGTTGAGCAATCGAGATAAAAAACAAAATGTCTCCAAAACGTGATATTATGACGTTATACGCCGTTCTGAGCCATGTTTGAACTTTCTATCACTTTTGGTTCCGATAATTCTGCCGACCATATTTGTGTTATTCAGGCGCCAAATGACATGTTGGAGCATGTTGGAGATAAAAAACAAAATGTGCCCAAAACGTGATATTATGACGTTATACGCCGTTCTGAGCCATGTTTGAACTTTCTATCACTT
Organism: Onthophagus taurus; assembly: GCF_036711975.1. Lineage (NCBI taxonomy): Eukaryota > Metazoa > Arthropoda > Insecta > Coleoptera > Scarabaeidae > Onthophagus > Onthophagus taurus. The sequence continues at coordinate 10,997,195 of NC_091973.1, forward strand.
TTGGATCCGATAATTCTGTCGACCATATATGTGATATTCAGGGGCCAAATGTCATATTGTAGCATGTTGGAGATAGAAAACAAAATGTGCCTAAAACGTGATATTATGACGTTATACGCCGTTCTGAGCCATGTTTGAACTTTCCATCACTTTTGGTTCCGATAATTCTGCTGACCATATTTGTGTTATTCAGGCGCCAAATGTCATATTGGAGCATGTTGGAGATAGAAAACAAAATGTGCCCAAAACGTGATATTATGACGTTATACGCCGTTCTGAGCCATGTTTGAACTTTCTATCACTTTTGGTTCCGGTAATTCTGTCGACCATATATGTGATATTCAGGCGCCAAATGTCATATTGGAGCATGTTGGAGATAAAAAACAAAATGTGCCCAAAACGTGATATGACGTTATACGCTGTTCTGAGCCATGTTTGAACTGTCTATCACTTTTGGTTCCGATAATTCTGCCGACCATATTTGTGATATTCAGGGGCCAAATGTCATATTGGAGCAAGTTGGAGATAAAAAACAAAATGTGTCCAAAACGTGATATTATGACGTTATACGCCGTTCTGAGCCATGTTTGAACTTTCTATCACTTTTGGTTCCGATAATTCTGTCGACCATATATGTGATATTCAGGCGCCAAATGACATGTTGAGCAATCGAGATAAAAAACAAAATGTGTCCAAAACGTGATATTATGACGTTATACGCCGTTCTGACCCATGTTTGAACTTTCTATCACTTTTGGTTCCGATAATTCTGTTGACCATATTTGTGTTATTCAGGCGCCAAATGACATGTTGGAGCATGTTGGAGATAAAAAACAAAATGTGCCCAAAACGTGATATTATGACGTTATACGCCGTTCTGAGCCATGTTTGAACTTTTTATCACTTTTGGTTCCGATAATTCTGCTGACCATATTTGTGATATACAGGCGCCAAATGACATATTGGAGCATGTTGGAGATAAAAAACAAAATGTGCCCAAAACGTGATATTATGACGTTATACGCCGTTCTGAGCCATGTTTGAACTTTCTATCACTTTTAGTTCCGATAATTCTGTCTACCATATTTGTGATATTCAGGGGCCAAATGTCATATTGGAGCATGTTGGAGATAAAAAGCAAAATGTGCCCAAAACGTGATATTATGACGTTATACGTCGTTCTGAGCCATGTTTGAACTTTCTATCACTTTTGTTTCCGATAATGCTGTCGACCATATATGTGATATTCAGGCGCCAAATGACATGTTGGAGCATGTTGGAGATAAAAAACAAAATGTGTCCAAAACATGATATTATGACGTTATACGCCGTTCTGAGCCATGTTTGAACTTTCTATCACTTTTGGTTCCGATAATTCTGTTGACCATATTTGTGTTATTCAGGCGCCAAATGACATGTTGGAGCATGTTGGAGATAAAAAACAAAATGTGCCCAAAACGTGATATTATGACGTTATACGCCGTTCTGAGCCATGTTTGAACTTTCTATCACCTTTGGTTCCGATAATTCTGCCGACCATATTTGTGATATTCAGGGGCCAAATGTCATATTGGAGCATGTTGGAGATAAAAAACAAAATGTGCCCAAAACGTGATATTATGACGTTATACGCCGTTCTGAGCCATGTTTGAATTTTCTATCACTTTTGGTTCCGATAATTCTGCCGACCATATTTGTGTTATTCAGGCGCCAAATGACATGTTGGAGCAAGTTGGAGATAAAAAACAAAATGTGTCCAAAACGTGATATTATGACGTTATACGCCGTTCTGAGCCATGTTTGAACTTTCTATCACTTTTGGTTCCGATAATTCTGTTGACCATATTTGTGTTATTCAGGCGCCAAATGACATGTTGGAGCATGTTGGAGATAAAAAACAAAATGTGCCCAAAACGTGATATTATGACGTTATACGCCGTTCTGAGCCATGTTTGAACTTTCTATCACTTTTGGTTCCGATAATTCTGCCGACCATATTTGTGATATTCAGGCGTCAAATGTCATATTGGAGCATGTTGGAGATAAAAAACAAAATGTGCCCAAAACGTGATATTATGACGTTATACGCCGTTCTGAGCCATGTTTGAACTATCTATCACTTTTGGTTCCGATAATTCTGTTGACCATATTTGTGTTATTCAGGCGCCAAATGACATGTTGGAGCATGTTGGAGATAAAAAACAAAATGTGCACAAAACGTGATATTATGACGTTATACGCCGTTCTGAGCCATGTTTAAACTTTCTATCACTTTTGGTTCCGATAATTCTGCTGACCATATTTGTGATATTCAGGCGCCAAATGTCATATTGGAGCATGTTGGAGATAAAAAACAAAATGTGCCTAAAACGTGATATTATGACGTTATACGCCGTTCTGAGCCATGTTTGAACTTTCTATCAGTTTGGTTCCGATAATTCTGCTGACCATATTTATGATATTCAGGCGCCAAATGACATGTTGGAGCATGTTGGAGATAAAAAATAAAATGTGCCCAAAACGTGGTATTATGACGTTATACGCCGTTCTGAGCCATGTTTGAACTTTAAACCACTTTTGGTTCCGATAATTCTGTTGACCATATTTGTGTTATTCAGGCGCCAAATGACATGTTGGAGCAAGTTGGAGATAAAAAACAAAATGTGTCCACAACGTGATATTATGATGTTATACGCCGTTCTGAGCCATGTTTGAACTTTCTATCACTTTTGGTTCCGATAATTCTGCCGACCATATTTGTGTTATTCAGGCGCCAAATGACATGTTGGAGCATGTTGGAGATAAAAAACAAAATGTGCCCAAAACATGATATTATGACGTTATACGCCGTTCTGAGCCATGTTTGAACTTTCTATCACTTTTGGATCCGATAATTCTGTCGACCATATATGTGATATTCAGGGGCCAAATGTCATATTGTAGCATGTTGGAGATAAAAAACAAAATGTGCCTAAAACGTGATATTATGACGTTGTATGCCGTTCTGAGCCATGTTTGAACTTTCTATCACTTTTGGTTCCGATAATTCTGCCGACCATATTTGTGATATTCAGGGGCCAAATGTCATATTGGAGCATGTTGGAGATAAAAAACAAAATGTGCCCAAAACGTGATATTATGACGTTATACGCCGTTCTGAGCCATGTTTGAACTTTCTATCACTTTCGGTTCCGATAATTGTGCCGACCATATTTGTGATATTCAGGCGTCAAATGTCATATTGGAGCATGTTGGAGATAAAAAACAAAATGTGCCCAAAACGTGATATTATGACGTTATACGCGGTTCTGAGCCTTGTTTGAACTATCTATCACTTTTGGTTCCGATAATTCTGTTGACCATATTTGTGTTATTCAGGCGCCAAATGACATGTTGGAGCATGTTGGAGATAAAAAACAAAATGTGTCCACAACGTGATATTATGACGTTATACGCCGTTCTGAGCCATGTTTGAACTTTCTATCACTTTTGGTTCCGATAATTCTGTTGACCATATTTGTGTTATTCAGGCGCCAAATGACATGTTGGAGCATGTTGGAGATAAAAAACAAAATGTGCCCAAAACGTGATATTATGATGTTATACGCCGTTCTGAGCCATGTTTGAACTTTCTATCACTTTTGGTTCCGATAATTCTGCCGACCATATTTGTGATATTCAGGGGCCAAATGTCATATTGGAGCATGTTGGAGATAAAAAACAAAATGTGCCTAAAACGTGATATTATGACGTTATACTCCGTTCTGAGCCATGTTTGAACTTTCTATCACTTTTGGTTCCGATAATTCTGTTGACCATATTTGTGTTATTCAGGCGCCAAATGACATGTTGGAGCATGTTGGAGATAAAAAACAAAATGTGCCCAAAACGTGATATTATGACGATATACGCCGTTCTGAGCCATGTTTGAACTTTCTATCACTTTTGGTTCCGATAATTCTGTTGACCATATTTGTTTTATTCAGGAGCCAAATGACATGTTGGAGCATGTTGGAGATAAAAAACAAAATGTGCTCAAAACGTGATATTATGACGTTACACGCCGTTCTGAGCCATGTTTGAACTTTCTATCACTTTTGGTTCCGATAATTCTGCTGACCATATTTGTGATATTCAGGCGCCAAATGTCATATTGGAGCATGTTGGAGATAAAAAACAAAATGTGCCTAAAACGTGATATTATGACGTTATACGCCGTTCTGAGCCATGTTTGAACTTTCTATCACTTTTGGTTTCGATAATTCTGCTGACCATATTTGTGATATTCAGGCGCCAAATGACATGTTGGAGATAAAAAACAAAATGTGCCCAAAACGTGATATTATGACGTTATACGCCGTTCTGAGCAATGTTTGAACTTTCTATCACTTTTGGTTCCGATAATTCTGTCGACCATATATGTGATATTCAGGGGCCAAATGTCATATTGGAGCATGTTGGAGATAAAAAACAAAATGTGCCTAAAACGTGTTATTATGACGTTATACGCCGTTCTGAGCAATGTTTGAACTTTCTATCACTTTTGGTTACGATAATCCTGCCGACCCTATTTGTGATATTCAGGGGCCAAATGTCATATTGGAGCATGTTGGAGATAAAAAACAATATGTGCCCAAAACGTGATATTATGACGTTATACGCCGTTCTGAGCCATGTTTGAACTTTCTATCACTTTTGGTTCCGATAATTCTGCTGACCATATTTGTGATATTCAGGGGCCAAATGACATGTTGGAGCATGTTGGAGATAAAAAACAAAATGTGCCCAAAACGTGATATTATGACGTTATACGCCGTTCTGAGCCATGTTTGAACTTTCTATCACTTTTGGTTCCGATAATTCTGCTGACCATATTTGTGATATTCAGGCGCCAAATGACATGTTGGAGCATGTTGGAGATAAAAAACAAAATGTGCCCAAAACGTGATATTATGACGTTATACGCCGTTCTGAGCCATGTTTCAACTTTCTATCACTTTTGGTTCCGATAATTCTGCCGACCATATTTGTGTTATTCAGGCGCCAAATGACATGTTGGAGCAAGTTGGAGATAAAAAACAAAATGTGCCCAAAACGTGATATTATGACGTTATACGCCGTTCTGAGCCATGTTTGAACTTTCTATCACTTTTGGTTCCGATAATTCTGCCGACCATATTTGTGTTATTCAGGCGCCAAATGACATGTTGGAGCAAGTTGGAGATAAAAAACAAAATGTGCCCAAAACGTGATATTATGACGTTATACGCCGTTCTGAGCCATGTTTGAACTTTCTATCACTTTTGGATCCGATAATTCTGTCGACCATATATGTGATATTCAGGGGCCAAATGTCATATTGTAGCATGTTGGAGATAAAAAACAAAATGTGCCTAAAACGTGATATGACGTTGTACGCCGTTCTGAGCCATGTTTGAACTTTCTATCACTTTTAGTTCCGATAATTCTGTTGACCATATTTGTGTTATTCAGGCGCCAAATGACATGTTGGAGCATGTTGGAGATAAAAAACAAAATGTGCCCAAAACGTGATATTATGACGTTATACGCCGTTCTGAGCCATGTTTGAACTTTCTATCACTTTTGGTTCCGATAATTCTGCCGACCATATTTGTGATATTCAGGGGCCAAATGTCATATTGGAGCATGTTGGAGATAAAAAACAAAATGTGCCCAAAACGTGATATTATGACGTTATACGTCGTTCTGAGCCATGTTTGAACTTTCTATCATTTTTGGTTCCGATAATTCTGCTGACCATATTTGTGATTTTCAGGCGCCAAATGACATGTTGGAGCATGTTGGAGATAAAAAACAAAATGTGCCCAAAACGTGATATTATGACGTTATACGCCGTTCTGAGCCATGTTTGAACTATCTATCACTTTTGGTTCCGATAATTCTGTTGACCATATTTGTGTTATTCAGGCGCCAAATGACATGTTGGAGCATGTTGGAGATAAAAAACAAAATGTGCACAAAACGTGATATTATGACGTTATACGCCGTTCTGAGCCATGTTTAAACTTTCTATCACTTTTGGTTCCGATAATTCTGCTGACCATATTTGTGATATTCAGGCGCCATATGTCATATTGGAGCATGTTGGAGATAAAAAACAAAATGTGCCTAAAACGTGATATTATGACGTTATACGCCGTTCTGAGCCATGTTTGAACTTTCTATCACTTTTGGTTCCGATAATTCTGCTGACCATATTTGTGATATTCAGGCGCCAAATGACATGTTGGAGCATGTTGGAGATAAAAAATAATATGTGCCCAAAACGTGATATTATGACGTTATAGGCCGTTCTGAGCCATGTTTGAACTTTCTATCACTTTTGGTTCCGATAATTCTGCCGACCATATTTGTGTTATTCAGGCGCCAAATGACATGTTGGAGCAAGTTGGAGATAAAAAACAAAATGTGCCCAAAACGTGATATTATCACGTTATACGCCGTTCTGAGCCATGTTTGAACTTTCTATCACTTTTGGATCCGATAATTCTGTCGACCATATATGTGATATTCAGGGGCCAAATGACATGTTGGAGCAAGTTGGAGATAAAAAACAAAATGTGCCCAAAACGTGATATTATGACGTTATACGCCGTTCTGAGCCATGTTTGAACTTTCTATCACTTTTGGATCCGATAATTCTGTCGACCATATATGTGATATTCAGGGGCCAAATGTCATATTGTAGCATGTTGGAGATAAAAAACAAAATGTGCCTAAAACGTGATATGACGTTGTACGCCGTTCGGAGCCATGTTTGAACTTTCTATCACTTTTGGTTCCGATAATTCTGCTGACCATATTTGTGATATTCAGGTGCCATATGTCATATTGGAGCATGTTGGAGATAAAAACAAAATGTGCCTAAAACGTGATATTATGACGTTATACGCCGTTCTGAGCCATGTTTGAACTTTCTATCACTTTTGGTTCCGATAATTCTGTTGACCATATTTGTGTTATTCAGGCGCCAAATGACATGTTGGAGCATGTTGGAGATAAAAAACAAAATGTGCCCAAAACGTGATATTATGACGTTATAGGCCGTTCTGAGCCATGTTTGAACTTTCTATCACTTTTGGTTCCGATAATTCTGCCGACCATATTTGTGTTATTCAGGCGCCAAATGACATGTTGGAGCATGTTGGAGATAAAAAACAAAATGTGCCCAAAACGTGATATTATGACGTTATACGCCGTTCTGAGCCATGTTTGAACTTTCTATCACTTTTGGTTCCGATAATTCTGTTGACCATATTTGTGATATTCAGGCGCCATATGTCATATTGGAGCATGTTGGAGATAAAAAACAAAATGTGCCTAAAACGTGATATTATGACGTTATACGCCGTTCTGAGCCATGTTTGAACTTTCTATCACTTTTGGTTCCGATAATTCTGCTGACCATATTTGTGATATTCAGGCGCCAAATGACATGTTGGAGCATGTTGGAGATAAAAAATAATATGTGCCCAAAACGTGATATTATGACGTTATAGGCCGTTCTGAGCCATGTTTGAACTTTCTATCACTTTTGGTTCCGATAATTCTGCCGACCATATTTGTGTTATTCAGGCGCCAAATGACATGTTGGAGCAAGTTGGAGATAAAAAACAAAATGTGCCCAAAACGTGATATTATCACGTTATACGCCGTTCTGAGCCATGTTTGAACTTTCTATCACTTTTGGATCCGATAATTCTGTCGACCATATATGTGATATTCAGGGGCCAAATGACATGTTGGAGCAAGTTGGAGATAAAAAACAAAATGTGCCCAAAACGTGATATTATGACGTTATACGCCGTTCTGAGCCATGTTTGAACTTTCTATCACTTTTGGATCCGATAATTCTGTCGACCATATATGTGATATTCAGGGGCCAAATGTCATATTGTAGCATGTTGGAGATAAAAAACAAAATGTGCCTAAAACGTGATATGACGTTGTACGCCGTTCGGAGCCATGTTTGAACTTTCTATCACTTTTGGTTCCGATAATTCTGCTGACCATATTTGTGATATTCAGGCGCCATATGTCATATTGGAGCATGTTGGAGATAAAAACAAAATGTGCCTAAAACGTGATATTATGACGTTATACGCCGTTCTGAGCCATGTTTGAACTTTCTATCACTTTTGGTTCCGATAATTCTGCTGACCATATTTGTGATATTCAGGCGCCAAATGACATGTTGGAGCATGTTGGAGATAAAAAACAAAATGTGCCCAAAACGTGATATTATGACGTTATACGCCGTTCTGAGCCATGTTTGAACTTTCTATCACTTTTGGTTCCGATAATTCTGCCGACCATATTTGTGTTATTCAGGCGCCAAATGACATGTTGGAGCAAGTTGGAGATAAAAAACAAAATGTGCCCAAAACGTGATATTATGACGTTATACGCCGTTCTGAGCCATGTTTGAACTTTCTATCACTTTTGGTTCCGATAATTCTGCCGACCATATTTGTGTTATTCAGGCGCCAAATGACATGTTGGAGCAAGTTGGAGATAAAAAACAAAATGTGCCCAAAACGTGATATTATGACGTTATACGCCGTTCTGAGCCATGTTTGAACTTTCTATCACTTTTGGATCCGATAATTCTGTCGACCATATATGTGATATTCAGGGGCCAAATGTCATATTGTAGCATGTTGGAGATAAAAAACAAAATGTGCCTAAAACGTGATATGACGTTGTACGCCGTTCTGAGCCATGTTTGAACTTTCTATCACTTTTGGTTCCGATAATTCTGCCGACCATATTTGTGATATTCAGGGGCCAAATGTCATATTGGAGCATGTTGGAGATAAAAAACAAAATGTGCCCAAAACGTGATATTATGACGTTATACGTCGTTCTGAGCCATGTTTGAACTTTCTATCATTTTTGGTTCCGATAATTCTGCTGACCATATTTGTGATTTTCAGGCGCCAAATGACATGTTGGAGCATGTTGGAGATAAAAAACAAAATGTGCCCAAAACGTGATATTATGACGTTATACGCCGTTCTGAGCCATGTTTGAACTATCTATCACTTTTGGTTCCGATAATTCTGTTGACCATATTTGTGTTATTCAGGCGCCAAATGACATGTTGGAGCATGTTGGAGATAAAAAATAATATGTGCCCAAAACGTGATATTATGACGTTATAGGCCGTTCTGAGCCATGTTTGAACTTTCTATCACTTTTGGTTCCGATAATTCTGCTGACCATATTTGTGATATTCAGGCGCCATATGTCATATTGGAGCATGTTGGAGATAAAAAACAAAATGTGCCTAAAACGTGATATTATGACGTTATACGCCGTTCTGAGCCATGTTTGAACTTTCTATCACTTTTGGTTCCGATAATTCTGCTGACCATATTTGTGATATTCAGGCGCCAAATGACATGTTGGAGCATGTTGGAGATAAAAAATAATATGTGCCCAAAACGTGATATTATGACGTTATAGGCCGTTCTGAGCCATGTTTGAACTTTCTATCACTTTTGGTTCCGATAATTCTGCTGACCATATTTGTGATATTCAGGCGCCATATGTCATATTGGAGCATGTTGGAGATAAAAAACAAAATGTGCCTAAAACGTGATATTATGACGTTATACGCCGTTCTGAGCCATGTTTGAACTTTCTATCACTTTTGGTTCCGATAATTCTGCTGACCATATTTGTGATATTCAGGCGCCAAATGACATGTTGGAGCATGTTGGAGATAAAAAATAATATGTGCCCAAAACGTGATATTATGACGTTATAGGCCGTTCTGAGCCATGTTTGAACTTTCTATCACTTTTGGTTCCGATAATTCTGCCGACCATATTTGTGTTATTCAGGCGCCAAATGACATGTTGGAGCAAGTTGGAGATAAAAAACAAAATGTGCCCAAAACGTGATATTATCACGTTATACGCCGTTCTGAGCCATGTTTGAACTTTCTATCACTTTTGGATCCGATAATTCTGTCGACCATATATGTGATATTCAGGGGCCAAATGACATGTTGGAGCAAGTTGGAGATAAAAAACAAAATGTGCCCAAAACGTGATATTATGACGTTATACGCCGTTCTGAGCCATGTTTGAACTTTCTATCACTTTTGGATCCGATAATTCTGTCGACCATATATGTGATATTCAGGGGCCAAATGTCATATTGTAGCATGTTGGAGATAAAAAACAAAATGTGCCTAAAACGTGATATGACGTTGTACGCCGTTCGGAGCCATGTTTGAACTTTCTATCACTTTTGGTTCCGATAATTCTGCTGACCATATTTGTGATATTCAGGCGCCATATGTCATATTGGAGCATGTTGGAGATAAAAACAAAATGTGCCTAAAACGTGATATTATGACGTTATACGCCGTTCTGAGCCATGTTTGAACTTTCTATCACTTTTGGTTCCGATAATTCTGTTGACCATATTTGTGTTATTCAGGCGCCAAATGACATGTTGGAGCATGTTGGAGATAAAAAACAAAATGTGCCCAAAACGTGATATTATGACGTTATAGGCCGTTCTGAGCCATGTTTGAACTTTCTATCACTTTTGGTTCCGATAATTCTGCCGACCATATTTGTGTTATTCAGGCGCCAAATGACATGTTGGAGCATGTTGGAGATAAAAAACAAAATGTGCCCAAAACGTGATATTATGACGTTATACGCCGTTCTGAGCCATGTTTGAACTTTCTATCACTTTTGGTTCCGATAATTCTGTTGACCATATTTGTGATATTCAGGCGCCATATGTCATATTGGAGCATGTTGGAGATAAAAAACAAAATGTGCCTAAAACGTGATATTATGACGTTATACGCCGTTCTGAGCCATGTTTGAACTTTCTATCACTTTTGGTTCCGATAATTCTGCTGACCATATTTGTGATATTCAGGCGCCAAATGACATGTTGGAGCATGTTGGAGATAAAAAATAATATGTGCCCAAAACGTGATATTATGACGTTATAGGCCGTTCTGAGCCATGTTTGAACTTTCTATCACTTTTGGTTCCGATAATTCTGCCGACCATATTTGTGTTATTCAGGCGCCAAATGACATGTTGGAGCAAGTTGGAGATAAAAAACAAAATGTGCCCAAAACGTGATATTATCACGTTATACGCCGTTCTGAGCCATGTTTGAACTTTCTATCACTTTTGGATCCGATAATTCTGTCGACCATATATGTGATATTCAGGGGCCAAATGACATGTTGGAGCAAGTTGGAGATAAAAAACAAAATGTGCCCAAAACGTGATATTATGACGTTATACGCCGTTCTGAGCCATGTTTGAACTTTCTATCACTTTTGGATCCGATAATTCTGTCGACCATATATGTGATATTCAGGGGCCAAATGTCATATTGTAGCATGTTGGAGATAAAAAACAAAATGTGCCTAAAACGTGATATGACGTTGTACGCCGTTCGGAGCCATGTTTGAACTTTCTATCACTTTTGGTTCCGATAATTCTGCTGACCATATTTGTGATATTCAGGCGCCATATGTCATATTGGAGCATGTTGGAGATAAAAACAAAATGTGCCTAAAACGTGATATTATGACGTTATACGCCGTTCTGAGCCATGTTTGAACTTTCTATCACTTTTGGTTCCGATAATTCTGTTGACCATATTTGTGTTATTCAGGCGCCAAATGACATGTTGGAGCATGTTGGAGATAAAAAACAAAATGTGCCCAAAACGTGATATTATGACGTTATAGGCCGTTCTGAGCCATGTTTGAACTTTCTATCACTTTTGGTTCCGATAATTCTGCCGACCATATTTGTGTTATTCAGGCGCCAAATGACATGTTGGAGCATGTTGGAGATAAAAAACAAAATGTGCCCAAAACGTGATATTATGACGTTATACGCCGTTCTGAGCCATGTTTGAACTTTCTATCACTTTTGGTTCCGATAATTCTGTTGACCATATTTGTTTTATTCAGGCGCCAAATGACATGTTGGAGCATGTTGGAGATAAAAAACAAAATGTGCCCAAAACGTGATATTATGACGTTACACGCCGTTCTGAGCCATGTTTGAACTTTCTATCACTTTTGGTTCCGATAATTCTGCTGACCATATTTGTGATATTCAGGCGCCAAATGTCATATTGGAGCATGTTGGAGATAAAAAACAAAATGTGCCTAAAACGTGATATTATGACGTTATACGCCGTTCTGAGCCATGTTTGAACTTTCTATCACTTTTGGTTTCGATAATTCTGCTGACCATATTTGTGATATTCAGGCGCCAAATGACATGTTGGAGCATGTTGGAGATAAAAAACAAAATGTGCCCAAAACGTGATATTATGACGTTATACGCCGTTCTGAGCAATGTTTGAACTTTCTATCACTTTTGGTTCCGATAATTCTGTCGACCATATATGTGATATTCAGGGGCCAAATGTCATATTGGAGCAGGTTGGAGATAAAAAACAAAATGTGCCTAGAACGTGTTATTATGACGTTATACGCCGTTCTGAGCCATGTTTGAACTTTCTATCACTTTTGGTTACGATAATTCTGCCGACCCTATTTGTGATATTCAGGGGCCAAATGTCATATTGGAGCATGTTGGAGATAAAAAACAAAATGTGCCCAAAACGTGATATTATGACGTTATACGCCGTTCTGAGCCATGTTTGAACTTTCTATCACTTTTGGTTCCGATAATTCTGTTGACCATATTTGTGTTATTCAGGCCCCAAATGACATGTTGGAGCATGTTGGAGATAAAAAATAAAATGTGCCCAAAACGTGATATTATGACGTTATACGCCGTTCTGAGCCATGTTTGAACTTTCTACCACTTTTGGTTCCGATAATTCTGTTGACCATATTTGTGTTATTCAGGCGCCAAATGACATGTTGGAGCATGTTGGAGATAAAAAACAAAATGTGCCCAAAACGTGATATTATGACGTTATACGCCGTTCTGAGCCATGTTTGAACTTTCTATCACTTTTAGTTCCGATAATTCTGTCTACCATATATGTGACATTCAGGGGCCAAATGTCATATTGGAGCATGTTGGAGATAAAAAACAAAATGTGCCCAAAACGTGATATTATGACGTTATACGCCGTTCTGAGCCATGTTTGAACTTTCTATCACTTTTGGTTCAGATAATTCTGCTGACCATATTTGTGATATTCAGGCGCCAAATGACATGTTGGAGAAAGTTGGAGATAAAAAACAAAACGTGTCCAAAACGTGATATTATGACGTTATACGCCGTTCTGAGCCATGTTTGAACTTTCTATCACTTTTGGTTCCGATAATTCTGCCGACCATATTTGTGTTATTCAGGCGCCAAATGACATGTTGGAGCAAGTTGGAGATAAAAAACAAAATGTGCCCAAAACGTGATATTATGACGTTATACGCCGTTCTGAGCCATGTTTGAACTTTCTATCACTTTTGGATCCGATAATTCTGTCGACCATATATGTGATGTTCAGGGGCCAAATGTCATATTGTAGCATGTTGGAGATAAAAAACAAAATGTGCCTAAAACGTGATATGACGTTGTACGCCGTTCTGAGCCATGTTTGAACTTTCTATCACTTTTGGTTCCGATAATTCTGTCTACCATATATGTGACATTCAGGGGCCAAATGTCATATTGGAGCATGTTGGAGATAAAAAACAAAATGTGCCCAAAAGGTGATATTATGACGTTATACGCCGTTCTGAGCCATGTTTGAACTTTCTATCACTTTTGGTTCCGATAATTCTGCTGACCATATTTGTGATATTCAGGCGCCAAATGACATGTTGGAGCAAGTTGGAGATAAAAAACAAAATGTGCACAAAACGTGATATTATGACGTTATACGCCGTTCTGAGCCATGTTTAAACTTTCTATCACTTTTGGTTCCGATAATTCTGTTGACCATATTTGTGTTATTCAGGCGCCAAATGACATGTTGGAGCATGTTGGAGATATAAAACAAAATGTGCACAAAACGTGATATTATGACGTTATACGCCGTTCTGAGCCATGTTTAAACTTTCTATCACTTTTGGTTCCGATAATTCTGCTGACCATATTTGTGATATTCAGGCGCCAAATGACATGTTGGAGCATGTTGGAGATAAAAAACAAAATGTGCCCAAAACGTGATATTATGACGTTATACGCCGTTCTGAGCCATGTTTGAACTTTCTATCACTTTTAGTTCCGATAATTCTGTCTACCATATATGTGACATTCAGGGGCCAAATGTCATATTGGAGCATGTTGGAGATAAAAAACAAAATGTGCCCAAAACGTGATATTATGACGTTATACGCCGTTCTGAGCCATGTTTGAATTTTCTATCACTTTTGGTTCCGATAATTTTGCTGACCATATTTGTGATATTCAGGCTCCAAATGACATGTTGGAGCAAGTTGGAGATAAAAAACAAAACGTGTCCAAAACGTGATATTATGACGTTATACGCCTTTCTGAGCCATGTTTAAACTTTCTATCACTTTTGGTTCCGATAATTCTGCTGACCATATTTGTGATATTCAGGCGCCAAATGACATGTTGGAGCATGTTGGAGATAAAAAATAATATGTGCCCAAAACGTGATATTATGACGTTATACGCCGTTCTGAGCCATGTTTGAACTTTCTATCACTTTTGGTTCCGATAATTCTGCTGACCATATTTGTGATATTCAGGCGCCAAATGACATGTTGGAGCATGTTGGAGATAAAAAATAATATGTGCCCAAAACGTGATATTATGACGTTATACGCCGTTCTGAGCCATGTTTGAACTTTCTACCACTTTTGGTTCCGATAATTCTGTTGACCATATTTGTGTTATTCAGGCGCCAAATGACATGTTGGAGCATGTTGGAGATAAAAAACAAAATGTGCCCAAAACGTGATATTATGACGCTATACGCCGTTCTGAGCCATGTTTGAACTTTCTATCACTTTTAGTTCCGATAATTCTGTCTACCATATATGTGACATTCAGGGGCCAAATGACATGTTGGAGAAAGTTGGAGATAAAAAACAAAACGTGTCCAAAACGTGATATTATGACGTTATACGCCGTTCTGAGCCATGTTTGAACTTTCTATCACTTTTGGTTCCGATAATTCTGCCGACCATATTTGTGTTATTCAGGCGCCAAATGACATGTTGGAGCAAGTTGGAGATAAAAAACAAAATGTGCCCAAAACGTGATATTATGACGTTATACGCCGTTCTGAGCCATGTTTGAACTTTCTATCACTTTTGGATCCGATAATTCTGTCGACCATATATGTGATGTTCAGGGGCCAAATGTCATATTGTAGCATGTTGGAGATAAAAAACAAAATGTGCCTAAAACGTGATATGACGTTGTACGCCGTTCTGAGCCATGTTTGAACTTTCTATCACTTTTGGTTCCGATAATTCTGTCTACCATATATGTGACATTCAGGGGCCAAATGTCATATTGGAGCATGTTGGAGATAAAAAACAAAATGTGCCCAAAAGGTGATATTATGACGTTATACGCCGTTCTGAGCCATGTTTGAACTTTCTATCACTTTTGGTTCCGATAATTCTGCTGACCATATTTGTGATATTCAGGCGCCAAATGACATGTTGGAGCAAGTTGGAGATAAAAAACAAAATGTGCACAAAACGTGATATTATGACGTTATACGCCGTTCTGAGCCATGTTTAAACTTTCTATCACTTTTGGTTCCGATAATTCTGTTGACCATATTTGTGTTATTCAGGCGCCAAATGACATGTTGGAGCATGTTGGAGATATAAAACAAAATGTGCACAAAACGTGATATTATGACGTTATACGCCGTTCTGAGCCATGTTTAAACTTTCTATCACTTTTGGTTCCGATAATTCTGCTGACCATATTTGTGATATTCAGGCGCCAAATGACATGTTGGAGCATGTTGGAGATAAAAAACAAAATGTGCCCAAAACGTGATATTATGACGTTATACGCCGTTCTGAGCCATGTTTGAACTTTCTATCACTTTTAGTTCCGATAATTCTGTCTACCATATATGTGACATTCAGGGGCCAAATGTCATATTGGAGCATGTTGGAGATAAAAAACAAAATGTGCCCAAAACGTGATATTATGACGTTATACGCCGTTCTGAGCCATGTTTGAATTTTCTATCACTTTTGGTTCCGATAATTTTGCTGACCATATTTGTGATATTCAGGCTCCAAATGACATGTTGGAGCAAGTTGGAGATAAAAAACAAAACGTGTCCAAAACGTGATATTATGACGTTATACGCCGTTCTGAGCCATGTTTAAACTTTCTATCACTTTTGGTTCCGATAATTCTGCTGACCATATTTGTGATATTCAGGCGCCAAATGACATGTTGGAGCATGTTGGAGATAAAAAATAATATGTGCCCAAAACGTGATATTATGACGTTATACGCCGTTCTGAGCCATGTTTGAACTTTCTATCACTTTTGGTTCCGATAATTCTGCTGACCATATTTGTGATATTCAGGCGCCAAATGACATGTTGGAGCATGTTGGAGATAAAAAATAATATGTGCCCAAAACGTGATATTATGACGTTATACGCCGTTCTGAGCCATGTTTGAACTTTCTACCACTTTTGGTTCCGATAATTCTGTTGACCATATTTGTGTTATTCAGGCGCCAAATGACATGTTGGAGCATGTTGGAGATAAAAAACAAAATGTGCCCAAAACGTGATATTATGACGTTATACGCCGTTCTGAGCCATGTTTGAACTTTCTATCACTTTTAGTTCCGATAATTCTGTCTACCATATATGTGACATTCAGGGGCCAAATGTCATATTGGAGCATGTTGGAGATAAAAAACAAAATGTGCCCAAAACGTGATATTATGACGTTATACGCCGTTCTGAGCCATGTTTGAATTTTCTATCACTTTTGGTTCCGATAATTTTGCTGACCATATTTGTGATATTCAGGCTCCAAATGACATGTTGGAGCAAGTTGGAGATAAAAAACAAAACGTGTCCAAAACGTGATATTATGACGTTATACGCCGTTCTGAGCCATGTTTGAACTTTCTATCACTTTTGGTTCCGATAATTCTGCCGACCATATTTGTGATATTCAGGCGTCAAATGTCATATTGGAGCATGTTGGAGATAAAAAACAAAATGTGCCCAAAACGTGATATTATGACGTTATACGCCGTTCTGAGCCATGTTTGAACTTTCTATCACTTTTGGTTCCGATAATTCTGCCGACCATATTTGTGATATTCAGGCGTCAAATGTCATATTGGAGCAAGTTGGAGATAAAAAACAAAACGTGTCCAAAACGTGATATTATGACGTTATACGCCGTTCTGAGCCATGTTTGAACTTTCTATCACTTTTGGTTCCGATAATTCTGCCGACCATATTTGTGATATTCAGGCGTCAAATGTCATATTGGAGCATGTTGGAGATAAAAAACAAAATGTGCCCAAAACGTGATATTATGACGTTATACGCCGTTCTGAGCCATGTTTGAACTTTCTATCACTTTTAGTTCCGATAATTCTGTCTACCATATATGTGACATTCAGGGGCCAAATGTCATATTGGAGCATGTTGGAGATAAAAAACAAAATGTGCCCAAAACGTGATATTATGACGTTATACGCCGTTCTGAGCCATGTTTGAACTTTCTATCACTTTTGGTTCCGATAATTCTGCTGACCATATATGTGATATTCAGGCGCCAAATGACATGTTGGAGCAAGTTGGAGATAAAAAACAAAATGTGTCCAAAACGTGATATTATGACGTTATACGCCGTTCTGAGCCATATTTGAACTTTCTATCACTTTTGGTTCCGATAATTCTGTTGACCATATTTATGTTATTCAGGCGCCAAATGACATGTTGGAGCATGTTGGAGATAAAAAACAAAATGTGCCCAAAACGTGATATTATGACGTTATACGCCGTTCTGAGCCATGTTTGAACTTTCTATCACTTTTGGTTCCTATAATTCTGCCGACCATATTTGTGTTATTCAGACGCCAAATGACATGTTGGAGCAAGTTGGAGAT
Organism: Onthophagus taurus; assembly: GCF_036711975.1. Lineage (NCBI taxonomy): Eukaryota > Metazoa > Arthropoda > Insecta > Coleoptera > Scarabaeidae > Onthophagus > Onthophagus taurus. The sequence goes on from NC_091973.1 coordinate 11,015,312, forward strand.
AAAAAACAAAATGTGCCTAAAACGTGATATGACGTTGTACGCCGTTCTGAGCCATGTTTGAACTTTCTATCACTTTTGGTTCCGATAATTCTGCCGACCATATTTGTGATATTCAGGGGCCAAATGTCATATTGGAGCATGTTGGAGATAAAAATCAAAATGTGCCCAAAACGTGATATTATGACGTTATACGTCGTTCTGAGCCATGTTTGAACTTTCTATCATTTTTGGTTCCGATAATTCTGCTGACCATATTTGTGATATTCAGGCGCCAAATGACATGTTGGAGCATGTTGGAGATAAAAAACAAAATGTGCCCAAAACGTGATATTATGACGTTATACGCCGTTCTGAGCCATGTTTGAACTATCTATCACTTTTGGTTCCGATAATTCTGTTGACCATATTTGTGTTATTCAGGCGCCAAATGACATGTTAGAGCATGTTGGAGATAAAAAACAAAATGTGCACAAAACGTGATATTATGACGTTATACGCCGTTCTGAGCCATGTTTAAACTTTCTATCACTTTTGGTTCCGATAATTCTGCTGACCATATTTGTGATATTCAGGCGCCAAATGTCATATTGGAGCATGTTGGAGATAAAAAACAAAATGTGCCTAAAACGTGATATTATGACGTTATGCGCCGTTCTGAGCCATGTTTGAACTTTCTATCACTTTTGGTTCCGATAATTCTGCTGACCATATTTGTGATATTCAGGCGCCAAATGACATGTTGGAGCATGTTGGAGATAAAAAATAATATGTGCCCAAAACGTGATATTATGACGTTATACGCCGTTCTGAGCCATGTTTGAACTTTCTACCACTTTTGGTTTCGATAATTCTGTTGACCATATTTGTGTTATTCAGGCGCCAAATGACATGTTGGAGCATGTTGGAGATAAAAAACAAAATGTGCACAAAACGTGATATTATGACGTTATACGGCGTTCTGAGCCATGTTTTAACTTTCTATCACTTTTGGTTCCGATAATTCTGCTGACCATATTTGTGATATTCAGGCGCCAAATGTCATATTGGAGCATGTTGGAGATAAAAAACAAAATGTGCCTAAAACGTGATATTATGACGTTATACGCCGTTCTGAGCCATGTTTGAACTTTCTATCACTTTTGGTTCCGATAATTTTGCTGACCATATTTGTGATATTCAGGCTCCAAATGACATGTTGGAGCAAGTTGGAGATAAAAAACAAAACGTGTCCAAAACGTGATATTATGACGTTATACGCCGTTCTGAGCCATGTTTGAACTTTCTATCACTTTTGGTTCCGATAATTCTGCCGACCATATTTGTGATATTCAGGCGTCAAATGTCATATTGGAGCATGTTGGAGATAAAAAACAAAATGTGCCCAAAACGTGATATTATGACGTTATACGCCGTTCTGAGCCATGTTTGAACTTTCTATCACTTTTAGTTCCGATAATTCTGTCTACCATATATGTGACATTCAGGGGCCAAATGTCATATTGGAGCATGTTGGAGATAAAAAACAAAATGTGCCCAAAACGTGATATTATGACGTTATACGCCGTTCTGAGCCATGTTTGAACTTTCTATCACTTTTGGTTCCGATAATTCTGCTGACCATATATGTGATATTCAGGCGCCAAATGACATGTTGGAGCAAGTTGGAGATAAAAAACAAAATGTGTCCAAAACGTGATATTATGACGTTATACGCCGTTCTGAGCCATATTTGAACTTTCTATCACTTTTGGTTCCGATAATTCTGTTGACCATATTTGTGTTATTCAGGCGCCAAATGACATGTTGGAGCATGTTGGAGATAAAAAACAAAATGTGCCCAAAACGTGATATTATGACGTTATACGCCGTTCTGAGCCATGTTTGAACTTTCTATCACTTTTGGTTCCGATAATTCTGCCGACCATATTTGTGATATTCAGGCGCCAAATGACATGTTGGAGCATGTTGGAGATAAAAAATAATATGTGCCCAAAACGTGATATTATGACGTTATACGCCGTTCTGAGCCATGTTTGAACTTTCTACCACTTTTGGTTCCGATAATTCTGTTGACCATATTTGTGTTATTCAGGCGCCAAATGACATGTTGGAGCAAGTTGGAGATAAAAAACAAAATGTGCCCAAAACGTGATATTATGACGTTATACGCCGTTCTGAGCCATGTTTGAACTTTCTACCACTTTTGGTTTGAACTTTCTATCACTTTTGGTTCCGATAATTCTGCCGACCATATTTGTGATATTCAGGGGCCAAATGTCATATTGGAGCATGTTGGAGATAAAAATCAAAATGTGCCCAAAACGTGATATTATGACGTTATACGTCGTTCTGAGCCATGTTTGAACTTTCTATCATTTTTGGTTTCGATAATTCTGCTGACCATATTTGTGATATTCAGGCGCCAAATGACATGTTGGAGCATGTTGGAGATAAAAAACAAAATGTGCCTAAAACGTGACATTATGACGTTATACGCCGTTCTGAGCCATGTTTTAACTTTCTATCACTTTTGGTTCCGATAATTCTGCTGACCATATTTGTGATATTCAGGCGCCAAATGACATGTTGGAGCATGTTGGAGATAAAAAATAATATGTGCCCAAAACGTGATATTATGACGTTATACGCCGTTCTGAGCCATGTTTGAACTTTCTACCACTTTTGGCTCCGATAATTCTGTTGACCATATTTGTGTTATTCAGGCGCCAAATGACATGTTGCAGCATGTTGGAGATAAAAAACAAAATGTGCCCAAAACGTGATATTATGACGTTATACGCCGTTCTGAGTCATGTTTGAACTTTCTATCACTTTTAGTTCCGATAATTCTGTCTACCATATATGTGACATTCAGGGTCCAAATGTCATATTTAAGCATGTTGGAGATAAAAAACAAAATGTGCCCAAAACGTGATATTATGACGTTATACGCCGTTCTGAGCCATGTTTGAACTTTCTATCACTTTTGGTTCTGATAATTCTGCTGACCATATTTGTGATATTCAGGCGCCAAATGACATGTTGGAGCATGTTGGTGATAAAAAATAATATGTGCCCAAAACGTGATATTATGACGTTATACGCCGTTCTGAGCCATGTTTGAACTTTCTATCACTTTTGGTTCCGATAATTTTGCTGACCATATTTGTGATATTCAGGCGCCAAATGACATGTTGGAGCAAGTTGGAGATAAAAAACAAAATGTGCCCAAAACGTGATATTATGACGTTATACGCCGTTCTGAGCCATGTTTGAACTATCTATCACTTTTGGTTCCGATAATTCTGTTGACCATATTTGTGTTATTCAGGCGCCAAATGACATGTTGGAGCATGTTGGAGATAAAAAACAAAATGTGCACAAAACGTGATATTATGATGTTATACGCCGTTCTGAGCCATGTTTAAACTTTCTATCACTTTTGGTTCCGATAATTCTGCTGACCATATTTGTGATATTCAGGCGCCAAATGACATGTTGGAGCATGTTGGAGATAAAAAACAAAATGTGCCCAAAACGTGATATTATGACGTTATACGCCGTTCTGAGCCATGTTTGAACTTTCTATCACTTTTGGTTCCGATAATTCTGCTGACCATATATGTGATATTCAGGCGCCAAATGACATGTTGGAGCAAGTTGGAGATAAAAAACAAAATGTGTCCAAAACGTGATATTATGACGTTATACGCCGTTCTGAGCCATGTTTGAACTTTCTATCACTTTTGGTTCTGATAATTCTGCTGACCATATTTGTGATATTCAGGCGCCAAATGACATGTTGGAGCATGTTGGAGATAAAAAATAATATGTGCCCAAAACGTGATATTATGACGTTATACGCCGTTCTGAGCCATGTTTGAACTTTCTATCACTTTTGGTTCCGATAATTTTGCTGACCATATTTGTGATATTCAGGCGCCAAATGACATGTTGGAGCAAGTTGGAGATAAAAAACAAAATGTGTCCAAAACGTGATATTATGACGTTATACGCCGTTCTGAGCCATATTTGAACTTTCTATCACTTTTGGTTCCGATAATTCTGTTGACCATATTTGTGTTATTCAGGCGCCAAATGACATGTTGGAGCATGTTGGAGATAAAAAACAAAATGTGCCCAAAACGTGATATTATGACGTTATACGCCATTCTGAGCCATATTTGAACTTTCTATCACTTTTGGTTCCGATAATTCTGTTGACCATATTTGTGTTATTCAGGCGCCAAATGACATGTTGGAGCATGTTGGAGATAAAAAACAAAATGTGCCCAAAACGTGATATTATGACGTTATACGCCATTCTGAACCATATTTGAACTTTCTATCACTTTTGGTTCCGATAATTCTGCTGACCATATTTGTGATATTCAGGCGCCAAATGACATGTTGGAGCAAGTTGGAGATAAAAAACAAAACGTGTCCAAAACGTGATATTATGACGTTATACGCCGTTCTGAGCCATGTTTGAACTTTCTATCACTTTTGGTTCCGATAATTCTGCCGACCATATTTGTGTTATTCAGGCGCCAAATGACATGTTGGAGCAAGTTGGAGATAAAAAACAAAATGTGCCCAAAACGTGATATTATGACGTTATACGCCGTTCTGAGCCATGTTTGAACTTTCTATCACTTTTGGATCCGATAATTCTGTCGACCATATATGTGATATTCAGGGGCCAAATGTCATATTGTAGCATGTTGGAGATAAAAAACAAAATGTGCCTAAAACGTGATATGACGTTGTACGCCGTTCTGAGCCATGTTTGAACTTTCTATCACTTTTGGTTCCGATAATTCTGCCGACCATATTTGTGATATTCAGGGGCCAAATGTCATATTGGAGCATGTTGGAGATAATAATCAAAATGTGCCCAAAACGTGATATTATGACGTTATACGTCGTTCTGAGCCATGTTTGAACTTTCTATCATTTTTGGTTCCGATAATTCTGCTGACCATATATGTGATATTCAGGCGCCAAATGACATGTTGGAGCATGTTGGAGATAAAAAACAAAATGTGCCCAAAACGTGATATTATGACGTTATACGCCGTTCTGAGCCATGTTTGAACTATCTATCACTTTTGGTTCCGATAATTCTGTTGACCATATTTGTGTTATTCAGGCGCCAAATGACATGTTGGAGCATGTTGGAGATAAAAACAAAATGTGCACAAAACGTGATATTATGACGTTATACGCCGTTCTGAGTAATGTTTAAACTTTCTATCACTTTTGGTTCCGATAATTCTGCTGACCATATTTGTGATATTCAGGCGCCAAATGTCATATTGGAGCATGTTGGAGATAAAAAACAAAATGTGCCTAAAACGTGATATTATGACGTTATACGCCGTTCTGAGCCATGTTTGAACTTTCTATCACTTTTGGTTCCGATAATTCTGCTGACCATATTTGTGATATTCAGGCGCCAAATGACATGTTGGAGCATGTTGGAGATAAAAAATAATATGTGCCCAAAACGTGATATTATGGCGTTATACGCCGTTCTGAGCCATGTTTGAACTTTCTACCACTTTTGGTTCCGATAATTCTGTTGACCATATTTGTGTTATTCAGGCGCCAAATGACATGTTGGAGCATGTTGGAGATAAAAAACAAAATGTGCCCAAAACGTGATATTATGACGTTATACGCCGTTCTGAGCCATGTTTGAACTTTCTATCACTTTTAGTTCCGATAATTCTGTCTACCATATATGTGACATTCAGGGGCCAAATGTCATATTGGAGCATGTTGGAGATAAAAAACAAAATGTGCCCAAAACGTGATATTATGACGTTATACGTCGTTCTGAGCCATGTTTGAACTTTCTATCACTTTTGGTTCCGATAATTTTGCTGACCATATTTGTGATATTCAGGCGCCAAATGACATGTTGGAGCAACTTGGAGATAAAAAACAAAACGTGTCCAAAACGTGATATTATGACGTTATACGCCGTTCTGAGCCATGTTTGAACTTTCTATCACTTTTGGTTCCGATAATTCTGTCGACCATATATGTGATATTCAGGGGCCAAATGTCATATTGGAGCATGTTGGAGATAAAAAACAAAATTTGCCTAAAACGTGATATTATGACGTTATACGCCGTTCTGAGCCATGTTTGAACTTTCTATCACTTTTGGTTCCGATAATTCTGCTGACCATATTTGTGATATTCAGGCGCCAAATGACATGTTGGAGCATGTTGGAGATAAAAACAAAATGTGCCCAAAACGTGATATTATGACGTTATACGCCGTTCTGAGCCATGTTTGAACTTTCTATCACTTTTGGTTCCGATAATTCTGCTGACCATATTTGTGATATTCAGGCGCCAAATGACATGTTGGAGCATGTTGGAGATAAAAAATAATATGTGCCCAAAACGTGATATTATGGCGTTATACGCCGTTCTGAGCCATGTTTGAACTTTCTACCACTTTTGGTTCCGATAATTCTGTTGACCATATTTGTGTTATTCAGGCGCCAAATGACATGTTGGAGCATGTTGGAGATAAAAAACAAAATGTGCCCAAAACGTGATATTATGACGTTATACGCCGTTCTGAGCCATGTTTGAACTTTCTATCACTTTTAGTTCCGATAATTCTGTCTACCATATATGTGACATTCAGGGGCCAAATGTCATATTGGAGCATGTTGGAGATAAAAAACAAAATGTGCCCAAAACGTGATATTATGACGTTATACGCCGTTCTGAGCCATGTTTGAACTTTCTATCACTTTTGGTTCCGATAATTTTGCTGACCATATTTGTGATATTCAGGCGCCAAATGACATGTTGGAGCAAGTTGGAGATAAAAAACAAAACGTGTCCAAAACGTGATATTATGACGTTATACGCCGTTCTGAGCCATGTTTGAACTTTCTATCACTTTTGGTTCCGATAATTCTGCCGACCATATTTGTGATATTCAGGCGCCAAATGTCATATTGGAGCTTGTTGGAGATAAAAAACAAAATGTGCCTAAAACGTGATATTATGACGTTATACGCCGTTCTGAGCCATGTTTGAACTTTCTATCACTTTTGGTTCCGATAATTCTGCTGACCATATTTGTGATATTCAGGCGCCAAATGACATGTTGGAGCACGTTGGAGATAAAAACAAAATGTGCCCAAAACGTGATATTATGACGTTATACGCCGTTCTGAGCCATGTTTGAACTTTCTATCACTTTTGGTTCCGATAATTCTGTCGACCATATATGTGATATTCAGGGGCCAAATGTCATATTGGAGCATGTTGGAGATAAAAAACAAAATTTGCCTAAAACGTGATATTATGACGTTATACGCCGTTCTGAGCCATGTTTGAACTTTCTATCACTTTTGGTTCCGATAATTCTGCTGACCATATTTGTGATATTCAGGCGCCAAATGACATGTTGGAGCATGTTGGAGATAAAAACAAAATGTGCCCAAAACGTGATATTATGACGTTATACGCCGTTCTGAGCCATGTTTGAACTTTCTATCACTTTTGGTTCCGATAATTCTGCTGACCATATTTGTGATATTCAGGCGCCAAATGACATGTTGGAGCAGGTTGGAGATAAAAACAAAATGTGCCCAAAACGTGATATTATGACGTTATACCCCGTTCTGAGCCATGTTTGAACTTTCTATCACTTTTGGTTCCGATAATTCTGCCGACCATATTTGTGATATTCAGGGGCCAAATGTCATATTGGAGCATGTTGGAGATAAAAAACAAAATGTGCCCAAAACGTGATATTATGACGTTATACGCCGTTCTGAGCCATGTTTGAGCTTTCTATCATTTTTGGTTCCGATAATTCTGCTGACCATATTTGTGATATTCAGGCGTCAAATGTCATATTGGAGCATGTTGGAGATAAAAAACAAAATGTGCCTAAAACGTGATATTATGACGTTATACGCCGTTCTGAGCCATGTTTGAACTTTCTATCACTTTTGGTTCCGATAATTCTGTTGACCATATTTGTGTTATTCAGGCGCCAAATGACATGTTGGAGCATGTTGGAGATAAAAAAAAAATGTGCCCAAAACGTGATATTATGACGTTATACGCCGTTCTGAGCCATGTTTGAACTTTCTATCATTTTTGGTTCCGATAATTCTGTCGACCATATATGTGATATTCAGGGGCCAAATGTCATATTGGAGCGTGTTGGAGATAAAAAACAAAATGTGCCTAAAACGTGATATTATGACGTTATACGCCGTTCTGAGCCATGTTTGAACTTTCTATCACTTTTGGTTCCGATAATTCTGCCGACCATATTTGTGATAGTCAGGGGCCAAATGTCATATTGGAGCATGTTAGAGATAAAAAACAAAATGTGCCCAAAACGTGATATTATGACGTTATACGCCGTTCTGAGCCATGTTTGAGCTTTCTATCATTTTTGGTTCCGATAATTCTGCTGACCATATTTGTGATATTCAGGCGCCAAATGACATGTTGGAGCAGGTTGGAGATAAAAACAAAATGTGCCCAAAACGTGATATTATGACGTTATACGCCGTTCTGAGCCATGTTTGAACTTTCTATCACTTTTGGTTTCGATAATTCTGTTGACCATATTTGTGTTATTCAGGCGCCAAATGACATGTTGGAGATAAAAAACAAAATGTGCCCAAAACGTGATATTATGACGTTATACGCCGTTCTGAGCCATGTTTGAACTTTCTATCACTTTTGGTTTCGATAATTCTGTTGACCATATTTGTGATATTCAGGCGCCAAATGACATGTTGGGGCATGTTGGAGATAAAAAACAAAATGTGCCCAAAACGTGATATTATGACGTTATGCGCCGTTCTGAGCCATGTTTGAACTTTCTATCATTTTTGGTTCCGATAATTCTGCTGACCATATTTGTGATATTCAGGCGTCAAATGTCATATTGGAGCATGTTGGAGATAAAAAACAAAATGTGCCTAAAGCGTGATATTATGACGTTATACGCCGTTCTGTGCCATGTTTGAACTTTCTATCACTTTTGGTTCCGATAATTCTGCCGACCATATTTGTGATATTCAGGGGCCAAATGTCATATTGGAGCATGTTGGAGATAAAAAACAAAATGTGCCCAAAACGTGATATTATGACGTTATACGCCGTTCTGAGCCATGTTTGAGCTTTCTATCATTTTTGGTTCCGATAATTCTGCTGACCATATTTGTGATATTCAGGCGTCAAATGTCATATTGGAGCATGTTGGAGATAAAAAACAAAATGTGCCTAAAACGTGATATTATGACGTTATACGCCGTTCTGAGCCATGTTTGAACTTTCTATCACTTTTGGTTCCGATAATTCTGCCGACCATATTTGTGATATTCAGGCGCCAAATGACATGTTGGAGCATGTTGGAGATTAAAAACAAAATGTGCCCAAAACGTGATATTATGACGTTACACGCCGTTCTGAGCCATGTTTGAACTTTCTATCACTTTTGGTTCCGATAATTCTGCTGACCATATTTGTGATATTCACGCGCCAAATGACATGTTGGAGCATGTTGGAGATAAAAAACAAAATGTGATCAAAACGTGATATTATGACGTTATACGCCGTTCTGAGCCATGTTTGAACTTTCTATCACTTTTGGTTCCGATAATTCTGTTGACAATATTTGTGATATTCAGGCGCCAAATGTCATATTGGAGCATGTTGGAGATAAAAAACAAAATGTGCCCAAAACGTGATATTATGACGTTATACGCCGTTCTGAGCCATGTTTGTGCTTTCTATCATTTTTGGGTCCGATAATTCTGCTGACCATATTTGTGATATTCAGGCGTCAAATGTCATATTGGAGCATGTTGGAGATAAAAAACAAAATGTGCCTAAAACGTGATATTATGACGTTATACGCCGTTCTGAGCCATGTTTGAACTTTCTATCACTTTTGGTTCCGATAATTCTGTTGACCATATTTGTGTTATTCAGGCGCCAAATGACATGTTGGAGCATGTTGGAGATAAAAAACAAAATGTGCCCAAAACGTGATATTATGACGTTACACGCCGTTCTGAGCCATGTTTGAACTTTCTATCACTTTTGGTTCCGATAATTCTGCTGACCATATTTGTGATATTCAGGCGCCAAATGACATGTTGGAGCATGTTGGAGATAAAAAACAAAATGTGATCAAAACGTGATATGATGACGTTATACGCCGTTCTGAGCCATGTTTGAACTTTCTATCACTTTTGGTTCCGATAATTCTGTCGACCATATATGTGATATTCAGGGGCCAAATGTCATATTGGAGCATTTTGGAGATAAAAAACAAAATGTGCCCAAAACGTGATATTATGACGTTATACGCCGTTCTGAGCCATGTTTGAACTTTTTATCACTTTTGGTTCCGATAATTCTGCTGACCATATTTGTGTTATTCAGGCGCCAAATGTGATATTGTAGCATGTTGGAGATAAAAAACAAAATGTGCCCAAAACGTGATATTATGACGTTATACGCCGTTCTGAGGCATGTTTGAACTTTCTATCACTTTTGGTTCCGATAATTCTGTTGACCATATTTGTGTTATTCAGGCGCCAAATGACATGTTGGAGCATGTTGGAGATAAAAAACAAAATGTGCCCAAAACGTGATATTATGACGTTATACGCCGTTCTGAGCCATGTTTGAACTTTCTATCACTTTTAGTTCCGATAATTCTGTCTACCATATATGTGACATTCAGGGGCCAAATGTCATATTGGAGCATGTTGGAGATAAAAAACAAAATGTGCCCAAAACGTGATATTATGACGTTATACGCCGTTCTGAGCCATGTTTGAACTTTCTATCACTTTTGGTTCCGATAATTCTGTTGACCATATTTGTGTTATTCAGACGCCAAATGACATGTTGGAGCATGTTGGAGATAAAAAACAAAATGTGCCCAAAACGTGATATTATGACGTTATACGCCGTTCTGAGCCATGTTTGAACTTTCTATCATTTTTGGTTTCGATAATTATGCTGACCATATTTGTGATATTCAGGCGCCAAATGACATGTTGGAGCATGTTGGAGATAAAAAACAAAATGTGCCCAAAACGTGATATTATGACGTTATACGCCGTTCTGAGCTATGTTTGAACTTTCTATCATTTTTGGTTCCGATAATTCTGCCGACCATATTTGTGATATTCAGGGGCCAAATGTCATATTGGAGCATGTTGGAGATAAAAAACAAAATGTGCCTAAAACGTGATTTTAAGACGTTATACGCCGTTCTGAGCCATGATTGAACTTTCTATCACTTTTGGTTCCGATAATTCTGCCGACCATATTTGTGATATTCAGGGGCCAAATATCATATTGGAGCATGTTGGAGATAAAAAACAAAATGTGCCCAAAACGTGATATTATGACGTTATACGCCGTTCTGAGCCATGTTTGAACTTTCTATCATTTTTGGTTCCGATAATTCTGCTGACCATATTTGTGATATTCAGGCGTCAAATGTCATATTGGAGCATGTTGTAGATAAAAAACAAAATGTGCCCAAAACGTGATATTATGACGTTATACGCTGTTCTGAGCCATATTTGAACTTTCTATCACTTTTGGTTCCGATAATTCTGTTGACCATATTTGTGTTATTCAGGCGCCAAATGACATGTTGGAGCATGTTGGAGATAAAAAACAAAATGTGCCCAAAACGTGATATTATGACGTTATACGCCGTTCTGAGCTATGTTTGAACTTTCTATCACTTTTGGTTCCAATAATTCTGCCGACCATATTAGTGATATTCAGGGGCCAAATGTCATATTGGAGCATGTTGGAGATAAAAAACAAAATGTGCCCAAAACGTGATATTAAGACGTTATACGCCGTTCTGAGCCATGATTGAACTTTCTATCACTTTTGGTTCCGATAATTCTGCCGACCATATTTGTGATATTCAGGGGCCAAATGTCATATTGGAGCATGTTGGAGATAAAAAACAAAATGTGCCCAAAACGTGATATTATGACGTTATACGCCGTTCTGAGCCATGTTTGAACTTTCTATCATTTTTGGTTCCGATAATTATGCTGACCATAAGTAGTATAGATTCGCCGATTCAAGAACCTCCTCCTCGAACCTGCGTTCTAGGAGGAGGTTCTTGAATCGGCAAATTTTTTGGGGGTCAGAGGAGGTTCGATGAGGAGAGGAGGTTCTTGAATCGGCGATTCTTTTGAGGGTCGGAGGAGATTCGATGAAGAGAGGAGGAGGTCAATTAACTTGAGAAGGTCATGTTATTTTGACGAAATTATTAAAAATTTATCTTTATTAAAAATGTATCTTTATTTAGGTTATGTTATTAAAAATTTATCTTTATATGTAACCTGTTTACCTAGATGAAAACAATTACTATGTTTATCCTTCGACGCTTCTCAATGAACTGGTAATGTTTTCGATATATCTCTTAACTTATTGTACACAAAGGTATACGGTTTTGGGACATGTAGGTATACAAATAAGTGAGTCATGATCTACCTGCGGGATATTTTTTAAAATTTATTGTGTAAAGGTATACGGAGCTTTAAAATATGCGAGGAGGTTCTTGAATCGGCAAATTTTTTGGGGGGATACGTTCGAGGAGGAGGTCAATTAACTTAATACTAGTAAGTGAGTCATGATCTACCTGCGAGATATTTTTTTAATTTATTATGCAGAGGTATACGTAGTTATAAATATACATGTATACAAACGCACTCGATGCATCCTCCTCCTCCCCAATAAGTTTCAGGAGCGGTGAGGGTTTATAAACGCCTGCGAAATGTGGTATTGACGTAGTTCTTTCATAACAAGTAGAAGTGTACAACATTAAATTGTAAAATGGTCGTGTGTGAGGATTGTGGAAAAAGTTTTACTCGAGTTGACAATTTAAAAAGACATCAACGATTATCTTGTATTGGCAAGAGAATCAAGCTTGACGCACCGCAAATTCCAAAAGCAGTAAAATGTGAGGCTTGCGATGATTATGTAAATAGACAATGTTACTCTGCACATTTACGAAGCAACGCACACAAGCGTAACGCTTTTGTTATAATCGATGACGGAGTGGAGAGAATAGCTGGAGCATTCGGTGACAAAATCGTCAGTTATCGAATAAGTGAAGAAGGTTTTTTTGTGGATTTGGATGAATTTTCTCATAGAATTCGAGAAAAAATACTAAATCTAATACAAAGCGCAATCGATATTCACCGAAATGTAAAATTAAATATGGAATGTTTTGGTTTGTATTTTTTACAATCAAAGGAAGACTGTGAAATAAAATCATTCAATACGAAAAATAAGGTAGTATCATTAGCGTCGGATCTGTATAAAATATATAAGGAATTTATTGATGAAATTTCATCAAAAATGTCAGAATTCCAGGAACGAGATTCAGGTAAGCGTAATGTGACATAATATACCTATATATTAAAAAATAAATGTTTCAATATTTTATTTAGGATGGACTTTAATGCAAATTCTCTATATGGAGTTAAATTTAAACAAATATAATCCTATCAGAGCATCTAATTACATCGATCTACCATCGCAAATAAAAGCAAAGCGTGCTGTGATAAATATACAAAACGCGGATGATGCATGTTTTGCATGGGCTGTAACATCCGCACTACATGAACCGAACGGTTTACCACAGAGGACATCTTCGTATCCGAATTACCTAGACTGCGGCTTAGACTATTCAAATATTGTTTTTCCAGTTAAATTACGAGATATACCTGTATTTGAAAAGCAGAACAAACTATCTATTAATGTATATGGAATAAATGAGTATTTTAAAGACGGTGTTATGAATTATGACATAATTACAATGTATATATGTCGACAAAAAGAAGAAAGACATATAAATTTATTATTGGTTACAAATGATTCCGGGAATAGTCACTATTGTTGGATAAAAAATCTGTCTCGATTACTATCATCGCAAGCATCGCAGAATGGTCATGAAAAGTATATTTGCGACGGATGCTTGGTATTCTTTACGTCAGAAAATAAACTTATCCGTCATCAAAGTGACGATTGCAGCAAGGTAAGGGCAATTTTACCAACAACAAATTTAAAAATAAATAAATATGGAAATGAAGAAAAGGAAAATATACTACAGTTCGAAAATTTTGAACGACAATTAAAAATACCGTTCGTGGTGTATGCAGATTTTGAAGCATTACAGAAACCGATCGCCGATGCGGAAGCAACAGAACTTAACGATGATAATTCATACTCCGTCAAATGTTTCAAACACGAACCTTATGCATTTGCATATTATATAAAATGTTCATATGACGAATCATTGTCGAAGTTTGAAATATATCGCGGATGTAATGCTGCTCAAATTTTCATGAGCAAGTTGGAACATGACGTTCTGAATATATACAAAAATTATTTAAGCCAACCAAAAGAAATGCTCCCATTACCACCTATTGATAGATTAATACATGAGATGCAGGATATCTGTCACATTTGTTCGCACAAAATAAAAGAAGGTAATAAAGTGTGCGATCATGATCACCTAACTGGGTTGTATAGAGGACCCGCACATGCTGTATGTAACATCAATTATCAATTACCAAAGTTCATACCGATATTCTTTCACAATCTTTCGAACTACGATTGTCATATGTTTGTGAAAGATATGGCATTAAAAGAAGAAGACGTGGACGTTATAGCACAGAATAAAGAAAAGTATATATCATTTTCGAAAAAAATTATCGTAGGAGAAAACATTGACAGCAAGGGAAAGCTAAGGCGGGTTCATATGAAATTGAGATTTGTGGATTCATTTAGGTTTATGGCTTTATCGCTAGAGAAGTTGGGTTCATTTTTGGAAGACAACCAATGCGTTCAAATCAGAAAATATTTTAGGAACGAAGAACAGTTTCGACTTATACGTCAGAAAGGAGTTTTTCCGTATTCCTTTGTGGATTCATTCGAAAAGCTGAATCTTACCGCTCTGCCAGATCGAAGTAGTTTTTACAATACTTTATGCGACGATAGTATAACCGAAGAAAATTATTGTCGTGCACAAACGGTGTGGAACTTATTTAACTGTCGCACTTTAGGCGAATATAGCGACATTTATTTAACGTCTGACGTTTTACTTTTGGCGGACGTATTTGAGAATTTCCGAACCATCTCGATGAAGTATTACTCTTTAGATCCATGTCATTACTTCACAGCGCCGGGCTTCGGTTGGGATGCATTATTACGAATGACAGGGGTAAAATTAGAATTATTAACGGACATAGACATGTTACACTTCTTTAAAAATGGTATTCGCGGTGGATTAAGTATGTGCACTAAACGCAGTGCGAAGGCTAACAATAAATTAATGATGGAATTTGATGAAACCAAAGACCCATCTTATATTTTGTATCTCGACGCTACGAATTTGTATGGACACGCAATGAGACGAAAATTACCGACGGGGGGATTTCGATGGCTATCAGATGAAGAGATTCAAAAGTTAGATATTTACAATACGGAAGACGATTCCGAAAAGGGTTACGTGTTCGAGGTAGATTTAGAGTATCCGGAAGCAATACATGATGAACACAACGATTTGCCATTTTGTCCAGAACGGATTGTACCCCCAGGTTCAAAAAATGCAAAGTTAATAGCAAATTTGGAAAATAAAACAAAATACATCATTCATTACGTGAATCTAAAGCAGTGTATCAAGTTCGGATTGAAACTAACGAAGATTTACAGAGTATTAGAATTTAAACAATCCAACTGGATGCGGAGCTACATCGATTTCAATTCCGATAAACGTGCGAAAGCTAAGAATGAATTTGAAAAAAATCATTACAAAGCAATGAATAACATCGTATACGGTAAGACAATGGAAAATGTGGAAAAGCGAGTGGATATAAGACTAGTTACCCACTGGGAATGTCGTCATAAGAAACCGGGCGTGGAAGCCCTAATAGCTAAACCAAATTTTAAATCTTCGAAAATATTTTGCGATAATTTGATAGCCGTTCAATTGAACGTCGCGGAAGTTCGTTATTGCAAACCGCTGTATGTGGGTTTCAGTATATTAGAGCTTTCGAAAACCGTAATGTACAGCTTCTTCTATGATTACTTAAAAGTTAAATATGGAAATAACATAACACTTTTATACACCGATACTGATTTCCTAATCCTAGAAATTACTACTCCCAATGTATATGAGGATATAAAAGAAAATATTGAATTTTTTGACACGTCCAATTATCCGTTAGAGAATATACACAATATACCTCGCGGTCGATCTGTGTTGGGAAGAATGAAAGATGAATATCCAAACAGGTGCATAACGTCATTTGTTGGAACAGGAGCTAAGGCGTACTGCATCACCTTGTTGAATGATAATGTAAAGAAGGCTAAAGGAGTAAAGAAATATGTTATAGATAAACATTTAAGCGTGACCGATTATAAACGTGTGGTTGAATGTGGCGGATCGGTTCATAAAAAAATGTACATTTTTAAGTCAGAATTTCATACTATGTATACCGAATTAAAGAATAAAATTGCTCTTTCATCGTGCGATGATAAACGATACATATTACCGAACGGATGTAATACTTTGGCGTGGGGTCATTGGTTGATAAAAAGATTGAATGCGAATAAATGAATTTAATTTAAAAAAAATTGTAAAGAATAATAATAATAATGTATTTGTAATGTTCGATTGTTAATAAAGTCTTGTAAACTTTTAAATAGGTCTTTATACGTTTTAAAGAACGTTAGTTTTTGAGATCCAAGAATTATGAGACGGACCTAATCCTAACCATTTCACAAACACTTGATTTCCTTTTCGCCGTAGCACTTTTTCCACCAAGTAGACGTCAGGATATTTAACTTTTTGTAATTCCTCTCGATAAAAACCACCCATAATTTTTTCATTGGATGCATCTTTGAGCAGATATGTTGTTGGGAAAGTATTACGAACAGAATGTATTGTAAACACTTCGTTAGACCAATTGGGAGTATAGTTTTTGGTGAAGGCGTGTCGATGCTTGCTCACTCTGACGTGATCACCGACATTAAATTTTTTGGTATAAGGATCGACAATTTTTATGTAATTATATACAGTTTTTAACAGTGTCGATGCGTTTCTGTTATTTACCTCGCTAGGTTTCATTCCTATCGTCCTGTGAACTTGGTTGTTATAATCCAGAATTAATTTGGGAAGCAATTCCAACCAACGATAGTTACCTTGCATACTAAATTCTTTCCACATTTTTTCTTTTATTGTTCTATTAAACCGTTCAACAATAGAACTCTTTAAATTGGAAAATGAACTGTAGTGATTGATGTGATATCGTGACATAAGCTTTTTAAAATCCTCATTGTAAAATTCTTTTCCGTTATCCGTTTGCAGATTCTTCGGTATGTTTTTCCGCTTTTCCGATAGAATTGTTTCCATAGCTCGCGTAACTTCTTTGCCAGTTTTGTTTTTTAGTGGTACAGCCCATCCATACTTTGAGAAAGCATTAATAACTGTTAGAATATATTTAAAATTACCATTTGCTTTTGAATAAGGTATCATCTCCACTAAATCAGCTTGAAATAAGTCCGTTAAACCTTTTATAATAACACGTCTGCGTTTATACTTTTTCCTCGCGGACGCGTGCAACTCGTTTACGACGGACCTTTTAATATCGCTCATTTTCTGGATATTTCAATGAGCAGTTCTACCATAAATGGTTTCTTGAGTAAAGTGGTCTTCGTTGTGGGTTTGCAAACTATTTTATCTCCAAAGAAGAGAACATTTAACTTTTTATTTGGATCGAAGATACTCCCGTTAATAATCATTTCAACGTCTCCTTCAAATCGGTATTTCACTATTTCACCAATATATAAAAAGTTTATATATTTACTTACGTAACCTAAATTTTGAATAATGTAATAATTATCCGTTGTATCCGTAGTTCCATCTCCGCTAAACGTAAGTATAGTTGGTTGTTTGAAATATCGTTGTAAGTTTTCACGTTTATTAAAATGAGCAGCAATGTTGTGTCCGTGTACGTGTTTACCAAACTTATCGATCGTCATACTAGACGAATGTTTTCCGAACTTGCTTAAACTCATCTGCTCTAGTTCACAAACGTCGGTGTTTTAAAACAAAAAATGTGAGAGACGTATATTTATGATAATATTTTAACGTATAATCTCGGCCTCTGTTAGCTCCGATATTATTGATGATATTTCATTGACATGTGCAGAATGACCTGCAGTTTGCGAGGCCATCAACAAACGCAGTCTGTCGACAAGTTCGTTGGGATCGTCCCAATACTCGTATTCGATAAGAGCCCCAGGAACGACTTGTTTTTGTAATGCACCACCGACTTTTTTCTTCGGATTCGGCCAGTATTTAGCCCAATGCACCTTGGGTTTGTTACCTTCAACGATAGGCTTGATAATATTCTGAAATTTCCCACTGTCGTCCTCAGTAGTCATACCTGCCTCTGGAATGTAATTAATGTACGGAGCATTTGAACGTAGTAAGATATCTTTGTAGTTGCGCATGTCCTGAATTGTAAAGTTGCCCGGTTCGTTTTTAAATAGTAAATCATATAAACCAACGGTTCCCGTATATTTGAAGTTTCCAACGTGAATATCCTGATCCTCAAAGTGAACAGGACTGACTCCAATGTAGAAACCTTCGGGAGTTTCGCGAACACCGTATAAACGATCATAATCATCTTTTAAATCAGTTGTTAAACCAACAATATACGTTCTGGGCAAAGGATGAAACTGACTCAAAGCGGCTTGTACCTCTGGAGACTCCAATCTTTCTTCTATTTCATCTTTAAGTCGTTCTATTCGATTATGTGCGTCCGAAATAAGAGCTCCGGTATCCTCGCTAGAATCGAGGAGTTCTTCTTCTTCGCCCGGCGGAACTTCATATACTTCTTCTTCTGCATGAGCTAATGGACCAAGAGGAGAAGACGTGGGAGAAGATACCAACCTTTTTTCAGGAGTCGATGTAGCAAATTTTCGTCGTTGTTCTTTTAATGGAACTTTCGGTTTTCGAATAAAATATTCGGTCTCGGTTTTAGCTGGTACGTCAGAAATATCCGGCGAGTAGCGTTGTATCTTAGATATCAATTTTTCTTCTTTTGGAGATAAACTTCGTTTTGGAATGGATAGTAAAGGCGCAGTGTCAAGTTTTGCGACAATATCCTGTAAGGGCCTTGCGATGGGTGCATATGCGGTTTCCGACCGAATCCTTGACTCCTCTAAGTCTTCCTTTAAAGAACGAATTTTGTCTCTCACGACTTCTCGTGCCGCGATAAGTTCTGCAGCTATCGTCTTGTTCATTGTATGATGTATGTGAAGTTACTACGAACTGTACAGCTGAAGTCGTTAGTTTTAAACTTCAATGAATTTATCAAAACCCTTACGGTAACGTCCCTTAGATACACTACAATCTAAATCAATAACTAGGATGCCGTGTCTATTCTCCCAACAAGCATCGCTAATTTCCTTTAGCCGATGAAACTCCATATCGCTCATTATGTGATCTTCAAATACGTGTTTTAAATTTGTTAAGTCTTGTTTAAATAACACCAAAAAGTTACAATTATCGCGAACTAATTGTTTTGGAATTGCACTATAACTTTGACAAATTAGAAAACAATCAATGTTTTTATGTCGACCATACGAAAAAAATTCCTTAATGACATTTTGACCTGTACAGGGAACATCGTCAAATACGACTACCGAATATTCTTTCGCATCTTCCGGTCGAATGAACTCGTCTATATTAGAAAATTCATAGTAACCGCAATCTTTTATAGGTTCAATTAAACGTCTTAAAAAATCGTACTTATTTTGGTATAACGAATTAGAGCATAAGTACAAGTTTAGGAAGCGCAACCCATTACGTGCAACTAAAAGCGATAACATAGCATTTGTTTTTCCGACACCTGAGGGTCCTACAATTAAACCTCGCTTACATTTTCCACCAAATAAATTGCTGTGTCTTGTAAAGTGTTCTTCGACCGAACCATTACTAAAATTTACTATAGGCAGTGTTAGAAGTTGCGGTAAACATTTTAATTTCTCGTCGATCATGATTCTCGTACTAAATGAATTGGATAAGACTGAATGAAAATATAGCAAAAGAAACTATATATACATATATTTAAGAAGAATAATAATAATAATAATAATAATAATAAGTATAATACCTTAACCATTTAACCTAACATAACATAACCTAACCTAACCTAACCTAAGGAAGAGGAGGAAAAATGGTTACCACTCCTCCTCCTCTTCCTGCTCATCCCGCACTTCATACGGGGGCGGAGGCGCTGCAGGTGTCGGTGTCGGAGGTTCTATCCCAGTCGAACAATGGTGTATGTGCATGTTTTGAACATGCACCTGCCCTCTCACCACTGCCGACTCTGAGACAATACTGTTTACCTAAGAAGATTATGAAATTAAAAACGTGCAAAAAAGATTATAGATATAGCCTACCAGCTGAAACAGGGTATCTACTTTGACCTCCAAAGACGCAACTCTTCGCTCCAACGTGAGCACCCTCCCGAAGTTGTTGCTACCGGACATCTTTTTAGCTAGGAAGGGAAGTTATTAGTATGTAAAGAAGACAAAATGAATTCTGCTTTTTTCATTTCAACGGTTAATGTTGCAACGGTGATGTCGAGTGACGTTGTTAAAGAGTGGTTAGAACTCGACGCCAGCCCTTCCCTAAACTGTGCAAGTTCTCTCAAAGAGGTCTGCAATTGAAGTACCTTTGCATGAAGGTCTTTATAAAAATTTTGATACAAAATATTAATTTCGGTCAAAATCTCCTCTTTGGTTGTTTCTACTGCTGCACACATTGCATTTGAAAAAAGGCTGGCAGGTACATCGGAAATGACTGAAGTAGCGGGAATTGTGTCCACCCTTAAGATTTGTACTTTCGGGCTTAATGAGGGAACTTCTATGGTAGGAATGTTTATGTTAGTAGGGGGAGTGGGAATCGACGAAGCTTTAGAAGAAGAAGCCTTAGAAACAAAAGCTGCATTAATAGCTTTAAGGTATGTCCGGTTTTCGGTGCAGTGTTGGGATACCGCCATTAAAGAAAGAGAGTCGTTGGACTCATCGCCGCTAGCCACTTCCGAGTGTGTCACTTCAACCTTTGACAGAGTCGCAGGTTCAACTGACACACGCTTGTGTTTGGTACTTCGCGAACGAGCACGGGTCTCCCGTCGAAGCTCTCTATACTTATCTGGCGGTAACCACACACCTGCACCCTTCTTCCGGTGTTCACGGTTCCCCGACTTTCGACGAAGTGAAAGTGAAAGGTGTTTCACATTCTTATCGTCGACTTTCGAGGAACCTGCGATGTTTGGAAGCGCCGTAGCTTGCTGCACATTAGATTCAACGTTTGGATCCATCGGCTGCTCATTAGGCTGCACGTTTGGATCCAGAGCCTTCTCAACAGTCGACATGTTCAACAGGTTTATGTCAAAACTGTTTAACAGAAAGGATTCCTGGCTGGCGAAACCCGGAGCAGTTAAATCAATTTGACTAAAACCGTCTTGAGACATCTTGATAAGAAAAGAAAATTAATTAATTTTATTTTAATAAAAAAAACATGTATACTTACATCGCTTGATGAAAAATACAGTTGCACGTTAAAATCTAACTGCAGAGGGTGCTTGTCAACAAAGTGCTGAATGATAGGATATGAATGATAAAACGTTCGAAAAAATAAAGTTATGCTTACCAATAAAAGTTAACTTGAAAAAATAGAAGGAGCTATAGGAATGAAAAACACAAGATTAAAAACAATATATGTCAAGAAAGGAGACTATACTTACCAGAAAAAAGTTGCTGAAATTACGATGTTAAAAACTGATCGGTCTAATCGAACTGATCAGCAGTAAGCTCCTGTAGGAATTGGGAAAAAAATATCAATTTAACATAACAAACAAATAAACAAATTGTACTCACAAAAACAAAGTAGAACGAGCTGTCATGATGAAATAAAGCAAGAATATATTATATAAACATGGAAGTAGAAAAGGTTACTTACCAAATAAAACACAGCAAAAAAAGAGAAAGCTGAATGAGCAAGGATGTCTAGGAGTGGAAAAAACAATTTTAAATATTATATAAACATGCAAAACAAATATAGTTTTACTCACCAAAAAAGAGAAAGTTGTAGAAAGAGCTGTAGTGATGGAGAGAAAATGAACGTTATATAAACATGATAATAAAGAAGGTTGTACTTACCAAAAAACTGAAGAACACAAACACTTAAGTGACTTTCAAAGGCTGGGAGGTGCCTTCTTATACTAGAGTAATGAAGGGGGGCGTGGGGTGGGGCGTGACAAGGGGGAGGAGTGGGGAATGGGCGGAGTTAGAGTGGGGGTACTTTTTTTCTGGCTCTACTTTCCTGGCAACCGGGGGGGGGGGGGGGGGGAATTTTAGATTTCCCCCACTCCCATCCCCACTCTTCCATCTCCACTTTGGGAGGAGCCTGAGGAGGAGCATGGGAGGAGCATAGGAGGAGCTTCAATAAACAATCCTTTTCCCTTTTTCTTTTCTTTTTTTTTTTTTTTTTTTTTTTCTTCCTTTTTTTCCCCTTTCTTTCTTCCTTTTTTTCTTCCAATTTAATACTTTTTCAATGTACAACCCAAGTCATACCAACCCAACCCAATGTATACATACCATGTATTCATTTAGATTAACTATTTTTTCTTTTAAATTAAAACAACTTTTTACACTTTTTACAATCTTTTATTATTATTAATTTACAATCTATAACTGACAATGTTTATATACTAAACCATACATAAAGAACAATCCTTTCTTGCCGATGGTGGACCATCAATATGCGTTTCCCAATGAGGCAAATTATAATGTTCAAAACAGGGCAGCTTGCTTTGTAATCGCTCATCGTTTCTATACTTCAACGGTAATTTAAACCAAACCGCCGCCAAATCTAATGGCTTTACTTTATTGATATAATAATCGATTGGTAAATAACATAATTCGTAGTTTTTAATATTCGCAAAAGATAAATCAGATTCGTATCTTTCCATAATATCCCACACTTTATTAATTATAAAAGTTGAAAGTCCCAATCTGGTAACTAACCGCCAAAGACGTTCCATCTTGAACTGCTCTACCGCTACTACCCGTCTGCCTTTCTCAATTCGTTTACATATAGTTATAGATGTCTGAATACGTATGAAAATAAATAAAAAACATTCGATAAGGAGCACATACTTGGTCTCTTTTTATGATAGGGACACATCGGCGCACCAACCTCCAATTTGCATTCATTTTCCGGCAATTCTTTTACCGGTATTGTTAAAATTCTTCTTAAAAATGTAGCTTTCTCACGTCCTTTTACGTACGCTACTTTTGTCGAACGACACAAATAATAAACGATCTCATCGAAACGAGACGCAGGAACAAACCCGTCGTTCCAATCAATACAATGATGATGACTCATTAACCAATTCGCCGTATTGCGAAATTTGGTAGATAGTGAAGAAAAGCTTCGACTAGGTTGAAACACGTAATGACTTATACAATGATTACTGTCGTAAGAAGCCAGTTCCTTTGGGATAAATTCTTCATCGTTTATCGTGAAACCTTGAATGTCCAAAATAATAAAATCCCTTTGAAAAACCATAATATCCATAATATACCACTATATGCAAACGTTTCCTTCGATGTTTAGAGATACACTAAATGACGTTGCTTCAACAGTACCACTATATTAATTGCTTAACCATTTTCGTAAGAGGCGAATACACAAATGCTCTGTCATGCAGAATTAATGCGTAAGCTGTCGTACCTTCCGGAATTGGATTTTTCGTTGAATACTCGATTTTTATTTCTACTCCGCTTTTATGTATTGCTTCCTGTTGATACGTGCAATCGATTCCAATTAACGGCGCGTAAGTTTTAAATTCTTCCGGTGAAAACAAAGGTTCGCTTTCTTGATAGTAGTATGCTTGCTGAAATCTTGAATACATATCATACAAAATCGCATAGTGATTGTTATCAAAATCCACATTCAAATTATCGTACGGAAAACGTTCTCCATTCAAGAAAACGGTTACGTTCGTTAAGTTTATATTATCAAATAATGCCATGTTTCCTTTAAATATACCCTTTCGATTTGTTTGAAATCCGATGATTATAAATCTAGGCGTTTCCAATTGTGGAGCAGTTTTGACGGCCCAAGATTGCTTCGTAGTTTGAGGTAATTGAGGGTACTCGTGTATTTCCCACGATCGAAAAGGAACGTGAATGTCTACGTTTCTTTCTGATAGTTTTGTTAATGCCAACTGTTCGCGTAATCCCACCGCCACGTGAGGAACTCTCCATATAATTTTATTAATGATCAATTTCAATTTTTCGTCGTTCGGAGCGGCTGCTGGTTGAAAGATGACGTCCGTATCATCGTGTCCGCGAATTAGCACAAGTTCCTGTCGAACGTTCATCATGATCTTTCTGAAATCTTCTGCGAATCCTAGCAACGTTTTTAGCGGAACGCTAAGACCGAAATTTCCATTTTTATCTAAAGCCTTTGCAACACCCGCTATATCATCTTTCCAAGGTTTTATGTGCCAACCGGCGTTCTCTAATTTCACCACCTCGTTCTGCGTAGATGAGAAATAACCCTTCATGCATGAGCTTATACCGACGTTCCGCACACCATCAACATGTACTCCGTTAATAAGATATCGAATATCGCTAAACATAAATGCAACGGGATTGTTAACCAATTGCCCCGTTGCGCTGGCATCTTTTGTTATACTTCCGTCCGCGGCTAACTTACGAACGCTACCCTCGACGTATAGATAACTCTCGCTCGGTAAAGTATAATTATCTATTTCCGGAATTGAAATTCTAATTTCGTCATTGTTATCGAACGTGGTCGATCCAAACGGTTGATGCGAATGGAATTCATAACTTACGATAGAGTGATCTGTTTTTATCTTATCCGTTACTTTTAAAATGTCCATTACTTTAACACTTCGTATCCTAACTGAACTAAATACCTTCGATTGACTGGTGATAATCGATGAATGGATCGTCTTCTACTGCCGCTACGTTGACTGATGACGCGCGCTTTATAGTTTTCTCCATTAAACAATTTTCTCGCTCTGTCTCTTCTTGACCACCGCATTCTTTTGTTTTGATATAACACTGTCATAACGTTAGTCAAATTTAAATAATTCAATTTATCGATCTCAGGTGAACTCTCACTGTTATTTCTTCTTCTCTGAAGTCTACCAAGTTTCCGTCCTGATCAAGTATACGTACTGTTAAGCTACTAATCACGTTCGTTAAAACCGGTAAATAAATAGGTAGTTGTGGTGATTCGATTATTTTAAAACCTGCCGGAACGTTTGGGAAAAAATGATATAAAACGTGCACGGGAACTCCGTTATTATACGATCCCGTCACTAAATTACAATAAATTTGTAAGGCGTTCGTTTTATTTATGTTTACTACGAAATCGGATTCCACTTCCGTATCTCTAGGTAATATTTGAGGCTTGAAGCCAAGTAACGGCCCTATAGAATTATCGCATGCAAAATTAATTCGACGGGTACTTTTTATTAAAGAATGTTGTGTGTTATTATTCCCCTTAATCCTTATTACGACACTTTTAGCGTGTCTTTTGTCTAGCTGTTCATTCACGAACTCGGCAATATCATCAATATCGTACGTTCCAACAGGTACTATTATATTGTTTTTAAAATGTCCTGTCTTATCTTCGTATTGGATTACGTTGTTGTTTTTATTAACGTTTGCTAAACTATTAAACGTTTCGAAATTCAAAAGAGCCAACTCGTAACTACCAAATTCGTTCAAATAGATCGGAGGATTAAAATTACAAGTCAATTCAGATGACTTTCCAGTCAACGTAAATGTATATGTCGTGTGTATTGCTTCTTTCTCCATTACTTCTGAACGTCTAAACGTCTCTAGACTCTAATAGATCCTTTTATTACTTAGAAACTTCAGACACAACTGTCCGCAATTTTGATCTATTTCTCTTTGATATCGACAGTAATTATACTTTACTTGACCACCCCTACCGTCTGACAGCAAATATTGTTCAATTTCTAATGGCGGTCTTAAATCACCGTAACTGTCGAAATAGTATATGTCCTTGTCGTCTTTCTTATAGGCGACCCAATGAGTCCCTCGTCCTTTCAAGTTATCCAAGTTAACAATACCTCTTTCCTTCTTTTTAATCTTACTCGGGAGATTGTCTCTCATAAATATACCCCGAAAATGTGGAATTTTTAGTACTTTCGCAAACTTTTCCAACTCGACGTTAGTTAACGCACGACGAGGTATTCGAACTAGTTTTTTGAACTAGTGGTTATACCGCAACCTTTCTTATAGGGCTTATTGAAGTAACCTGTGCCGCCAACATTATTCCCCTTTCCTTCAATAAACAAACCGCAACCTTTCTTATATGGTTTTATATAAAATCCGCTACCTACGGCCTTTGCTTCCATAGCCTTGTTATGTCTTCGTTCTTCATCTAATTGCTCTCTAGCTGTTTTCGCGTTGTTTATAGTTCTTGCAATAGCGGCAGCACCACCGCCGATACTACCTAGGGCACCTAAAGCTGCGAACAGGGGAATTAAAGGTAAAAATCCTCCCGTTTTCGGAATTCGAATAACTCGACCTCTAGGTTCGGAAATTCTTTTTCTTATCTTTTTCAGAGCTCCGTACGCCGCTTTAACGTTTGTCAACAAATTCTTAGCACCTGATCTCGATATTGCGTTGCGAGCGAATCGAAGTGCATCTACAAAAGATATAGCTCCACCACGCTTTACACGCGTTCGGACTTTTTTTAAAGGTCGTCGACCCGTACGATTTCTTTTTCTACCTACGCCCATACCGACCGCTACTTTTGCTTTCATTAAGGCGGCAACTGCGGACGATGCCACTTTTTCTCCAAGAGTAGACTCTTTATTTCGTATTCGTTCTTTCGCTGCTTTATATAATGCTCTGTCTGCGTCGTGTCTAAATTTTAAATTTGAACTGACCGTATATGCTATATCGTGTTTCTTACACGCTTCGTCTAATGGATTCACGCCTCGATCTCCTCTCGATAATCTCTTTTCCAACTTGGTACCCGGTCCACAAAAATTATATCCTGGCAAATGAAGTTCTATCGGAAGTTTATCTATCAACTTGTTAAAAAATCCTCGACCAATTCGTTTGCCTGTCAAACGATAACTGTTACGATTAGGTTCTAACAAATTCATTTTATAATTTCACTCCTTCTTCCTTTTCTTCACAGTTAAAAACTAGAAATGAAGCTCTGCTGTTGTGCTTTAAGCTTTTATTCCTTTTAAATATTTTACAAAAACAGTTTTGCTCTTAATTTATACTTAAATCTATTAATATTATTATTATTATTCAGCTACACTTAAATCTACTAATACCTATCCTAAAAATTAATCGTTACTCAGTTAAAAACATTTCGATTACTCTACAATGCTAAAACGTTCTTGATATATGTTTAATCTATAATCTACATCTAAATATTTTTCTAATAACTTATTTACGTTTCTTATCCTAGTCTTAAATCTAATTCCGTCCAACATCTTTTCTTCCCAGTCACTTATCCTTGATTGTCTGTAAGCAAACGTCCAAGTGTGCATTCGGTACACTCTATTTTTCGATTCGCAAAACGTCACTTTTTTTTCCATTTTATTCACTTCACATCTTCATTAATGCGTGCAAATCTAAATCCAGTAATATCTTATCCATACCGTATACGAGCAGTTCTTTAGTTACGCACAAATGTTCACTTGGTGCACCGTTTGAAGCAACCAATATATTCGATTTTATATCACCTTGCATTGTTGATACCACATCGATCACGCTATCGTAATAATTTTTATATTCCATACACTTTAATACTTCTACCCTACTCGAAACTAAATCGCTAAGTTTCCACAATTCGTGTAACGAGTCGTAAGCCAGGTAAAATATTTCTGACCCCCTTTCCATTTTCAACACTTTTCGTACATTTTCTATCCATTGGCTGCTGCAGGTCACGCCGCTTACAACGAAATGTGGTGGTGTCGATAAATCACCAACAAAACTATTCATAATCAATTGTCTGCTATTAATCACATTTTTCCATTCGTCTTCGGTAAAAGTTATGCATTGTCCTTTTCCCATTAATCTTATAACCGGATCAAAATGTAGATTGGCAGACATGCCAACCGATATCCATTTCGTTCGACTTTTATTTAAATAATATGTACTCTCGGAGAATAATGGCGCTTGATTACCTTTTTGGAGATTATTTTTCACTGCTTCATTTAATACTACGTTACTTGTGAAAGGTAACTTTCCACAATTTTCTACATAATGTTGTTGATTGCTAGGAAATACGTACTCCGCTAAGTCGGAAGGCAACAAATTAATTCCATCGAATACCACATCCTTTTTTCTTTGATTATCACTTCCTAGCGACACATTTGTTGCAGTTGTCTCATTACAATTACCCTCCATTTTGATGTTTCGGGCAGGTTTTTTATTTTCACCCTTTTCAAATGAATTTACAGCAGCTCTCTTAGTTGGACATTTGGGGTTCGGTCTGGTTGCCACTAAACATCAATATTATTGTTTACATTAGTACATTATCTACTTGTATTACATTTGAATTACTTACTCGTTACGTTAAAAATCCTCTGTACTAAATGCACCAAAAATCTACACGATATTTTTAATATGTACTAAATACACAAAAACCTTACTCTGAAGCACAACACTCTGCGGTACAACTTCGACCAACGTTTGTATTTATAGCAATACATAAGGTTGCTGGTGGGGGGAGTAATATTTTACATCATTACCGAATATATCTATTATACATGTTCTAACATGTCATTATATCGTGAGACGTCAGACAAAACGCATGACAAATTTATTAAGAAGCTCTTAAAAAATATCTCGCAGGTGGATCATGACTCATCTACTACTAACAAGTTAGTTGACCTCCTCCTCAAACCTGTCCTCCCAAAAAATTTGCCGATTCAAGAACCTCCTCGCATATTCTTAAATACCTGTACACCTTTACATAATAAAATAAAAAATATCTCGCAGGTAAGTTATGACTCACTTGTTTGTATACCTACATGTCTCAAAACCGTATACCTTTGTGTATAATAATAAATTAAGAGATATATCGAAAACATTAACAGTTCATTGAGAAGCGTCGAAGGATAAACATAGTAATTGTTTTCATCTAGGTAAACAGGTTACATATAAAGATAAATTTTTAATAACATAACCTAAATAAAGATACATTTTTAATAAAGATAAATTTTTAATAATTTCGTCAAAATAACATGACCTTCTCAAGTTAATTGACCTCCTCCTCTCTTCATCGAATCTCCTCCGACCCTCAAAAGAATCGCCGATTCAAGAACCTCCTCTCCTCATCGAACCTCCTCTGACCCCCAAAAAATTTGCCGATTCAAGAACCTCCTCCTAGAACGCAGGTTCGAGGAGGAGGTTCTTGAATCGGCGAATCTATACTACTACCATATTTGTGATATTCAGGCGCCAAATGACATGTTGGAGCATGTTGGAGATAAAAAACAAAATGTGCCCAAAACGTGATATTATGACGTTATACGCCGTTCTGAGCCATGTTTGAACTTTCTATCATTTTTGGTTCCGATAATTCTGCTGACCATATTTGTGTTATTCAGGCGCCAAATGACATGTTGGAGCATGTTGGAGATAAAAAACAAAATGTGCCCAAAACGTGATATTATGACGTTATACGCCGTTCTGAGCTATGTTTGAACTTTCTATCACTTTTGGTTCCGATAATTCTGCCGACCATATTTGTGATATTCAGGGGCCAAATGTCATATTGGAGCATGTTGGAGATAAAAAACAAAATGTGCCCAAAACGTGATATTATGACGTTATACGCCGTTCTGAGCCATGTTTGAACTTTCTATCATTTTTGGTTCCGATAATTCTGCTGACCATATTTGTGATATTCAGGCGTCAAATGTCATATTGGAGCATGTTGTAGATAAAAAACAAAATGTGCCCAAAACGTGATATTATGACGTTATACGCCGTTCTGAGCCATATTTGAACTTTCTATCACTTTTGGTTCCGATAATTCTGTTGACCATATTTGTGTTATTCAGGCGCCAAATGACATGTTGGAGCATGTTGGAGATAAAAAACAAAATGTGCCCAAAACGTGATATTATGACGTTATACGCCGTTCTGAGCTATGTTTGAACTTTCTATCACTTTTGGTTCCGATAATTCTGTTGACCATATTTGTGATATTCAGGGGCCAAATGTCATATTGGAGCATGTTGGAGATAAAAAACAAAATGTGCCCAAAACGTGATATTAAGACGTTATACGCCGTTCTGAGCCATGATTGAACTTTCTATCACTTTTGGTTCCGATAATTCTGCCGACCATATTTGTGATATTCAGGGGCCAAATGTCATATTGGAGCATGTTGGAGATAAAAAACAAAATGTGCCCAAAACGTGATATTATGACGTTATACGCCGTTCTGAGCCATGTTTGAACTTTCTATCATTTTTGGTTCCGATAATTCTGCTGACCATATTTGTGATATTCAGGCGTCAAATGTCATATTGGAGCATGTTGTAGATAAAAAACAAAATGTGCCCAAAACGTGATATTATGACGTTATACGCTGTTCTGAGCCATATTTGAACTTTCTATCACTTTTGGTTCCGATAATTCTGTTGACCATATTTGTGTTATTCAGGCGCCAAATGACATGTTGGAGCATGTTGGAGATAAAAAACAAAATGTGCCCAAAACGTGATATTATGACGTTATACGCCGTTCTGAGCTATGTTTGAACTTTCTATCACTTTTGGTTCCGATAATTCTGCCGACCATATTAGTGATATTCAGGGGCCAAATGTCATATTGGAGCATGTTGGGGATAAAAAACAAAATGTGCCCAAAACGTGATATTAAGACGTTATACGCCGTTCTGAGCCATGATTGAACTTTCTATCACTTTTGGTTCCGATAATTCTGCCGACCATATTTGTGATATTCAGGGGCCAAATGTCATATTGGAGCATGTTGGAGATAAAAAACAAAATGTGCCCAAAACGTGATATTATGACGTTATACGCCGTTCTGAGCCATGTTTGAACTTTCTATCATTTTTGGTTCCGATAATTATGCTGACCATATTTGTGATATTCAGGCGCCAAATGACATGTTGGAGCATGTTGGAGATAAAAAACAAAATGTGCCCAAAACGTGATATTATGACGTTATACGCCGTTCTGAGCTATGTTTGAACTTTCTATCACTTTTGGTTCCGATAATTCTGCCGACCATATTAGTGATATTCAGGGGCCAAATGTCATATTGGAGCATGTTGGAGATAAAAAACAAAATGTGCCCAAAACGTGATATTAAGACGTTATACGCCGTTCTGAGCCATGATTGAACTTTCTATCACTTTTGGTTCCGATAATTCTGCCGACCATATTTGTGATATTCAGGGGCCAAATGTCATATTGGAGCATGTTGGAGATAAAAAACAAAATGTGCCCAAAACGTGATATTATGACGTTATACGCCGTTCTGAGCCATGTTTGAACTTTCTATCATTTTTGGTTCCGATAATTATGCTGACCATATTTGTGATATTCAGGCGCCAAATGACATGTTGGAGCATGTTGGAGATAAAAAACAAAATGTGCCCAAAACGTGATATTATGACGTTATACGCCGTTCTGAGCCATGTTTGAACTTTCTATCATTTTTGGTTCCGATAATTCTGCTGACCATATTTGTGTTATTCAGGCGCCAAATGACATGTTGGAGCATGTTGGAGATAAAAAACAAAATGTGCCCAAAACGTGATATTATGACGTTATACGCCGTTCTGAGCTATGTTTGAACTTTCTATCACTTTTGGTTCCGATAATTCTGCCGACCATATTTGTGATATTCAGGGGCCAAATGTCATATTGGAGCATGTTGGAGATAAAAAACAAAATGTGCCCAAAACGTGATATTATGACGTTATACGCCGTTCTGAGCCATGTTTGAACTTTCTATCATTTTTGGTTCCGATAATTCTGCTGACCATATTTGTGATATTCAGGCGTCAAATGTCATATTGGAGCATGTTGTAGATAAAAAACAAAATGTGCCCAAAACGTGATATTATGACGTTATACGCCGTTCTGAGCCATATTTGAACTTTCTATCACTTTTGGTTCCGATAATTCTGTTGACCATATTTGTGTTATTCAGGCGCCAAATGACATGTTGGAGCATGTTGGAGATAAAAAACAAAATGTGCCCAAAACGTGATATTATGACGTTATACGCCGTTCTGAGCTATGTTTGAACTTTCTATCACTTTTGGTTCCGATAATTCTGTTGACCATATTTGTGATATTCAGGGGCCAAATGTCATATTGGAGCATGTTGGAGCTAAAAAACAAAATGTGCCCAAAACGTGATATTAAGACGTTATACGCCGTTCTGAGCCATGATTGAACTTTCTATCACTTTTGGTTCCGATAATTCTGCCGACCATATTTGTGATATTCAGGGGCCAAATGTCATATTGGAGCATGTTGGAGATAAAAAACAAAATGTGCCCAAAACGTGATATTATGACGTTATACGCCGTTCTGAGCCATGTTTGAACTTTCTATCATTTTTGGTTCCGATAATTCTGCTGACCATATTTGTGATATTCAGGCGTCAAATGTCATATTGGAGCATGTTGGAGATAAAAAACAAAATGTGCCCAAAACGTGATATTATGACGTTATACGCCGTTCTGAGCCATGTTTGAACTTTCTATCACTTTTGGTTCCGGTAATTCTGCTGACCATATTTGTGTTATTCAGGCGCCAAATGTCATATTGGAGAATGTTGGAGATAAAAAACGAAATGTGCCCAAAACGTGATATTATGACGTTATACGCCGCTCTGAGCCATGTTTGAACTTTCTATCACTTTTGGTTCCGATAATTCTGTTGACCATATTTGTGTTATTCAGGCGCCAAATGACATGTTGGAGCATGTTGGAGATAAAAAACAAAATGTGCCCAAAACGTGATATTATGACGTTATACGCCGTTCTGAGCCATGTTTGAACTTTCTATCATTTTTGGTTCCGATAATTCTGCTGACCATATTTGTGATATTCAGGCGTCAAATGTCATATTGGAGCATGTTGGAGATAAAAAACAAAATGTGCCTAAAACGTGATATTATGACGTTATACGCCGTTCTGAGCCATGTTTGAACTTTCTATCATTTTTGGTTCCGATAATTCTGCCGACCATATTTGTGATATTCAGGGGCCAAATGTCATATTGGAGCATGTTGGAGATAAAAAACAAAATGTGCCCAAAACGTGATATTACGACGTTATACGCCGTTCTGAGCCATGTTTGAACTTTCTAACATTTTTGGTTCCGATAATTCTGCTGACCATATTTGTGATATTCAGGTGTCAAATGTCATATTGGAGCATGTTGGAGATAAAAAACAAAACGTGCCTAAAACGTGATATTATGACGTTATACGCCGTTCTGAGCCATGTTTGAACATTCTATCACTTTTGGTTCCGATAATTCTGCTGACCATATTTGTGATATTCAGGCGCCAAATGACATGTTGGAGCATGTTGGAGATAAAAAACAAAATGTGCCCAAAACGTGATATTATGACGTTATACGCCGTTCTGAGCCATGTTTGAACTTTCTATCACTTTTGGTTCCGATAATTCTGTCGACCATATATGTGATATTCAGGGGCCAAATGTCATAATGGAGCATGTTGGAGATAAAGAACATAATGTGCCTAAAACGTGATATTATGACTTTATACGCCGTTCTGAGCCATGTTTAAACTTTCTATCATTTTTGGTTCCGATAATTCTGCTGACCATATTTGTGTTATTCAGGCGCCAAATGACATGTTGGAGCATGTTGGAGATAAAAAACAAAATGTCCCCAAAACGTGATATTATGACGTTATACGCCGTTCTGAGCCATATTTGAGCTTTCTATCACTTTTGGTTCCGATAATTCTGTTGACCATATTTGTGTTATTCAATCGCCAAATGACATGTTAGCATGTTGGAGATAAAAAACAAAATGTGCCCAAACCGTGATATTATGACGTTATACGCCGTTCTTAGCCATGTTTGAACTTTCTATCACTTTTGGTTTCGATAATTCTGTTGACCATATTTGTGTTATTCAGGCGCCAAATGACATGTTGGAGCATGTTGGAGATAAAAAACAAAATGTGCCCAAAACGTGATATTATGACGTTATACGCCGTTCTGAGCCATGTTTGAACTTTCTATCACTTTTGGTTCCGATAGTTCTGCCGACCATATTTGTGATATTCAGGGGCCAAATGTCATATTGGAGCATGTTGGAGATAAAAAACAAAATGTGCCCAAAACGTGATATTATGACGTTATACGCCGTTCTGAGCCATGTTTGAACTTTCTATCACTTTTGGTTCCGATAATTCTGCCGACGATATTTGTGATATTCAGGGGCCAAATGTCATAATGGAGCATGTTGGAGATAAAGAACATAATGTGCCTAAAACGTGATATTATGACTTTATACGCCGTTCTGAGCCATGTTTAAACTTTCTATCATTTTTGGTTCCGATAATTCTGCTGACCATATTTGTGTTATTCAGGCGCCAAATGACATGTTGGAGCATGTTGGAGATAAAAAACAAAATGTCCCCAAAACGTGATATTATGACGTTATACGCCGTTCTGAGCCATATTTGAGCTTTCTATCACTTTTGGTTCCGATAATTCTGTTGACCATATTTGTGTTATTCAATCGCCAAATGACATGTTAGCATGTTGGAGATAAAAAACAAAATGTGCCCAAACCGTGATATTATGACGTTATACGCCGTTCTTAGCCATGTTTGAACTTTCTATCACTTTTGGTTTCGATAATTCTGTTGACCATATTTGTGTTATTCAGGCGCCAAATGACATGTTGGAGCATGTTGGAGATAAAAAACAAAATGTGCCCAAAACGTGATATTATGACGTTATACGCCGTTCTGAGCCATGTTTGAACTTTCTATCACTTTTGGTTCCGATAGTTCTGCCGACCATATTTGTGATATTCAGGGGCCAAATGTCATATTGGAGCATGTTGGAGATAAAAAACAAAATGTGCCCAAAACGTGATATTATGACGTTATACGCCGTTCTGAGCCATGTTTGAACTTTCTATCACTTTTGGTTCCGATAATTCTGCCGACGATATTTGTGATATTCAGGGGCCAAATGTCATATTGGAGCATGTTGGAGATAAAAAACAAAATGTGCCCAAAACGTGATATTATGACGTTATACGCCGTTCTGAGCCATGTTTGAACATTCTATCACTTTTGGTTCCGATAATTCTGTCGACCATATTTGTGATATTCAGGGGCCAAATGTCATATTGGAGCATGTTGGAGATAAAATACAGAATGTGCCCAAAACGTGATATTATGACGTTATACCCCGTTCTGAGCCATGTTTGAACTATCTATCACTTTTGGTTCCGTTAATTCTGCTGACAATATTTGTGATATTCAGGCGCCAAATGACATGTTGGAGATAAAAAACAAAATGTGCCCAAAACGTGATATTATGACGTTATACGCCGTTCTGAGCCATGTTTGAACTTTCTATCACTTTTGGTTCCGATAATTCTGTTGACCATATTTGTGTTATTCAGGCGCCAAATGACATGTTGGAGCATGTTGGAGATAAAAAACAAAATGTGCCCAAAACGTGATATTATGACGTTATACGCCGTTCTGAGCCATATTTGAACTTTCTATCACTTTTGGTTCCGATAATTCTGCTGACCATATTTGTGATATTCAGCCGCCAAATGACATGTTGGAGCATGTTGGAGATAAAAAACAAAATGTGCCCAAAACGTGATATTATGACGTTATACGCCGTTCTGAGCCATGTTTGAACTTTCTATCACTTTTGGTTTCGATAATTCTGTTGACCATATTTGTGTTATTCAGGCGCCAAATGACATGTTGGAGCATGTTGGAGATAAAAAACAAAATGTGCCCAAAACGTGATATTATGACGTTATACGCCGTTCTGAGCCATGTTTGAACTTTCTATCACTTTTGGTTCCGATAATTCTGTCGACCATATATGTGATATTCAGGGGCCAAATGTCATATTGGAGCATGTTGGAGATAAAAAACAAAATGTGCCTAAAACGTGATATTATGACGTTATACGCCGTTCTGAGCCATGTTTGAACTTTCTATCACTTTTGGTTCCGTTAATTCTGCCGACCATATTTGTGATATTCAGGCGTCAAATGTCATATTGGAGCATGTTGGAGATAAAAAACAAAATGTGCCTAAAACGTGATATTATGACGTTATGCGCCGTTCTGAGCCATGTTTGAACATTCTATCACTTTTGGTTCCGATAATTCTGCTGACCATATTTGTGATATTCAGGCGCCAAATGACATGTTGGAGCATGTTGGAGATAAAAAACAAAATGTGCCCAAAACGTGACATTATGACGTTATACGCCGTTCTGAGCCATATTTGAACTTTCTATCATTTTTGGTTCCGATAATTCTGCTGACCATATTTGTGATATTCAGGCGTCAAATGTCATATTGGAGCATGTTGGAGATAAAAAACAAAATGTGCCTAAAACGTGATATTATGACGTTATGCGCCGTTCTGAGCCATGTTTGAACATTCTATCACTTTTGGTTCCGATAATTCTGCTGACCATATTTGTGATATTCAGGCGCCAAATGACATGTTGGAGCATGTTGGAGATAAAAAACAAAATGTGCCCAAAACGTGACATTATGACGTTATACGCCGTTCTGAGCCATGTTTGAACTTTCTATCATTTTTGGTTCCGATAATTCTGCTGACCATATTTGTGATATTCAGGCGTCAAATGTCATATTGGAGCATGTTGGAGATAAAAAACAAAATGTGCCTAAAACGTGATATTATGACGTTATGCGCCGTTCTGAGCCATGTTTGAACATTCTATCACTTTTGGTTCCGATAATTCTGCTGACCATATTTGTGATATTCAGGCGCCAAATGACATGTTGGAGCATGTTGGAGATAAAAAACAAAATGTGCCCAAAACGTGACATTATGACGTTATACGCCGTTCTGAGCCATGTTTGAACTTTCTATCATTTTTGGTTCCGATAATTCTGCTGACCATATTTGTGATATTCAGGCGTCAAATGTCATATTGGAGCATGTTGGAGATAAAAAACAAAATGTGCCTAAAACGTGATATTATGACGTTATGCGCCGTTCTGAGCCATGTTTGAACATTCTATCACTTTTGGTTCCGATAATTCTGCTGACCATATTTGTGATATTCAGGCGCCAAATGACATGTTGGAGCATGTTGGAGATAAAAAACAAAATGTGCCCAAAACGTGACATTATGACGTTATACGCCGTTCTGAGCCATGTTTGAACTTTCTATCATTTTTGGTTCCGATAATTCTGCTGACCATATTTGTGATATTCAGGCGTCAAATGTCATATTGGAGCATGTTGGAGATAAAAAACAAAATGTGCCTAAAACGTGATATTATGACGTTATGCGCCGTTCTGAGCCATGTTTGAACATTCTATCACTTTTGGTTCCGATAATTCTGCTGACCATATTTGTGATATTCAGGCGCCAAATGACATGTTGGAGCATGTTGGAGATAAAAAACAAAATGTGCCCAAAACGTGACATTATGACGTTATACGCCGTTCTGAGCCATGTTTGAACTTTCTATCATTTTTGGTTCCGATAATTCTGCTGACCATATTTGTGATATTCAGGCGTCAAATGTCATATTGGAGCATGTTGGAGATAAAAAACAAAATGTGCCTAAAACGTGATATTATGACGTTATGCGCCGTTCTGAGCCATGTTTGAACATTCTATCACTTTTGGTTCCGATAATTCTGCTGACCATATTTGTGATATTCAGGCGCCAAATGACATGTTGGAGCATGTTGGAGATAAAAAACAAAATGTGCCCAAAACGTGACATTATGACGTTATACGCCGTTCTGAGCCATGTTTGAACTTTCTATCATTTTTGGTTCCGATAATTCTGCTGACCATATTTGTGATATTCAGGCGCCAAATGACATGTTGGAGCATGATGGAGATAAAAAACAAAATGTGCCCAAAACGTGATATTATGACGTTATACGCCGTTCTGAGCCATGTTTGAACTTTCTATCACTTTTGGTTCCGATAATTCTGCCGACCATATTTGTGATATTCAGGGGCCAAATGTCATATTGGAGCATGTTGGAGATAAAAAACAAAATGTGTCCAAAACGTGATATTATGACGTTATACGCCGTTCTGAGCCATGTTTGAACTTTCTATCACTTTTGGTTCCGATAATTCTGCTGACCATATTTGTGTTATTCAGACGCCAAATGTCATATTGGAGCATGTTGGAGATAAAAAACAAAATGTGCCCAAAACGTGATATTATGACGTTATACGCCGTTCTGAGCCATGTTTGAACTTTCTATCACTTTTGGTTCCGATAATTCTGTTGACCATATTTGTGTTATTCAGGCGCCAAATGACATGTTGGAGCATGTTGGAGATAAAAAACAAAATGTGCCCAAAACGTGATATTATGACGTTATACGCCGTTCTGAGCCATATTTGAACTTTCTATCACTTTTGGTTCCGATAATTCTGCTG
The DNA here is from genome assembly GCF_036711975.1 of Onthophagus taurus. Lineage (NCBI taxonomy): Eukaryota > Metazoa > Arthropoda > Insecta > Coleoptera > Scarabaeidae > Onthophagus > Onthophagus taurus. Next base: position 11,054,190 of record NC_091973.1, read on the forward strand.
ACCATATATTTGATATTCAGATGCCAAATGTCACATTGGAGCATGTTGGAGATAAAAAACAAAATGTGCCCAAAACGTGATATTATGACGTTATACGCCGTTCTGAGCCATATTTGAACTTTCTATCACTTTTGGTTCCGATAATTCTGCTGACCATATTTGTGATATTCAGGCGCCAAATGACATGTTGGAGCATGTTGGAGATAAAAAACAAAATGTGCCCAAAACGTGATATTATGACGTTATACGCCGTTCTGAGCCATGTTTGAACTTTCTATCACTTTTGGTTTCGATAATTCTGTTGACCATATTTGTGTTATTCAGGCGCCAAATGACATGTTGGAGCATGTTGGAGATAAAAAACAAAATGTGCCCAAAACGTGATATTATGACGTTATACGCCGTTCTGAGCCATGTTTGAACTTTCTATCACTTTTGGTTCCGATAATTCTGTCGACCATATATGTGATATTCAGGGGCCAAATGTCATATTGGAGCATGTTGGAGATAAAAAACAAAATGTGCCTAAAACGTGATATTATGACGTTATACGCCGTTCTGAGCCATGTTTGAACTTTCTATCACTTTTGGTTCCGTTAATTCTGCCGACCGTATTTGTGATATTCAGGCGTCAAATGTCATATTGGAGCATGTTGGAGATAAAAAACAAAATGTGCCTAAAACGTGATATTATGACGTTATGCGCCGCTCTGAGCCATGTTTGAACATTCTATCACTTTTGGTTCCGATAGTTCTGCTGACCATATTTGTGATATTCAGGCGCCAAATGACATGTTGGAGATAAAAAACAAAATGTGCCCAAAACGTGACATTATGACGTTATACGCCGTTCTGAGCCATGTTTGAACTTTCTATCATTTTTGGTTCCGATAATTCTGCTGACCATATTTGTGATATTCAGGCGTCAAATGTCATATTGGAGCATGTTGGAGATAAAAAACAAAATGTGCCTAAAACGTGATATTATGACGTTATGCGCCGTTCTGAGCCATGTTTGAACATTCTATCACTTTTGGTTCCGATAATTCTGCTGACCATATTTGTGATATTCAGGCGCCAAATGACATGTTGGAGCATGTTGGAGATAAAAAACAAAATGTGCCCAAAACGTGACATTATGACGTTATACGCCGTTCGGAGCCATGTTTGAACTTTCTATCACTTTTGGTTCCGATAATTCTGCTGACCATATTTGTGATATTCAGGCGTCAAATGTCATATTGGAGCATGTTGGAGATAAAAAACAAAATGTGCCCAAAACGTGATATTATGACGTTATACGCCGTTCTGAGCCATATTTGAACTTTCTATCACTTTTGGTTCCGATAGTTCTATTGACCATATTTGTGTTATTCAGGCGCCAAATGACATGTTGGAGCATGTTGGAGATAAAAAACAAAATGTGCCCAAAACGTGATATTATGACGTTATACGCCGTTCTGAGCTATGTTTGAACTTTCTATCACTTTTGGTTCCGATAATTCTGCCGACCATATTTGTGATATTCAGGTGCCAAATGTCATATTGGAGCATGTTGGAGATAAAAAACAAAATGTGCCTAAAACGTGATATTAAGACGTTATACGCCGTTCTGAGCCATGATTGAACTTTCTATCACTTTTGGTTCCGATAATTCTGCCGACCATATTTGTGATATTCAGGGGCTAAATGTCATATTGGAGCATGTTGGAGATAAAAAACAAAATGTGCCCAAAACGTGATATTATGAAGTTATACGCCGTTCTGAGCCATGTTTGAACTTTCTATCATTTTTGGTTCCGATAATTCTGCTGACCATATTTGTGATATTCAGGCGTCAAATGTCATATTGGAGCATGTTGGAGATAAAAAACAAAATGTGCCCAAAACGTGATATTATGACGTTATACGCCGTTCTGAGCCATGTTTGAACTTTCTATCACTTTTGGTTCCGATAATTCTGCTGACCATATTTGTGTTATTCAGGCGCCAAATGTCATATTGGAGAATGTTGGAGATAAAAAACGAAATGTGCCCAAAACGTGATATTATGACGTTATACGCCGCTCTGAGCCATGTTTGAACTTTCTATCACTTTTGGTTCCGATAATTCTGCTGACCATATTTGTGTTATTCAGGCGCCAAATGTCATATTGGAGAATGTTGGAGATAAAAAACGAAATGTGCCCAAAACGTGATATTATGACGTTATACGCCGCTCTGAGCCATGTTTGAACTTTCTATCACTTTTGGTTCCGATAATTCTGTTGACCATATTTGTGTTATTCAGGCGCCAAATGACATGTTGGAGCATGTTGGAGATAAAAAACAAAATGTGCCCAAAACGTGATATTATGACGTTATACGCCGTTCTGAGCCATGTTTGAACTTTCTATCATTTTTGGTTCCGATAATTCTGCTGACCATATTTGTGATATTCAGGCGTCAAATGTCATATTGGAGCATGTTGGAGATAAAAAACAAAATGTGCCTAAAACGTGATATTATGACGTTATACGCCGTTCTGAGCCATGTTTGAACATTCTATCACTTTTGGTTCCGATAATTCTGCTGACCATATTTGTGATATTCAGGCGCCAAATGACATGTTGGAGCATGTTGGAGATAAAAAACAAAATGTGCCCAAAACGTGATATTATGACGTTATACGCCGTTCTGAGCCATGTTTGAACTTTCTATCACTTTTGGTTCTGATAATTCTGCCGACCATATTTGTGATATTCAGGGGCCAAATGTCATATTGGAGCATGTTGGAGATAAAAAACAAAATGTGCCCAAAACGTGATATTACGACGTTATACGCCGTTCTGAGCCATGTTTGAACTTTCTATCATTTTTGGTTCCGATAATTCTGCTGACCATATTTGTGATATTCAGGTGTCAAATGTCATATTGGAGCATGTTGGAGATAAAAAACAAAACGTGCCTAAAACGTGATATTATGACGTTATACGCCGTTCTGAGCCATGTTTGAACATTCTATCACTTTTGGTTCCGATAATTCTGCTGACCATATTTGTGATATTCAGGCGCCAAATGACATGTTGGAGCATGTTGGAGATAAAAAACAAAATGTGCCCAAAACGTGATATTATGACGTTATACGCCGTTCTGAGCCATGTTTGAACTTTCTATCACTTTTGGTTCCGATAATTCTGTCGACCATATATGTGATATTCAGGGGCCAAATGTCATAATGGAGCATGTTGGAGATAAAGAACAAAATGTGCCTAAAACGTGATATTATGACTTTATACGCCGTTCTGAGCCATGTTTAAACTTTCTATCATTTTTGGTTCCGATAATTCTGCTGACCATATTTGTGTTATTCAGGCGCCAAATGACATGTTGGAGCATGTTGGAGATAAAAAACAAAATGTCCCCAAAACGTGATATTATGACGTTATACGCCGTTCTGAGCCATATTTGAGCTTTCTATCACTTTTGGTTCCGATAATTCTGTTGACCATATTTGTGTTATTCAGGCGCCAAATGACATGTTAGCATGTTGGAGATAAAAAACAAAATGTGCCCAAACCGTGATATTATGACGTTATACGCCGTTCTTAGCCATGTTTGAACTTTCTATCACTTTTGGTTTCGATAATTCTGTTGACCATATTTGTGTTATTCAGGCGCCAAATGACATGTTGGAGCATGTTGGAGATAAAAAACAAAATGTGCCCAAAACGTGATATTATGACGTTATACGCCGTTCTGAGCCATGTTTGAACTTTCTATCACTTTTGGTTCCGATAGTTCTGCCGACCATATTTGTGATATTCAGGGGCCAAATGTCATATTGGAGCATGTTGGAGATAAAAAACAAAATGTGCCCAAAACGTGATATTATGACTTTATACGCCGTTCTGAGCCATGTTTAAACTTTCTATCATTTTTGGTTCCGATAATTCTGCTGACCATATTTGTGTTATTCAGGCGCCAAATGACATGTTGGAGCATGTTGGAGATAAAAAACAAAATGTGCCCAAAACGTGATATTATGACGTTATACGCCGTTCTGAGCCATGTTTGAACTTTCTATCACTTTTGGTTCCGATAGTTCTGCCGACCATATTTGTGATATTCAGGGGCCAAATGTCATATTGGAGCATGTTGGAGATAAAAAACAAAATGTGCCCAAAACGTGATATTATGACGTTATACGCCGTTCTGAGCCATGTTTGAACTTTCTATCACTTTTGGTTCCGATAATTCTGCCGACGATATTTGTGATATTCAGGGGCCAAATGTCATATTGGAGCATGTTGGAGATAAAAAACAAAATGTGCCCAAAACGTGATATTATGACGTTATACGCCGTTCTGAGCCATGTTTGAACATTCTATCACTTTTGGTTCCGATAATTCTGTCGACCATATTTGTGATATTCAGGGGCCAAATGTCATATTGGAGCATGTTGGAGATAAAATACAGAATGTGCCCAAAACGTGATATTATGACGTTATACCCCGTTCTGAGCCATGTTTGAACTATCTATCACTTTTGGTTCCGTTAATTCTGCTGACAATATTTGTGATATTCAGGCGCCAAATGACATGTTGGAGATAAAAAACAAAATGTGCCCAAAACGTGATATTATGACGTTATACGCCGTTCTGAGCCATGTTTGAACTTTCTATCACTTTTGGTTCCGATAATTCTGTTGACCATATTTGTGTTATTCAGGCGCCAAATGACATGTTGGAGCATGTTGGAGATAAAAAACAAAATGTGCCCAAAACGTGATATTATGACGTTATACGCCGTTCTGAGCCATATTTGAACTTTCTATCACTTTTGGTTCCGATAATTCTGCTGACCATATTTGTGATATTCAGGCGCCAAATGACATGTTGGAGCATGTTGGAGATAAAAAACAAAATGTGCCCAAAACGTGATATTATGACGTTATACGCCGTTCTGAGCCATGTTTGAACTTTCTATCACTTTTGGTTTCGATAATTCTGTTGACCATATTTGTGTTATTCAGGCGCCAAATGACATGTTGGAGCATGTTGGAGATAAAAAACAAAATGTGCCCAAAACGTGATATTATGACGTTATACGCCGTTCTGAGCCATGTTTGAACTTTCTATCACTTTTGGTTCCGATAATTCTGTCGACCATATATGTGATATTCAGGGGCCAAATGTCATATTGGAGCATGTTGGAGATAAAAAACAAAATGTGCCTAAAACGTGATATTATGACGTTATACGCCGTTCTGAGCCATGTTTGAACTTTCTATCACTTTTGGTTCCGTTAATTCTGCCGACCATATTTGTGATATTCAGGCGTCAAATGTCATATTGGAGCATGTTGGAGATAAAAAACAAAATGTGCCTAAAACGTGATATTATGACGTTATGCGCCGTTCTGAGCCATGTTTGAACATTCTATCACTTTTGGTTCCGATAATTCTGCTGACCATATTTGTGATATTCAGGCGCCAAATGACATGTTGGAGCATGTTGGAGATAAAAAACAAAATGTGCCCAAAACGTGACATTATGACGTTATACGCCGTTCTGAGCCATGTTTGAACTTTCTATCATTTTTGGTTCCGATAATTCTGCTGACCATATTTGTGATATTCAGGCGTCAAATGTCATATTGGAGCATGTTGGAGATAAAAAACAAAATGTGCCTAAAACGTGATATTATGACGTTATGCGCCGTTCTGAGCCATGTTTGAACATTCTATCACTTTTGGTTCCGATAATTCTGCTGACCATATTTGTGATATTCAGGCGCCAAATGACATGTTGGAGCATGTTGGAGATAAAAAACAAAATGTGCCCAAAACGTGACATTATGACGTTATACGCCGTTCTGAGCCATGTTTGAACTTTCTATCACTTTCGGTTCCGGTAATTCTGTTGACCATATATTTGATATTCAGGCGTCAAATGACATCTTGGAGCATGTTGGAGATAAAAAACAAAATGTGCCCAAAACGTGATATTATGACGTTATACGCCGTTCTGAGCCATGTTTGAACTTTCTATCACTTTCGGTTCCCATAATTCTGTTGACCATATTTGTGATATTCAGGCGTCAAATGACATCTTGGAGCATGTTGGAGATAAAAAACAAAATGTGCCCAAAACGTGATATTATGACGTTATACGCCGTTCTGAGCCATGTTTGAACTTTCTATCACTTTTGGTTCCGGTAATTCTGTTGACCATATATTTGATATTCAGGCGCCAAATGACATCTTGGAGCATGTTGAAGATAAAAAACAAAATGTGCCCAAAACGTGATATTATGACGTTATACGCCGTTCTGAGCCATGTTTGAACTTTCTATCACTTTTGGTTCCGGTAATTCTGTTGACCATATATTTGATATTCAGGCGCCAAATGACATCTTGGAGCATGTTGGAGATAAAAAACAAAATGTGCCCAAAACGTGATATTATGACGTTATACGCCGTTTTGAGCCATGTTTGAACTTTCTATCACTTTTGGTTCCGGTAATTCTGTTGACCATATATTTGATATTCAGGCGCCAAATGACATCTTGGAGCATGTTGGAGATAAAAAACAAAATGTGCCCAAAACGTGATATTATGACGTTATACGCCGTTTTGAGCCATGTTTGAACTTTCTATCACTTTTGGTTCCGGTAATTCTGTTGACCATATTTGTGATATTCAGGCGTCAAATGACATCTTGGAGCATGTTGGAGATAAAAAACAAAATGTGCCCAAAACGTGATATTATGACGTTATACGCCGTTCTGAGCCATGTTTGAACTTTCTATCACTTTCGGTTCCGATAATTCTGCTGACCATATTTGTGATATTCAGGCGCCAAATGACATCTTGGAGCATGTTGGAGATAAAAAACAAAATGTGCCCAAAACGTGATATTATGACGTTATACGCCGTTTTGAGCCATGTTTCAACTTTCTATCACTTTCGGTTCCGATAATTCTGCTGACCATATTTGTGATATTCAGGCGCCAAATGACATCTTGGAGCATGTTGGAGATAAAAAACAAAATGTGCCCAAAACGTGATATTATGACGTTATACGCCGTTTTGAGCCATGTTTGAACTTTCTATCACTTTCGGTTCCGATAATTCTGTTGACCATATTTGTGATATTCAGGCGTCAAATGACATCTTGGAGCATGTTGGAGATAAAAAACAAAATGTGCCCAAAACGTGATATTATGACGTTATACGCCCTTTTGAGCCATGTTTGAACTCTCTATCACTTTTGGTTCCGGTAATCCTGTCTACCATATTTGTGATATTCAGGCGTCAAATGACATCTTGGAGCAAGTTGGAGATAAAAAACAAAATGTGCCCAAAACGTGATATTATGACGTTATACGCCGTTCTGAGCCATGTTTGAACTTTCTATCACTTTCGGTTCCGATAATTCTGCTGACCATATTTGTGATATTCAGGCGCCAAATGACATCTTGGAGCATGTTGGAGATAAAAAACAAAATGTGCCCAAAACGTGATATTATGACGTTATACGCCGTTCTGAGCCACGTTTGAACTTTCTATCACTTTGGGTTCCGGTAATTCTGTTGACCATATTTGTGATATTCAGGCGTCAAATGACATCTTGGAGCATGTTGGAGATAAAAAACAAAATGTGCCCAAAACGTGATATTATGACGTTATACGACGTTCTGAGCCATGTTTGAACTTTCTATCACTTTCGGTTCCGATAATTCTGTTGACCATATTTGTGATATTCAGGCGCCAAATGACATCTTGGAGCATGTTGGAGATAAAAAACAAAATGTGACCAAAACGTGATATTATGACGTTATACGCCGTTCTGAGCCATGTTTGAACTTTCTATCACTTTTGGTTCCGGTAATTCTGTTGACCATATATTTGATATTCAGGCGTCAAATGACATCTTGGAGCATGTTGGAGATAAAAAACAAAATGTGCCCAAAACGTGATATTATGACGTTATACGCCGTTCTGAGCCATGTTTGAACTCTCTTTCACTTTCGGTTCCGATAATTCTGTTGACCATATTTGTGATATTCAGGCGCCAAATGACATCTTGGAGCATGTTGGAGATAAAAAACAAAATGTGCCTAAAACGTGATATTATGACGTTATACGCCGTTCTGAGCCATGTTTGAACTTTCTATCACTTTTGGTTCCGATAATTCTGCTGACCATATTTGTGATATTCAGGCGCCAAATGACATCTTGGAGCATGTTGGAGATAAAAAACAAAATGTGCCCAAAACGTGATATTATGACGTTATACGCCGTTCTGAGCCATATTTGAACTTTCTATCACTTTCGGTTCCCATAATTCTGTTGACCATATTTGTGATATTCAGGCGTCAAATGACATCTTGGAGCATGTTGGAGATAAAAAACAAAATGTGCCCAAAACGTGATATTATGACGTTATACGCCGTTCTGAGCCATGTTTGAACTTTCTATCACTTTTGGTTTCGATAATTCTGTTGACCATATTTGTGTTATTCAGGCGCCAAATGACATGTTGGAGCATGTTGGAGATAAAAAACAAAATGTGCCCAAAACGTGATATTATGACGTTATACGCCGTTCTGAGCCATGTTTGAACTTTCTATCACTTTTGGTTCCGATAATTCTGTCGACCATATATGTGATATTCAGGGGCCAAATGTCATATTGGAGCATGTTGGAGATAAAAAACAAAATGTGCCTAAAACGTGATATTATGACGTTATACGCCGTTCTGAGCCATGTTTGAACTTTCTATCACTTTTGGTTCCGTTAATTCTGCCGACCATATTTGTGATATTCAGGCGTCAAATGTCATATTGGAGCATGTTGGAGATAAAAAACAAAATGTGCCTAAAACGTGATATTATGACGTTATGCGCCGTTCTGAGCCATGTTTGAACATTCTATCACTTTTGGTTCCGATAATTCTGCTGACCATATTTGTGATATTCAGGCGCCAAATGACATGTTGGAGCATGTTGGAGATAAAAAACAAAATGTGCCCAAAACGTGACATTATGACGTTATACGTCGTTCTGAGCCATGTTTGAACTTTCTATCATTTTTGGTTCCGATAATTCTGCTGACCATATTTGTGATATTCAGGCGTCAAATGTCATATTGGAGCATGTTGGAGATAAAAAACAAAATGTGCCTAAAACGTGATATTATGACGTTATGCGCCGTTCTGAGCCATGTTTGAACATTCTATCACTTTTGGTTCCGATAATTCTGCTGACCATATTTGTGATATTCAGGCGCCAAATGACATGTTGGAGCATGTTGGAGATAAAAAACAAAATGTGCCCAAAACGTGACATTATGACATTATACGCCGTTCTGAGCCATGTTTGAACTTTCTATCACTTTCGGTTCCGATAATTCTGTTGACCATATTTGTGATATTCAGGCGCCAAATGACATCTTGGAGCATGTTGGAGATAAAAAACAAAATGTGCCCAAAACGTGATATTATGACGTTATACGCCGTTCTGAGCCATGTTTGAACTTTCTATCACTTTTGGTTCCGGTAATTCTGTTGACCATATATTTGATATTCAGGCGTCAAATGACATCTTGGAGCATGTTGGAGATAAAAAACAAAATGTGCCCAAAACGTGATATTATGACGTTATACGCCGTTCTGAGCCATGTTTGAACTTTCTATCACTTTCGGTTCCCATAATTCTGTTGACCATATTTGTGATATTCAGGCGTCAAATGACATCTTGGAGCATGTTGGAGATAAAAAACAAAATGTGCCCAAAACGTGATATTATGACGTTATACGCCGTTCTGAGCCATGTTTGAACTTTCTATCACTTTTGGTTCCGGTAATTCTGTTGACCATATATTTGATATTCAGGCGCCAAATGACATCTTGGAGCATGTTGAAGATAAAAAACAAAATGTGCCCAAAACGTGATATTATGACGTTATACGCCGTTCTGAGCCATGTTTGAACTTTCTATCACTTTTGGTTCCGGTAATTCTGTTGACCATATATTTGATATTCAGGCGCCAAATGACATCTTGGAGCATGTTGGAGATAAAAAACAAAATGTGCCCAAAACGTGATATTATGACGTTATACGCCGTTTTGAGCCATGTTTGAACTTTCTATCACTTTTGGTTCCGGTAATTCTGTTGACCATATATTTGATATTCAGGCGCCAAATGACATCTTGGAGCATGTTGGAGATAAAAAACAAAATGTGCCCAAAACGTGATATTATGACGTTATACGCCGTTTTGAGCCATGTTTGAACTTTCTATCACTTTTGGTTCCGGTAATTCTGTTGACCATATATTTGATATTCAGGCGCCAAATGACATCTTGGAGCATGTTGGAGATAAAAAACAAAATGTGCCCAAAACGTGATATTATGACGTTATACGCCGTTTTGAGCCATGTTTGAACTTTCTATCACTTTTGGTTCCGGTAATTCTGTTGACCATATTTGTGATATTCAGGCGTCAAATGACATCTTGGAGCATGTTGGAGATAAAAAACAAAATGTGCCCAAAACGTGATATTATGACGTTATACGCCGTTCTGAGCCATGTTTGAACTTTCTATCACTTTCGGTTCCGATAATTCTGCTGACCATATTTGTGATATTCAGGCGCCAAATGACATCTTGGAGCATGTTGGAGATAAAAAACAAAATGTGCCCAAAACGTGATATTATGACGTTATACGCCGTTTTGAGCCATGTTTCAACTTTCTATCACTTTCGGTTCCGATAATTCTGCTGACCATATTTGTGATATTCAGGCGCCAAATGACATCTTGGAGCATGTTGGAGATAAAAAACAAAATGTGCCCAAAACGTGATATTATGACGTTATACGCCGTTTTGAGCCATGTTTGAACTTTCTATCACTTTCGGTTCCGATAATTCTGTTGACCATATTTGTGATATTCAGGCGTCAAATGACATCTTGGAGCATGTTGGAGATAAAAAACAAAATGTGCCCAAAACGTGATATTATGACGTTATACGCCGTTCTGAGCCATGTTTGAACTTTCTATCACTTTTGGTTCCGGTAATTCTGTTGACCATATATTTGATATTCAGGCGTCAAATGACATCTTGGAGCATGTTGGAGATAAAAAACAAAATGTGCCCAAAACGTGATATTATGACGTTATACGCCGTTCTGAGCCATGTTTGAACTCTCTTTCACTTTCGGTTCCGATAATTCTGTTGACCATATTTGTGATATTCAGGCGCCAAATGACATCTTGGAGCATGTTGGAGATAAAAAACAAAATGTGCCCAAAACGTGATATTATGACGTTATACGCCGTTCTGAGCCATGTTTGAACTTTCTATCACTTTTGGTTCCGGTAATTCTGTTGACCATATATTTGATATTCAGGCGTCAAATGACATCTTGGAGCATGTTAGAGATAAAAAACAAAATGTGCCCAAAACGTGATATTATGACGTTATACGCCGTTCTGAGCCATGTTTGAACTCTCTTTCACTTTCGGTTCCGATAATTCTGTTGACCATATTTGTGATATTCAGGCGCCAAATGACATCTTGGAGCATGTTGGAGATAAAAAACAAAATGTGCCTAAAACGTGATATTATGACGTTATACGCCGTTCTGAGCCATGTTTGAACTTTCTATCACTTTTGGTTCCGATAATTCTGCTGACCATATTTGTGATATTCAGGCGCCAAATGACATCTTGGAGCATGTTGGAGATAAAAAACAAAATGTGCCCAAAACGTGATATTATGACGTTATACGCCGTTCTGAGCCATATTTGAACTTTCTATCACTTTCGGTTCCCATAATTCTGTTGACCATATTTGTGATATTCAGGCGTCAAATGACATCTTGGAGCATGTTGGAGATAAAAAACAAAATGTGCCCAAAACGTGATATTATGACGTTATACGCCGTTCTGAGCCATGTTTGAACTTTCTATCACTTTTGGTTCCGGTAATTCTGTTGACCATATATTTGATATTCAGGCGCCAAATGACATCTTGGAGCATGTTGGAGATAAAAAACAAAATGTGCCCAAAACGTGGTATTATAACGTTATACGCCGTTCTGAGCCATGTTTGAACTTTCTATCACTTTTGGTTCCGGTAATTCTGTTGACCATATATTTGATATTCAGGCGCCAAATGACATCTTGGAGCATGTTGGAGATAAAAAACAAAATGTGCCCAAAACGTGATATTATGACGTTATACGCCGTTTTGAGCCATGTTTGAACGTTCTATCACTTTTGGTTCCGGTAATTCTGTTGACCATATATTTGATATTCAGGCGCCAAATGACATCTTGGAGCATGTTGGAGATAAAAAACAAAATGTGCCCAAAACGTGATATTATGACGTTATACGCCGTTTTGAGCCATGTTTGAACTTTCTATCACTTTTGGTTCCGGTAATTCTGTTGACCATATATTTGATATTCAGGCGCCAAATGACATCTTGGAGCATGTTGGAGATAAAAAACAAAATGTGCCCAAAACGTGATATTATGACGTTATACGCCGTTTTGAGCCATGTTTGAACTTTCTATCACTTTTGGTTCCGGTAATTCTGTTGACCATATTTGTGATATTCAGGCGTCAAATGACATCTTGGAGCATGTTGGAGATAAAAAACAAAATGTGCCCAAAACGTGATATTATGACGTTATACGCCGTTCTGAGCCATGTTTGAACTTTCTATCACTTTTGGTTCCGGTAATTCTGTTGACCATATTTGTGATATTCAGGCGCCAAATGACATCTTGGAGCATGTTGGAGATAAAAAACAAAATGTGCCCAAAACGTGATATTATGACGTTATACGCCGTTTTGAGCCATGTTTGAACTTTCTATCACTTTCGGTTCCGATAATTCTGTTGACCATATTTGTGATATTCAGGCGTCAAATGACATCTTGGAGCATGTTGGAGATAAAAAACAAAATGTGCCCAAAACGTGATATTATGACGTTATACGCCCTTTTGAGCCATGTTTGAACTCTCTATCACTTTTGGTTCCGGTAATCCTGTCTACCATATTTGTGATATTCAGGCGTCAAATGACATCTTGGAGCAAGTTGGAGATAAAAAACAAAATGTGCCCAAAACGTGATATTATGACGTTATACGACGTTCTGAGCCATGTTTAAACTTTCTATCACTTTTGGTTCCGATAATTCTGCTGACCATATTTGTGATATTCAGGCGCCAAATGACATCTTGGAGCATGTTGGAGATAAAAAACAAAATGTGCCCAAAACGTGCTATTATGACGTTATACGCCGTTTTGAGCCATGTTTGAACTTTCTATCACTTTCGGTTCCGATAATTCTGTTGACCATATTTGTGATATTCAGGCGTCAAATGACATCTTGGAGCATGTTGGAGATAAAAAACAAAATGTGCCCAAAACGTGATATTATGACGTTATACGCCCTTTTGAGCCATGTTTGAACTTTCTATCACTTTTGGTTCCGGTAATTCTGTCGACCATATTTGTGACATTCAGGCGTCAAATGACATCTTGGAGCATGTTGGAGATAAAAAACAAAATGTGCCCAAAACGTGATATTATGACGTTATACGCCGTTTTGAGCCATGTTTGAACTCTCTATCACTTTTGGTTCCGGTAATCCTGTCGACCATATTTGTGATATTCAGGCGTCAAATGACATCTTGGAGCATGTTGGAGATAAAAAACAAAATGTGCCCAAAACGTGATATTATGACGTTATACGACGTTCTGAGCCATGTTTGAACTTTCTATCACTTTCGGTTCCGATAATTCTGTTGACCATATTTGTGATATTCAGGCGCCAAATGACATCTTGGAGCATGTTGGAGATAAAAAACAAAATGTGACCAAAACGTGATATTATGACGTTATACGCCGTTCTGAGCCATGTTTGAACTTTCTATCACTTTTGGTTCCGGTAATTCTGTTGACCATATATTTGATATTCAGGCGTCAAATGACATCTTGGAGCATGTTGGAGATAAAAAACAAAATGTGCCCAAAACGTGATATTATGACGTTATACGCCGTTCTGAGCCATGTTTGAACTCTCTTTCACTTTCGGTTCCGATAATTCTGTTGACCATATTTGTGATATTCAGGCACCAAATGACATCTTGGAGCATGTTGGAGATAAAAAACAAAATGTGCCTAAAACGTGATATTATGACGTTATACGCCGTTCTGAGCCATGTTTGAACTTTCTATCACTTTTGGTTCCGATAATTCTGCTGACCATATTTGTGATATTCAGGCGCCAAATGACATCTTGGAGCATGTTGGAGATAAAAAACAAAATGTGCCCAAAACGTGATATTATGACGTTATACGCCGTTCTGAGCCATATTTGAACTTTCTATCACTTTCGGTTCCCATAATTCTGTTGACCATATTTGTGATATTCAGGCGTCAAATGACATCTTGGAGCATGTTGGAGATAAAAAACAAAATGTGCCCAAAACGTGATATTATGACGTTATACGCCGTTCTGAGCCATGTTTGAACTTTCTATCACTTTTGGTTTCGATAATTCTGTTGACCATATTTGTGTTATTCAGGCGCCAAATGACATGTTGGAGCATGTTGGAGATAAAAAACAAAATGTGCCCAAAACGTGATATTATGACGTTATACGCCGTTCTGAGCCATGTTTGAACTTTCTATCACTTTTGGTTCCGATAATTCTGTCGACCATATATGTGATATTCAGGGGCCAAATGTCATATTGGAGCATGTTGGAGATAAAAAACAAAATGTGCCTAAAACGTGATATTATGACGTTATACGCCGTTCTGAGCCATGTTTGAACTTTCTATCACTTTTGGTTCCGTTAATTCTGCCGACCATATTTGTGATATTCAGGCGTCAAATGTCATATTGGAGCATGTTGGAGATAAAAAACAAAATGTGCCTAAAACGTGATATTATGACGTTATGCGCCGTTCTGAGCCATGTTTGAACATTCTATCACTTTTGGTTCCGATAATTCTGCTGACCATATTTGTGATATTCAGGCGCCAAATGACATGTTGGAGCATGTTGGAGATAAAAAACAAAATGTGCCCAAAACGTGACATTATGACGTTATACGCCGTTCTGAGCCATGTTTGAACTTTCTATCATTTTTGGTTCCGATAATTCTGCTGACCATATTTGTGATATTCAGGCGTCAAATGTCATATTGGAGCATGTTGGAGATAAAAAACAAAATGTGCCTAAAACGTGATATTATGACGTTATGCGCCGTTCTGAGCCATGTTTGAACATTCTATCACTTTTGGTTCCGATAATTCTGCTGACCATATTTGTGATATTCAGGCGCCAAATGACATGTTGGAGCATGTTGGAGATAAAAAACAAAATGTGCCCAAAACGTGACATTATGACGTTATACGCCGTTCTGAGCCATGTTTGAACTTTCTATCACTTTCGGTTCCGATAATTCTGTTGACCATATTTGTGATATTCAGGCGCCAAATGACATCTTGGAGCATGTTGGAGATAAAAAACAAAATGTGCCCAAAACGTGATATTATGACGTTATACGCCGTTCTGAGCCATGTTTGAACTTTCTATCACTTTTGGTTCCGGTAATTCTGTTGACCATATATTTGATATTCAGGCGTCAAATGACATCTTGGAGCATGTTGGAGATAAAAAACAAAATGTGCCCAAAACGTGATATTATGACGTTATACGCCGTTCTGAGCCATGTTTGAACTTTCTATCACTTTCGGTTCCCATAATTCTGTTGACCATATTTGTGATATTCAGGCGTCAAATGACATCTTGGAGCATGTTGGAGATAAAAAACAAAATGTGCCCAAAACGTGATATTATGACGTTATACGCCGTTCTGAGCCATGTTTGAACTTTCTATCACTTTTGGTTCCGGTAATTCTGTTGACCATATATTTGATATTCAGGCGCCAAATGACATCTTGGAGCATGTTGAAGATAAAAAACAAAATGTGCCCAAAACGTGATATTATGACGTTATACGCCGTTCTGAGCCATGTTTGAACTTTCTATCACTTTTGGTTCCGGTAATTCTGTTGACCATATATTTGATATTCAGGCGCCAAATGACATCTTGGAGCATGTTGGAGATAAAAAACAAAATGTGCCCAAAACGTGATATTATGACGTTATACGCCGTTTTGAGCCATGTTTGAACTTTCTATCACTTTTGGTTCCGGTAATTCTGTTGACCATATATTTGATATTCAGGCGCCAAATGACATCTTGGAGCATGTTGGAGATAAAAAACAAAATGTGCCCAAAACGTGATATTATGACGTTATACGCCGTTTTGAGCCATGTTTGAACTTTCTATCACTTTTGGTTCCGGTAATTCTGTTGACCATATATTTGATATTCAGGCGCCAAATGACATCTTGGAGCATGTTGGAGATAAAAAACAAAATGTGCCCAAAACGTGATATTATGACGTTATACGCCGTTTTGAGCCATGTTTGAACTTTCTATCACTTTTGGTTCCGGTAATTCTGTTGACCATATTTGTGATATTCAGGCGTCAAATGACATCTTGGAGCATGTTGGAGATAAAAAACAAAATGTGCCCAAAACGTGATATTATGACGTTATACGCCGTTCTGAGCCATGTTTGAACTTTCTATCACTTTCGGTTCCGATAATTCTGCTGACCATATTTGTGATATTCAGGCGCCAAATGACATCTTGGAGCATGTTGGAGATAAAAAACAAAATGTGCCCAAAACGTGATATTATGACGTTATACGCCGTTTTGAGCCATGTTTCAACTTTCTATCACTTTCGGTTCCGATAATTCTGCTGACCATATTTGTGATATTCAGGCGCCAAATGACATCTTGGAGCATGTTGGAGATAAAAAACAAAATGTGCCCAAAACGTGATATTATGACGTTATACGCCGTTTTGAGCCATGTTTGAACTTTCTATCACTTTCGGTTCCGATAATTCTGTTGACCATATTTGTGATATTCAGGCGTCAAATGACATCTTGGAGCATGTTGGAGATAAAAAACAAAATGTGCCCAAAACGTGATATTATGACGTTATACGCCCTTTTGAGCCATGTTTGAACTCTCTATCACTTTTGGTTCCGGTAATCCTGTCTACCATATTTGTGATATTCAGGCGTCAAATGACATCTTGGAGCAAGTTGGAGATAAAAAACAAAATGTGCCCAAAACGTGATATTATGACGTTATACGCCGTTCTGAGCCATGTTTGAACTTTCTATCACTTTCGGTTCCGATAATTCTGCTGACCATATTTGTGATATTCAGGCGCCAAATGACATCTTGGAGCATGTTGGAGATAAAAAACAAAATGTGCCCAAAACGTGATATTATGACGTTATACGCCGTTCTGAGCCATGTTTGAACTTTCTATCACTTTGGGTTCCGGTAATTCTGTTGACCATATTTGTGATATTCAGGCGTCAAATGACATCTTGGAGCATGTTGGAGATAAAAAACAAAATGTGCCCAAAACGTGATATTATGACGTTATACGACGTTCTGAGCCATGTTTGAACTTTCTATCACTTTCGGTTCCGATAATTCTGTTGACCATATTTGTGATATTCAGGCGCCAAATGACATCTTGGAGCATGTTGGAGATAAAAAACAAAATGTGCCCAAAACGTGATATTATGACGTTATACGCCGTTCTGAGCCATGTTTGAACTTTCTATCACTTTTGGTTCCGGTAATTCTGTTGACCATATATTTGATATTCAGGCGTCAAATGACATCTTGGAGCATGTTGGAGATAAAAAACAAAATGTGCCCAAAACGTGATATTATGACGTTATACGCCGTTCTGAGCCATGTTTGAACTCTCTTTCACTTTCGGTTCCGATAATTCTGTTGACCATATTTGTGATATTCAGGCGCCAAATGACATCTTGGAGCATGTTGGAGATAAAAAACAAAATGTGCCTAAAACGTGATATTATGACGTTATACGCCGTTCTGAGCCATGTTTGAACTTTCTATCACTTTTGGTTCCGATAATTCTGCTGACCATATTTGTGATATCCAGGCGCCAAATGACATCTTGGAGCATGTTGGAGATAAAAAACAAAATGTGCCCAAAACGTGATATTATGACGTTATACGCCGTTCTGAGCCATATTTGAACTCTCTTTCACTTTCGGTTCCGATAATTCTGTTGACCATATTTGTGATATTCAGGCGCCAAATGACATCTTGGAGCATGTTGGAGATAAAAAACAAAATGTGCCTAAAACGTGATATTATGACGTTATACGCCGTTCTGAGCCATGTTTGAACTTTCTATCACTTTTGGTTCCGATAATTCTGCTGACCATATTTGTGATATTCAGGCGCCAAATGACATCTTGGAGCATGTTGGAGATAAAAAACAAAATGTGCCCAAAACGTGATATTATGACGTTATACGCCGTTCTGAGCCATATTTGAACTTTCTATCACTTTCGGTTCCCATAATTCTGTTGACCATATTTGTGATATTCAGGCGTCAAATGACATCTTGGAGCATGTTGGAGATAAAAAACAAAATGTGCCCAAAACGTGATATTATGACGTTATACGCCGTTCTGAGCCATATTTGAACTTTCTATCACTTTCGGTTCCCATAATTCTGTTGACCATATTTGTGATATTCAGGCGTCAAATGACATCTTGGAGCATGTTGGAGATAAAAAACAAAATGTGCCCAAAACGTGATATTATGACGTTATACGCCGTTCTGAGCCATGTTTGAACTTTCTATCACTTTTGGTTCCGGTAATTCTGTTGACCATATATTTGATATTCAGGCGCCAAATGACATCTTGGAGCATGTTGGAGATAAAAAACAAAATGTGCCCAAAACGTGGTATTATGACGTTATACGCCGTTCTGAGCCATGTTTGAACTTTCTATCACTTTTGGTTCCGGTAATTCTGTTGACCATATATTTGATATTCAGGCGCCAAATGACATCTTGGAGCATGTTGGAGATAAAAAACAAAATGTGCCCAAAACGTGATATTATGACGTTATACGACGTTCTGAGCCATGTTTGAACTTTCTATCACTTTCGGTTCCGATAATTCTGTTGACCATATTTGTGATATTCAGGCGCCAAATGACATCTTGGAGCATGTTGGAGATAAAAAACAAAATGTGCCCAAAACGTGATATTATGACGTTATACGCCGTTCTGAGCCATGTTTGAACTTTCTATCACTTTTGGTTCCGGTAATTCTGTTGACCATATATTTGATATTCAGGCGTCAAATGACATCTTGGAGCATGTTGGAGATAAAAAACAAAATGTGCCCAAAACGTGATATTATGACGTTATACGCCGTTCTGAGCCATGTTTGAACTCTCTTTCACTTTCGGTTCCGATAATTCTGTTGACCATATTTGTGATATTCAGGCGCCAAATGACATCTTGGAGCATGTTGGAGATAAAAAACAAAATGTGCCTAAAACGTGATATTATGACGTTATACGCCGTTCTGAGCCATGTTTGAACTTTCTATCACTTTTGGTTCCGATAATTCTGCTGACCATATTTGTGATATCCAGGCGCCAAATGACATCTTGGAGCATGTTGGAGATAAAAAACAAAATGTGCCCAAAACGTGATATTATGACGTTATACGCTGTTCTGAGCCATGTTTGAACTTTCTATCACTTTTGGTTCCGGTAATTCTGTTGACCATATATTTGATATTCAGGCGTCAAATGACATCTTGGAGCATGTTGGAGATAAAAAACAAAATGTGCCCAAAACGTGATATTATGACGTTATACGCCGTTCTGAGCCATGTTTGAACTCTCTTTCACTTTCGGTTCCGATAATTCTGTTGACCATATTTGTGATATTCAGGCGCCAAATGACATCTTGGAGCATGTTGGAGATAAAAAACAAAATGTGCCTAAAACGTGATATTATGACGTTATACGCCGTTCTGAGCCATGTTTGAACTTTCTATCACTTTTGGTTCCGATAATTCTGCTGACCATATTTGTGATATCCAGGCGCCAAATGACATCTTGGAGCATGTTGGAGATAAAAAACAAAATGTGCCCAAAACGTGATATTATGACGTTATACGCCGTTCTGAGCCATATTTGAACTCTCTTTCACTTTCGGTTCCGATAATTCTGTTGACCATATTTGTGATATTCAGGCGCCAAATGACATCTTGGAGCATGTTGGAGATAAAAAACAAAATGTGCCTAAAACGTGATATTATGACGTTATACGCCGTTCTGAGCCATGTTTGAACTTTCTATCACTTTTGGTTCCGATAATTCTGCTGACCATATTTGTGATATTCAGGCGCCAAATGACATCTTGGAGCATGTTGGAGATAAAAAACAAAATGTGCCCAAAACGTGATATTATGACGTTATACGCCGTTCTGAGCCATATTTGAACTTTCTATCACTTTCGGTTCCCATAATTCTGTTGACCATATTTGTGATATTCAGGCGTCAAATGACATCTTGGAGCATGTTGGAGATAAAAAACAAAATGTGCCCAAAACGTGATATTATGACGTTATACGCCGTTCTGAGCCATATTTGAACTTTCTATCACTTTCGGTTCCCATAATTCTGTTGACCATATTTGTGATATTCAGGCGTCAAATGACATCTTGGAGCATGTTGGAGATAAAAAACAAAATGTGCCCAAAACGTGATATTATGACGTTATACGCCGTTCTGAGCCATGTTTGAACTTTCTATCACTTTTGGTTCCGGTAATTCTGTTGACCATATATTTGATATTCAGGCGCCAAATGACATCTTGGAGCATGTTGGAGATAAAAAACAAAATGTGCCCAAAACGTGGTATTATGACGTTATACGCCGTTCTGAGCCATGTTTGAACTTTCTATCACTTTTGGTTCCGGTAATTCTGTTGACCATATATTTGATATTCAGGCGCCAAATGACATCTTGGAGCATGTTGGAGATAAAAAACAAAATGTGCCCAAAACGTGATATTATGACGTTATACGACGTTCTGAGCCATGTTTGAACTTTCTATCACTTTCGGTTCCGATAATTCTGTTGACCATATTTGTGATATTCAGGCGCCAAATGACATCTTGGAGCATGTTGGAGATAAAAAACAAAATGTGCCCAAAACGTGATATTATGACGTTATACGCCGTTCTGAGCCATGTTTGAACTTTCTATCACTTTTGGTTCCGGTAATTCTGTTGACCATATATTTGATATTCAGGCGTCAAATGACATCTTGGAGCATGTTGGAGATAAAAAACAAAATGTGCCCAAAACGTGATATTATGACGTTATACGCCGTTCTGAGCCATGTTTGAACTCTCTTTCACTTTCGGTTCCGATAATTCTGTTGACCATATTTGTGATATTCAGGCGCCAAATGACATCTTGGAGCATGTTGGAGATAAAAAACAAAATGTGCCTAAAACGTGATATTATGACGTTATACGCCGTTCTGAGCCATGTTTGAACTTTCTATCACTTTTGGTTCCGATAATTCTGCTGACCATATTTGTGATATTCAGGCGCCAAATGACATCTTGGAGCATGTTGGAGATAAAAAACAAAATGTGCCCAAAACGTGATATTATGACGTTATACGCCGTTCTGAGCCATATTTGAACTTTCTATCACTTTCGGTTCCCATAATTCTGTTGACCATATTTGTGATATTCAGGCGTCAAATGACATCTTGGAGCATGTTGGAGATAAAAAACAAAATGTGCCCAAAACGTGATATTATGACGTTATACGCCGTTCTGAGCCATGTTTGAACTTTCTATCACTTTTGGTTCCGGTAATTCTGTTGACCATATATTTGATATTCAGGCGCCAAATGACATCTTGGAGCATGTTGGAGAAAAAAAACAAAATGTGCCCAAAACGTGGTATTATGACGTTATACGCCGTTCTGAGCCATGTTTGAACTTTCTATCACTTTTGGTTCCGGTAATTCTGTTGACCATATATTTGATATTCAGGCGCCAAATGACATCTTGGAGCATGTTGGAGATAAAAAACAAAATGTGCCCAAAACGTGATATTATGACGTTATACGCCGTTTTGAGCCATGTTTGAACGTTCTATCACTTTTGGTTCCGGTAATTCTGTTGACCATATATTTGATATTCAGGCGCCAAATGACATCTTGGAGCATGTTGGAGATAAAAAACAAAATGTGCCGAAAACGTGATATTATGACGTTATACGCCGTTTTGAGCCATGTTTGAACTTTCTATCACTTTTGGTTCCGGTAATTCTGTTGACCATATATTTGATATTCAGGCGCCAAATGACATCTTGGAGCATGTTGGAGATAAAAAACAAAATGTGCCCAAAACGTGATATTATGACGTTATACGCCGTTTTGAGCCATGTTTGAACTTTCTATCACTTTTGGTTCCGGTAATTCTGTTGACCATATTTGTGATATTCAGGCGTCAAATGACATCTTGGAGCATGTTGGAGATAAAAAACAAAATGTGCCCAAAACGTGATATTATGACGTTATACGCCGTTCTGAGCCATGTTTGAACTTTCTATCACTTTTGGTTCCGGTAATTCTGTTGACCATATTTGTGATATTCAGGCGCCAAATGACATCTTGGAGCATGTTGGAGATAAAAAACAAAATGTGCCCAAAACGTGATATTATGACGTTATACGCCGTTTTGAGCCATGTTTGAACTTTCTATCACTTTCGGTTCCGATAATTCTGTTGACCATATTTGTGATATTCAGGCGTCAAATGACATCTTGGAGCATGTTGGAGATAAAAAACAAAATGTGCCCAAAACGTGATATTATGACGTTATACGCCCTTTTGAGCCATGTTTGAACTCTCTATCACTTTTGGTTCCGGTAATCCTGTCTACCATATTTGTGATATTCAGGCGTCAAATGACATCTTGGAGCATGTTGGAGATAAAAAACAAAATGTGCCCAAAACGTGATATTATGACGTTATACGCCGTTTTGAGCCATGTTTGAACTCTCTATCACTTTTGGTTCCGGTAATCCTGTCGACCATATTTGTGATATTCAGGCGTCAAATGACATCTTGGAGCATGTTGGAGATAAAAAACAAAATGTGCCCAAAACGTGATATTATGACGTTATACGCCGTTTTGAGCCATGTTTGAACTCTCTATCACTTTTGATTCCGATAATTCTGCTGACCATATTTGTGATATTCAGACGCCAAATGACATCTAGGAGCAAGTTGGAGATAAAAAACAAAATGTGCCCAAAACGTGATATTATGACGTTATACGACGTTCTGAGCCATGTTTGAACTTTCTATCACTTTTGGTTCCGATAATTCTGCTGACTATATTTGTGATATTCAGGCGCCAAATGACATCTTGGAGCATGTTGGAGATAAAAAACAAAATGTGCCCAAAACGTGATATTATGACGTTATACGCCGTTTTGAGCCAAGTTTGAACTTTCTATCACTTTCGGTTCCGATAATTCTGTTGACCATATTTGTGATATTCAGACGTCAAATGACATCTTGGAGCATGTTGGAGATAAAAAACAAAATGTGCCCAAAACGTGATATTATGACGTTATACGCCCTTTTGAGCCATGTTTGAACTTTCTATCACTTTTGGTTCCGGTAATTCTGTCGACCATATTTGTGATATTCAGGCGTCAAATGACATCTTGGAGCATGTTGGAGATAAAAAACAAAATGTGCCCAAAACGTGATATTATGACGTTATACGCCGTTTTGAGCCATGTTTGAACTCTCTATCACTTTTGGTTCCGGTAATCCTGTCGACCATATTTGTGATATTCAGGCGTCAAATGACATCTTGGAGCATGTTGGAGATAAAAAACAAAATGTGCCCAAAACGCGATATTATGACGTTATACGCCGTTTTGAGCCATGTTTGAACTCTCTATCACTTTTGATTCCGATAATTCTGCTGACCATATTTGTGATATTCAGACGCCAGATGACATCTAGGAGCAAGTTGGAGATAAAAAACAAAATGTGCCCAAAACGTGATATTATGACGTTATACGACGTTCTGAGCCATGTTTGAACTTTCTATCACTTTTGGTTCCGATAATTCTGCTGACCATATTTGTGATATTCAGGCGCCAAATGACATCTTGGAGCATGTTGGAGATAAAAACAAAATGTGCCCAAAACGTGATATTATGACGTTATACGCCCTTTCGAGCCATGTTTGAACTTTCTATCACTTTTGGTTCCGGTAATTCTGTCGACCATCTTTGTGATATTCAGGCGTCAAATGACATCTTGGAGCATGTTGGAGATAAAAAACAAAATGTGCCCAAAACGTGATATTATGACGTTATACGCCGTTTTGAGCCATGTTTGAACTTTCTATCACTTTTCGTTCCGGTAATTCTGTCGACCATATTTGTGATATTCAGGCGTCAAATGACATCTTGGAGCATGTTGGAGATAAAAAACAAAATGTGCCCAAAACGTGATATTATGACGTTATACGCCGTTTTGAGCCATGTTTGAACTTTCTATCACTTTTCGTTCCGGTAATTCTGTCGACCATATTTGTGATATTCAGGCGTCAAATGACATCTTGGAGCATGTTGGAGATAAAAAACAAAATGTGCCCAAAACGTGATATTATGACGTTATACGCCATTTTGAGCCATGTTTGAACTCTCTATCACTTTTGGTTCCGATAATTCTGCTGACCATATTTGTGATATTCAGACGCCAAATGACATCTTGGAGCAAGTTGGAGATAAAAAACAAAATGTGCCCAAAACGTGATATTATGACGTTATACGCCGTTCTGAGCCATGTTTGAACTTTCTATCACTTTCGGTTCCGATAATTCTGCTGACCATATTTGTGATATTCAGGCGCCAAATGACATCTTGGAGCATGTTGGAGATAAAAAACAAAATGTGCCCAAAACGTGATATTATGACGTTATACGACGTTCTGAGCCATGTTTGAACTTTCTATCACTTTTGGTTCCGATAATTCTGCTGACCATATTTGTGATATTCAGGCGCCAAATGACATCTTGGAGCATGTTGGAGATAAAAAACAAAATGTGCCCAAAACGTGATATTATGACGTTATACGCCGTTTTGAGCCATGTTTGAACTTTCTATCACTTTCGGTTCCGATAATTCTGTTGACCATATTTGTGATATACAGGCGTCAAATGACATCTTGGAGCATGTTGGAGATAAAAAACAAAATGTGCCCAAAACGTGATATTATGACGTTATACGCCGTTTTGAGCCATGTTTGAACTCTCTATCACTTTTGGTTCCGATAATTCTGCTGACCATATTTGTGATATTCAGACGCCAAATGACATCTTGGAGCAAGTTGGAGATAAAAAACAAAATGTGCCCAAAACGTGATATTATGACGTTATACGCCGTTCTGAGGCATGTTTGAACTTTCTATCACTTTTCGTTCCGGTAATTCTGTCGACCATATATTTGATATTCAGATGCCAAATGTCACATTGGAGCATGTTGGAGATAAAAAACAAAATGTGCCCAAAACGTGATATTATGACGTTATACGCCGTTCTGAGCCATGTTTGAACTTTCTATCACTCTCGGTTCCGATGATTCTGCTGACCATATTTGTGATTTCAGGCGCCAAATGACATCTTGGAGCATGTTGGAGATAAAAAACAAAATGTGCCCAAAACGTGATATTATGACGTTATACGCCGTTTTGAGCCATGTTTCAACTTTCTATCACTTTCGGTTCCGATAATTCTGTTGACCATATTTGTGATATTCAGACGCCAAATGACATCTTGGAGCATGTTGGAGATAAAAAACAAAATGTGCCCAAAACGTGATATTATGACGTTATACGCCGTTTTGAGCCATGTTTCAACTTTCTATCACTTTCGGTTCCGATAATTCTGTTGACCATATTTGTGATATTCAGACGCCAAATGACATCTTGGAGCATGTTGGAGATAAAAAACAAAATGTGCCCAAAACGTGATATTATGACGTTATACGCCGTTCTGAGACATGTTTGAATTTTCTATCACTTTTCGTTCCGGTAATTCTGTCGACCATATATTTGATATTCAGATGCCAAATGTCACATTGGAGCATGTTGGAGATAAAAAACAAAATGTGCCCAAAACGTGATATTATGACGTTATACGCCGTTCTGAGCCATGTTTGAACTTTCTATCACTTTCGGTTCCGATAATTCTGCTGACCATATTTGTGATATTCAGACGCCAGATGACATCTAGGAGCAAGTTGGAGATAAAAAACAAAATGTGCCCAAAACGTGATATTATGACGTTATACGACGTTCTGAGCCATGTTTGAACTTTCTATCACTTTTGGTTCCGATAATTCTGCTGACCATATTTGTGATATTCAGGCGCCAAATGACATCTTGGAGCATGTTGGAGATAAAAAACAAAATGTGCCCAAAACGTGATATTATGACGTTATACGCCCTTTCGAGCCATGTTTGAACTTTCTATCACTTTTGGTTCCGGTAATTCTGTCGACCATATTTGTGATATTCAGGCGTCAAATGACATCTTGGAGCATGTTGGAGATAAAAAACAAAATGTGCCCAAAACGTGATATTATGACGTTATACGCCGTTTTGAGCCATGTTTGAACTTTCTATCACTTTTCGTTCCGGTAATTCTGTCGACCATATTTGTGATATTCAGGCGTCAAATGACATCTTGGAGCATGTTGGAGATAAAAAACAAAATGTGCCCAAAACGTGATATTATGACGTTATACGCCGTTTTGAGCCATGTTTGAACTTTCTATCACTTTTCGTTCCGGTAATTCTGTCGACCATATTTGTGATATTCAGGCGTCAAATGACATCTTGGAGCATGTTGGAGATAAAAAACAAAATGTGCCCAAAACGTGATATTATGACGTTATACGCCATTTTGAGCCATGTTTGAACTCTCTATCACTTTTGGTTCCGATAATTCTGCTGACCATATTTGTGATATTCAGACGCCAAATGACATCTTGGAGCAAGTTGGAGATAAAAAACAAAATGTGCCCAAAACGTGATATTATGACGTTATACGCCGTTCTGAGCCATGTTTGAACTTTCTATCACTTTCGGTTCCGATAATTCTGCTGACCATATTTGTGATATTCAGGCGCCAAATGACATCTTGGAGCATGTTGGAGATAAAAAACAAAATGTGCCCAAAACGTGATATTATGACGTTATACGACGTTCTGAGCCATGTTTGAACTTTCTATCACTTTTGGTTCCGATAATTCTGCTGACCATATTTGTGATATTCAGGCGCCAAATGACATCTTGGAGCATGTTGGAGATAAAAAACAAAATGTGCCCAAAACGTGATATTATGACGTTATACGCCGTTTTGAGCCATGTTTGAACTTTCTATCACTTTCGGTTCCGATAATTCTGTTGACCATATTTGTGATATACAGGCGTCAAATGACATCTTGGAGCATGTTGGAGATAAAAAACAAAATGTGCCCAAAACGTGATATTATGACGTTATACGCCGTTTTGAGCCATGTTTGAACTCTCTATCACTTTTGGTTCCGATAATTCTGCTGACCATATTTGTGATATTCAGACGCCAAATGACATCTTGGAGCAAGTTGGAGATAAAAAACAAAATGTGCCCAAAACGTGATATTATGACGTTATACGCCGTTCTGAGGCATGTTTGAACTTTCTATCACTTTTCGTTCCGGTAATTCTGTCGACCATATATTTGATATTCAGATGCCAAATGTCACATTGGAGCATGTTGGAGATAAAAAACAAAATGTGCCCAAAACGTGATATTATGACGTTATACGCCGTTCTGAGCCATGTTTGAACTTTCTATCACTCTCGGTTCCGATAATTCTGCTGACCATATTTGTGATATTCAGGCGCCAAATGACATCTTGGAGCATGTTGGAGATAAAAAACAAAATGTGCCCAAAACGTGATATTATGACGTTATACGCCGTTTTGAGCCATGTTTCAACTTTCTATCACTTTCGGTTCCGATAATTCTGTTGACCATATTTGTGATATTCAGACGCCAAATGACATCTTGGAGCATGTTGGAGATAAAAAACAAAATGTGCCCAAAACGTGATATTATGACGTTATACGCCGTTTTGAGCCATGTTTCAACTTTCTATCACTTTCGGTTCCGATAATTCTGTTGACCATATTTGTGATATTCAGACGCCAAATGACATCTTGGAGCATGTTGGAGATAAAAAACAAAATGTGCCCAAAACGTGATATTATGACGTTATACGCCGTTTTGAGCCATGTTTGAACTCTCTATCACTTTTGGTTCCGATAATTCTGCTAACCATATTTGTGATATTCAGACGCCAAATGACATCTTGGAGAAAGTTGGAGATAAAAAACAAAATGTGCCCAAAACGTGATATTATGACGTTATACGCCGTTCTGAGACATGTTTGAATTTTCTATCACTTTTCGTTCCGGTAATTCTGTCGACCATATATTTGATATTCAGATGCCAAATGTCACATTGGAGCATGTTGGAGATAAAAAACAAAATGTGCCCAAAACGTGATATTATGACGTTATACGCCGTTCTGAGCCATGTTTGAACTTTCTATCACTTTCGGTTCCGATAATTCTGCTGACCATATTTGTGATATTCAGGCGCCAAATGACATCTTGGAGCATGTTGGAGATAAAAAACAAAATGTGCCCAAAACGTGATATTATGACGTTATACGCCGTTTTGAGCCATGTTTCAACTTTCTATCACTTTCGGTTCCGATAATTCTGTTGACCATATTTGTGATATTCAGACGCCAAATGACATCTTGGAGCAAGTTTGGCGATAAAAAACAAAATGTGCCCAAAACGTGATATTATGACGTTATACGCCGTTCTGAGACATGTTTGAACTTTCTATCACTTTTCGTTCCGGTAATTCTGTCAACCATATATTTGATATTCAGATGCCAAATGTCACATTGGAACATGTTGGAGATAAAAAACAAAATGTGCCCAAAACGTGATATTATGACGTTATACGCCGTTCTGAGCCATGTTTGAACTTTCTATCACTTTCGGTTCCGATAATTCTGCTGACCATAGTTGTGATAATCAGGCGCCAAATGACATCTTGGAACATGTTGGAGATAAAAAACAAAATGTGCCCAAAACGTGATATTATGACGTTATACGCCGTTCTGAGCCATGTTTGAACTTTCTATCACTTTCGGTTCCGATAATTCTGCTGACCATATTTGTGATATTCAGGCGCCAAATGACATCTTGGAGCATGTTGGAGATAAAAAACAAAATGTGCCCAAAACGTGATATTATGACGTTATACGCCGTTCTGAGCCATGTTTGAACTTTCTATCACTTTCGGTTCCGATAATTCTGCTGACCATATTTGTGATATTCAGGCGCCAAATGACATCTTGGAGCATGTTGGAGATAAAAAACAAAATGTGCCCAAAACGTGATATTATGACGTTATACGCCGTTTTGAGCCATGTTTCAACTTTCTATCACTTTCGGTTCCGATAATTCTGTTGACCATATTTGTGATATTCAGACGCCAAATGACATCTTGGAGCATGTTGGAGATAAAAAACAAAATGTGCCCAAAACGTGATATTATGACGCTATACGCCGTTCTGAGCCATGTTTGAACTTTCTATCACTTTCGGTTCCGATAATTCTGCTGACCATATTTGTGATATTCAGGCGCCAAATGACATCTTGGAGCATGTTGGAGATAAAAAACAAAATGTGCCCAAAACGTGATATTATGACGTTATACGACGTTCTGAGGCATGTTTGAACTCTCTATCACTTTCGGTTCCGGTAATTCTGTTGACCATATATGTGATATTCAGGCGCCAAATGACATCTTGGAGCACGTTGGAGATAAAAAACAAAATGTGCCCAAAACGTGATATTATGACGTTATACGCCGTTCTGAGCCATGTTTGAACTTTCTATCACTTTCGGTTCCGATAATTCTGCTGACCATATTTGTGATATTCAGGCGCCAAATGACATCTTGGAGCATGTTGGAGATAAAAAACAAAATGTGCCCAAAACGTGATATTATGACGTTATACGCCGTTTTGAGCCATGTTTCAACTTTCTATCACTTTCGGTTCCGATAATTCTGTTGACCATATTTGTGATATTCAGACGCCAAATGACATCTTGGAGCAAGTTGGAGATAAAAAACAAAATGTGCCCAAAACGTGATATTATGACGTTATACGCCGTTCTGAGACATGTTTGAACTTTCTATCACTTTTCGTTCCGGTAATTCTGTCAACCATATATTTGATATTCAGATGCCAAATGTCACATTGGAGCATGTTGGAGATAAAAAACAAAATGTGCCCAAAACGTGATATTATGACGTTATACGCCGTTCTGAGCCATGTTTGAACTTTCTATCACTTTCGGTTCCGATAATTCTGCTGACCATAGTTGTGATAATCAGGCGCCAAATGACATCTTGGAACATGTTGGAGATAAAAAACA
This sequence comes from Onthophagus taurus, assembly GCF_036711975.1. Lineage (NCBI taxonomy): Eukaryota > Metazoa > Arthropoda > Insecta > Coleoptera > Scarabaeidae > Onthophagus > Onthophagus taurus. The sequence continues at coordinate 11,084,780 of NC_091973.1, forward strand.
AAATGTGCCCAAAACGTGATATTATGACGTTATACGCCGTTCTGAGCCATGTTTGAACTTTCTATCACTTTCGGTTCCGATAATTCTGCTGACCATATTTGTGATATTCAGGCGCCAAATGACATCTTGGAGCATGTTGGAGATAAAAAACAAAATGTGCCCAAAACGTGATATTATGACGTTATACGCCGTTCTGAGCCATGTTTGAACTTTCTATCACTTTCGGTTCCGATAATTCTGCTGACCATATTTGTGATATTCAGGCGCCAAATGACATCTTGGAGCATGTTGGAGATAAAAAACAAAATGTGCACAAAACGTGATATTATGACGTTATACGCCGTTTTGAGCCATGTTTCAACTTTCTATCACTTTCGGTTCCGATAATTCTGTTGACCATATTTGTGATATTCAGACGCCAAATGACATCTTGGAGCATGTTGGAGATAAAAAACAAAATGTGCCCAAAACGTGATATTATGACGCTATACGCCGTTCTGAGCCATGTTTGAACTTTCTATCACTTTCGGTTCCGATAATTCTGCTGACCATATTTGTGATATTCAGGCGCCAAATGACATCTTGGAGCACGTTGGAGATAAAAAACAAAATGTGCCCAAAACGTGATATTATGACGTTATACGCCGTTCTGAGCCATGTTTGAACTTTCTATCACTTTCGGTTCCGATAATTCTGCTGACCATATTTGTGATATTCAGGCGCCAAATGACATCTTGGAGCATGTTGGAGATAAAAAACAAAATGTGCCCAAAACGTGATATTATGACGTTATACGCCGTTTTGAGCCATGTTTCAACTTTCTATCACTTTCGGTTCCGATAATTCTGTTGACCATATTTGTGATATTCAGACGCCAAATGACATCTTGGAGCAAGTTGGAGATAAAAAACAAAATGTGCCCAAAACGTGATATTATGACGTTATACGCCGTTCTGAGACATGTTTGAACTTTCTATCACTTTTCGTTCCGGTAATTCTGTCAACCATATATTTGATATTCAGATGCCAAATGTCACATTGGAGCATGTTGGAGATAAAAAACAAAATGTGCCCAAAACGTGATATTATGACGTTATACGCCGTTCTGAGCCATGTTTGAACTTTCTATCACTTTCGGTTCCGATAATTCTGCTGACCATAGTTGTGATAATCAGGCGCCAAATGACATCTTGGAACATGTTGGAGATAAAAAACAAAATGTGCCCAAAACGTGATATTATGACGTTATACGCCGTTCTGAGCCATGTTTGAACTTTCTATCACTTTCGGTTCCGATAATTCTGCTGACCATATTTGTGATATTCAGGCGCCAAATGACATCTTGGAGCATGTTGGAGATAAAAAACAAAATGTGCCCAAAACGTGATATTATGACGTTATACGCCGTTCTGAGCCATGTTTGAACTTTCTATCACTTTCGGTTCCGATAATTCTGCTGACCATATTTGTGATATTCAGGCGCCAAATGACATCTTGGAGCATGTTGGAGATAAAAAACAAAATGTGCCCAAAACGTGATATTATGACGCTATACGCCGTTCTGAGCCATGTTTGAACTTTCTATCACTTTCGGTTCCGATAATTCTGCTGACCATATTTGTGATATTCAGGCGCCAAATGACATCTTGGAGCATGTTGGAGATAAAAAACAAAATGTGCCCAAAACGTGATATTATGACGTTATACGACGTTCTGAGGCATGTTTGAACTCTCTATCACTTTCGGTTCCGGTAATTCTGTTGACCATATATGTGATATTCAGGCGCCAAATGACATCTTGGAGCACGTTGGAGATAAAAAACAAAATGTGCCCAAAACGTGATATTATGACGTTATACGCCGTTCTGAGCCATGTTTGAACTTTCTATCACTTTGGGTTCCGGTAATTCTGTTGACCATATTTGTGATATTCAGGCGCCAAATGATATCTTGGAGCATGTTGGAGATAAAAAACAAAATGTGCCCAAAACGTGATATTATGACGTTATACGCCGTTCTGAGCCATGTTTGAACTTTCTATCACTTTTGGTTCCGGTAATTCTGTTGACCATATATTTGATATTCAGGCGTCAAATGACATCTTGGAGCATGTTGGAGATAAAAAACAAAATGTGCCCAAAACGTGATATTATGACGTTATACGCCGTTCTGAGCCATGTTTGAACTTTCTATCACTTTCGGTTCCGATAATTTTGTTGACCATATTTGTGATATTCAGGCGTCAAATGACATCTTGGAGCATGTTGGAGATAAAAAACAAAATGTGCCCAAAACGTGATATTATGACGTTATTCGACGTTCTGAGCCATGTTTGAACTTTCTATCACTTTCGGTTCCGATAATTTTGTTGACCATATATGTGATATTCAGGCACCAAATGACATCTTGGAGCATGTTGGAGATAAAAAACAAAATGAGCCCAAAACGTGATATTATGACGCTATACGCCGTTCTGAGCCATGTTTGAACTTTCTATCACTTTCGGTTCCGATAATTCTGTTGACCATATTTGTGATATTCAGGCGTCAAATGACATCTTGGAGCATGTTGGAGATAAAAAACAAAATGTGCCCAAAACGTGATATTATGACGTTATACGGCGTTCTGAGCCATGTTTGAACTTTCTATCACTTTCGGTTCCGATAATTCTGTTGACCATATTTGTGATATTCAGGCGTCAAATGACATCTTGGAGCATGTTGGAGATAAAAAACAAAATGTGCCCAAAACGTGATATTATGACGTTATACGCCCTTTTGAGCCATGTTTGAACTTTCTATCACTTTTGATTCCGGTAATTCTGTCGACCATATTTGTGATATTCAGGCGTCAAATGACATCTTGGAGCATGTTGGAGATAAAAAACAAAATGTGCCCAAAACGTGATATTATGACGTTATACGCCGTTCTGAGCCATGTTTGAACCCTCTATCACTTTCGGTTCCGATAATTCTGTTGATCATATTTGTGATATTCAGGCGTCAAATGACATCTTGGAGCATGTTGGAGATAAAAAACAAAATGTGCCCAAAACGTGATATTATGACGTTATACGCCGTTTTGAGCCATGTTTGAACTCTCTATCACTTTTGGTTCCGATAATTCTGCTGACCATATTTGTGATATTCAGGCGCCAAATGACATCTTGGAGCATGTTGGAGATAAAAAACAAAATGTGCCCAAAACGTGATATTATGACGTTATACGCCGTTTTGAGCCATGTTTGAACTTTCTATCACTTTCGGTTCCCATAATTCTGTTGACCATATTTGTGATATTCAGGCGCCAAATGACATGTTGGAGCATGTTGGAGATAAAAAACAAAATGTGCCCAAAACGTGATATTATGACGTTATACGCCGTTTTGAGCCATGTTTGAACTTTCTATCACTTTTGGTTCCGGTAATTCTGTTGACCATATTTGTGATATTCAGGCGTCAAATGATATCTTGGAGCATGTTGGAGATAAAAAACAAAATGTGCCCAAAACGTGATATTATGACGTTATACGCCGTTTTGAGCCATGTTTGAACTCTCTATCACTTTTGGTTCCGATAATTCTGCTGACCATATTTGTGATATTCAGACGCCAAATGACATCTTGGAGCAAGTTGGAGATAAAAAACAAAATGTGCCCAAAACGTGATATTATGACGTTATACGCCGTTCTGAGACATGTTTGAACTTTCTATCACTTTTCGTTCCGGTAATTCTGTCGACCATATATTTGATATTCAGATGCCAAATGTCATATTGGAGCATGTTGGAGATAAAAAACAAAATGTGCCCAAAACGTGATATTATGACGTTATACGCCGTTCTGAGCCATGTTTGAACTTTCTATCACTTTCGGTTCCGATAATTCTGCTGACCATATTTGTGATATTCAGGCGCCAAATGACATCTTGGAGCATGTTGGAGATAAAAAACAAAATGTGCCCAAAACGTGATATTATGACGTTATACGCCGTTTTGAGCCATGTTTCAACTTTCTATCACTTTCGGTTCCGATAATTCTGTTGACCATATTTGTGATATTCAGACGCCAAATGACATCTTGGAGCATGTTGGAGATAAAAAACAAAATGTGCCCAAAACGTGATATTATGACGCTATACGCCGTTCTGAGCCATGTTTGAACTTTCTATCACTTTCGGTTCCGATAATTCTGCTGACCATATTTGTGATATTCAGGCGCCAAATGACATCTTGGAGCATGTTGGAGATAAAAAACAAAATGTGCCCAAAACGTGATATTATGACGCTATACGCCGTTCTGAGCCATGTTTGAACTTTCTATCACTTTGGGTTCCGGTAATTCTGTTGACCATATTTGTGATATTCAGGCGTCAAATGACATCTTGGAGCATGTTGGAGATAAAAAACAAAATGTGCCCAAAACGTGATATTATGACGTTATACGCCCTTCTGAGCCATGTTTGAACTTTCTATCACTTTGGGTTCCGGTAATTCTGTTGACCATATTTGTGATATTCAGGCGTCAAATGACATCTTGGAGCATGTTGGAGATAAAAAACAAAATGTGCCCAAAACGTGATATTATGACGCTATACGCCGTTCTGAGCCATGTTTGAACTTTCTATCACTTTTGGTTCCGATAATTCTGCTGACCATATTTGTGATATTCAGGCGCCAAATGACATCTTGGAGCATGTTGGAGATAAAAAACAAAATGTGCCCAAAACGTGATATTGTGACGTTATACGCCGTTCTGAGCCATGTTTGAACTATCTATCACTTTCGGTTCCGATAATTCTGTTGATCATATTTGTGATATTCAGGCGTCAAATGACATCTTGGAGCATGTTGGAGATAAAAAACAAAATGTGCCCAAAACGTGATATTATGACGTTATACGCCGTTTTGAGCCATGTTTGAACTTTCTATCACTTTCGGTTCCGATAATTCTGTTGACCATATATGTGATATTCAGGCGCCAAATGACATCTTGGAGCATGTTGGAGATAAAAAACAAAATGTGCCCAAAACGTGATATTATGACGTTATACGCCGTTCTGAGCCATGTTTGAACTGCCTATCACTTTTGGTTCCGGTAATTCTGTTGACCATATCTGTGATATTCAGGCGCCAAATGACATGTTGGAGCATGTTGGAGATAAAAAACAAAATGTGCCCAAAACGTGATATTATGACGTTATACGCCGTTTTGAGCCATGTTTGAACTCTCTATCACTTTTGGTTCCGATAATTCTGCTGACCATATTTGTGATATTCAGGCGCCAAATGACATCTTGGAGCATGTTGGAGATAAAAAACAAAATGTGCCCAAAACGTGATATTATGACGTTATACGCCGTTTTGAGCCATGTTTGAACTTTCTATCACTTTCGGTTCCCATAATTCTGTTGACCATATTTGTGATATTCAGGCGCCAAATGACATGTTGGAGCATGTTGGAGATAAAAAACAAAATGTGCCCAAAACGTGATATTATGACGTTATACGCCGTTTTGAGCCATGTTTGAACTTTCTATCACTTTTGGTTCCGGTAATTCTGTTGACCATATTTGTGATATTCAGGCGTCAAATGATATCTTGGAGCATGTTGGAGATAAAAAACAAAATGTGCCCAAAACGTGATATTATGACGTTATACGGCGTTTTGAGCCATGTTTGAACTCTCTATCACTTTTGGTTCCGATAATTCTGTTGACCATATTTGTGATATTCAGACGCCAAATGACATCTTGGAGCAAGTTGGAGATAAAAAACAAAATGTGCCCAAAACGTGATATTATGACGTTATACGCCGTTCTGAGACATGTTTGAACTTTCTATCACTTTTCGTTCCGGTAATTCTGTCGACCATATATTTGATATTCAGATGCCAAATGTCATATTGGAGCATGTTGGAGATAAAAAACAAAATGTGCCCAAAACGTGATATTATGACGTTATACGCCGTTCTGAGCCATGTTTGAACTTTCTATCACTTTCGGTTCCGATAATTCTGCTGACCATATTTGTGATATTCAGGCGCCAAATGACATCTTGGAGCATGTTGGAGATAAAAAACAAAATGTGCCCAAAATGTGATATTATGACGTTATACGCCGTTTTGAGCCATGTTTCAACTTTCTATCACTTTCGGTTCCGATAATTCTGTTGACCATATTTGTGATATTCAGACGCCAAATGACATCTTGGAGCATGTTGGAGATAAAAAACAAAATGTGCCCAAAACGTGATATTATGACGCTATACGCCGTTCTGAGCCATGTTTGAACTTTCTATCACTTTCGGTTCCGATAATTCTGCTGACCATATTTGTGATATTCAGGCGCCAAATGACATCTTGGAGCATGTTGGAGATAAAAAACAAAATGTGCCCAAAACGTGATATTATGACGTTATACGCCGTTCTGAGCCATGTTTGAACTGTCTATCACTTTTGGTTCCGGTAATTCTGTTGACCATATTTGTGATATTCAGGCGCCAAATGACATCTTGGAGCATGTTGGAGATAAAAAACAAAATGTGCCCAAAACGTGATATTATGACGTTATACGCCGTTCTGAGCCATGTTTGAACTTTCTATCACTTTCGGTTCCGATAATTCTGCTGACCATATCTGTGATATTCAGGCGCCAAATGACATGTTGGAGCATGTTGGAGATAAAAAACAAAATGTGCCCAAAACGTGATATTATGACGTTATACGCCGTTTTGAGCCATGTTTGAACTCTCTATCACTTTTGGTTCCGATAATTCTGCTGACCATATTTGTGATATTCAGGCGCCAAATGACATCTTGGAGCATGTTGGAGATAAAAAACAAAATGTGCCCAAAACGTGATATTATGACGTTATACGCCGTTTTGAGCCATGTTTGAACTTTCTATCACTTTCGGTTCCCATAATTCTGTTGACCATATTTGTGATATTCAGGCGCCAAATGACATGTTGGAGCATGTTGGAGATAAAAAACAAAATGTGCCCAAAACGTGATATTATGACGTTATACGCCGTTTTGAGCCATGTTTGAACTTTCTATCACTTTTGGTTCCGGTAATTCTGTTGACCATATTTGTGATATTCAGGCGTCAAATGATATCTTGGAGCATGTTGGAGATAAAAAACAAAATGTGCCCAAAACGTGATATTATGACGTTATACGGCGTTTTGAGCCATGTTTGAACTCTCTATCACTTTTGGTTCCGATAATTCTGTTGACCATATTTGTGATATTCAGACGCCAAATGACATCTTGGAGCAAGTTGGAGATAAAAAACAAAATGTGCCCAAAACGTGATATTATGACGTTATACGCCGTTCTGAGACATGTTTGAACTTTCTATCACTTTTCGTTCCGGTAATTCTGTCGACCATATATTTGATATTCAGATGCCAAATGTCATATTGGAGCATGTTGGAGATAAAAAACAAAATGTGCCCAAAACGTGATATTATGACGTTATACGCCGTTCTGAGCCATGTTTGAACTTTCTATCACTTTCGGTTCCGATAATTCTGCTGACCATATTTGTGATATTCAGGCGCCAAATGACATCTTGGAGCATGTTGGAGATAAAAAACAAAATGTGCCCAAAATGTGATATTATGACGTTATACGCCGTTTTGAGCCATGTTTCAACTTTCTATCACTTTCGGTTCCGATAATTCTGTTGACCATATTTGTGATATTCAGACGCCAAATGACATCTTGGAGCATGTTGGAGATAAAAAACAAAATGTGCCCAAAACGTGATATTATGACGCTATACGCCGTTCTGAGCCATGTTTGAACTTTCTATCACTTTCGGTTCCGATAATTCTGCTGACCATATTTGTGATATTCAGGCGCCAAATGACATCTTGGAGCATGTTGGAGATAAAAAACAAAATGTGCCCAAAACGTGATATTATGACGTTATACGCCGTTCTGAGCCATGTTTGAACTGTCTATCACTTTTGGTTCCGGTAATTCTGTTGACCATATTTGTGATATTCAGGCGCCAAATGACATCTTGGAGCATGTTGGAGATAAAAAACAAAATGTGCCCAAAACGTGATATTATGACGCTATACGCCGTTCTGAGCCATGTTTGAACTTTCTATCACTTTCGGTTCCGATAATTCTGTTGACCATATTTGTGATATTCAGGCGTCAAATGACATCTTGGAGCATGTTGGATATAAAAAACAAAATGTGCCCAAAACGTGATATTATGACGATATACGCCGTTCTGAGCCATGTTTGAACTTTCTATCACTTTGGGTTCCGGTAATTCTGTTGACCATATTTGTGATATTCAGGCGTCAAATGACATCTTGGAGCATGTTGGAGATAAAAAACAAAATGTGCCCAAAACGTGATATTATGACGTTATACGCCGTTCTGAGCCATGTTTGAACTTTCTATCACTTTGGGTTGCGGTAATTCTGTTGACCATATTTGTGATATTCAGGCGTCAAATGACATCTTGGAGCATGTTGGAGATAAAAAACAAAATGTGCCCAAAACGTGATATTATGACGCTATACGCCGTTCTGAGCCATGTTTGAACTCTCTATCACTTTCGGTTCCGGTAATTCTGTTGACCATATATGTGATATTCAGGCGCCAAATGACATCTTGGAGCACGTTGGAGATAAAAAACAAAATGTGCCCAAAACGTGATATTATGACGTTATACGCCGTTCTGAGCCATGTTTGAACTTTCTATCACTTTCGGTTCCCATAATTCTGCTGACCATATTTGTGATATTCAGGCGCCAAATGACATCTTGGAGCATGTTGGAGATAAAAAACAAAATGTGCCCAAAACGTGATATTATGACGTTATACGCCGTTTTGAGCCATGTTTCAACTTTCTATCACTTTTCGTTCCGGTAATTCTGTCGACCATATTTGTGATATTCAGGCGTCAAATGACATCTTGGAGCATGTTGGAGATAAAAAACAAAATGTGCCCAAAACGTGATATTATGACGTTATACGCCGTTTTGAGCCATGTTTGAACTCTCTATCACTTTTGGTTCCGATAATTCTGCTGACCATATTTGTGATATTCAGACGCCAAATGACATCTTGGAGCAAGTTGGAGATAAAAAACAAAATGTGCCCAAAACGTGATATTATGACGTTATACGCCGTTCTGAGACATGTTTGAACTTTCTATCACTTTTCGTTCCGGTAATTCTGTCGACCATATATTTGATATTCAGATGCCAAATGTCACATTGGAGCATGTTGGAGATAAAAAACAAAATGTGCCCAAAACGTGATATTATGACGTTATACGCCGTTCTGAGCCATGTTTGAACTTTCTATCACTTTCGGTTCCGATAATTCTGCTGACCATATTTGTGATATTCAGGCGTCAAATGACATCTTGGAGCATGTTGGAGATAAAAAACGAAATGTGCCCAAAACGTGATATTATGACGTTATACGCCGTTTTGAGCCATGTTTGAACTTTCTATCACTTTCGGTTCCGATAATTCTGTTGACCATATTTGTGATATTCAGGCGTCAAATGACATCTTGGAGCATGTTGGAGATAAAAAACAAAATGTGCCCAAAACGTGATATTATGACGTTATACGCCGTTTTGAGCCATGTTTGAACTTTCTATCACTTTCGGTTCCGGTAATTCTGTTGACCATATTTGTGATATTCAGGCGCCAAATGACATCTTGGAGCATGTTGGAGATAAAAAACAAAATGTGCCTAAAACGTGATATTATGACGTTATACGCCGTTCTGAGCCATGTTTGAACTTTCTATCACTTTTGGTTCCGATAATTCTGCTGACCATATTTGTGATATTCAGGCGCCAAATGACATCTTGGAGCATGTTGGAGATAAAAAACAAAATGTGCCCAAAACGTGATATTATGACGTTATACGCCGTTCTGAGCCATGTTTGAACTTTCTATCTCTTTTGGTTACGGTAATTCTGTTGACCATATATTTGATATTCAGGCGTCAAATGACATCTTGGAGCATGTTGGAGATAAAAAACAAAATGTGCCCAAAACGTGATATTATGACGTTATACGACGTTCTGAGCCATGTTTGAACTTTCTATCACTTTCGGTTCCGATAATTCTGTTGACCATATTTGTGATATTCAGGCGTCAAATGACATCTTGGAGCATGTTGGAGATAAAAAACAAAATGTGCCCAAAACGTGATATTATGACGTTATACGCCCTTTTGAGCCATGTTTGAACTTTCTATCACTTTTGGTTCCGGTAATTCTGTCGACCAAATTTGTGATATTCAGGCGTCAAATGACATCTTGGAGCATGTTGGAGATAAAAAACAAAATGTGCCCAAAACGTGATATTATGACGTTATACGCCGTTTTGAGCCATGTTTGAACTCTCTATCACTTTTGGTTCCGATAATTCTGCTGACCATATTTGTGATATTCAGGCGTCAAATGACATCTTGGAGCACGTTGGAGATAAAAAACAAAATGTGCCCAAAAGGTGATATTATGACGTTATACGCCCTTTTGAGCCATGTTTGAACTTTCTATCACTTTTCGTTCCGGTAATTCTGTCGACCATATTTGTGATATTCAGGCGTCAAATGACATCTTGGAGCATGTTGGAGATAAAAAACAAAATGTGCCCAAAACGTGATATTATGACGTTATACGCCGTTTTGAGCCATGTTTGAACTCTCTATCACTTTTGGTTCCGATAATTCTGCTGACCATATTTGTGATATTCAGACGCCAAATGACATCTTGGAGCAAGTTGGAGATAAAAAACAAAATGTGCCCAAAACGTGATATTATGACGTTATACGCCGTTCTGAGACATGTTTGAACTTTCTATCACTTTTCGTTCCGGTAATTCTGTCGACCATATATTTGATATTCAGATGCCAAATGTCACATTGGAGCATGTTGGAGATAAAAAACAAAATGTGCCCAAAACGTGATATTATGACGTTATACGCCGTTCTGAGCCATGTTTGAACTTTCTATCACTTTCGGTTCCGATAATTCTGCTGACCATATTTGTGATATTCAGGCGCCAAATGACATCTTGGAGCATGTTGGAGATAAAAAACAAAATGTGCCCAAAACGTGATATTATGACGTTATACGCCGTTTTGAGCCATGTTTCAACTTTCTATCACTTTTCGTTCCGGTAATTCTGTCGACCATATTTGTGATATTCAGGCGTCAAATGACATCTTGGAGCATGTTGGAGATAAAAAACAAAATGTGCCCAAAACGTGATATTATGACGTTATACGCCGTTTTGAGCCATGTTTGAACTCTCTATCACTTTTGGTTCCGATAATTCTGCTGACCATATTTGTGATATTCAGACGCCAAATGACATCTTGGAGCAAGTTGGAGATAAAAAACAAAATGTGCCCAAAACGTGATATTATGACGTTATACGCCGTTCTGAGCCATGTTTGAACTTTCTATCACTTTCGGTTCCGATAATTCTGCTGACCATATTTGTGATATTCAGGCGTCAAATGACATCTTGGAGCATGTTGGAGATAAAAAACGAAATGTGCCCAAAACGTGATATTATGACGTTATACGCCGTTTTGAGCCATGTTTGAACTTTCTATCACTTTCGGTTCCGATAATTCTGTTGACCATATATGTGATATTCAGGCGCCAAATGACATCTTGGAGCATGTTGGAGATAAAAAACAAAATGTGCCCAAAACGTGATATTATGACATTATACGCCGTTCTGAGCCATGTTTGAACTTTCTATCACTTTCGGTTCCCATAATTCTGTTGACCATATTTGTGATATTCAGGCGTCAAATGACATCTTGGAGCATGTTGGAGATAAAAAACAAAATGTGCCCAAAACGTGATATTATGACGTTATACGCCGTTTTGAGCCATGTTTGAACTTTCTATCACTTTCGGTTCCGGTAATTCTGTTGACCATATTTGTGATATTCAGGCGCCAAATGACATCTTGGAGCATGTTGGAGATAAAAAACAAAATGTGCCTAAAACGTGATATTATGACGTTATACGCCGTTCTGAGCCATGTTTGAACTTTCTATCACTTTTGGTTCCGATAATTCTGCTGACCATATTTGTGATATTCAGGCGCCAAATGACATCTTGGAGCATGTTGGAGATAAAAAACAAAATGTGCCCAAAACGTGATATTATGACGTTATACGCCGTTCTGAGCCATGTTTGAACTTTCTATCACTTTTGGTTACGGTAATTCTGTTGACCATATATTTGATATTCAGGCGTCAAATGACATCTTGGAGCATGTTGGAGATAAAAAACAAAATGTGCCCAAAACGTGATATTATGACGTTATACGACGTTCTGAGCCATGTTTGAACTTTCTATCACTTTCGGTTCCGATAATTCTGTTGACCATATTTGTGATATTCAGGCGTCAAATGACATCTTGGAGCATGTTGGAGATAAAAAACAAAATGTGCCCAAAACGTGATATTATGACGTTATACGCCCTTTTGAGCCATGTTTGAACTTTCTATCACTTTTGGTTCCGGTAATTCTGTCGACCAAATTTGTGATATTCAGGCGTCAAATGACATCTTGGAGCATGTTGGAGATAAAAAACAAAATGTGCCCAAAACGTGATATTATGACGTTATACGCCGTTTTGAGCCATGTTTGAACTCTCTATCACTTTTGGTTCCGATAATTCTGCTGACCATATTTGTGATATTCAGGCGTCAAATGACATCTTGGAGCATGTTGGAGATAAAAAACAAAATGTGCCCAAAACGTGATATTATGACGTTATACGCCCTTTTGAGCCATGTTTGAACTTTCTATCACTTTTCGTTCCGGTAATTCTGTCGACCATATTTGTGATATTCAGGCGTCAAATGACATCTTGGAGCATGTTGGAGATAAAAAACAAAATGTGCCCAAAACGTGATATTATGACGTTATACGCCGTTCTGAGCCATGTTTGAACTTTCTATCACTTTCGGTTCCGATAATTCTGCTGACCATATTTGTGATATTCAGGCGTCAAATGACATCTTGGAGCATGTTGGAGATAAAAAACGAAATGTGCCCAAAACGTGATATTATGACGTTATACGCCGTTTTGAGCCATGTTTGAACTTTCTATCACTTTCGGTTCCGGTAATTCTGTTGACCATATTTGTGATATTCAGGCGCCAAATGACATCTTGGAGCATGTTGGAGATAAAAAACAAAATGTGCCTAAAACGTGATATTATGACGTTATACGCCGTTCTGAGCCATGTTTGAACTTTCTATCACTTTTGGTTCCGATAATTCTGCTGACCATATTTGTGATATTCAGGCGCCAAATGACATCTTGGAGCATGTTGGAGATAAAAAACAATATGTGCCCAAAACGTGATATTATGACGTTATACGCCGTTCTGAGCCATGTTTGAACTTTCTATCACTTTTGGTTCCGGTAATTCTGTTGACCATATATTTGATATTCAGGCGCCAAATGACATCTTGGACCATGTTGGAGATAAAAAACAAAATGTGCCCAAAACGTAATATTATGACGTTATACGTCGTTCTGAGCCATGTTTGAACTTTCTATCACTTTTGGTTCCGGTAATTCTGTTGACCATATTTGTGATATTCAGACGCCAAATGACATCTTGGAGCAAGTTGGAGATAAAAAACAAAATGTGCCCAAAACGTGATATTATGACGTTATACGCCGTTCTGAGACATGTTTGAACTTTCTATCACTTTTCGTTCCGGTAATTCTGTCGACCATATATTTGATATTCAGATGCCAAATGTCACATTGGAGCATGTTGGAGATAAAAAACAAAATGTGCCCAAAACGTGATATTATGACGTTATACGCCGTTCTGAGCCATGTTTGAACTTTCTATCACTTTCGGTTCCGATAATTCTGCTGACCATATTTGTGATATTCAGGCGTCAAATGACATCTTGGAGCATGTTGGAGATAAAAAACAAAATGTGCCCAAAACGTGATGTTATGACGTTATACGACGTTCTGAGCCATGTTTGAACTTTCTATCACTTTTGGTTCCGGTAATTCTGTCGACCATATTTGTGATATTCAGGCGTCAAATGACATCTTGGAGCATGTTGGAGATAAAAAACAAAATGTGCCCAAAACGTGATATTATAACGTTATACGACGTTCTGAGCCATGTTTGACTTTCTATCACTTTCGGTTCCGATAATTCTGCTGACCATATTTGTGATATTCAGGCGCCAAATGACATGTTGGAGCATGTTGGAGATAAAAAACAAAATGTGCCCAAAACGTGATATTATAACGTTATACGACGTTCTGAGCCATGTTTGAACTTTCTATCACTTTCGGTTCCGATAATTCTGCTGACCATATTTGTGATATTCAGGCGCCAAATGACATGTTGGAGCATGTTGGAGATAAAAAACAAAATGTGCCCAAAACGTGATATTATGACGTTAAACGTTCTGAGCCATGTTTGAACTCTCTATCACTTTCGGTTCCGGTAATTCTGTTGACCATATATGTGATATTCAGGCGCCAAATGACATCTTGAAGCATGTTGGAGATAAAAAACAAAATGTGCCCAAAACGTGATATTATGACGTTATACGACGTTCTTAGCCATGTTTGAACTTTCTATCACTTTTGGTTCCGATAATTCTGCTGACCATATTTGTGATATTCAGGCGCCAAATGACATCTTGGAGCATGTTGGAGATAAAAAACAAAATGTGCCCAAAACGTGATATTATGACGTTCTACGCCGTTTTGAGCCATGTTTGAACTTTCTATCACTTTTGGTTCCGGTAATTCTGTTGACCATATATTTGATATTCAGGCGCCAAATGACATCTTGGAGCATGTTGGAGATAAAAAACAAAATGTGCCCAAAACGTGATATTATGACGTTATACGCCGTTCTGAGCCATGTTTGAACTTTCTATCACTTTTGGTTCCGGTAATTCTGTTGACCATATATTTGATATTCAGGCGCCAAATGACATCTTGGAGCATGTTGGAGATAAAAAACAAAATGTGCCCAAAACGTGATATTATGACGTTATACGCCGTTTTGAGCCATGTTTGAACTTTCTATCACTTTCGGTTCCCATAATTCTGTTGACCATATTTGTGATATTCAGGCGCCAAATGACATGTTGGAGCATGTTGGAGATAAAAAACAAAATGTGCCCAAAACGTGATATTATGACGTTATACGCCGTTTTGAGCCATGTTTGAACTTTCTATCACTTTTGGTTCCGGTAATTCTGTTGACCATATTTGTGATATTCAGGCGTCAAATGATATCTTGGAGCATGTTGGAGATAAAAAACAAAATGTGCCCAAAACGTGATATTATGACGTTATACGACGTTCTGAGCCATGTTTGAACTTTCTATCACTTTCGGTTCCGATAATTCTGTTGACCGTATTTGTGATATTCAGGCGCCAAATGACATCTTGGAGCATGTTGGAGATAAAAAACAAAATGTGCCCAAAACGTGATATCATGACGTTATACGCCGTTCTGAGCCATGTTTGAACTTTCTATCACTTTTGGTTCCGGTAATTCTGTTGACCATATATTTGATATTCAGGCGCCAAATGACATGTTGGAGCATGTTGGAGATAAAAAACAAAATGTGCCCAAAACGTGATATTATGACGTTATACGCCGTTCTGAGCCATGTTTGAACTTTCTATCACTTTTGGTTCCGGTAATTCTGTTGACCATATATTTGATATTCAGGCGCCAAATGACATCTTGGAGCATGTTGGAGATAAAAAACAAAATGTGCCCAAAACGTGATATTATGACGTTATACGCCGTTTTGAGCCATGTTTGAACTTTCTATCACTTTCGGTTCCGATAATTCTGTTGACCATATTTGTGATATTCAGGCGCCAAATGACATGTTGGAGCATGTTGGAGATAAAAAACAAAATGTGCCCAAAACGTGATATTATGACGTTATACGCCGTTCTGAGCCATGTTTGAACTTTCTATCACTTTTGGTTCCGGTAATTCTGTTGACCATATATTTGATATTCAGGCGCCAAATGACATCTTGGAGCATGTTGGAGATAAAAAACAAAATGTGCCCAAAACGTGATATTATGACGTTATACGTCGTTTTGAGCCATGTTTGAACTTTCTATCACTTTCGGTTCCGATAATTCTGTTGACCATATTTGTGAAATTCAGGCGCCAAATGACATGTTGGAGAATGTTGGAGATAAAAAACAAAATGTGCCCAAAACGTGATATTATGACGTTATACGCCGTTCTGAGCCATGTTTGAACTTTCTATCACTTTTGGTTCCGGTAATTCTGTTGACCATATATTTGATATTCAGGCGCCAAATGACATGTTGGAGCATGTTGGAGATAAAAAACAAAATGTGCCCAAAACGTGATATTATGACGTTATACGCCGTTTTGAGCCATGTTTGAACTTTCTATCACTTTTGGTTCCGGTAATTCTGTTGACCATATTTGTGATATTCAGGCGCCAAATGATATCTTGGAGCATGTTGGAGATAAAAAACAAAATGTGCCCAAAACGTGATATTATGACGTTATACGACGTTCTGAGCAATGTTTGAACTTTCTATCACTTTCGGTTCCGATAATTCTGTTGACCATATTTGTGATATTCAGGCGCCAAATGACATCTTGGAGCATGTTGGAGATAAAAAACAAAATGTGCCCAAAACGTGATATCATGACGTTATACGCCGTTCTGAGCCATGTTTGAACTTTCTATCACTTTTGGTTCCGGTAATTCTGTTGACCATATATTTGATATTCAGGCGCCAAATGACATGTTGGAGCATGTTGGAGATAAAAAACAAAATGTGCCCAAAACGTGATATTATGACGTTATACGCCGTTCTGAGCCATGTTTGAACTTTCTATCACTTTTGGTTCCGGTAATTCTGTTGACCATATATTTGATATTCAGGCGCCAAATGACATCTTGGAGCATGTTGGAGATAAAAAACAAAATGTGCCCAAAACGTGATATTATGACGTTATACGCCGTTTTGAGCCATGTTTGAACTTTCTATCACTTTTGGTTCCGGTAATTCTGTTGACCATATTTGTGATATTCAGGCGCCAAATGATATCTTGGAGCATGTTGGAGATAAAAAACAAAATGTGCCCAAAACGTGATATTATGACGTTATACGACGTTCTGAGCAATGTTTGAACTTTCTATCACTTTCGGTTCCGATAATTCTGTTGACCATATTTGTGATATTCAGGCGCCAAATGACATCTTGGAGCATGTTGGAGATAAAAAACAAAATGTGCCCAAAACGTGATATCATGACGTTATACGCCGTTCTGAGCCATGTTTGAACTTTCTATCACTTTTGGTTCCGGTAATTCTGTTGACCATATATTTGATATTCAGGCGCCAAATGACATGTTGGAGCATGTTGGAGATAAAAAACAAAATGTGCCCAAAACGTGATATTATGACGTTATACGCCGTTCTGAGCCATGTTTGAACTTTCTATCACTTTTGGTTCCGGTAATTCTGTTGACCATATATTTGATATTCAGGCGCCAAATGACATCTTGGAGCATGTTGGAGATAAAAAACAAAATGTGCCCAAAACGTGATATTATGACGTTATACGCCGTTTTGAGCCATGTTTGAACTTTCTATCACTTTCGGTTCCGATAATTCTGTTGACCATATTTGTGATATTCAGGCGCCAAATGACATGTTGGAGCATATTGGAGATAAAAAACAAAATGTGCCCAAAACGTGATATTATGACGTTATACGCCGTTCTGAGCCATGTTTGAACTTTCTATCACTTTTGGTTCCGGTAATTCTGTTGACCATATATTTGATATTCAGGCGCCAAATGACATTTTGGAGCATGTTGGAGATAAAAAACAAAATGTGCCCAAAACGTGATATTATGACGTTATACGCCGTTTTGAGCCATGTTTGAACTTTCTATCACTTTCGGTTCCGATAATTCTGTTGACCATATTTGTGAAATTCAGGCGCCAAATGACATGTTGGAGAATGTTGGAGATAAAAAACAAAATGTGCCCAAAACGTGATATTATGACGTTATACGCCGTTCTGAGCCATGTTTGAACTTTCTATCACTTTTGGTTCCGTTAATTCTGTTGACCATATATTTGATATTCAGGCGCCAAATGACATGTTGGAGCATGTTGGAGATAAAAAACAAAATGTGCCCAAAACGTGATATTATGACGTTATACGCCGTTCTGAGCCATGTTTGAACTTTCTATCACTTTTGGTTCCGGTAATTCTGTTGACCATATATTTGATATTCAGGCGTCAAATGACATCTTGGAGCATGTTGGAGATAAAAAACAAAATGTGCCCAAAACGTGATATTATGACGTTATACGCCTTTCTGAGCCATGTTTGAACTTTCTATCACTTTTGGTTCCGGTAATTCTGTTGACCATATATTTGATATTCAGGCGCCAAATGACATCTTGGAGCATGTTGGAGATAAAAAACAAAATGTGCCCAAAACGTGATATTATGACGTTATACGCCGTTTTGAGCCATGTTTGAACTTTCTATCACTTTCGGTTCCGATAATTCTGTTGACCATATATTTGATATTCAGGCGCCAAATGACATGTTGGAGCATGTTGGAGATAAAAAACAAAATGTGCCCAAAACGTGATATTATGACGTTATACGCCGTTCTGAGCCATGTTTGAACTTTCTATCACTTTTGGTTCCGGTAATTCTGTTGACCATATATTTGATATTCAGGCGCCAAATGACATCTTGGAGCATGTTGGAGATAAAAAACAAAATGTGCCCAAAATGTGATATTATGACGTTATACGCCGTTTTGAGCCATGTTTGAACTTTCTATCACTTTCGGTTCCGATAATTCTGTTGACCATATTTGTGATATTCAGGCGCCAAATGACATGTTGGAGCATGTTGGAGATAAAAAACAAAATGTGCCCAAAACGTGATATTATGACGTTATACGCCGTTCTGAGCCATGTTTGAACTTTCTATCACTTTTGGTTCCGGTAATTCTGTTGACCATATATTTGATATTCAGGCGCCAAATGACATCTTGGAGCATGTTGGAGATAAAAAACAAAATGTGCCCAAAACGTGATATTATGACGTTATACGCCGTTTTGAGCCATGTTTGAACTTTCTATCACTTTTGGTTCCGGTAATTCTGTTGACCATATTTGTGATATTCAGGCGTCAAATGATATCTTGGAGCATGTTGGAGATAAAAAACAAAATGTGCCCAAAACGTGATATTATGACGTTATACGACGTTCTGAGCCATGTTTGAACTTTCTATCACTTTCGGTTCCATTAATTCTGTTGACCATATTTGTGATATTCAGGCGCCAAATGACATCTTGGAGCATGTTGGAGATAAAAAACAAAATGTGCCCAAAACGTGATATCATGACGTTATACGCCGTTCTGAGCCATGTTTGAACTTTCTATCACTTTTGGTTCCGGTAATTCTGTTGACCATATATTTGATATTCAGGCGCCAAATGACATGTTGGAGCATGTTGGAGATAAAAAGCAAAATGTGCCCAAAACGTGATATTATGACGTTATACGCCGTTCTGAGCCATGTTTGAACTCTCTATCACTTTGGGTTCCGATAATTCTGTTGACCATATTTGTGATATTCAGGCGCCAAATGACATGTTGGAGCATGTTGGAGATAAAAAACAAAATGTGCCCAAAACGTGATATTATGACGTTATACGCCGTTTTGAGCCATGTTTGAACTTTCTATCACTTTCGGTTCCCATAATTCTGTTGACCATATTTGTGATATTCAGGCGCCAAATGACATGTTGGAGCATGTTGGAGATAAAAAGCAAAATGTGCCCAAAACGTGATATTATGACGTTATACGCCGTTCTGAGCCATGTTTGAACTCTCTATCACTTTGGGTTCCGATAATTCTGTTGACCATATTTGTGATATTCAGGCGCCAAATGACATGTTGGAGCATGTTGGAGATAAAAAACAAAATGTGCCCAAAACGTGATATTATGACGTTATACGCCGTTCTGAGCCATGTTTGAACTTTCTATCACTTTTGGTTCCGGTAATTCTGTTGACCATATATTTGATATTCAGGCGCCAAATGACATCTTGGAGCATGTTGGAGATAAAAAACAAAATGTGCCCAAAACGTGATATTATGACGTTATACGCCGTTTTGAGCCATGTTTGAACTTTCTATCACTTTTGGTTCCGGTAATTCTGTTGACCATATTTGTGATATTCAGGCGTCAAATGATATCTTGGAGCATGTTGGAGATAAAAAACAAAATGTGCCCAAAACGTGATATTATGACGTTATACGACGTTCTGAGCCATGTTTGAACTTTCTATCACTTTCGGTTCCATTAATTCTGTTGACCATATTTGTGATATTCAGGCGCCAAATGACATCTTGGAGCATGTTGGAGATAAAAAACAAAATGTGCCCAAAACGTGATATCATGACGTTATACGCCGTTCTGAGCCATGTTTGAACTTTCTATCACTTTTGGTTCCGGTAATTCTGTTGACCATATATTTGATATTCAGGCGCCAAATGACATGTTGGAGCATGTTGGAGATAAAAAGCAAAATGTGCCCAAAACGTGATATTATGACGTTATACGCCGTTCTGAGCCATGTTTGAACTCTCTATCACTTTGGGTTCCGATAATTCTGTTGACCATATTTGTGATATTCAGGCGCCAAATGACATGTTGGAGCATGTTGGAGATAAAAAACAAAATGTGCCCAAAACGTGATATTATGACGTTATACGCCGTTTTGAGCCATGTTTGAACTTTCTATCACTTTCGGTTCCCATAATTCTGTTGACCATATTTGTGATATTCAGGCGCCAAATGACATGTTGGAGCATGTTGGAGATAAAAAACAAAATGTGCCCAAAACGTGATATTATGACGTTCTACGCCGTTTTGAGCCATGTTTGAACTTTCTATCACTTTTGGTTCCGGTAATTCTGTTGACCAAATTTGTGATATTCAGGCGTCAAATGACATCTTGGAGCATGTTGGAGATAAAAAACAAAATGTGCCCAAAACGTGATATTATGACGTTATACGCCGTTTTGAGCCATGTTTGAACTCTCTATCACTTTTGGTTCCGATAATTCTGCTGACCATATTTGTGATATTCAGGCGTCAAATGACATCCTGGAGCATGTTGGAGATAAAAAACAAAATGTGCCCAAAACGTGATATTATGACGTTATACGCCCTTTTGAGCCATGTTTGAACTTTCTATCACTTTTCGTTCCGGTAATTCTGTCGACCATATTTGTGATATTCAGGCGTCAAATGACATCTTGGAGCATGTTGGAGATAAAAAACAAAATGTGCCCAAAACGTGATATTATGACGTTATACGCCATTTTGAGCCATGTTTGAACTCTCTATCACTTTTGGTTCCGATAATTCTGCTGACCATATTTGTGATATTCAGACGCCAAATGACATCTTGGAGCAAGTTGGAGATAAAAAACAAAATGTGCCCAAAACGTGATATTATGACGTTATACGCCGTTCTGAGACATGTTTGAACTTTCTATCACTTTTCGTTCCGGTAATTCTGTCGACCATATATTTGATATTCAGATGCCAAATGTCACATTGGAGCATGTTGGAGATAAAAAACAAAATGTGCCCAAAACGTGATATTATGACGTTATACGCCGTTTTGAGCCATGTTTCAACTTTCTATCACTTTTCGTTCCGGTAATTCTGTCGACCATATTTGTGATATTCAGGCGTCAAATGACATCTTGGAGCATGTTGGAGATAAAAAACAAAATGTGCCCAAAACGTGATATTATGACGTTATACTCCGTTTTGAGCCATGTTTGAACTCTCTATCACTTTTGGTTCCGATAATTCTGCTGACCATATTTGTGATATTCAGACGCCAAATGACATCTTGGAGCAAGTTGGAGATAAAAAACAAAATGTGCCCAAAACGTGATATTATGACGTTATACGCCGTTCTGAGACATGTTTGAACTTTCTATCACTTTTCGTTCCGGTAATTCTGTCGACCATATATTTGATATTCAGATGCCAAATGTCACATTGGAGCATGTTGGAGATAAAAAACAAAATGTGCCCAAAACGTGATATTATGACGTTATACGCCGTTCTGAGCCATGTTTGAACTTTCTATCACTTTCGGTTCCGATAATTCTGCTGACCATATTTGTGATATTCAGGCGTCAAATGACATCTTGGAGCATGTTGGAGATAAAAAACGAAATGTGCCCAAAACGTGATATTATGACGTTATACGCCGTTTTGAGCCATGTTTGAACTTTCTATCACTTTCGGTTCCGGTAATTCTGTTGACCATATTTGTGATATTCAGGCGCCAAATGACATCTTGGAGCATGTTGGAGATAAAAAACAAAATGTGCCTAAAACGTGATATTATGACGTTATACGCCGTTCTGAGCCATGTTTGAACTTTCTATCACTTTTGGTTCCGATAATTCTGCTGACCATATTTGTGATATTCAGGCGCCAAATGACATCTTGGAGCATGTTGGAGATAAAAAACAATATGTGCCCAAAACGTGATATTATGACGTTATACGCCGTTCTGAGCCATGTTTGAACTTTCTATCACTTTTGGTTCCGGTAATTCTGTTGACCATATATTTGATATTCAGGCGCCAAATGACATCTTGGACCATGTTGGAGATAAAAAACAAAATGTGCCCAAAACGTGATATTATGACGTTATACGCCGTTTTGAGCCATGTTTGAACTCTCTATCACTTTTGGTTCCGATAATTCTGCTGACCATATTTGTGATATTCAGACGCCAAATGACATCTTGGAGCAAGTTGGAGATAAAAAACAAAATGTGCCCAAAACGTGATATTATGACGTTATACGCCGTTCTGAGACATGTTTGAACTTTCTATCACTTTTCGTTCCGGTAATTCTGTCGACCATATATTTGATATTCAGATGCCAAATGTCACATTGGAGCATGTTGGAGATAAAAAACAAAACGTGCCCAAAACGTGATATTATGACGTTATACGCCGTTCTGAGCCATGTTTGAACTTTCTATCACTTTCGGTTCCGATAATTCTGCTGACCATATTTGTGATATTCAGGCGTCAAATGACATCTTGGAGCATGTTGGAGATAAAAAACAAAATGTGCCCAAAACGTGATGTTATGACGTTATACGACGTTCTGAGCCATGTTTGAACTTTCTATCACTTTTGGTTCCGGTAATTCTGTCGACCATATTTGTGATATTCAGGCGTCAAATGACATCTTGGAGCATGTTGGAGATAAAAAACAAAATGTGCCCAAAACGTGATATTATAACGTTATACGACGTTCTGAGCCATGTTTGACTTTCTATCACTTTCGGTTCCGATAATTCTGCTGACCATATTTGTGATATTCAGGCGCCAAATGACATGTTGGAGCATGTTGGAGATAAAAAACAAAATGTGCCCAAAACGTGATATTATAACGTTATACGACGTTCTGAGCCATGTTTGAACTTTCTATCACTTTCGGTTCCGATAATTCTGCTGACCATATTTGTGATATTCAGGCGCCAAATGACATGTTGGAGCATGTTGGAGATAAAAAACAAAATGTGCCCAAAACGTGATATTATGACGTTAAACGTTCTGAGCCATGTTTGAACTCTCTATCACTTTCGGTTCCGGTAATTCTGTTGACCATATATGTGATATTCAGGCGCCAAATGACATCTTGAAGCATGTTGGAGATAAAAAACAAAATGTGCCCAAAACGTGATATTATGACGTTATACGACGTTCTTAGCCATGTTTGAACTTTCTATCACTTTTGGTTCCGATAATTCTGCTGACCATATTTGTGATATTCAGGCGCCAAATGACATCTTGGAGCATGTTGGAGATAAAAAACAAAATGTGCCCAAAACGTGATATTATGACGTTCTACGCCGTTTTGAGCCATGTTTGAACTTTCTATCACTTTTGGTTCCGGTAATTCTGTTGACCATATATTTGATATTCAGGCGCCAAATGACATCTTGGAGCATGTTGGAGATAAAAAACAAAATGTGCCCAAAACGTGATATTATGACGTTATACGACGTTCTGAGCCATGTTTGAACTTTCTATCACTTTCGGTTCCGATAATTCTGCTGACCATATTTGTGATATTCAGGCGCCAAATGACATGTTGGAGCATGTTGGAGATAAAAAACAAAATGTGCCCAAAACGTGATATTATGACGTTATACGCCGTTCTGAGCCATGTTTGAACTTTCTATCACTTTTGGTTCCGGTAATTCTGTTGACCATATATTTGATATTCAGGCGCCAAATGACATCTTGGAGCATGTTGGAGATAAAAAACAAAATGTGCCCAAAACGTGATATTATGACGTTATACGTCGTTTTGAGCCATGTTTGAACTTTCTATCACTTTCGGTTCCGATAATTCTGTTGACCATATTTGTGAAATTCAGGCGCCAAATGACATGTTGGAGAATGTTGGAGATAAAAAACAAAATGTGCCCAAAACGTGATATTATGACGTTATACGCCGTTCTGAGCCATGTTTGAACTTTCTATCACTTTTGGTTCCGGTAATTCTGTTGACCATATATTTGATATTCAGGCGCCAAATGACATGTTGGAGCATGTTGGAGATAAAAAACAAAATGTGCCCAAAACGTGATATTATGACGTTATACGCCGTTTTGAGCCATGTTTGAACTTTCTATCACTTTTGGTTCCGGTAATTCTGTTGACCATATTTGTGATATTCAGGCGCCAAATGATATCTTGGAGCATGTTGGAGATAAAAAACAAAATGTGCCCAAAACGTGATATTATGACGTTATACGACGTTCTGAGCAATGTTTGAACTTTCTATCACTTTCGGTTCCGATAATTCTGTTGACCATATTTGTGATATTCAGGCGCCAAATGACATCTTGGAGCATGTTGGAGATAAAAAACAAAATGTGCCCAAAACGTGATATTATGACGTTATACGCCGTTCTGAGCCATGTTTGAACTTTCTATCACTTTTGGTTCCGGTAATTCTGTTGACCATATATTTGATATTCAGGCGCCAAATGACATCTTGGAGCATGTTGGAGATAAAAAACAAAATGTGCCCAAAACGTGATATTATGACGTTATACGCCGTTTTGAGCCATGTTTGAACTTTCTATCACTTTCGGTTCCGATAATTCTGTTGACCATATTTGTGATATTCAGGCGCCAAATGACATGTTGGAGCATATTGGAGATAAAAAACAAAATGTGCCCAAAACGTGATATTATGACGTTATACACCGTTCTGAGCCATGTTTGAACTTTCTATCACTTTTGGTTCCGGTAATTCTGTTGACCATATATTTGATATTCAGGCGCCAAATGACATTTTGGAGCATGTTGGAGATAAAAAACAAAATGTGCCCAAAACGTGATATTATGACGTTATACGCCGTTTTGAGCCATGTTTGAACTTTCTATCACTTTCGGTTCCGATAATTCTGTTGACCATATTTGTGAAATTCAGGCGCCAAATGACATGTTGGAGAATGTTGGAGATAAAAAACAAAATGTGCCCAAAACGTGATATTATGACGTTATACGCCGTTCTGAGCCATGTTTGAACTTTCTATCACTTTTGGTTCCGTTAATTCTGTTGACCATATATTTGATATTCAGGCGCCAAATGACATGTTGGAGCATGTTGGAGATAAAAAACAAAATGTGCCCAAAACGTGATATTATGACGTTATACGCCGTTCTGAGCCATGTTTGAACTTTCTATCACTTTTGGTTCCGGTAATTCTGTTGACCATATATTTGATATTCAGGCGTCAAATGACATCTTGGAGCATGTTGGAGATAAAAAACAAAATGTGCCCAAAACGTGATATTATGACGTTATACGCCTTTCTGAGCCATGTTTGAACTTTCTATCACTTTTGGTTCCGGTAATTCTGTTGACCATATATTTGATATTCAGGCGCCAAATGACATCTTGGAGCATGTTGGAGATAAAAAACAAAATGTGCCCAAAACGTGATATTATGACGTTATACGCCGTTTTGAGCCATGTTTGAACTTTCTATCACTTTCGGTTCCGATAATTCTGTTGACCATATATTTGATATTCAGGCGCCAAATGACATGTTGGAGCATGTTGGAGATAAAAAACAAAATGTGCCCAAAACGTGATATTATGACGTTATACGCCGTTCTGAGCCATGTTTGAACTTTCTATCACTTTTGGTTCCGGTAATTCTGTTGACCATATATTTGATATTCAGGCGCCAAATGACATCTTGGAGCATGTTGGAGATAAAAAACAAAATGTGCCCAAAATGTGATATTATGACGTTATACGCCGTTTTGAGCCATGTTTGAACTTTCTATCACTTTCGGTTCCGATAATTCTGTTGACCATATTTGTGATATTCAGGCGCCAAATGACATGTTGGAGCATGTTGGAGATAAAAAACAAAATGTGCCCAAAACGTGATATTATGACGTTATACGCCGTTCTGAGCCATGTTTGAACTCTCTATCACTTTGGGTTCCGATAATTCTGTTGACCATATTTGTGATATTCAGGCGCCAAATGACATGTTGGAGCATGTTGGAGATAAAAAACAAAATGTGCCCAAAACGTGATATTATGACGTTATACGCCGTTCTGAGCCATGTTTGAACTTTCTATCACTTTTGGTTCCGGTAATTCTGTTGACCATATATTTGATATTCAGGCGCCAAATGACATCTTGGAGCATGTTGGAGATAAAAAACAAAATGTGCCCAAAACGTGATATTATGACGTTATACGCTGTTTTGAGCCATGTTTGAACTTTCTATCACTTTTGGTTCCGGTAATTCTGTTGATCATATTTGTGATATTCAGGCGTCAAATGATATCTTGGAGCATGTTGGAGATAAAAAACAAAATGTGCCCAAAACGTGATATTATGACGTTATACGACGTTCTGAGCCATGTTTGAACTTTCTATCACTTTCGGTTCCATTAATTCTGTTGACCATATTTGTGATATTCAGGCGCCAAATGACATCTTGGAGCATGTTGGAGATAAAAAACAAAATGTGCCCAAAACGTGATATCATGACGTTATACGCCGTTCTGAGCCATGTTTGAACTTTCTATCACTTTTGGTTCCGGTAATTCTGTTGACCATATATTTGATATTCAGGCGCCAAATGACATGTTGGAGCATGTTGGAGATAAAAAGCAAAATGTGCCCAAAACGTGATATTATGACGTTATACGCCGTTCTGAGCCATGTTTGAACTCTCTATCACTTTGGGTTCCGATAATTCTGTTGACCATATTTGTGATATTCAGGCGCCAAATGACATGTTGGAGCATGTTGGAGATAAAAAACAAAATGTGCCCAAAACGTGATATTATGACGTTATACGCCGTTTTGAGCCATGTTTGAACTTTCTATCACTTTCGGTTCCCATAATTCTGTTGACCATATTTGTGATATTCAGGCGCCAAATGACATGTTGGAGCATGTTGGAGATAAAAAACAAAATGTGCCCAAAACGTGATATTATGACGTTATACGCCGTTTTGAGCCATGTTTGTACTTTCTATCACTTTTGGTTCCGGTAATTCTGTTGACCATATTTGTGATATTCAGGCGTCAAATGATATCTTGGAGCATGTTGGAGATAAAAAACAAAATGTGCCCAAAACGTGATATTATGACGTTATACGACGTTCTGAGCCATGTTTGAACTTTCTATCACTTTCGGTTCCGATAATTCTGTTGACCATATCTGTGATATTCAGGCGCCAAATGACATCTTGGAGCATGTTGGAGATAAAAAGCAAAATGTGCCCAAAACGTGATATCATGACGTTATACGCCGTTCTGAGCCATGTTTGAACTTTCTATCACTTTTGGTTCCGGTAATTCTGTTGACCATATATTTGATATTCAGGCGCCAAATGACATGTTGGAGCATGTTGGAGATAAAAAACAAAATGTGCCCAAAACGTGATATTATGACGTTATACGCCGTTCTGAGCCATGTTTGAACTTTCTATCACTTTTGGTTCCGGTAATTCTGTTGACCATATATTTGATATTCAGGCGCCAAATGACATCTTGGAGCATGTTGGAGATAAAAAACAAAATGTGCCCAAAACGTGATATTATGACGTTATACGCCGTTTTGAGCCATGTTTGAACTTTCTATCACTTTCGGTTCCGATAATTCTGTTGACCATATATTTGATATTCAGGCGCCAAATGACATGTTGGAGCATGTTGGAGATAAAAAACAAAATGTGCCCAAAACGTGATATTATGACGTTATACGCCGTTCTGAGCCATGTTTGAACTTTCTATCACTTTTGGTTCCGGTAATTCTGTTGACCAGATATTTGATATTCAGGCGTCAAATGACATCTTGGAGCATGTTGGAGATAAAAAACAAAATGTGCCCAAAACGTTATATTATGACGTTATACGACGTTCTTAGCCATGTTTGAACTTTCTATCACTTTTGGTTCCGATAATTCTGCTGACCATATTTGTGATATTCAGGCGCCAAATGACATCTTGGAGCATGTTGGAGATAAAAAACAAAATGTGCCCAAAACGTGATATTATGACGTTATACGCCGTTTTGAGCCACGTTTGAACTCTCTATCACTTTCGGTTCCGATAATTTTGTTGACCATATTTGTGATATTCAGGCGCCAAATGACATCTTGGAGCATGTTGGAGATAAAAAACAAAATGTGCCCAAAACGTGATATTATGACGTTATACGCCGTTTTGAGCCACGTTTGAACTTTCTATCACTTTTGGTTCCGGTAATTCTGTTGACCATATTTGTGATATTCAGGCGCCAAATGACATCTTGGAGCATGTTGGAAATAAAAAACAAAATGTGCCCAAAACGTGATATTATGACGTTATACGCCGTTTTGAGCCATGTTTGAACTTTCTATCACTTTCGGTTCCGATAATTCTGTTGACCATATTTGTGATATTCAGGCGCCAAATGACATGTTGGAGCATGTTGGAGATAAAAAACAAAATGTGCCCAAAACGTGATATTATGACGTTATACGCCGTTCTGAGCCATGTTTGAACTCTCTATCACTTTCGGTTCCGATAATTCTGTTGACCATATTTGTGATATTCAGGCGCCAAATGACATGTTGGAGCATGTTGGAGATAAAAATCAAAATGTGCCCAAAACGTGATATTATGACGTTATACGCCGTTCTGAGCCATGTTTGAACTTTCTATCACTTTTGGTTCCGGTAATTCTGTTGACCAGATATTTGATATTCAGGCGTCAAATGACATCTTGGAGCATGTTGGAGATAAAAAACAAAATGTGCCCAAAACGTTATATTATGACGTTATACGACGTTCTTAGCCATGTTTGAACTTTCTATCACTTTTGGTTCCGATAATTCTGCTGACCATATTTGTGATATTCAGGCGCCAAATGACATCTTGGAGCATGTTGGAGATAAAAAACAAAATGTGCCCAAAACGTGATATTATGACGTTATACGCCGTTTTGAGCCACGTTTGAACTCTCTATCACTTTCGGTTCCGATAATTTTGTTGACCATATTTGTGATATTCAGGCGCCAAATGACATCTTGGAGCATGTTGGAGATAAAAAACAAAATGTGCCCAAAACGTGATATTATGACGTTATACGCCGTTTTGAGCCACGTTTGAACTTTCTATCACTTTTGGTTCCGGTAATTCTGTTGACCATATTTGTGATATTCAGGCGCCAAATGACATCTTGGAGCATGTTGGAAATAAAAAACAAAATGTGCCCAAAACGTGATATTATGACGTTATACGCCGTTTTGAGCCATGTTTGAACTTTCTATCACTTTCGGTTCCGATAATTCTGTTGACCATATTTGTGATATTCAGGCGCCAAATGACATGTTGGAGCATGTTGGAGATAAAAAACAAAATGTGCCCAAAACGTGATATTATGACGTTATACGCCGTTCTGAGCCATGTTTGAACTCTCTATCACTTTCGGTTCCGATAATTCTGTTGACCATATTTGTGATATTCAGGCGCCAAATGACATGTTGGAGCATGTTGGAGATAAAAAACAAAATGTGCCCAAAACGTGATATTATGACGTTATACGCCGTTCTGAGCCATGTTTGAACTTTCTATCACTTTTGGTTCCGGTAATTCTGTTGACCATATATTTGATATTCAGGCGCCAAATGACATCTTGGAGCATGTTGGAGATAAAAAACAAAATGTGCCCAAAACGTGATATTATGACGTTATACGCCGTTTTGAGCCATGTTTGAACTTTCTATCACTTTCGGTTCCGATAATTCTGTTGACCATATTTGTGATATTCAGGCGCCAAATGACATGTTGGAGAATGTTGGAGATAAAAAACAAAATGTGCCCAAAACGTGATATTATGACGTTATACGCCGTTCTGAGCCATGTTTGAACTTTCTATCACTTTTGGTTCCGGTAATTCTGTTGACCATATATTTGATATTCAGGCGCCAAATGACATCTTGGAGCATGTTGGAGATAAAAAACAAAATGTGCCCAAAACGTGATATTATGACGTTATACGCCGTTTTGAGCCATGTTTGAACTTTCTATCACTTTCGGTTCCGATAATTCTGTTGACCATATTTGTGATATTCAGGCGCCAAATGACATGTTGGAGCATGTTGGAGATAAAAAACAAAATGTGCCCAAAACGTGATATTATGACGTTATACGCCGTTCTGAGCCATGTTTGAACTTTCTATCACTTTTGGTTCCGGTAATTCTGTTGACCATATATTTGATATTCAGGCGTCAAATGACATCTTGGAGCATGTTGGAGATAAAAAACAAAATGTGCCCAAAACGTGATATTATGACGTTATACGCCGTTCTGAGCCATGTTTGAACTTTCTATCACTTTTGGTTCCGGTAATTCTGTTGACCATATATTTGATATTCAGGCGCCAAATGACATCTTGGAGCATGTTGGAGATAAAAAACAAAATGTGCCCAAAACGTGATATTATGACGTTATACGCCGTTTTGAGCCATGTTTGAACTTTCTATCACTTTCGGTTCCGATAATTCTGTTGACCATATATTTGATATTCGGGCGCCAAATGACATCTTGGAGCATGTTGGAGATAAAAAACAAAATGTGCCCAAAACGTGATATTATGACGTTATACGCCGTTTTGAGCCATGTTTGAACTCTCTATCACTTTCGGTTCCGATAATTCTGTTGACCATATTTGTGATATTCAGGCGCCAAATGACATGTTGGAGCATGTTGGAGATAAAAAACAAAATGTGCCCAAAACGTGATATTATGACGTTATACGCCGTTCTGAGCCATGTTTGAACTTTCTATCACTTTTGGTTCCGGTAATTCTGTTGACCATATATTTGATATTCAGGCGCCAAATGACATCTTGGAGCATGTTGGAGATAAAAAACAAAATGTGCCCAAAACGTGATATTATAACGTTATACGCCGTTCTGAGCCATGTTTGAACTTTCTATCACTTTTGGTTCCGGTAATTCTGTTGACCATATATTTGATATTCAGGCGTCAAATGACATCTTGGAGCATGTTGGAGATAAAAAACAAAATGTGCCCAAAACGTGATATTATGGCGTTATACGCCGTTCTGAGCCATGTTTGAACTTTCTATCACTTTTGGTTCCGGTAATTCTGTTGACCATATATTTGATATTCAGGCGCCAAATGACATCTTGGAGCATGTTGGAGATAAAAAACAAAATGTGCCCAAAACGTGATATTATGACGTTATACGCCGTTTTGAGCCATGTTTGAACTTTCTATCACTTTCGGTTCCGATAATTCTGTTGACCATATATTTGATATTCGGGCGCCAAATGACATCTTGGAGCATGTTGGAGATAAAAAACAAAATGTGCCCAAAACGTGATATTATGACGTTATACGCCGTTTTGAGCCATGTTTGAACTCTCTATCACTTTCGGTTCCGATAATTCTGTTGACCATATTTGTGATATTCAGGCGCCAAATGACATGTTGGAGCATGTTGGAGATAAAAAACAAAATGTGCCCAAAACGTGATATTATGACGTTATACGCCGTTCTGAGCCATGTTTGAACTTTCTATCACTTTTGGTTCCGGTAATTCTGTTGACCATATATTTGATATTCAGGCGCCAAATGACATCTTGGAGCATGTTGGAGATAAAAAACAAAATGTGCCCAAAACGTGATATTATGACGTTATACGCCGTTCTGAGCCATGTTTGAACTTTCTATCACTTTTGGTTCCGGTAATTCTGTTGACCATATATTTGATATTCAGGCGTCAAATGACATCTTGGAGCATGTTGGAGATAAAAAACAAAATGTGCCCAAAACGTGATATTATGGCGTTATACGCCGTTCTGAGCCATGTTTGAACTTTCTATCACTTTTGGTTCCGGTAATTCTGTTGACCATATATTTGATATTCAGGCGCCAAATGACATCTTGGAGCATGTTGGAGATAAAAAACAAAATGTGCCCAAAACGTGATATTATGACGTTATACGCCGTTTTGAGCCACGTTTGAACTCTCTATCACTTTCGGTTCTGATAATTTTGTTGACCATATTTGTGATATTCAGGCGCCAAATGACATCTTGGAGCATGTTGGAGATAAAAAACAAAATGTGCCCAAAACGTGATATTATGACGTTATACGCCGTTTTGAGCCACGTTTGAACTTTCTATCACTTTTGGTTCCGGTAATTCTGTTGACCATATTTGTGATATTCAGGCGCCAAATGACATCTTGGAGCATGTTGGAGATAAAAAACAAAATGTGCCCAAAACGTGATATTATGACGTTATACGCCGTTTTGAGCCATGTTTGAACTTTCTATCACTTTCGGTTCCGATAATTCTGTTGACCATATTTGTGATATTCAGGCGCCAAATGACATGTTGGAGCATGTTGGAGATAAAAAACAAAATGTGCCCAAAACGTGATATTATGACGTTATACGCCGTTCTGAGCCATGTTTGAACTCTCTATCACTTTGGGTTCCGATAATTCTGTTGACCATATTTGTGATATTCAGGCGCCAAATGACATGTTGGAGCATGTTGGAGATAAAAAACAAAATGTGCCCAAAACGTGATATTATGACGTTATACGCCGTTCTGAGCCATGTTTGAACTTTCTATCACTTTTGGTTCCGGTAATTCTGTTGACCATATATTTGATATTCAGGCGCCAAATGACATCTTGGAGCATGTTGGAGATAAAAAACAAAATGTGCCCAAAACGTGATATTATGACGTTATACGCCGTTTTGAGCCATGTTTGAACTTTCTATCACTTTCGGTTCCGATAATTCTGTTGACCATATTTGTGATATTCAGGCGCCAAATGACATGTTGGAGCATGTTGGAGATAAAAAACAAAATGTGCCCAAAACGTGATATTATGACGTTATACGTCGTTCTGAGCCATGTTTGAACTCTCTATCACTTTCGGTTCCGATAATTCTGTTGACCATATTTGTGATATTCAGGCGCCAAATGACATGTTGGAGCATGTTGGAGATAAAAAACAAAATGTGCCCAAAACGTGATATTATGACGTTATACGCCGTTTTGAGCCATGTTTGAACTTTCTATCACTTTTGGTTCCGGTAATTCTGTTGACCATATTTGTGATATTCAGGCGTCAAATGACATCTTGGAGCATGTTGGAGATAAAAAACAAAATGTGCCCAAAACGTGATATTATGACGTTATACGACGTTCTGAGCCATGTTTGAACTTTCTATGACTTTCGGTTCCGATAATTCTGTTGACCATATTTGTGATATTCAGGCGCCAAATGACATCTTGGAGCATGTTGGAGATAAAAAACAAAATGTGCCCAAAACGTGATATTATGACGTTATACGCCGTTTTGAGCCATGTTTGAACTTTCTATCACTTTCGGTTCCGATAATTCTGTTGACCATATTTGTGATATTCAGGCGCCAAATGACATCTTGGAGCATGTTGGAGATAAAAAACAAAATGTGCCCAAAACGTGATATTATGACGTTATACGCCGTTCTGAGCCATGTTTGAACTTTCTATCACTTTTGGTTCCGGTAATTCTGTTGACCATATATTTGATATTCAGGCGTCAAATGACACCTTGGAGCATGTTGGAGATAAAAAACAAAATGTGCCCAAAACGTGATATTATGATGTTATACGCCGTTTTGAGCCACGTTTGAACTTTCTATCACTTTTGGTTCCGGTAATTCTGTTGACCATATTTGTGATATTCAGGCGCCAAATGACATCTTGGAGCATGTTGGAGATAAAAAACAAAATGTGCCCAAAACGTGATATTATGACGTTATACGCCGTTTTGAGCCATGTTTGAACTTTCTGTCACTTTCGGTTCCGATAATTCTGTTGACCATATTTGTGATATTCAGGCGCCAAATGACATGTTGGAGCATGTTGGAGGTAAAAAACAAAATGTGCCCAAAACGTGATATTATGACGTTATACGCCGTTCTGAGCCATGTTTGAACTTTCTATCACTTTTGGTTCCGGTAATTCTGCTGACCATATATTTGATATTCAGGCGCCAAATGACATCTTGGAGCATGTTGGAGATAAAAAACAAAATGTGCCCAAAACGTGATATTATGACGTTATACGCCGTTTTGAGCCATGTTTGAACTTTCTATCACTTTCGGTTCCGATAATTCTGTTGACCATATTTGTGATATTCAGGCGCCAAATGACATGTTGGAGCATGTTGGAGATAAAAAACAAAATGTGCCCAAAACGTGATATTATGACGTTATACGTCGTTCTGAGCCATGTTTGAACTCTCTATCACTTTCGGTTCCGATAATTCTGTTGACCATATTTGTGATATTCAGGCGCCAAATGACATGTTGGAGCATGTTGGAGATAAAAAACAAAATGTGCCCAAAACGTGATATTATGACGTTATACGCCGTTTTGAACCATGTTTGAACTTTCTATCACTTTTGGTTCCGGTAATTCTGTTGACCATATTTGTGATATTCAGGCATCAAATGACATCTTGGAGCATGTTGGAGATAAAAAACAAAATGTGCCCAAAACGTGATATTATGACGTTATACGCCGTTTTGAGCCACGTTTGAACTTTCTATCACTTTCGGTTCCGATAATTCTGTTGACCATATTTGTGATATTCAGGCGCCAAATGACATCTTGGAGCATGTTGGAGATAAAAAACAAAATGTGCCCAAAACGTGATATTATGACGTTATACGCCGTTCTGAGCCATGTTTGAACTTTCTATCACTTTTGGTTCCGGTAATTCTGTTGACCATATATTTGATATTCAGGCGTCAAATGACATCTTGGAGCATGTTGGAGATAAAAAACAAAATGTGCCCAAAACGTGATATTATGACGTTATACGCCGTTCTGAGCCATGTTTGAACTTTCTATCACTTTCGGTTCCGATAATTCTGTTGACCATATTTGTGATATTCAGGCGCCAAATGACATCTTGGAGCATGTTGGAGATAAAAAACAAAATGTGCCCAAAACGTGATATTATGACGTTATACGCCGTTCTGAGCCATGTTTGAACTTTCTATCACTTTTGGTTCCGATAATTCTGCTGACCATATTTGTGATATTCAGGCGCCAAATGACATCTTGGAGCATGTTGGAGATAAAAAACAAAATGTGCCCAAAACGTGATATTATGATGTTATACGCCGTTTTGAGCCATGTTTGAACTTTCTGTCACTTTCGGTTCCGATAATTCTGTTGACCATATTTGTGATATTCAGGCGCCAAATGACACGTTGGAGCATGTTGGAGATAAAAAACAAAATGTGCCCAAAACGTGATATTATGACGTTATACGCCGTTCTGAGCCATGTTTGAACTTTCTATCACTTTTGGTTCCGGTAATTCTGTCGACCATATTTGTGATATTCAGGCGTCAAATGACATCTTGGAGCATGTTGGAGATAAAAAACAAAATGTGCCCAAAACGTGATATTATGACGCTATACGCTGTTCTGAGCCATGTTTGAACTTTCTATCACTTTTGGTTCCGGTAATTCTGTTGACCATATATTTGATATTCAGGCGTCAAATGACATCTTGGAGCATGTTGGAGATAAAAAACAAAATGTGCCCAAAACGTGATATTATGACGTTATACGCCGTTCTGAGCCATGTTTGAACTTTCTATCACTTTCGGTTCCGATAATTCTGTTGACCATATTTGTGATATTCAGGCGCCAAATGACATCTTGGAGCATGTTGGAGATAAAAAACAAAATGTGCCCAAAACGTGATATTATGACGTTATACGCCGTTCTGAGCCATGTTTGAACTTTCTATCACTTTTGGTTCCGATAATTCTGCTGACCATATTTGTGATATTCAGGCGCCAAATGACATCTTGGAGCATGTTGGAGATAAAAAACAAAATGTGCCCAAAACGTGATATTATGATGTTATACGCCGTTTTGAGCCATGTTTGAACTTTCTGTCACTTTCGGTTCCGATAATTCTGTTGACCATATTTGTGATATTCAGGCGCCAAATGACATGTTGGAGCATGTTGGAGATAAAAAACAAAATGTGCCCAAAACGTGATATTATGACGTTATACGCCGTTCTGAGCCATGTTTGAACTTTCTATCACTTTTGGTTCCGGTAATTCTGTCGACCATATTTGTGATATTCAGGCGTCAAATGACATCTTGGAGCATGTTGGAGATAAAAAACAAAATGTACCCAAAACGTGATATTATGACGCTATACGCCGTTCTGAGCCATGTTTGAACTTTCTATCACTTTCGGTTCCGATAATTCTGTTGACCATATTTGTGATATTCAGGCGCCAAATGACATCTTGGAGCATGTTGGAGATAAAAAACAAAATGTGCCCAAAACGTGATATTATGACGTTATACGCCGTTCTGAGCCATGTTTGAACTTTCTATCACTTTTGGTTCCGATAATTCTGCTGACCATATTTGTGATATTCAGGCGCCAAATGACATCTTGGAGCATGTTGGAGATAAAAAACAAAATGTGCCCAAAACGTGATATTATGATGTTATACGCCGTTTTGAGCCATGTTTGAACTTTCTGTCACTTTCGGTTCCGATAATTCTGTTGACCATATTTGTGATATTCAGGCGCCAAATGACATGTTGGAGCATGTTGGAGATAAAAAACAAAATGTGCCCAAAACGTGATATTATGACGTTATACGCCGTTCTGAGCCATGTTTGAACTTTCTATCACTTTTGGTTCCGGTAATTCTGTCGACCATATTTGTGATATTCAGGCGTCAAATGACATCTTGGAGCATGTTGGAGATAAAAAACAAAATGTGCCCAAAACGTGATATTATGACGCTATACGCCGTTCTGAGCCATGTTTGAACTTTCTATCACTTTTGGTTCCGGTAATTCTGTTGACCATACTTGTGATATTCAGGCGTCAAATGACATCTTGGAGCATGTTGGAGATAAAAAACAAAATGTGCCCAAAACGTGATATTATGACGTTATACGCCGTTTTGAGCCATGTTTGAACTTTCTGTCACTTTCGGTTCCGATAATTCTGTTGACCATATTTGTGATATTCAGGCGCCAAATGACATGTTGGAGCATGTTGGAGATAAAAAACAAAATGTGCCCAAAACGTGATATTATGACGTTATACGCCGTTCTGAGCCATGTTTGAACTCTCTATCACTTTCGGTTCCGATAATTCTGTTGACCATATTTGTGATATTCAGGCGCCAAATGACATGTTGGAGCATGTTGGAGGTAAAAAACAAAATGTGCCCAAAACGTGATATTATGACGTTATACGCCGTTCTGAGCCATGTTTGAACTTTCTATCACTTTTGGTTCCGGTAATTCTGTTGACCATATATTTGATATTCAGGCGCCAAATGACATCTTGGAGCATGTTGGAGATAAAAAACAAAATGTGCCCAAAACGTGATATTATGACGTTATACGCCGTTTTGAGCCATGTTTGAACTTTCTATCACTTTCGGTTCTGATAATTCTGTTGACCATATTTGTGATATTCAGGCGCCAAATGACATGTTGGAGCATGTTGGAGATAAAAAACAAAATGTGCCCAAAACGTGATATTATGACGTTATACGTCGTTCTGAGCCATGTTTGAACTCTCTATCACTTTCGGTTCCGATAATTCTGTTGACCATATTTGTGATATTCAGGCGCCAAATGACATGTTGGAGCATGTTGGAGATAAAAAACAAAATGTGCCCAAAACGTGATATTATGACGTTATACGCCGTTTTGAGCCATGTTTGAACTTTCTATCACTTTTGGTTCCGGTAATTCTGTTGACCATATTTGTGATATTCAGGCGTCAAATGACATCTTGGAGCATGTTGGAGATAAAAAACAAAATGTGCCCAAAACGTGATATTATGACGTTATACGACGTTCTGAGCCATGTTAGAACTTTCTATCACTTTCGGTTCCGATAATTCTGTTGACCATATTTGTGATATTCAGGCGCCAAATGACATGTTGGAGCATGTTGGAGATAAAAAACAAAATGTGCCCAAAACGTGATATTATGACGTTATACGTCGTTCTGAGCCATGTTTGAACTCTCTATCACTTTCGGTTCCGATAATTCTGTTGACCATATTTGTGATATTCAGGCGCCAAATGACATGTTGGAGCATGTTGGAGATAAAAAACAAAATGTGCCCAAAACGTGATATTATGACGTTATACGCCGTTTTGAGCCATGTTTGAACTTTCTATCACTTTTGGTTCCGGTAATTCTGTTGACCATATTTGTGATATTCAGGCGTCAAATGACATCTTGGAGCATGTTGGAGATAAAAAACAAAATGTGCCCAAAACGTGATATTATGACGTTATACGACGTTCTGAGCCATGTTAGAACTTTCTATCACTTTCGGTTCCGATAATTCTGTTGACCATATTTGTGATATTCAGGCGCCAAATGACATGTTGGAGCATGTTGGAGATAAAAAACAAAATGTGCCCAAAACGTGATATTATGACGTTATACGCCGTTTTGAGCCATGTTTGAACTTTCTATCACTTTTGGTTCCGGTAATTCTGTTGACCATATTTGTGATATTCAGGCGTCAAATGACATCTTGGAGCATGTTGGAGATAAAAAACAAAATGTGCAAAAACGTGATATTATGACGTTATACGACGTTCTGAGCCATGTTTGAACTTTCTATCACTTTCGGTTCCGATAATTCTGTTGACCATATTTGTGATATTCAGGCGCCAAATGACATCTTGGAGCATGTTGGAGATAAAAAACAAAATGTGCCCAAAACGTGATATTATGACGTTATACGCCGTTCTGAGCCATGTTTGAACTTTCTATCACTTTTGGTTCCGGTAATTCTGTTGACCATATATTTGATATTCAGGCGCCAAATGACATCTTGGAGCATGTTGGAGATAAAAAACAAAATGTGCCCAAAACGTGATATTATGACGTTATACGCCGTTTTGAGCCATGTTTGAACTTTCTATCACTTTCGGTTCCGATAATTCTGTTGACCATATTTGTGATATTCAGGCGCCAAATGACATCTTGGAGCATGTTGGAGATAAAAAACAAAATGTGCCCAAAACGTGATATTATAACGTTATACGACGTTCTGAGCCATGTTTGAACTTTCTATCACTTTCGGTTCCGATAATTCTGCTGACCATATTTGTGATATTCAGGCGCCAAATGACATGTTGGAGCATGTTGGAGATAAAAAACAAAATGTGCCCGAAACGTGATATTATGACGTTATACGCCGTTCTGAGCCATGTTTGAACTCTCTATCACTTTCGGTTCCGGTAATTCTGTTGACCATATATGTGATATTCAGGCGCCAAATGACATCTTGAAGCATGTTGGAGATAAAAAACAAAATGTGCCCAAAACGTGATATTATGACGTTATACGACGTTCTTAGCCATGTTTGAACTTTCTATCACCTTTGGTTCCGATAATTCTGCTGACCATATTTGTGATATTCAGGCGCCAAATGACATCTTGGAGCATGTTGGAGATAAAAAACAAAATGTGCCCAAAACGTGATATTATGACGTTATACGACGTTCTTAGCCATGTTTGAACTTTCTATCACTTTTGGTTCCGATAATTCTGCTGACCATATTTGTGATATTCAGGCGCCAAATGACATCTTGGAGCATGTTGGAGATAAAAAACAAAATGTGCCCAAAACGTGATATTATGACGTTCTACGCCGTTTTGAGCCATGTTTGAACTTTCTATCACTTTTGGTTCCGGTAATTCTGTTGACCATATATTTGATATTCAGGCGCCAAATGACATCTTGGAGCATGTTGGAGATAAAAAACAAAATGTGCCCAAAACGTGATATTATGACGTTATACGCCGTTCTGAGCCATGTTTGAACTTTCTATCACTTTTGGTTCCGGTAATTCTGTTGACCATATATTTGATATTCAGGCGCCAAATGACATCTTGGAGCATGTTGGAGATAAAAAACAAAATGTGCCCAAAACGTGATATTATGACGTTATACGCCGTTTTGAGCCATGTTTGAACTTTCTATCACTTTCGGTTCCCATTATTCTGTTGACCATATTTGTGATATTCAGGCGCCAAATGACATGTTGGAGCATGTTGGAGATAATAAACAAAATGTGCCCAAAACGTGATATTATGACGTTATACGCCGTTCTGAGCCATGTTTGAACTTTCTATCACTTTTGGTTCCGGTAATTCTGTTGACCATATATTTGATATTCAGGCGCCAAATGCCATCTTGGAGCATGTTGGAGATAAAAAACAAAATGTGCCCAAAACGTGATATTATGACGTTATACGCCGTTCTGAGCCATGTTTGAACTTTCTATCACCTTTGGTTCCGATAATTCTGCTGACCATATTTGTGATATTCAGGCGCCAAATGACATCTTGGAGCATGTTGGAGATAAAAAACAAAATGTGCCCAAAACGTGATATTATGACGTTATACGACGTTCTTAGCCATGTTTGAACTTTCTATCACTTTTGGTTCCGATAATTCTGCTGACCATATTTGTGATATTCAGGCGCCAAATGACATCTTGGAGCATGTTGGAGATAAAAAACAAAATGTGCCCAAAACGTGATATTATGACGTTCTACGCCGTTTTGAGCCATGTTTGAACTTTCTATCACTTTTGGTTCCGGTAATTCTGTTGACCATATATTTGATATTCAGGCGCCAAATGACATCTTGGAGCATGTTGGAGATAAAAAACAAAATGTGCCCAAAACGTGATATTATGACGTTATACGCCGTTCTGAGCCATGTTTGAACTTTCTATCACTTTTGGTTCCGGTAATTCTGTTGACCATATATTTGATATTCAGGCGCCAAATGACATCTTGGAGCATGTTGGAGATAAAAAACAAAATGTGCCCAAAACGTGATATTATGACGTTATACGCCGTTTTGAGCCATGTTTGAACTTTCTATCACTTTCGGTTCCCATTATTCTGTTGACCATATTTGTGATATTCAGGCGCCAAATGACATGTTGGAGCATGTTGGAGATAATAAACAAAATGTGCCCAAAACGTGATATTATGACGTTATACGCCGTTCTGAGCCATGTTTGAACTTTCTATCACTTTTGGTTCCGGTAATTCTGTTGACCATATATTTGATATTCAGGCACCAAATGCCATCTTGGAGCATGTTGGAGATAAAAAACAAAATGTGCCCAAAACGTGATATTATGACGTTATACGCCGTTTTGAGCCATGTTTGAACTTTCTATCACTTTCGGTTCCGATAATTCTGTTGACCATATCTGTGATATTCAGGCACCAAATGACATGTTGGAGCATGTTGGAGATAAAAAACAAAATGTGCCCAAAACGTGATATTATGACGTTATACGCCGTTCTGAGCCCTGTTTGAACTCTCTATCACTTTCGGTTCCGATAATTCTGTTGACCATATTTGTGATATTCAGGCGCCAAATGACATGTTGGAGCATGTTGGAGATAAAAAACAAAATGTGCCCAAAACGTGATATTATGACGTTATACGCCGTTTTGAGCCACGTTTGAACTCTCTATCACTTTCGGTTCCGATAATTTTGTTGACCATATTTGTGATATTCAGGCGCCAAATGACATCTTGGAGCATGTTGGAGATAAAAAACAAAATGTGCCCAAAACGTGATATTATGACGTTATACGACGTTCTGAGCCATGTTTGAACTTTCTATCACTTTCGGTTCCGATAATTCTGTTGACCATATTTGTGATATTCAGGCGCCAAATGACATCTTGGAGCATGTTGGAGATAAAAAACAAAATGTGCCCAAAACGTGATATTATGACGTTATACGCCGTTCTGAGCCATGTTTGAACTTTCTATCACTTTTGGTTCCGGTAATTCTGTTGACCATATATTTGATATTCAGGCGTCAAATGACATCTTGGAGCATGTTGGAGATAAAAAACAAAATGTGCCCAAAACGTGATATTATGACGTTATACGCCGTTCTGAGCCATGTTTGAACTTTCTATCACTTTCGGTTCCGATAATTCTGTTGACCATATTTGTGATATTCAGGCGCCAAATGACATCTTGGAGCATGTTGGAGATAAAAAACAAAATGTGCCCAAAACGTGATATTATGACGTTATACGCCGTTCTGAGCCATGTTTGAACTTTCTATCACTTTTGGTTCCGATAATTCTGCTGACCATATTTGTGATATTCAGGCGCCAAATGACATCTTGGAGCATGTTGGAGATAAAAAACAAAATGTGCCCAAAACGTGATATTATGATGTTATACGCCGTTTTGAGCCATGTTTGAACTTTCTGTCACTTTCGGTTCCGATAATTCTGTTGACCATGTTTGTGATATTCAGGCGCCAAATGACATGTTGGAGCATGTTGGAGATAAAAAACAAAATGTGCCCAAAACGTGATATTATGACGTTATACGCCGTTCTGAGCCATGTTTGAACTTTCTATCACTCTTGGTTCCGGTAATTCTGTTGACCATATATTTGATATTCAGGCGCCAAATGACATCTTGGAGCATGTTGGAGATAAAAAACAAAATGTGCCCAAAACGTGATATTATGACGTTATACGCCGTTTTGAGCCATGTTTGAACTTTCTATCACTTTCGGTTCCGATAATTCTGTTGACCATATTTGTGATATTCAGGCGCCAAATGACATCTTGGAGCATGTTGGAGATAAAAAACAAAATGTGCCCAAAACGTGATATTATGACGTTATACGCCGTTTTGAGCCACGTTTGAACTCTCTATCACTTTCGGTTCCGATAATTTTGTTGACCATATTTGTGATATTCAGGCGCCAAATGACATCTTGGAGCATGTTGGAGATAAAAAACAAAATGTGCCCAAAACGTGATATTATGACGTTATACGCCGTTTTGAGCCACGTTTGAACTTTCTATCACTTTTGGTTCCGGTAATTCTGTTGACCATATTTGTGATATTCAGGCGCCAAATGACATCTTGGAGCATGTTGGAGATAAAAAACAAAATGTGCCCAAAACGTGATATTATGACGTTATACGCCGTTTTGAGCCATGTTTGAACTTTCTATCACTTTCGGTTCCGATAATTCTGTTGACCATATTTGTGATATTCAGGCGCCAAATGACATGTTGGAGCATGTTGGAGATAAAAAACAAAATGTGCCCAAAACGTGATATTATGACGTTATACGCCGTTTTGAGCCACGTTTGAACTTTCTATCACTTTTGGTTCCGGTAATTCTGTTGACCATATTTGTGATATTCAGGCGCCAAATGACATCTTGGAGCATGTTGGAGATAAAAAACAAAATGTGCCCAAAACGTGATATTATGACGTTATACGCCGTTCTGAGCCATGTTTGAACTCTCTATCACTTTGGGTTCCGATAATTCTGTTGACCATATTTGTGATATTCAGGCGCCAAATGACATGTTGGAGCATGTTGGAGATAAAAAACAAAATGTGCCCAAAACGTGATATTATGACGTTATACGCCGTTCTGAGCCATGTTTGAACTTTCTATCACTTTTGGTTCCGGTAATTCTGTTGACCATATATTTGATATTCAGGCGCCAAATGACATCTTGGAGCATGTTGGAGATAAAAAACAAAATGTGCCCAAAACGTGATATTATGACGTTATACGCCGTCTTGAGCCATGTTTGAACTTTCTATCACTTTCGGTTCCGATAATTCTGTTGACCATATTTGTGATATTCAGGCGCCAAATAACATCTTGGAGCATGTTGGAGATAAAAAACA
This sequence comes from Onthophagus taurus, assembly GCF_036711975.1. Taxonomy (NCBI): domain Eukaryota; kingdom Metazoa; phylum Arthropoda; class Insecta; order Coleoptera; family Scarabaeidae; genus Onthophagus; species Onthophagus taurus. The sequence goes on from NC_091973.1 coordinate 11,129,307, forward strand.
AAATGTGCCCAAAACGTGATATTATGACGTTATACGCCGTTTTGAGCCACGTTTGAACTCTCTATCACTTTCGGTTCCGATAATTTTGTTGACCATATTTGTGATATTCAGGCGCCAAGTGACATCTTGGAGCATGTTGGAGATAAAAAACAAAATGTGCCCAAAACGTGATATTATGACGTTATACGCCGTTTTGAGCACGTTTGAACTTTCTATCACTTTTGGTTCCGGTAATTCTGTTGACCATATTTGTGATATTCAGGCGCCAAATGACATCTTGGAGCATGTTGGAGATAAAAAACAAAATGTGCCCAAAACGTGATATTATGACGTTATACGCCGTTTTGAGCCATGTTTGAACTTTCTATCACTTTCGGTTCCGATAATTCTGTTGACCATATTTGTGATATTCAGGCGCCAAATGACATGTTGGAGCATGTTGGAGATAAAAAACAAAATGTGCCCAAAACGTGATATTATGACGTTATACGCCGTTTTGAGCCACGTTTGAACTTTCTATCACTTTTGGTTCCGGTAATTCTGTTGACCATATTTGTGATATTCAGGCGCCAAATGACATCTTGGGGCATGTTGGAGATAAAAAACAAAATGTGCCCAAAACGTGATATTATGACGTTATACGCCGTTTTGAGCCATGTTTGAACTTTCTATCACTTTCGGTTCCGATAATTCTGTTGACCATATTTGTGATATTCAGGCGCCAAATGACATCTTGGAGCATGTTGGAGATAAAAAACAAAATGTGCCCAAAACGTGATATTATGACGTTATACGACGTTCTTAGCCATGTTTGAACTTTCTATCACTTTTGGTTCCGATAATTCTGCTGACCATATTTGTGATATTCAGGCGCCAAATGACATGTTGGAGCATGTTGGAGATAAAAAACAAAATGTGCCCAAAACGTGATATTATGACGTTATACGCCGTTCTGAGCCATGTTTGAACTCTCTATCACTTTGGGTTCCGATAATTCTGTTGACCATATTTGTGATATTCAGGCGCCAAATGACATGTTGGAGCATGTTGGAGATAAAAAACAAAATGTGCCCAAAACGTGATATTATGACGTTATACGCCGTTTTGAGCCATGTTTGAACTTTCTATCACTTTCGGTTCCGGTAATTCTGTTGACCATATATTTGATATTCAGGCGTCAAATGACATCTTGGAGCATGTTGGAGATAAAAAACAAAATGTGCCCAAAACGTGATATTATGACGTTATACGACGTTCTTAGCCATGTTTGAACTTTCTATCACTTTTGGTTCCGATAATTCTGCTGACCATATTTGTGATATTCAGGCGCCAAATGACATGTTGGAGCATGTTGGAGATAAAAAACAAAATGTGCCCAAAACGTGATATTATGACGTTATACGCCGTTCTGAGCCATGTTTGAACTCTCTATCACTTTGGGTTCCGATAATTCTGTTGACCATATTTGTGATATTCAGGCGCCAAATGACATGTTGGAGCATGTTGGAGATAAAAACAAAATGTGCCCAAAACGTGATATTATGACGTTATACGCCGTTCTGAGCCATGTTTGAACTTTCTATCACTTTTGGTTCCGGTAATTCTGTTGACAATATATTTGATATTCAGGCGCCAAATGACATCTTGGAGCATGTTGGAGATAAAAAACAAAATGTGCCCAAAACGTGATATTATGACGTTTTACGCCGTTTTGAGCCATGTTTGAACTTTCTATCACTTTCGGTTCCGATAATTCTGTTGACCATATTTGTGATATTCAGGCGCCAAATGACATCTTGGAGCATGTTGGAGATAAAAAACAAAATGTACCCAAAACGTGATATTATGACGTTATACGCCCTTTTGAGCCATGTTTGAACTTTCTATCACTTTTGGTTCCGGTAATTCTGTCGACCATATTTGTGATATTCAGGCGTCAAATGACATCTTGGAGCATGTTGGAGATAAAAAACAAAATGTGCCCAAAACGTGATATTATGACGTTATACGACGTTCTTAGCCATGTTTGAACTTTCTATCACTTTTGGTTCCGATAATTCTGCTGACCATATTTGTGATATTCAGGCGCCAAATGACATGTTGGAGCATGTTGGAGATAAAAAACAAAATGTGCCCAAAACGTGATATTATGACGTTTTACGCCGTTTTGAGCCATGTTTGAACTTTCTGTCACTTTCGGTTCCGATAATTCTGTTGACCATATTTGTGATATTCAGGCGCCAAATGACATGTTGGAGCATATTGGAGATAAAAAACAAAATGTGCCCAAAACGTGATATTATGACGTTGTACGCCGTTCTGAGCCATGTTTGAACTCTCTATCACTTTCGGTTCCGATAATTCTGTTGACCATATTTGTGATATTCAGGCGCCAAATGACATGTTGGAGCATGTTGGAGGTAAAAAACAAAATGTGCCCAAAACGTGATATTATGACGTTATACGCCGTTCTGAGCCATGTTTGAACTTTCTATCACTTTTGGTTCCGGTAATTCTGTTGACCATATATTTGATATTCAGGCGCCATATGACATGTTGGAGCATGTTGGAGATAAAAAACAAAATGTGCCCAAAACGTGATATTATGACGTTATACGCCGTTCTGAGCCATGTTTGAACTTTCTATCACTTTTGGTTCCGATAATTCTGCTGACCATATTTGTGATATTCAGGCGCCAAATGACATCTTGGAGCATGTTGGAGATAAAAAACAAAATGTGCCCAAAACGTGATATTATGATGTTATACGCCGTTTTGAGCCATGTTTGAACTTTCTGTCACTTTCGGTTCCGATAATTCTGTTGACCATATTTGTGATATTCAGGCGCCAAATGACATGTTGGAGCATGTTGGAGATAAAAAACAAAATGTGCCCAAAACGTGATATTATGACGTTATACGCCGTTCTGAGCCATGTTTGAACTCTCTATCACTTTCGGTTCCGATAATTCTGTTGACCATATTTGTGATATTCAGGCGCCAAATGACATGTTGGAGCATGTTGGAGGTAAAAAACAAAATGTGCCCAAAACGTGATATTATGACGTTATACGCCGTTCTGAGCCATGTTTGAACTTTCTATCACTTTTGGTTCCGGTAATTCTGTTGACCATATATTTGATATTCAGGCGCCAAATGACACCTTGGAGCATGTTGGAGATAAAAAACAAAATGTGCCCAAAACGTGATATTATGACGTTATACGCCGTTTTGAGCCATGTTTGAACTTTCTATCACTTTCGGTTCCGATAATTCTGTTGACCATATTTGTGATATTCAGGCGCCAAATGACATGTTGGAGCATGTTGGAGATAAAAAACAAAATGTGCCCAAAACGTGATATTATGACGTTATAAGCCGTTTTGAGCCATGTTTGAACTTTCTATCACTTTTGGTTCCGGTAATTCTGTTGACCATATTTGTGATATTCAGGCGTCAAATGACATCTTGGAGCATGTTGGAGATAAAAAACAAAATGTGCCCAAAACGTGATATTATGACGTTATACGACGTTCTGAGCCATGTTTGAACTTTCTATCACTTTCGGTTCCGATAATTCTGTTGACCATATTTGTGATATTCAGGCGCCAAATGACATCTTGGAGCATGTTGGAGATAAAAAACAAAATGTGCCCAAAACGTGATATTATGACGTTATACGCCGTTCTGAGCCATGTTTGAACTTTCTATCACTTTCGGTTCCGATAATTCTGTTGACCATATTTGTGATATTCAGGCGCCAAATGACATCTTGGAGCATGTTGGAGATAAAAAACAAAATGTGCCCAAAACGTGATATTATGACGTTATACGCCGTTCTGAGCCATGTTTGAACTTTCTATCACTTTTGGTTCCGGTAATTCTGTTGACCATATTTGTGATATTCAGGCGCCAAATGACATCTTGGAGCATGTTGGAGATAAAAAACAAAATGTGCCCAAAACGTGATATTATGACGTTATACGCCGTTTTGAGCCATGTTTGAACTTTCTATCACTTTTGGTTCCGGTAATTCTGTTGACCATATTTGTGATATTCAGGCGTCAAATGACATCTTGGAGCATGTTGGAGATAAAAAACAAAATGTGCCCAAAACGTGATATTATGACGTTATACGACGTTCTGAGCCATGTTTGAACTTTCTATCACTTTCGGTTCCGATAATTCTGTTGACCATATTTGTGATATTCAGGCGCCAAATGACATCTTGGAGCATGTTGGAGATAAAAAACAAAATGTGCCCAAAACGTGATATTATGACGTTATACGCCGTTCTGAGCCATGTTTGAACTTTCTATCACTTTTGGTTCCGGTAATTCTGTTGACCATATTTGTGATATTCAGGCGCCAAATGACATCTTGGAGCATGTTGGAGATAAAAAACAAAATGTGCCCAAAACGTGATATTATGACGTTATACGCCGTTCTGAGCCATGTTTGAACTTTCTATCACTTTTGGTTCCGATAATTCTGTTGACCATATTTGTGATATTCAGGCGTCAAATGACAACTTGGAGCATGTTGGAGATAAAAAACAAAATGTGCCCAAAACGTGATATTATGACGTTATACGCCCTTTTGAGCCATGTTTGAACGTTCTATCACTTTTGGTTCCGGTAATTCTGTCGACCATATTTGTGATATTCAGGCGCCAAATGACATGTTGGAGCATGTTGGAGATAAAAAACAAAATGTGCCCAAAACGTGATATTATGACGTTATACGCCGTTTTGAGCCATGTTTGAACTTTCTATCACTTTTGGTTCCGGTAATTCTGTTGACCATATTTGTGATATTCAGGCGTCAAATGACATCTTGGAGCATGTTGGAGATAAAAAACAAAATGTGCCCAAAACGTGATATTATGACGTTATACGACGTTCTGAGCCATGTTTGAACTTTCTATCACTTTCGGTTCCGATAATTCTGTTGACCATATTTGTGATATTCAGGCGCCAAATGACATCTTGGAGCATGTTGGAGATAAAAAACAAAATGTGCCCAAAACGTGATATTATGACGTTATACGCCGTTCTGAGCCATGTTTGAACTTTCTATCACTTTTGGTTCCGGTAATTCTGTTGACCATATTTGTGATATTCAGGCGCCAAATGACATCTTGGAGCATGTTGGAGATAAAAAACAAAATGTGCCCAAAACGTGATATTATGACGTTATACGCCGTTCTGAGCCATGTTTGAACTTTCTATCACTTTTGGTTCCGATAATTCTGTTGACCATATTTGTGATATTCAGGCGTCAAATGACAACTTGGAGCATGTTGGAGATAAAAAACAAAATGTGCCCAAAACGCGATATTATGACGTTATACGCCCTTTTGAGCCATGTTTGAACTTTCTATCACTTTTGGTTCCGGTAATTCTGTCGACCATATTTGTGATATTCAGGCGTCAAATGACATCTTGGAGCATGTTGGAGATAAAAAGAAAATGTGCCCAAAACGTGATATTATGACGTTATACGCCGTTTTGAGCCATGTTTGAACTTTCTATCACTTTCGGTTCCGATAATTCTGTTGACCATATTTGTGATATTCAGGCGCCAAATGACATCTTGGAGCATGTTGGAGATAAAAAACAAAATGTACCCAAAACGTGATATTATGACGTTATACGCCCTTTTGAGCCATGTTTGAACTTTCTATCACTTTTGGTTCCGGTAATTCTGTCGACCATATTTGTGATATTCAGGCGTCAAATGACATCTTGGAGCATGTTGGAGATAAAAAACAAAATGTGCCCAAAACGTGATATTATGACGTTATACGCCGTTCTGAGCCATGTTTGAACTTTCTATCACTTTTGGTTCCGGTAATTCTGTTGACCATACTTGTGATATTCAGGCGTCAAATGACATCTTGGAGCATGTTGGAGATAAAAAACAAAATGTGCCCAAAACGTGATATTATGACGTTATACGCCGTTCTGAGCCATGTTTGAACTTTCTATCACTTTCGGTTCCGATAATTCTGTTGACCATATTTGTGATATTCAGGCGCCAAATGACATCTTGGAACATGTTGGAGATAAAAAACAAAATGTGCCCAAAACGTGATATTATGACGTTATACGCCGTTCTGAGCCATGTTTGAACTTTCTATCACTTTTGGTTCCGATAATTCTGCTGACCATATTTGTGATATTCAGGCGCCAAATGACATCTTGGAGCATGTTGGAGATAAAAAACAAAATGTGCCCAAAACGTGATATTATGATGTTATACGCCGTTTTGAGCCATGTTTGAACTTTCTGTCACTTTCGGTTCCGATAATTCTGTTGACCATATTTGTGATATTCAGGCGCCAAATGACATGTTGGAGCATGTTGGAGATAAAAAACAAAATGTGCCCAAAACGTGATATTATGACGTTATACGCCGTTCTGAGCCATGTTTGAACTCTCTATCACTTTCGGTTCCGATAATTCTGTTGACCATATTTGTGATATTCAGGCGCCAAATGACATGTTGGAGCATGCTGGAGGTAAAAAACAAAATGTGCCCAAAACGTTATATTATGACGTTATACGCCGTTCTGAGCCATGTTTGAACTTTCTATCACTTTTGGTTCCGGTAATTCTGTTGACCATATATTTGATATTCAGGCGCCAAATGACATCTTGGAGCATGTTGGAGATAAAAAACAAAATGTACCCAAAACGTGATATTATGACGTTATACGCCCTTTTGAGCCATGTTTGAACTTTCTATCACTTTTGGTTCCGGTAATTCTGTCGACCATATTTGTGATATTCAGGCGTCAAATGACATCTTGGAGCATGTTGGAGATAAAAAACAAAATGTGCCCAAAACGTGATATTATGACGTTATACGCCGTTCTGAGCCATGTTTGAACTTTCTATCACTTTCGGTTCCGATAATTCTGTTGACCATATTTGTGATATTCAGGCGCCAAATGACATCTTGGAGCATGGTGGAGATAAAAAACAAAATGTGCCCAAAACGTGATATTATGACGTTATACGCCGTTCTGAGCCATGTTTGAACTTTCTATCACTTTTGGTTCCGATAATTCTGCTGACCATATTTGTGATATTCAGGCGCCAAATGACATCTTGGAGCATGTTGGAGATAAAAAACAAAATGTGCCCAAAACGTGATATTATGATGTTATACGCCGTTTTGAGTCATGTTTGAACTTTCTGTCACTTTCGGTTCCGATAATTCTGTTGACCATATTTGTGATATTCAGGCGCCAAATGACATGTTGGAGCATGTTGGAGATAAAAACAAAATGTGCCCAAAACGTGATATTATGACGTTATACGCCGTTCTGAGCCATGTTTGAACTCTCTATCACTTTCGGTTCCGATAATTCTGTTGACCACATTTGTGATATTCAGGCGCCAAATGACATGTTGGAGCATGTTGGAGATAAAAAACAAAATGTGCCCAAAACGTGATATTATGACGTTATACGCCGTTTTGAGCCATGTTTGAACTTTCTATCACATTTGGTTCCGGTAATTCTGTTGACCATATTTGTGATATTCAGGCGTCAAATGACATCTTGGAGCATGTTGGAGATAAAAAACAAAATGTGCCCAAAACGTGATATTATGACGTTATACGACGTTCTGAGCCATGTTTGAACTTTCTATCACTTTCGGTTCCGATAATTCTGTTGACCATATTTGTGATATTCAGGCGCCAAATGACATCTTGGAGCATGTTGGAGATAAAAAACAAAATGTGCCCAAAACGTGATATTATGACGTTATACGCCGTTCTGAGCCATGTTTGAACTTTCTATCACTTTCGGTTCCGATAATTCTGTTGACCATATTTGTGATATTCAGGCGCCAAATGACATCTTGGAGCATGTTGGAGATAAAAAACAAAATGTGCCCAAAACGTGATATTATGACGTTATACGCCGTTCTGAGCCATGTTTGAACTCTCTATCACTTTCGGTTCCGATAATTCTGTTGACCATATTTGTGATATTCAGGCGCCAAATGACATGTTGGAGCATGTTGGAGGTAAAAAACAAAATGTGCCCAAAACGTGATATTATGACGTTATACGCCGTTCTGAGCCATGTTTGAACTTTCTATCACTTTTGGTTCCGGTAATTCTGTTGACCATATATTTGATATTCAGGCGCCAAATGACATCTTGGAGCATGTTGGAGATAAAAAACAAAATGTGCCCAAAACGTGATATTATGACGTTATACGCCGTTTTGAGCCATGTTTGAACTTTCTATCACTTTCGGTTCCGATAATTCTGTTGACCATATTTGTGATATTCAGGCGCCAAATGACATGTTGGAGCATGTTGGAGATAAAAAACAAAATGTGCCCAAAACGTGATATTATGACGTTATACGTCGTTCTGAGCCATGTTTGAACTCTCTATCACTTTCGGTTCCGATAATTCTGTTGACCATATTTGTGATATTCAGGCGCCAAATGACATGTTGGAGCATGTTGGAGATAAAAAACAAAATGTGCCCAAAACGTGATATTATGACGTTATACGCCGTTTTGAGCCATGTTTGAACTTTCTATCACTTTTGGTTCCGGTAATTCTGTTGACCATATTTGTGATATTCAGGCGTCAAATGACATCTTGGAGCATGTTGGAGATAAAAAACAAAATGTACCCAAAACGTGATATTATGACGTTATACGCCCTTTTGAGCCATGTTTGAACTTTCTATCACTTTTGGTTCCGGTAATTCTGTCGACCATATTTGTGATATTCAGGCGTCAAATGACATCTTGGAGCATGTTGGAGATAAAAAACAAAATGTGCCCAAAACGTGATATTATGACGTTATACGCCGTTTTGAGCCATGTTTGAACTTTCTATCACTTTTGGTTCCGATAATTCTGCTGACCATATTTGTGATATTCAGGCGCCAAATGACATCTTGGAGCATGTTGGAGATAAAAAACAAAATGTGCCCAAAACGTGATATTATGACGTTATACGCCGTTTTGAGCCATGTTTCAACTTTCTATCACTTTCGGTTCCGATAATTCTGTTGACCATATTTGTGATATTCAGACGCCAAATGACATCTTGGAGCATGTTGGAGATAAAAAACAAAATGTGCCCAAAACGTGATATTATGACGCTATACGCCGTTCTGAGCCATGTTTGAACTTTCTATCACTTTCGGTTCCGATAATTCTGCTGACCATATTTGTGATATTCAGGCGCCAAATGACATCTTGGAGCATGGTGGAGATAAAAAACAAAATGTGCCCAAAACGTGATATTATGACGTTATACGCCGTTCTGAGCCATGTTTGAACTTTCTATCACTTTTGGTTCCGATAATTCTGCTGACCATATTTGTGATATTCAGGCGCCAAATGACATCTTGGAGCATGTTGGAGATAAAAAACAAAATGTGCCCAAAACGTGATATTATGATGTTATACGCCGTTTTGAGCCATGTTTGAACTTTCTGTCACTTTCGGTTCCGATAATTCTGTTGACCATATTTGTGATATTCAGGCGCCAAATGACATGTTGGAGCATGTTGGAGATAAAAACAAAATGTGCCCAAAACGTGATATTATGACGTTATACGCCGTTCTGAGCCATGTTTGAACTCTCTATCACTTTCGGTTCCGATAATTCTGTTGACCACATTTGTGATATTCAGGCGCCAAATGACATGTTGGAGCATGTTGGAGATAAAAAACAAAATGTGCCCAAAACGTGATATTATGACGTTATACGCCGTTTTGAGCCATGTTTGAACTTTCTATCACTTTTGGTTCCGGTAATTCTGTTGACCATATTTGTGATATTCAGGCGTCAAATGACATCTTGGAGCATGTTGGAGATAAAAAACAAAATGTGCCCAAAACGTGATATTATGACGTTATACGACGTTCTGAGCCATGTTTGAACTTTCTATCACTTTCGGTTCCGATAATTCTGTTGACCATATTTGTGATATTCAGGCGCCAAATGACATCTTGGAGCATGTTGGAGATAAAAAACAAAATGTGCCCAAAACGTGATATTATGACGTTATACGCCGTTCTGAGCCATGTTTGAACTTTCTATCACTTTCGGTTCCGATAATTCTGTTGACCATATTTGTGATATTCAGGCGCCAAATGACATCTTGGAGCATGTTGGAGATAAAAAACAAAATGTGCCCAAAACGTGATATTATGACGTTATACGCCGTTCTGAGCCATGTTTGAACTCTCTATCACTTTCGGTTCCGATAATTCTGTTGACCATATTTGTGATATTCAGGCGCCAAATGACATGTTGGAGCATGTTGGAGGTAAAAAACAAAATGTGCCCAAAACGTGATATTATGACGTTATACGCCGTTCTGAGCCATGTTTGAACTTTCTATCACTTTTGGTTCCGGTAATTCTGTTGACCATATATTTGATATTCAGGCGCCAAATGACATCTTGGAGCATGTTGGAGATAAAAAACAAAATGTGCCCAAAACGTGATATTATGACGTTATACGCCGTTTTGAGCCATGTTTGAACTTTCTATCACTTTCGGTTCCGATAATTCTGTTGACCATATTTGTGATATTCAGGCGCCAAATGACATGTTGGAGCATGTTGGAGATAAAAAACAAAATGTGCCCAAAACGTGATATTATGACGTTATACGTCGTTCTGAGCCATGTTTGAACTCTCTATCACTTTCGGTTCCGATAATTCTGTTGACCATATTTGTGATATTCAGGCGCCAAATGACATGTTGGAGCATGTTGGAGATAAAAAACAAAATGTGCCCAAAACGTGATATTATGACGTTATACGCCGTTTTGAGCCATGTTTGAACTTTCTATCACTTTTGGTTCCGGTAATTCTGTTGACCATATTTGTGATATTCAGGCGTCAAATGACATCTTGGAGCATGTTGGAGATAAAAAACAAAATGTACCCAAAACGTGATATTATGACGTTATACGCCCTTTTGAGCCATGTTTGAACTTTCTATCACTTTTGGTTCCGGTAATTCTGTCGACCATATTTGTGATATTCAGGCGTCAAATGACATCTTGGAGCATGTTGGAGATAAAAAACAAAATGTGCCCAAAACGTGATATTATGACGTTATACGCCGTTTTGAGCCATGTTTGAACTTTCTATCACTTTTGGTTCCGATAATTCTGCTGACCATATTTGTGATATTCAGGCGCCAAATGACATCTTGGAGCATGTTGGAGATAAAAAACAAAATGTGCCCAAAACGTGATATTATGACGTTATACGCCGTTTTGAGCCATGTTTCAACTTTCTATCACTTTCGGTTCCGATAATTCTGTTGACCATATTTGTGATATTCAGACGCCAAATGACATCTTGGAGCATGTTGGAGATAAAAAACAAAATGTGCCCAAAACGTGATATTATGACGCTATACGCCGTTCTGAGCCATGTTTGAACTTTCTATCACTTTCGGTTCCGATAATTCTGCTGACCATATTTGTGATATTCAGGCGCCAAATGACATCTTGGAGCATGTTGGAGATAAAAAACAAAATGTGCCCAAAACGTGATATTATGACGTTATACGCCGTTCTGAGCCATGTTTGAACTGTCTATCACTTTTGGTTCCGGTAATTCTGTTGACCATATTTGTGATATTCAGGCGCCAAATGACATCTTGGAGCATGTTGGAGATAAAAAACAAAATGTGCCCAAAACGTGATATTATGACGTTATACGCCGTTCTGAGCCATGTTTGAACTGTCTATCACTTTTGGTTCCGGTAATTCTGTTGACCATATCTGTGATATTCAGGCGCCAAATGACATGTTGGAGCATGTTGGAGATAAAAAACAAAATGTGCCCAAAACGTGATATTATGACCTTATACGCCGTTTTGAGCCATGTTTGAACTCTCTATCACTTTTGGTTCCGATAATTCTGCTGACCATATTTGTGATATTCAGGCGCCAAATGACATCTTGGAGCATGTTGGAGATAAAAAACAAAATGTGCCCAAAACGTGATATTATGACGTTATACGCCGTTTTGAGCCATGTTTGAACTTTCTATCACTTTCGGTTCCCATAATTCTGTTGACCATATTTGTGATATTCAGGCGCCAAATGACATGTTGGAGCATGTTGGAGATAAAAAACAAAATGTGCCCAAAACGTGATATTATGACGTTATACGCCGTTTTGAGCCATGTTTGAACTTTCTATCACTTTTGGTTCCGGTAATTCTGTTGACCATATTTGTGATATTCAGGCGTCAAATGATATCTTGGAGCATGTTGGAGATAAAAAACAAAATGTGCCCAAAACGTGATATTATGACGTTATACGCCGTTTTGAGCCATGTTTGAACTCTCTATCACTTTTGGTTCCGATAATTCTGCTGACCATATATTTGATATTCAGGCGCCAAATGACATCTTGGAGCATGTTGGAGATAAAAAACAAAATGTGCCCAAAACGTGATATTATGACGTTATACGCCGTTTTGAGCCATGTTTGAACTTTCTATCACTTTCGGTTCCGATAATTCTGTTGACCATATTTGTGATATTCAGGCGCCAAATGACATGTTGGAGCATGTTGGAGATAAAAAACAAAATGTGCCCAAAACGTGATATTATGACGTTATACGTCGTTCTGAGCCATGTTTGAACTCTCTATCACTTTCGGTTCCGATAATTCTGTTGACCATATTTGTGATATTCAGGCGCCAAATGACATGTTGGAGCATGTTGGAGATAAAAAACAAAATGTGCCCAAAACGTGATATTATGACGTTATACGCCGTTTTGAGCCATGTTTGAACTTTCTATCACTTTTGGTTCCGGTAATTCTGTTGACCATATTTGTGATATTCAGGCGTCAAATGACATCTTGGAGCATGTTGGAGATAAAAAACAAAATGTACCCAAAACGTGATATTATGACGTTATACGCCCTTTTGAGCCATGTTTGAACTTTCTATCACTTTTGGTTCCGGTAATTCTGTCGACCATATTTGTGATATTCAGGCGTCAAATGACATCTTGGAGCATGTTGGAGATAAAAAACAAAATGTGCCCAAAACGTGATATTATGACGTTATACGCCGTTTTGAGCCGTGTTTGAACTTTCTATCACTTTTGGTTCCGGTAATTCTGTTGACCATATTTGTGATATTCAGGCGTCAAATGATATCTTGGAGCATGTTGGAGATAAAAAACAAAATGTGCCCAAAACGTGATATTATGACGTTATACGCCGTTTTGAGCCATGTTTGAACTCTCTATCACTTTTGGTTCCGATAATTCTGCTGACCATATTTGTGATATTCAGACGCCAAATGACATCTTGGAGCAAGTTGGAGATAAAAAACAAAATGTGCCCAAAACGTGATATTATGACGTTATACGCCGTTCTGAGACATGTTTGAACTTTCTATCACTTTTCGTTCCGGTAATTCTGTCGACCATATATTTGATATTCAGATGCCAAATGTCATATTGGAGCATGTTGGAGATAAAAAACAAAATGTGCCCAAAACGTGATATTATGACGTTATACGCCGTTCTGAGCCATGTTTGAACTTTCTATCACTTTCGGTTCCGATAATTCTGCTGACCATATTTGTGATATTCAGGCGCCAAATGACATCTTGGAGCATGTTGGAGATAAAAAACAAAATGTGCCCAAAACGTGATATTATGACGTTATACGCCGTTTTGAGCCATGTTTGAACTTTCTATCACTTTTGGTTCCGGTAATTCTGTCGACCATATTTGTGATATTCAGGCGTCAAATGACATGTTGGAGCATGTTGGAGATAAAAAACAAAATGTGCCCAAAACGTGATATTATGACGTTATACGCCGTTTTGAGCCATGTTTGAACTTTCTATCACTTTTGGTTCCGGTAATTCTGTTGACCATATTTGTGATATTCAGGCGTCAAATGATATCTTGGAGCATGTTGGAGATAAAAAACAAAATGTGCCCAAAACGTGATATTATGACGTTATACGCCGTTTTGAGCCATGTTTGAACTCTCTATCACTTTTGGTTCCGATAATTCTGCTGACCATATATTTGATATTCAGGCGCCAAATGACATCTTGGAGCATGTTGGAGATAAAAAACAAAATGTGCCCAAAACGTGATATTATGACGTTATACGCCGTTTTGAGCCATGTTTGAACTTTCTATCACTTTCGGTTCCGATAATTCTGTTGACCATATTTGTGATATTCAGGCGCCAAATGACATGTTGGAGCATGTTGGAGATAAAAAACAAAATGTGCCCAAAACGTGATATTATGACGTTATACGTCGTTCTGAGCCATGTTTGAACTCTCTATCACTTTCGGTTCCGATAATTCTGTTGACCATATTTGTGATATTCAGGCGCCAAATGACATGTTGGAGCATGTTGGAGATAAAAAACAAAATGTGCCCAAAACGTGATATTATGACGTTATACGCCGTTTTGAGCCATGTTTGAACTTTCTATCACTTTTGGTTCCGGTAATTCTGTTGACCATATTTGTGATATTCAGGCGTCAAATGACATCTTGGAGCATGTTGGAGATAAAAAACAAAATGTACCCAAAACGTGATATTATGACGTTATACGCCCTTTTGAGCCATGTTTGAACTTTCTATCACTTTTGGTTCCGGTAATTCTGTCGACCATATTTGTGATATTCAGGCGTCAAATGACATCTTGGAGCATGTTGGAGATAAAAAACAAAATGTGCCCAAAACGTGATATTATGACGTTATACGCCGTTTTGAGCCATGTTTGAACTTTCTATCACTTTTGGTTCCGGTAATTCTGTTGACCATATTTGTGATATTCAGGCGTCAAATGATATCTTGGAGCATGTTGGAGATAAAAAACAAAATGTGCCCAAAACGTGATATTATGACGTTATACGCCGTTTTGAGCCATGTTTGAACTCTCTATCACTTTTGGTTCCGATAATTCTGCTGACCATATTTGTGATATTCAGACGCCAAATGACATCTTGGAGCAAGTTGGAGATAAAAAACAAAATGTGCCCAAAACGTGATATTATGACGTTATACGCCGTTCTGAGACATGTTTGAACTTTCTATCACTTTTCGTTCCGGTAATTCTGTCGACCATATATTTGATATTCAGATGCCAAATGTCATATTGGAGCATGTTGGAGATAAAAAACAAAATGTGCCCAAAACGTGATATTATGACGTTATACGCCGTTCTGAGCCATGTTTGAACTTTCTATCACTTTCGGTTCCGATAATTCTGCTGACCATATTTGTGATATTCAGGCGCCAAATGACATCTTGGAGCATGTTGGAGATAAAAAACAAAATGTGCCCAAAACGTGATATTATGACGTTATACGCCGTTTTGAGCCATGTTTCAACTTTCTATCACTTTCGGTTCCGATAATTCTGTTGACCATATTTGTGATATTCAGACGCCAAATGACATCTTGGAGCATGTTGGAGATAAAAAACAAAATGTGCCCAAAACGTGATATTATGACGCTATACGCCGTTCTGAGCCATGTTTGAACTTTCTATCACTTTCGGTTCCGATAATTCTGCTGACCATATTTGTGACATTCAGGCGCCAAATGACATCTTGGAGCATGTTGGAGATAAAAAACAAAATGTGCCCAAAACGTGATATTATGACGTTATACGCCGTTCTGAGCCATGTTTGAACTGTCTATCACTTTTGGTTCCGGTAATTCTGTTGACCATATTTGTGATATTCAGGCGCCAAATGACATCTTGGAGCATGTTGGAGATAAAAAACAAAATGTGCCCAAAACGTGATATTATGACGTTATACGCCGTTCTGAGCCATGTTTGAACTGTCTATCACTTTTGGTTCCGGTAATTCTGTTGACCATATCTGTGATATTCAGGCGCCAAATGACATGTTGGAGCATGTTGGAGATAAAAAACAAAATGTGCCCAAAACGTGATATTATGACCTTATACGCCGTTTTGAGCCATGTTTGAACTCTCTATCACTTTTGGTTCCGATAATTCTGCTGACCATATTTGTGATATTCAGGCGCCAAATGACATCTTGGAGCATGTTGGAGATAAAAAACAAAATGTGCCCAAAACGTGATATTATGACGTTATACGCCGTTTTGAGCCATGTTTGAACTTTCTATCACTTTCGGTTCCCATAATTCTGTTGACCATATTTGTGATATTCAGGCGCCAAATGACATGTTGGAGCATGTTGGAGATAAAAAACAAAATGTGCCCAAAACGTGATATTATGACGTTATACGCCGTTTTGAGCCATGTTTGAACTTTCTATCACTTTTGGTTCCGGTAATTCTGTTGACCATATTTGTGATATTCAGGCGTCAAATGATATCTTGGAGCATGTTGGAGATAAAAAACAAAATGTGCCCAAAACGTGATATTATGACGTTATACGCCGTTTTGAGCTATGTTTGAACTCTCTATCACTTTTGGTTCCGATAATTCTGCTGACCATATTTGTGATATTCAGACGCCAAATGACATCTTGGAGCAAGTTGGAGATAAAAAACAAAATGTGCCCAAAACGTGATATTATGACGTTATACGCCGTTCTGAGCCATGTTTGAACTTTCTATCACTTTCGGTTCCGATAATTCTGCTGACCATATTTGTGATATTCAGGCGCCAAATGACATCTTGGAGCATGTTGGAGATAAAAAACAAAATGTGCCCAAAACGTGATATTATGACGTTATACGCCGTTCTGAGCCATGTTTGAACTGTCTATCACTTTTGGTTCCGGTAATTCTGTTGACCATATTTGTGATATTCAGGCGCCAAATGACATCTTGGAGCATGTTGGAGATAAAAAACAAAATGTGCCCAAAACGTGATATTATGACGCTATACGCCGTTCTGAGCCATGTTTGAACTTTCTATCACTTTCGGTTCCGATAATTCTGTTGACCATATTTGTGATATTCAGGCGTCAAATGACATCTTGGAGCATGTTGGAGATAAAAAACAAAATGTGCCCAAAACGTGATATTATGACGTTATACGCCGTTCTGAGCCATGTTTGAACTTTCTATCACTTTGGGTTCCGGTAATTCTGTTGACCATATTTGTGATATTCAGGCGTCAAATGACATCTTGGAGCATGTTGGAGATAAAAAACAAAATGTGCCCAAAACGTGATATTATGACGTTATACGCCCTTCTGAGCCATGTTTGAACTTTCTATCACTTTGGGTTCCGGTAATTCTGTTGACCATATTTGTGATATTCAGGCGTCAAATGACATCTTGGAGCATGTTGGAGATAAAAAACAAAATGTGCCCAAAACGTGATATTATGACGCTATACGCCGTTCTGAGCCATGTTTGAACTCTCTATCACTTTTGGTTCCGATAATTCTGCTGACCATATTTGTGATATTCAGGCGCCAAATGACATCTTGGAGCATGTTGGAGATAAAAAACAAAATGTGCCCAAAACGTGATATTATGACGTTATACGCCGTTTTGAGCCATGTTTGAACTTTCTATCACTTTCGGTTCCCATAATTCTGTTGACCATATTTGTGATATTCAGGCGCCAAATGACATGTTGGAGCATGTTGGAGATAAAAAACAAAATGTGCCCAAAACGTGATATTATGACGTTATACGCCGTTTTGAGCCATGTTTGAACTTTCTATCACTTTTGGTTCCGGTAATTCTGTTGACCATATTTGTGATATTCAGGCGTCAAATGATATCTTGGAGCATGTTGGAGATAAAAAACAAAATGTGCCCAAAACGTGATATTATGACGTTATACGCCGTTTTGAGCCATGTTTGAACTCTCTATCACTTTTGGTTCCGATAATTCTGCTGACCATATTTGTGATATTCAGACGCCAAATGACATCTTGGAGCAAGTTGGAGATAAAAAACAAAATGTGCCCAAAACGTGATATTATGACGTTATACGCCGTTCTGAGACATGTTTGAACTTTCTATCACTTTTCGTTCCGGTAATTCTGTCGACCATATATTTGATATTCAGATGCCAAATGTCACATTGGAGCATGTTGGAGATAAAAAACAAAATGTGCCCAAAACGTGATATTATGACGTTATACGCCGTTCTGAGCCATGTTTGAACTTTCTATCACTTTCGGTTCCGATAATTCTGCTGACCATATTTGTGATATTCAGGCGTCAAATGACATCTTGGAGCATGTTGGAGATAAAAAACGAAATGTGCCCAAAACGTGATATTATGACGTTATACGCCGTTTTGAGCCATGTTTGAACTTTCTATCACTTTCGGTTCCGATAATTCTGTTGACCATATATGTGATATTCAGGCGCCAAATGACATCTTGGAGCATGTTGGAGATAAAAAACAAAATGTGCCCAAAACGTGATATTATGACGTTATACGCCGTTCTGAGCCATGTTTGAACTTTCTATCACTTTCGGTTCCCATAATTCTGTTGACCATATTTGTGATATTCAGGCGTCAAATGACATCTTGGAGCATGTTGGAGATAAAAAACAAAATGTGCCCAAAACGTGATATTATGACGTTATACGCCGTTTTGAGCCATGTTTGAACTTTCTATCACTTTCGGTTCCGGTAATTCTGTTGACCATATTTGTGATATTCAGGCGCCAAATGACATCTTGGAGCATGTTGGAGATAAAAAACAAAATGTGCCTAAAACGTGATATTATGACGTTATACGCCGTTCTGAGCCATGTTTGAACTTTCTATCACTTTTGGTTCCGATAATTCTGCTGACCATATTTGTGATATTCAGGCGCCAAATGACACCTTGGAGCATGTTGGAGATAAAAAACAAAATGTGCCCAAAACGTGATATTATGACGTTATACGCCGTTCTGAGCCATGTTTGAACTTTCTATCACTTTTGGTTACGGTAATTCTGTTGACCATATATTTGATATTCAGGCGTCAAATGACATCTTGGAGCATGTTGGAGATAAAAAACAAAATGTGCCCAAAACGTGATATTATGACGTTATACGACGTTCTGAGCCATGTTTGAACTTTCTATCACTTTCGGTTCCGATAATTCTGTTGACCATATTTGTGATATTCAGGCGTCAAATGACATCTTGGAGCATGTTGGAGATAAAAAACAAAATGTGCCCAAAACGTGATATTATGACGTTATACGCCCTTTTGAGCCATGTTTGAACTTTCTATCACTTTTGGTTCCGGTAATTCTGTCGACCAAATTTGTGATATTCAGGCGTCAAATGACATCTTGGAGCATGTTGGAGATAAAAAACAAAATGTGCCCAAAACGTGATATTATGACGTTATACGCCGTTTTGAGCCATGTTTGAACTCTCTATCACTTTTGGTTCCGATAATTCTGCTGACCATATTTGTGATATTCAGGCGTCAAATGACATCTTGGAGCATGTTGGAGATAAAAAACAAAATGTGCCCAAAACGTGATATTATGACGTTATACGCCCTTTTGAGCCATGTTTGAACTTTCTATCACTTTTCGTTCCGGTAATTCTGTCGACCATATTTGTGATATTCAGGCGTCAAATGACATCTTGGAGCATGTTGGAGATAAAAAACAAAATGTGCCCAAAACGTGATATTATGACGTTATACGCCGTTTTGAGCCATGTTTGAACTCTCTATCACTTTTGGTTCCGATAATTCTGCTGACCATATTTGTGATATTCAGACGCCAAATGACATCTTGGAGCAAGTTGGAGATAAAAAACAAAATGTGCCCAAAACGTGATATTATGACGTTATACGCCGTTCTGAGACATGTTTGAACTTTCTATCACTTTTCGTTCCGGTAATTCTGTCGACCATATATTTGATATTCAGATGCCAAATGTCACATTGGAGCATGTTGGAGATAAAAAACAAAATGTGCCCAAAACGTGATATTATGACGTTATACGCCGTTCTGAGCCATGTTTGAACTTTCTATCACTTTCGGTTCCGATAATTCTGCTGACCATATTTGTGATATTCAGGCGCCAAATGACATCTTGGAGCATGTTGGAGATAAAAAACAAAATGTGCCCAAAACGTGATATTATGACGTTATACGCCGTTTTGAGCCATGTTTCAACTTTCTATCACTTTTCGTTCCGGTAATTCTGTCGACCATATTTGTGATATTCAGGCGTCAAATGACATCTTGGAGCATGTTGGAGATAAAAAACAAAATGTGCCCAAAACGTGATATTATGACGTTATACTCCGTTTTGAGCCATGTTTGAACTCTCTATCACTTTTGGTTCCGATAATTCTGCTGACCATATTTGTGATATTCAGACGCCAAATGACATCTTGGAGGAAGTTGGAGATAAAAAACAAAATGTGCCCAAAACGTGATATTATGACGTTATACGCCGTTCTGAGACATGTTTGAACTTTCTATCACTTTTCGTTCCGGTAATTCTGTCGACCATATATTTGATATTCAGATGCCAAATGTCACATTGGAGCATGTTGGAGATAAAAAACAAAATGTGCCCAAAACGTGATATTATGACGTTATACGCCGTTCTGAGCCATGTTTGAACTTTCTATCACTTTCGGTTCCGATAATTCTGCTGACCATATTTGTGATATTCAGGCGTCAAATGACATCTTGGAGCATGTTGGAGATAAAAAACGAAATGTGCCCAAAACGTGATATTATGACGTTATACGCCGTTTTGAGCCATGTTTGAACTTTCTATCACTTTCGGTTCCGGTAATTCTGTTGACCATATTTGTGATATTCAGGCGCCAAATGACATCTTGGAGCATGTTGGAGATAAAAAACAAAATGTGCCTAAAACGTGATATTATGACGTTATACGCCGTTCTGAGCCATGTTTGAACTTTCTATCACTTTTGGTTCCGATAATTCTGCTGACCATATTTGTGATATTCAGGCGCCAAATGACATCTTGGAGCATGTTGGAGATAAAAAACAATATGTGCCCAAAACGTGATATTATGACGTTATACGCCGTTCTGAGCCATGTTTGAACTTTCTATCACTTTTGGTTCCGGTAATTCTGTTGACCATATATTTGATATTCAGGCGCCAAATGACATCTTGGACCATGTTGGAGATAAAAAACAAAATGTGCCCAAAACGTAATATTATGACGTTATACGCCGTTCTGAGCCATGTTTGAACTCTCTATCACTTTTGGTTCCGGTAATTCTGTTGACCATATATTTGATTTTCAGGCGCCAAATGACATCTTGGAGCATGTTGGAGATAAAAAACAAAATGTGCCCAAAACGTGATATTATGACGTTATACGCCGTTCTGAGCCATGTTTGAACTTTCTATCACTTTTGGTTCCGGTAATTCTGTTGACCATATATTTGATATTCAGGCGCCAAATGACATCTTGGACCATGTTGGAGATAAAAAACAAAATGTGCCCAAAACGTGATATTATGACGTTATACGCCGTTCTGAGACATGTTTGAACTTTCTATCACTTTTCGTTCCGGTAATTCTGTCGACCATATATTTGATATTCAGATGCCAAATGTCACATTGGAGCATGTTGGAGATAAAAAACAAAATGTGCCCAAAACGTGATATTATGACGTTATACGCCGTTCTGAGCCATGTTTGAACTTTCTATCACTTTCGGTTCCGATAATTCTGCTGACCATATTTGTGATATTCAGGCGCCAAATGACATCTTGGAGCATGTTGGAGATAAAAAACAAAATGTGCCCAAAACGTGATATTATGACGTTATACGCCGTTTTGAGCCATGTTTCAACTTTCTATCACTTTTCGTTCCGGTAATTCTGTCGACCATATTTGTGATATTCAGGCGTCAAATGACATCTTGGAGCATGTTGGAGATAAAAAACAAAATGTGCCCAAAACGTGATATTATGACGTTATACTCCGTTTTGAGCCATGTTTGAACTCTCTATCACTTTTGGTTCCGATAATTCTGCTGACCATATTTGTGATATTCAGACGCCAAATGACATCTTGGAGGAAGTTGGAGATAAAAAACAAAATGTGCCCAAAACGTGATATTATGACGTTATACGCCGTTCTGAGACATGTTTGAACTTTCTATCACTTTTCGTTCCGGTAATTCTGTCGACCATATATTTGATATTCAGATGCCAAATGTCACATTGGAGCATGTTGGAGATAAAAAACAAAATGTGCCCAAAACGTGATATTATGACGTTATACGCCGTTCTGAGCCATGTTTGAACTTTCTATCACTTTCGGTTCCGATAATTCTGCTGACCATATTTGTGATATTCAGGCGTCAAATGACATCTTGGAGCATGTTGGAGATAAAAAACGAAATGTGCCCAAAACGTGATATTATGACGTTATACGCCGTTTTGAGCCATGTTTGAACTTTCTATCACTTTCGGTTCCGGTAATTCTGTTGACCATATTTGTGATATTCAGGCGCCAAATGACATCTTGGAGCATGTTGGAGATAAAAAACAAAATGTGCCTAAAACGTGATATTATGACGTTATACGCCGTTCTGAGCCATGTTTGAACTTTCTATCACTTTTGGTTCCGATAATTCTGCTGACCATATTTGTGATATTCAGGCGCCAAATGACATCTTGGAGCATGTTGGAGATAAAAAACAATATGTGCCCAAAACGTGATATTATGACGTTATACGCCGTTCTGAGCCATGTTTGAACTTTCTATCACTTTCGGTTCCGATAATTCTGTTGACCATATTTGTGATATTCAGGCGCCAAATGACATCTTGGAGCATGTTGGAGATAAAAAACAAAATGTGCCCAAAACGTGATATTATGACGTTATACGCCGTTCTGAGCCATGTTTGAACTTTCTATCACTTTTGGTTCCGGTAATTCTGTTGACCATATATTTGATATTCAGGCGCCAAATGACATCTTGGAGCATGTTGGAGATAAAAAACAAAATGTGCCCAAAACGTGATATTATGACGTTATACGCCGTTTTGAGCCATGTTTGAACTTTCTATCACTTTCGGTTCCGATAATTCTGTTGACCATATTTGTGATATTCAGGCGCCAAATGACATCTTGGAGCATGTTGGAGATAAAAAACAAAATGTGCCCCAAACGTGATATTATGACGTTATTCGCCGTTCTGAGCCATGTTTGAACTTTCTATCACTTTCGGTTCCGATAATTTTGTTGACCATATTTGTGATATTCAGGCGTCAAAGGACATCTTGGAGCATGTTGGAGATAAAAAACAAAATGTGCCCAAAACGTGATATTATGACGTTATACGACGTTCTGAGCCATGTTTGAACTTTCTATCACTTTCGGTTCCGATAATTCTGTTGACCATATTTGTGATATTCAGGCGCCAAATGACATCTTGGAGCATGTTGGAGATAAAAAACAAAATGTGCCCAAAACGTGATATCATGACGTTATACGCCGTTCTGAGCCATGTTTGAACTTTCTATCACTTTTGGTTCCGGTAATTCTGTTGACCATATATTTGATATTCAGGCGCCAAATGACATGTTGGAGCATGTTGGAGATAAAAAACAAAATGTGCCCAAAACGTGATATTATGACGTTATACGCCGTTCTGAGCCATGTTTGAACTTTCTATCACTTTTGGTTCCGGTAATTCTGTTGACCATATATTTGATATTCAGGCGCCAAATGACATCTTGGAGCATGTTGGAGATAAAAAACAAAATGTGCCCAAAACGTGATATTATGACGTTATACGCCGTTTTGAGCCATGTTTGAACTTTCTATCACTTTCGGTTCCGATAATTCTGTTGACCATATTTGTGAAATTCAGGCGCCAAATGACATGTTGGAGAATGTTGGAGATAAAAAACAAAATGTGCCCAAAACGTGATATTATGACGTTATACGCCGTTCTGAGCCATGTTTGAACTTTCTATCACTTTTGGTTCCGGTAATTCTGTTGACCATATATTTGATATTCAGGCGCCAAATGACATGTTGGAGCATGTTGGAGATAAAAAACAAAATGTGCCCAAAACGTGATATTATGACGTTATACGCCGTTTTGAGCCATGTTTGAACTTTCTATCACTTTTGGTTCCGGTAATTCTGTTGACCATATTTGTGATATTCAGGCGTCAAATGATATCTTGGAGCATGTTGGAGATAAAAAACAAAATGTGCCCAAAACGTGATATTATGACGTTATACGACGTTCTGAGCAATGTTTGAACTTTCTATCACTTTCGGTTCCGATAATTCTGTTGACCATATTTGTGATATTCAGGCGCCAAATGACATCTTGGAGCATGTTGGAGATAAAAAACAAAAATGCCCAAAACGTGATATCATGACGTTATACGCCGTTCTGAGCCATGTTTGAACTTTCTATCACTTTTGGTTCCGGTAATTCTGTTGACCATATATTTGATATTCAGGCGCCAAATGACATGTTGGAGCATGTTGGAGATAAAAAACAAAATGTGCCCAAAACGTGATATTATGACGTTATACGCCGTTCTGAGCCATGTTTGAACTTTCTATCACTTTTGGTTCCGGTAATTCTGTTGACCATATATTTGATATTCAGGCGCCAAATGACATCTTGGAGCATGTTGGAGATAAAAAACAAAATGTGCCCAAAACGTGATATTATGACGTTATACGCCGTTTTGAGCCATGTTTGAACTTTCTATCACTTTCGGTTCCGATAATTCTGTTGACCATATTTGTGATATTCAGGCGCCAAATGACATGTTGGAGCATGTTGGAGATAAAAAACAAAATGTGCCCAAAACGTGATATTATGACGTTATACGCCGTTCTGAGCCATGTTTGAACTTTCTATCACTTTTGGTTCCGGTAATTCTGTTGACCATATATTTGATATTCAGGCGCCAAATGACATGTTGGAGCATGTTGGAGATAAAAAACAAAATGTGCCCAAAACGTGATATTATGACGTTATACGCCGTTTTGAGCCATGTTTGAACTTTCTATCACTTTTGGTTCCGGTAATTCTGTTGACCATATTTGTGATATTCAGGCGTCAAATGATATCTTGGAGCATGTTGGAGATAAAAAACAAAATGTGCCCAAAACGTGATATTATGACGTTATACGACGTTCTGAGCAATGTTTGAACTTTCTATCACTTTCGGTTCCGATAATTCTGTTGACCATATTTGTGATATTCAGGCGCCAAATGACATCTTGGAGCATGTTGGAGATAAAAAACAAAAATGCCCAAAACGTGATATCATGACGTTATACGCCGTTCTGAGCCATGTTTGAACTTTCTATCACTTTTGGTTCCGGTAATTCTGTTGACCATATATTTGATATTCAGGCGCCAAATGACATGTTGGAGCATGTTGGAGATAAAAAACAAAATGTGCCCAAAACGTGATATTATGACGTTATACGCCGTTCTGAGCCATGTTTGAACTTTCTATCACTTTTGGTTCCGGTAATTCTGTTGACCATATATTTGATATTCAGGCGCCAAATGACATCTTGGAGCATGTTGGAGATAAAAAACAAAATGTGCCCAAAACGTGATATTATGACGTTATACGCCGTTTTGAGCCATGTTTGAACTTTCTATCACTTTCGGTTCCGATAATTCTGTTGACCATATTTGTGATATTCAGGCGCCAAATGACATGTTGGAGCATGTTGGAGATAAAAAACAAAATGTGCCCAAAACGTGATATTATGACGTTATACGCCGTTCTGAGCCATGTTTGAACTTTCTATCACTTTTGGTTCCGGTAATTCTGTTGACCATATATTTGATATTCAGGCGCCAAATGACATCTTGGAGCATGTTGGAGATAAAAAACAAAATGTGCCCAAAACGTGATATTATGACGTTATACGCCGTTTTGAGCCATGTTTGAACTTTCTATCACTTTCGGTTCCGATAATTCTGTTGACCATATTTGTGAATTTCAGGCGCCAAATGACATGTTGGAGAATGTTGGAGATAAAAAACAAAATGTGCCCAAAACGTGATATTATGACGTTATACGCCGTTCTGAGCCATGTTTGAACTTTCTATCACTTTTGGTTCCGGTAATTCTGTTGACCATATATTTGATATTCAGGCGCCAAATGACATGTTGGAGCATGTTGGAGATAAAAAACAAAATGTGCTCAAAACGTGATATTATGACGTTATACGCCGTTCTGAGCCATGTTTGAACTTTCTATCACTTTTGGTTCCGGTAATTCTGTTGACCATATATTTGATATTCAGGCGTCAAATGACATCTTGGAGCATGTTGGAGATAAAAAACAAAATGTGCCCAAAACGTGATATTATGACGTTATACGCCGTTCTGAGCCATGTTTGAACTTTCTATCACTTTTGGTTCCGATAATTCTGTTGACCATATTTGTGATATTCAGGCGTCAAATGACAACTTGGAGCATGTTGGAGATAAAAAACAAAATGTGCCCAAAACGTGATATTATGACGTTATACGCCCTTTTGAGCCATGTTTGAACTTTCTATCACTTTTGGTTCCGGTAATTCTGTCGACCATATTTGTGATATTCAGGCGCCAAATGACATGTTGGAGCATGTTGGAGATAAAAAACAAAATGTGCCCAAAACGTGATATTATGACGTTATACGCCGTTCTGAGCCATGTTTGAACTCTCTATCACTTTCGGTTCCGATAATTCTGTTGACCATATTTGTGATATTCAGGCGCCAAATGACATGTTGGAGCATGCTGGAGGTAAAAAACAAAATGTGCCCAAAACGTGATATTATGACGTTATACGCCGTTCTGAGCCATGTTTGAACTTTCTATCACTTTTGGTTCCGGTAATTCTGTTGACCATATATTTGATATTCAGGCGCCAAATGACATCTTGGAGCATGTTGGAGATAAAAAACAAAATGTACCCAAAACGTGATATTATGACGTTATACGCCCTTTTGAGCCATGTTTGAACTTTCTATCACTTTTGGTTCCGGTAATTCTGTCGACCATATTTGTGATATTCAGGCGTCAAATGACATCTTGGAGCATGTTGGAGATAAAAAACAAAATGTGCCCAAAACGTGATATTATGACGTTATACGCCGTTCTGAGCCATGTTTGAACTTTCTATCACTTTCGGTTCCGATAATTCTGTTGACCATATTTGTGATATTCAGGCGCCAAATGACATCTTGGAGCATGTTGGAGATAAAAAACAAAATGTGCCCAAAACGTGATATTATGACGTTATACGCCGTTCTGAGCCATGTTTGAACTTTCTATCACTTTTGGTTCCGATAATTCTGCTGACCATATTTGTGATATTCAGGCGCCAAATGACATCTTGGAGCATGTTGGAGATAAAAAACAATATGTGCCCAAAACGTGATATTATGATGTTATACGCCGTTTTGAGCCATGTTTGAACTTTCTGTCACTTTCGGTTCCGATAATTCTGTTGACCATATTTGTGATATTCAGGCGCCAAATGACATGTTGGAGCATGTTGGAGATAAAAAACAAAATGTGCCCAAAACGTGATATTATGACGTTATACGCCGTTCTGAGCCATGTTTGAACTCTCTATCACTTTCGGTTCCGATAATTCTGTTGACCATATTTGTGATATTCAGGCGCCAAATGACATGTTGGAGCATGTTGGAGATAAAAAACAAAATGTGCCCAAAACGTGATATTATGACGTTATACGCCGTTTTGAGCCATGTTTGAACTTTCTATCACTTTTGGTTCCGGTAATTCTGTTGACCATATTTGTGATATTCAGGCGTCAAATGACATCTTGGAGCATGTTGGAGATAAAAAACAAAATGTGCCCAAAACGTGATATTATGACGTTATACGACGTTCTGAGCCATGTTTGAACTTTCTATCACTTTCGGTTCCGATAATTCTGTTGACCATATTTGTGATATTCAGGCGCCAAATGACATCTTGGAGCATGTTGGAGATAAAAAACAAAATGTGCCCAAAACGTGATATTATGACGTTATACGCCGTTCTGAGCCATGTTTGAACTTTCTATCACTTTTGGTTCCGGTAATTCTGTTGACCATATTTGTGATATTCAGGCGCCAAATGACATCTTGGTGCATGTTGGAGATAAAAAACAAAATGTGCCCAAAACGTGATATTATGACGTTATACGCCGTTCTGAGCCATGTTTGAACTTTCTATCACTTTTGGTTCCGATAATTCTGTCGACCATATTTGTGATATTCAGGCGTCAAATGACAACTTGGAGCATGTTGGAGATAAAAAACAAAATGTGCCCAAAACGTGATATTATGACGTTATACGCCCTTTTGAGCCATGTTTGAACTTTCTATCACTTTTGGTTCCGGTAATTCTGTCGACCATATTTGTGATATTCAGGCGTCAAATGACATCTTGGAGCATGTTGGAGATAAAAAGAAAATGTGCCCAAAACGTGATATTATGACGTTATACGCCGTTTTGAGCCATGTTTGAACTTTCTATCACTTTCGGTTCCGATAATTCTGTTGACCATATTTGTGATATTCAGGCGCCAAATGACATCTTGGAGCATGTTGGAGATAAAAAACAAAATGTACCCAAAACGTGATATTATGACGTTATACGCCCTTTTGAGCCATGTTTGAACTTTCTATCGCTTTTGGTTCCGGTAATTCTGTCGACCATATTTGTGATATTCAGGCGTCAAATGACATCTTGGAGCATGTTGGAGATAAAAAACAAAATGTGCCCAAAACGTGATATTATGACGTTATACGTCGTTCTGAGCCATGTTTGAACTCTCTATCACTTTCGGTTCCGATAATTCTGTTGACCATATTTGTGATATTCAGGCGTCGAATGACATCTTGGAGCATGTTGGAGATAAAAAACAAAATGTGCCCAAAACGTGATATTATGACGTTATACGACGTTCTGAGCCATGTTTGAACTTTCTATCACTTTCGGTTCCGATAATTCTGTTGACCATATTTGTGATATTCAGGCGCCAAATGACATCTTGGAGCATGTTGGAGATAAAAAACAAAATGTGCCCAAAACGTGATATTATGACGTTATACGCCGTTCTGAGCCATGTTTGAACTTTCTATCACTTTCGGTTCCGATAATTCTGTTGACCATATTTGTGATATTCAGGCGCCAAATGACATCTTGGAGCATGTTGGAGATAAAAAACAAAATGTGCCCAAAACGTGATATTATGACGTTATACGCCGTTCTGAGCCATGTTTGAACTCTCTATCACTTTCGGTTCCGATAATTCTGTTGACCATATTTGTGATATTCAGGCGCCAAATGACATGTTGGAGCATGTTGGAGGTAAAAAACAAAATGTGCCCAAAACGTGATATTATGACGTTATACGCCGTTCTGAGCCATGTTTGAACTTTCTATCACTTTTGGTTCCGGTAATTCTGTTGACCATATATTTGATATTCAGGCGCCAAATGACATCTTGGAGCATGTTGGAGATAAAAAACAAAATGTGCCCAAAACGTGATATTATGACGTTATACGCCGTTTTGAGCCATGTTTGAACTTTCTATCACTTTCGGTTCCGATAATTCTGTTGACCATATTTGTGATATTCAGGCGCCAAATGACATGTTGGAGCATGTTGGAGATAAAAAACAAAATGTGCCCAAAACGTGATATTATGACGTTATACGCCGTTTTGAGCCATGTTTGAACTTTCTATCACTTTTGGTTCCGGTAATTCTGTTGACCATATTTGTGATATTCAGGCGTCAAATGACATCTTGGAGCATGTTGGAGATAAAAAACAAAATGTACCCAAAACGTGATATTATGACGTTATACGCCCTTTTGAGCCATGTTTGAACTTTCTATCACTTTTGGTTCCGGTAATTCTGTCGACCATATTTGTGATATTCAGGCGTCAAATGACATCTTGGAGCATGTTGGAGATAAAAAACAAAATGTGCCCAAAACGTGATATTATGACGTTATACGCCGTTCTGAGCCATGTTTGAACTTTCTATCACTTTCGGTTCCGATAATTCTGTTGACCATATTTGTGATATTCAGGCGCCAAATGACATCTTGGAGCATGTTGGAGATAAAAAACAAAATGTGCCCAAAACGTGATATTATGACGCTATACGCCGTTCTGAGCCATGTTTGAACTTTCTATCACTTTCGGTTCCGATAATTCTGCTGACCATATTTGTGATATTCAGGCGCCAAATGACATCTTGGAGCATGTTGGAGATAAAAAACAAAATGTGCCCAAAACGTTATATTATGATGTTATACGCCGTTTTGAGCCATGTTTGAACTTTCTGTCACTTTCGGTTCCGATAATTCTGTTGACCATATTTGTGATATTCAGGCGCCAAATGACATGTTGGAGCATGTTGGAGATAAAAAACAAAATGTGCCCAAAACGTGATATTATGACGTTATACGCCGTTCTGAGCCATGTTTGAACTCTCTATCACTTTCGGTTCCGATAATTCTGTTGACCATATTTGTGATATTCAGGCGCCAAATGACATGTTGGAGCATGTTGGAGGTAAAAAACAAAATGTGCCCAAAACGTGATATTATGACGTTATACGCCGTTCTGAGCCATGTTTGAACTTTCTATCACTTTTGGTTCCGGTAATTCTGTTGACCATATATTTGATATTCAGGCGCCAAATGACATCTTGGAGCATGTTGGAGATAAAAAACAAAATGTGCCCAAAACGTGATATTATGACGTTATACGCCGTTTTGAGCCATGTTTGAACTTTCTATCACTTTCGGTTCCGATAATTCTGTTGACCATATTTGTGATATTCAGGCGCCAAATGACATGTTGGAGCATGTTGGAGATAAAAAACAAAATGTGCCCAAAACGTGATATTATGACGTTATACGCCGTTTTGAGCCATGTTTGAACTTTCTATCACTTTTGGTTCCGGTAATTCTGTTGACCATATTTGTGATATTCAGGCGTCAAATGACATCTTGGAGCATGTTGGAGATAAAAAACAAAATGTACCCAAAACGTGATATTATGACGTTATACGCCCTTTTGAGCCATGTTTGAACTTTCTATCACTTTTGGTTCCGG
This sequence comes from Onthophagus taurus, assembly GCF_036711975.1. NCBI lineage: Eukaryota > Metazoa > Arthropoda > Insecta > Coleoptera > Scarabaeidae > Onthophagus > Onthophagus taurus. The sequence continues at coordinate 11,160,387 of NC_091973.1, forward strand.
TAATTCTGTCGACCATATTTGTGATATTCAGGCGTCAAATGACATCTTGGAGCATGTTGGAGATAAAAAACAAAATGTGCCCAAAACGTGATATTATGACGTTATACGCCGTTCTGAGCCATGTTTGAACTTTCTATCACTTTCGGTTCCGATAATTCTGTTGACCATATTTGTGATATTCAGGCGCCAAATGACATCTTGGAGCATGTTGGAGATAAAAAACAAAATGTGCCCAAAACGTGATATTATGACGTTATACGCCGTTCTGAGCCATGTTTGAACTTTCTATCACTTTTGGTTCCGATAATTCTGCTGACCATATTTGTGATATTCAGGCGCCAAATGACATCTTGGAGAATGTTGGAGATAAAAAACAAAATGTGCCCAAAACGTTATATTATGATGTTATACGCCGTTTTGAGCCATGTTTGAACTTTCTGTCACTTTCGGTTCCGATAATTCTGTTGACCATATTTGTGATATTCAGGCGCCAAATGACATGTTGGAGCATGTTGGAGATAAAAAACAAAATGTGCCCAAAACGTGATATTATGACGTTATACGCCGTTCTGAGCCATGTTTGAACTCTCTATCACTTTCGGTTCCGATAATTCTGTTGACCATATTTGTGATATTCAGGCGCCAAATGACATGTTGGAGCATGTTGGAGGTAAAAAACAAAATGTGCCCAAAACGTGATATTATGACGTTATACGTCGTTCTGAGCCATGTTTGAACTCTCTATCACTTTCGGTTCCGATAATTCTGTTGACCATATTTGTGATATTCAGGCGCCAAATGACATGTTGGAGCATGTTGGAGATAAAAAACAAAATGTGCCCAAAACGTGATATTATGACGTTATACGCCGTTTTGAGCCATGTTTGAACTTTCTATCACTTTTGGTTCCGGTAATTCTGTTGACCATATTTGTGATATTCAGGCGTCAAATGACATCTTGGAGCATGTTGGAGATAAAAAACAAAATGTACCCAAAACGTGATATTATGACGTTATACGCCCTTTTGAGCCATGTTTGAACTTTCTATCACTTTTGGTTCCGGTAATTCTGTCGACCATATTTGTGATATTCAGGCGTCAAATGACATCTTGGAGCATGTTGGAAATAAAAAACAAAATGTGCCCAAAACGTGATATTATGACGTTATACGCCGTTCTGAGCCATGTTTGAACTTTCTATCACTTTCGGTTCCGATAATTCTGTTGACCATATTTGTGATATTCAGGCGCCAAATGACATCTTGGAGCATGTTGGAGATAAAAAACAAAATGTGCCCAAAACGTGATATTATGACGCTATACGCCGTTCTGAGCCATGTTTGAACTTTCTATCACTTTCGGTTCCGATAATTCTGCTGGCCATATTTGTGATATTCAGGCGCCAAATGACATCTTGGAGCATGTTGGAGACAAAAAACAAAATGTGCCCAAAACGTTATATTATGATGTTATACGCCGTTTTGAGCCATGTTTGAACTTTCTGTCACTTTCGGTTCCGATAATTCTGTTGACCATATTTGTGATATTCAGGCGCCAAATGACATGTTGGAGCATGTTGGAGATAAAAAACAAAATGTGCCCAAAACGTGATATTATGACGTTATACGCCGTTCTGAGCCATGTTTGAACTCTCTATCACTTTCGGTTCCGATAATTCTGTTGACCATATTTGTGATATTCAGGCGCCAAATGACATGTTGGAGCATGTTGGAGGTAAAAAACAAAATGTGCCCAAAACGTGATATTATGACGTTATACGCCGTTCTGAGCCATGTTTGAACTTTCTATCACTTTTGGTTCCGGTAATTCTGTTGACCATATATTTGATATTCAGGCGCCAAATGACATCTTGGAGCATGTTGGAGATAAAAAACAAAATGTGCCCAAAACGTGATATTATGACGTTATACGCCGTTTTGAGCCATGTTTGAACTTTCTATCACTTTCGGTTCCGATAATTCTGTTGACCATATTTGTGATATTCAGGCGCCAAATGACATGTTGGAGCATGTTGGAGATAAAAAACAAAATGTGCCCAAAACGTGATATTATGACGTTATACGCCGTTCTGAGCCATGTTTGAACTTTCTATCACTTTCGGTTCCGATAATTCTGTTGACCATATTTGTGATATTCAGGCGCCAAATGACATCTTGGAGCATGTTGGAGATAAAAAACAAAATGTGCCCAAAACGTGATATTATGACGTTATACGCCGTTCTGAGCCATGTTTGAACTTTCTATCACTTTTGGTTCCGATAATTCTGCTGACCATATTTGTGATATTCAGGCGCCAAATGACATCTTGGAGCATGTTGGAGATAAAAAACAAAATGTGCCCAAAACGTTATATTATGATGTTATACGCCGTTTTGAGCCATGTTTGAACTTTCTGTCACTTTCGGTTCCGATAATTCTGTTGACCATATTTGTGATATTCAGGCGCCAAATGACATGTTGGAGCATGTTGGAGATAAAAAACAAAATGTGCCCAAAACGTGATATTATGACGTTATACGCCGTTCTGAGCCATGTTTGAACTCTCTATCACTTTCGGTTCCGATAATTCTGTTGACCATATTTGTGATATTCAGGCGCCAAATGACATGTTGGAGCATGTTGGAGATAAAAAACAAAATGTGCCCAAAACGTGATATTATGACGTTATACGCCGTTTTGAGCCATGCTTGAACTCTCTATCACTTTTGGTTCCGATAGTTCTGCTGACCATATTTGTGATATTCAGACGCCAAATGACATCTTGGAGCATGTTGGAGATAAAAAACAAAATGTGCCCAAAACGTGATATTATGACGTTATACGACGTTCTGAGCCATGTTTGAACTTTCTATCACTTTTGGTTCCTATAATTCTGCTGACCATATTTGTGATATTCAGGCGCCAAATGACATCTTGGAGCATGTTGGAGATAAAAAACAAAATGTGCCCAAAACGTGATATTATGACGTTATACGACGTTCTGAGCCATGTTTGAACTCTCTATCACTTTCGGTTCCGATAATTCTGTTGACCATATTTGTGATATTCAGGCGCCAAATGACATGTTGGAGCATGTTGGAGGTAAAAAACAAAATGTGCCCAAAACGTGATATTATGACGTTATACGTCGTTCTGAGCCATGTTTGAACTCTCTATCACTTTCGGTTCCGATAATTCTGTTGACCATATTTGTGATATTCAGGCGCCAAATGACATGTTGGAGCATGTTGGAGATAAAAAACAAAATGTGCCCAAAACGTGATATTATGACGTTATACGTCATTCTGAGCCATGTTTGAACTCTCTATCACTTTCGGTTCCGATAATTCTGTTGACCATATTTGTGATATTCAGGCGCCAAATGACATGTTGGAGCATGTTGGAGATAAAAAACAAAATGTGCCCAAAACGTGATATTATGACGTTATACGTCGTTCTGAGCCATGTTTGAACTCTCTATCACTTTCGGTTCCGATAATTCTGTTGACCATATTTGTGATATTCAGGCGCCAAATGACATGTTGGAGCATGTTGGAGATAAAAAACAAAATGTGCCCAAAACGTGATATTATGACGTTATACGCCGTTTTGAGCCATGTTTGAACTTTCTATCACTTTTGGTTCCGGTAATTCTGTTGACCATATTTGTGATATTCAGGCGTCAAATGACATCTTGGAGCATGTTGGAGATAAAAAACAAAATGTGCCCAAAACGTGATATTATGACGTTATACGACGTTCTGAGCCATGTTTGAACTTTCTATCACTTTCGGTTCCGATAATTCTGTTGACCATATTTGTGATATTCAGGCGCCAAATGACATCTTGGAGCATGTTGGAGATAAAAAACAAAATGTGCCCAAAACGTGATATTATGACGTTATACGCCGTTCTGAGCCATGTTTGAACTTTCTATCACTTTTGGTTCCGGTAATTCTGTTGACCATATTTGTGATATTCAGGCGCCAAATGACATCTTGGAGCATGTTGGAGATAAAAAACAAAATGTGCCCAAAACGTGATATTATGACGTTATACGCCGTTCTGAGCCATGTTTGAACTTTCTATCACTTTTGGTTACGATAATTCTGTTGACCATATTTGTGATATTCAGGCGTCAAATGACAACTTGGAGCATGTTGGAGATAAAAAACAAAATGTGCCCAAAACGTGATATTATGACGTTATACGCCCTTTTGAGCCATGTTTGAACTTTCTATCACTTTTGGTTCCGGTAATTCTGTCGACCATATTTGTGATATTCAGGCGTCAAATGACATCTTGGAGCATGTTGGAGATAAAAAGAAAATGTGCCCAAAACGTGATATTATGACGTTATACGCCGTTTTGAGCCATGTTTGAACTTTCTATCACTTTCGGTTCCGATAATTCTGTTGACCATATTTGTGATATTCAGGCGCCAAATGACATCTTGGAGCATGTTGGAGATAAAAAACAAAATGTACCCAAAACGTGATATTATGACGTTATACGCCCTTTTGAGCCATGTTTGAACTTTCTATCACTTTTGGTTCCGGTAATTCTGTCGACCATATTTGTGATATTCAGGCGTCAAATGACATCTTGGAGCATGTTGGAGATAAAAAGAAAATGTGCCCAAAACGTGATATTATGACGTTATACGCCGTTTTGAGCCATGTTTGAACTTTCTATCACTTTCGGTTCCGATAATTCTGTTGACCATATTTGTGATATTCAGGCGCCAAATGACATCTTGGAGCATGTTGGAGATAAAAAACAAAATGTACCCAAAACGTGATATTATGACTTTATACGCCCTTTTGAGCCATGTTTGAACTTTCTATCACTTTTGGTTCCGGTAATTCTGTCGACCATATTTGTGATATTCAGGCGTCAAATGACATCTTGGAGCATGTTGGAGATAAAAAACAAAATGTGCCCAAAACGTGATATTATGACGTTATACGCCGTTCTGAGACATGTTTGAACTTTCTATCACTTTTGGTTCCGGTAATTCTGTTGACCATACTTGTGATATTCAGGCGTCAAATGACATCTTGGAGCATGTTGGAGATAAAAAACAAAATGTGCCCAAAACGTGATATTATGACGTTATACGCCGTTCTGAGCCATGTTTGAACTTTCTATCACTTTTGGTTCCGATAATTCTGCTGACCATATTTGTGATATTCAGACGCCAAATGACATCTTGGAGCAAGTTGGAGATAAAAAACAAAATGTGCCCAAAACGTGATATTATGACGTTATACGCCGTTCTGAGACATGTTTGAACTTTCTATCACTTTTCGTTCCGGTAATTCTGTCGACCATATATTTGATATTCAGATGCCAAATGTCACATTGGAGCATGTTGGAGATAAAAAACAAAATGTGCCCAAAACGTGATATTATGACGTTATACGCCGTTTTGAGCCATGCTTGAACTCTCTATCACTTTTGGTTCCCATAGTTCTGCTGACCATATTTGTGATATTCAGACGCCAAATGACATCTTGGAGCATGTTGGAGATAAAAAACAAAATGTGCCCAAAACGTGATATTATGACGTTATACGACGTTCTGAGCCATGTTTGAACTTTCTATCACTTTTGGTTCCTATAATTCTGCTGACCATATTTGTGATATTCAGGCGCCAAATGACATCTTGGAGCATGTTGGAGATAAAAAACAAAATGTGCCCAAAACGTGATATTATGACGTTATACGACGTTCTGAGCCATGTTTGAACTTTCTATCACTTTTGGTTCCGACAATTCTGCTGACCATATTTGTGATATTCAGGCGCCAAATGACATCTTGGAGCATGTTGGAGATAAAAAACAAAATGTGCCCAAAACGTGATATTGTGACGTTATACGACGTTCTGAGCCATGTTTGAACTTTCTATCACTTTCGGTTCCGATAATTCTGTTGACCATATTTGTGATATTCAGGCGCCAAATGACATCTTGGAGCATGTTGGAGATAAAAAACAAAATGTACCCAAAACGTGATATTATGACGTTATACGCCCTTTTGAGCCATGTTTGAACTTTCTATCACTTTTGGTTCCGGTAATTCTGTCGACCATATTTGTGATATTCAGGCGTCAAATGACATCTTGGAGCATGTTGGAGATAAAAAGAAAATGTGCCCAAAACGTGATATTATGACGTTATACGCCGTTTTGAGCCATGTTTGAACTTTCTATCACTTTCGGTTCCGATAATTCTGTTGACCATATTTGTGATATTCAGGCGCCAAATGACATCTTGGAGCATGTTGGAGATAAAAAACAAAATGTACCCAAAACGTGATATTATGACTTTATACGCCCTTTTGAGCCATGTTTGAACTTTCTATCACTTTTGGTTCCGGTAATTCTGTCGACCATATTTGTGATATTCAGGCGTCAAATGACATCTTGGAGCATGTTGGAGATAAAAAACAAAATGTGCCCAAAACGTGATATTATGACGTTATACGCCGTTCTGAGACATGTTTGAACTTTCTATCACTTTTGGTTCCGGTAATTCTGTTGACCATACTTGTGATATTCAGGCGTCAAATGACATCTTGGAGCATGTTGGAGATAAAAAACAAAATGTGCCCAAAACGTGATATTATGACGTTATACGCCGTTCTGAGCCATGTTTGAACTTTCTATCACTTTTGGTTCCGATAATTCTGCTGACCATATTTGTGATATTCAGACGCCAAATGACATCTTGGAGCAAGTTGGAGATAAAAAACAAAATGTGCCCAAAACGTGATATTATGACGTTATACGCCGTTCTGAGACATGTTTGAACTTTCTATCACTTTTCGTTCCGGTAATTCTGTCGACCATATATTTGATATTCAGATGCCAAATGTCACATTGGAGCATGTTGGAGATAAAAAACAAAATGTGCCCAAAACGTGATATTATGACGTTATACGCCGTTTTGAGCCATGCTTGAACTCTCTATCACTTTTGGTTCCCATAGTTCTGCTGACCATATTTGTGATATTCAGACGCCAAATGACATCTTGGAGCATGTTGGAGATAAAAAACAAAATGTGCCCAAAACGTGATATTATGACGTTATACGACGTTCTGAGCCATGTTTGAACTTTCTATCACTTTTGGTTCCTATAATTCTGCTGACCATATTTGTGATATTCAGGCGCCAAATGACATCTTGGAGCATGTTGGAGATAAAAAACAAAATGTGCCCAAAACGTGATATTATGACGTTATACGACGTTCTGAGCCATGTTTGAACTTTCTATCACTTTTGGTTCCGACAATTCTGCTGACCATATTTGTGATATTCAGGCGCCAAATGACATCTTGGAGCATGTTGGAGATAAAAAACAAAATGTGCCCAAAACGTGATATTGTGACGTTATACGACGTTCTGAGCCATGTTTGAACTTTCTATCACTTTTGGTTCCGATAATTCTGCTGACCATATTTGTGATATTCAGGCGCCAAATGACATCTTGGAGCATGTTGGAGATAAAAAACAAAATGTGCCCAAAACGTGATATTATGACGTTATACGCCCTTTTGAGCCATGCTTGAACTCTCTATCACTTTTGGTTCCGATAGTTCTGCTGACCATATTTGTGATATTCAGAAGCCAAATGACATCTTGGAGCATGTTGGAAATAAAAAACAAAATGTGCCCAAAACGTGATATTATGACGTTATACGACGTTCTGAGCCATGTTTGAACTTTCTATCACTTTTGGTTCCTATAATTCTGCTGACCATATTTGTGATATTCAGGCGCCAAATGACATCTTGGAGCATGTTGGAGATAAAAAACAAAATGTGCCCAAAACGTGATATTATGACGTTATACGACGTTCTGAGCCATGTTTGAACTTTCTATCACTTTTGGTTCCGACAATTCTGCTGACCATATTTGTGATATTCAGGCGCCAAATGACATCTTGGAGCATGTTGGAGATAAAAAACAAAATGTGCCCAAAACGTGATATTATGACGTTATACGTCGTTCTGAGCCATGTTTGAACTTTCTATCACTTTCGGTTCCGATAATTCTGTTGACCATATTTGTGATATTCAGGCGCCAAATGACATGTTGGAGCATGTTGGAGATAAAAAACAAAATGTGCCCAAAACGTGATATTATGACGTTATACGTCGTTCTGAGCCATGTTTGAACTCTCTATCACTTTCGGTTCCGATAATTCTGTTGACCATATTTGTGATATTCAGGCGCCAAATGACATGTTGGAGCATGTTGGAGATAAAAAACAAAATGTGCCCAAAACGTGATATTATGACGTTATACGCCGTTTTGAGCCATGTTTGAACTTTCTATCACTTTTGGTTCCGGTAATTCTGTTGACCATATTTGTGATATTCAGGCGTCAAATGACATCTTGGAGCATGTTGGAGATAAAAAACAAAATGTGCCCAAAACGTGATATTATGACGTTATACGACGTTCTGAGCCATGTTTGAACTTTCTATCACTTTCGGTTCCGATAATTCTGTTGACCATATTTGTGATATTCAGGCGCCAAATGACATCTTGGAGCATGTTGGAGATAAAAAACAAAATGTGCCCAAAACGTGATATTATGACGTTATACGCCGTTCTGAGCCATGTTTGAACTTTCTATCACTTTTGGTTCCGGTAATTCTGTTGACCATATTTGTGATATTCAGGCGCCAAATGACATCTTGGAGCATGTTGGAGATAAAAAACAAAATGTGCCCAAAACGTGATATTATGACGTTATACGCCGTTCTGAGCCATGTTTGAACTTTCTATCACTTTTGGTTCCGATAATTCTGTTGACCATATTTGTGATATTCAGGCGTCAAATGACAACTTGGAGCATGTTGGAGATAAAAAACAAAATGTGCCCAAAACGTGATATTATGACGTTATACGCCCTTTTGAGCCATGTTTGAACTTTCTATCACTTTTGGTTCCGGTAATTCTGTCGACCATATTTGTGATATTCAGGCGTCAAATGACATCTTGGAGCATGTTGGAGATAAAAAGAAAATGTGCCCAAAACGTGATATTATGACGTTATACGCCGTTTTGAGCCATGTTTGAACTTTCTATCACTTTCGGTTCCGATAATTCTGTTGACCATATTTGTGATATTCAGGCGCCAAATGACATCTTGGAGCATGTTGGAGATAAAAAACAAAATGTACCCAAAACGTGATATTATGACGTTATACGCCCTTTTGAGCCATGTTTGAACTTTCTATCACTTTTGGTTCCGGTAATTCTGTCGACCATATTTGTGATATTCAGGCGTCAAATGACATCTTGGAGCATGTTGGAGATAAAAAGAAAATGTGCCCAAAACGTGATATTATGACGTTATACGCCGTTTTGAGCCATGTTTGAACTTTCTATCACTTTCGGTTCCGATAATTCTGTTGACCATATTTGTGATATTCAGGCGCCAAATGACATCTTGGAGCATGTTGGAGATAAAAAACAAAATGTACCCAAAACGTGATATTATGACTTTATACGCCCTTTTGAGCCATGTTTGAACTTTCTATCACTTTTGGTTCCGGTAATTCTGTCGACCATATTTGTGATATTCAGGCGTCAAATGACATCTTGGAGCATGTTGGAGATAAAAAACAAAATGTGCCCAAAACGTGATATTATGACGTTATACGCCGTTCTGAGACATGTTTGAACTTTCTATCACTTTTGGTTCCGGTAATTCTGTTGACCATACTTGTGATATTCAGGCGTCAAATGACATCTTGGAGCATGTTGGAGATAAAAAACAAAATGTGCCCAAAACGTGATATTATGACGTTATACGCCGTTCTGAGCCATGTTTGAACTTTCTATCACTTTTGGTTCCGATAATTCTGCTGACCATATTTGTGATATTCAGACGCCAAATGACATCTTGGAGCAAGTTGGAGATAAAAAACAAAATGTGCCCAAAACGTGATATTATGACGTTATACGCCGTTCTGAGACATGTTTGAACTTTCTATCACTTTTCGTTCCGGTAATTCTGTCGACCATATATTTGATATTCAGATGCCAAATGTCACATTGGAGCATGTTGGAGATAAAAAACAAAATGTGCCCAAAACGTGATATTATGACGTTATACGCCGTTTTGAGCCATGCTTGAACTCTCTATCACTTTTGGTTCCGATAGTTCTGCTGACCATATTTGTGATATTCAGACGCCAAATGACATCTTGGAGCATGTTGGAGATAAAAAACAAAATGTGCCCAAAACGTGATATTATGACGTTATACGACGTTCTGAGCCATGTTTGAACTTTCTATCACTTTTGGTTCCTATAATTCTGCTGACCATATTTGTGATATTCAGGCGCCAAATGACATCTTGGAGCATGTTGGAGATAAAAAACAAAATGTGCCCAAAACGTGATATTATGACGTTATACGACGTTCTGAGCCATGTTTGAACTTTCTATCACTTTTGGTTCCGACAATTCTGCTGACCATATTTGTGATATTCAGGCGCCAAATGACATCTTGGAGCATGTTGGAGATAAAAAACAAAATGTGCCCAAAACGTGATATTGTGACGTTATACGACGTTCTGAGCCATGTTTGAACTTTCTATCACTTTTGGTTCCGATAATTCTGCTGACCATATTTGTGATATTCAGGCGCCAAATGACATCTTGGAGCATGTTGGAGATAAAAAACAAAATGTGCCCAAAACGTGATATTATGACGTTATACGCCCTTTTGAGCCATGCTTGAACTCTCTATCACTTTTGGTTCCGATAGTTCTGCTGACCATATTTGTGATATTCAGAAGCCAAATGACATCTTGGAGCATGTTGGAGATAAAAAACAAAATGTGCCCAAAACGTGATATTATGACGTTATACGACGTTCTGAGCCATGTTTGAACTTTCTATCACTTTTGGTTCCTATAATTCTGCTGACCATATTTGTGATATTCAGGCGCCAAATGACATCTTGGAGCATGTTGGAGATAAAAAACAAAATGTGCCCAAAACGTGATATTATGACGTTATACGGCGTTCTGAGGCATGTTTGAACTTTCTATCACTTTTGGTTCCGACAATTCTGCTGACCATATTTGTGATATTCAGGCGCCAAATGACATCTTGGAGCATGTTGGAGATAAAAAACAAAATGTGCCCAAAACGTGATATTATGACGTTATACGACGTTCTGAGCCATGTTTGAACTTTCTATCACTTTTGGTTCCGATAATTCTGCTGACCATATTTGTGATATTCAGACGCCAAATGACATCTTGGAGCAAGTTGGAGATAAAAAACAAAATATGCCCAAAACGTGATATTATGACGTTATACGCCGTTCTGAGCCATGTTTGAACTTTCTATCACTTTCGGTTCCGATAATTCTGTTGACCATATTTGTGATATTCAGGCGTAAAATGACATCTTGGAGCATGTTGGAGATAAAAAACAAAATGTGCCCAAAACGTGATATTATGACGTTATACGCCGTTCTGAGCCATGTTTGAACTCTCTATCACTTTCGGTTCCGATAATTCTGTTGACCATATTTGTGATATTCAGGCGCCAAATGACATGTTGGAGCATGTTGGAGGTAAAAAACAAAATGTGCCCAAAACGTGATATTATGACGTTATACGCCGTTCTGAGCCATGTTTGAACTTTCTATCACTTTTGGTTCCGGTAATTCTGTTGACCATATATTTGATATTCAGGCGCCAAATGACATCTTGGAGCATGTTGGAGATAAAAAACAAAATGTGCCCAAAACGTGATATTATGACGTTATACGCCGTTTTGAGCCATGTTTGAACTTTCTATCACTTTCGGTTCCGATAATTCTGTTGACCATATTTGTGATATTCAGGCGCCAAATGACATCTTGGAGCATGTTGGAGATAAAAAACAAAATGTGCCCAAAACGTGATATTATGACGTTATACGTCGTTCTGAGCCATGTTTGAACTCTCTATCACTTTCGGTTCCGATAATTCTGTTGACCATATTTGTGATATTCAGGCGCCAAATGACATGTTGGAGCATGTTGGAGATAAAAAACAAAGTGTGCCCAAAACGTGATATTATGACGTTATACGCCGTTTTGAGCCATGTTTGAACTTTCTATCACTTTTGGTTCCGGTAATTCTGTTGACCATATTTGTGATATTCAGGCGTCAAATGACATCTTGGAGCATGTTGGAGATAAAAAACAAAATGTGCCCAAAACGTGATATTATGACGTTATACGCCGTTCTGAGACATGTTTGAACTTTCTATCACTTTTGGTTCCGGTAATTCTGTGGACCATACTTGTGATATTCAGGCGTCAAATGACATCTTGGAGCATGTTGGAGATAAAAAACAAAATGTGCCCAAAACGTGATATTATGACGTTATACGCCGTTCTGAGACATGTTTGAACTTTCTATCACTTTTCGTTCCGGTAATTCTGTCGACCATATATTTGATATTCAGGCGTCAAATGACATCTAGGAGCATGTTGGAGATAAAAAACAAAATGTGCCCAAAACGTGATATTATGACGTTATACGCCCTTTTGAGCCATGTTTGAACTTTCTATCACTTTTGGTTCCGGTAATTCTGTCGACCATATTTGTGATATTCAGGCGTCAAATGACATCTTGGAGCATGTTGGAGATAAAAAACAAAATGTGCCCAAAACGTGATATTATGACGTTATACGCCGTTCTGAGACATGTTTGAACTTTCTATCACTTTTGGTTCCGGTAATTCTGTTGACCATACTTGTGATATTCAGGCGTCAAATGACATCTTGGAGCATGTTGGAGATAAAAAACAAAATGTGCCCAAAACGTGATATTATGACGTTATACGCCGTTCTGAGCCATGTTTGAACTTTCTATCACTTTTGGTTCCGATAATTCTGCTGACCATATTTGTGATATTCAGACGCCAAATGACATCTTGGAGCAAGTTGGAGATAAAAAACAAAATGTGCCCAAAACGTGATATTATGACGTTATACGCCGTTCTGAGACATGTTTGAACTTTCTATCACTTTTCGTTCCGGTAATTCTGTCGACCATATATTTGATATTCAGATGCCAAATGTCACATTGGAGCATGTTGGAGATAAAAAACAAAATGTGCCCAAAACGTGATATTATGACGTTATACGCCGTTTTGAGCCATGCTTGAACACTCTATCACTTTTGGTTCCGATAGTTCTGCTGACCATATTTGTGATATTCAGACGCCAAATGACATCTTGGAGCATGTTGAAGATAAAAAACAAAATGTGCCCAAAACGTGATATTATGACGTTATACGACGTTCTAAGCCATGTTTGAACTTTCTATCACTTTTGGTTCCGATAATTCTGCTGACCATATTTGTGATATTCAGGCGCCAAATGACATCTTGGAGCATGTTGGAGATAAAAAACAAAATGTGCCCAAAACGTGATATTATGACGTTATACGCCCTTTTGAGCCATGTTTGAACTTTCTATCACTTTTGGTTCCGATAATTCTGCTGACCATATTTGTGATATTCAGGCGCCAAATGACATCTTGGAGCATGTTGGAGATAAAAAACAAAATGTGCCCAAAACGTGATATTATGATGTTATACGCCGTTTTGAGCCATGTTTGAACTTTCTGTCACTTTCGGTTCCGATAATTCTGTTGACCATATTTGTGATATTCAGGCGCCAAATGACATGTTGGAGCATGTTGGAGATAAAAAACAAAATGTGCCCAAAACGTGATATTATGACGTTATACGCCGTTCTGAGCCATGTTTGAACTCTCTATCACTTTCGGTTCCGATAATTCTGTTGACCATATTTGTGATATTCAGGCGCCAAATGACATGTTGGAGCATGTTGGAGGTAAAAAACAAAATGTGCCCAAAACGTGATATTATGACGTTATACGCCGTTCTGAGCCATGTTTGAACTTTCTATCACTTTTGGTTCCGGTAATTCTGCTGACCATATTTGTGATATTCAGACGCCAAATGACATCTTGGAGCAAGTTGGAGATAAAAAACAAAATGTGCCCAAAACGTGATATTATGACGTTATACGCCGTTCTGAGCCATGTTTGAACTTTCTATCACTTTCGGTTCCGATAATTCTGTTGACCATATTTGTGATATTCAGGCGTCAAATGACATCTTGGAGCATGTTGGAGATAAAAGACAAAATGTGTCCAAAACGTGATATTATGACGTTATACGCCCTTTTGAGCCATGTTTGAACTTTCTATCACTTTTGGTTCCGGTAATTCTGTCGACCATATTTGTGATATTCAGGCGTCAAATGACATCTTGGAGCATGTTGGAGACAAAAAACAAAATGTGCCCAAAACGTTATATTATGACGTTATACGGCCTTTTGAGCCATGTTTGAACTTTCTATCACTTTCGGTTCCGATAATTCTGTTGACCATATTTGTGATATTCAGGCGCCAAACGACATCTTGGAGCATGTTCGAGATAAAAAACAAAATGTGCCCAAAACGTGTTATTATGACGTTATACGCCGTTTTGAGCCATGTTTGAACTTTCTATCACTTTTGGTTCCGATAATTCTGCTGACCATATTTGTGATATTCAGACGCCAAATGACATCTTGGAGCAAGTTGGAGATAAAAAACAAAATGTGCCCAAAACGTGATATTATGACGTTATACGCCGTTCTGAGACATGTTTGAACTTTCTATCACTTTTGGTTCCGGTAATTCTGTCGACCATATATTTGATATTCAGGCGTCAAATGACATCTAGGAGCATGTTGGAGATAAAAAACAAAATGTGCCCAAAACGTGATATTATGACGTTATACGCCCTTTTGAGCCATGTTTGAACTTTCTATCACTTTTGGTTCCGGTAATTCTGTCGACCATATTTGTGATATTCAGGCGTCAAATGACATCTTGGAGCATGTTGGAGATAAAAAACAAAATGTGCCCAAAACGTGATATTATGACGTTATACGCCGTTCTGAGACATGTTTGAACTTTCTATCACTTTTGGTTCCGGTAATTCTGTTGACCATACTTGTGATATTCAGGCGTCAAATGACATCTTGGAGCATGTTGGAGATAAAAAACAAAATGTGCCCAAAACGTGATATTATGACGTTATACGCCGTTCTGAGCCATGTTTGAACTTTCTATCACTTTTGGTTCCGATAATTCTGCTGACCATATTTGTGATATTCAGACGCCAAATGACATCTTGGAGCAAGTTGGAGATAAAAAACAAAATGTGCCCAAAACGTGATATTATGACGTTATACGCCGTTTTGAGCCATGCTTGAACTCTCTATCACTTTTGGTTCCGATAGTTCTGCTGACCATATTTGTGATATTCAGACGCCAAATGACATCTTGGAGCATGTTGAAGATAAAAAACAAAATGTGCCCAAAACGTGATATTATGACGTTATACGACGTTCTGAGCCATGTTTGAACTTTCTATCACTTTTGGTTCCGATAATTCTGCTGACCATATTTGTGATATTCAGGCGCCAAATGACATGTTGGAGCATGTTGGAGGTAAAAAACAAAATGTGCCCAAAACGTGATATTATGACGTTATACGCCGTTCTGAGCCATGTTTGAACTTTCTATCACTTTTGGTTCCGGTAATTCTGTTGACCATATATTTGATATTCAGGCGCCAAATGACACCTTGGAGCATGTTGGAGATAAAAAACAAAATGTGCCCAAAACGTGATATTATGACGTTATACGCCGTTTTGAGCCATGTTTGAACTTTCTATCACTTTCGGTTCCGATAATTCTGTTGACCATATTTGTGATATTCAGGCGCCAAATGACATGTTGGAGCATGTTGGAGATAAAAAACAAAATGTGCCCAAAACGTGATATTATGACGTTATACGCTGTTCTGAGCCATGTTTGAACTTTCTATCACTTTTGGTTCCGGTAATTCTGTTGACCATATTTGTGATATTCAGGCGCCAAATGACATCTTGGAGCATGTTGGAGATAAAAAACAAAATGTGCCCAAAACGTGATATTATGACGTTATACGCCGTTCTGAGCCATGTTTGAACTTTCTATCACTTTTGGTTCCGATAATTCTGTTGACCATATTTGTGATATTCAGGCGTCAAATGACAACTTGGAGCATGTTGGAGATAAAAAACAAAATGTGCCCAAAACGTGATATTATGACGTTATACGCCCTTTTGAGCCATGTTTGAACTTTCTATCACTTTTGGTTCCGGTAATTCTGTCGACCATATTTGTGATATTCAGGCGTCAAATGACATCTTGGAGCATGTTGGAGATAAAAAGAAAATGTGCCCAAAACGTGATATTATGACCTTATACGCCGTTTTGAGCCATGTTTGAACTTTCTATCACTTTCGGTTCCGATAATTCTGTTGACCATATTTGTGATATTCAGGCGCCAAATGACATCTTGGAGCATGTTGGAGATAAAAAACAAAATGTACCCAAAACGTGATATTATGACGTTATACGCCCTTTTGAGCCATGTTTGAACTTTCTATCACTTTTGGTTCCGGTAATTCTGTCGACCATATTTGTGATATTCAGGCGTCAAATGACATCTTGGAGCATGTTGGAGATAAAAAACAAAATGTGCCCAAAACGTGATATTATGACGTTATACGCCGTTCTGAGACATGTTTGAACTTTCTATCACTTTTGGTTCCGGTAATTCTGTTGACCATACTTGTGATATTCAGGCGTCAAATGACATCTTGGAGCATGTTGGAGATAAAAAACAAAATGTGCCCAAAACGTGATATTATGACGTTATACGCCGTTCTGAGACATGTTTGAACTTTCTATCACTTTTCGTTCCGGTAATTCTGTCGACCATATATTTGATATTCAGGCGTCAAATGACATCTAGGAGCATGTTGGAGATAAAAAACAAAATGTGCCCAAAACGTGATATTATGACGTTATACGCCGTTCTGAGCCATGTTTGAACTTTCTATCACTTTTGGTTCCGATAATTCTGCTGACCATATTTGTGACATTCAGACGCCAAATGACATCTTGGAGCAAGTTGGAGATAAAAAACAAAATGTGCCCAAAACGTGATATTATGACGTTATACGCCGTTCTGAGCCATGTTTGAACTTTCTATCACTTTCGGTTCCGATAATTCTGTTGACCATATTTGTGATATTCAGGCGTCAAATGACATCTTGGAGCATGTTGGAGATAAAAAACAAAATGTGCCCAAAACGTGATATTATGACGTTATACGCCGTTCTTAGCCATGTTTGAACTTTCTATCACTTTTGGTTCCGATAATTCTGCTGACCATATTTGTGATATTCAGACGCCAAATGACATCTTGGAGCAAGTTGGAGATAAAAAACAAAATGTGCCCAAAACGTGATATTATGACGTTATACGCCGTTCTGAGCCATGTTTGAACTTTCTATCACTTTCGGTTCCGATAATTCTGTTGACCATATTTGTGATATTCAGGCGTCAAATGACATCTTGGAGCATGTTGGAGATAAAAGACAAAATGTGCCCAAAACGTGATATTATGACGTTATACGCCCTTTTGAGCCATGTTTGAACTTTCTATCACTTTTGGTTCCGGTAATTCTGTCGACCATATTTGTGATATTCAGGCGTCAAATGACATCTTGGAGCATGTTGGAGACAAAAAACAAAATGTGCCCAAAACGTTATATTATGACGTTATACGGCCTTTTGAGCCATGTTTGAACTTTCTATCACTTTCGGTTCCGATAATTCTGTTGACCATATTTGTGATATTCAGGCGCCAAACGACATCTTGGAGCATGTTCGAGATAAAAAACAAAATGTGCCCAAAACGTGTTATTATGACGTTATACGCCGTTTTGAGCCATGTTTGAACTTTCTATCACTTTTGGTTCCGATAATTCTGCTGACCATATTTGTGATATTCAGACGCCAAATGACATCTTGGAGCAAGTTGGAGATAAAAAACAAAATGTGCCCAAAACGTGATATTATGACGTTATACGCCGTTCTGAGACATGTTTGAACTTTCTATCACTTTTCGTTCCGGTAATTCTGTCGACCATATATTTGATATTCAGGCGTCAAATGACATCTAGGAGCATGTTGGAGATAAAAAACAAAATGTGCCCAAAACGTGATATTATGACGTTATACGCCGTTCTGAGCCATGTTTGAACTTTCTATCACTTTTGGTTCCGATAATTCTGCTGACCATATTTGTGATATTCAGACGCCAAATGACATCTTGGAGCAAGTTGGAGATAAAAAACAAAATGTGCCCAAAACGTGATATTATGACGTTATACGCCGTTCTGAGCCATGTTTGAACTTTCTATCACTTTCGGTTCCGATAATTCTGTTGACCATATTTGTGATATTCAGGCGTCAAATGACATCTTGGAGCATGTTGGAGATAAAAAACAAAATGTGCCCAAAACGTGATATTATGACGTTATACGCCCTTTTGAGCCATGTTTGAACTTTCTATCACTTTTGGTTCCGGTAATTCTGTCGACCATATTTGTGATATTCAGGCGTCAAATGACATCTTGGAGCATGTTGGAGATAAAAAACAAAATGTGCCCAAAACGTGATATTATGACGTTATACGACGTTCTGAGCCATGTTTGAACTTTCTATCACTTTTGGTTCCGATAATTCTCCTGACCATATTTGTGATATTCAGGCGCCAAATGACATCTTGGAGCATGTTGGAGATAAAAAACAAAATGTGCCCAAAACGTGATATTATGACGTTATACGGCCTTTTGAGCCATGTTTGAACTTTCTATCACTTTTGGTTCCGGTAATTCTGTCGACCATATTTGTGATATTCAGGCGTCAAATGACATCTTGGAGCATGTTGGAGATAAAAAACAAAATGTGCCCAAAACGTGATATTATGACGTTATACGACGTTCTGAGCCATGTTTGAACTTTCTATCACTTTTGGTTCCGATAATTCTGCTGACCATATTTGTGATATTCAGACGCCAAATGACATCTTGGAGCAAGTTGGAGATAAAAAACAAAATGTGCCCAAAACGTGATATTATGACGTTATACGCCGTTCTGAGACATGTTTGAACTTTCTATCACTTTTCGTTCCGGTAATTCTGTCGACCATATATTTGATATTCAGATGCCAAATGTTACATTGGAGCATGTTGGAGATAAAAAACAAAATGTGCCCAAAACGTGATATTATGACGTTATACGCCGTTTTGAGCCATGCTTGAACTCTCTATCACTTTTGGTTCCGATAGTTCTGCTGACCATATTTGTGATATTCAGACGCCAAATGACATCTTGGAGCAAGTTGGAGATAAAAAACAAAATGTGCCCAAAACGTGATATTATGACGTTATACGACGTTCTGAGCCATGTTTGAACTTTCTATCACTTTTGGTTCCGATAATTCTGCTGACCATATTTGTGATATTCAGGCGCCAAATGACATCTTGGAGCATGTTGGAGATAAAAAACAAAATGTGCCCAAAACGTGATATTATGACGTTATACGACGTTCTGAGCCATGTTTGAACTTTCTATCACTTTTGGTTCCGATAATTCTGCTGACCATATTTGTGATATTCAGACGCCAAATGACATCTTGGAGCAAGTTGGAGATAAAAAACAAAATGTGCCCAAAACGTGATATTATGACGTTATACGCCGTTCTGAGCCATGTTTGAACTTTCTATCACTTTCGGTTCCGATAATTCTGTTGACCATATTTGTGATATTCAGGCGTCAAATGACATCTTGGAGCATGTTGGAGATAAAAAACAAAATGTGCCCAAAACGTGATATTATGACGTTATACGCCCTTTTGAGCCATGGTTGAACTTTCTATCACTTTTGGTTCCGGTAATTCTGTCGACCATATTTGTGATATTCAGGCGTCAAATGACATCTTGGAGCATGTTGGAGATAAAAAACAAAATGTGCCCAAAACGTGACATTATGACGTTATACGCCGTTCTGAGCCATGTTTGAACTTTCTATCACTTTCGGTTCCGATAAATCTGTTGACCATATTTGTGATATTCAGGCGTCAAATGACATCTTGGAGCATGTTGGAGATAAAAAACAAAATGTGCCCAAAACGTGATATTATGACGTTATACGCCGTTCTGAGCCATGTTTGAACTTTCTATCACTTTTGGTTCCGGTAATTCTGTTGGCCATACTTGTGATATTCAGGCGTCAAATGACATCTAGTAGCATGTTGGAGATAAAAAACAAAATGTGCCCAAAACGTGATATTATGACGATATACGCCGTTTTGAGCCATGTTTGAACTTTCTATCACTTTTGGTTCCGATAATTCTGCTGACCATATTTGTGATATTCAGACGCCAAATGACATCTTGGAGCAAGTTGGAGATAAAAAACAAAATGTGCCCAAAACGTGATATTATGACGTTATACGCCGTTCTGAGACATGTTTGAACTTTCTATCACTTTTCGTTCCGGTAATTCTGTCGACCATATATTTGATATTCAGATGCCAAATGTCACATTGGAGCATGTTGAAGATAAAAAACAAAATGTGCCCAAAACGTGATATTATGACGTTATACGCCGTTTTGAGCCATGTTTGAACTTTCTATCACTTTCGGTTCCGATAATTCTGTTGACCATATTTGTGATATTCAGGCGTAAAATGACATCTTGGAGCATGTTGGAGATAAAAAACAAAATGTGCCCAAAACGTGATATTATGACGTTATACGCCCTTTTGAGCCATGTTTGAACTTTCTATCACTTTTGGTTCCGGTAATTCTGTCGACCATATTTGTGATATTCAGGCGTCAAATGACATCTTGGAGCATGTTGGAGATAAAAAACAAAATGTGCCCGAAACGTGATATTATGACGTTATACGCCGTTCTGAGCCATGTTTGAACTTTCTATCACTTTTGGTTCCGATAATTCTGCTGACCATATTTGTGATATTCAGGCGCCAAATGACATCTTGGAGCATGTTGGAGATTAAAAACAAAATGTGCCCAAAACGTGATATTATGACGTTATACGACGTTCTGAGCCATGTTTGAACTTTCTATCACTTTTGGTTCCGGTAATTCTGTCGACCATATTTGTGATATTCAGGCGTCAAATGACATCTTGGAGCATGTTGGAGATAAAAAACAAAATGTGCCCAAAACGTGATATTATGACGTTATACGACGTTCTGAGCCATGTTTGAACTTTCTATCACTTTCGGTTCCGATAATTCTGTTGACCATATTTGTGATATTCAGGCGTAAAATGACATCTTGGAGCATGTTGGAGATAAAAAACAAAATGTGCCCAAAACGTGATATTATGACGTTATACGCCCTTTTGAGCCATGTTTGAACTTTCTATCACTTTTGGTTCCGGTAATTCTGTCGACCATATTTGTGATATTCAGGCGTCAAATGACATCTTGGAGCATGTTGGAGATAAAAAACAAAATGTGCCCAAAACGTGATATTATGACGTTATACGACGTTCTGAGCCATGTTTGAACTTTCTATCACTTTTGGTTCCGATAATTCTGCTGACCATATTTGTGATATTCAGGCGCCAAATGACATCTTGGAGCATGTTGGAGATAAAAAACAAAATGTGCCCAAAACGTGTTATTATGACGTTATACGCCGTTTTGAGCCATGTTTGAACTTTCTATCACTTTTGGTTCCGATAATTCTGCTGACCATATTTGTGATATTCAGACGCCAAATGACATCTTGGAGCAAGTTGGAGATAAAAAACAAAATGTGCCCAAAACGTGATATTATGACGTTATACGCCGTTCTGAGACATGTTTGAACTTTCTATCACTTTTCGATCCGGTAATTCTGTCGACCATATATTTGATATTCAGATGCCAAATGTCACATTGGAGCATGTTGAAGATAAAAAACAAAATGTGCCCAAAACGTGATATTATGACGTTATACGCCGTTCTGAGCCATGTTTGAACTTTCTATCACTTTTGGTTCCGATAATTCTGCTGACCATATTTGTGATATTCAGGCGCCAAATGACATCTTGGAGCATGTTGGAGATAAAAAACAAAATGTGCCCAAAACGTGTTATTATGACGTTATACGCCGTTCTGAGCCATGTTTGAACTTTCTATCACTTTTGGTTCCGTTAATTCTGCTGACCATATTTGTGATATTCAGGCGCCAAATGACATCTTGGAGCAAGTTGGAGATAAAAAACAAAATGTGCCCAAAACGTGATATTATGACGTTATACGACGTTCTGAGCCATGTTTGAACTTTCTATCACTTTCGGTTCCGATAATTCTGTTGACCATATTTGTGATATTCAGGCGCCAAATGACATCTTGGAGCATGTTGGAGATAAAAAACAAAATGTGCCCAAAACGTGATATCATGACGTTATACGCCGTTCTGAGCCATGTTTGAACTTTCTATCACTTTTGGTTCCGGTAATTCTGTTGACCATATATTTGATATTCAGGCGCCAAATGACATCTTGGAGCAAGTTGGAGATAAAAAACAAAATGTGCCCAAAACGTGACATTATGACGTTATACGCCGTTCTGAGCCATGTTTGAACTTTCTATCACTTTTCGTTCCGGTAATTCTGTCGACCATATATTTGATATTCAGATGCCAAATGTCACATTGGAGCATGTTGGAGATAAAAAACAAAATGTGCCCAAAACGTGATATTATGACGTTATACGACGTTCTGAGCCATGTTTGAACTTTCTATCACTTTTGGTTCCGATAATTCTGCTGACCATATTTGTGATATTCAGGCGCCAAATGACATCTTGGAGCACGTTGGAGATAAAAAACAAAATGTGCCCAAAACGTGATATTATGACGTTATACGACGTTCTGAGCCATGTTTGAACTTTCTATCACTTTTGGTTCCGATAATTCTGCTGACCATATTTGTGATATTCAGGCGCCAAATGACATCTTGGAGCAAGTTGGAGATAAAAAACAAAATGTGCCCAAAACGTGATATTATGACGTTATACGACGTTCTGAGCCATGTTTGAACTTTCTATCACTTTCGGTTCCGATAATTCTGTTGACCATATTTGTGATATTCAGGCGCCAAATGACATCTTGGAGCATGTTGGAGATAAAAAACAAAATGTGCCCAAAACGTGATATCATGACGTTATACGCCGTTCTGAGCCATGTTTGAACTTTCTATCACTTTTGGTTCCGGTAATTCTGTTGACCATAAATTTGATATTCAGGCGCCAAATGACATGTTGGTGCATGTTGGAGATAAAAAACAAAATGTGCCCAAAACGTGATATTATGACTTTATACGCCGTTCTGAGCCATGTTTGAACTTTCTATCACTTTTGGTTCCGGTAATTCTGTTGACCATATATTTGATATTCAGGCGTCAAATGACATCTTGGAGCATGTTGGAGATAAAAAACAAAATGTGCCCAAAACGTGATATTATGACGTTATACGACGTTCTTAGCCATGTTTGAACTTTCTATCACTTTTGGTTCCGATAATTCTGCTGACCATATTTGTGATATTCAGGCGCCAAATGACATCTTGGAGCATGTTGGAGATAAAAAACAAAATGTGCCCAAAACGTGATATTATGACGTTATACGCCGTTTTGAGCCACGTTTGAACTCTCTATCACTTTCGGTTCCGATAATTTTGTTGACCATATTTGTGATATTCAGGCGCCAAATGACATCTTGGAGCATGTTGGAGATAAAAAACAAAATGTGCCCAAAACGTGATATTATGACGTTATACGCCGTTTTGAGCCACGTTTGAACTTTCTATCACTTTTGGTTCCTGTAATTCTGTTGACCATATTTGTGATATTCAGGCGCCAAATGACATCTTGGAGCATGTTGGAGATAAAAAACAAAATGTGCCCAAAACGTGATATTATGACGTTATACGCCGTTTTGAGCCATGTTTGAACTTTTTATCACTTTCGGTTCCGATAATTCTGTTGACCATATTTGTGATATTCAGGCGCCAAATGACATGTTGGAGCATGTTGGAGATAAAAAACAAAATGTGCCCAAAACGTGATATTATGACGTTATACGCCGTTCTGAGCCATGTTTGAACTCTCTATCACTTTCGGTTCCGATAATTCTGTTGACCATATTTGTGATATTCAGGCGCCAAATGACATGTTGGAGCATGTTGGAGATAATAAACAAAATGTGCCCAAAACGTGATATTATGACGTTATACGCCGTTCTGAGCCATGTTTGAACTTTCTATCACTTTTGGTTCCGGTAATTCTGTTGACCATATATTTGATATTCAGGCGCCAAATGACATCTTGGAGCATGTTGGAGATAAAAAACAAAATGTGCCCAAAACGTGATATTATGACGTTATACGCCGTTTTGAGCCATGTTTGAACTTTCTATCACTTTCGGTTCCGATAATTCTGTTGACCATATTTGTGAAATTCAGGCGCCAAATGACATGTTGGAGAATGTTGGAGATAAAAAACAAAATGTGCCCAAAACGTGATATTATGACGTTATACGCCGTTCTGAGCCATGTTTGAACTTTCTATCACTTTTGGTTCCGGTAATTCTGTTGACCATATATTTGATATTCAGGCGCCAAATGACATCTTGGAGCATGTTGGAGATAAAAAACAAAATGTGCCCAAAACGTGATATTATGACGTTATACGCCGTTTTGAGCCATGTTTGAACTTTCTATCACTTTTAGTTCCGGTAATTCTGTTGACCATATATTTGATATTCAGGCGCCAAATGACATCTTGGAGCATGTTGGAGATAAAAAACAAAATGTGCCCAAAACGTGATATTATGACGTTATACGCCGTTTTGAGCCATGTTTGAACTTTCTATCACTTTCGGTTCCGATAATTCTGTTGACCATATATTTGATATTCAGGCGCCAAATAACATCTTGGAGCATGTTGGAGATAAAAAACAAAATGTGCCCAAAACGTGATATTATGACGTTATACGCCGTTTTGAGCCATGTTTGAACTCTCTATCACTTTCGGTTCCGATAATTCTGTTGACCATATTTGTGATATTCAGGCGCCAAATGACATGTTGGAGCATGTTGGAGATAAAAAACAAAATGTGCCCAAAACGTGATATTATGACGTTATACGCCGTTCTGAGCCATGTTTGAACTTTCTATCACTTTTCGTTCCGGTAATTCTGTCGACCATATATTTGATATTCAGATGCCAAATGTCACATTGGAGCATGTTGGAGATAAAAAACAAAATGTGCCCAAAACGTGATATTATGACGTTATACGACGTTCTGAGCCATGTTTGAACTTTCTATCACTTTTGGTTCCGATAATTCTGCTGACCATATTTGTGATATTCAGGCGCCAAATGACATCTTGGAGCAAGTTGGAGATAAAAAACAAAATGTGCCCAAAACGTGATATTATGACGTTATACGACGTTCTGAGCCATGTTTGAACTCTCTATCACTTTCGGTTCCGATAATTCTGTTGACCATATTTGTGATATTCAGGCGCCAAATGACATGTTGGAGCATGTTGGTGATAATAAACAAAATGTGCCCAAAACGTGATATTATGACGTTATACGCCGTTCTGAGCCATGTTTGAACTTTCTATCACTTTTGGTTCCGGTAATTCTGTTGACCATATATTTGATATTCAGGCGCCAAATGACATCTTGGAGCAAGTTGGAGATAAAAAACAAAATGTGCCCAAAACGTGACATTATGACGTTATACGCCGTTCTGAGCCATGTTTGAACTTTCTATCACTTTTCGTTCCGGTAATTCTGTCGACCATATATTTGATATTCAGATGCCAAATGTCACATTGGAGCATGTTGGAGATAAAAAACAAAATGTGCCCAAAACGTGATATTATGACGTTATACGACGTTCTGAGCCATGTTTGAACTTTCTATCACTTTTGGTTCCGATAATTCTGCTGACCATATTTGTGATATTCAGGCGCCAAATGACATCTTGGAGCACGTTGGAGATAAAAAACAAAATGTGCCCAAAACGTGATATTATGACGTTATACGACGTTCTGAGCCATGTTTGAACTTTCTATCACTTTTGGTTCCGATAATTCTGCTGACCATATTTGTGATATTCAGGCGCCAAATGACATCTTGGAGCATGTTGGAGATAAAAAACAAAATGTGCCCAAAACGTGATATTATGACGTTATACGCCGTTTTGAGCCATGTTTGAACTTTCTATCACTTTCGGTTCCGATAATTCTGTTGACCATATTTGTGAAATTCAGGCGCCAAATGACATGTTGGAGAATGTTGGAGATAAAAAACAAAATGTGCCCAAAACGTGATATTATGACGTTATACGCCGTTCTGAGCCATGTTTGAACTTTCTATCACTTTTGGTTCCGGTAATTCTGTTGACCATATATTTGATATTCAGGCGCCAAATGACATCTTGGAGCATGTTGGAGATAAAAAACAAAATGTGCCCAAAACGTGATATTATGACGTTATACGCCGTTTTGAGCCATGTTTGAACTTTCTATCACTTTTGGTTCCGGTAATTCTGTTGACCATATATTTGATATTCAGGCGCCAAATGACATCTTGGAGCATGTTGGAGATAAAAAACAAAATGTGCCCAAAACGTGATATTATGACGTTATACGCCGTTTTGAGCCATGTTTGAACTTTCTATCACTTTCGGTTCCGATAATTCTGTTGACCATATATTTGATATTCAGGCGCCAAATAACATCTTGGAGCATGTTGGAGATAAAAAACAAAATGTGCCCAAAACGTGATATTATGACGTTATACGCCGTTTTGAGCCATGTTTGAACTCTCTATCACTTTCGGTTCCGATAATTCTGTTGACCATATTTGTGATATTCAGGCGCCAAATGACATGTTGGAGCATGTTGGAGATAAAAAACAAAATGTGCCCAAAACGTGATATTATGACGTTATACGCCGTTCTGAGCCATGTTTGAACTTTCTATCACTTTTGGTTCCGGTAATTCTGTTGACCATATATTTGATATTCAGGCGCCAAATGACATCTTGGAGCATGTTGGAGATAAAAAACAAAATGTGCCCAAAACGTGATATTATGACGTTATACGCCGTTTTGAGCCATGTTTGAACTTTCTATCACTTTCGGTTCCGATAATTCTGTTGACCATATTTGTGATATTCAGGCGCCAAATGACATCTTGGAGCATGTTGGAGATAAAAAACAAAATGTGCCCAAAACGTGATATTATGACGTTATACGCCGTTCTGAGCCATGTTTGAACTTTCTATCACTTTTGGTTCCGGTAATTCTGTTGACCATATATTTGATATTCAGGCGTCAAATGACATCTTGGAGCATGTTGGAGATAAAAAACAAAATGTGCCCAAAACGTGATATTATGACGTTATACGCCGTTCTGAGCCATGTTTGAACTTTCTATCACTTTTGGTTCCGGTAATTCTGTTGACCATATATTTGATATTCAGCCGCCAAATGACATCTTGGAGCATGTTGGAGATAAAAAACAAAATGTGCCCAAAACGTGATATTATGACGTTATACGCCGTTCTGAGCCATGTTTGAACTTTCTATCACTTTTGGTTCCGGTAATTCTGTTGACCATATATTTGATATTCAGGCGTCAAATGACATCTTGGAGCATGTTGGAGATAAAAAACAAAATGTGCCCAAAACGTGATATTATGACGTTATACGACGTTCTTAGCCATGTTTGAACTTTCTATCACTTTTGGTTCCGATAATTCTGCTGACCATATTTGTGATATTCAGGCGCCAAATGACATCTTGGAGCATGTTGGAGATAAAAAACAAAATGTGCCCAAAACGTGATATTATGACGTTATACGCCGTTTTGAGCCACGTTTGAACTCTCTATCACTTTCGGTTCTGATAATTTTGTTGACCATATTTGTGATATTCAGGCGCCAAATGACATCTTGGAGCATGTTGGAGATAAAAAACAAAATGTGCCCAAAACGTGATATTATGACGTTATACGCCGTTTTGAGCCACGTTTGAACTTTCTATCACTTTTGGTTCCGGTAATTCTGTTGACCATATTTGTGATATTCAGGCGCCAAATGACATCTTGGAGCATGTTGGAGATAAAAAACAAAATGTGCCCAAAACGTGATATTATGACGTTATACGCCGTTTTGAGCCATGTTTGAACTTTCTATCACTTTCGGTTCCGATAATTCTGTTGACCATATTTGTGATATTCAGGCGCCAAATGACATCTTGGAGCATGTTGGAGATAAAAAACAAAATGTGCCCAAAACGTGATATTATGACGTTATACGACGTTCTGAGCCATGTTTGAACTTTCTATGACTTTCGGTTCCGATAATTCTGTTGACCATATTTGTGATATTCAGGCGCCAAATGACATCTTGGAGCATGTTGGAGATAAAAAACAAAATGTACCCAAAACGTGATATTATGACGTTATACGACGTTCTGAGCCATGTTTGAACTTTCTATGACTTTCGGTTCCGATAATTCTGTTGACCATATTTGTGATATTCAGGCGCCAAATGACATCTTGGAGCATGTTGGAGATAAAAAACAAAATGTGCCCAAAACGTGATATTATGACGTTATACGCCGTTTTGAGCCATGTTTGAACTTTCTATCACTTTCGGTTCCGATAATTCTGTTGACCATATTTGTGATATTCAGGCGCCAAATGACATCTTGGAGCATGTTGGAGATAAAAAACAAAATGTGCCCAAAACGTGATATTATGACGTTATACGCCGTTCTGAGCCATGTTTGAACTTTCTATCACTTTTGGTTCCGGTAATTCTGTTGACCATATATTTGATATTCAGGCGTCAAATGACATCTTGGAGCATGTTGGAGATAAAAAACAAAATGTGCCCAAAACGTGATATTATGACGTTATACGACGTTCTTAGCCATGTTTGAACTTTCTATCACTTTTGGTTCCGATAATTCTGCTGACCATATTTGTGATATTCAGGCGCCAAATGACATCTTGGAGCATGTTGGAGATAAAAAACAAAATGTGCCCAAAACGTGATATTATGACGTTATACGCCGTTTTGAGCCACGTTTGAACTTTCTATCATTTTTGGTTCCGGTAATTCTGTTGACCATATTTGTGATATTCAGGCGCCAAATGACATCTTGGAGCATGTTGGAGATAAAAAACAAAATGTGCCCAAAACGTGATATTATGACGTTATACGCCGTTTTGAGCCATGTTTGAACTTTCTGTCACTTTCGGTTCCGATAATTCTGTTGACCATATTTGTGATATTCAGGCGCCAAATGACATGTTGGAGCATGTTGGAGGTAAAAAACAAAATGTGCCCAAAACGTGATATTATGACGTTATACGCCGTTCTGAGCCATGTTTGAACTTTCTATCACTTTTGGTTCCGGTAATTCTGTTGACCATATATTTGATATTCAGGCGCCAAATGACATCTTGGAGCATGTTGGAGATAAAAAACAAAATGTGCCCAAAACGTGATATTATGACGTTATACGCCGTTCTGAGCCATGTTTGAACTTTCTATCACTTTTGGTTCCGGTAATTCTGTTGACCATATATTTGATATTCAGGCGCCAAATGACATCTTGGAGCATGTTGGAGATAAAAAACAAAATGTGCCCAAAACGTGATATTATGACGTTATACGCCCTTTTGAGCCATGTTTGAACTTTCTATCACTTTTGGTTCCGGTAATTCTGTCGACCATATTTGTGATATTCAGGCGTCAAATGACATCTTGGAGCATGTTGGAGATAAAAAACAAAATGTGCCCAAAACGTGAAATATCACGTTATACGCCCTTTTGAGCCATGTTTGAACTTTCTATCACTTTTGGTTCCGGTAATTCTGTCGACCATATTTGTGATATTCAGGCGTCAAATGACATCTTGTAGCATGTTGGAGATAAAAAACAAAATGTGCCCAAAACGTGATATTATGACGTTATACGCCGTTCTGAGCCATGTTTGAACTTTCTATGACTTTCGGTTCCGATAATTCTGTTGACCATATATTTGATATTCAGGCGCCAAATGACATCTTGGAGCATGTTGGAGATAAAAAACAAAATGTGCCCAAAACGTGATATTATGACGTTATACGCCCTTTTGAGCCATGTTTGAACTTTCTATCACTTTTGGTTCCGGTAATTCTGTCGACCATATTTGTGATATTCAGGCGTCAAATGACATCTTGGAGCATGTTGGAGATAAAAAACAAAATGTGCCCAAAACGTGAAATATCACGTTATACGCCCTTTTGAGCCATGTTTGAACTTTCTATCACTTTTGGTTCCGGTAATTCTGTCGACCATATTTGTGATATTCAGGCGTCAAATGACATCTTGTAGCATGTTGGAGATAAAAAACAAAATGTGCCCAAAACGTGATATTATGACGTTATACGCCGTTTTGAGCCATGTTTGAACTCTCTATCACTTTTGGTTCCGGTAATTCTGTCGACCATATTTGTGATATTCAGGCGCCAAATGACATCTTGGAGCATGTTGGAGATAAAAAACAAAATGTACCCAAAACGTGATATTATGACGTTATACGCCCTTTTGAGCCATGTTTAAACTTTCTATCACTTTTGGTTCCGGTAATTCTGTCGACCATATTTGTGATATTCAGGCGTCAAATGACATCTTGGAGCATGTTGGAGATAAAAAACAAAATGTGCCCAAAACGTGATATTATGACGTTATACGCCGTTTTGAGCCATGTTTGAACTCTCTATCACTTTTGGTTCCGATAGTTCTGCTGACCATATTTGTGATATTCAGACGCCAAATGACATCTTGGAGCAAGTTGGAGATAAAAAACAAAATGTGCCCAAAACGTGATATTATGACGTTATACGCCGTTCTGAGACATGTTTGAACTTTCTATCACTTTTGGTTCCGGTAATTCTGTTGACAATACTTGTGATATTCAGGCGTCAAATGACATCTAGGAGCATGTTGGAGATAAAAAACAAAATGTACCCAAAACGTGATATTATGACGTTATACGCCCTTTTGAGCCATGTTTGAACTTTCTATCACTTTTGGTTCCGATAATTCTGCTGACCATATTTGTGATATTCAGGCGCCAAATGACATCTTGGAGCATGTTGGAGATAAAAAACAAAATGTGCCCAAAACGTGATATTATGACGTTATACGCCGTTTTGAGCCATGTTTGAACTCTCTATCACTTTTGGTTCCGGTAATTCTGTCGACCATATTTGTGATATTCAGGCGCCAAATGACATCTTGGAGCATGTTGGAGATAAAAAACAAAATGTGCCCAAAACGTGATATTATGACGTTATACGCCGTTTTGAGCCATGTTTGAACTTTCTATCACTTTTGGTTCCGGTAATTCTGTTGACCATACTTGTGATATTCAGGCGTCAAATGACATCTAGGAGCATGTTGGAGATAAAAAACAAAATGTACCCAAAACGTGATATTATGACGTTATACGCCCTTTTGAGCCATGTTTGAACTTTCTATCACTTTTGGTTCCGGTAATTCTGTCGACCATATTTGTGATATTCAGGCGTCAAATGACATCTTGGAGCATCTAGGAGATAAAAAACAAAATGTGCCCAAAACGTGATATTATGACGTTATACGCCGTTTTGAGCCATGTTTGAACTCTCTATCACTTTTGGTTCCGGTAATTCTGTCGACCATATTTGTGATATTCAGGCGTCAAATGACATCTTGGAGCATGTTGGAGATAAAAAACAAAATGTGCCCAAAACGTGATATTATGACGTTATACGCCGTTTTGAGCCATGTTTGAACTTTCTATCACTTTTCGTTCCGGTAATTCTGTCGACCATATATTTGATATTCAGATGCCAAATGTCACATTGGAGCATGTTGAAGATAAAAAACAAAATGTGCCCAAAACGTGATATTATGACGTTATACGCCCTTTTGAGCCATGTTTGAACTTTCTATCACTTTTGGTTCCGGTAATTCTGTCGACCATATTTGTGATATTCAGGCGTCAAATGACATCTTGGAGCATGTTGGAGATAAAAAACAAAATGTGCCCAAAACGTGATATTATGACGTTATACGACGTTCTGAGCCATGTTTGAACTTTCTATCACTTTTGGTTCCGGTAATTCTGTTGACCATACTTGTGATATTCAGGCGTCAAATGACATCTAGGAGCATGTTGGAGATAAAAAACAAAATGTGCCCAAAACGTGATATTATGACGTTATACGCCGTTTTGAGCCATGTTTGAACTTTCTATCACTTTTGGTTCCGGTAATTCTGTTGACCATACTTGTGATATTCAGGCGTCAAATGACATCTAGGAGCATGTTGGAGATAAAAAACAAAATGTGCCCAAAACGTGATATTATGACGTTATACGCCCTTTTGAGCCATGTTTGAACTTTCTATCACTTTTCGTTCCGGTAATTCTGTCGACCATATATTTGATATTCAGATGCCAAATGTCACATTGGAGCATGTTGAAGATAAAAAACAAAATGTGCCCAAAACGTGATATTATGACGTTATACGCCCTTTTGAGCCATGTTTGAACTTTCTATCACTTTTGGTTCCGGTAATTCTGTCGACCATATTTGTGATATTCAGACGTCAAATGACATCTTGGAGCATGTTGGAGATAAAAAACAAAATGTGCCCAAAACGTGATATTATGACGTTATACGCCGTTCTGAGACATGTTTGAACTTTCTATCACTTTTCGTTCCGGTAATTCTGCTGACCATATTTGTGATATTCAGGCGCCAAATGACATCTTGGAGCATGTTGGAGATAAAAAACAAAATGTACCCAAAACGTGATATTATGACGTTATACGCCCTTTTGAGCCATGTTTGAACTTTCTATCACTTTTGGTTCCGGTAATTCTGTCGACCATATTTGTGATATTCAGGCGTCAAATGACATCTTGGAGCATGTTGGAGATAAAAAACAAAATGTGCCCAAAACGTGATATTATGACGTTATACGCCGTTCTGAGACATGTTTGAACTTTCTATCACTTTTCGTTCCGGTAATTCTGTCGACCATATATTTGATATTCAGGCGCCAAATGACATCTTGGAGCATGTTGGAGATAAAAAACAAAATGTGCCCAAAACGTGATATTATGACGTTATACGACGTTCTGAGCCATGTTTGAACTTTCTATCACTTTTGGTTCCGATAATTCTGCTGACCATATTTGTGATATTCAGGCGCCAAATGACATCTTGGAGCATGTTGGAGATAAAAAACAAAATGTACCCAAAACGTGATATTATGACGTTATACGCCCTTTTGAGCCATGTTTGAACTTTCTATCACTTTTGGTTCCGGTAATTCTGTCGACCATATTTGTGATATTCAGGCGTCAAATGACATCTTGGAGCATGTTGGAGATAAAAAACAAAATGTGCCCAAAACGTGATATTATGACGTTATACGCCGTTTTGAGCCATGTTTAAACTTTCTATCACTTTTGGTTCCGGTAATTCTGTCGACCATATTTGTGATATTCAGGCGTCAAATGACATCTTGGAGCATGTTGGAGATAAAAAACAAAATGTGCCCAAAACGTGATATTATGACGTTATACGCCGTTTTGAGCCATGGTTGAACTCTCTATCACTTTTGGTTCCGGTAATTCTGTCGACCATATTTGTGATATTCAGATGCCAAATGTCACATTGGAGCATGTTGGAGATAAAAAACAAAATGTGCCCAAAACGTGATATTATGACGTTATACGCCCTTTTGAGCCATGTTTGAACTTTCTATCACTTTTGGTTCCGGTAATTCTGTAGACCATATTTGTGATATTCAGGCGTCAAATGACATCTTGGAGCATGTTGGAGATAAAAACAAAATGTGCCCAAAACGTGATATTATGACGTTATACGCCGTTCTGAGACATGTTTGAACTTTCTATCACTTTTCGTTCCGGTAATTCTGTCGACCATATATATGATATTCAGGCGCCAAATGACATCTTGGAGCATGTTGGAGATAAAAAACAAAATGTGCCCAAAACGTGATATTATGACGTTATACGACGTTCTGAGCCATGTTTGAACTTTCTATCACTTTTGGTTCCGATAATTCTGCTGACCATGTTTGTGATATTCAGGCGCCAAATGACATCTTGGAGCATATTGGAGATAAAAAACAAAATGTGCCCAAAACGTGATATTATGACGTTATACGCCGTTTTGAGCCATGTTTGAACTTTCTATCACTTTTGGTTCCGATAATTCTGCTGACCATATTTGTGATATTCAGACGCCAAATGACATCTTGGAGCAAGTTGGAGATAAAAAACAAAATGTGCCCAAAACGTGATATTATGACGTTATACGCCGTTCTGAGACATGTTTGAACTTTCTATCACTTTTCGTTCCGGTAATTCTGTCGACCATATATTTGATATTCAGGCGCCAAATGACATCTTGGAGCATGTTGGAGATAAAAAACAAAATGTGTCCAAAACGTGATATTATGACGTTATACGACGTTCTGAGCCATGTTTGAACTTTCTATCACTTTTGGTTCCGATAATTCTGCTGACCATATTTGTGATATTCAGGCGCCAAATGACATCTTGGAGCATGTTGGAGATAAAAAACAAAATGTACCCAAAACGTGATATTATGACGTTATACGCCCTTTTGAGCCATGTTTGAACTTTCTATCACTTTTGGTTCCGGTAATTCTGTCGACCATATTTGTGATATTCAGGCGTCAAATGACATCTTGGAGCATGTTGGAGATAAAAAACAAAATGTGCCCAAAACGTGATATTATGACGTTATACGCCGTTTTGAGCCATGTTTGAACTCTCTATCACTTTTGGTTCCGGTAATTCTGTCGACCATATTTGTGATATTCAGGCGCCAAATGACATCTTGGAGCATGTTGGAGATAAAAAACAAAATGTGCCCAAAACGTGATATTATGACGTTATACGCCCTTTTGAGCCATGTTTGAACTCTCTATCACTTTTGGTTCCGGTAATTCTGTCAACCATATTTGTGATATTCAGGCGTCAAATGACATCTTGGAGCATGTTGGAGATAAAAAACAAAATGTGCCCAAAACGTGATATTATGACGTTATACGCCCTTTTGAGCCATGTTTGAACTTTCTATCACTTTTGGTTCCGGTAATTCTGTCGACCATATTTGTGATATTCAGGCGTCAAATGACATCTTGGAGCATGTTGGAGATAAAAAACAAAATGTGCCCAAAACGTGATATTATGACGTTATACGACGTTCTGAGCCATGTTTGAACTTTCTATCACTTTTGGTTCCGATAATTCTGCTGACCATATTTGTGATATTCAGGCGCCAAATGACATCTTGGAGCATGTTGGAGATAAAAAACAAAATGTGCCCAAAACGTGATATTATGACGTTATACGCCGTTTTGAGCCATGTTTGAACTTTCTATCACTTTCGGTTCCGATAATTCTGCAGACCATATTTGTGATATTCAGGCGCCAAATGACATCTTGGAGCATGTTGGAGATAAAAAACAAAATGTGCCCAAAACGTGATATTATGACGTCATACGACGTTCTGAGCCATGTTTGAACTTTCTATCACTTTTGGTTCCGATAATTCTGCTGACCATATTTGTGATATTCAGGCGCCAAATGACATCTTGGAGCATGTTGGAGATAAAAAACAAAATGTGCCCAAAACGTGATATTATGACGTTATACGCCGTTTTGAGCCATGTTTGAACTTTCTATCACTTTCGGTTCCGATAATTCTGCTGACCATATTTGTGATATTCAGGCGCCAAATGACATCTTGGAGCATGTTGGAGATAAAAAACAAAATGTGCCCAAAACGTGATATTATGACGTCATACGACGTTCTGAGCCATGTTTGAACTTTCTATCACTTTTGGTTCCGATAATTCTGCTGACCATATTTGTGATATTCAGGCGCCAAATGACATCTTGGAGCATGTTGGAGATAAAAAACAAAATGTGCCCAAAACGTGATATTATGACGTTATACGCCGTTTTGAGCCATGTTTGAACTCTCTATCACTTTTGGTTCCGGTAATTCTGTCGACCATATTTGTGATATTCAGGCGTCAAATGACATCTTGGAGCATGTTGGAGATAAAAAACAAAATGTGCCCAAAACGTGATATTATGACATTATACGCCGTTTTGAGCCATGTTTGAACTTTCTATCACTTTTCGTTCCGGTAATTCTGTCGACCATATATTTGATATTCAGATGCCAAATGTCACATTGGAGCATGTTGAAGATAAAAAACAAAATGTGCCCAAAACGTGATATTATGACGTTATACGCCGTTTTGAGCCATGTTTGAACTTTCTATCACTTTTGGTTCCGATAATTCTGCTGACCATATTTGTGATATTCAGACGCCAAATGACATCTTGGAGCAAGTTGGAGATAAAAAACAAAATGTGCCCAAAACGTGATATTATGACGTTATACGCCGTTCTGAGACATGTTTGAACTTTCTATCACTTTTCGTTCCGGTAATTCTGTCGACCATATATTTGATATTCAGGCGCCAAATGACATCTTGGAGCATGTTGGAGATAAAAAACAAAATGTGCCCAAAACGTGATATTATGACGTTATACGACGTTCTGAGCCATGTTTGAACTTTCTATCACTTTTGGTTCCGATAATTCTGCTGACCATATTTGTGATATTCAGGCGCCAAATGACATCTTGGAGCATGTTGGAGATAAAAAACAAAATGTACCCAAAACGTGATATTATGACGTTATACGCCCTTTTGAGCCATGTTTGAACTTTCTATCACTTTTGGTTCCGGTAATTCTGTCGACCATATTTGTGATATTCAGGCGTCAAATGACATCTTGGAGCATGTTGGAGATAAAAAACAAAATGTGCCCAAAACGTGATATTATGACGTTATACGCCGTTTTGAGCCATGTTTGAACTCTCTATCACTTTTGGTTCCGGTAATTCTGTCGACTATATTTGTGATATTCAGGCGCCAAATGACATCTTGGAGCATGTTGGAGATAAAAAACAAAATGTACCCAAAACGTGATATTATGACGTTATACGCCCTTTTGAGCCATGTTTAAACTTTCTATCACTTTTGGTTCCGGTAATTCTGTCGACCATATTTGTGATATTCAGGCGTCAAATGACATCTTGGAGCATGTTGGAGATAAAAAACAAAATGTGCCCAAAACGTGATATTATGACGTTATACGCCGTTCTGAGCCATGTTTGAACTTTCTATCACTTTTGGTTCCGGTAATTCTGTTGACCATATATTTGATATTCAGGCGCCAAATGACATCTTGGAGCATGTTGGAGATAAAAAACAAAATGTGCCCAAAACGTGATATTATGACGTTATACGCCGTTTTGAGCCATGTTTGAACTTTCTATCACTTTCGGTTCCCATAATTCTGTTGACCATATTTGTGATATTCAGGCGCCAAATGACATGTTGGAGCATGTTGGAGATAAAAAACAAAATGTGCCCAAAACGTGATATTATGACGTTATACGACGTTCTTAGCCATGTTTGAACTTTCTATCACTTTTGGTTCCGGTAATTCTGTTGACCATATTTGTGATATTCAGGCGTCAAATGATATCTTGGAGCATGTTGGAGATAAAAAACAAAATGTGCCCAAAACGTGATATTATGACGTTATACGACGTTCTGAGCCATGTTTGAACTTTCTATCACTTTCGGTTCCGATAATTCTGTTGACCATATTTGTGATATTCAGGCGCCAAATGACATCTCGGAGCATGTTGGAGATAAAAAACAAAATGTGCCCAAAACGTGATATCATGACGTTATACGCCGTTCTGAGCCATGTTTGAACTTTCTATCACTTTTGGTTCCGGTAATTCTGTTGACCATATATTTGATATTCAGGCGCCAAATGACATGTTGGAGCATGTTGGAGATAAAAAACAAAATGTGCCCAAAACGTGATATTATGACGTTATACGCCGTTCTGAGCCATGTTTGAACTTTCTATCACTTTTCGTTCCGGTAATTCTGTTGACCATATATTTGATATTCAGGCACCAAATGACATCTTGGAGCATGTTGGAGATAAAAAACAAAATGTGCCCAAAACGTGATATTATGACGTTATACGCCGTTTTGAGCCACGTTTGAACTTTCTATCACTTTTGGTTCCGGTAATTCTGTTGACCATATTTGTGATATTCAGGCGCCAAATGACATCTTGGAGCATGTTGGAGATAAAAAACAAAATGTGCCCAAAACGTGATATTATGACGTTATACGCCGTTTTGAGCCATGTTTGAACTTTCTGTCACTTTCGGTTCCGATAATTCTGTTGACCATATTTGTGATATTCAGGCGCCAAATGACATGTTGGAGCATGTTGGAGGTAAAAAACAAAATGTGCCCAAAACGTGATATTATGACGTTATACGCCGTTCTGAGCCATGTTTGAACTTTCTATCACTTTTGGTTCCGGTAATTCTGTTGACCATATATTTGATATTCAGGCGCCAAATGACATCTTGGAGCATGTTGGAGATAAAAAACAAAATGTGCCCAAAACGTGATATTATGACGTTATACGCCGTTCTGAGCCATGTTTGAACTTTCTATCACTTTTGGTTCCGGTAATTCTGTTGACCATATATTTGATATTCAGGCGTCAAATGACATCTTGGAGCATGTTGGAGATAAAAAACAAAATGTGCCCAAAACGTGATATTATGACGTTATACGACGTTCTTAGCCATGTTTGAACTTTCTATCACTTTTGGTTCCGATAATTCTGCTGACCATATTTGTGATATTCAGGCGCCAAATGACATCTTGGAGCATGTTGGAGATAAAAAACAAAATGTGCCCAAAACGTGATATTATGACGTTATACGCCGTTTTGAGCCACGTTTGAACTTTCTATCACTTTTGGTTCCGGTAATTCTGTTGACCATATTTGTGATATTCAGGCGCCAAATGACATCTTGGAGCATGTTGGAGATAAAAAACAAAATGTGCTCAAAACGTGATATTATGACGTTATACGCCGTTTTGAGCCATGTTTGAACTTTCTGTCACTTTCGGTTCCGATAATTCTGTTGACCATATTTGTGATATTCAGGCGCCAAATGACATGTTGGAGCATGTTGGAGGTAAAAAACAAAATGTGCCCAAAACGTGATATTATGACGTTATACGCCGTTCTGAGCCATGTTTGAACTTTCTATCACTTTTGGTGCCGGTAATTCTGTTGACCATATATTTGATATTCAGGCGCCAAATGACATCTTGGAGCATGTTGGAGATAAAAAACAAAATGTGCCCAAAACGTGATATTATGACGTTATACGCCGTTCTGAGCCATGTTTGAACTTTCTATCACTTTTGGTTCCGGTAATTCTGTTGACCATATATTTGATATTCAGGCGCCAAATGACATCTTGGAGCATGTTGGAGATAAAAAACAAAATGTGCCCAAAACGTGATATTATGACGTTATACGCCGTTTTGAGCCATGTTTGAACTTTCTATCACTTTCGGTTCCCATAATTCTGTTGACCATATTTGTGATATTCAGGCGCCAAATGACATGTTGGAGCATGTTGGAGATAAAAAACAAAATGTGCCCAAAACGTGATATTATGACGTTATACGCCGTTTTGAGCCATGTTTGAACTTTCTATCACTTTTGGTTCCGGTAATTCTGTTGACCATATTTGTGATATTCAGGCGTCAAATGATATCTTGGAGCATGTTGGAGATAAAAAACAAAATGTGCCCAAAACGTGATATTATGACGTTATACGACGTTCTGAGCCATGTTTGAACTTTCTATCACTTTCGGTTCCGATAATTCTGTTGACCATATTTGTAATATTCAGGCGCCAAATGACATCTTGGAGCATGTTGGAGATAAAAAACAAAATGTGCCCAAAACGTGATATCATGACGTTATACGCCGTTCTGAGCCATGTTTGAACTTTCTATCACTTTTGGTTCCGGTAATTCTGTTGACCATATATTTGATATTCAGGCGCCAAATGACATGTTGGAGCATGTTGGAGATAAAAAACAAAATGTGCCCAAAACGTGATATCATGACGTTATACGCCGTTCTGAGCCATGTTTGAACTTTCTATCACTTTTGGTTCCGGTAATTCTGTTGACCATATATTTGATATTCAGGCGCCAAATGACATCTTGGAGCATGTTGGAGATAAAAAACAAAATGTGCCCAAAACGTGATATTATGACGTTATACGCCGTTTTGAGCCATGTTTGAACTTTCTATCACTTTCGGTTCCGATAATTCTGTTGACCATATTTGTGATATTCAGGCGCCAAATGACATGTTGGAGCATGTTGGAGATAAAAAACAAAATGTGCCCAAAACGTGATATTATGACGTTATACGCCGTTCTGAGCCATGTTTGAACTTTCTATCACTTTTGGTTCCGGTAATTCTGTTGACCATATATTTGATATTCAGGCGTCAAATGACATCTTGGAGCATGTTGGAGATAAAAAACAAAATGTGCCCAAAACGTGATATTATGACGTTATACGCCGTTTTGAGCCACGTTTGAACTCTCTATCACTTTCGGTTCCGATAATTTTGTTGACCATATTTGTGATATTCAGGCGCCAAATGACATCTGTGCCCAAAACGTGATATCATGACGTTATACGCCGTTCTGAGCCATGTTTGAACTTTCTATCACTTTTGGTTCCGGTAATTCTGTTGACCATATATTTGATATTCAGGCGTCAAATGACATCTTGGAGCATGTTGGAGATAAAAAACAAAATGTGCCCAAAACGTGATATTATGACGTTATACGACGTTCTTAGCCATGTTTGAACTTTCTATCACTTTTGGTTCCGATAATTCTGCTGACCATATTTGTGATATTCAGGCGCCAAATGACATCTTGGAGCATGTTGGAGATAAAAAACAAAATGTGCCCAAAACGTGATATTATGACGTTATACGCCGTTTTGAGCCACGTTTGAACTTTCTATCACTTTTGGTTCCGGTAATTCTGTTGACCATATTTGTGATATTCAGGCGCCAAATGACATCTTGGAGCATGTTGGAGATAAAAAACAAAATGTGCTCAAAACGTGATATTATGACGTTATACGCCGTTTTGAGCCATGTTTGAACTTTCTGTCACTTTCGGTTCCGATAATTCTGTTGACCATATTTGTGATATTCAGGCGCCAAATGACATGTTGGAGCATGTTGGAGGTAAAAAACAAAATGTGCCCAAAACGTGATATTATGACGTTATACGCCGTTCTGAGCCATGTTTGAACTTTCTATCACTTTTGGTGCCGGTAATTCTGTTGACCATATATTTGATATTCAGGCGCCAAATGACATCTTGGAGCATGTTGGAGATAAAAAACAAAATGTGCCCAAAACGTGATATTATGACGTTATACGCCGTTCTGAGCCATGTTTGAACTTTCTATCACTTTTGGTTCCGGTAATTCTGTTGACCATATATTTGATATTCAGGCGCCAAATGACATCTTGGAGCATGTTGGAGATAAAAAACAAAATGTGCCCAAAACGTGATATTATGACGTTATACGCCGTTTTGAGCCATGTTTGAACTTTCTATCACTTTCGGTTCCCATAATTCTGTTGACCATATTTGTGATATTCAGGCGCCAAATGACATGTTGGAGCATGTTGGAGATAAAAAACAAAATGTGCCCAAAACGTGATATTATGACGTTATACGCCGTTTTGAGCCATGTTTGAACTTTCTATCACTTTCGGTTCCGATAATTCTGTTGACCATATTTGTGATATTCAGGCGCCAAATGACATGTTGGAGCATGTTGGAGATAAAAAACAAAATGTGCCCAAAACGTGATATTATGACGTTATACGCCGTTCTGAGCCATGTTTGAACTTTCTATCACTTTTGGTTCCGGTAATTCTGTTGACCATATATTTGATATTCAGGCGTCAAATGACATCTTGGAGCATGTTGGAGATAAAAAACAAAATGTGCCCAAAACGTTATATTATGACGTTATACGACGTTCTTAGCCATGTTTGAACTTTCTATCACTTTTGGTTCCGATAATTCTGCTGACCATATTTGTGATATTCAGGCGCCAAATGACATCTTGGAGCATGTTGGAGATAAAAAACAAAATGTGCCCAAAACGTTATATTATGACGTTATACGACGTTCTTAGCCATGTTTGAACTTTCTATCACTTTTGGTTCCGATAATTCTGCTGACCATATTTGTGATATTCAGGCGCCAAACGACATCTTGGAGCATGTTGGAGATAAAAAACAAAATGTGCCCAAAACGTGATATTATGACGTTATACGCCGTTTTGAGCCACGTTTGAACTCTCTATCACTTTCGGTTCCGATAATTTTGTTGACCATATTTGTGATATTCAGGCGCCAAATGACATCTGTGCCCAAAACGTGATATCATGACGTTATACGCCGTTCTGAGCCATGTTTGAACTTTCTATCACTTTTGGTTCCGGTAATTCTGTTGACCATATATTTGATATTCAGGCGCCAAATGACATGTTGGAGCATGTTGGAGATAAAAAACAAAATGTGCCCAAAACGTGATATTATGACGTTATACGCCGTTCTGAGCCATGTTTGAACTTTCTATCACTTTTGGTTCCGGTAATTCTGTTGACCATATATTTGATATTCAGGCGTCAAATGACATCTTGGAGCATGTTGGAGATAAAAAACAAAATGTGCCCAAAACGTTATATTATGACGTTATACGACGTTCTTAGCCATGTTTGAACTTTCTATCACTTTTGGTTCCGATAATTCTGCTGACCATATTTGTGATATTCAGGCGCCAAATGACATCTTGGAGCATGTTGGAGATAAAAAACAAAATGTGCCCAAAACGTGATATTATGACGTTATACGCCGTTTTGAGCCATGTTTGAACTTTCTATCACTTTCGGTTCCGATAATTCTGTTGACCATATTTGTGATATTCAGGCGCCAAATGACATGTTGGAGATAAAAAACAAAATGTGCCCAAAACGTGATATTATGACGTTATACGCCGTTCTGAGCCATGTTTGAACTTTCTATCACTTTTGGTTCCGGTAATTCTGTTGACCATATATTTGATATTCAGGCGTCAAATGACATCTTGGAGCATGTTGGAGATAAAAAACAAAATGTGCCCAAAACGTTATATTATGACGTTATACGACGTTCTTAGCCATGTTTGAACTTTCTATCACTTTTGGTTCCGATAATTCTGCTGACCATATTTGTGATATTCAGGCGCCAAATGACATCTTGGAGCATGTTGGAGATAAAAAACAAAATGTGCCCAAAACGTGATATTATGACGTTATACGCCGTTTTGAGCCACGTTTGAACTCTCTATCACTTTCGGTTCCGATAATTTTGTTGACCATATTTGTGATATTCAGGCGCCAAATGACATCTTGGAGCATGTTGGAGATAAAAAACAAAATGTGCCCAAAACGTGATATTATGACGTTATACGCCGTTTTGAGCCACGTTTGAACTTTCTATCACTTTTGGTTCCGGTAATTCTGTTGACCATATTTGTGATATTCAGGCGCCAAATGACATCTTGGAGCATGTTGGAGATAAAAAACAAAATGTGCCCAAAACGTGATATTATGACGTTATACGCCGTTCTGAGCCATGTTTGAACTTTCTATCACTTTTGGTTCCGGTAATTCTGTTGACCATATATTTGATATTCAGGCGCCAAATGACATCTTGGAGCATGTTGGAGATAAAAAACAAAATGTGCCCAAAACGTGATATTATGACGTTATACGCCGTTCTGAGCCATGTTTGAACTTTCTATCACTTTTGGTTCCGGTAATTCTGTTGACCATATATTTGATATTCAGGCGTCAAATGACATCTTGGAGCATGTTGGAGATAAAAAACAAAATGTGCCCAAAACGTTATATTATGACGTTATACGACGTTCTTAGCCATGTTTGAACTCTCTATCACTTTCGGTTCCGATAATTTTGTTGACCATATTTGTGATATTCAGGCGCCAAATGACATCTTGGAGCATGTTGGAGATAAAAAACAAAATGTGCCCAAAACGTGATATTATGACGTTATACGCCGTTTTGAGCCACGTTTGAACTTTCTATCACTTTTGGTTCCGGTAATTCTGTTTACCATATTTGTGATATTCAGGCGCCAAATGACATCTTGGAGCA
The DNA here is from genome assembly GCF_036711975.1 of Onthophagus taurus. NCBI lineage: Eukaryota > Metazoa > Arthropoda > Insecta > Coleoptera > Scarabaeidae > Onthophagus > Onthophagus taurus. The sequence continues at coordinate 11,204,748 of NC_091973.1, forward strand.
TGTTGGAGATAAAAAACAAAATGTGCCCAAAACGTGATATTATGACGTTATACGCCGTTCTGAGCCATGTTTGAACTTTCTATCACTTTTGGTTCCGGTAATTCTGTTGACCATATATTTGATATTCAGGCGCCAAATGACATCTTGGAGCATGTTGGAGATAAAAAACAAAATGTGCCCAAAACGTGATATTATGACGTTATACGCCGTTCTGAGCCATGTTTGAACTTTCTATCACTTTTGGTTCCGGTAATTCTGTTGACCATATATTTGATATTCAGGCGCCAAATGACATCTTGGAGCATGTTGGAGATAAAAAACAAAATGTGCCCAAAACGTGATATTATGACGTTATACGCCGTTTTGAGCCATGTTTGAACTTTCTATCACTTTCGGTTCCCATAATTCTGTTGACCATATTTGTGATATTCAGGCGCCAAATGACATGTTGGAGCATGTTGGAGATAAAAAACAAAATGTGCCCAAAACGTGATATTATGACGTTATTCGCCGTTTTGAGCCATGTTTGAACTTTCTATCACTTTTGGTTCCGGTAATTCTGTTGACCATATTTGTGATATTCAGGCGTCAAATGATATCTTGGAGCATGTTGGAGATAAAAAACAAAATGTGCCCAAAACGTGATATTATGACGTTATACGCCGTTTTGAGCCACGTTTGAACTTTCTATCACTTTTGGTTCCGGTAATTCTGTTGACCATATTTGTGATATTCAGGCGCCAAATGACATCTTGGAGCATGTTGAAGATAAAAAACAAAATGTGCCCAAAACGTGATATTATGACGTTATACGCCGTTTTGAGCCATGTTTGAACTTTCTATCACTTTCGGTTCCGATAATTCTGTTGACCATATTTGTGATATTCAGGCGCCAAATGACATGTTGGAGCATGTTGGAGATAAAAAACAAAATGTGCCCAAAACGTGATATTATGACGTTATACGCCGTTCTGAGCCATGTTTGAACTCTCTATCACTTTCGGTTCCGATAATTCTGTTGACCATATTTGTGATATTCAGGCGCCAAATGACATGTTGGAGCATGTTGGAGATAAAAAACAAAATGTGCCCAAAACGTGATATTATGACGTTATACGCCGTTCTGAGCCATGTTTGAACTTTCTATCACTTTTGGTTCCGGTAATTCTGTTGACCATATATTTGATATTCAGGCGCCAAATGACATCTTGGAGCATGTTGGAGATAAAAAACAAAATGTGCCCAAAACGTGATATTATGACGTTATACGCCGTTTTGAGCCATGTTTGAACTTTCTATCACTTTCGGTTCCGATAATTCTGTTGACCATATTTGTGATATTCAGGCGCCAAATGACATGTTGGAGAATGTTGGAGATAAAAAACAAAATGTGCCCAAAACGTGATATTATGACGTTATACGCCGTTCTGAGCCATGTTTGAACTTTCTATCACTTTTGGTTCCGGTAATTCTGTTGACCATATATTTGATATTCAGGCGCCAAATGACATCTTGGAGCATGTTGGAGATAAAAAACAAAATGTGCCCAAAACGTGATATTATGACGTTATACGCCGTTTTGAGCCATGTTTGAACTTTATATCACTTTCGGTTCCGATAATTCTGTTAACCATATTTGTGATATTCAGGCGCCAAATGACATGTTGGAGCATGTTGGAGATAAAAAACAAAATGTGCCCAAAACGTGATATTATGACGTTATACGCCGTTCTGAGCCATGTTTGAACTTTCTATCACTTTCGGTTCCGATAATTCTGTTGACCATATATTTGATATTCAGGCGCCAAATGACATCTTGGAGCATGTTGGAGATAAAAAACAAAATGTGCCCAAAACGTGATATTATGACGTTATACGCCGTTTTGAGCCATGTTTGAACTCTCTATCACTTTCGGTTCCGATAATTCTGTTGACCATATTTGTGATATTCAGGCGCCAAATGACATGTTGGAGCATGTTGGAGATAAAAAACAAAATGTGCCCAAAACGTGATATTATGACGTTATACGCCGTTCTGAGCCATGTCTGAACTTTCTATCACTTTCGGTTCCGATAATTCTGTTGACCATATATTTGATATTCAGGCGCCAAATGACATCTTGGAGCATGTTGGAGATAAAAAACAAAATGTGCCCAAAACGTGATATTATGACGTTATACGCCGTTTTGAGCCATGTTTGAACTCTCTATCACTTTCGGTTCCGATAATTCTGTTGACCATATTTGTGATATTCAGGCGCCAAATGACATGTTGGAGCATGTTGGAGATAAAAAACAAAATGTGTCCAAAACGTGATATTATGACGTTATACGCCGTTCTGAGCCATGTTTGAACTTTCTATCACTTTTGGTTCCGGTAATTCTGTTGACCATATATTTGATATTCAGGCGCCAAATGACATCTTGGAGCATGTTGGAGATAAAAAACAAAATGTGCCCAAAACGTAATATTATGACGTTATACGCCGTTTTGAGCCATGTTTGAACTTTCTATCACTTTCGGTTCCGATAATTCTGTTGACCATATTTGTGATATTCAGGCGCCAAATGACATCTTGGAGCATGTTGGAGATAAAAAACAAAATGTGCCCAAAACGTGATATTATGACGTTATACGCCGTTCTGAGCCATGTTTGAACTTTCTATCACTTTTGGTTCCGGTAATTCTGTTGACCATATATTTGATATTCAGGCGTCAAATGACATCTTGGAGCATGTTGGAGATAAAAAACAAAATGTGCCCAAAACGTGATATTATGACGTTATACGCCGTTCTGAGCCATGTTTGAACTTTCTATCACTTTTGGTTCCGGTAATTCTGTTGACCATATATTTGATATTCAGGCGCCAAATGACATCTTAGAGCATGTTGGAGATAAAAAACAAAATGTGCCCAAAACGTGATATTATGACGTTATACGCCGTTTTGAGCCACGTTTGAACTCTCTATCACTTTCGGTTCTGATAATTTTGTTGACCATATTTGTGATATTCAGGCGCCAAATGACATCTTGGAGCATGTTGGAGATAAAAAACAAAATGTGCCCAAAACGTGATATTATGACGTTATACGCCGTTTTGAGCCACGTTTGAACTTTCTATCACTTTTGGTTCCGGTAATTCTGTTGACCATATTTGTGATATTCAGGCGCCAAATGACATCTTGGAGCATGTTGGAGATAAAAAACAAAATGTGCCCAAAACGTGATATTATGACGTTATACGCCGTTTTGAGCCATGTTTGAACTTTCTATCACTTTCGGTTCCGATAATTCTGTTGACCATATTTGTGATATTCAGGCGCCAAATGACATGTTGGAGCATGTTGGAGATAAAAAACAAAATGTGCCCAAAACGTGATATTATGACGTTATACGTCGTTCTGAGCCATGTTTGAACTCTCTATCACTTTCGGTTCCGATAATTCTGTTGACCATATTTGTGATATTCAGGCGCCAAATGACATGTTGGAGCATGTTGGAGATAAAAAACAAAATGTGCCCAAAACGTGATATTATGACGTTATACGCCGTTTTGAGCCATGTTTGAACTTTCTATCACTTTTGGTTCCGGTAATTCTGTTGACCATATTTGTGATATTCAGGCGTCAAATGACATCTTGGAGCATGTTGGAGATAAAAAACAAAATGTGCCCAAAACGTGATATTATGACGTTATACGACGTTCTGAGCCATGTTTGAACTTTCTATGACTTTCGGTTCCGATAATTCTGTTGACCATATTTGTGATATTCAGGCGCCAAATGACATCTTGGAGCATGTTGGAGATAAAAAACAAAATGTGCCCAAAACGTGATATTATGACGTTATACGCCGTTTTGAGCCATGTTTGAACTTTCTATCACTTTCGGTTCCGATAATTCTGTTGACCATATTTGTGATATTCAGGCGCCAAATGACATCTTGGAGCATGTTGGAGATAAAAAACAAAATGTGCCCAAAACGTGATATTATGACGTTATACGCCGTTCTGAGCCATGTTTGAACTTTCTATCACTTTTGGTTCCGGTAATTCTGTTGACCATATATTTGATATTCAGGCGTCAAATGACATCTTGGAGCATGTTGGAGATAAAAAACAAAATGTGCAAAAACGTGATATTATGACGTTATACGACGTTCTGAGCCATGTTTGAACTTTCTATCACTTTCGGTTCCGATAATTCTGTTGACCATATTTGTGATATTCAGGCGCCAAATGACATCTTGGAGCATGTTGGAGATAAAAAACAAAATGTGCCCAAAACGTGATATTATGACGTTATACGCCGTTCTGAGCCATGTTTGAACTTTCTATCACTTTTGGTTCCGGTAATTCTGTTGACCATATATTTGATATTCAGGCGCCAAATGACATCCTGGAGCATGTTGGAGATAAAAAACAAAATGTGCCCAAAACGTGATATTATGACGTTATACGCCGTTTTGAGCCATGTTTGAACTTTCTATCACTTTCGGTTCCGATAATTCTGTTGACCATATTTGTGATATTCAGGCGCCAAATGACATCTTGGAGCATGTTGGAGATAAAAAACAAAATGTGCCCAAAACGTGATATTATGACGTTATACGCCGTTCTGAGCCATGTTTGAACTTTCTATCACTTTCGGTTCCGATAATTTTGTTGACCATATTTGTGATATTCAGGCGTCAAAGGACATCTTGGAGCATGTTGGAGATAAAAAACAAAATGTGCCCAAAACGTGATATTATAACGTTATACGACGTTCTGAGCCATGTTTGAACTTTCTATCACTTTCGGTTCCGATAATTCTGCTGACCATATTTGTGATATTCAGGCGCCAAATGACATCTTGAAGCATGTTGGAGATAAAAGACAAAATGTGCCCAAAACGTGATATTATGACGTTCTACGCCGTTTTGAGCCATGTTTGAACTTTCTATCACTTTTGGTTCCGGTAATTCTGTTGACCATATATTTGATATTCAGGCGCCAAATGACATCTTGGAGCATGTTGGAGATAAAAAACAAAATGTGCCCAAAACGTGATATTATGACGTTATACGCCGTTCTGAGCCATGTTTGAACTTTCTATCACTTTTGGTTCCGGTAATTCTGTTGACCATATATTTGATATTCAGGCGCCAAATGACATCTTGGAGCATGTTGGAGATAAAAACAAAATGTGCCCAAAACGTGATATTATGACGTTATACGCCGTTTTGAGCCATGTTTGAACTTTCTATCACTTTCGGTTCCCATAATTCTGTTGACCATATTTGTGATATTCAGGCGCCAAATGACATGTTGGAGCATGTTGGAGATAATAAACAAAATGTGCCCAAAACGTGATATTATGACGTTATACGCCGTTCTGAGCCATGTTTGAACTTTCTATCACTTTTGGTTCCGGTAATTCTGTTGACCATATATTTGATATTCAGGCGCCAAATGCCATCTTGGAGCATGTTGGAGATAAAAAACAAAATGTGCCCAAAACGTGATATTATGACGTTATACGCCAGTAGTAGTATAGATTCGCCGATTCAAGAACCTCCTCCTCGAACCTGCGTTCTAGGAGGAGGTTCTTGAATCGGCAAATTTTTTGGGGGTCAGAGGAGGTTCGATGAGGAGAGGAGGTTCTTGAATCGGCGATTCTTTTGAGGGTCGGAGGAGATTCGATGAAGAGAGGAGGAGGTCAATTAACTTGAGAAGGTCATGTTATTTTGACGAAATTATTAAAAATTTATCTTTATTAAAAATTTATCTTTATTAAAAATTTATCTTTATTAAAAATGTATCTTTATTTAGGTTATGTTATTAAAAATTTATCTTTATATGTAACCTGTTTACCTAGATGAAAACAATTACTATGTTTATCCTTCGACGCTTCTCAATGAACTGTTAATGTTTTCGATATATCTCTTAATTTATTATTATACACAAAGGTATACGGTTTTGAGATATGTAGGTATACAAATAAGTGAGTCATAACTTACCTGCGAGATATTTTTTATTTTATTATGTAAAGGTGTACGGGTATTTAAGAATATGCGAGGAGGTTCTTGAATCGGCAAATTTTTTGGGAGGACAGGTTTGAGGAGGAGGTCAACTAACTTGTTAGTAGATGAGTCATGATCCACCTGCGAGATATTTTTTAAGAGCTTCTTAATAAATTTGTCATGCGTTTTGTCTGACGTCTCACGATATAATGACGTGTTAGAACATGTATAATAGATATATTCGGTAATGATGTGAAATATTACTCCCCCCACCAGCAACCTTATGTATTGCTATAAATACAAACGTTGGTCGAAGTTGTACCGCAGAGTGTTGTGCTTCAGAGTAAGGTTTTTGTGTATTTAGTACATATTAAAAATATCGTGTAGATTTTTGGTGCATTTAGTACAGAGGATTTTTAACGTAACGAGTAAGTAATTCAAATGTAATACAAGTAGATAATGTACTAATGTAAACAATAATATTGATGTTTAGTGGCAACCAGACCGAACCCCAAATGTCCAACTAAGAGAGCTGCTGTAAATTCATTTGAAAAGGGTGAAAATAAAAAACCTGCCCGAAACATCAAAATGGAGGGTAATTGTAATGAGACAACTGCAACAAATGTGTCGGTAGGAAGTGATAATCAAAGAAAAAAGGATGTGGTATTCGATGGAATTAATTTGTTGGCTTCCGACTTAGCGGAGTACGTATTTCCTAGCAATCAACAACATTATGTAGAAAATTGTGGAAAGTTACCTTTCACAAGTAACGTAGTATTAAATGAGGCAGTGAAAAATAATCTCCAAAAAGGTAATCAAGCGCCATTATTCTCCGAGAGTACATATTATTTAAATAAAAGTCGAACGAAATGGATATCGGTTGGCATGTCTGCCAATCTACATTTTGATCCGGTTATAAGATTAATGGGAAAAGGACAATGCATAACTTTTACCGAAGACGAATGGAAAAATGTGATTAATAGCAGACAATTGATTATGAATAGTTTTGTTGGTGATTTATCGGCACCACCACATTTCGTTGTAAGCGGCGTGACCTGCAGCAGCCAATGGATAGAAAATGTACGAAAAGTGTTGAAAATGGAAAGGGGGTCAGAAATATTTTACCTGGCTTACGACTCGTTACACGAATTGTGGAAACTTAGCGATTTAGTTTCGAGTAGGGTAGAAGTATTAAAGTGTATGGAATATAAAAATTATTACGATAGCGTGATCGATGTGGTATCAACAATGCAAGGTGATATAAAATCGAATATATTGGTTGCTTCAAACGGTGCACCAAGTGAACATTTGTGCGTAACTAAAGAACTGCTCGTATACGGTATGGATAAGGTATTACTGGATTTAGATTTGCACGCATTAATGAAGATGTGAAGTGAATAAAATGGAAAAAAAAGTGACGTTTTGCGAATCGAAAAATAGAGTGTACCGAATGCACACTTGGACGTTTGCTTACAGACAATCAAGGATAAGTGACTGGGAAGAAAAGATGTTGGACGGAATTAGATTTAAGACTAGGATAAGAAACGTAAATAAGTTATTAGAAAAATATTTAGATGTAGATTATAGATTAAATATATATCAAGAACGTTTTAGCATTGTAGAGTAATCGAAATGTTTTTAACTGAGTAACAATTAATTTTTAGGATATTAGTAGATTTAAGTGTAGCTGAATAATAATAATATTAATAGATTTAAGTATAAATTAAGAGCAAAACTGTTTTTGTAAAATATTTAAAAGGAATAAAAGCTTAAAGCACAACAGCAGAGCTTCATTTCTAGTTTTTAACTGTGAAGAAAAGGAAGAAGGAGTGAAATTATAAAATGAATTTGTTAGAACCTAATCGTAACAGTTATCGTTTGACAGGCAAACGAATTGGTCGAGGATTTTTTAACAAGTTGATAGATAAACTTCCGATAGAACTTCATTTGCCAGGATATAATTTTTGTGGACCGGGTACCAAGTTGGAAAAGAGATTATCGAGAGGAGATCGAGGCGTGAATCCATTAGACGAAGCGTGTAAGAAACACGATATAGCATATACGGTCAGTTCAAATTTAAAATTTAGACACGACGCAGACAGAGCATTATATAAAGCAGCGAAAGAACGAATACGAAATAAAGAGTCTACTCTTGGAGAAAAAGTGGCATCGTCCGCAGTTGCCGCCTTAATGAAAGCAAAAGTAGCGGTCGGTATGGGCGTAGGTAGAAAAAGAAATCGTACGGGTCGACGACCTTTAAAAAAAGTCCGAACGCGTGTAAAGCGTGGTGGAGCTATATCTTTTGTAGATGCACTTCGATTCGCTCGCAACGCAATATCGAGATCAGGTGCTAAGAATTTGTTGACAAACGTTAAAGCGGCATACGGAGCTTTGAAAAAGATAAGAAAAAGAATTTCCGAACCTAGAGGTCGAGTTATTCGAATTCCGAAAACGGGAGGATTTTTACCTTTAATTCCCCTGTTCGCAGCTTTAGGTGCCCTAGGTAGTATCGGCGGTGGTGCTGCCGCTATTGCAAGAACTATAAACAACGCGAAAACAGCTAGAGAGCAATTAGATGAAGAACGAAGACATAACAAGGCTATGGAAGCAAAGGCCGTAGGTAGCGGATTTTATATAAAACCATATAAGAAAGGTTGCGGTTTGTTTATTGAAGGAAAGGGGAATAATGTTGGCGGCACAGGTTACTTCAATAAGCCCTATAAGAAAGGTTGCGGTATAACCACTAGTTCAAAAAACTAGTTCGAATACCTCGTCGTGCGTTAACTAACGTCGAGTTGGAAAAGTTTGCGAAAGTACTAAAAATTCCACATTTTCGGGGTATATTTATGAGAGACAATCTCCCGAGTAAGATTAAAAAGAAGGAAAGAGGTATTGTTAACTTGGATAACTTGAAAGGACGAGGGACTCATTGGGTCGCCTATAAGAAAGACGACAAAGACATATACTATTTCGACAGTTACGGTGATTTAAGACCGCCATTAGAAATTGAACAATATTTGCTGTCAGACGGTAGGGGTGGTCAAGTAAAGTATAATTACTGTCGATATCAAAGAGAAATAGATCAAAATTGCGGACAGTTGTGTCTGAAGTTTCTAAGTAATAAAAGAACCTATTAGAGTCTAGAGACGTTTAGACGTTCAGAAGTAATGGAGAAAGAAGCAATACACACGACATATACATTTACGTTGACTGGAAAGTCATCTGAATTGACTTGTAATTTTAATCCTCCGATCTATTTGAACGAATTTGGTAGTTACGAGTTGGCTCTTTTGAATTTCGAAACGTTTAATAGTTTAGCAAACGTTAATAAAAACAACAACGTAATCCAATACGAAGATAAGACAGGACATTTTAAAAACAATATAATAGTACCTGTTGGAACGTACGATATTGATGATATTACCGAGTTCGTGAATGAACAGCTAGACAAAAGACACGCTAAAAGTGTCGTAATAAGGATTAAGGGGAATAATAACACACAACATTCTTTAATAAAAAGTACCCGTCGAATTAATTTTGCATGCGATAATTCTATAGGGCCGTTACTTGGCTTCAAGCCTCAAATATTACCTAGAGATACGGAAGTGGAATCCGATTTCGTAGTAAACATAAATAAAACGAACGCCTTACAAATTTATTGTAATTTAGTGACGGGATCGTATAATAACGGAGTTCCCGTGCACGTTTTATATCATTTTTTCCCAAACGTTCCGGCAGGTTTTAAAATAATCGAATCACCACAACTACCTATTTATTTACCGGTTTTAACGAACGTGATTAGTAGCTTAACAGTACGTATACTTGATCAGGACGGAAACTTGGTAGACTTCAGAGAAGAAGAAATAACAGTGAGAGTTCACCTGAGATCGATAAATTGAATTATTTAAATTTGACTAACGTTATGACAGTGTTATATCAAAACAAAAGAATGCGGTGGTCAAGAAGAGACAGAGCGAGAAAATTGTTTAATGGAGAAAACTATAAAGCGCGCGTCATCAGTCAACGTAGCGGCAGTAGAAGACGATCCATTCATCGATTATCACCAGTCAATCGAAGGTATTTAGTTCAGTTAGGATACGAAGTGTTAAAGTAATGGACATTTTAAAAGTAACGGATAAGATAAAAACAGATCACTCTATCGTAAGTTATGAATTCCATTCGCATCAACCGTTTGGATCGACCACGTTCGATAACAATGACGAAATTAGAATTTCAATTCCGGAAATAGATAATTATACTTTACCGAGCGAGAGTTATCTATACGTCGAGGGTAGCGTTCGTAAGTTAGCCGCGGACGGAAGTATAACAAAAGATGCCAGCGCAACGGGGCAATTGGTTAACAATCCCGTTGCATTTATGTTTAGCGATATTCGATATCTTATTAACGGAGTACATGTTGATGGTGTGCGGAACGTCGGTATAAGCTCATGCATGAAGGGTTATTTCTCATCTACGCAGAACGAGGTGGTGAAATTAGAGAACGCCGGTTGGCACATAAAACCTTGGAAAGATGATATAGCGGGTGTTTCAAAGGCTTTAGATAAAAATGGAAATTTCGGTCTTAGCGTTCCGCTAAAAACGTTGCTAGGATTCGCAGAAGATTTCAGAAAGATCATGATGAACGTTCGACAGGAACTTGTGCTAATTCGCGGACACGATGATACGGACGTCATCTTTCAACCAGCAGCCGCTCCGAACGACGAAAAATTGAAATTGATCATTAATAAAATTATATGGAGAGTTCCTCACGTGGCGGTGGGATTACGCGAACAGTTGGCATTAACAAAACTATCAGAAAGAAACGTAGACATTCACGTTCCTTTTCGATCGTGGGAAATACACGAGTACCCTCAATTACCTCAAACTACGAAGCAATCTTGGGCCGTCAAAACTGCTCCACAATTGGAAACGCCTAGATTTATAATCATCGGATTTCAAACAAATCGAAAGGGTATATTTAAAGGAAACATGGCATTATTTGATAATATAAACTTAACGAACGTAACCGTTTTCTTGAATGGAGAACGTTTTCCGTACGATAATTTGAATGTGGATTTTGATAACAATCACTATGCGATTTTGTATGATATGTATTCAAGATTTCAGCAAGCATACTACTATCAAGAAAGCGAACCTTTGTTTTCACCGGAAGAATTTAAAACTTACGCGCCGTTAATTGGAATCGATTGCACGTATCAACAGGAAGCAATACATAAAAGCGGAGTAGAAATAAAAATCGAGTATTCAACGAAAAATCCAATTCCGGAAGGTACGACAGCTTACGCATTAATTCTGCATGACAGAGCATTTGTGTATTCGCCTCTTACGAAAATGGTTAAGCAATTAATATAGTGGTACTGTTGAAGCAACGTCATTTAGTGTATCTCTAAACATCGAAGGAAACGTTTGCATATAGTGGTATATTATGGATATTATGGTTTTTCAAAGGGATTTTATTATTTTGGACATTCAAGGTTTCACGATAAACGATGAAGAATTTATCCCAAAGGAACTGGCTTCTTACGACAGTAATCATTGTATAAGTCATTACGTGTTTCAACCTAGTCGAAGCTTTTCTTCACTATCTACCAAATTTCGCAATACGGCGAATTGGTTAATGAGTCATCATCATTGTATTGATTGGAACGACGGGTTTGTTCCTGCGTCTCGTTTCGATGAGATCGTTTATTATTTGTGTCGTTCGACAAAAGTAGCGTACGTAAAAGGACGTGAGAAAGCTACATTTTTAAGAAGAATTTTAACAATACCGGTAAAAGAATTGCCGGAAAATGAATGCAAATTGGAGGTTGGTGCGCCGATGTGTCCCTATCATAAAAAGAGACCAAGTATGTGCTCCTTATCGAATGTTTTTTATTTATTTTCATACGTATTCAGACATCTATAACTATATGTAAACGAATTGAGAAAGGCAGACGGGTAGTAGCGGTAGAGCAGTTCAAGATGGAACGTCTTTGGCGGTTAGTTACCAGATTGGGACTTTCAACTTTTATAATTAATAAAGTGTGGGATATTATGGAAAGATACGAATCTGATTTATCTTTTGCGAATATTAAAAACTACGAATTATGTTATTTACCAATCGATTATTATATCAATAAAGTAAAGCCATTAGATTTGGCGGCGGTTTGGTTTAAATTACCGTTGAAGTATAGAAACGATGAGCGATTACAAAGCAAGCTGCCCTGTTTTGAACATTATAATTTGCCTCATTGGGAAACGCATATTGATGGTCCACCATCGGCAAGAAAGGATTGTTCTTTATGTATGGTTTAGTATATAAACATTGTCAGTTATAGATTGTAAATTAATAATAATAATAAAAGATTGTAAAAAGTGTAAAAAGTTGTTTTAATTTAAAAGAAAAAATAGTTAATCTAAATGAATACATGGTATGTATACATTGGGTTGGGTTGGTATGACTTGGGTTGTACATTGAAAAAGTATTAAATTGGAAGAAAAAAAGGAAGAAAGAAAGGGGAAAAAAAGGAAGAAAAAAGGAAGAAAAAAAAAAAAAAAAAAAAAAAAAAAAAAGAAAAGAAAAAGGGAAAAGGATTGTTTATTGAAGCTCCTCCTATGCTCCTCCCATGCTCCTCCTCAGGCTCCTCCCAAAGTGGAGATGGAAGAGTGGGGATGGGAGTGGGGGAAATCTAAAATTCCCCCCCCCCCCCCCCCCGGTTGCCAGGAAAGTAGAGCCAGAAAAAAAGTACCCCCACTCTAACTCCGCCCATTCCCCACTCCTCCCCCTTGTCACGCCCCACCCCACGCCCCCCTTCATTACTCTACTATAAGAAGGCACCTCCCAGCCTTTGAAAGTCACTTAAGTGTTTGTGTTCTTCAGTTTTTTTGGTAAGTACAACCTTCTTTATTATCATGTTTATATAACGTTCATTTTCTCTCCATCACTACAGCTCTTTCTACAACTTTCTCTTTTTTGGTGAGTAAAACTATATTTGTTTTGCATGTTTATATAATATTTAAAATTGTTTTTTTCCACTCCTAGACATCCTTGTTCATTCAGCTTTCTCTTTTTTTGCTGTGTTTTATTTGGTAAGTAACCTTTTCTACTTCCATGTTTATATAATATATTCTTGCTTTATTTCATCATGACAGCTCGTTCTACTTTGTTTTTGTGAGTACAACTTGTTTATTTGTTTGTTATGTTAAATTGATATTTTTTTCCCAATTCCTACAGGAGCTTACTGCTGATCAGTTCGATTAGACCGATCAGTTTTTAACATCGTAATTTCAGCAACTTTGCAACTTTTTTCTGGTAAGTATAGTCTCCTTTCTTGACATATATTGTTTTTAATCTTGTGTTTTTCATTCCTATAGCTCCTTCTATTTTTTCAAGTTAACTTTTATTGGTAAGCATAACTTTATTTTTTCGAACGTTTTATCATTCATATCCTATCATTCAGCACTTTGTTGACAAGCACCCTCTGCAGTTAGATTTTAACGTGCAACTGTATTTTTCATCAAGCGATGTAAGTATACATGTTTTTTTTATTAAAATAAAATTAATTAATTTTCTTTTCTTATCAAGATGTCTCAAGACGGTTTTAGTCAAATTGATTTAACTGCTCCGGGTTTCGCCAGCCAGGAATCCTTTCTGTTAAACAGTTTTGACATAAACCTGTTGAACATGTCGACTGTTGAGAAGGCTCTGGATCCAAACGTGCAGCCTAATGAGCAGCCGATGGATCCAAACGTTGAATCTAATGTGCAGCAAGCTACGGCGCTTCCAAACATCGCAGGTTCCTCGAAAGTCGACGATAAGAATGTGAAACACCTTTCACTTTCACTTCGTCGAAAGTCGGGGAACCGTGAACACCGGAAGAAGGGTGCAGGTGTGTGGTTACCGCCAGATAAGTATAGAGAGCTTCGACGGGAGACCCGTGCTCGTTCGCGAAGTACCAAACACAAGCGTGTGTCAGTTGAACCTGCGACTCTGTCAAAGGTTGAAGTGACACACTCGGAAGTGGCTAGCGGCGATGAGTCCAACGACTCTCTTTCTTTAATGGCGGTATCCCAACACTGCACCGAAAACCGGACATACCTTAAAGCTATTAATGCAGCTTTTGTTTCTAAGGCTTCTTCTTCTAAAGCTTCGTCGATTCCCACTCCCCCTACTAACATAAACATTCCTACCATAGAAGTTCCCTCATTAAGCCCGAAAGTACAAATCTTAAGGGTGGACACAATTCCCGCTACTTCAGTCATTTCCGATGTACCTGCCAGCCTTTTTTCAAATGCAATGTGTGCAGCAGTAGAAACAACCAAAGAGGAGATTTTGACCGAAATTAATATTTTGTATCAAAATTTTTATAAAGACCTTCATGCAAAGGTACTTCAATTGCAGACCTCTTTGAGAGAACTTGCACAGTTTAGGGAAGGGCTGGCGTCGAGTTCTAACCACTCTTTAACAACGTCACTCGACATCACCGTTGCAACATTAACCGTTGAAATGAAAAAAGCAGAATTCATTTTGTCTTCTTTACATACTAATAACTTCCCTTCCTAGCTAAAAAAGATGTCCGGTAGCAACAACTTCGGGAGGGTGCTCACGTTGGAGCGAAGAGTTGCGTCTTTGGAGGTCAAAGTAGATACCCTGTTTCAGCTGGTAGGCTATATCTATAATCTTTTTTGCACGTTTTTAATTTCATAATCTTCTTAGGTAAACAGTATTGTCTCAGAGTCGGCAGTGGTGAGAGGGCAGGTGCATGTTCAAAACATGCACATACACCATTGTTCGACTGGGATAGAACCTCCGACACCGACACCTGCAGCGCCTCCGCCCCCGTATGAAGTGCGGGATGAACAGGAAGAGGAGGAGGAGTGGTAACCATTTTTCCTCCTCTTCCTTAGGTTAGGTTAGGTTAGGTTATGTTAGGTTAAATGGTTAAGGTATTATACTTATTTTTATTATTATTATTATTATTCTTCTTCTTAAATATATGTATATATAGTTTCTTTTGCTATATTTTCATTCAGTCTTATCCAATTCATTTAGTACGAGAATCATGATCGACGAGAAATTAAAATGTTTACCGCAACTTCTAACACTGCCTATAGTAAATTTTAGTAATGGTTCGGTCGAAGAACACTTTACAAGACACAGCAATTTATTTGGTGGAAAATGTAAGCGAGGTTTAATTGTAGGACCCTCAGGTGTCGGAAAAACAAATGCTATGTTATCGCTTTTAGTTGCACGTAATGGGTTGCGCTTCCTAAACTTGTACTTATGCTCTAATTCGTTATACCAAAATAAGTACGATTTTTTAAGACGTTTAATTGAACCTATAAAAGATTGCGGTTACTATGAATTTTCTAATATAGACGAGTTCATTCGACCGGAAGATGCGAAAGAATATTCGGTAGTCGTATTTGACGATGTTTCCTGTACAGGTCAAAATGTCATTAAGGAATTTTTTTCGTATGGTCGACATAAAAACATTGATTGTTTTCTAATTTGTCAAAGTTATAGTGCAATTCCAAAACAATTAGTTCGCGATAATTGTAACTTTTTGGTGTTATTTAAACAAGACTTAACAAATTTAAAACACGTATTTGAAGATCACATAATGAGCGATATGGAGTTTCATCGGCTAAAGGAAATTAGCGATGCTTGTTGGGAGAATAGACACGGCATCCTAGTTATTGATTTAGATTGTAGTGTATCTAAGGGACGTTACCGTAAGGGTTTTGATAAATTCATTGAAGTTTAAAACTAACGACTTCAGCTGTACAGTTCGTAGTAACTTCACATACATCATACAATGAACAAGACGATAGCTGCAGAACTTATCGCGGCACGAGAAGTCGTGAGAGACAAAATTCGTTCTTTAAAAGAAGACTTAGAGGAGTCAAGGATTCGGTCGGAAACCGCATATGCACCCATCGCAAGGCCCTTACAGGATATTGTCGCAAAACTTGACACTGCGCCTTTACTATCCATTCCAAAACGAAGTTTATCTCCAAAAGAAGAAAAATTGATATCTAAGATACAACGCTACTCGCCGGATATTTCTGACGTACCAGCTAAAACCGAGACCGAATATTTTATTCGAAAACCGAAAGTTCCATTAAAAGAACAACGACGAAAATTTGCTACATCGACTCCTGAAAAAAGGTTGGTATCTTCTCCCACGTCTTCTCCTCTTGGTCCATTAGCTCATGCAGAAGAAGAAGTATATGAAGTTCCGCCGGGCGAAGAAGAAGAACTCCTCGATTCTAGCGAGGATACCGGAGCTCTTATTTCGGACGCACATAATCGAATAGAACGACTTAAAGATGAAATAGAAGAAAGATTGGAGTCTCCAGAGGTACAAGCCGCTTTGAGTCAGTTTCATCCTTTGCCCAGAACGTATATTGTTGGTTTAACAACTGATTTAAAAGATGATTATGATCGTTTATACGGTGTTCGCGAAACTCCCGAAGGTTTCTACATTGGAGTCAGTCCTGTTCACTTTGAGGATCAGGATATTCACGTTGGAAACTTCAAATATACGGGAACCGTTGGTTTATATGATTTACTATTTAAAAACGAACCGGGCAAATTTACAATTCAGGACATGCGCAACTACAAAGATATCTTACTACGTTCAAATGCTCCGTACATTAATTACATTCCAGAGGCAGGTATGACTACTGAGGACGACAGTGGGAAATTTCAGAATATTATCAAGCCTATCGTTGAAGGTAACAAACCCAAGGTGCATTGGGCTAAATACTGGCCGAATCCGAAGAAAAAAGTCGGTGGTGCATTACAAAAACAAGTCGTTCCTGGGGCTCTTATCGAATACGAGTATTGGGACGATCCCAACGAACTTGTCGACAGACTGCGTTTGTTGATGGCCTCGCAAACTGCAGGTCATTCTGCACATGTCAATGAAATATCATCAATAATATCGGAGCTAACAGAGGCCGAGATTATACGTTAAAATATTATCATAAATATACGTCTCTCACATTTTTTGTTTTAAAACACCGACGTTTGTGAACTAGAGCAGATGAGTTTAAGCAAGTTCGGAAAACATTCGTCTAGTATGACGATCGATAAGTTTGGTAAACACGTACACGGACACAACATTGCTGCTCATTTTAATAAACGTGAAAACTTACAACGATATTTCAAACAACCAACTATACTTACGTTTAGCGGAGATGGAACTACGGATACAACGGATAATTATTACATTATTCAAAATTTAGGTTACGTAAGTAAATATATAAACTTTTTATATATTGGTGAAATAGTGAAATACCGATTTGAAGGAGACGTTGAAATGATTATTAACGGGAGTATCTTCGATCCAAATAAAAAGTTAAATGTTCTCTTCTTTGGAGATAAAATAGTTTGCAAACCCACAACGAAGACCACTTTACTCAAGAAACCATTTATGGTAGAACTGCTCATTGAAATATCCAGAAAATGAGCGATATTAAAAGGTCCGTCGTAAACGAGTTGCACGCGTCCGCGAGGAAAAAGTATAAACGCAGACGTGTTATTATAAAAGGTTTAACGGACTTATTTCAAGCTGATTTAGTGGAGATGATACCTTATTCAAAAGCAAATGGTAATTTTAAATATATTCTAACAGTTATTAATGCTTTCTCAAAGTATGGATGGGCTGTACCACTAAAAAACAAAACTGGCAAAGAAGTTACGCGAGCTATGGAAACAATTCTATCGGAAAAGCGGAAAAACATACCGAAGAATCTGCAAACGGATAACGGAAAAGAATTTTACAATGAGGATTTTAAAAAGCTCATGTCACGATATCACATCAATCACTACAGTTCATTTTCCAATTTAAAGAGTTCTATTGTTGAACGGTTTAATAGAACAATAAAAGAAAAAATGTGGAAAGAATTTAGTATGCAAGGTAACTATCGTTGGTTGGAATTGCTTCCCAAATTAATTCTGGATTATAACAACCAAGTTCACAGGACGATAGGAATGAAACCTAGCGAGGTAAATAACAGAAACGCATCGACACTGTTAAAAACTGTATATAATTACATAAAAATTGTCGATCCTTATACCAAAAAATTTAATGTCGGTGATCACGTCAGAGTGAGCAAGCATCGACACGCCTTCACCAAAAACTATACTCCCAATTGGTCTAACGAAGTGTTTACAATACATTCTGTTCGTAATACTTTCCCAACAACATATCTGCTCAAAGATGCATCCAATGAAAAAATTATGGGTGGTTTTTATCGAGAGGAATTACAAAAAGTTAAATATCCTGACGTCTACTTGGTGGAAAAAGTGCTACGGCGAAAAGGAAATCAAGTGTTTGTGAAATGGTTAGGATTAGGTCCGTCTCATAATTCTTGGATCTCAAAAACTAACGTTCTTTAAAACGTATAAAGACCTATTTAAAAGTTTACAAGACTTTATTAACAATCGAACATTACAAATACATTATTATTATTATTCTTTACAATTTTTTTTTAAATTAAATTCATTTATTCGCATTCAATCTTTTTATCAACCAATGACCCCACGCCAAAGTATTACATCCGTTCGGTAATATGTATCGTTTATCATCGCACGATGAAAGAGCAATTTTATTCTTTAATTCGGTATACATAGTATGAAATTCTGACTTAAAAATGTACATTTTTTTATGAACCGATCCGCCACATTCAACCACACGTTTATAATCGGTCACGCTTAAATGTTTATCTATAACATATTTCTTTACTCCTTTAGCCTTCTTTACATTATCATTCAACAAGGTGATGCAGTACGCCTTAGCTCCTGTTCCAACAAATGACGTTATGCACCTGTTTGGATATTCATCTTTCATTCTTCCCAACACAGATCGACCGCGAGGTATATTGTGTATATTCTCTAACGGATAATTGGACGTGTCAAAAAATTCAATATTTTCTTTTATATCCTCATATACATTGGGAGTAGTAATTTCTAGGATTAGGGAATCAGTATCGGTGTATAAAAGTGTTATGTTATTTCCATATTTAAGTTTTAAGTAATCATAGAAGAAGCTGTACATTACGGTTTTCGAAAGCTCTAATATACTGAAACCCACATACAGCGGTTTGCAATAACGAACTTCCGCGACGTTCAATTGAACGGCTATCAAATTATCGCAAAATATTTTCGAAGATTTAAAATTTGGTTTAGCTATTAGGGCTTCCACGCCCGGTTTCTTATGACGACATTCCCAGTGGGTAACTAGTCTTATATCCACTCGCTTTTCCACATTTTCCATTGTCTTACCGTATACGATGTTATTCATTGCTTTGTAATGATTTTTTTCAAATTCATTCTTAGCTTTCGCACGTTTATCGGAATTGAAATCGATGTAGCTCCGCATCCAGTTGGATTGTTTAAATTCTAATACTCTGTAAATCTTCGTTAGTTTCAATCCGAACTTGATACACTGCTTTAGATTCACGTAATGAATGATGTATTTTGTTTTATTTTCCAAATTTGCTATTAACTTTGCATTTTTTGAACCTGGGGGTACAATCCGTTCTGGACAAAATGGCAAATCGTTGTGTTCATCATGTATTGCTTCCGGATACTCTAAATCTACCTCGAACACGTAACCCTTTTCGGAATCGTCTTCCGTATTGTAAATATCTAACTTTTGAATCTCTTCATCTGATAGCCATCGAAATCCCCCCGTCGGTAATTTTCGTCTCATTGCGTGTCCATACAAATTCGTAGCGTCGAGATACAAAATATAAGATGGGTCTTTGGTTTCATCAAATTCCATCATTAATTTATTGTTAGCCTTCGCACTGCGTTTAGTGCACATACTTAATCCACCGCGAATACCATTTTTAAAGAAGTGTAACATGTCTATGTCCGTTAATAATTCTAATTTTACCCCTGTCATTCGTAATAATGCATCCCAACCGAAGCCCGGCGCTGTGAAGTAATGACATGGATCTAAAGAGTAATACTTCATCGAGATGGTTCGGAAATTCTCAAATACGTCCGCCAAAAGTAAAACGTCAGACGTTAAATAAATGTCGCTATATTCGCCTAAAGTGCGACAGTTAAATAAGTTCCACACCGTTTGTGCACGACAATAATTTTCTTCGGTTATACTATCGTCGCATAAAGTATTGTAAAAACTACTTCGATCTGGCAGAGCGGTAAGATTCAGCTTTTCGAATGAATCCACAAAGGAATACGGAAAAACTCCTTTCTGACGTATAAGTCGAAACTGTTCTTCGTTCCTAAAATATTTTCTGATTTGAACGCATTGGTTGTCTTCCAAAAATGAACCCAACTTCTCTAGCGATAAAGCCATAAACCTAAATGAATCCACAAATCTCAATTTCATATGAACCCGCCTTAGCTTTCCCTTGCTGTCAATGTTTTCTCCTACGATAATTTTTTTCGAAAATGATATATACTTTTCTTTATTCTGTGCTATAACGTCCACGTCTTCTTCTTTTAATGCCATATCTTTCACAAACATATGACAATCGTAGTTCGAAAGATTGTGAAAGAATATCGGTATGAACTTTGGTAATTGATAATTGATGTTACATACAGCATGTGCGGGTCCTCTATACAACCCAGTTAGGTGATCATGATCGCACACTTTATTACCTTCTTTTATTTTGTGCGAACAAATGTGACAGATATCCTGCATCTCATGTATTAATCTATCAATAGGTGGTAATGGGAGCATTTCTTTTGGTTGGCTTAAATAATTTTTGTATATATTCAGAACGTCATGTTCCAACTTGCTCATGAAAATTTGAGCAGCATTACATCCGCGATATATTTCAAACTTCGACAATGATTCGTCATATGAACATTTTATATAATATGCAAATGCATAAGGTTCGTGTTTGAAACATTTGACGGAGTATGAATTATCATCGTTAAGTTCTGTTGCTTCCGCATCGGCGATCGGTTTCTGTAATGCTTCAAAATCTGCATACACCACGAACGGTATTTTTAATTGTCGTTCAAAATTTTCGAACTGTAGTATATTTTCCTTTTCTTCATTTCCATATTTATTTATTTTCAAATTTGTTGTTGGTAAAATTGCCCTTACCTTGCTGCAATCGTCACTTTGATGACGGATAAGTTTATTTTCTGACGTAAAGAATACCAAGCATCCGTCGCAAATATACTTTTCATGACCATTCTGCGATGCTTGCGATGATAGTAATCGAGACAGATTTTTTATCCAACAATAGTGACTATTCCCGGAATCATTTGTAACCAATAATAAATTTATATGTCTTTCTTCTTTTTGTCGACATATATACATTGTAATTATGTCATAATTCATAACACCGTCTTTAAAATACTCATTTATTCCATATACATTAATAGATAGTTTGTTCTGCTTTTCAAATACAGGTATATCTCGTAATTTAACTGGAAAAACAATATTTGAATAGTCTAAGCCGCAGTCTAGGTAATTCGGATACGAAGATGTCCTCTGTGGTAAACCGTTCGGTTCATGTAGTGCGGATGTTACAGCCCATGCAAAACATGCATCATCCGCGTTTTGTATATTTATCACAGCACGCTTTGCTTTTATTTGTGATGGTAGATCGATGTAATTAGATGCTCTGATAGGATTATATTTGTTTAAATTTAACTCCATATAGAGAATTTGCATTAAAGTCCATCCTAAATAAAATATTGAAACATTTATTTTATAATATATAGGTATATTATGTCACATTACGCTTACCTGAATCTCGTTCCTGGAATTCTGACATTTTTGATGAAATTTCATCAATAAATTCCTTATATATTTTATACAGATCCGACGCTAATGATACTACCTTATTTTTCGTATTGAATGATTTTATTTCACAGTCTTCCTTTGATTGTAAAAAATACAAACCAAAACATTCCATATTTAATTTTACATTTCGGTGAATATCGATTGCGCTTTGTATTAGATTTAGTATTTTTTCTCGAATTCTATGAGAAAATTCATCCAAATCCACAAAAAAACCTTCTTCACTTATTCGATAACTGACAATTTTGTCACCGAATGCTCCAGCTATTCTCTCCACT
This sequence comes from Onthophagus taurus, assembly GCF_036711975.1. Lineage (NCBI taxonomy): Eukaryota > Metazoa > Arthropoda > Insecta > Coleoptera > Scarabaeidae > Onthophagus > Onthophagus taurus. Next base: position 11,226,834 of record NC_091973.1, read on the forward strand.
CCGTCATCGATTATAACAAAAGCGTTACGCTTGTGTGCGTTGCTTCGTAAATGTGCAGAGTAACATTGTCTATTTACATAATCATCGCAAGCCTCACATTTTACTGCTTTTGGAATTTGCGGTGCGTCAAGCTTGATTCTCTTGCCAATACAAGATAATCGTTGATGTCTTTTTAAATTGTCAACTCGAGTAAAACTTTTTCCACAATCCTCACACACGACCATTTTACAATTTAATGTTGTACACTTCTACTTGTTATGAAAGAACTACGTCAATACCACATTTCGCAGGCGTTTATAAACCCTCACCGCTCCTGAAACTTATTGGGGAGGAGGAGGATGCATCGAGTGCGTTTGTATACATGTATATTTATAACTCCGTATACCTCTGCATAATAAATTAAAAAAATATCTCGCAGGTAGATCATGACTCACTTACTAGTATTAAGTTAATTGACCTCCTCCTCGAACGTATCCCCCCAAAAAATTTGCCGATTCAAGAACCTCCTCGCATATTTTAAAGCTCCGTATACCTTTACACAATAAATTTTAAAAAATATCCCGCAGGTAGATCATGACTCACTTATTTGTATACCTACATGTCCCAAAACCGTATACCTTTGTGTACAATAAGTTAAGAGATATATCGAAAACATTACCAGTTCATTGAGAAGCGTCGAAGGATAAACATAGTAATTGTTTTCATCTAGGTAAACAGGTTACATATAAAGATAAATTTTTAATAACATAACCTAAATAAAGATACATTTTTAATAAAGATAAATTTTTAATAATTTCGTCAAAATAACATGACCTTCTCAAGTTAATTGACCTCCTCCTCTCTTCATCGAATCTCCTCCGACCCTCAAAAGAATCGCCGATTCAAGAACCTCCTCTCCTCATCGAACCTCCTCTGACCCCCAAAAAATTTGCCGATTCAAGAACCTCCTCCTAGAACGCAGGTTCGAGGAGGAGGTTCTTGAATCGGCGAATCTATACTACTTACGCCGTTCTGAGCCATGTTTGAACTCTCTATCACTTTCGGTTCCGATAATTCTGTTGACCATATTTGTGATATTCAGGCGCCAAATGACATGTTGGAGCATGTTGGAGATAAAAAACAAAATGTGCCCAAAACGTGATATTATGACGTTATACGCCGTTTTGAGCCATGTTTGAACTTTCTATCACTTTTGGTTCCGGTAATTCTGTTGACCATATTTGTGATATTCAGGCGTCAAATGACATCTTGGAGCATGTTGGAGATAAAAAACAAAATGTGCCCAAAACGTGATATTATGACGTTATACGACGTTCTGAGCCATGTTTGAACTTTCTATCACTTTCGGTTCCGATAATTCTGTTGACCATATTTGTGATATTCAGGCGCCAAATGACATCTTGGAGCATGTTGGAGATAAAAAACAAAATGTGCCCACAACGTGATATTATGACGTTATACGACGTTCTTAGCCATGTTTGAACTTTCTATCACTTTTGGTTCCGATAATTCTGCTGACCATATTTGTGATATTCAGGCGCCAAATGACATCTTGGAGCATGTTGGAGATAAAAAACAAAATGTGCCCAAAACGTGATATTATGACGTTCTACGCCGTTTTGAGCCATGTTTGAACTTTCTATCACTTTTGGTTCCGGTAATTCTGTTGACCATATATTTGATATTCAGGCGCCAAATGACATCTTGGAGCATGTTGGAGATAAAAAACAAAATGTGCCCAAAACGTGATATTATGACGTTATACGACGTTCTTAGCCATGTTTGAACTTTCTATCACTTTTGGTTCCGATAATTCTGCTGACCATATTTGTGATATTCAGGCGCCAAATGACATCTTGGAGCATGTTGGAGATAAAAAACAAAATGTGCCCAAAACGTGATATTATGACGTTCTACGCCGTTTTGAGCCATGTTTGAACTTTCTATCACTTTTGGTTCCGGTAATTCTGTTGACCATATATTTGATATTCAGGCGCCAAATGACATCTTGGAGCATGTTGGAGATAAAAAACAAAATGTGCCCAAAACGTGATATTATGACGTTATACGCCGTTCTGAGCCATGTTTGAACTTTCTATCACTTTTGGTTCCGGTAATTCTGTTGACCATATATTTGATATTCAGGCGCCAAATGACATCTTGGAGCATGTTGGAGATAAAAAACAAAATGTGCCCAAAACGTGATATTATGACGTTATACTCCGTTTTGAGCCATGTTTGAACTTTCTATCACTTTTGGTTCCGGTAATTCTGTTGACCATATTTGTGATATTCAGGCGTCAAATGACATCTTGGAGCATGTTGGAGATAAAAAACAAAATGTGCCCAAAACGTGATATTATGACGTTATACGACGTTCTGAGCCATGTTTGAACTTTCTATCACTTTCGGTTCCGATAATTCTGTTGACCATATTTGTGATATTCAGGCGCCAAATGACATCTTGGAGCATGTTGGAGATAAAAAACAAAATGTGCCCAAAACGTGATATTATGACGTTATACGCCGTTCTGAGCCATGTTTGAACTTTCTATCACTTTCGGTTCCGATAATTTTGTTGACCATATTTGTGATATTCAGGCGTCAAAGGACATCTTGGAGCATGTTGGAGATAAAAAACAAAATGTGCCCAAAACGTGATATTATAACGTTATACGACGTTCTGAGCCATGTTTGAACTTTCTATCACTTTCGGTTCCGATAATTCTGCTGACCATATTTGTGATATTCAGGCGCCAAATGACATGTTGGAGCATGTTGGAGATAAAAAACAAAATGTGCCCAAAACGTGATATTATGACGTTATACGCCGTTCTGAGCCATGTTTGAACTCTCTATCACTTTCGGTTCCGGTAATTCTGTTGACCATATATGTGATATTCAGGCGCCAAATGACATCTTGAAGCATGTTGGAGATAAAAAACAAAATGTGCCCAAAACGTGATATTATGACGTTATACGACGTTCTTAGCCATGTTTGAACTTTCTATCACTTTTGGTTCCGATAATTCTGCTGACCATATTTGTGATATTCAGGCGCCAAATGACATCTTGGAGCATGTTGGAGATAAAAAACAAAATGTGCCCAAAACGTGATATTATGACGTTCTACGCCGTTTTGAGCCATGTTTGAACTTTCTATCACTTTTGGTTCCGGTAATTCTGTTGACCATATATTTGATATTCAGGCGCCAAATGACATCTTGGAGCATGTTGGAGATAAAAAACAAAATGTGCCCAAAACGTGATATTATGACGTTATACGCCGTTCTGAGCCATGTTTGAACTTTCTGTCACTTTTGGTTCCGGTAATTCTGTTGACCATATATTTGATATTCAGGCGCCAAATGCCATCTTGGAGCATGTTGGAGATAAAAAACAAAATGTGCCCAAAACGTGATATTATGACGTTATACGCCGTTCTGAGCCATGTTTGAACTCTCTATCACTTTCGGTTCCGATAATTCTGTTGACCATATTTGTGATATTCAGGCGCCAAATGACATGTTGGAGCATGTTGGAGATAAAAAACAAAATGTGCCCAAAACGTGATATTATGACGTTATACGCCGTTCTGAGCCATGTTTGAACTCTCTATCACTTTCGGTTCCGGTAATTCTGTTGACCATATATGTGATATTCATGCGCCAAATGACATCTTGAAGCATGTTGGAGATAAAAAACAAAATGTGCCCAAAACGTGATATTATGACGTTATACGACGTTCTTAGCCATGTTTGAACTTTCTATCACTTTTGGTTCCGATAATTCTGCTGACCATATTTGTGATATTCAGGCGCCAAATGACATCTTGGAGCATGTTGGAGATAAAAAACAAAATGTGCCCAAAACGTGATATTATGACGTTATACGCCGTTCTGAGCCATGTTTGAACTCTCTATCACTTTCGGTTCCGATAATTCTGTTGACCATATTTGTGATATTCAGGCGCCAAATGACATGTTGGAGCATGTTGGAGATAAAAAACAAAATGTGCCCAAAACGTGATATTATGATGTTATACGCCGTTTTGAGCCATGTTTGAACTTTCTATCACTTTTGGTTCCGGTAATTCTGTTGACCATATTTGTGATATTCAGGCGTCAAATGACATCTTGGAGCATGTTGGAGATAAAAAACAAAATGTGCCCAAAACGTGATATTATGACGTTATACGACGTTCTGAGCCATGTTTGAACTTTCTATCACTTTCGGTTCCGATAATTCTGTTGACCATATTTGTGATATTCAGGCGCCAAATGACATCTTGGAGCATGTTGGAGATAAAAAACAAAATGTGCCCAAAACGTGATATTATGACGTTATACGACGTTCTTAGCCATGTTTGAACTTTCTATCACTTTTGGTTCCGATAATTCTGCTGACCATATTTGTGATATTCAGGCGCCAAATGACATCTTGGAGCATGTTGGAGATAAAAAACAAAATGTGCCCAAAACGTGATATTATGACGTTCTACGCCGTTTTGAGCCATGTTTGAACTTTCTATCACTTTTGGTTCCGGTAATTCTGTTGACCATATATTTGATATTCAGGCGCCAAATGACATCTTGGAGCATGTTGGAGATAAAAAACAAAATGTGCCCAAAACGTGATATTATGACGTTATACGCCGTTCTGAGCCATGTTTGAACTTTCTGTCACTTTTGGTTCCGGTAATTCTGTTGACCATATATTTGATATTCAGGCGCCAAATGCCATCTTGGAGCATGTTGGAGATAAAAAACAAAATGTGCCCAAAACGTGATATTATGACGTTATACGCCGTTCTGAGCCATGTTTGAACTCTCTATCACTTTCGGTTCCGATAATTCTGTTGACCATATTTGTGATATTCAGGCGCCAAATGACATGTTGGAGCATGTTGGAGATAAAAAACAAAATGTGCCCAAAACGTGATATTATGACGTTATACGCCGTTTTGAGCCATGTTTGAACTTTCTATCACTTTTGGTTCCGGTAATTCTGTTGACCATATATTTGATATTCAGGCGCCAAATGACATCTTGGAGCATGTTGGAGATAAAAAACAAAATGTGCCCAAAACGTGATATTATGACGTTATACGCCGTTTTGAGCCATGTTTGAACTTTCTATCACTTTCGGTTCCGATAATTCTGTTGACCATATATTTGATATTCAGGCGCCAAATGACATCTTGGAGCATGTTGGAGATAAAAAACAAAATGTGCCCAAAACGTGATATTATGACGTTATACGCCGTTTTGAGCCATGTTTGAACTTTCTATCACTTTCGGTTCCCATAATTCTGTTGACCATATTTGTGATATTCAGGCGCCAAATGACATGTTGGAGCATGTTGGAGATAATAAACAAAATGTGCCCAAAACGTGATATTATGACGTTATACGCCGTTCTGAGCCATGTTTGAACTTTCTATCACTTTTGGTTCCGGTAATTCTGTTGACCATATATTTGATATTCAGGCGCCAAATGCCATCTTGGAGCATGTTGGAGATAAAAAACAAAATGTGCCCAAAACGTGATATTATGACGTTATACGCCGTTCTGAGCCATGTTTGAACTCTCTATCACTTTCGGTTCCGATAATTCTGTTGACCATATTTGTGATATTCAGGCGCCAAATGACATGTTGGAGCATGTTGGAGATAAAAAACAAAATGTGCCCAAAACGTGATATTATGATGTTATACGCCGTTTTGAGCCATGTTTGAACTTTCTATCACTTTTGGTTCCGGTAATTCTGTTGACCATATTTGTGATATTCAGGCGTCAAATGACATCTTGGAGCATGTTGGAGATAAAAAACAAAATGTGCCCAAAACGTGATATTATGACGTTATACGACGTTCTGAGCCATGTTTGAACTTTCTATCACTTTCGGTTCCGATAATTCTGTTGACCATATTTGTGATATTCAGGCGCCAAATGACATCTTGGAGCATGTTGGAGATAAAAAACAAAATGTGCCCAAAACGTGATATTATGACGTTATACGCCGTTTTGAGCCATGTTTGAACTTTCTATCACTTTCGGTTCCGATAATTCTGTTGACCATATATTTGATATTCAGGCGCCAAATGACATCTTGGAGCATGTTGGAGATAAAAAACAAAATGTGCCCAAAACGTGATATTATGACGTTATACGCCGTTTTGAGCCATGTTTGAACTTTCTATCACTTTCGGTTCCCATAATTCTGTTGACCATATTTGTGATATTCAGGCGCCAAATGACATGTTGGAGCATGTTGGAGATAATAAACAAAATGTGCCCAAAACGTGATATTATGACGTTATACGCCGTTCTGAGCCATGTTTGAACTTTCTATCACTTTTGGTTCCGGTAATTCTGTTGACCATATATTTGATATTCAGGCGCCAAATGCCATCTTGGAGCATGTTGGAGATAAAAAACAAAATGTGCCCAAAACGTGATATTATGACGTTATACGCCGTTCTGAGCCATGTTTGAACTCTCTATCACTTTCGGTTCCGATAATTCTGTTGACCATATTTGTGATATTCAGGCGCCAAATGACATGTTGGAGCATGTTGGAGATAAAAAACAAAATGTGCCCAAAACGTGATATTATGATGTTATACGCCGTTTTGAGCCATGTTTGAACTTTCTATCACTTTTGGTTCCGGTAATTCTGTTGACCATATTTGTGATATTCAGGCGTCAAATGACATCTTGGAGCATGTTGGAGATAAAAAACAAAATGTGCCCAAAACGTGATATTATGACGTTATACGACGTTCTGAGCCATGTTTGAACTTTCTATCACTTTCGGTTCCGATAATTCTGTTGACCATATTTGTGATATTCAGGCGCCAAATGACATCTTGGAGCATGTTGGAGATAAAAAACAAAATGTGCCCAAAACGTGATATTATGACGTTATACGACGTTCTTAGCCATGTTTGAACTTTCTATCACTTTTGGTTCCGATAATTCTGCTGACCATATTTGTGATATTCAGGCGCCAAATGACATCTTGGAGCATGTTGGAGATAAAAAACAAAATGTGCCCAAAACGTGATATTATGACGTTCTACGCCGTTTTGAGCCATGTTTGAACTTTCTATCACTTTTGGTTCCGGTAATTCTGTTGACCATATATTTGATATTCAGGCGCCAAATGACATCTTGGAGCATGTTGGAGATAAAAAACAAAATGTGCCCAAAACGTGATATTATGACGTTATACGCCGTTCTGAGCCATGTTTGAACTTTCTGTCACTTTTGGTTCCGGTAATTCTGTTGACCATATATTTGATATTCAGGCGCCAAATGCCATCTTGGAGCATGTTGGAGATAAAAAACAAAATGTGCCCAAAACGTGATATTATGACGTTATACGCCGTTCTGAGCCATGTTTGAACTCTCTATCACTTTCGGTTCCGATAATTCTGTTGACCATATTTGTGATATTCAGGCGCCAAATGACATGTTGGAGCATGTTGGAGATAAAAAACAAAATGTGCCCAAAACGTGATATTATGACGTTATACGCCGTTTTGAGCCATGTTTGAACTTTCTATCACTTTTGGTTCCGGTAATTCTGTTGACCATATTTGTGATATTCAGGCGTCAAATGACATCTTGGAGCATGTTGGAGATAAAAAACAAAATGTGCCCAAAACGTGATATTATGACGTTATACGCCGTTCTGAGCCATGTTTGAACTCTCTATCACTTTCGGTTCCGGTAATTCTGTTGACCATATATGTGATATTCATGCGCCAAATGACATCTTGAAGCATGTTGGAGATAAAAAACAAAATGTGCCCAAAACGTGATATTATGACGTTATACGACGTTCTTAGCCATGTTTGAACTTTCTATCACTTTTGGTTCCGATAATTCTGCTGACCATATTTGTGATATTCAGGCGCCAAATGACATCTTGGAGCATGTTGGAGATAAAAAACAAAATGTGCCCAAAACGTGATATTATGACGTTATACGCCGTTTTGAGCCACGTTTGAACTCTCTATCACTTTCGGTTCCGATAATTCTGTTGACCATATTTGTGATATTCAGGCGCCAAATGACATGTTGGAGCATGTTGGAGATAAAAAACAAAATGTGCCCAAAACGTGATATTATGACGTTATACGCCGTTCTGAGCCATGTTTGAACTTTCTATCACTTTTGGTTCCGGTAATTCTGTTGACCATATATTTGATATTCAGGCGCCAAATGACATCTTGGAGCATGTTGGAGATAAAAAACAAAATGTGCCCAAAACGTGATATTATGACGTTATACGCCGTTCTGAGCCATGTTTGAACTCTCTATCACTTTCGGTTCCGATAATTCTGTTGACCATATTTGTGATATTCAGGCGCCAAATGACATGTTGGAGCATGTTGGAGATAAAAAACAAAATGTGCCCAAAACGTGATATTATGACGTTATACGCCGTTCTGAGCCATGTTTGAACTTTCTATCACTTTTGGTTCCGGTAATTCTGTTGACCATATATTTGATATTCAGGCGCCAAATGACATCTTGAAGCATGTTGGAGATAAAAAACAAAATGTGCCCAAAACGTGATATTATGACGTTATACGACGTTCTTAGCCATGTTTGAACTTTCTATCACTTTTGGTTCCGATAATTCTGCTGACCATATTTGTGATATTCAGGCGCCAAATGACATCTTGGAGCATGTTGGAGATAAAAAACAAAATGTGCCCAAAACGTGATATTATGACGTTATACGCCGTTTTGAGCCACGTTTGAACTCTCTATCACTTTCGGTTCCGATAATTTTGTTGACCATATTTGTGATATTCAGGCGCCAAATGACATCTTGGAGCATGTTGGAGATAAAAAACAAAATGTGCCCAAAACGTGATATTATGACGTTATACGCCGTTTTGAGCCACGTTTGAACTTTCTATCACTTTTGGTTCCGGTAATTCTGTTGACCATATTTGTGATATTCAGGCGCCAAATGACATCTTGGAGCATGTTGGAGATAAAAAACAAAATGTGCCCAAAACGTGATATTATGACGTTATACGCCGTTTTGAGCCATGTTTGAACTTTCTGTCACTTTCGGTTCCGATAATTCTGTTGACCATATTTGCGATATTCAGGCGCCAAATGACATGTTGGAGCATGTTGGAGATAAAAAACAAAATGTGCCCAAAACGTGATATTATGACGTTATACGCCGTTCTGAGCCATGTTTGAACTTTCTATCACTTTTGGTTCCGGTAATTCTGTTGACCATATATTTGATATTCAGGCGCCAAATGACATCTTGGAGCATGTTGGAGATAAAAAACAAAATGTGCCCAAAACGTGATATTATGACGTTATACGCCGTTTTGAGCCATGTTTGAACTTTCTATCACTTTCGGTTCCGATAATTCTGTTGACCATATATTTGATATTCAGGCGCCAAATGACATCTTGGAGCATGTTGGAGATAAAAAACAAAATGTGCCCAAAACGTGATATTATGACGTTATACGCCGTTTTGAGCCATGTTTGAACTCTCTATCACTTTCGGTTCCGATAATTCTGTTGACCATATTTGTGATATTCAGGCGCCAAATGACATGTTGGAGCATGTTGGAGATAAAAAACAAAATGTGCCCAAAACGTGATATTATGACGTTATACGCCGTTCTGAGCCATGTTTGAACTTTCTATCACTTTTGGTTCCGGTAATTCTGTTGACCATATATTTGATATTCAGGCGCCAAATGACATCTTGGAGCATGTTGGAGATAAAAAACAAAATGTGCCCAAAACGTGATATTATGACGTTATACGCCGTTTTGAGCCATGTTTGAACTCTCTATCACTTTCGGTTCCGATAATTTTGTTGACCATATTTGTGATATCTCTCTCAGGATTCAGAACTTTCTATCACTTTCGGTTCCGATAATTCTGTTGACCATATTTGTGATATTCAGGCGCCAAATGACATCTTGGAGCATGTTGGAGATAAAAAACAAAATGTGCCCAAAACGTGATATTATGACGTTATACGCCGTTCTGAGCCATGTTTGAACTTTCTATCACTTTTGGTTCCGGTAATTCTGTTGACCATATATTTGATATTCAGGCGTCAAATGACATCTTGGAGCATGTTGGAGATAAAAAACAAAATGTGCCCAAAACGTGATATTATGACGTTATACGACGTTCTTAGCCATGTTTGAACTTTCTATCACTTTTGGTTCCGATAATTCTGCTGACCATATTTGTGATATTCAGGCGCCAAATGACATCTTGGAGCATGTTGGAGATAAAAAACAAAATGTGCCCAAAACGTGATATTATGACGTTATACGCCGTTTTGAGCCACGTTTGAACTTTCTATCACTTTTGGTTCCGGTAATTCTGTTGACCATATTTGTGATATTCAGGCGCCAAATGACATCTTGGAGTAAGTTGGAGATAAAAAACAAAATGTGCCCAAAACGTGATATTATGACGTTATACGCCGTTTTGAGCCACGTTTGAACTTTCTATCACTTTTGGTTCCGGTAATTCTGTTGACCATATTTGTGATATTCAGGCGCCAAATGACATCTTGGAGCATGTTGGAGATAAAAAACAAAATGTGCCCAAAACGTGATATTATGACGTTATACGCCGTTTTGAGCCATGTTTGAACTTTCTGTCACTTTCGGTTCCGATAATTCTGTTGACCATATTTGCGATATTCAGGCGCCAAATGACATGTTGGAGCATGTTGGAGATAAAAAACAAAATGTGCCCAAAACGTGATATTATGACGTTATACGCCGTTCTGAGCCATGTTTGAACTTTCTATCACTTTTGGTTCCGGTAATTCTGTTGACCATATATTTGATATTCAGGCGCCAAATGACATCTTGGAGCATGTTGGAGATAAAAAACAAAATGTGCCCAAAACGTGATATTATGACGTTATACGCCGTTTTGAGCCATGTTTGAACTTTCTATCACTTTCGGTTCCGATAATTCTGTTGACCATATATTTGATATTCAGGCGCCAAATGACATCTTGGAGCATGTTGGAGATAAAAAACAAAATGTGCCCAAAACGTGATATTATGACGTTATACGCCGTTTTGAGCCATGTTTGAACTCTCTATCACTTTCGGTTCCGATAATTCTGTTGACCATATTTGTGATATTCAGGCGCCAAATGACATGTTGGAGCATGTTGGAGATAAAAAACAAAATGTGCCCAAAACGTGATATTATGACGTTATACGCCGTTCTGAGCCATGTTTGAACTTTCTATCACTTTTGGTTCCGGTAATTCTGTTGACCATATATTTGATATTCAGGCGCCAAATGACATCTTGGAGCATGTTGGAGATAAAAAACAAAATGTGCCCAAAACGTGATATTATGACGTTATACGCCGTTTTGAGCCATGTTTGAACTCTCTATCACTTTCGGTTCCGATAATTTTGTTGACCATATTTGTGATATCTCTCTCAGGATTCAGAACTTTCTATCACTTTCGGTTCCGATAATTCTGTTGACCATATTTGTGATATTCAGGCGCCAAATGACATCTTGGAGCATGTTGGAGATAAAAAACAAAATGTGCCCAAAACGTGATATTATGACGTTATACGCCGTTTTGAGCCACGTTTGAACTCTCTATCACTTTCGGTTCCGATAATTTTGTTGACCATATTTGTGATATTCAGGCGCCAAATGACATCTTGGAGCATGTTGGAGATAAAAAACAAAATGTGCCCAAAACGTGATATTATGACGTTATACGCCGTTTTGAGCCACGTTTGAACTTTCTATCACTTTTGGTTCCGGTAATTCTGTTGACCATATTTGTGATATTCAGGCGCCAAATGACATCTTGGAGCATGTTGGAGATAAAAAACAAAATGTGCCCAAAACGTGATATTATGACGTTATACGCCGTTTTGAGCCATGTTTGAACTTTCTATCACTTTCGGTTCCGATAATTCTGTTGACCATATTTGTGATATTCAGGCGCCAAATGACATGTTGGAGCATGTTGGAGATAAAAAACAAAATGTGCCCAAAACGTGATATTATGACGTTTTACGCCGTTTTGAGCCACGTTTGAACTTTCTATCACTTTTGGTTCCGGTAATTCTGTTGACCATATTTGTGATATTCAGGCGCCAAATGACATCTTGGAGCATGTTGGAGATAAAAAACAAAATGTGCCCAAAACGTGATATTATGACGTTATACGCCGTTTTGAGCCATGTTTGAACTTTCTATCACTTTCGGTTCCGATAATTCTGTTGACCATATTTGTGATATTCAGGCGCCAAATGACATGTTGGAGCATGTTGGAGATAAAAAACAAAATGTGCCCAAAACGTGATATTATGACGTTATACGCCGTTCTGAGCCATGTTTGAACTCTCTATCACTTTGGGTTCCGATAATTCTGTTGACCATATTTGTGATATTCAGGCGCCAAATGACATGTTGGAGCATGTTGGAGATAAAAAACAAAATGTGCCCAAAACGTGATATTATGACGTTATACGCCGTTCTGAGCCATGTTTGAACTTTCTATCACTTTTGGTTCCGGTAATTCTGTTGACCATATATTTGATATTCAGGCGCCAAATGACATCTTGGAGCATGTTGGAGATAAAAAACAAAATGTGCCCAAAACGTGATATTATGACGTTATACGACGTTCTGAGCCATGTTTGAACTTTCTATCACTTTCGGTTCCGATAATTCTGTTGACCATATTTGTGATATTCAGGCGCCAAATGACATCTTGGAGCATGTTGGAGATAAAAAACAAAATGTGCCCAAAACGTGATATTATGACGTTATACGCCGTTTTGAGCCACGTTTGAACTCTCTATCACTTTCGGTTCCGATAATTTTGTTGACCATATTTGTGATATTCAGGCGCCAAATGACATGTTGGAGCATGTTGGAGATAAAAAACAAAATGTGCCCAAAACGTGATATTATGACGTTATACGCCGTTCTGAGCCATGTTTGAACTTTCTATCACTTTTGGTTCCGGTAATTCTGTTGACCATATATTTGATATTCAGGCGCCAAATGACATCTTGGAGCATGTTGGAGATAAAAAACAAAATGTGCCCAAAACGTGATATTATGACGTTATACGCCGTCTTGAGCCATGTTTGAACTTTCTATCACTTTCGGTTCCGATAATTCTGTTGACCATATTTGTGATATTCAGGCGCCAAATGACATCTTGGAGCATGTTGGAGATAAAAAACAAAATGTGCCCAAAACGTGATATTATGACGTTATACGCCGTTTTGAGCCATGTTCGAACTTTCTATCACTTTCGGTTCCGATAATTCTGTTGACCATATTTGTGATATTCAGGCGCCAAATGACATGTTGGAGCATGTTGGAGATAAAAAACAAAATGTGCCCAAAACGTGATATTATGACGTTATACGCCGTTCTGAGCCATGTTTGAACTCTCTATCACTTTGGGTTCCGATAATTCTGTTGACCATATTTGTGATATTCAGGCGCCAAATGACATGTTGGAGCATGTTGGAGATAAAAAACAAAATGTGCCCAAAACGTGATATTATGACGTTATACGCCGTTCTGAGCCATGTTTGAACTTTCTATCACTTTTGGTTCCGGTAATTCTGTTGACCATATATTTGATATTCAGGCGCCAAATGACATCTTGGAGCATGTTGGAGATAAAAAACAAAATGTGCCCAAAACGTGATATTATGACGTTATACGACGTTCTGAGCCATGTTTGAACTTTCTATCACTTTCGGTTCCGATAATTCTGTTGACCATATTTGTGATATTCAGGCGCCAAATGACATCTTGGAGCATGTTGGAGATAAAAAACAAAATGTGCCCAAAACGTGATATTATGACGTTATACGCCGTTTTGAGCCACGTTTGAACTCTCTATCACTTTCGGTTCCGATAATTTTGTTGACCATATTTGTGATATTCAGGCGCCAAATGACATGTTGGAGCATGTTGGAGATAAAAAACAAAATGTGCCCAAAACGTGATATTATGACGTTATACGCCGTTCTGAGCCATGTTTGAACTTTCTATCACTTTTGGTTCCGGTAATTCTGTTGACCATATATTTGATATTCAGGCGCCAAATGACATCTTGGAGCATGTTGGAGATAAAAAACAAAATGTGCCCAAAACGTGATATTATGACGTTATACGCCGTCTTGAGCCATGTTTGAACTTTCTATCACTTTCGGTTCCGATAATTCTGTTGACCATATTTGTGATATTCAGGCGCCAAATGACATCTTGGAGCATGTTGGAGATAAAAAACAAAATGTGCCCAAAACGTGATATTATGACGTTATACGCCGTTCTGAGCCATGTTTGAACTTTCTATCACTTTTGGTTCCGGTAATTCTGTTGACCATATATTTGATATTCAGGCGTCAAATGACATCTTGGAGCATGTTGGAGATAAAAAACAAAATGTGCCCAAAACGTGATATTATGACGTTATACGACGTTCTTAGCCATGTTTGAACTTTCTATCACTTTTGGTTCCGATAATTCTGCTGACCATATTTGTGATATTCAGGCGCCAAATGACATCTTGGAGCATGTTGGAGATAAAAAACAAAATGTGCCCAAAACGTGATATTATGACGTTATACGCCGTTTTGAGCCACGTTTGAACTCTCTATCACTTTCGGTTCCGATAATTTTGTTGACCATATTTGTGATATTCAGGCGCCAAATGACATGTTGGAGCATGTTGGAGATAAAAAACAAAATGTGCCCAAAACGTGATATTATGACGTTATACGCCGTTCTGAGCCATGTTTGAACTTTCTATCACTTTTGGTTCCGGTAATTCTGTTGACCATATTTGTGATATTCAGGCGCCAAATGACATCTTGGAGCATGTTGGAGATAAAAAACAAAATGTGCCCAAAACGTGATATTATGACGTTATACGCCGTTTTGAGCCACGTTTGAACTTTCTATCACTTTTGGTTCCGGTAATTCTGTTGACCATATTTGTGATATTCAGGCGCCAAATGACATCTTGGGGCATGTTGGAGATAAAAAACAAAATGTGCCCAAAACGTGATATTATGACGTTATACGCCGTTTTGAGCCATGTTTGAACTTTCTATCACTTTCGGTTCCGATAATTCTGTTGACCATATTTGTGATATTCAGGCGCCAAATGACATGTTGGACCATGTTGGAGATAAAAAACAAAATGTGCCCAAAACGTGATATTATGACGTTATACGCCGTTCTGAGCCGTGTTTGAACTCTCTATCACTTTGGGTTCCGATAATTCTGTTGACCATATTTGTGATATTCAGGCGCCAAATGACATGTTGGAGCATGTTGGAGATAAAAAACAAAATGTGCCCAAAACGTGATATTATGACGTTATACGCCGTTCTGAGCCATGTTTGAACTTTCTATCACTTTTGGTTCCGGTAATTCTGTTGACCATATATTTGATATTCAGGCGCCAAATGACATCTTGGAGCATGTTGGAGATAAAAAACAAAATGTGCCCAAAACGTGATATTATGACGTTTTACGCCGTTTTGAGCCATGTTTGAACTTTCTATCACTTTCGGTTCCGATAATTCTGTTGACCATATTTGTGATATTCAGGCGCCAAATGACATGTTGGAGCATGTTGGAGATAAAAAACAAAATGTGCCCAAAACGTGATATTATGACGTTATACGCCGTTTTGAGCCATGTTTGAACTTTCTGTCACTTTCGGTTCCGATAATTCTGTTGACCATATTTGTGATATTCAGGCGCCAAATGACATGTTGGAGCATGTTGGAGATAAAAAACAAAATGTGCCCAAAACGTGATATTATGACGTTATACGCCGTTCTGAGCCATGTTTGAACTCTCTATCACTTTCGGTTCCGATAATTCTGTTGACCATATTTGTGATATTCAGGCGCCAAATGACATGTTGGAGCATGTTGGAGGTAAAAAACAAAATGTGCCCAAAACGTGATATTATGACGTTATACGCCGTTCTGAGCCATGTTTGAACTTTCTATCACTTTTGGTTCCGGTAATTCTGTTGACCATATATTTGATATTCAGGCGCCAAATGACATCTTGGAGCATGTTGGAGATAAAAAACAAAATGTGCCCAAAACGTGATATTATGACGTTATACGCCGTTTTGAGCCATGTTTGAACTTTCTATCACTTTCGGTTCCGATAATTCTGTTGACCATATTTGTGATATTCAGGCGCCAAATGACATGTTGGAGCATGTTGGAGATAAAAAACAAAATGTGCCCAAAACGTGATATTATGACGTTATACGTCGTTCTGAGCCATGTTTGAACTCTCTATCACTTTCGGTTCCGATAATTCTGTTGACCATATTTGTGATATTCAGGCGCCAAATGACATGTTGGAGCATGTTGGAGATAAAAAACAAAATGTGCCCAAAACGTGATATTATGACGTTATACGCCGTTTTGAGCCATGTTTGAACTTTCTATCAGTTTTGGTTCCGGTAATTCTGTTGACCATATTTGTGATATTCAGGCGTCAAATGACATCTTGGAGCATGTTGGAGATAAAAAACAAAATGTACCCAAAACGTGATATTATGACGTTATACGCCGTTTTGAGCCATGTTTGAACTTTCTATCACTTTCGGTTCCGATAATTCTGTTGACCATATTTGTGATATTCAGGCGCCAAATGACATGTTGGAGCATGTTGGAGATAAAAAACAAAATGTGCCCAAAACGTGATATTATGACGTTATACGTCGTTCTGAGCCATGTTTGAACTCTCTATCACTTTCGGTTCCGATAATTCTGTTGACCATATTTGTGATATTCAGGCGCCAAATGACATGTTGGAGCATGTTGGAGATAAAAAACAAAATGTGCCCAAAACGTGATATTATGACGTTATACGTCGTTCTGAGCCATGTTTGAACTCTCTATCACTTTCGGTTCCGATAATTCTGTTGACCATATTTGTGATATTCAGGCGCCAAATGACACCTTGGAGCATGTTGGAGATAAAAAACAAAATGTGCCCAAAACGTGATATTATGACGTTATACGCCGTTTTGAGCCATGTTTGAACTTTCTATCACTTTTGGTTCCGGTAATTCTGTTGACCATATTTGTGATATTCAGGCGTCAAATGACATCTTGGAGCATGTTGGAGATAAAAAACAAAATGTGCCCAAAACGTGATATTATGACGTTATACGCCGTTCTGAGCCATGTTTGAACTTTCTATCACTTTTGGTTCCGATAATTCTGTTGACCATATTTGTGATATTCAGGCGTCAAATGACAACTTGGAGCATGTTGGAGATAAAAAACAAAATGTGCCCAAAACGTGATATTATGACGTTATACGCCCTTTTGAGCCATGTTTGAACTTTCTATCACTTTTGGTTCCGGTAATTCTGTCGACCATATTTGTGATATTCAGGCGTCAAATGACATCTTGGAGCATGTTGGAGATAAAAAGAAAATGTGCCCAAAACGTGATATTATGACGTTATACGCCGTTTTGTGCCATGTTTGAACTTTCTATCACTTTCGGTTCCGATAATTCTGTTGACCATATTTGTGATATTCAGGCGCCAAATGACATCTTGGAGCATGTTGGAGATAAAAAACAAAATGTACCCAAAACGTGATATTATGACGTTATACGCCCTTTTGAGCCATGTTTGAACTTTCTATCACTTTTGGTTCCGGTAATTCTGTCGACCATATTTGTGATATTCAGGCGTCAAATGACATCTTGGAGCATGTTGGAGATAAAAAACAAAATGTGCCCAAAACGTGATATTATGACGTTATACGTCGTTCTGAGCCATGTTTGAACTCTCTATCACTTTCGGTTCCGATAATTCTGTTGACCATATTTGTGATATTCAGGCGCCAAATGACATGTTGGAGCATGTTGGAGATAAAAAAACAAAATGTGCCCAAAACGTGATATTATGACGTTATACGCCGTTTTGAGCCATGTTTGAACTTTCTATCACTTTTGGTTCCGGTAATTCTGTTGACCATATTTGTGATATTCAGGCGTCAAATGACATCTTGGAGCATGTTGGAGATAAAAAACAAAATGTACCCAAAACGTGATATTATGACGTTATACGCCCTTTTGAGCCATGTTTGAACTTTCTATCACTTTTGGTTCCGGTAATTCTGTCGACCATATTTGTGATATTCAGGCGTCAAATGACATCTTGGAGCATGTTGGAGATAAAAAACAAAATGTGCCCAAAACGTGATATTATGACGTTATACGCCGTTCTGAGCCATGTTTGAACTTTCTATCACTTTTGGTTCCGGTAATTCTGTTGACCATACTCGTGATATTCAGGCGTCAAATGACATCTTGGAGCATGTTGGAGATAAAAAACAAAATGTGCCCAAAACGTGATATTATGACGTTATACGCCGTTCTGAGCCATGTTTGAACTTTCTATCACTTTCGGTTCCGATAATTCTGTTGACCATATTTGTGATATTCAGGCGCCAAATGACATCTTGGAGCATGTTGGAGATAAAAAACAAAATGTACCCAAAACGTGATATTATGACGTTATACGCCCTTTTGAGCCATGTTTGAACTTTCTATCACTTTTGGTTCCGGTAATTCTGTCGACCATATTTGTGATATTCAGGCGTCAAATGACATCTTGGAGCATGTTGGAGATAAAAAACAAAATGTGCCCAAAACGTGATATTATGACGTTATACGCCGTTCTGAGCCATGTTTGAACTTTCTATCACTTTCGGTTCCGATAATTCTGTTGACCATATTTGTGATATTCAGGCGCCAAATGACATCTTGGAACATGTTGGAGATAAAAAACAAAATGTGCCCAAAACGTGATATTATGACGTTATACGCCGTTCTGAGCCATGTTTGAACTTTCTATCACTTTTGGTTCCGATAATTCTGCTGACCATATTTGTGATATTCAGGCGCCAAATGACATCTTGGAGCATGTTGGAGATAAAAAACAAAATGTGCCCAAAACGTGATATTATGATGTTATACGCCGTTTTGAGCCATGTTTGAACTTTCTGTCACTTTCGGTTGCGATAATTCTGTTGACCATATTTGTGATATTCAGGCGCCAAATGACATGTTGGAGCATGTTTGAGGTAAAAAACAAAATGTGCCCAAAACGTGATATTATGACGTTATACGCCGTTCTGAGCCATGTTTGAACTCTCTATCACTTTCGGTTCCGATAATTCTGTTGACCATATTTGTGATATTCAGGCGCCAAATGACATGTTGGAGCATGTTTGAGGTAAAAAACAAAATGTGCCCAAAACGTGATATTATGACGTTATACGCCGTTTTGAGCCATGTTTGAACTTTCTATCACTTTCGGTTCCGATAATTCTGTTGACCATATTTGTGATATTCAGGCGCCAAATGACATGTTGGAGCATGTTGGAGATAAAAAACAAAATGTGCCCAAAACGTGATATTATGACGTTATACGTCGTTCTGAGCCATGTTTGAACTCTCTATCACTTTCGGTTCCGATAATTCTGTTGACCATATTTGTGATATTCAGGCGCCAAATGACATGTTGGAGCATGTTGGAGATAAAAAACAAAATGTGCCCAAAACGTGATATTATGACGTTATACGCCCTTTTGAGCCATGTTTGAACTTTCTATCACTTTTGGTTCCGGTAATTCTGTCGACCATATTTGTGATATTCAGGCGTCAAATGACATCTTGGAGCATGTTGGAGATAAAAAACAAAATGTGCCCAAAACGTGATATTATGACGTTATACGCCGTTCTGAGCCATGTTTGAACTTTCTATCACTTTCGGTTCCGATAATTCTGTTGACCATATTTGTGATATTCAGGCGTCAAATGACATCTTGGAGCATGTTGGAGATAAAAAACAAAATGTGCCCAAAACGTGATATTATGACGTTATACGCCGTTCTGAGCCATGTTTGAACTTTCTATCACTTTTGGTTCCGGTAATTCTGTCGACCATATTTGTGATATTCAGGCGTCAAATGACATCTTGGAGCATGTTGGAGATAAAAAACAAAATGTACCCAAAACGTGATATTATGACGTTATACGCCCTTTTGAGCCATGTTTGAACTTTCTATCACTTTTGGTTCCGGTAATTCTGTCGACCATATTTGTGATATTCAGGCGTCAAATGACATCTTGGAGCATGTTGGAGATAAAAAACAAAATGTGCCCAAAACGTGATATTATGACGTTATACGCCGTTCTGAGCCATGTTTGAACTTTCTATCACTTTCGGTTCCGATAATTCTGTTGACCATATTTGTGATATTCAGGCGCCAAATGACATCTTGGAGCATGTTGGAGATAAAAAACAAAATGTGCCCAAAACGTGATATTATGACGTTATACGCCGTTCTGAGCCATGTTTGAACTCTCTATCACTTTCGGTTCCGATAATTCTGTTGACCATATTTGTGATATTCAGGCGCCAAATGACATGTTGGAGCATGTTGGAGGTAAAAAACAAAATGTGCCCAAAACGTGATATTATGACGTTATACGCCGTTCTGAGCCATGTTTGAACTTTCTATCACTTTTGGTTCCGGTAATTCTGTTGACCATATATTTGATATTCAGGCGCCAAATGACACCTTGGAGCATGTTGGAGATAAAAAACAAAATGTGCCCAAAACGTGATATTATGACGTTATACGCCGTTTTGAGCCATGTTTGAACTTTCTATCACTTTCGGTTCCGATAATTCTGTTGACCATATTTGTGATATTCAGGCGCCAAATGACATGTTGGAGCATGTTGGAGATAAAAAACAAAATGTGCCCAAAACGTGATATTATGACGTTATACGTCGTTCTGAGCCATGTTTGAACTCTCTATCACTTTCGGTTCCGATAATTCTGTTGACCATATTTGTGATATTCAGGCGCCAAATGACATGTTGGAGATAAAAAACAAAATGTGCCCAAAACGTGATATTATGACGTTATACGCCGTCCTGAGCCATGTTTGAACGTTCTATCACTTTCGGTTCCGATAATTCTGTTGACCATATTTGTGATATTCAGGCGCCAAATGACATCTTGGAGCATGTTGGAGATAAAAAACAAAATGTGCCCAAAACGTGATATTATGACGTTATACGCCGTTCTGAGCCATGTTTGAACTTTCTATCACTTTTGGTTCCGGTAATTCTGTTGACCATATTTGTGATATTCAGGCGTCAAATGACATCTTGGAGCATGTTGGAGATAAAAAACAAAATGTGCCCAAAACGTGATATTATGACGTTATACGCCGTTCTGAGCCATGTTTGAACTTTCTATCACTTTTGGTTCCGATAATTCTGTTGACCATATTTGTGATATTCAGGCGTCAAATGACAACTTGGAGCATGTTGGAGATAAAAAACAAAATGTGCCCAAAACGTGATATTATGACGTTATACGCCCTTTTGAGCCATGTTTGAACTTTCTATCACTTTTGGTTCCGGTAATTCTGTCGACCATATTTGTGATATTCAGGCGTCAAATGACATCTTGGAGCATGTTGGAGATAAAAAGAAAATGTGCCCAAAACGTGATATTATGACGTTATACGCCGTTTTGAGCCATGTTTGAACTTTCTATCACTTTCGGTTCCGATAATTCTGTTGACCATATTTGTGATATTCAGGCGCCAAATGACATCTTGGAGCATGTTGGAGATAAAAAACAAAATGTACCCAAAACGTGATATTATGACGTTATACGCCCTTTTGAGCCATGTTTGAACTTTCTATCACTTTTGGTTCCGGTAATTCTGTCGACCATATTTGTGATATTCAGGCGTCAAATGACATCTTGGAGCATGTTGGAGATAAAAAACAAAATGTGCCCAAAACGTGATATTATGACGTTATACGCCGTTCTGAGCCATGTTTGAACTTTCTATCACTTTTGGTTCCGATAATTCTGCTGACCATATTTGTGATATTCAGACGCCAAATGACATCTTGGAGCAAGTTGGAGATAAAAAACAAAATGTGCCCAAAACGTGATATTATGACGTTATACGCCGTTCTGAGACATGTTTGAACTTTCTATCACTTTTCGTTCCGGTAATTCTGTCGACCATATATTTGATATTCAGATGCCAAATGTCACATTGGAGCATGTTGGAGATAAAAAACAAAATGTGCCCAAAACGTGATATTATGACGTTATACGCCGTTTTGAGCCATGTTTGAACTTTCTATCACTTTTGGTTCCGATAATTCTGCTGACCATATTTGTGATATTCAGGCGCCAAATGACATCTTGGAGCATGTTGGAGATAAAAAACAAAATGTGCCCAAAACGTGATATTATGACGTTATACGCCGTTCTGAGCCATGTTTGAACTTTCTATCACTTTTGGTTCCGGTAATTCTGTTGACCATATATTTGATATTCAGGCGCCAAATGACATCTTGGAGCATGTTGGAGATAAAAAACAAAATGTGCCCAAAACGTGATATTATGACGTTATACGCCGTTTTGAGCCATGTTTGAACTTTCTATCACTTTCGGTTCCGATAATTCTGTTGACCATATTTGTGATATTCAGGCGTCAAATGACATCTTGGAGCATGTTGGAGATAAAAAACAAAATGTGCCCAAAACGTGATATTATGACGTTATACGACGTTCTGAGACATGTTTGAACTTTCTATCACTTTTGGTTCCGGTAATTCTGTTGACCATACTTGTGATATTCAGGCGTCAAATGACATCTTGGAGCATGTTGGAGATAAAAAACAAAATGTGCCCAAAACGTGATATTATGACGTTATACGCCGTTCTGAGACATGTTTGAACTTTCTATCACTTTTCGTTCCGGTAATTCTGTCGACCATATATTTGATATTCAGGCGTCAAATGACATCTAGGAGCATGTTGGAGATAAAAAACAAAATGTGCCCAAAACGTGATATTATGACGTTATACGCCCTTTTGAGCCATGTTTGAACTTTCTATCACTTTTGGTTCCGGTAATTCTGTCGACCATATTTGTGATATTCAGGCGTCAAATGACATCTTGGAGCATGTTGGAGATAAAAAGAAAATGTGCCCAAAACGTGATATTATGACGTTATACGCCGTTTTGAGCCATGTTTGAACTTTCTATCACTTTCGGTTCCGATAATTCTGTTGACCATATTTGTGATATTCAGGCGCCAAATGACATCTTGGAGCATGTTGAAGATAAAAAACAAAATGTACCCAAAACGTGATATTATGACGTTATACGCCCTTTTGAGCCATGTTTGAACTTTCTATCACTTTTGGTTCCGGTAATTCTGTCGACCATATTTGTGATATTCAGGCGTCAAATGACATCTTGGAGCATGTTGGAGATAAAAAACAAAATGTGCCCAAAACGTGATATTATGACGTTATACGCCGTTCTGAGACATGTTTGAACTTTCTATCACTTTTGGTTCCGGTAATTCTGTTGACCATACTTGTGATATTCAGGCGTCAAATGACATCTTGGAGCATGTTGGAGATAAAAAACAAAATGTGCCCAAAACGTGATATTATGACGTTATACGCCGTTCTGAGCCATGTTTGAACTTTCTATCACTTTTGGTTCCGATAATTCTGCTGACCATATTTGTGATATTCAGACGCCAAATGACATCTTGGAGCAAGTTGGAGATAAAAAACAAAATGTGCCCAAAACGTGATA
Source organism: Onthophagus taurus (assembly GCF_036711975.1). NCBI lineage: Eukaryota > Metazoa > Arthropoda > Insecta > Coleoptera > Scarabaeidae > Onthophagus > Onthophagus taurus. The sequence continues at coordinate 11,250,597 of NC_091973.1, forward strand.
TTATGACGTTATACGCCGTTCTGAGACATGTTTGAACTTTCTATCACTTTTCGTTCCGGTAATTCTGTCGACCATATATTTGATATTCAGATGCCAAATGTCACATTGGAGCATGTTGGAGATAAAAAACAAAATGTGCCCAAAACGTGATATTATGACGTTATACGCCGTTTTGAGCCATGTTTGAACTTTCTATCACTTTTGGTTCCGATAATTCTGCTGACCATATTTGTGATATTCAGGCGCCAAATGACATCTTGGAGCATGTTGGAGATAAAAAACAAAATGTGCCCAAAACGTGATATTATGACGTTATACGCCGTTCTGAGCCATGTTTGAACTTTCTATCACTTTTGGTTCCGGTAATTCTGTTGACCATATATTTGATATTCAGGCGCCAAATGACATCTTGGAGCATGTTGGAGATAAAAAACAAAATGTGCCCAAAACGTGATATTATGACGTTATACGCCGTTCTGAGCCATGTTTGAACTTTCTATCACTTTTGGTTCCGACAATTCTGCTGACCATATTTGTGATATTCAGGCGCCAAATGACATCTTGGAGCATGTTGGAGATAAAAAACAAAATGTGCCCAAAACGTGATATTATGACGTTATACGCCGTTCTGAGCCATGTTTGAACTTTCTATCACTTTTGGTTCCGGTAATTCTGTTGACCATACTTGTGATATTCAGGCGTCAAATGACATCTTGGAGCATGTTGGAGATAAAAAACAAAATGTGCCCAAAACGTGATATTATGACGTTATACGCCGTTCTGAGACATGTTTGAACTTTCTATCACTTTTCGTTCCGGTAATTCTGTCGACCATATATTTGATATTCAGGCGTCAAATGACATCTAGGAGCATGTTGGAGATAAAAAACAAAATGTGCCCAAAACGTGATATTATGACGTTATACGCCCTTTTGAGCCATGTTTGAACTTTCTATCACTTTTGGTTCCGGTAATTCTGTCGACCATATTTGTGATATTCAGGCGTCAAATGACATCTTGGAGCATGTTGGAGATAAAAAGAAAATGTGCCCAAAACGTGATATTATGACGTTATACGCCGTTTTGAGCCATGTTTGAACTTTCTATCACTTTCGGTTCCGATAATTCTGTTGACCATATTTGTGATATTCAGGCGCCAAATGACATCTTGGAGCATGTTGGAGATAAAAAACAAAATGTACCCAAAACGTGATATTATGACGTTATACGCCCTTTTGAGCCATATTTGAAGTTTCTATCACTTTTGGTTCCGGTAATTCTGTCGACCATATTTGTGATATTCAGGCGTCAAATGACATCTTGGAGCATGTTGGAGATAAAAAACAAAATGTGCCCAAAACGTGATATTATGACGTTATACGCCGTTCTGAGACATGTTTGAACTTTCTATCACTTTTGGTTCCGGTAATTCTGTTGACCATACTTGTGATATTCAGGCGTCAAATGACATCTTGGAGCATGTTGGAGATAAAAAACAAAATGTGCCCAAAACGTGATATTATGACGTTATACGCCGTTCTGAGCCATGTTTGAACTTTCTATCACTTTTGGTTCCGATAATTCTGCTGACCATATTTGTGATATTCAGACGCCAAATGACATCTTGGAGCAAGTTGGAGATAAAAAACAAAATGTGCCCAAAACGTGATATTATGACGTTATACGCCGTTCTGAGACATGTTTGAACTTTCTATCACTTTTCGTTCCGGTAATTCTGTCGACCATATATTTGATACTCAGATGCCAAATGTCACATTGGAGCATGTTGGAGATAAAAAACAAAATGTGCCCAAAACGTGATATTATGACGTTATACGCCGTTTTGAGCCATGCTTGAACTCTCTATCACTTTTGGTTCCGATAGTTCTGCTGACCATATTTGTGATATTCAGACGCCAAATGACATCTTGGAGCATGTTGGAGATAAAAAACAAAATGTGCCCAAAACGTGATATTATGACGTTATACGACGTTCTGAGCCATGTTTGAACTTTCTATCACTTTTGGTTCCTATAATTCTGCTGACCATATTTGTTATATTCAGGCGCCAAATGACATCTTGGAGCATGTTGGAGATAAAAAACAAAATGTGCCCAAAACGTGATATTATGACGTTATACGACGTTCTGAGCCATGTTTGAACTTTCTATCACTTTTGGTTCCGACAATTCTGCTGACAATATTTGTGATATTCAGGCGCCAAATGACATCTTGGAGCATGTTGGAGATAAAAAACAAAATGTGCCCAAAACGTGATATTATGACGTTATACGACGTTTTGAGCCATGTTTGAACTTTCTATCACTTTTGGTTCCGATAATTCTGCTGACCATATTTGTGATATTCAGGCGCCAAATGACATCTTGGAGCATGTTGGAGATAAAAAACAAAATGTGCCCAAAACGTGATATTATGACGTTATACGCCCTTTTGAGCCATGTTTGAACTTTCTATCACTTTTGGTTCCGATAATTCTGCTGACCATATTTGTGATATTCAGGCGCCAAATGACATCTTGGAGCATGTTGGAGATAAAAAACAAAATGTGCCCAAAACGTGATATTATGACGTTATACGACGTTCTGAGCCATGTTTGAACTTTCTATCACTTCTGGTTCCGATAATTCTGCTGACCATATTTGTGATATTCAGACGCCAAATGACATCTTGGAGCAAGTTGGAGATAAAAAACAAAATGTGCCCAAAACGTGATATTATGACGTTATACGCCGTTCTGAGCCATGTTTGAACTTTCTATCACTTTCGGTTCCGATAATTCTGTTGACCATATTTGTGATATTCAGGCGTAAAATGACATCTTGGAGCATGTTGGAGATAAAAAACAAAATGTGCCCAAAACGTGATATTATGACGTTATACGCCCTTTTGAGCCATGTTTGAACTTTCTATCACTTTTGGTTCCGGTAATTCTGTCGACCATATTTGTGATATTCAGGCGTCAAATGACATCTTGGAGCATGTTGGAGATAAAAACAAAATGTGCCCAAAACGTGATATTATGACGTTATACGACGTTCTGAGCCATGTTTGAACTTTCTATCACTTTTGGTTCCGATAATTCTGCTGACCATATTTGTGGTATTCAGGCGCCAAATGACATCTTGGAGCATGTTGGAGATAAAAAACAAAATGTGCCCAAAACGTGATATTATGACGTTATACGCCGTTCTGAGCCATGTTTGAACTTTCTATCACTTTTGGTTCCGGTAATTCTCTTGGCCATACTTGTGATATTCAGGCGTCAAATGACATCTTGGAGCATGTTGGAGATAAAAAACAAAATGTGCCCAAAACGTGATATTATGACGTTATACGCCGTTCTGAGCCATGTTTGAACTTTCTATCACTTTTGGTTCCGGTAATTCTGTTGGCCATACTTTTGATATTCAGGCGTCAAATGACATCTAGGAGCATGTTGGAGATAAAAAACAAAATGTGCCCAAAACGTGATATTATGACGTTATACGCCGTTCTGAGCCATGTTTGAACTTTCTATCACTTTTGGTTCCGATAATTCTGCTGACCATATTTGTGATATTCAGACGCCAAATGACATCTTGGAGCAAGTTGGAGATAAAAAACAAAATGTGCCCAAAACGTGATATTATGACGTTATACGCCGTTCTGAGCCATGTTTGAACTTTCTATCACTTTCGGTTCCGATAATTCTGTTGACCATATTTGTGATATTCAGGCGTCCAATGACATCTTGGAGCATGTTGGAGATAAAAAACAAAATGTGCCCAAAACGTGATATTATGACGTTATACGCCCTTTTGAGCCATGTTTGAACTTTCTATCACTTTTGGTTCCGGTAATTCTGTCGACCATATTTGTGATATTCAGGCGTCAAATGACATCTTGGAGCATGTTGGAGATAAAAAACAAAATGTGCCCAAAACGTGATATTATGACGTTATACGGCCTTTTGAGCCATGTTTGAACTTTCTATCACTTTCGGTTCCGATAATTCTGTTGACCATATTTGTGATATTCAGGCGTCAAATGACATCTTGGAGCATGTTGGAGATAAAAAACAAAATGTGCCCAAAACGTGATATTATGACGTTATACGCCCTTTTGAGCCATGTTTGAACTTTCTATCACTTTTGGTTCCGGTAATTCTGTCGACCATATTTGTGATATTCAGGCGTCAAATGACATCTTGGAGCATGTTGGAGATAAAAAACAAAATGTGCCCAAAACGTGATATTATGACGTTATACGGCCTTTTGAGCCATGTTTGAACTTTCTATCACTTTTGGTTCCGGTAATTCTGTCGACCATATTTGTGATATTCAGGCGTCAAATGACATCTTGGAGCATGTTGGAGATAAAAAACAAAATGTGCCCAAAACGTGATATTATGACGTTATACGCCGTTCTGAGACATGTTTGAACTTTCTATCACTTTTCGTTCCGGTAATTCTGTCGACCATATATTTGATATTCAGATGCCAAATATCACATTGGAGCATGTTGGAGATAAAAAACAAAATGTGCCCAAAACGTGATATTATGACGTTATACGCCGTTTTGAGCCATGCTTGAACTCTCTATCACTTTTGGTTCCGATAGTTCTGCTGACCATATTTGTGATATTCAGACGCCAAATGACATCTTGGAGCAAGTTGGAGATAAAAAACAAAATGTGCCCAAAACGTGATATTATGACGTTATACGCCGTTTTGAGCCATGCTTGAACTCTCTATCACTTTTGGTTCCGATAGTTCTGCTGACCATATTTGTGATATTCAGACGCCAAATGACATCTTGGAGCAAGTTGGAGATAAAAAACAAAATGTGCCCAAAACGTGATATTATGACGTTATACGACGTTCTGAGCCATGTTTGAACTTTCTATCACTTTTGGTTCCGATAATTCTGCTGACCATATTTGTGATATTCAGGCGCCAAATGACATCTTGGAGCATGTTGGAGATAAAAAACAAAATGTGCCCAAAACGTGATATTATGACGTTATACGACGTTCTGAGCCATGTTTGAACTTTCTATCACTTTTGGTTCCGATAATTCTGCTGACCATATTTGTGATATTCAGACGCCAAATGACATCTTGGAGCAAGTTGGAGATAAAAAACAAAATGTGCCCAAAACGTGATATTATGACGTTATACGCCGTTCTGAGCCATGTTTGAACTTTCTATCACTTTCGGTTCCGATAATTCTGTTGACCATATTTGTGATATTCAGGCGTCAAATGACATCTTGGAGCATGTTGGAGATAAAAAACAAAATGTGCCCAAAACGTGATATTATGACGTTATACGCCGTTTTGAGCCATGTTTGAACTCTCTATCACTTTTGGTTCCGATAGTTCTGCTGACCATATTTGTGATATTCAGACGCCAAATGACATCTTGGAGCAAGTTGGAGATAAAAAACAAAATGTGCCCAAAACGTGATATTATGACGTTATACGCCGTTCTGAGACATGTTTGAACTTTCTATCACTTTTGGTTCCGGTAATTCTGTTGACAATACTTGTGATATTCAGGCGTCAAATGACATCTAGGAGCATGTTGGAGATAAAAAACAAAATGTACCCAAAACGTGATATTATGACGTTATACGCCCTTTTGAGCCATGTTTGAACTTTCTATCACTTTTGGTTCCGATAATTCTGCTGACCATATTTGTGATATTCAGGCGCCAAATGACATCTTGGAGCATGTTGGAGATAAAAAACAAAATGTGCCCAAAACGTGATATTATGACGTTATACGCCGTTTTGAGCCATGTTTGAACTCTCTATCACTTTTGGTTCCGGTAATTCTGTCGACCATATTTGTGATATTCAGGCGCCAAATGACATCTTGGAGCATGTTGGAGATAAAAAACAAAATGTGCCCAAAACGTGATATTATGACGTTATACGCCGTTTTGAGCCATGTTTGAACTTTCTATCACTTTTGGTTCCGGTAATTCTGTTGACCATACTTGTGATATTCAGGCGTCAAATGACATCTAGGAGCATGTTGGAGATAAAAAACAAAATGTACCCAAAACGTGATATTATGACGTTATACGCCCTTTTGAGCCATGTTTGAACTTTCTATCACTTTTGGTTCCGGTAATTCTGTCGACCATATTTGTGATATTCAGGCGTCAAATGACATCTTGGAGCATCTAGGAGATAAAAAACAAAATGTGCCCAAAACGTGATATTATGACGTTATACGCCGTTTTGAGCCATGTTTGAACTCTCTATCACTTTTGGTTCCGGTAATTCTGTCGACCATATTTGTGATATTCAGGCGTCAAATGACATCTTGGAGCATGTTGGAGATAAAAAACAAAATGTGCCCAAAACGTGATATTATGACGTTATACGCCGTTTTGAGCCATGTTTGAACTTTCTATCACTTTTCGTTCCGGTAATTCTGTCGACCATATATTTGATATTCAGATGCCAAATGTCACATTGGAGCATGTTGAAGATAAAAAACAAAATGTGCCCAAAACGTGATATTATGACGTTATACGCCCTTTTGAGCCATGTTTGAACTTTCTATCACTTTTGGTTCCGGTAATTCTGTCGACCATATTTGTGATATTCAGGCGTCAAATGACATCTTGGAGCATGTTGGAGATAAAAAACAAAATGTGCCCAAAACGTGATATTATGACGTTATACGACGTTCTGAGCCATGTTTGAACTTTCTATCACTTTTGGTTCCGGTAATTCTGTTGACCATACTTGTGATATTCAGGCGTCAAATGACATCTAGGAGCATGTTGGAGATAAAAAACAAAATGTGCCCAAAACGTGATATTATGACGTTATACGCCGTTTTGAGCCATGTTTGAACTTTCTATCACTTTTGGTTCCGGTAATTCTGTTGACCATACTTGTGATATTCAGGCGTCAAATGACATCTAGGAGCATGTTGGAGATAAAAAACAAAATGTGCCCAAAACGTGATATTATGACATTATACGCCCTTTTGAGCCATGTTTGAACTTTCTATCACTTTTCGTTCCGGTAATTCTGTCGACCATATATTTGATATTCAGATGCCAAATGTCACATTGGAGCATGTTGAAGATAAAAAACAAAATGTGCCCAAAACGTGATATTATGACGTTATACGCCCTTTTGAGCCATGTTTGAACTTTCTATCACTTTTGGTTCCGGTAATTCTGTCGACCATATTTGTGATATTCAGACGTCAAATGACATCTTGGAGCATGTTGGAGATAAAAAACAAAATGTGCCCAAAACGTGATATTATGACGTTATACGCCGTTCTGAGACATGTTTGAACTTTCTATCACTTTTCGTTCCGGTAATTCTGCTGACCATATTTGTGATATTCAGGCGCCAAATGACATCTTGGAGCATGTTGGAGATAAAAAACAAAATGTACCCAAAACGTGATATTATGACGTTATACGCCCTTTTGAGCCATGTTTGAACTTTCTATCACTTTTGGTTCCGGTAATTCTGTCGACCATATTTGTGATATTCAGGCGTCAAATGACATCTTGGAGCATGTTGGAGATAAAAAACAAAATGTGCCCAAAACGTGATATTATGACGTTATACGCCGTTCTGAGACATGTTTGAACTTTCTATCACTTTTCGTTCCGGTAATTCTGTCGACCATATATTTGATATTCAGGCGCCAAATGACATCTTGGAGCATGTTGGAGATAAAAAACAAAATGTGCCCAAAACGTGATATTATGACGTTATACGACGTTCTGAGCCATGTTTGAACTTTCTATCACTTTTGGTTCCGATAATTCTGCTGACCATATTTGTGATATTCAGGCGCCAAATGACATCTTGGAGCATGTTGGAGATAAAAAACAAAATGTACCCAAAACGTGATATTATGACGTTATACGCCCTTTTGAGCCATGTTTGAACTTTCTATCACTTTTGGTTCCGGTAATTCTGTCGACCATATTTGTGATATTCAGGCGTCAAATGACATCTTGGAGCATGTTGGAGATAAAAAACAAAATGTGCCCAAAACGTGATATTATGACGTTATACGCCGTTTTGAGCCATGTTTGAACTCTCTATCACTTTTGGTTCCGGTAATTCTGTCGACCATATTTGTGATATTCAGGCGCCAAATGACATCTTGGAGCATGTTGGAGATAAAAAAAAAAATGTACCCAAAACGTGATATTATGACGTTATACGCCCTTTTGAGCCATGTTTAAACTTTCTATCACTTTTGGTTCCGGTAATTCTGTCGACCATATTTGTGATATTCAGGCGTCAAATGACATCTTGGAGCATGTTGGAGATAAAAAACAAAATGTGCCCAAAACGTGATATTATGACGTTATACGCCGTTTTGAGCCATGGTTGAACTCTCTATCACTTTTGGTTCCGGTAATTCTGTCGACCATATTTGTGATATTCAGATGCCAAATGTCACATTGGAGCATGTTGGAGATAAAAAACAAAATGTGCCCAAAACGTGATATTATGACGTTATACGCCCTTTTGAGCCATGTTTGAACTTTCTATCACTTTTGGTTCCGGTAATTCTGTAGACCATATTTGTGATATTCAGGCGTCAAATGACATCTTGGAGCATGTTGGAGATAAAAAACAAAATGTGCCCAAAACGTGATATTATGACGTTATACGCCGTTCTGAGACATGTTTGAACTTTCTATCACTTTTCGTTCCGGTAATTCTGTCGACCATATATATGATATTCAGGCGCCAAATGACATCTTGGAGCATGTTGGAGATAAAAAACAAAATGTGCCCAAAACGTGATATTATGACGTTATACGACGTTCTGAGCCATGTTTGAACTTTCTATCACTTTTGGTTCCGATAATTCTGCTGACCATGTTTGTGATATTCAGGCGCCAAATGACATCTTGGAGCATATTGGAGATAAAAAACAAAATGTGCCCAAAACGTGATATTATGACGTTATACGCCGTTTTGAGCCATGTTTGAACTTTCTATCACTTTTGGTTCCGATAATTCTGCTGACCATATTTGTGATATTCAGACGCCAAATGACATCTTGGAGCAAGTTGGAGATAAAAAACAAAATGTGCCCAAAACGTGATATTATGACGTTATACGCCGTTCTGAGACATGTTTGAACTTTCTATCACTTTTCGTTCCGGTAATTCTGTCGACCATATTTGTGATATTCAGGCGTCAAATGACATCTTGGAGCATGTTGGAGATAAAAAACAAAATGTGCCCAAAACGTGATATTATGACGTTATACGCCGTTTTGAGCCATGTTTGAACTCTCTATCACTTTTGGTTCCGGTAATTCTGTCGACCATATTTGTGATATTCAGGCGCCAAATGACATCTTGGAGCATGTTGGAGATAAAAAACAAAATGTGCCCAAAACGTGATATTATGACGTTATACGCCCTTTTGAGCCATGTTTGAACTCTCTATCACTTTTGGTTCCGGTAATTCTGTCAACCATATTTGTGATATTCAGGCGTCAAATGACATCTTGGAGCATGTTGGAGATAAAAAACAAAATGTGCCCAAAACGTGATATTATGACGTTATACGCCCTTTTGAGCCATGTTTGAACTTTCTATCACTTTTGGTTCCGGTAATTCTGTCGACCATATTTGTGATATTCAGGCGTCAAATGACATCTTGGAGCATGTTGGAGATAAAAAACAAAATGTGCCCAAAACGTGATATTATGACGTTATACGACGTTCTGAGCCATGTTTGAACTTTCTATCACTTTTGGTTCCGATAATTCTGCTGACCATATTTGTGATATTCAGGCGCCAAATGACATCTTGGAGCATGTTGGAGATAAAAAACAAAATGTGCCCAAAACGTGATATTATGACGTTATACGCCGTTTTGAGCCATGTTTGAACTTTCTATCACTTTCGGTTCCGATAATTCTGCAGACCATATTTGTGATATTCAGGCGCCAAATGACATCTTGGAGCATGTTGGAGATAAAAAACAAAATGTGCCCAAAACGTGATATTATGACGTCATACGACGTTCTGAGCCATGTTTGAACTTTCTATCACTTTTGGTTCCGATAATTCTGCTGACCATATTTGTGATATTCAGGCGCCAAATGACATCTTGGAGCATGTTGGAGATAAAAAACAAAATGTGCCCAAAACGTGATATTATGACGTTATACGCCGTTTTGAGCCATGTTTGAACTTTCTATCACTTTCGGTTCCGATAATTCTGCTGACCATATTTGTGATATTCAGGCGCCAAATGACATCTTGGAGCATGTTGGAGATAAAAAACAAAATGTGCCCAAAACGTGATATTATGACGTCATACGACGTTCTGAGCCATGTTTGAACTTTCTATCACTTTTGGTTCCGATAATTCTGCTGACCATATTTGTGATATTCAGGCGCCAAATGACATCTTGGAGCATGTTGGAGATAAAAAACAAAATGTGCCCAAAACGTGATATTATGACGTTATACGCCGTTTTGAGCCATGTTTGAACTCTCTATCACTTTTGGTTCCGGTAATTCTGTCGACCATATTTGTGATATTCAGGCGTCAAATGACATCTTGGAGCATGTTGGAGATAAAAAACAAAATGTGCCCAAAACGTGATATTATGACATTATACGCCGTTTTGAGCCATGTTTGAACTTTCTATCACTTTTCGTTCCGGTAATTCTGTCGACCATATATTTGATATTCAGATGCCAAATGTCACATTGGAGCATGTTGAAGATAAAAAACAAAATGTGCCCAAAACGTGATATTATGACGTTATACGCCGTTTTGAGCCATGTTTGAACTTTCTATCACTTTTGGTTCCGATAATTCTGCTGACCATATTTGTGATATTCAGACGCCAAATGACATCTTGGAGCAAGTTGGAGATAAAAAACAAAATGTGCCCAAAACGTGATATTATGACGTTATACGCCGTTCTGAGACATGTTTGAACTTTCTATCACTTTTCGTTCCGGTAATTCTGTCGACCATATATTTGATATTCAGGCGCCAAATGACATCTTGGAGCATGTTGGAGATAAAAAACAAAATGTGCCCAAAACGTGATATTATGACGTTATACGACGTTCTGAGCCATGTTTGAACTTTCTATCACTTTTGGTTCCGATAATTCTGCTGACCATATTTGTGATATTCAGGCGCCAAATGACATCTTGGAGCATGTTGGAGATAAAAAACAAAATGTACCCAAAACGTGATATTATGACGTTATACGCCCTTTTGAGCCATGTTTGAACTTTCTATCACTTTTGGTTCCGGTAATTCTGTCGACCATATTTGTGATATTCAGGCGTCAAATGACATCTTGGAGCATGTTGGAGATAAAAAACAAAATGTGCCCAAAACGTGATATTATGACGTTATACGCCGTTTTGAGCCATGTTTGAACTCTCTATCACTTTTGGTTCCGGTAATTCTGTCGACTATATTTGTGATATTCAGGCGCCAAATGACATCTTGGAGCATGTTGGAGATAAAAAACAAAATGTACCCAAAACGTGATATTATGACGTTATACGCCCTTTTGAGCCATGTTTAAACTTTCTATCACTTTTGGTTCCGGTAATTCTGTCGACCATATTTGTGATATTCAGGCGTCAAATGACATCTTGGAGCATGTTGGAGATAAAAAACAAAATGTGCCCAAAACGTGATATTATGACGTTATACGCCGTTCTGAGCCATGTTTGAACTTTCTATCACTTTTGGTTCCGGTAATTCTGTTGACCATATATTTGATATTCAGGCGCCAAATGACATCTTGGAGCATGTTGGAGATAAAAAACAAAATGTGCCCAAAACGTGATATAATGACGTTATACGCCGTTTTGAGCCATGTTTGAACTTTCTATCACTTTCGGTTCCCATAATTCTGTTGACCATATTTGTGATATTCAGGCGCCAAATGACATGTTGGAGCATGTTGGAGATAAAAAACAAAATGTGCCCAAAACGTGATATTATGACGTTATACGACGTTCTTAGCCATGTTTGAACTTTCTATCACTTTTGGTTCCGGTAATTCTGTTGACCATATTTGTGATATTCAGGCGTCAAATGATATCTTGGAGCATGTTGGAGATAAAAAACAAAATGTGCCCAAAACGTGATATTATGACGTTATACGACGTTCTGAGCCATGTTTGAACTTTCTATCACTTTCGGTTCCGATAATTCTGTTGACCATATTTGTGATATTCAGGCGCCAAATGACATCTCGGAGCATGTTGGAGATAAAAAACAAAATGTGCCCAAAACGTGATATCATGACGTTATACGCCGTTCTGAGCCATGTTTGAACTTTCTATCACTTTTGGTTCCGGTAATTCTGTTGACCATATATTTGATATTCAGGCGCCAAATGACATGTTGGAGCATGTTGGAGATAAAAAACAAAATGTGCCCAAAACGTGATATTATGACGTTATACGCCGTTCTGAGCCATGTTTGAACTTTCTATCACTTTTCGTTCCGGTAATTCTGTTGACCATATATTTGATATTCAGGCACCAAATGACATCTTGGAGCATGTTGGAGATAAAAAACAAAATGTGCCCAAAACGTGATATTATGACGTTATACGCCGTTTTGAGCCACGTTTGAACTTTCTATCACTTTTGGTTCCGGTAATTCTGTTGACCATATTTGTGATATTCAGGCGCCAAATGACATCTTGGAGCATGTTGGAGATAAAAAACAAAATGTGCCCAAAACGTGATATTATGACGTTATACGCCGTTTTGAGCCATGTTTGAACTTTCTGTCACTTTCGGTTCCGATAATTCTGTTGACCATATTTGTGATATTCAGGCGCCAAATGACATGTTGGAGCATGTTGGAGGTAAAAAACAAAATGTGCCCAAAACGTGATATTATGACGTTATACGCCGTTCTGAGCCATGTTTGAACTCTCTATCACTTTTGGTTCCGGTAATTCTGTCGACCATATTTGTGATATTCAGGCGTCAAATGACATCTTGGAGCATGTTGGAGATAAAAAACAAAATGTGCCCAAAACGTGATATTATGACATTATACGCCGTTTTGAGCCATGTTTGAACTTTCTATCACTTTTCGTTCCGGTAATTCTGTCGACCATATATTTGATATTCAGATGCCAAATGTCACATTGGAGCATGTTGAAGATAAAAAACAAAATGTGCCCAAAACGTGATATTATGACGTTATACGCCGTTTTGAGCCATGTTTGAACTTTCTATCACTTTTGGTTCCGATAATTCTGCTGACCATATTTGTGATATTCAGACGCCAAATGACATCTTGGAGCAAGTTGGAGATAAAAAACAAAATGTGCCCAAAACGTGATATTATGACGTTATACGCCGTTCTGAGACATGTTTGAACTTTCTATCACTTTTCGTTCCGGTAATTCTGTCGACCATATATTTGATATTCAGGCGCCAAATGACATCTTGGAGCATGTTGGAGATAAAAAACAAAATGTGCCCAAAACGTGATATTATGACGTTATACGACGTTCTGAGCCATGTTTGAACTTTCTATCACTTTTGGTTCCGATAATTCTGCTGACCATATTTGTGATATTCAGGCGCCAAATGACATCTTGGAGCATGTTGGAGATAAAAAACAAAATGTACCCAAAACGTGATATTATGACGTTATACGCCCTTTTGAGCCATGTTTGAACTTTCTATCACTTTTGGTTCCGGTAATTCTGTCGACCATATTTGTGATATTCAGGCGTCAAATGACATCTTGGAGCATGTTGGAGATAAAAAACAAAATGTGCCCAAAACGTGATATTATGACGTTATACGCCGTTTTGAGCCATGTTTGAACTCTCTATCACTTTTGGTTCCGGTAATTCTGTCGACTATATTTGTGATATTCAGGCGCCAAATGACATCTTGGAGCATGTTGGAGATAAAAAACAAAATGTACCCAAAACGTGATATTATGACGTTATACGCCCTTTTGAGCCATGTTTAAACTTTCTATCACTTTTGGTTCCGGTAATTCTGTCGACCATATTTGTGATATTCAGGCGTCAAATGACATCTTGGAGCATGTTGGAGATAAAAAACAAAATGTGCCCAAAACGTGATATTATGACGTTATACGCCGTTCTGAGCCATGTTTGAACTTTCTATCACTTTTGGTTCCGGTAATTCTGTTGACCATATATTTGATATTCAGGCGCCAAATGACATCTTGGAGCATGTTGGAGATAAAAAACAAAATGTGCCCAAAACGTGATATTATGACGTTATACGCCGTTTTGAGCCATGTTTGAACTTTCTATCACTTTCGGTTCCCATAATTCTGTTGACCATATTTGTGATATTCAGGCGCCAAATGACATGTTGGAGCATGTTGGAGATAAAAAACAAAATGTGCCCAAAACGTGATATTATGACGTTATACGACGTTCTTAGCCATGTTTGAACTTTCTATCACTTTTGGTTCCGGTAATTCTGTTGACCATATTTGTGATATTCAGGCGTCAAATGATATCTTGGAGCATGTTGGAGATAAAAAACAAAATGTGCCCAAAACGTGATATTATGACGTTATACGACGTTCTGAGCCATGTTTGAACTTTCTATCACTTTCGGTTCCGATAATTCTGTTGACCATATTTGTGATATTCAGGCGCCAAATGACATCTCGGAGCATGTTGGAGATAAAAAACAAAATGTGCCCAAAACGTGATATCATGACGTTATACGCCGTTCTGAGCCATGTTTGAACTTTCTATCACTTTTGGTTCCGGTAATTCTGTTGACCATATATTTGATATTCAGGCGCCAAATGACATGTTGGAGCATGTTGGAGATAAAAAACAAAATGTGCCCAAAACGTGATATTATGACGTTATACGCCGTTCTGAGCCATGTTTGAACTTTCTATCACTTTTCGTTCCGGTAATTCTGTTGACCATATATTTGATATTCAGGCACCAAATGACATCTTGGAGCATGTTGGAGATAAAAAACAAAATGTGCCCAAAACGTGATATTATGACGTTATACGCCGTTTTGAGCCACGTTTGAACTTTCTATCACTTTTGGTTCCGGTAATTCTGTTGACCATATTTGTGATATTCAGGCGCCAAATGACATCTTGGAGCATGTTGGAGATAAAAAACAAAATGTGCCCAAAACGTGATATTATGACGTTATACGCCGTTTTGAGCCATGTTTGAACTTTCTGTCACTTTCGGTTCCGATAATTCTGTTGACCATATTTGTGATATTCAGGCGCCAAATGACATGTTGGAGCATGTTGGAGGTAAAAAACAAAATGTGCCCAAAACGTGATATTATGACGTTATACGCCGTTCTGAGCCATGTTTGAACTTTCTATCACTTTTGGTTCCGGTAATTCTGTTGACCATATATTTGATATTCAGGCGCCAAATGACATCTTGGAGCATGTTGGAGATAAAAAACAAAATGTGCCCAAAACGTGATATTATGACGTTATACGCCGTTCTGAGCCATGTTTGAACTTTCTATCACTTTTGGTTCCGGTAATTCTGTTGACCATATATTTGATATTCAGGCGTCAAATGACATCTTGGAGCATGTTGGAGATAAAAAACAAAATGTGCCCAAAACGTGATATTATGACGTTATACGACGTTCTTAGCCATGTTTGAACTTTCTATCACTTTTGGTTCCGATAATTCTGCTGACCATATTTGTGATATTCAGGCGCCAAATGACATCTTGGAGCATGTTGGAGATAAAAAACAAAATGTGCCCAAAACGTGATATTATGACGTTATACGACGTTCTTAGCCATGTTTGAACTTTCTATCACTTTTGGTTCCGATAATTCTGCTGACCATATTTGTGATATTCAGGCGCCAAATGACATCTTGGAGCATGTTGGAGATAAAAAACAAAATGTGCCCAAAACGTGATATTATGACGTTATACGCCGTTTTGAGCCACGTTTGAACTTTCTATCACTTTTGGTTCCGGTAATTCTGTTGACCATATTTGTGATATTCAGGCGCCAAATGACATCTTGGAGCATGTTGGAGATAAAAAACAAAATGTGCTCAAAACGTGATATTATGACGTTATACGCCGTTTTGAGCCATGTTTGAACTTTCTGTCACTTTCGGTTCCGATAATTCTGTTGACCATATTTGTGATATTCAGGCGCCAAATGACATGTTGGAGCATGTTGGAGGTAAAAAACAAAATGTGCCCAAAACGTGATATTATGACGTTATACGCCGTTCTGAGCCATGTTTGAACTTTCTATCACTTTTGGTGCCGGTAATTCTGTTGACCATATATTTGATATTCAGGCGCCAAATGACATCTTGGAGCATGTTGGAGATAAAAAACAAAATGTGCCCAAAACGTGATATTATGACGTTATACGCCGTTCTGAGCCATGTTTGAACTTTCTATCACTTTTGGTTCCGGTAATTCTGTTGACCATATATTTGATATTCAGGCGCCAAATGACATCTTGGAGCATGTTGGAGATAAAAAACAAAATGTGCCCAAAACGTGATATTATGACGTTATACGCCGTTTTGAGCCATGTTTGAACTTTCTATCACTTTCGGTTCCCATAATTCTGTTGACCATATTTGTGATATTCAGGCGCCAAATGACATGTTGGAGCATGTTGGAGATAAAAAACAAAATGTGCCCAAAACGTGATATTATGACGTTATACGCCGTTTTGAGCCATGTTTGAACTTTCTATCACTTTTGGTTCCGGTAATTCTGTTGACCATATTTGTGATATTCAGGCGTCAAATGATATCTTGGAGCATGTTGGAGATAAAAAACAAAATGTGCCCAAAACGTGATATTATGACGTTATACGACGTTCTGAGCCATGTTTGAACTTTCTATCACTTTCGGTTCCGATAATTCTGTTGACCATATTTGTAATATTCAGGCGCCAAATGACATCTTGGAGCATGTTGGAGATAAAAAACAAAATGTGCCCAAAACGTGATATCATGACGTTATACGCCGTTCTGAGCCATGTTTGAACTTTCTATCACTTTTGGTTCCGGTAATTCTGTTGACCATATATTTGATATTCAGGCGCCAAATGACATGTTGGAGCATGTTGGAGATAAAAAACAAAATGTGCCCAAAACGTGATATTATGACGTTATACGCCGTTCTGAGCCATGTTTGAACTTTCTATCACTTTTGGTTCCGGTAATTCTGTTGACCATATATTTGATATTCAGGCGCCAAATGACATCTTGGAGCATGTTGGAGATAAAAAACAAAATGTGCCCAAAACGTGATATTATGACGTTATACGCCGTTTTGAGCCATGTTTGAACTTTCTATCACTTTCGGTTCCGATAATTCTGTTGACCATATTTGTGATATTCAGGCGCCAAATGACATGTTGGAGCATGTTGGAGATAAAAAACAAAATGTGCCCAAAACGTGATATTATGACGTTATACGCCGTTCTGAGCCATGTTTGAACTTTCTATCACTTTTGGTTCCGGTAATTCTGTTGACCATATATTTGATATTCAGGCGTCAAATGACATCTTGGAGCATGTTGGAGATAAAAAACAAAATGTGCCCAAAACGTTATATTATGACGTTATACGACGTTCTTAGCCATGTTTGAACTTTCTATCACTTTTGGTTCCGATAATTCTGCTGACCATATTTGTGATATTCAGGCGCCAAATGACATCTTGGAGCATGTTGGAGATAAAAAACAAAATGTGCCCAAAACGTTATATTATGACGTTATACGACGTTCTTAGCCATGTTTGAACTTTCTATCACTTTTGGTGCCGATAATTCTGCTGACCATATTTGTGATATTCAGGCGCCAAACGACATCTTGGAGCATGTTGGAGATAAAAAACAAAATGTGCCCAAAACGTGATATTATGACGTTATACGCCGTTTTGAGCCACGTTTGAACTCTCTATCACTTTCGGTTCCGATAATTTTGTTGACCATATTTGTGATATTCAGGCGCCAAATGACATCTGTGCCCAAAACGTGATATCATGACGTTATACGCCGTTCTGAGCCATGTTTGAACTTTCTATCACTTTTGGTTCCGGTAATTCTGTTGACCATATATTTGATATTCAGGCGCCAAATGACATGTTGGAGCATGTTGGAGATAAAAAACAAAATGTGCCCAAAACGTGATATTATGACGTTATACGCCGTTCTGAGCCATGTTTGAACTTTCTATCACTTTTGGTTCCGGTAATTCTGTTGACCATATATTTGATATTCAGGCGCCAAATGACATCTTGGAGCATGTTGGAGATAAAAAACAAAATGTGCCCAAAACGTGATATTATGACGTTATACGCCGTTTTGAGCCATGTTTGAACTTTCTATCACTTTCGGTTCCGATAATTCTGTTGACCATATTTGTGATATTCAGGCGCCAAATGACATGTTGGAGCATGTTGGAGATAAAAAACAAAATGTGCCCAAAACGTGATATTATGACGTTATACGCCGTTCTGAGCCATGTTTGAACTTTCTATCACTTTTGGTTCCGGTAATTCTGTTGACCATATATTTGATATTCAGGCGTCAAATGACATCTTGGAGCATGTTGGAGATAAAAAACAAAATGTGCCCAAAACGTTATATTATGACGTTATACGACGTTCTTAGCCATGTTTGAACTTTCTATCACTTTTGGTTCCGATAATTCTGCTGACCATATTTGTGATATTCAGGCGCCAAATGACATCTTGGAGCATGTTGGAGATAAAAAACAAAATGTGCCCAAAACGTGATATTATGACGTTATACGCCGTTTTGAGCCACGTTTGAACTCTCTATCACTTTCGGTTCCGATAATTTTGTTGACCATATTTGTGATATTCAGGCGCCAAATGACATCTTGGAGCATGTTGGAGATAAAAAACAAAATGTGCCCAAAACGTGATATTATGACGTTATACGCCGTTTTGAGCCACGTTTGAACTTTCTATCACTTTTGGTTCCGGTAATTCTGTTGACCATATTTGTGATATTCAGGCGCCAAATGACATCTTGGAGCATGTTGGAGATAAAAAACAAAATGTGCCCAAAACGTGATATTATGACGTTATACGCCGTTCTGAGCCATGTTTGAACTTTCTATCACTTTTGGTTCCGGTAATTCTGTTGACCATATATTTGATATTCAGGCGCCAAATGACATCTTGGAGCATGTTGGAGATAAAAAACAAAATGTGCCCAAAACGTGATATTATGACGTTATACGCCGTTCTGAGCCATGTTTGAACTTTCTATCACTTTTGGTTCCGGTAATTCTGTTGACCATATATTTGATATTCAGGCGTCAAATGACATCTTGGAGCATGTTGGAGATAAAAAACAAAATGTGCCCAAAACGTTATATTATGACGTTATACGACGTTCTTAGCCATGTTTGAACTCTCTATCACTTTCGGTTCCGATAATTTTGTTGACCATATTTGTGATATTCAGGCGCCAAATGACATCTTGGAGCATGTTGGAGATAAAAAACAAAATGTGCCCAAAACGTGATATTATGACGTTATACGCCGTTTTGAGCCACGTTTGAACTTTCTATCACTTTTGGTTCCGGTAATTCTGTTGACCATATTTGTGATATTCAGGCGCCAAATGACATCTTGGAGCATGTTGGAGATAAAAAACAAAATGTGCCCAAAACGTGATATTATGACGTTATACGCCGTTCTGAGCCATGTTTGAACTTTCTATCACTTTTGGTTCCGGTAATTCTGTTGACCATATATTTGATATTCAGGCGCCAAATGACATCTTGGAGCATGTTGGAGATAAAAAACAAAATGTGCCCAAAACGTGATATTATGACGTTATACGCCGTTCTGAGCCATGTTTGAACTTTCTATCACTTTTGGTTCCGGTAATTCTGTTGACCATATATTTGATATTCAGGCGCCAAATGACATCTTGGAGCATGTTGGAGATAAAAAACAAAATGTGCCCAAAACGTGATATTATGACGTTATACGCCGTTTTGAGCCATGTTTGAACTTTCTATCACTTTCGGTTCCCATAATTCTGTTGACCATATTTGTGATATTCAGGCGCCAAATGACATGTTGGAGCATGTTGGAGATAAAAAACAAAATGTGCCCAAAACGTGATATTATGACGTTATTCGCCGTTTTGAGCCATGTTTGAACTTTCTATCACTTTTGGTTCCGGTAATTCTGTTGACCATATTTGTGATATTCAGGCGTCAAATGATATCTTGGAGCATGTTGGAGATAAAAAACAAAATGTGCCCAAAACGTGATATTATGACGTTATACGCCGTTTTGAGCCACGTTTGAACTTTCTATCACTTTTGGTTCCGGTAATTCTGTTGACCATATTTGTGATATTCAGGCGCCAAATGACATCTTGGAGCATGTTGGAGATAAAAAACAAAATGTGCCCAAAACGTGATATTATGACGTTATACGCCGTTTTGAGCCATGTTTGAACTTTCTATCACTTTCGGTTCCGATAATTCTGTTGACCATATTTGTGATATTCAGGCGCCAAATGACATGTTGGAGCATGTTGGAGATAAAAAACAAAATGTGCCCAAAACGTGATATTATGACGTTATACGCCGTTCTGAGCCATGTTTGAACTCTCTATCACTTTCGGTTCCGATAATTCTGTTGACCATATTTGTGATATTCAGGCGCCAAATGACATGTTGGAGCATGTTGGAGATAAAAAACAAAATGTGCCCAAAACGTGATATTATGACGTTATACGCCGTTCTGAGCCATGTTTGAACTTTCTATCACTTTTGGTTCCGGTAATTCTGTTGACCATATATTTGATATTCAGGCGCCAAATGACATCTTGGAGCATGTTGGAGATAAAAAACAAAATGTGCCCAAAACGTGATATTATGACGTTATACGCCGTTTTGAGCCATGTTTGAACTTTCTATCACTTTCGGTTCCGATAATTCTGTTGACCATATTTGTGATATTCAGGCGCCAAATGACATGTTGGAGAATGTTGGAGATAAAAAACAAAATGTGCCCAAAACGTGATATTATGACGTTATACGCCGTTCTGAGCCATGTTTGAACTTTCTATCACTTTTGGTTCCGGTAATTCTGTTGACCATATATTTGATATTCAGGCGCCAAATGACATCTTGGAGCATGTTGGAGATAAAAAACAAAATGTGCCCAAAACGTGATATTATGACGTTATACGCCGTTTTGAGCCATGTTTGAACTTTCTATCACTTTCGGTTCCGATAATTCTGTTAACCATATTTGTGATATTCAGGCGCCAAATGACATGTTGGAGCATGTTGGAGATAAAAAACAAAATGTGCCCAAAACGTGATATTATGACGTTATACGCCGTTCTGAGCCATGTTTGAACTTTCTATCACTTTCGGTTCCGATAATTCTGTTGACCATATATTTGATATTCAGGCGCCAAATGACATCTTGGAGCATGTTGGAGATAAAAAACAAAATGTGCCCAAAACGTGATATTATGACGTTATACGCCGTTTTGAGCCATGTTTGAACTCTCTATCACTTTCGGTTCCGATAATTCTGTTGACCATATTTGTGATATTCAGGCGCCAAATGACATGTTGGAGCATGTTGGAGATAAAAAACAAAATGTGCCCAAAACGTGATATTATGACGTTATACGCCGTTCTGAGCCATGTTTGAACTTTCTATCACTTTCGGTTCCGATAATTCTGTTGACCATATATTTGATATTCAGGCGCCAAATGACATCTTGGAGCATGTTGGAGATAAAAAACAAAATGTGCCCAAAACGTGATATTATGACGTTATACGCCGTTTTGAGCCATGTTTGAACTCTCTATCACTTTCGGTTCCGATAATTCTGTTGACCATATTTGTGATATTCAGGCGCCAAATGACATGTTGGAGCATGTTGGAGATAAAAAACAAAATGTGTCCAAAACGTGATATTATGACGTTATACGCCGTTCTGAGCCATGTTTGAACTTTCTATCACTTTTGGTTCCGGTAATTCTGTTGACCATATATTTGATATTCAGGCGCCAAATGACATCTTGGAGCATGTTGAAGATAAAAAACAAAATGTGCCCAAAACGTAATATTATGACGTTATACGCCGTTTTGAGCCATGTTTGAACTTTCTATCACTTTCGGTTCCGATAATTCTGTTGACCATATTTGTGATATTCAGGCGCCAAATGACATCTTGGAGCATGTTGGAGATAAAAAACAAAATGTGCCCAAAACGTGATATTATGACGTTATACGCCGTTCTGAGCCATGTTTGAACTTTCTATCACTTTTGGTTCCGGTAATTCTGTTGACCATATATTTGATATTCAGGCGCCAAATGACATCTTGGAGCATGTTGGAGATAAAAAACAAAATGTGCCCAAAACGTGATATTATGACGTTATACGCCGTTTTGAGCCACGTTTGAACTCTCTATCACTTTCGGTTCTGATAATTTTGTTGACCATATTTGTGATATTCAGGCGCCAAATGACATCTTGGAGCATGTTGGAGATAAAAAACAAAATGTGCCCAAAACGTGATATTATGACGTTATACGCCGTTTTGAGCCACGTTTGAACTCTCTATCACTTTCGGTTCTGATAATTTTGTTGACCATATTTGTGATATTCAGGCGCCAAATGACATCTTGGAGCATGTTGGAGATAAAAAACAAAATGTGCCCAAAACGTGATATTATGACGTTATACGCCGTTTTGAGCCACGTTTGAACTTTCTATCACTTTTGGTTCCGGTAATTCTGTTGACCATATTTGTGATATTCAGGCGCCAAATGACATCTTGGAGCATGTTGGAGATAAAAAACAAAATGTGCCCAAAACGTGATATTATGACGTTATACGCCGTTTTGAGCCATGTTTGAACTTTCTATCACTTTCGGTTCCGATAATTCTGTTGACCATATTTGTGATATTCAGGCGCCAAATGACATGTTGGAGCATGTTGGAGATAAAAAACAAAATGTGCCCAAAACGTGATATTATGACGTTATACGTCGTTCTGAGCCATGTTTGAACTCTCTATCACTTTCGGTTCCGATAATTCTGTTGACCATATTTGTGATATTCAGGCGCCAAATGACATGTTGGAGCATGTTGGAGATAAAAAACAAAATGTGCCCAAAACGTGATATTATGACGTTATACGCCGTTTTGAGCCATGTTTGAACTTTCTATCACTTTTGGTTCCGGTAATTCTGTTGACCATATTTGTGATATTCAGGCGTCAAATGACATCTTGGAGCATGTTGGAGATAAAAAACAAAATGTGCCCAAAACGTGATATTATGACGTTATACGACGTTCTGAGCCATGTTTGAACTTTCTATGACTTTCGGTTCCGATAATTCTGTTGACCATATTTGTGATATTCAGGCGCCAAATGACATCTTGGAGCATGTTGGAGATAAAAAACAAAATGTGCCCAAAACGTGATATTATGACGTTATACGCCGTTTTGAGCCATGTTTGAACTTTCTATCACTTTCGGTTCCGATAATTCTGTTGACCATATTTGTGATATTCAGGCGCCAAATGACATCTTGGAGCATGTTGGAGATAAAAAACAAAATGTGCCCAAAACGTGATATTATGACGTTATACGCCGTTCTGAGCCATGTTTGAACTTTCTATCACTTTTGGTTCCGGTAATTCTGTTGACCATATATTTGATATTCAGGCGTCAAATGACATCTTGGAGCATGTTGGAGATAAAAAACAAAATGTGCCCAAAACGTGATATTATGACGTTATACGACGTTCTTAGCCATGTTTGAACTTTCTATCACTTTTGGTTCCGATAATTCTGCTGACCATATTTGTGATATTCAGGCGCCAAATGACATCTTGGAGCATGTTGGAGATAAAAAACAAAATGTGCCCAAAACGTGATATTATGACGTTATACGCCGTTTTGAGCCACGTTTGAACTTTCTATCACTTTTGGTTCCGGTAATTCTGTTGACCATATTTGTGATATTCAGGCGCCAAATGACATCTTGGAGCATGTTGGAGATAAAAAACAAAATGTGCCCAAAACGTGATATTATGACGTTATACGCCGTTTTGAGCCATGTTTGAACTTTCTGTCACTTTCGGTTCCGATAATTCTGTTGACCATATTTGTGATATTCAGGCGCCAAATGACATGTTGGAGCATGTTGGAGGTAAAAAACAAAATGTGCCCAAAACGTGATATTATGACGTTATACGCCGTTCTGAGCCATGTTTGAACTTTCTATCACTTTTGGTTCCGGTAATTCTGTTGACCATATATTTGATATTCAGGCGCCAAATGACATCTTGGAGCATGTTGGAGATAAAAAACAAAATGTGCCCAAAACGTGATATTATGACGTTATACGCCGTTTTGAGCCATGTTTGAACTTTCTATCACTTTCGGTTCCGATAATTCTGTTGACCATATTTGTGATATTCAGGCGCCAAATGACATGTTGGAGCATGTTGGAGATAAAAATCAGAATGTGCCCAAAACGTGATATTATGACGTTATACGTCGTTCTGAGCCATGTTTGAACTCTCTATCACTTTCGGTTCCGATAATTCTGTTGACCATATTTGTGATATTCAGGCGCCAAATGACATGTTGGAGCATGTTGGAGACAAAAAACAAAATGTGCCCAAAACGTGATATTATGACGTTATACGCCGTTCTGAGCCATGTTTGAACTTTCTATCACTTTTGGTTCCGGTAATTCTGTTGACCATACTTGTGATATTCAGGCGTCAAATGACATCTTGGAGCATGTTGGAGATAAAAAACAAAATGTGCCCAAAACGTGATATTATGACGTTATACGCCGTTTTGAGCCATGTTTGAACTTTCTGTCACTTTCGGTTCCGATAATTCTGTTGACCATATTTGTGATATTCAGGCGCCAAATGACATGTTGGAGCATGTTGGAGATAAAAAACAAAATGTGCCCAAAACGTGATATTATGACGTTATACGCCGTTCTGAGCCATGTTTGAACTCTCTATCACTTTCGGTTCCGATAATTCTGTTGACCATATTTGTGATATTCAGGCGCCAAATGACATGTTGGAGCATGTTGGAGGTAAAAAACAAAATGTGCCCAAAACGTGATATTATGACGTTATACGCCGTTCTGAGCCATGTTTGAACTTTCTATCACTTTTGGTTCCGGTAATTCTGTTGACCATATATTTGATATTCAGGCGCCAAATGACATCTTGGACCATGTTGGAGATAAAAAACAAAATGTGCCCAAAACGTAATATTATGACATTATACGCCGTTCTGAGCCATGTTTGAACTTTCTATCACTTTTGGTTCCGGTAATTCTGTTGACCATATATTTGATATTCAGGCGCCAAATGACATCTTGGAGCATGTTGGAGATAAAAAACAAAATGTGCCCAAAACGTGATATTATGACGTTATACGCCGTTCTGAGCCATGTTTGAACTTTCTATCACTTTTGGTTCCAGTAATTCTGTTGACCATATATTTGATATTCAGGCGTCAAATGACATCTTGGAGCATGTTGGAGATAAAAAACAAAATGTGCCCAAAACGTGATATTATGACGTTATACGACGTTCTGAGCCATGTTTGAACTTTCTATCACTTTCGGTTCCGATAATTTTGTTGACCATATTTGTGATATTCAGGCGTCAAATGACATCTTGGAGCACGTTGGAGATAAAAAACAAAATGTGCCCAAAACGTGATATTATGACGTTATACGCCGTTCTGAGCCATGTTTGAACTCTCTTTCACTTTCGGTTCCGATAATTCTGTTGATCATATTTGTGATATTCAGGCGTCAAATGACATCTTGGAGCATGTTGGAGATAAAAAACAAAATGTGCCCAAAACGTGATATTATGACGTTATACGCCGTTTTGAGCCATGTTTGAACTTTCTATCACTTTCGGTTCCGATAATTCTGTTGACCATATATGTGATATTCAGGCACCAAATGACATCTTGGAGCATGTTGGAGATAAAAAACAAAATGTGCCCAAAACGTGATATTATGACGCTATACGCCGTTCTGAGCCATGTTTGAACTTTCTATCACTTTTGGTTCCGGTACTTCTGTTGACCATATATTTGATATTCAGGCGCCAAATGACATCTTGGACCATGTTGGAGATAAAAAACAAAATGTGCCCAAAACGTAATATTATGACGTTATACGCCGTTCTGAGCCATGTTTGAACTTTCTATCACTTTTGGTTCCGGTAATTCTGTTGACCATATATTTGATATTCAGGCGCCAAATGACATCTTGGAGCATGTTGGAGATAAAAAACAAAATGTGCCCAAAACGTGATATTATGACGTTATACGCCGTTCTGAGCCATGTTTGAACTTTCTATCACTTTTGGTTCCGGTAATTCTGTTGACCATATATTTGATATTCAGGCGCCAAATGACATCTTGGAGCATGTTGGAGATAAAAAACAAAATGTGCCCAAAACGTGATATTATGACGTTATACGACGTTCTGAGCCATGTTTGAACTTTCTATCACTTTCGGTTCCGATAATTCTGTTGACCATATTTGTGATATTCAGGCGCCAAATGACATCTTGGAGCATGTTGGAGATAAAAAACAAAATGTGCAAAAACGTGATATTATGACGTTATACGACGTTCTGAGCCATGTTTGAACTTTCTATCACTTTCGGTTCCGATAATTCTGTTGACCATATTTGTGATATTCAGGCGCCAAATGACATCTTGGAGCATGTTGGAGATAAAAAACAAAATGTGCCCAAAACGTGATATTATGACGTTATACGCCGTTCTGAGCCATGTTTGAACTTTCTATCACTTTTGGTTCCGGTAATTCTGTTGACCATATATTTGATATTCAGGCGTCAAATGACATCTTGGACCATGTTGGAGATAAAAAACAAAATGTGCCCAAAACGTAATATTATGACGTTATACGCCGTTCTGAGCCATGTTTGAACTTTCTATCACTTTTGGTTCCGGTAATTCTGTTGACCATATATTTGATATTCAGGCGCCAAATGACATCTTGGAGCATGTTGGAGATAAAAAACAAAATGTGCCCAAAACGTGATATTATGACGTTATACGCCGTTCTGAGCCATGTTTGAACTTTCTATCACTTTTGGTTCCGGTAATTCTGTTGACCATATATTTGATATTCAGGCGCCAAATGACATCTTGGAGCATGTTGGAGATAAAAAACAAAATGTGCCCAAAACGTGATATTATGACGTTATACGACGTTCTGAGCCATGTTTGAACTTTCTATCACTTTCGGTTCCGATAATTCTGTTGACCATATTTGTGATATTCAGGCGCCAAATGACATGTTGGAGCATGTTGGAGATAAAAAACAAAATGTGCCCAAAACGTGATATTATGACGTTATACGCCGTTCTGAGCCATGTTTGAACTTTCTATCACTTTTGGTTCCGGTAATTCTGTTGACCATATATTTGATATTCAGGCGTCAAATGACATCTTGGAGCATGTTGGAGATAAAAAACAAAATGTGCAAAAACGTGATATTATGACGTTATACGACGTTCTGAGCCATGTTTGAACTTTCTATCACTTTCGGTTCCGATAATTCTGTTGACCATATTTGTGATATTCAGGCGCCAAATGACATCTTGGAGCATGTTGGAGATAAAAAACAAAATGTGCCCAAAACGTGATATTATGACGTTATACGCCGTTCTGAGCCATGTTTGAACTTTCTATCACTTTTGGTTCCGGTAATTCTGTTGACCATATATTTGATATTCAGGCGCCAAATGACATCTTGGAGCATGTTGGAGATAAAAAACAAAATGTGCCCAAAACGTGATATTATGACGTTATACGCCGTTTTGAGCCATGTTTGAACTTTCTATCACTTTCGGTTCCGATAATTCTGTTGACCATATTTGTGATATTCAGGCGCCAAATGACATCTTGGAGCATGTTGGAGATAAAAAACAAAATGTGCCCAAAACGTGATATTATGACGTTATACGCCGTTCTGAGCCATGTTTGAACTTTCTATCACTTTCGGTTCCGATAATTTTGTTGACCATATTTGTGATATTCAGGCGTCAAAGGACATCTTGGAGCATGTTGGAGATAAAAAACAAAATGTGCCCAAAACGTGATATTATAACGTTATACGACGTTCTGAGCCATGTTTGAACTTTCTATCACTTTCGGTTCCGATAATTCTGCTGACCATATTTGTGATATTCAGGCGCCAAATGACATCTTGAAGCATGTTGGAGATAAAAGACAAAATGTGCCCAAAACGTGATATTATGACGTTCTACGCCGTTTTGAGCCATGTTTGAACTTTCTATCACTTTTGGTTCCGGTAATTCTGTTGACCATATATTTGATATTCAGGCGCCAAATGACATCTTGGAGCATGTTGGAGATAAAAAACAAAATGTGCCCAAAACGTGATATTATGACGTTATACGCCGTTCTGAGCCATGTTTGAACTTTCTATCACTTTTGGTTCCGGTAATTCTGTTGACCATATATTTGATATTCAGGCGCCAAATGACATCTTGGAGCATGTTGGAGATAAAAAACAAAATGTGCCCAAAACGTGATATTATGACGTTATACGCCGTTTTGAGCCATGTTTGAACTTTCTATCACTTTCGGTTCCCATAATTCTGTTGACCATATTTGTGATATTCAGGCGCCAAATGACATGTTGGAGCATGTTGGAGATAATAAACAAAATGTGCCCAAAACGTGATATTATGACGTTATACGCCGTTCTGAGCCATGTTTGAACTTTCTATCACTTTTGGTTCCGGTAATTCTGTTGACCATATATTTGATATTCAGGCGCCAAATGCCATCTTGGAGCATGTTGGAGATAAAAAACAAAATGTGCCCAAAACGTGATATTATGACGTTATACGCCGTTCTGAGCCATGTTTGAACTCTCTATCACTTTCGGTTCCGATAATTCTGTTGACCATATTTGTGATATTCAGGCGCCAAATGACATGTTGGAGCATGTTGGAGATAAAAAACAAAATGTGCCCAAAACGTGATATTATGACGTTATACGCCGTTTTGAGCCATGTTTGAACTTTCTATCACTTTTGGTTCCGGTAATTCTGTTGACCATATTTGTGATATTCAGGCGTCAAATGACATCTTGGAGCATGTTGGAGATAAAAAACAAAATGTGCCCAAAACGTGATATTATGACGTTATACGACGTTCTGAGCCATGTTTGAACTTTCTATCACTTTCGGT
Organism: Onthophagus taurus; assembly: GCF_036711975.1. Classification (NCBI taxonomy): domain Eukaryota; kingdom Metazoa; phylum Arthropoda; class Insecta; order Coleoptera; family Scarabaeidae; genus Onthophagus; species Onthophagus taurus. Next base: position 11,279,954 of record NC_091973.1, read on the forward strand.
TCCGATAATTCTGTTGACCATATTTGTGATATTCAGGCGCCAAATGACATCTTGGAGCATGTTGGAGATAAAAAACAAAATGTGCCCAAAACGTGATATTATGACGTTATACGACGTTCTTAGCCATGTTTGAACTTTCTATCACTTTTGGTTCCGATAATTCTGCTGACCATATTTGTGATATTCAGGCGCCAAATGACATCTTGGAGCATGTTGGAGATAAAAAACAAAATGTGCCCAAAACGTGATATTATGACGTTCTACGCCGTTTTGAGCCATGTTTGAACTTTCTATCACTTTTGGTTCCGGTAATTCTGTTGACCATATATTTGATATTCAGGCGCCAAATGACATCTTGGAGCATGTTGGAGATAAAAAACAAAATGTGCCCAAAACGTGATATTATGACGTTATACGACGTTCTTAGCCATGTTTGAACTTTCTATCACTTTTGGTTCCGATAATTCTGCTGACCATATTTGTGATATTCAGGCGCCAAATGACATCTTGGAGCATGTTGGAGATAAAAAACAAAATGTGCCCAAAACGTGATATTATGACGTTCTACGCCGTTTTGAGCCATGTTTGAACTTTCTATCACTTTTGGTTCCGGTAATTCTGTTGACCATATATTTGATATTCAGGCGCCAAATGACATCTTGGAGCATGTTGGAGATAAAAAACAAAATGTGCCCAAAACGTGATATTATGACGTTATACGACGTTCTTAGCCATGTTTGAACTTTCTATCACTTTTGGTTCCGATAATTCTGCTGACCATATTTGTGATATTCAGGCGCCAAATGACATCTTGGAGCATGTTGGAGATAAAAAACAAAATGTGCCCAAAACGTGATATTATGACGTTCTACGCCGTTTTGAGCCATGTTTGAACTTTCTATCACTTTTGGTTCCGGTAATTCTGTTGACCATATATTTGATATTCAGGCGCCAAATGACATCTTGGAGCATGTTGGAGATAAAAAACAAAATGTGCCCAAAACGTGATATTATGACGTTATACGCCGTTCTGAGCCATGTTTGAACTTTCTATCACTTTTGGTTCCGGTAATTCTGTTGACCATATATTTGATATTCAGGCGCCAAATGACATCTTGGAGCATGTTGGAGATAAAAAACAAAATGTGCCCAAAACGTGATATTATGACGTTATACTCCGTTTTGAGCCATGTTTGAACTTTCTATCACTTTTGGTTCCGGTAATTCTGTTGACCATATTTGTGATATTCAGGCGTCAAATGACATCTTGGAGCATGTTGGAGATAAAAAACAAAATGTGCCCAAAACGTGATATTATGACGTTATACGACGTTCTGAGCCATGTTTGAACTTTCTATCACTTTCGGTTCCGATAATTCTGTTGACCATATTTGTGATATTCAGGCGCCAAATGACATCTTGGAGCATGTTGGAGATAAAAAACAAAATGTGCCCAAAACGTGATATTATGACGTTATACGCCGTTCTGAGCCATGTTTGAACTTTCTATCACTTTCGGTTCCGATAATTTTGTTGACCATATTTGTGATATTCAGGCGTCAAAGGACATCTTGGAGCATGTTGGAGATAAAAAACAAAATGTGCCCAAAACGTGATATTATAACGTTATACGACGTTCTGAGCCATGTTTGAACTTTCTATCACTTTCGGTTCCGATAATTCTGCTGACCATATTTGTGATATTCAGGCGCCAAATGACATGTTGGAGCATGTTGGAGATAAAAAACAAAATGTGCCCAAAACGTGATATTATGACGTTATACGCCGTTCTGAGCCATGTTTGAACTCTCTATCACTTTCGGTTCCGGTAATTCTGTTGACCATATATGTGATATTCAGGCGCCAAATGACATCTTGAAGCATGTTGGAGATAAAAAACAAAATGTGCCCAAAACGTGATATTATGACGTTATACGACGTTCTTAGCCATGTTTGAACTTTCTATCACTTTTGGTTCCGATAATTCTGCTGACCATATTTGTGATATTCAGGCGCCAAATGACATCTTGGAGCATGTTGGAGATAAAAAACAAAATGTGCCCAAAACGTGATATTATGACGTTATACGCCGTTCTGAGCCATGTTTGAACTCTCTATCACTTTCGGTTCCGATAATTCTGTTGACCATATTTGTGATATTCAGGCGCCAAATGACATGTTGGAGCATGTTGGAGATAAAAAACAAAATGTGCCCAAAACGTGATATTATGATGTTATACGCCGTTTTGAGCCATGTTTGAACTTTCTATCACTTTTGGTTCCGGTAATTCTGTTGACCATATTTGTGATATTCAGGCGTCAAATGACATCTTGGAGCATGTTGGAGATAAAAAACAAAATGTGCCCAAAACGTGATATTATGACGTTATACGACGTTCTGAGCCATGTTTGAACTTTCTATCACTTTCGGTTCCGATAATTCTGTTGACCATATTTGTGATATTCAGGCGCCAAATGACATCTTGGAGCATGTTGGAGATAAAAAACAAAATGTGCCCAAAACGTGATATTATGACGTTATACGACGTTCTTAGCCATGTTTGAACTTTCTATCACTTTTGGTTCCGATAATTCTGCTGACCATATTTGTGATATTCAGGCGCCAAATGACATCTTGGAGCATGTTGGAGATAAAAAACAAAATGTGCCCAAAACGTGATATTATGACGTTCTACGCCGTTTTGAGCCATGTTTGAACTTTCTATCACTTTTGGTTCCGGTAATTCTGTTGACCATATATTTGATATTCAGGCGCCAAATGACATCTTGGAGCATGTTGGAGATAAAAAACAAAATGTGCCCAAAACGTGATATTATGACGTTATACGCCGTTCTGAGCCATGTTTGAACTTTCTGTCACTTTTGGTTCCGGTAATTCTGTTGACCATATATTTGATATTCAGGCGCCAAATGCCATCTTGGAGCATGTTGGAGATAAAAAACAAAATGTGCCCAAAACGTGATATTATGACGTTATACGCCGTTCTGAGCCATGTTTGAACTCTCTATCACTTTCGGTTCCGATAATTCTGTTGACCATATTTGTGATATTCAGGCGCCAAATGACATGTTGGAGCATGTTGGAGATAAAAAACAAAATGTGCCCAAAACGTGATATTATGACGTTATACGCCGTTTTGAGCCATGTTTGAACTTTCTATCACTTTTGGTTCCGGTAATTCTGTTGACCATATATTTGATATTCAGGCGCCAAATGACATCTTGGAGCATGTTGGAGATAAAAAACAAAATGTGCCCAAAACGTGATATTATGACGTTATACGCCGTTTTGAGCCATGTTTGAACTTTCTATCACTTTCGGTTCCGATAATTCTGTTGACCATATATTTGATATTCAGGCGCCAAATGACATCTTGGAGCATGTTGGAGATAAAAAACAAAATGTGCCCAAAACGTGATATTATGACGTTATACGCCGTTTTGAGCCATGTTTGAACTTTCTATCACTTTCGGTTCCCATAATTCTGTTGACCATATTTGTGATATTCAGGCGCCAAATGACATGTTGGAGCATGTTGGAGATAATAAACAAAATGTGCCCAAAACGTGATATTATGACGTTATACGCCGTTCTGAGCCATGTTTGAACTTTCTATCACTTTTGGTTCCGGTAATTCTGTTGACCATATATTTGATATTCAGGCGCCAAATGCCATCTTGGAGCATGTTGGAGATAAAAAACAAAATGTGCCCAAAACGTGATATTATGACGTTATACGCCGTTCTGAGCCATGTTTGAACTCTCTATCACTTTCGGTTCCGATAATTCTGTTGACCATATTTGTGATATTCAGGCGCCAAATGACATGTTGGAGCATGTTGGAGATAAAAAACAAAATGTGCCCAAAACGTGATATTATGATGTTATACGCCGTTTTGAGCCATGTTTGAACTTTCTATCACTTTTGGTTCCGGTAATTCTGTTGACCATATTTGTGATATTCAGGCGTCAAATGACATCTTGGAGCATGTTGGAGATAAAAAACAAAATGTGCCCAAAACGTGATATTATGACGTTATACGACGTTCTGAGCCATGTTTGAACTTTCTATCACTTTCGGTTCCGATAATTCTGTTGACCATATTTGTGATATTCAGGCGCCAAATGACATCTTGGAGCATGTTGGAGATAAAAAACAAAATGTGCCCAAAACGTGATATTATGACGTTATACGCCGTTTTGAGCCATGTTTGAACTTTCTATCACTTTCGGTTCCGATAATTCTGTTGACCATATATTTGATATTCAGGCGCCAAATGACATCTTGGAGCATGTTGGAGATAAAAAACAAAATGTGCCCAAAACGTGATATTATGACGTTATACGCCGTTTTGAGCCATGTTTGAACTTTCTATCACTTTCGGTTCCCATAATTCTGTTGACCATATTTGTGATATTCAGGCGCCAAATGACATGTTGGAGCATGTTGGAGATAATAAACAAAATGTGCCCAAAACGTGATATTATGACGTTATACGCCGTTCTGAGCCATGTTTGAACTTTCTATCACTTTTGGTTCCGGTAATTCTGTTGACCATATATTTGATATTCAGGCGCCAAATGCCATCTTGGAGCATGTTGGAGATAAAAAACAAAATGTGCCCAAAACGTGATATTATGACGTTATACGCCGTTCTGAGCCATGTTTGAACTCTCTATCACTTTCGGTTCCGATAATTCTGTTGACCATATTTGTGATATTCAGGCGCCAAATGACATGTTGGAGCATGTTGGAGATAAAAAACAAAATGTGCCCAAAACGTGATATTATGATGTTATACGCCGTTTTGAGCCATGTTTGAACTTTCTATCACTTTTGGTTCCGGTAATTCTGTTGACCATATTTGTGATATTCAGGCGTCAAATGACATCTTGGAGCATGTTGGAGATAAAAAACAAAATGTGCCCAAAACGTGATATTATGACGTTATACGACGTTCTGAGCCATGTTTGAACTTTCTATCACTTTCGGTTCCGATAATTCTGTTGACCATATTTGTGATATTCAGGCGCCAAATGACATCTTGGAGCATGTTGGAGATAAAAAACAAAATGTGCCCAAAACGTGATATTATGACGTTATACGACGTTCTTAGCCATGTTTGAACTTTCTATCACTTTTGGTTCCGATAATTCTGCTGACCATATTTGTGATATTCAGGCGCCAAATGACATCTTGGAGCATGTTGGAGATAAAAAACAAAATGTGCCCAAAACGTGATATTATGACGTTCTACGCCGTTTTGAGCCATGTTTGAACTTTCTATCACTTTTGGTTCCGGTAATTCTGTTGACCATATATTTGATATTCAGGCGCCAAATGACATCTTGGAGCATGTTGGAGATAAAAAACAAAATGTGCCCAAAACGTGATATTATGACGTTATACGCCGTTCTGAGCCATGTTTGAACTTTCTGTCACTTTTGGTTCCGGTAATTCTGTTGACCATATATTTGATATTCAGGCGCCAAATGCCATCTTGGAGCATGTTGGAGATAAAAAACAAAATGTGCCCAAAACGTGATATTATGACGTTATACGCCGTTCTGAGCCATGTTTGAACTCTCTATCACTTTCGGTTCCGATAATTCTGTTGACCATATTTGTGATATTCAGGCGCCAAATGACATGTTGGAGCATGTTGGAGATAAAAAACAAAATGTGCCCAAAACGTGATATTATGACGTTATACGCCGTTTTGAGCCATGTTTGAACTTTCTATCACTTTTGGTTCCGGTAATTCTGTTGACCATATTTGTGATATTCAGGCGTCAAATGACATCTTGGAGCATGTTGGAGATAAAAAACAAAATGTGCCCAAAACGTGATATTATGACGTTATACGCCGTTCTGAGCCATGTTTGAACTCTCTATCACTTTCGGTTCCGGTAATTCTGTTGACCATATATGTGATATTCATGCGCCAAATGACATCTTGAAGCATGTTGGAGATAAAAAACAAAATGTGCCCAAAACGTGATATTATGACGTTATACGACGTTCTTAGCCATGTTTGAACTTTCTATCACTTTTGGTTCCGATAATTCTGCTGACCATATTTGTGATATTCAGGCGCCAAATGACATCTTGGAGCATGTTGGAGATAAAAAACAAAATGTGCCCAAAACGTGATATTATGACGTTATACGCCGTTTTGAGCCACGTTTGAACTCTCTATCACTTTCGGTTCCGATAATTCTGTTGACCATATTTGTGATATTCAGGCGCCAAATGACATGTTGGAGCATGTTGGAGATAAAAAACAAAATGTGCCCAAAACGTGATATTATGACGTTATACGCCGTTCTGAGCCATGTTTGAACTTTCTATCACTTTTGGTTCCGGTAATTCTGTTGACCATATATTTGATATTCAGGCGCCAAATGACATCTTGGAGCATGTTGGAGATAAAAAACAAAATGTGCCCAAAACGTGATATTATGACGTTATACGCCGTTCTGAGCCATGTTTGAACTCTCTATCACTTTCGGTTCCGATAATTCTGTTGACCATATTTGTGATATTCAGGCGCCAAATGACATGTTGGAGCATGTTGGAGATAAAAAACAAAATGTGCCCAAAACGTGATATTATGACGTTATACGCCGTTCTGAGCCATGTTTGAACTTTCTATCACTTTTGGTTCCGGTAATTCTGTTGACCATATATTTGATATTCAGGCGCCAAATGACATCTTGAAGCATGTTGGAGATAAAAAACAAAATGTGCCCAAAACGTGATATTATGACGTTATACGACGTTCTTAGCCATGTTTGAACTTTCTATCACTTTTGGTTCCGATAATTCTGCTGACCATATTTGTGATATTCAGGCGCCAAATGACATCTTGGAGCATGTTGGAGATAAAAAACAAAATGTGCCCAAAACGTGATATTATGACGTTATACGCCGTTTTGAGCCACGTTTGAACTCTCTATCACTTTCGGTTCCGATAATTTTGTTGACCATATTTGTGATATTCAGGCGCCAAATGACATCTTGGAGCATGTTGGAGATAAAAAACAAAATGTGCCCAAAACGTGATATTATGACGTTATACGCCGTTTTGAGCCACGTTTGAACTTTCTATCACTTTTGGTTCCGGTAATTCTGTTGACCATATTTGTGATATTCAGGCGCCAAATGACATCTTGGAGCATGTTGGAGATAAAAAACAAAATGTGCCCAAAACGTGATATTATGACGTTATACGCCGTTTTGAGCCATGTTTGAACTTTCTGTCACTTTCGGTTCCGATAATTCTGTTGACCATATTTGCGATATTCAGGCGCCAAATGACATGTTGGAGCATGTTGGAGATAAAAAACAAAATGTGCCCAAAACGTGATATTATGACGTTATACGCCGTTCTGAGCCATGTTTGAACTTTCTATCACTTTTGGTTCCGGTAATTCTGTTGACCATATATTTGATATTCAGGCGCCAAATGACATCTTGGAGCATGTTGGAGATAAAAAACAAAATGTGCCCAAAACGTGATATTATGACGTTATACGCCGTTTTGAGCCATGTTTGAACTTTCTATCACTTTCGGTTCCGATAATTCTGTTGACCATATATTTGATATTCAGGCGCCAAATGACATCTTGGAGCATGTTGGAGATAAAAAACAAAATGTGCCCAAAACGTGATATTATGACGTTATACGCCGTTTTGAGCCATGTTTGAACTCTCTATCACTTTCGGTTCCGATAATTCTGTTGACCATATTTGTGATATTCAGGCGCCAAATGACATGTTGGAGCATGTTGGAGATAAAAAACAAAATGTGCCCAAAACGTGATATTATGACGTTATACGCCGTTCTGAGCCATGTTTGAACTTTCTATCACTTTTGGTTCCGGTAATTCTGTTGACCATATATTTGATATTCAGGCGCCAAATGACATCTTGGAGCATGTTGGAGATAAAAAACAAAATGTGCCCAAAACGTGATATTATGACGTTATACGCCGTTTTGAGCCATGTTTGAACTCTCTATCACTTTCGGTTCCGATAATTTTGTTGACCATATTTGTGATATCTCTCTCAGGATTCAGAACTTTCTATCACTTTCGGTTCCGATAATTCTGTTGACCATATTTGTGATATTCAGGCGCCAAATGACATCTTGGAGCATGTTGGAGATAAAAAACAAAATGTGCCCAAAACGTGATATTATGACGTTATACGCCGTTTTGAGCCACGTTTGAACTCTCTATCACTTTCGGTTCCGATAATTTTGTTGACCATATTTGTGATATTCAGGCGCCAAATGACATCTTGGAGCATGTTGGAGATAAAAAACAAAATGTGCCCAAAACGTGATATTATGACGTTATACGCCGTTTTGAGCCACGTTTGAACTTTCTATCACTTTTGGTTCCGGTAATTCTGTTGACCATATTTGTGATATTCAGGCGCCAAATGACATCTTGGAGCATGTTGGAGATAAAAAACAAAATGTGCCCAAAACGTGATATTATGACGTTATACGCCGTTTTGAGCCATGTTTGAACTTTCTATCACTTTCGGTTCCGATAATTCTGTTGACCATATTTGTGATATTCAGGCGCCAAATGACATCTTGGAGCATGTTGGAGATAAAAAACAAAATGTGCCCAAAACGTGATATTATGACGTTATACGCCGTTTTGAGCCACGTTTGAACTCTCTATCACTTTCGGTTCCGATAATTTTGTTGACCATATTTGTGATATTCAGGCGCCAAATGACATGTTGGAGCATGTTGGAGATAAAAAACAAAATGTGCCCAAAACGTGATATTATGACGTTATACGCCGTTCTGAGCCATGTTTGAACTTTCTATCACTTTTGGTTCCGGTAATTCTGTTGACCATATATTTGATATTCAGGCGCCAAATGACATCTTGGAGCATGTTGGAGATAAAAAACAAAATGTGCCCAAAACGTGATATTATGACGTTATACGCCGTCTTGAGCCATGTTTGAACTTTCTATCACTTTCGGTTCCGATAATTCTGTTGACCATATTTGTGATATTCAGGCGCCAAATGACATCTTGGAGCATGTTGGAGATAAAAAACAAAATGTGCCCAAAACGTGATATTATGACGTTATACGCCGTTCTGAGCCATGTTTGAACTTTCTATCACTTTTGGTTCCGGTAATTCTGTTGACCATATATTTGATATTCAGGCGCCAAATGACATGTTGGAGCATGTTGGAGATAAAAAACAAAATGTGCCCAAAACGTGATATTATGACGTTATACGCCGTTCTGAGCCATGTTTGAACTCTCTATCACTTTCGGTTCCGATAATTTTGTTGACCATATTTGTGATATTCAGGCGCCAAATGACATGTTGGAGCATGTTGGAGATAAAAAACAAAATGTGCCCAAAACGTGATATTATGACGTTATACGACGTTCTTAGCCATGTTTGAACTTTCTATCACTTTTGGTTCCGATAATTCTGCTGACCATATTTGTGATATTCAGGCGCCAAATGACATCTTGGAGCATGTTGGAGATAAAAAACAAAATGTGCCCAAAACGTGATATCATGACGTTATACGCCGTTTTGAGCCACGTTTGAACTCTCTATCACTTTCGGTTCCGATAATTTTGTTGACCATATTTGTGATATTCAGGCGCCAAATGACATGTTGGAGCATGTTGGAGATAAAAAACAAAATGTGCCCAAAACGTGATATTATGACGTTATACGCCGTTCTGAGCCATGTTTGAACTTTCTATCACTTTTGGTTCCGGTAATTCTGTTGACCATATATTTGATATTCAGGCGCCAAATGACATCTTGGAGCATGTTGGAGATAAAAAACAAAATGTGCCCAAAACGTGATATTATGACGTTATACGCCGTCTTGAGCCATGTTTGAACTTTCTATCACTTTCGGTTCCGATAATTCTGTTGACCATATTTGTGATATTCAGGCGCCAAATGACATCTTGGAGCATGTTGGAGATAAAAAACAAAATGTGCCCAAAACGTGATATTATGACGTTATACGCCGTTCTGAGCCATGTTTGAACTTTCTATCACTTTTGGTTCCGGTAATTCTGTTGACCATATATTTGATATTCAGGCGTCAAATGACATCTTGGAGCATGTTGGAGATAAAAAACAAAATGTGCCCAAAACGTGATATTATGACGTTATACGACGTTCTTAGCCATGTTTGAACTTTCTATCACTTTTGGTTCCGATAATTCTGCTGACCATATTTGTGATATTCAGGCGCCAAATGACATCTTGGAGCATGTTGGAGATAAAAAACAAAATGTGCCCAAAACGTGATATTATGACGTTATACGCCGTTTTGAGCCACGTTTGAACTCTCTATCACTTTCGGTTCCGATAATTTTGTTGACCATATTTGTGATATTCAGGCGCCAAATGACATGTTGGAGCATGTTGGAGATAAAAAACAAAATGTGCCCAAAACGTGATATTATGACGTTATACGCCGTTCTGAGCCATGTTTGAACTTTCTATCACTTTTGGTTCCGGTAATTCTGTTGACCATATTTGTGATATTCAGGCGCCAAATGACATCTTGGAGCATGTTGGAGATAAAAAACAAAATGTGCCCAAAACGTGATATTATGACGTTATACGCCGTTTTGAGCCATGTTTGAACTTTCTATCACTTTCGGTTCCGATAATTCTGTTGACCATATTTGTGATATTCAGGCGCCAAATGACATGTTGGAGCATGTTGGAGATAAAAAACAAAATGTGCCCAAAACGTGATATTATGACGTTATACGCCGTTTTGAGCCACGTTTGAACTTTCTATCACTTTTGGTTCCGGTAATTCTGTTGACCATATTTGTGATATTCAGGCGCCAAATGACATCTTGGGGCATGTTGGAGATAAAAAACAAAATGTGCCCAAAACGTGATATTATGACGTTATACGCCGTTTTGAGCCATGTTTGAACTTTCTGTCACTTTCGGTTCCGATAATTCTGTTGACCATATTTGCGATATTCAGGCGCCAAATGACATGTTGGAGCATGTTGGAGATAAAAAACAAAATGTGCCCAAAACGTGATATTATGACGTTATACGCCGTTCTGAGCCATGTTTGAACTTTCTATCACTTTTGGTTCCGGTAATTCTGTTGACCATATATTTGATATTCAGGCGCCAAATGACATCTTGGAGCATGTTGGAGATAAAAAACAAAATGTGCCCAAAACGTGATATTATGACGTTATACGCCGTTTTGAGCCATGTTTGAACTTTCTATCACTTTCGGTTCCGATAATTCTGTTGACCATATATTTGATATTCAGGCGCCAAATGACATCTTGGAGCATGTTGGAGATAAAAAACAAAATGTGCCCAAAACGTGATATTATGACGTTATACGCCGTTTTGAGCCATGTTTGAACTCTCTATCACTTTCGGTTCCGATAATTCTGTTGACCATATTTGTGATATTCAGGCGCCAAATGACATGTTGGAGCATGTTGGAGATAAAAAACAAAATGTGCCCAAAACGTGATATTATGACGTTATACGCCGTTCTGAGCCATGTTTGAACTTTCTATCACTTTTGGTTCCGGTAATTCTGTTGACCATATATTTGATATTCAGGCGCCAAATGACATCTTGGAGCATGTTGGAGATAAAAAACAAAATGTGCCCAAAACGTGATATTATGACGTTATACGCCGTTTTGAGCCATGTTTGAACTCTCTATCACTTTCGGTTCCGATAATTTTGTTGACCATATTTGTGATATCTCTCTCAGGATTCAGAACTTTCTATCACTTTCGGTTCCGATAATTCTGTTGACCATATTTGTGATATTCAGGCGCCAAATGACATCTTGGAGCATGTTGGAGATAAAAAACAAAATGTGCCCAAAACGTGATATTATGACGTTATACGCCGTTTTGAGCCACGTTTGAACTCTCTATCACTTTCGGTTCCGATAATTTTGTTGACCATATTTGTGATATTCAGGCGCAAAATGACATCTTGGAGCATGTTGGAGATAAAAAACAAAATGTGCCCAAAACGTGATATTATGACGTCATACGCCGTTTTGAGCCACGTTTGAACTTTCTATCACTTTTGGTTCCGGTAATTCTGTTGACCATATTTGTGATATTCAGGCGCCAAATGACATCTTGGAGCATGTTGGAGATAAAAAACAAAATGTGCCCAAAACGTGATATTATGACGTTATACGCCGTTTTGAGCCATGTTTGAACTTTCTATCACTTTCGGTTCCGATAATTCTGTTGACCATATTTGTGATATTCAGGCGCCAAATGACATCTTGGAGCATGTTGGAGATAAAAAACAAAATGTGCCCAAAACGTGATATCATGACGTTATACGCCGTTTTGAGCCACGTTTGAACTCTCTATCACTTTCGGTTCCGATAATTTTGTTGACCATATTTGTGATATTCAGGCGCCAAATGACATGTTGGAGCATGTTGGAGATAAAAAACAAAATGTGCCCAAAACGTGATATTATGACGTTATACGCCGTTCTGAGCCATGTTTGAACTTTCTATCACTTTTGGTTCCGGTAATTCTGTTGACCATATATTTGATATTCAGGCGCCAAATGACATCTTGGAGCATGTTGGAGATAAAAAACAAAATGTGCCCAAAACGTGATATTATGACGTTATACGCCGTCTTGAGCCATGTTTGAACTTTCTATCACTTTCGGTTCCGATAATTCTGTTGACCATATTTGTGATATTCAGGCGCCAAATGACATCTTGGAGCATGTTGGAGATAAAAAACAAAATGTGCCCAAAACGTGATATTATGACGTTATACGCCGTTCTGAGCCATGTTTGAACTTTCTATCACTTTTGGTTCCGGTAATTCTGTTGACCATATATTTGATATTCAGGCGTCAAATGACATCTTGGAGCATGTTGGAGATAAAAAACAAAATGTGCCCAAAACGTGATATTATGACGTTATACGACGTTCTTAGCCATGTTTGAACTTTCTATCACTTTTGGTTCCGATAATTCTGCTGACCATATTTGTGATATTCAGGCGCCAAATGACATCTTGGAGCATGTTGGAGATAAAAAACAAAATGTGCCCAAAACGTGATATTATGACGTTATACGCCGTTTTGAGCCACGTTTGAACTCTCTATCACTTTCGGTTCCGATAATTTTGTTGACCATATTTGTGATATTCAGGCGCCAAATGACATGTTGGAGCATGTTGGAGATAAAAAACAAAATGTGCCCAAAACGTGATATTATGACGTTATACGCCGTTCTGAGCCATGTTTGAACTTTCTATCACTTTTGGTTCCGGTAATTCTGTTGACCATATTTGTGATATTCAGGCGCCAAATGACATCTTGGGGCATGTTGGAGATAAAAAACAAAATGTGCCCAAAACGTGATATTATGACGTTATACGCCGTTTTGAGCCATGTTTGAACTTTCTATCACTTTCGGTTCCGATAATTCTGTTGACCATATTTGTGATATTCAGGCGCCAAATGACATGTTGGAGCATGTTGGAGATAAAAAACAAAATGTGCCCAAAACGTGATATTATGACGTTATACGCCGTTTTGAGCAACGTTTGAACTTTCTATCACTTTCGGTTCCGATAATTCTGTTGACCATATTTGTGATATTCAGGCGCCAAATGACATGTTGGAGCATGTTGGAGATAAAAAACAAAATGTGCCCAAAACGTGATATTATGACGTTATACGCCGTTTTGAGCCATGTTTGAACTTTCTGTCACTTTCGGTTCCGATAATTCTGTTGACCATATTTGTGATATTCAGGCGCCAAATGACATGTTGGAGCATGTTGGAGATAAAAAACAAAATGTGCCCAAAACGTGATATTATGACGTTATACGCCGTTCTGAGCCATGTTTGAACTCTCTATCACTTTCGGTTCCGATAATTCTGTTGACCATATTTGTGATATTCAGGCGCCAAATGACATGTTGGAGCATGTTGGAGGTAAAAAACAAAATGTGCCCAAAACGTGATATTATGACGTTATACGCCGTTCTGAGCCATGTTTGAACTTTCTATCACTTTTGGTTCCGGTAATTCTGTTGACCATATATTTGATATTCAGGCGCCAAATGACATCTTGGAGCATGTTGGAGATAAAAAACAAAATGTGCCCAAAACGTGATATTATGACGTTATACGCCGTTTTGAGCCATGTTTGAACTTTCTATCACTTTCGGTTCCGATAATTCTGTTGACCATATTTGTGATATTCAGGCGCCAAATGACATGTTGGAGCATGTTGGAGATAAAAAACAAAATGTGCCCAAAACGTGATATTATGACGTTATACGTCGTTCTGAGCCATGTTTGAACTCTCTATCACTTTCGGTTCCGATAATTCTGTTGACCATATTTGTGATATTCAGGCGCCAAATGACATGTTGGAGCATGTTGGAGATAAAAAACAAAATGTGCCCAAAACGTGATATTATGACGTTATACGCCGTTTTGAGCCATGTTTGAACTTTCTATCAGTTTTGGTTCCGGTAATTCTGTTGACCATATTTGTGATATTCAGGCGTCAAATGACATCTTGGAGCATGTTGGAGATAAAAAACAAAATGTACCCAAAACGTGATATTATGACGTTATACGCCGTTTTGAGCCATGTTTGAACTTTCTATCACTTTCGGTTCCGATAATTCTGTTGACCATATTTGTGATATTCAGGCGCCAAATGACATGTTGGAGCATGTTGGAGACAAAAAACAAAATGTGCCCAAAACGTGATATTATGACGTTATACGTCGTTCTGAGCCATGTTTGAACTCTCTATCACTTTCGGTTCCGATAATTCTGTTGACCATATTTGTGATATTCAGGCGCCAAATGACATGTTGGAGCATGTTGGAGATAAAAAACAAAATGTGCCCAAAACGTGATATTATGACGTTATACGTCGTTCTGAGCCATGTTTGAACTCTCTATCACTTTCGGTTCCGATAATTCTGTTGACCATATTTGTGATATTCAGGCGCCAAATGACACCTTGGAGCATGTTGGAGATAAAAAACAAAATGTGCCCAAAACGTGATATTATGACGTTATACGCCGTTTTGAGCCATGTTTGAACTTTCTATCACTTTTGGTTCCGGTAATTCTGTTGACCATATTTGTGATATTCAGGCGTCAAATAACATCTTGGAGCATGTTGGAGATAAAAAACAAAATGTGCCCAAAACGTGATATTATGACGTTATACGCCGTTCTGAGCCATGTTTGAACTTTCTATCACTTTTGGTTCCGATAATTCTGTTGACCATATTTGTGATATTCAGGCGTCAAATGACAACTTGGAGCATGTTGGAGATAAAAAACAAAATGTGCCCAAAACGTGATATTATGACGTTATACGCCCTTTTGAGCCATGTTTGAACTTTCTATCACTTTTGGTTCCGGTAATTCTGTCGACCATATTTGTGATATTCAGGCGTCAAATGACATCTTGGAGCATGTTGGAGATAAAAAGAAAATGTGCCCAAAACGTGATATTATGACGTTATACGCCGTTTTGTGCCATGTTTGAACTTTCTATCACTTTCGGTTCCGATAATTCTGTTGACCATATTTGTGATATTCAGGCGCCAAATGACATCTTGGAGCATGTTGGAGATAAAAAACAAAATGTACCCAAAACGTGATATTATGACGTTATACGCCCTTTTGAGCCATGTTTGAACTTTCTATCACTTTTGGTTCCGGTAATTCTGTCGACCATATTTGTGATATTCAGGCGTCAAATGACATCTTGGAGCATGTTGGAGATAAAAAACAAAATGTGCCCAAAACGTGATATTATGACGTTATACGTCGTTCTGAGCCATGTTTGAACTCTCTATCACTTTCGGTTCCGATAATTCTGTTGACCATATTTGTGATATACAGGCGCCAAATGACATGTTGGAGCATGTTGGAGATAAAAAAACAAAATGTGCCCAAAACGTGATATTATGACGTTATACGCCGTTTTGAGCCATGTTTGAACTTTCTATCACTTTTGGTTCCGGTAATTCTGTTGACCATATTTGTGATATTCAGGCGTCAAATGACATCTTGGAGCATGTTGGAGATAAAAAACAAAATGTACCCAAAACGTGATATTATGACGTTATACGCCCTTTTGAGCCATGTTTGAACTTTCTATCACTTTTGGTTCCGGTAATTCTGTCGACCATATTTGTGATATTCAGGCGTCAAATGACATCTTGGAGCATGTTGGAGATAAAAAACAAAATGTGCCCAAAACGTGATATTATGACGTTATACGCCGTTCTGAGCCATGTTTGAACTTTCTATCACTTTTGGTTCCGGTAATTCTGTTGACCATACTCGTGATATTCAGGCGTCAAATGACATCTTGGAGCATGTTGGAGATAAAAAACAAAATGTGCCCAAAACGTGATATTATGACGTTATACGCCGTTCTGAGCCATGTTTGAACTTTCTATCACTTTCGGTTCCGATAATTCTGTTGACCATATTTGTGATATTCAGGCGCCAAATGACATCTTGGAGCATGTTGGAGATAAAAAACAAAATGTACCCAAAACGTGATATTATGACGTTATACGCCCTTTTGAGCCATGTTTGAACTTTCTATCACTTTTGGTTCCGGTAATTCTGTCGACCATATTTGTGATATTCAGGCGTCAAATGACATCTTGGAGCATGTTGGAGATAAAAAACAAAATGTGCCCAAAACGTGATATTATGACGTTATACGCCGTTCTGAGCCATGTTTGAACTTTCTATCACTTTCGGTTCCGATAATTCTGTTGACCATATTTGTGATATTCAGGCGCCAAATGACATCTTGGAACATGTTGGAGATAAAAAACAAAATGTGCCCAAAACGTGATATTATGACGTTATACGCCGTTCTGAGCCATGTTTGAACTTTCTATCACTTTTGGTTCCGATAATTCTGCTGACCATATTTGTGATATTCAGGCGCCAAATGACATCTTGGAGCATGTTGGAGATAAAAAACAAAATGTGCCCAAAACGTGATATTATGATGTTATACGCCGTTTTGAGCCATGTTTGAACTTTCTGTCACTTTCGGTTGCGATAATTCTGTTGACCATATTTGTGATATTCAGGCGCCAAATGACATGTTGGAGCATGTTTGAGGTAAAAAACAAAATGTGCCCAAAACGTGATATTATGACGTTATACGCCGTTCTGAGCCATGTTTGAACTCTCTATCACTTTCGGTTCCGATAATTCTGTTGACCATATTTGTGATATTCAGGCGCCAAATGACATGTTGGAGCATGTTTGAGGTAAAAAACAAAATGTGCCCAAAACGTGATATTATGACGTTATACGCCGTTTTGAGCCATGTTTGAACTTTCTATCACTTTCGGTTCCGATAATTCTGTTGACCATATTTGTGATATTCAGGCGCCAAATGACATGTTGGAGCATGTTGGAGATAAAAAACAAAATGTGCCCAAAACGTGATATTATGACGTTATACGTCGTTCTGAGCCATGTTTGAACTCTCTATCACTTTCGGTTCCGATAATTCTGTTGACCATATTTGTGATATTCAGGCGCCAAATGACATGTTGGAGCATGTTGGAGATAAAAAACAAAATGTGCCCAAAACGTGATATTATGACGTTATACGCCCTTTTGAGCCATGTTTGAACTTTCTATCACTTTTGGTTCCGGTAATTCTGTCGACCATATTTGTGATATTCAGGCGTCAAATGACATCTTGGAGCATGTTGGAGATAAAAAACAAAATGTGCCCAAAACGTGATATTATGACGTTATACGCCGTTCTGAGCCATGTTTGAACTTTCTATCACTTTCGGTTCCGATAATTCTGTTGACCATATTTGTGATATTCAGGCGTCAAATGACATCTTGGAGCATGTTGGAGATAAAAAACAAAATGTGCCCAAAACGTGATATTATGACGTTATACGCCGTTCTGAGCCATGTTTGAACTTTCTATCACTTTTGGTTCCGGTAATTCTGTCGACCATATTTGTGATATTCAGGCGTCAAATGACATCTTGGAGCATGTTGGAGATAAAAAACAAAATGTACCCAAAACGTGATATTATGACGTTATACGCCCTTTTGAGCCATGTTTGAACTTTCTATCACTTTTGGTTCCGGTAATTCTGTCGACCATATTTGTGATATTCAGGCGTCAAATGACATCTTGGAGCATGTTGGAGATAAAAAACAAAATGTGCCCAAAACGTGATATTATGACGTTATACGCCGTTCTGAGCCATGTTTGAACTTTCTATCACTTTCGGTTCCGATAATTCTGTTGACCATATTTGTGATATTCAGGCGCCAAATGACATCTTGGAGCATGTTGGAGATAAAAAACAAAATGTGCCCAAAACGTGATATTATGACGTTATACGCCGTTCTGAGCCATGTTTGAACTCTCTATCACTTTCGGTTCCGATAATTCTGTTGACCATATTTGTGATATTCAGGCGCCAAATGACATGTTGGAGCATGTTGGAGGTAAAAAACAAAATGTGCCCAAAACGTGATATTATGACGTTATACGCCGTTCTGAGCCATGTTTGAACTTTCTATCACTTTTGGTTCCGGTAATTCTGTTGACCATATATTTGATATTCAGGCGCCAAATGACACCTTGGAGCATGTTGGAGATAAAAAACAAAATGTGCCCAAAACGTGATATTATGACGTTATACGCCGTTTTGAGCCATGTTTGAACTTTCTATCACTTTCGGTTCCGATAATTCTGTTGACCATATTTGTGATATTCAGGCGCCAAATGACATGTTGGAGCATGTTGGAGATAAAAAACAAAATGTGCCCAAAACGTGATATTATGACGTTATACGTCGTTCTGAGCCATGTTTGAACTCTCTATCACTTTCGGTTCCGATAATTCTGTTGACCATATTTGTGATATTCAGGCGCCAAATGACATGTTGGAGCATGTTGGAGATAAAAAACAAAATGTGCCCAAAACGTGATATTATGACGTTATACGCCGTCCTGAGCCATGTTTGAACGTTCTATCACTTTCGGTTCCGATAATTCTGTTGACCATATTTGTGATATTCAGGCGCCAAATGACATCTTGGAGCATGTTGGAGATAAAAAACAAAATGTGCCCAAAACGTGATATTATGACGTTATACGCCGTTCTGAGCCATGTTTGAACTTTCTATCACTTTTGGTTCCGGTAATTCTGTTGACCATATTTGTGATATTCAGGCGTCAAATGACATCTTGGAGCATGTTGGAGATAAAAAACAAAATGTGCCCAAAACGTGATATTATGACGTTATACGCCGTTCTGAGCCATGTTTGAACTTTCTATCACTTTTGGTTCCGATAATTCTGTTGACCATATTTGTGATATTCAGGCGTCAAATGACAACTTGGAGCATGTTGGAGATAAAAAACAAAATGTGCCCAAAACGTGATATTATGACGTTATACGCCCTTTTGAGCCATGTTTGAACTTTCTATCACTTTTGGTTCCGGTAATTCTGTCGACCATATTTGTGATATTCAGGCGTCAAATGACATCTTGGAGCATGTTGGAGATAAAAAGAAAATGTGCCCAAAACGTGATATTATGACGTTATACGCCGTTTTGAGCCATGTTTGAACTTTCTATCACTTTCGGTTCCGATAATTCTGTTGACCATATTTGTGATATTCAGGCGCCAAATGACATCTTGGAGCATGTTGGAGATAAAAAACAAAATGTACCCAAAACGTGATATTATGACGTTATACGCCCTTTTGAGCCATGTTTGAACTTTCTATCACTTTTGGTTCCGGTAATTCTGTCGACCATATTTGTGATATTCAGGCGTCAAATGACATCTTGGAGCATGTTGGAGATAAAAAACAAAATGTGCCCAAAACGTGATATTATGACGTTATACGCCGTTCTGAGACATGTTTGAACTTTCTATCACTTTTGGTTCCGGTAATTCTGTTGACCATACTTGTGATATTCAGGCGTCAAATGACATCTTGGAGCATGTTGGAGATAAAAAACAAAATGTGCCCAAAACGTGATATTATGACGTTATACGCCGTTCTGAGACATGTTTGAACTTTCTATCACTTTTCGTTCCGGTAATTCTGTCGACCATATATTTGATATTCAGGCGTCAAATGACAGCTAGGAGCATGTTGGAGATAAAAAACAAAATGTGCCCAAAACGTGATATTATGACGTTATACGCCCTTTTGAGCCATGTTTGAACTTTCTATCACTTTTGGTTCCGGTAATTCTGTCGACCATATTTGTGATATTCAGGCGTCAAATGACATCTTGGAGCATGTTGGAGATAAAAAGAAAATGTGCCCAAAACGTGACATTATGACGTTATACGCCGTTTTGAGCCATGTTTGAACTTTCTATCACTTTCGGTTCCGATAATTCTGTTGACCATATTTGTGATATTCTGGCGCCAAATGACATCTTGGAGCATGTTGAAGATAAAAAACAAAATGTACCCAAAACGTGATATTATGACGTTATACGCCCTTTTGAGCCATGTTTGAACTTTCTATCACTTTTGGTTCCGGTAATTCTGTCGACCATATTTGTGATATT
Source organism: Onthophagus taurus (assembly GCF_036711975.1). Taxonomy (NCBI): domain Eukaryota; kingdom Metazoa; phylum Arthropoda; class Insecta; order Coleoptera; family Scarabaeidae; genus Onthophagus; species Onthophagus taurus. The sequence continues at coordinate 11,300,641 of NC_091973.1, forward strand.
CAGGCGTCAAATGACATCTTGGAGCATGTTGGAGACAAAAAACAAAATGTGCCCAAAACGTGATATTATGACGTTATACGCCGTTCTGAGACATGTTTGAACTTTCTATCACTTTTGGTTCCGGTAATTCTGTTGACCATACTTGTGATATTCAGGCGTCAAATGACATCTTGGAGCATGTTGGAGATAAAAAACAAAATGTGCCCAAAACGTGATATTATGACGTTATACGCCGTTCTGAGCCATGTTTGAACTTTCTATCACTTTTGGTTCCGATAATTCTGCTGACCATATTTGTGATATTCAGACGCCAAATGACATCTTGGAGCAAGTTGGAGATAAAAAACAAAATGTGCCCAAAACGTGATATTATGACGTTATACGCCGTTCTGAGACATGTTTGAACTTTCTATCACTTTTCGTTCCGGTAATTCTGTCGACCATATATTTGATATTCAGATGCCAAATGTCACATTGGAGCATGTTGGAGATAAAAAACAAAATGTGCCCAAAACGTGATATTATGACGTTATACGCCGTTTTGAGCCATGTTTGAACTTTCTATCACTTTTGGTTCCGATAATTCTGCTGACCATATTTGTGATATTCAGGCGCCAAATGACATCTTGGAGCATGTTGGAGATAGAAAACAAAATGTGCCCAAAACGTGATATTATGACGTTATACGCCGTTCTGAGCCATGTTTGAACTTTCTATCACTTTTGGTTCCGGTAATTCTGTTGACCATATATTTGATATTCAGGCGCCAAATGACATCTTGGAGCATGTTGGAGATAAAAAACAAAATGTGCCCAAAACGTGATATTATGACGTTATACGCCGTTTTGAGCCATGTTTGAACTTTCTATCACTTTCGGTTCCGATAATTCTGTTGACCATATTTGTGATATTCAGGCGTCAAATGACATCTTGGAGCATGTTGGAGATAAAAAACAAAATGTGCCCAAAACGTGATATTATGACGTTATACGACGTTCTGAGACATGTTTGAACTTTCTATCACTTTTGGTTCCGGTAATTCTGTTGACCATACTTGTGATATTCAGGCGTCAAATGACATCTTGGAGCATGTTGGAGATAAAAAACAAAATGTGCCCAAAACGTGATATTATGACGTTATACGCCGTTCTGAGACATGTTTGAACTTTCTATCACTTTTCGTTCCGGTAATTCTGTCGACCATATATTTGATATTCAGGCGTCAAATGACATCTAGGAGCATGTTGGAGATAAAAAACAAAATGTGCCCAAAACGTGATATTATGACGTTATACGCCCTTTTGAGCCATGTTTGAACTTTCTATCACTTTTGGTTCCGGTAATTCTGTCGACCATATTTGTGATATTCAGGCGTCAAATGACATCTTGGAGCATGTTGGAGATAAAAAGAAAATGTGCCCAAAACGTGATATTATGACGTTATACGCCGTTTTGAGCCATGTTTGAACTTTCTATCACTTTCGGTTCCGATAATTCTGTTGACCATATTTGTGATATTCAGGCGCCAAATGACATCTTGGAGCATGTTGAAGATAAAAAACAAAATGTACCCAAAACGTGATATTATGACGTTATACGCCCTTTTGAGCCATGTTTGAACTTTCTATCACTTTTGGTTCCGGTAATTCTGTCGACCATATTTGTGATATTCAGGCGTCAAATGACATCTTGGAGCATGTTGGAGATAAAAAACAAAATGTGCCCAAAACGTGATATTATGACGTTATACGCCGTTCTGAGACATGTTTGAACTTTCTATCACTTTTGGTTCCGGTAATTCTGTTGACCATACTTGTGATATTCAGGCGTCAAATGACATCTTGGAGCATGTTGGAGATAAAAAACAAAATGTGCCCAAAACGTGATATTATGACGTTATACGCCGTTCTGAGCCATGTTTGAACTTTCTATCACTTTTGGTTCCGATAATTCTGCTGACCATATTTGTGATATTCAGACGCCAAATGACATCTTGGAGCAAGTTGGAGATAAAAAACAAAATGTGCCCAAAACGTGATATTATGACGTTATACGCCGTTCTGAGACATGTTTGAACTTTCTATCACTTTTCGTTCCGGTAATTCTGTCGACCATATATTTGATATTCAGATGCCAAATGTCACATTGGAGCATGTTGGAGATAAAAAACAAAATGTGCCCAAAACGTGATATTATGACGTTATACGCCGTTTTGAGCCATGTTTGAACTTTCTATCACTTTTGGTTCCGATAATTCTGCTGACCATATTTGTGATATTCAGGCGCCAAATGACATCTTGGAGCATGTTGGAGATAAAAAACAAAATGTGCCCAAAACGTGATATTATGACGTTATACGCCGTTCTGAGCCATGTTTGAACTTTCTATCACTTTTGGTTCCGGTAATTCTGTTGACCATATATTTGATATTCAGGCGCCAAATGACATCTTGGAGCATGTTGGAGATAAAAAACAAAATGTGCCCAAAACGTGATATTATGACGTTATACGCCGTTCTGAGCCATGTTTGAACTTTCTATCACTTTTGGTTCCGACAATTCTGCTGACCATATTTGTGATATTCAGGCGCCAAATGACATCTTGGAGCATGTTGGAGATAAAAAACAAAATGTGCCCAAAACGTGATATTATGACGTTATACGCCGTTCTGAGCCATGTTTGAACTTTCTATCACTTTTGGTTCCGGTAATTCTGTTGACCATACTTGTGATATTCAGGCGTCAAATGACATCTTGGAGCATGTTGGAGATAAAAAACAAAATGTGCCCAAAACGTGATATTATGACGTTATACGCCGTTCTGAGACATGTTTGAACTTTCTATCACTTTTCGTTCCGGTAATTCTGTCGACCATATATTTGATATTCAGGCGTCAAATGACATCTAGGAGCATGTTGGAGATAAAAAACAAAATGTGCCCAAAACGTGATATTATGACGTTATACGCCCTTTTGAGCCATGTTTGAACTTTCTATCACTTTTGGTTCCGGTAATTCTGTCGACCATATTTGTGATATTCAGGCGTCAAATGACATCTTGGAGCATGTTGGAGATAAAAAGAAAATGTGCCCAAAACGTGATATTATGACGTTATACGCCGTTTTGAGCCATGTTTGAACTTTCTATCACTTTCGGTTCCGATAATTCTGTTGACCATATTTGTGATATTCAGGCGCCAAATGACATCTTGGAGCATGTTGGAGATAAAAAACAAAATGTACCCAAAACGTGATATTATGACGTTATACGCCCTTTTGAGCCATGTTTGAAGTTTCTATCACTTTTGGTTCCGGTAATTCTGTCGACCATATTTGTGATATTCAGGCGTCAAATGACATCTTGGAGCATGTTGGAGATAAAAAACAAAATGTGCCCAAAACGTGATATTATGACGTTATACGCCGTTCTGAGACATGTTTGAACTTTCTATCACTTTTGGTTCCGGTAATTCTGTTGACCATACTTGTGATATTCAGGCGTCAAATGACATCTTGGAGCATGTTGGAGATAAAAAACAAAATGTGCCCAAAACGTGATATTATGACGTTATACGCCGTTCTGAGCCATGTTTGAACTTTCTATCACTTTTGGTTCCGATAATTCTGCTGACCATATTTGTGATATTCAGACGCCAAATGACATCTTGGAGCAAGTTGGAGATAAAAAACAAAATGTGCCCAAAACGTGATATTATGACGTTATACGCCGTTCTGAGACATGTTTGAACTTTCTATCACTTTTCGTTCCGGTAATTCTGTCGACCATATATTTGATACTCAGATGCCAAATGTCACATTGGAGCATGTTGGAGATAAAAAACAAAATGTGCCCAAAACGTGATATTATGACGTTATACGCCGTTTTGAGCCATGCTTGAACTCTCTATCACTTTTGGTTCCGATAGTTCTGCTGACCATATTTGTGATATTCAGACGCCAAATGACATCTTGGAGCATGTTGGAGATAAAAAACAAAATGTGCCCAAAACGTGATATTATGACGTTATACGACGTTCTGAGCCATGTTTGAACTTTCTATCACTTTTGGTTCCTATAATTCTGCTGACCATATTTGTGATATTCAGGCGCCAAATGACATCTTGGAGCATGTTGGAGATAAAAAACAAAATGTGCCCAAAACGTGATATTATGACGTTATACGACGTTCTGAGCCATGTTTGAACTTTCTATCACTTTTGGTTCCGACAATTCTGCTGACCATATTTGTGATATTCAGGCGCCAAATGACATCTTGGAGCATGTTGGAGATAAAAAACAAAATGTGCCCAAAACGTGATATTATGACGTTATACGACGTTTTGAGCCATGTTTGAACTTTCTATCACTTTTGGTTCCGATAATTCTGCTGACCATATTTGTGATATTCAGGCGCCAAATGACATCTTGGAGCATGTTGGAGATAAAAAACAAAATGTGCCCAAAACGTGATATTATGACGTTATACGCCCTTTTGAGCCATGTTTGAACTTTCTATCACTTTTGGTTCCGATAATTCTGCTGACCATATTTGTGATATTCAGGCGCCAAATGACATCTTGGAGCATGTTGGAGATAAAAAACAAAATGTGCCCAAAACGTGATATTATGACGTTATACGACGTTCTGAGCCATGTTTGAACTTTCTATCACTTTTGGTTCCGATAATTCTGCTGACCATATTTGTGATATTCAGACGCCAAATGACATCTTGGAGCAAGTTGGAGATAAAAAACAAAATGTGCCCAAAACGTGATATTATGACGTTATACGCCGTTCTGAGCCATGTTTGAACTTTCTATCACTTTCGGTTCCGATAATTCTGTTGACCATATTTGTGATATTCAGGCGTAAAATGACATCTTGGAGCATGTTGGAGATAAAAAACAAAATGTGCCCAAAACGTGATATTATGACGTTATACGCCCTTTTGAGCCATGTTTGAACTTTCTATCACTTTTGGTTCCGGTAATTCTGTCGACCATATTTGTGATATTCAGGCGTCAAATGACATCTTGGAGCATGTTGGAGATAAAAACAAAATGTGCCCAAAACGTGATATTATGACGTTATACGACGTTCTGAGCCATGTTTGAACTTTCTATCACTTTTGGTTCCGATAATTCTGCTGACCATATTTGTGGTATTCAGGCGCCAAATGACATCTTGGAGCATGTTGGAGATAAAAAACAAAATGTGCCCAAAACGTGATATTATGACGTTATACGCCGTTCTGAGCCATGTTTGAACTTTCTATCACTTTTGGTTCCGGTAATTCTCTTGGCCATACTTGTGATATTCAGGCGTCAAATGACATCTTGGAGCATGTTGGAGATAAAAAACAAAATGTGCCCAAAACGTGATATTATGACGTTATACGCCGTTCTGAGCCATGTTTGAACTTTCTATCACTTTTGGTTCCGGTAATTCTGTTGGCCATACTTTTGATATTCAGGCGTCAAATGACATCTAGGAGCATGTTGGAGATAAAAAACAAAATGTGCCCAAAACGTGATATTATGACGTTATACGCCGTTCTGAGCCATGTTTGAACTTTCTATCACTTTTGGTTCCGATAATTCTGCTGACCATATTTGTGATATTCAGACGCCAAATGACATCTTGGAGCAAGTTGGAGATAAAAAACAAAATGTGCCCAAAACGTGATATTATGACGTTATACGCCGTTCTGAGCCATGTTTGAACTTTCTATCACTTTCGGTTCCGATAATTCTGTTGACCATATTTGTGATATTCAGGCGTCCAATGACATCTTGGAGCATGTTGGAGATAAAAAACAAAATGTGCCCAAAACGTGATATTATGACGTTATACGCCCTTTTGAGCCATGTTTGAACTTTCTATCACTTTTGGTTCCGGTAATTCTGTCGACCATATTTGTGATATTCAGGCGTCAAATGACATCTTGGAGCATGTTGGAGATAAAAAACAAAATGTGCCCAAAACGTGATATTATGACGTTATACGGCCTTTTGAGCCATGTTTGAACTTTCTATCACTTTCGGTTCCGATAATTCTGTTGACCATATTTGTGATATTCAGGCGTCAAATGACATCTTGGAGCATGTTGGAGATAAAAAACAAAATGTGCCCAAAACGTGATATTATGACGTTATACGCCCTTTTGAGCCATGTTTGAACTTTCTATCACTTTTGGTTCCGGTAATTCTGTCGACCATATTTGTGATATTCAGGCGTCAAATGACATCTTGGAGCATGTTGGAGATAAAAAACAA